>NC_134719.1:4118750-5465000 GCF_049634645.1 Pelodiscus sinensis | reverse complement strand
CTGTACCAAAGCACAGCATATAGTATCCCATAATTCCTTGCATGCCAGACTGACTGTCTAGTGTCCATGGCCAATGTAACTATAAGACCCTAGTGCATGGTTAGGCAATTTCCATTAGTTCACGGGGAGCTTCACTAGAGATAATGAGACACGTACTCAGTAGAGTTAGGGTTCAGAGAGAGTTTCCTGCCCTGCTGTCTGACATGCATTCTGCCCCCAGGAAGGCCTTAAAGGGGCTGAGGGTGCAGGTAATGATGAGCCACAGGACCTGAAAACATAGGGGCTGTGTCTAGACTGGCAAGTTTTTCCGCAAAATCACTTAATTTTGCGGATAAATTTGCCAGCTGTCTACACTGTCCGCTTGAATTTCCAGAAAAGCACTGACGATCTCATGTAAAATCATCAGTGCTTCTCCGGAAATACTGTGCTGCTCCCGTTCAGGCAAAAGTCTTTTTCCGAAAGACTTTTGCGCAAAAGGGCCAGTGTAAATAGCACAGTACTGTTTTCCGCGAAAATGGCGATCGGGTCTTTTTTGCGGAAAAGCACGTCTAGATTGGCCACGGACGCTTTTCCGCAAAAAGTGCTTTTGCGGAAAAGCATCCTGCCAATCTAGATGCGATTTTTCCAAAAATGCTTTTAACGGAAAACTTTTCCGTTAACAGCATTTTCGGAAAATCATGCCAGTGTAGACGTAGCCACAGTCCCATGGGTAAAGGGGAAAAAAGCCAACTGAACAGAGTAGGAAGCTCTGCGAAGTTGCAGGGTGAGAGGAGGTATCTGGGTGAGATAGAGAAGGTAGAAGGAGGAAGGGCTGTATGACTAGAAACTGCCCAGCTACGCTGGACTTTGTAGTCCTGTAACCATCTCTGAGAACACAGTACAGGTTAAACCTCTCTAGTCCGGCACCTTCGGGGCCTGTCCGGTGCCGAACCAGAGTATTTGCTGACCCCCAGGAGGTCAGTATTGTAGCGAATGGGTCTCTATTTTTATTTCCCTGAGGTGAATAAATGGAATAGCGTGTGCAACGCTGCTTAATGAAGTATGACTGTTCTGATACACTCTCTATAAGCCTATGCTTCACCACAGCAGATCAGCTCTCTTCATAACGAAGTCCTGGTGTTGTGACACAATTTTACTGTATTGGCACAAGAGCGGAAGGAGATAAAGCATACAAAATATGCTTACACTTGGCAGCATTACCAGCACTTTCACTGCTTGCTGGTCTTTAGAAGGGGTAGTTTAGAGTTAAATAAAAGCACAGAACACTGAGAGCCAGGGCTGTTGGCTGTCGCTTAAACAAACTTTGGAGAACTGCCAGAAACTTGGCTGCATCCATGATAAGTGGACATCTGGCTAAGTAAAATCATGCCAGACCCCGGATGTTGCTGGACCACAGAGTGCCGGACTAGAGAGGTTAAACCTCTAGAAACCAACGGCCCACCCTGCATGCTCTATTTCAACTTCTTGCAAAGCCCTGCTCGTCCACACTTAGCCAAAAAAGCTTCAGCTACAACATTGAGTGAAGATGTCTGGTGGTTAGAAAAATTATCCAGTGAAAATACATACCACTTCTGCCAAGGCTGTGGTAAGACGCCTAAAAGCTTGTCAGCTTAGGAGGAATCTAGACTTGCCTGTTAACAAGAAACTGTGGAAGCCTCCAGCAAAACAGTGCTGTTTGCTGCACCCATGTGTGGGGAGTGGGTGGGAAGGGGAGAAACATACTCTAGGCTAACAAGAACTATTTATGTTAGGAAACGGACAGCTTTCCAGAGAATGGCTTCGGATGAATGAAGAATTTCCACTCTGGAAAAATGAAGTGATTCGTATTTTTGCTTTCCCTTCTGGGTTCCTCGTGCTACGTGTTTTGTGAGATACTATTAGGGTGGCCAGGTGAACCGGACAGCCCAGTATTTGAGCTTTCTGTTCAGGAAACAAATTGAGAAACTATAAATGTCTGGTATCTTCTAAATAAAGTGTAATGTAGATTGCGATGTAATGTCAAGTGTGTCCGGTATTTTTGTTGAAACCATCTGGCAACCCTAGACACTGTCAGTCAAAATACTGAGTTTATGGTAATAACATAGGTGCAAATGATTTAGGAAGCCTGAAAGGGGTCGGGGTTGGACTCTCTCTCTCTCTCTCTCTCTCACACTCACACTCACACACACACACACACACACACACACACACACACACACACCCCTATCTCTCTCTCACACACACACACATACATACACCTCTCTCTCTCACACATACACACACACACACCTATCGCTCTCTCTCTCGCCCGCGCGCGCACACACACACGCACAACATTTTAATCTCGTCGCTGTCCCTCTGATGTGCAGTTGCAGAATGGATATGTCACATGCTCTCTTCTGGTTCTCCATATCCTGATTTTTGGAAATGGTTGCCCCTCCAATAGCTTTGCAAAATGCTACCTCCAGGTTTTATTGAGGGGTAGAAATACACTTTAATGTCCCAAAGCTCAAATGGTGTGTGTATGTGGCGGGGGAGGGATTGGTATCACTTTTCTCATTCATGTCTCAGAAGCAAGTTCTTTGCACCTGCCAGAAATGCTGATGAAGCAGAGCTGGGCTTGAATAGTAAAACCTGGATCAGGTCTCGAAGGCTGCTAATACCGTAAAACAGTGGCACCAAGGAACCATATTCTGTTCCCCACTTATCTCCCCCTCCTCCTTCAGGGACTCCAAGCCTGTGTCAGTCAAGCAGTGCCTGACACGGTACCTGTGTGGCCTATGGAATTTTGAGCAAATGCACAAACTTTTGTGCCCGGCCAGCCCTGTCCAATCAATGCCACTGCTTCAAAGGTCAGGGTATTGCTTTTCTCTAGTAATTGATGAATAATTGAGATGGGAGGAAAGGGCATGTATTTGGGGTCAGGGGTCAGAATATGGATCTCAAATAGAAACACAAGCTCCATATGGTTCATGTTGACCTCTGCTTGTCAATAGACCTGACCAGGGCCTTTTTGATGAAACTGCTTGCTGGAAAGGATCGGCTTAAATGAATTTTCAGTCTCAAAAGGTTTGGGGAGGAAACGTGGTCACGATGTGCCGTTTTGAAATGTTCTAAGCAAAAGAGTGTGGCTCTTTGTTTCCCATCGGTTTTGAAATGTTTCATTTCAATGTCAACCTTTTACACTTTTTTACTTTTGTTGTTGTTGTTGTTGGAAATTTTAAATCAACGTCAAGCACCAACCCGAAGGTTGTCTTGGAACCAATGTGCTTGGGTCAATCCAACCTGAATATTGTACTGATGTTCCGAATATTCCGTTCGTGAAAATTCTTAACATTTCAAATCTTCGGCTTCATTTAAGGCAGGGAAAACCTCCTGAAAAATTCCCATTGAATGGGGAAAGTGTTTTCTTCCCTGTCCTACTTCTAAGGCTGAGGCCCAATGACAGGGGAGGGAAGGGATGCAAAGGGGGCAGTTGCCTCAGAGACCAGCAATTCAAAGGGTCTCAGGGCTTCAGAATGCGACCGTGGTTGGATCCGCAGGCCCTTTACATTTCCACCAGAGCTTCACATGGCTGCACTACAGAGCCCTGGGCAGCACACTCCGGATGCCACTGAGCAGGGGAGGAGCAGTCCAGGCCCCACCCCTTCTGCCTCAGGCTCCACCCCTTCTGGATACTCGGAGCCACCTCCCCCTTACCCTAGAGGCCTGACAAGGCTGTCGGCTCACCCACTAATGCTCAACTCTTCTTGATCTGTCTAGGGATGACTAATGAGCCCATCACCCCAGTGTCTGAGCACCCACATGCCCAATGGGCATGAGTTTTAAAAAGAAGAGCTACGCTTGCATATACATTCCTATACACATTCACGGTCACTTAGTTTTGTGTACATGATTGCTATGATTGTGAATGAAAATATCTAGTTAAATGTTCAGCTAGCTATTAGCTTGCACAAGTATCCAATTTACCTCAGTTTATCCACACAGTTTGGGCAAAGAAATGCATAAATATTAGTACACCAGTGTATGTACAAAAATTAATGTGGACCGCAGACCTGCTTATACCAATCAGCACATAAATCACACAAAATAAGCGTGGTTTTTTTTTACAAGCGCTTGAGTGCTGTTCAACTAAAGATTTCCGTTTGGAAAACAAAAACACACAATATATTGAAAACATGAGACTTAATTAATATCTGGAATATAAAATACTCTAGAGTCTTATGCGTCCAGGCTTCAATTTAGATTTGTATTTAATTTTAGCCTTTTTTTAATTTAAGCAACCTTGACTCGTCCTTTAGTGGAAGGTGCCTTTAATATTCAGACTACCACTGAAAAGTTCTGTTCCAGGAAGGTTTTGCCCAATGACACAGATGTATGAAAACACCTTGTGGAAACACATTTAGTAACCAAGAATTTTCCTCCGCTCAGGGTAAACAAATAGTGTGATCTGATCCAAAATGTCTCACCAAAGTTTTGCTGTTTCAAAACACAAATTTGCCAGTTCAGAACTTTTGTATCTGTGATAGTATACAGGGTTTAGATACATGTTTACCTCCCATTCATAAAAGATTCTCAGCTTTAATATTTTGTTGTTTGTAGACTTCACAGCCCTCTTTGGGGATAGGTAAGAATTTTCATGACTGTTTTACACCAGTTGCACTAAGGGAATGACTACAGAACTGCATACGGATTGCTGTGGCTACATAGTGTAAACTTCTCCTACATCAGTGAAAGGATTTTTCTTTTTCCCATGATGTACGTACACTGTCTCTCAAAGGGTGCATCTACACAGCACCTTGAACTCGAAATAAGATACGCAATTGGGTATCTTATTCAAAACTATTTTGAAATTTGGTGTATCTACACAGTGCTAAATTTCAAAATAACGTACTATTTCAAACCATCCCATATCCCTCGTGTAACGAGGTTTACCGGGATGGCGAAATAGCACACCCATTATTTTGAAAAATATTTCAAAATAATGGGCAGCTTGTGTAGACGCGGGGTAGCTATTTCGGGATACTCCCAGTATCCTGAAATAGCCTTGCAGTGTAGACGTACCCTGAGAGGCAGTAGCTAGGTTGATGGTAGAACTTTTTGGGTATGTCTAGACTACATCTGTTTGTCGGAAAGAGCTCTGCATTTTGCGTAGCTTTTTCCGATACTTTTGTCGGAAGAGGCTTTTCCGACATTTGGCCCATCTAGACTGAGCCAAATGTTGGGAAAAAAACCTCTTTTGAAAGCCCTCTTCTTCCTCGTACAACGAGGAATACAAGGGCTTCTGAAAGAGCATGTTTGCTCTTCTGCAAAAAAAAGTGGAAGAACAAACACATTCCTTGGACGCGGTGGAGTTTTTTCAGGATACCTCTGGTATCCCGAATCCCCCCCCCCCCCCCACACACACACAGTCAAGCCGTACCCTTCTTTGGACCTAGCTACATCTACACTGGTAGCTAGGTTGACCTTACTATGGAGTGAAGGCACAAAATTTTTCACGATCCTGAACAATATTGCTAGGTAGATTTCCAGTATTTCTCTTTTATTTAGGAAACGAGCCTAGAACAAAGCAGGTCAGGGTTCAGTTCATGGCTTTGCTGCAGTCTCCCTGTGAGACCTTGGTCACATCACTTAACATCTCGTTGTTTCAAATACCAAGTATAAACAGAGGATAATAACACGTCCTTTTTTCCCCCTCTTGTATAATTAGACTGCAAGCTCATCAGACCTGGGGCTGTTTCTTATAACATAATGGGGCCATGGTCTTGGTCAGGGTATTTAGAACATTACTACAATTAAGAACAACAACACTAGAAAATGCTCATCCTGTTTCTCCTGCTGCTACCATTTCCTTTCCTACAATTTCATTTAAACATCCCTGGGAGCCTCCCTGCATTTGTTGTCTTCTTTCTAAGCAAGACACTTATTTTTTCAGAATCCTCCTTTTCCCACTTGCTTGACTGTAAAGGCCGGGGTGATTGCGGGGGTGACCTAAAATAAATGTGTTCTGCTGATAAATGAGCATAATGGTTCAAGACTACTCCAGTGAATAAACATGATTTGCCAAAGCCAACTGATGCATGAGAGTGGCCTGTGATTAAATAGTCTAAGTGCTGCATGCTACTGGCGCATGAAGCTGTTATTTATCAGCCAAAAACTTGTGCTGGAAATGAGCATAATTCATTGAGCCTTAACTGGAGACCACTTGAGCTTTCCTCTCATCGTACCACTTTGTGGAGAGACGTGTAATGGAAGTTAGAGTAAAGCCAGACAGAGCAGGGGATTGTTAGTCGAGGAGACCTGGGAAAAAATTTCATCTGAAACATTCTTTGGTGGAAAACGGAGATTCGGCAGCAGCAACGTGTTTTGCAAATTTGTGTCAATTTCATGAATTGTTCGTTCTGGGGGGAAAAGCGAAACCAAACCAAAAAATGTTTTGTGTCAGATGATTTTTTTTTTCAAAATGAAACATTTCAATAGTTTGGTTTGAAACAACCTTTCGTTCCACAATGGTTTCCTTTTTTATTGGTAACACCAAGAAGATTGTAAAATCATCACAATGAAAATGAGACGTTTCAGTTTCGTCAAAGCAAAATGTTTCTTTTTTTCTATCTGAAATAGATTTTTGGATGATTTTCAAAATTGCCAGGGTCCTGAAAAATCCATTAGTCACTCAACTGTAGTCTGCTCTCAGTTCGGTCACGGTGGGTGTGTCTACACTGCAAAGAGAACCATCTGATGCAAAATCCCAGAGCTCCAGGGGCTCAGGCCCTAGAAAGGGGAAAGGTCTCAGAGTTTAGGGTCCAGACCAAGGGGGAATGTTTACACTGTTATTTTTTGCCCTATGATCCTAGCCTGAATCAAATGACCAGGGTTCTGAGACTTTCTCTTTGCAACATAGACATAGCCAGAGTCTGTAATTTTCCTGAACACCCACAAGTTCTAAAGTGGCAATTGGATGAGCTGCTTCTAAGAACACCATTGGCCTTCATATATCCATGTGCTGTGAACAGTTACTTGTATGCCCTGGTGACTTGAACAACATGATTTAGTTCCTGAACACCCTGAAAGGTCCACTCAAGCAAACTGTTGGAATATAGGCTGGGGTCTCCCCAGTGGCAGAGCCCACGCAGAACTATCGGGGGGTGAACTTTGCACTGCCGTGAGCTTTCTCACCTGCAGGGCAGGACTGGTCCTTCTGCATGGAGCCAGAAACTGAGAGCAGACAAAAAGGATCACTCAAGATCGCCCTGTTCTGTTCATTCCCTTTGAAGTCGCTGCCCAAAGACAGGATACTGGGCTACATGCACTATTGGTCTGACCCAGTACGGACACTGTTCTGCTCTGCTCCAGTAAATGAGAATGCAGTTAATTACTTGCACCGACAAGGATTTTTTTTTTTTCATTTTCGTGGGCGTGAGCTGGGGGTGGAGATTGAGCAAAGTGATCGCCGGATCTTGGTGCCTTTCAGGAAGTTGCATTTCACAATGCTAGAAAGGATGGGTAGGGAGTGATATTGCTAACCACATATTTTTCACCAGTCTGCTTCAATACAGTTCTCAAAGGGTACTTCCCGTATCCCAAAATAGCTATTCCACGTCTTTTGAACAAGCCCGTTATTTTGAAATATTTTTTGAAATAACGGGTATGCTATTCTAACGCCCCTGTAAACCTCATTCCATGAGGATTAAGGGACATTTTGGAATAGAGGTTTATTTCAAAATTTGGTGCGAAATTACAAAATAAGCTATTTTGAAATACACTAGAAATAAGCTATGCAATTTGCATAGCTCAAATTCTGTTGCTTATTTCAAGCTAAGGGTGCAGTGAAGCTGAAGGGGTTTCACTGTGATCACTGAAGGCTCTGTTTGCCCATGTCATGACTTCTGTACTAAAATGGTAGAATGGGCCAGGTGTCACACAGATGAAAGTCAATGAGGTTACATCAGTAAGGAATTTCTCCCACAGTATACAATTCTCGGTTTAAATCAGGACTGGGAAGCAGTTGACTCTTTTCCCAATAGTCTCAAAACCACTGTGATGAAAGTCCTTCTCACCCACTTTGCACATGCAGCTGAACAGCTAGAACACAAACCAAAGTAATTTCCTATCCCTCATATCATTGTATTACCGCGTTCACACGTGTGTGTGTGTGTACACACATGCAAAATATCAAAAGTATTGAACGTTCAACCTATACTAACTGGTCAACACCAACCAGTTTTAAAGGGAGAGAAAAGGAAAGGCAGATATTTTTGGCAAGGGAGGTGGAGATGGGTGTAGGGAATTTGTAATGAGGCATAGATGCAGTTGTGGGGATTTCTAGCCCTCTGAATAACTAGCTATGCATATCACGAGCTATGGAGCATGATATTTCCCTAGGCGGGTGGTGAATCACTGGGATGTATTCCCTAGGGAGGCGGTGGAATCTCTGTCCCTAGAGGTTTTTAAGTCCTGGCTTGTCAAAGCTCTGACTGGGATAATTTAGTTGGGGCTGGTCCTACTGTGAGCAGGGACTCAATGACCTCTTGAGATCCCTTCCAGCCCCATGATTCTATGATTCCGTGAGCAGTCTGGATGCCCCAGGATCACAGCATACCCATAGAATCCTAGAAACATAGCACTGGATGGGACCTCAGTGCATCATCTAATCCACTCCTCTTTGATGAATGACTAAGTATTGTCTAGACCAGCGATGGGCAACCCAAGCTAGTGAAACAAAAAACAGGACTATGTAGCCCTTTAAAGACTAACAAGATGGTTTATTAGGTGATGAGCTTTCGTGGGCCAGACCCACTTCCTCAGATCAAATAGTGGAAGAAAATTGTTACAATCATATATACCAAAGGATACAATTAAAAAAATGAACACATATGAAAAGGACAAATCAAATTTCAGAACAGAAGGGGGATGGGAGGAGAAGGTAAATGTCTGTGCAGGGGTGGATATAGGGCGGGGAGAGCGGGACGGCCGCCCCGGGCCCTGCACTTCAAGAAGCCCCGCGCATGCTCCGTGGCGCCACCGTGCATGCGCCATGTCAAAGGGGGGGCCACGCAAAATTGTGCTGCCCTGGGCCCCACAAAATCGTCATCTGCTCCTGTGTCTGTAAGTGGCTCTCCTTCATTTCAATGGGTCGCAAGATGGTTATTACCAAGACGGTGTCCTGGGATATTGTAATGATTGACCATCTGCGTTTGCATGCCTAGAATGTGTGGGGTGTACTAGTTGAACCATAACAGCCCTTTGGTTGGATGCAGAGAGAGCACATGGCTCTCTCTCTCTGAAAGTTGTGCACCATCAGAACGCCCCTCACTTCGCATGCCCTTCCTTCTTTTTTAGGAAAAACTTGCGGAAAACCTCCCATCTGCTTTTGCGGAAAAACTTGCCAGCTGTCTACACTGGCCGCTTGAATTTCCTCAAGAACACTGACGATCTTATGTAAGATCGTCAGTGTTCTTGAGGCAATACTATGCTGCTCCCGTTTGGGCAAAAGCCCTCTTGCGCAAATCATTTGCGCAAGAGGGCCAGTGTAGACAGCACAGTACTGTTTTGCGCAAAAAAGCCCTGATGGCTAAAATGGCGATCGGGGCTTTTTTGCACAAAAGCACGTCTAGATTGGCACGGACGCTTTTCCACAAAAAGTGCTTTTGCGGAAACGTGTCCTGCCAATCTAGATACTCTTTTCCGAAAATGCTTTTAACGGAAAAGCATTTCCGGAAAATCATGCCAGTGTAGACGTAGCCCCAGTGGGCAAATCCTTCACGGGCTGTCAGGTCTGTGAAGTGGGGCTAATAGAAATGCTTCCTTTCTCTCACACTCCCTACTCACCTTGTATGTTCTTCAGGGTAGGCACTCTATGCAGCCAGGGATTTCTGCAGTGCCCAGAGCAGGGGTGGGCAATAATTTTTGATGGCTGAATAATTTCCACTCTAGGATTTTGGAAAGTGGTCAAGGGCTGCACTTTTCTATGGAGGGGTTGCAGGGTCTAGGACAGAGGGGAGCCTGGGGTAGAGGATTAGCATGCAGGGGGCAGTGTGGAGTCGAGAGGGTGTTTGGGTGAAGGACGTGGTTGTGACCTGGGGCGGAGGCTTGGGGTGCAGGATCCGGGATGGGGTGTGGGTGCAGGATTCTGACCTGGGGAAGGAATGCAGAAGGAGGTGCTGAGGGTTTAGGTTCTGACCTGGGGCAGAGGATTGGGATGCAGCAGAGGGTGCAGGGCTGAGAAGGGGGTAGGATTCAGGAGAGGATTCTGGCCTGGGGGTGGAGGGGAGGGAGGCTCAGGGAGGGAGTTGTGACCTGAAGTGGCAGGAGGGGTGCAGAAGATTTGGGTGGTGACTTGCAGCAAGAGGGGTGGTGACCTGGGACAGGGGTTTGGGGTGTGGGAGGGGCTGGGATGCCAGATGTAGGCTCTGGCTGGGAGGCGCTTACCTAGGCTGCTCCCAGCCAGCAGCCCAGTGGCTCCCTCAGGTCGTTCAAAGCGGCTGGGGCCATGGGCCTCTTTGTGCTGCTTGCTGGCTCCTGTCCAGTGGAGCTGCAAGGATTGTGCTGGGGACAGAGGCAGCACGTAAACACCTCTCCCCACCCCCACAAGGGGCTCATGGCACCTGTAGGCACCTATGGCACCTATAGGCACATGGCCCCAGTAGCCTGCTGCTTTGAGTGGCCTGGGGGTACGACAGGCAGGGAGCCTGCCTGAAGGTCCCGACAGGCCGCGGGCCAGATCCTAAGGCTGGATTTGGACCACAGGCTGGGTTTTGCCTTCCCCTGGCCTGCAACAATGATGTCCCGCTGTGGGTTGGGATCTCTGGCACTCGTGTAATACAAATCACTAACAACACTGCCGCACACCACGTCTTTCCAAGAGGTGAATAGTCCAACAGCTGTCGTGCTTTCCCTCTAAACTCCAGGATGCCACTGAGCAAGCCACGCCAAGCGTTTCTATTCCCTCAAATATGTCCTGACTTACTGTAAAAAAAAAAAAAAAAAAAATTAGAAGCTGGAGCTATTTTTGAAATATCCATTAAATTTTTTTTCCAGAGTAGTTTACAGTCCCTGTCGCTAGCGTTAACAAAACACTCATGTCAGCGGCGTTTCCCTGCTGAGCCCCAAAGGAAACATTATTGGAAGGGCAAAAGACTGCTGCTTTATTTTATGTTGCCAATTAGCATGTTTGCGTAACTTAATGGACACCATGTCAGGCATGAATTCCAGAATGGATCAGCCTTTGAGCTTGTGTTTGACTTCATGGGTAAGCAGCCGTAGTTCCACAAGGCAGCAACGGCTTCTACAGCAATGGCTTCTGAGTTGGGGTTATCCATCAATGTCTTCGGACCGGCTTTCTGTAAGGGAACCACGGTGAATGAAAACATAGAAAACTGCCCACTGAAAAGCTGACTGATTGCTGTTTGGAAGGGAAGGTGGGCGATACATCCTGTTGGGAAAAATAGCTCCACCCCATGAGGAATGCCTTCAAATACTTTAATATGTTCATACCTCAGAAGACCGTCCTTTACCGGGATCCAAACCCAGCCCCGTGGCTGTGGGAATCCTTTTTGTGAAACTCCAACGTAGGCCTTCGTGCTGTGTTGTCTCAGCTGCAGTGTATAAACTGCTGGTGAGGAGGAAAACCACCCATGAGTGTGCTATTTCCTGCCCCATGCGCTGCAGGTTTTTTTTTCTTTTAAGAAAACAAGCTGGGTTCTTCCAAAACTTGTTTTCTGTGCTCAGAATAATTTCCCTGCCAAGTTTACCTGATCCAGCTTTCGGTAAGGTCAGTGCAAGAATATCCATTGATTTCAAGAGAGGTTGAGGCCTAAAGAATGTTTTCTTGAGAATAACGGACCAGACATTGGTCGTTAGTGGCCTCACCAAACTTGCTAAAAGCTAACTACTCACAGACATGTGAATTATTGCTCAGTATTTGACTCTGATACTTCTTCTTTGCATGACAGTAGAATCTTGCAGCCCTACTGAGGTCCTCATTGTGCTGTTCAAATGCAGAACCGAAAGACACTCTCCTCAAAAAAGCTTGCATTGATAGGAACTGGATTATGACACCTTTGTTCACAGTGAATAGTACTTACTCCCCATGTAGTCCTATGGAAATCAAAGAGAGAAAGGAGGATGGTCTTGTGGTTAAGGCTTTGGACTGAAACTTATGATTTGGTTTCTCTTAACAGTCTGTGGCCAGCTAGGAATTTCTTGAAACTCTTCCTTGACAAACTGGTAGGCTTGAGTGTTTCGTGTTGTCCCTCTTTCTTCCTGGCAGAGTTTCATCAAAGATTTTCTTACTTGTTAGTAGAGCTGGTAAAAAATAAGCTATTTTTGTCCTCACCATATTTTTCCTTCCTCCCTCCCACACACACACAACTGAAACTAAACTTTAAGGCTACGTCTACACTGGCAGCGTCTACACTGCAAAACGTGCCAGCTGTCTACACTAGCAAGCGTTGTTCCAGAAGTAAATTTACAGTGTTGTAAAACAGAGCTTCTTCCAGAAGAGTTATTCCTCTTCCCCATGAGGAATAAGCCCTCTTGCACAAGAGCTCTTCCAGAAGAGGGCAGTGTAGGCAGGCAACACGAATTTCTTGCACAAGAAGCCCCTATGGTTAAAATGGCCATCAGAGCTTTCTTGCGGAAGAGAACGTCCACACTGCTATGGATGCTTTTGCGCAAAAGCACATGCCAGTGTAGACACTCTCTTGTGGAAGAGTTTTTGCACAAGAACTATTCCACAAAAGAGTTTTTGTGCAAGAAGCTGCCAATGTAGACATAGCCTAACACTTTTAAAATTCAGAATTTCCTCCTTATCTGAAACATTTGGACCAGTTCTGCTGTCTGTAGAGTTTCTCTGGGGGAAGCTGACTGCCTACATATTGGGGCCTCCAACCATTCTGTTGACATTTGCTTCTTTTTTTCTGTGTAGATCCCTCCTACTTTTTAAGACAGACAGTCAGCCTCTCTTCAGATAATCAAATTCCTTTACCGTCTGTGTATCACTCTTTCGTGTTTTGCTACTTTATTTTGTTTCACTTTAATTTGTTCCTTAAAAGGATACCAGGAGGCTTCTGGCCCAGGGAATAGTTTTCTCCTCTGTTATTCAAATCTAGTTCCGGTCATTATCATGACCAGATAAATCCTAATGAGAAATTTTTTGTGTGCCTTGAAATACATTTGCAGAATATTTTAAAGATTACTAGTAGGTGATTATTCTACAAAGTTTGTCTTGTCCATGATTGGGGTTAGACTTGAATTAAGTTTAACAAGATACCTGAGGATGTGCCTATAAAATACAAAGCACTTCGTATGTAAATTGACTTCAGAGAACTGGGGGTGGATTTTATTTTTTTATTTTTATTTGATCATATTTGTACATGTATATATTTAGGCAATATGTAACTAATATACTTTATCTATAAATAGAAGCCATCCAAATTCTGTTTTTTAATAAATCCCATTTCTGGTACAAAAATGTTTTATTTGGACCAACTCCTTTCTGCTGTATTGCATATTATGAAAAGGCTTTCAAATGTCTACTTTCTAAATGGCTGTGTGCAATGAAATATCCATGCATTTACTGCCCGGGGAACATACAGATTTAAATGTCCTTTTGAGCTAGTTGTATTATTCATTACAAATCTATTTAATACATTTAGACTTTTTGTTCCTGTTCACAAATGCACAAGAATATTTGCTGTTCATAACTGTTTCCAGACCGACTTATGTGAATGGGTTCCAGCTTATGCATTCTTCATAACCTGCTGTTGATGACTTTTTGCTGCACATTGATTTGTGTTTGGTGGTCTAAACACATAATGTTGACTTTGCTCTTTGATTGGATGGCAGAAATATGTTGACTAGAAAAATGAATGAAAAATTCTTGTTCACCCCTTAATGTATTTGACCACCTATGCACACAGGCATCATATATATAGTAGCTCAATGTGTGTGAGTCTGTAACACTGAAATGCTGACTGTTCCCTTTGGGCAGCGCTGTTGCATGCAATGCTGGCTGTTCCCTCTGTGTGGTGTTGTTGCTGAAGTGCTGGCTGTTCCCTCTGGGCAGCACTGTTGCCTGCAATGTTGGCTGTTCCCTCTGGGTGGTGCTGTTGCTGAAATGCTGACTGTTCCCTCTGGGTAGCGCTGTTGCTGAAATTCTGGCTGTTCCCTCTGGGCGGCCCGTGCTGCATGGGGAGTGCGGGGCCAAAATGTCCTCTTGCGCCGCTTGCTCCCCCGTGGCGGCCCAGCTGAGCAGCACAGAAGTCAGCCAAGTGCCACGGAGGAGGGAAAGGGAGCTGGGACAGTGACGTACATGGCCAGGGGGCGGGGCCTGGCCGTGTACGTCACCACCCCGCCCCCCTTCGCCTCCTGCTCCCGTGGCGGCCTAGCTGAGCGGCTCAGAAGTCAGCCGAGTGCACGGCGGGAAGCGAAGGGGGGTGGGGAGGTGACATGTGACATGTGACGTGACAGCGGCTCCAAGCCCTGCCCTCTCGCTGTGATCGTCACCGCTCTGCCCCCCATGCTTCCCACCGTGGTGCTCGGCTGACTTCTGTGCCACTCAGCCAGGCTGCCGCATGGGAGCAAGTGGCGCAAGCGACCGTTTGGGCTCTGCACTCCCCATGCAGCCCAAACGGCCATTTGGGTTCCGTGGTCCTCCGAATGAGAGGCAGAAGGGGGAGGAGAAGAGAAAGATAGAGACAGAGAGAGAGGGGGAAGCAATAGGAGGAGGCAAGAGAGAGAGACGGAGCGAGAGACCGGAGGCTCAGGAGAGAAAACTGATGTGGAGGAGAGACCTGAAAATCCGGTCTTATGGTGGGCTAATTGGCTAGTTGAGAAGAAGAATGGATATTCAGCAAACATTGCTGAGAACAAATGCCCGTTCATGTGAGTGTTCACCATTACGGGGTGACAATTTTGTGACAATTTGTTTCTGTAATTATTGACCGACTCTACTCGTTTTCACAATCCTCAGCTGGTTTTAAATCATCATCACTCTGAAATCAGTGGAGCTTTACAAGTATCTTGTCCACTGTGTGTTTTCACATTGTACAACAGCAGTAACAGGAGGGCAGGTCATTTTAGGTTTATAATTGCACTTTGTTGGTGACTGAAGTCGCTCAGCCTATAGGCTCATGCCTACAACCTTTAAATATGTGCTACTAGAAGACTTAACATTGCCTGAGTCTTTCAGGGCAGGGGGCAGGCAGGGCAGGCCTTTGAGGATGTGGCGGGGGCTCAGGACAGGAAGATGGAAGCATGGGGGGGGGGGTTCAGGAGTCAAGGTGGCGGGTTGAGGAGGGGCTTAGGACAGGAGGCTGGGAATGCAGAGGGGGTGAGAGAGTAGGGTTGCCAGGTGTCCGATATTAACAGTCCGGTAAAAAAAATCAGAAAATACCGGACACCTAAAATGATTTTTTTTTCCCTGCCAGAAGGCAAAAATACCAGACATCTGGCAACCCTATGACACACTCAGCAACTGCGCCCAGCCCCCGGACCTCGTCCCAGATCTCCCACCGGGCCCCTTCTCCCTCCCCCCACTTACCTGGTTCCTCAGGGGAGCTGTCTTGTGCCTGGAGCAGAAAAACAAGATGGCCGCTGGCAAAAAAGCTTCTTCTTAAAGGGGCCATGCTGGGTTTTTTTTAAATTATTTATTTATTTTTGCTTAATTTTTTTCTCTGCTCAACAGAATTTTTTTCCCAGTGTTTGTGTGTGTGTGTGTGTGTGTGTGTGTGTGTGTGTGTGTGTGTACAGTATTTTTGGTTAACCCATCTGGCAACCCTATGAGAGAGTGAAGGTTGGGGTAAAGAGGATGCTCAGGGCAGGGAGAAGGAAGACTCAGGGCACAAGGTAGGGGTGGTTACTGGCTTTTCCTTGGGGGCAGTCCAGAGCAGAAGGGACCACACACACATCCCACTGGCCAGCTCATCCCTGAGGGATGGTAGGGGCTTTCTTCTTCACCTCTCCCTGGGCAGTGGACTGGCCGGAGGCTGTCTTCCTCCTCCATCTTCTTCTGGCATGGGGGAGACTGGCGGGATCTTTCTCCCTCCCCCATAACCCCTGCCAGGGTGGAGGGGAAGGCAGGGAGCCTACTGGGAAAGGGGAGGTCTGGCAGGGGATGTCTTTGAGGTCAGGGGGCTCCACTTACCTAGTCTGGTGGCAGGGAAGATGGAAGAGGCCAAGGCCTGCTGGTCACTGCCTTGGTGTTGTGGCTGCTCTCAGTGGTCACTCTGCAGGATAGCTCTCCCCTCTGGGTTCGCTGCCCCCAGTGGCCACTTTGGGTATAGCGTCTGTCTGAACAGCGTCTCCCTTTCAGTGTTACAGACACAGTCCCATTCCTAGCACTTCCAGTTTTCCTGGCACAACCAAACCCTGACTTTGCTTTACATTAGGAGAAGAGGAAGCTGCCTACCAAATTTGGTGGTCCCGACTCTTACCATTTAGGAGGAGTTCTTGAACAAACAGACTGAGACACAGACAGACAGATGTGCATTTCTAAACTATATTTAGCTAAATAAAGGCCTGATCCAATGCCCGTTGGAGTCAATGGAATTCTGTCTATTATCTTAAATGGCTGCTGGATCATAGTCTAATTACCTCTGCAATCACTTAGAGATGTCTTATTGATTTATAGGAGAACCGAGTTCTGGTAATTAAATCAGCGAACTCTGGAACCGTGAAATCCATTTTGTTCAAAGATAGTGTCCTTGTTGCCAAGAAGGCTAATGGCGTATTGGGCTGCATTAGTAGGAGCATTGCCGGCAGATCGAGGGAAGTGATTATTTCCCTCTATTTGTTACTGGCAAGGTCACATCTGGAGTATTGCATCCCGCATTGGGTTCCCAACTACAGACAGTGAAGCAGAGGGCAACAAAAAGGATGAAGAGGTTGGGGCACAGGATTTCTGAGGAGATATTGAGAGAACTGGGCTTATTTAGTCTTGAGAAGCGAAGCGAAGAGTGGGGGGAGATTAGATAGCAGCCTACCTAAAAGGGGGAGTTGCAAAGGGGATGGAGCCAGTGACAGATAACAGAACATGGAGCAATGGTCTTAAGTCTGGATGGGGAAGGTCTAGGTTGGATATGAGGAAAATCTATTTCACTAGGACATTGGTAAAGCACTGGAATGGGTTACTAGGTAGATGTCTGAATTTTCCATCCATAGAGGTTTTTAAGGCCTGGATTGACAAAGCCCTGGATGGGATGATCAGTTAGGGTTGTTCCAGCTTCAAGCAGGAGGTTGGACTAGATGACCGCCTGAGATTTCTTCCAACATTTATCTTCTGTGATGATATGGCAGACTATGGGGGTTCCTCATCTACTGCCCCAATGCTACTGGATCCATACAAGTCCAAATGTAGTAGCATCCTTCACCAACCAATTCCTGATGGCTCCCCCTTTGCAAAAGTTTATTTCGAGGCTGGCATGGAGCATGTGGATGATGTACCAGGATATGAAGACTTCTTATGAGCTCCCTGTGTCTGAGATCTGTGGAAAAGCAATACAAAGCTTAAGCGGTATGGGAACTTGCTTAGGCCTTTTGCCTCTGGATAGATTTTATGCTAAATACCTCCCTTGCAGCACACACAGTGAAAATATCAATAACGACTCGATTATCTGAGCAAAGAAGAGAAGAAATTTAAACATTCATACTGTCTGTTAGTTGGCCAGCTCTGCAGGCGAAGTTTCGAGCCATTCAGCAATCTCTGTTGTGGATCTGCAGTTGATTCGTCTTTACTATATCAGTTGCATGTGTTTTTGCTATTCTGTTAATGTGCCATTCTGACACAGTTCTTCCAGTCTGAAGGATTGGGGGGGGGGGGGGGCGGGGGAGAAGGAAGGGGAAGATGGGGAGAGAACGCGTGGCTCCTTTTTAATTTAATTTAATTTTAATTTTTTTAATGGCTAGGAATCAAGTTGCTCTTTGTATAGTTGGCAAGCAACAGGGCTAAGACATGCTTAGAAAAACCTATATCCCATGGAATGCTTGGCTTTCTTTCCAAAACTGTGGCAGGACATCCTGATGCTATGAAGTTACATGGAAAACAAAATCACTAGCACAAAAGGTCTTCTCTCAGTCAGGGTTAGGAGCTGTATTACTGAAATGTATGTGATAAGTTAATGCATTGCTAGACATTGTATTATGGTGAAAGCAAACCACATCTTTTTAGGGCTCCGTGGGATTATGATATGAAAAATGCCAAGCTCTGGAAAGTTTTAAATAATAGGCAATTTACATTTAATAACTCACCTCCCGTGACCCACAGGTACCATGCCTGCCCTTACAACAGAAACATCTGGCTCTTCTGCTATGCTTATTAAATAATCCCAGGGATGTGGGGAGAAAAAATACAGGGGGGAATTGAGGGGGAAGACAAGCAAAAATAGATGAATTTGCAGCAATAGGCAATGAATAATTCATGGACTGTCATCCAAATTACACTCTCTTTTAATGAGAGTGAGAGCATATGGACCAGCTGTTTTGCAGATGACCAGAAATTTGGAACATGCTACTTGGACAAAGATTTAATTAAGATTTAATTTTGCTAATGCTCTCCTCTTTTCTTATTGTTTTAACACACATAGCATGCATAGAAACCAATAACAGTAATCATTAATAATAAAACCGGCCGTGATCGTCTATGTATACACAGTCTTATTTCAAGCTCACTGAAGTCTATGGGAAAGTTTCCAGTGACTTGATTGGGCATTGAAGTAGGCCTATATGGATCATCTGACCAGACAACAACATCCATTTGTTGTTACCCTATTCCTCTTTGAGAGGTACTAACTCTTGTAGGGGTGTGTCTGCCCTGCCCTAGAATTTGCACTACAAAGGTGTGACCAGCGGAGTACATCCCCTACGTGGATGCTGTTGACATGAATCAAAGTGCTCCTATTTCAGTCATGTCTGAAGAGGACCAGGTGAATGCCAACTCTGAACCATTTCTTCATGTCTGCAGCATCTCTACGGGTGAATTACAGCACAGCATTTCAGTGAGCACTGCTACTTACATTCCAAACTATCAGACAGTGTAAACATGGTCAATTATACCCATCCTACATCTGGGTAAAGTGAGGAACAGAGCAGTTCAATGATTGGCAGACAAAGTTAGGGTCATAACCTAGAAACTCAGTATTTCCATCACCTCTTCTAATTGTTATCCTGTGCCTCTTGAGTACCATCTCTTGTGTAGAGCATGCTTTTGAAGTTAGATTTTAGGTAGACTTGAAAAGACTCCAGAAACATTTGCTAGTGATCAGGATTCTCCTAACAAATTACCTTAATTAGCTTGCCAGGTTCATTAGCCTAGTGAATGCCAAAGGAAGGCTTTTACAAGAGAGTGTGCATGTGATAATTAGGACACATTAGACATAAGAGAGACTGGCTCTTTTCCATTTATAACTTTTATTATTAATTAACTTTTATATTCTTGTAGAATGTAAAGGCCAACTGGCCAAAGCTGCATTCTACTAAATGCTGTGAAAACACAGAACAAGGAACAATTCTGGGCCCCAGCATCTTACAACACATAACAGGTGAATAAAACAAAGAAGTTAGTTACAGTAGAGACAGGGGAAGTAGTGGAAAAAATAAAATAAAGCACAGTTTTTAGCCAATTAACTCACTTGCTGTCTAACTAACTTCTATAATTCAATTCATTGTTTGAGCCGCTGTCATTTCCTTGCTAAGAACTATTTTTATATGTAAAAAAGAAAAAGAATCCATAGTTTGGAGGTGAAAAATAGTTTTACAGTATATTGAACACAATATATTATCCTGTGGTGAAAAGGAAACAAAGGTGTTTTAAAGAAAAGTTACCATTATTTCAACATATGAATAACTTGGACAGTTTTGCATTTTCCCAATAGCAACTTACTACATATTCTTGGTTTCTCGACATCTTTCCATAGTTACTGAAATCTAAACTGCTCATCCCTGATTAATCATAAATGCAAGCTCTTGAAAAATAAAGAGACCCTTGGAATAGATTTTATAATTTCAAGTAACTGCATCCAGAATAAATTTCATCCGACAAAGCTGGTATCATTATATCAGGTAACATTGGTGTCTTACATTTCTAAAATGTTTTCTAAAGGGCAAAGTGGCTATGTTAGTTCTCTTCCTCAGTATATCTTGAGTTTGGAACAAATAAATCCAGACATGTACAGCAGGGCTACTCAACATGCTGCCCGTGGGCTGCATGTGGCCCATGGCCTGTTTGTTTGCAGCCCACAGTGCAGGTTGGGTTAACGCAGGGCTCAACACACGGCCCATGGCCGGGATCCTTTGAACATGGCCTCCATTGGGAACATGCTCCACAACAGCAAGGCCTCTCCCAGGTGGGGTGAGCACTGAAAGACACAAGCGGATAGGCTGGCTGGAACAGACGGGTACAGGGTGTTGGCATTTCTAGCCCCCAGGAAGGCACGCCGGGGCATTGTGTGAAATAAGCTATTTGCATATGTTTGCATATATATGTGCATGTATAAGCAATCACGCTTAAGTTGCAGCTCTCAGCATGTGCTGTGAGTATCATTGTGGCCGCCAGGGATTCCAGAGTCGAGTAGCCCTGATGTACAGTGTAAGCTTTATTATCATAGAATCATAGAACTGGAAGAGACCTTTAGAGAAGTCTAGTCCCCTGCCCTCGTGGCAGGACCAAGCACTGTCTAGATCATCCCTTACTGGTGTCTCTCTAACCTGCTCTTAAATACGTTAATGGACTCTTGCTATATTAACAGCATGACTGATCCAATGCCTGTTGAAGTCAGTGGGAATTGTAATATTGACGGCACTGATTTTTGATCAACCCCAAAGGCAGATTCATGTATTAGATCCAAGTCGTGCTATATAGCCCCATCTCATTCCCAGAGGAGTCAATGGAGAGCTTTCCACTTATTTCCCTGTTCTTTGGATTAGACCTTTTCCTGTTGATCATATAGCTCACTTTGGGTCTTAAAATTCACACTGGAAGTACTTAGGAAATGTAGGCCAGACTAGATTTAATTGGAAAAATGAGTTCCCATGGATTTGCTGTAAAAACTCAACTTTGACAAATCACATTAATACATTTTTTAAAAAATGAACAATGTGTTCTCCATTTCCACACATGGGCCATGGATGTTAAAAAAATGGATGTAACTAATGTATTTACCAAATGCTTCAGGCTCTACAATGGCAACCCCCCACCCCAGGCCGAGGTATTTTGGATCACAGCAGCACATGGAGACCTCAATGGAAATCAGGGTCCCATTGGTCTAGGTGCTGCGCAAACACCTACCAGGAGATGACCCTGGCTTGAAAAAACATTACTAGATCAGGAGTGGTACAGGAAACAGTCACAGAGACATGGCGTGACATGCCCAGGGTCACACAATGGGTCAGTGGCGGAGCTAGGATATACAAAGGTCTATCCTCTCCCAGTTTAGTGCTGTATCCATGGGACAAGGAAGGTATTCCAGGTGGTGTGCCCTTTAGTTTTTGTTACTTAATATTGAATTGTTACATGAGTACCACTTTGCTATCAGTTAGGGTTAGACACTTATCTACTTTTATCCCTACAGTATCCCATATTCTGCTCTTTTTTTTTAGTGACGGGTCTGCTTTTCTAAGCAAATGCATCTCTTTGCTGGCCCACAGCCATGTTTCTTTGGCCCATATTCTCATTGTGTCTTGCAGGCTAATTAAGTACAGGCATGTAACACAGTCTGCTCCTGGCTTCTAGCCCCTCTTCATTGGCTACATATTCACTACGCTGTTATTTTGAGTTCCCTCCACCAATGTGTTCACAGTCCAGTGTGACAGAATTATTTATGACATTCTCTGTACTTTCAGCCCTCTCCTCAGGACCTCAGAAGAGCAGAATTTTCCCTTTCCGGGGGCCTCTGAAACTGGCTAATCTAACCTGGTTCCTCGCTGTCCTCTGGCACATCCATCCCGTGCCCTTTTGTTAGTCTGGAGCCAATCGGCTAATTGGCTCATTAGCTGACTCAGCACACCTGCCTAATCACCTTCGTCTGAAGTGGGAGGTGGGGAACTGATGGTTGTCAGAGTGATCAGAGTCCCTGCGCTCTGTCTCAAGGCTAGATCAGTCCGTGGAAGGGAGATTATCTAGGTGAAGGTAGGAAATATTGAAAAAGATTTAATAAGCAGCAGGACTTTCCTCTGTGAGTCAGTCCTGAGCCAGTGACTTAGCACCGTGTTGAGAAGTCCTGCCTTCCAGATGAGAGGTAAATTCGTGAGATGCTTTTCCTGTTGTGGTCGTTAATAATCTCTTGGCTCTTTAAGCACAAGAGTGCTGTACGTATAAAAAGAAATCAGATGTTTAAAGATGAATAGGGAGGAACACGATAAAATCCATAAAATAATGGATAGGATAGAGAAGGTAGAATGGAAATGTTTGTTCTCCCTGGCTCAAAGCACAACGGCGGGGGGACATTCAATTAACGTAAATGGTAGGAAATTCAAGAGCCATACAATGAAATTCTTTTATGAGTCATTGAGACCAAGAACTTAGCAAGATTCCAAAAGGAGGGGGATGTGTGTATAGATGTCATCTTTAAGGAAAGCAAACGTTCCAAGGGAATATTAAACGTTGTGCCCGTGTAACTCTATTGGGGACCAGGATAAGCGCTATTGTGGGGGCTTATATTATCTTACAGCTGCTCCTCCAGGGCTCTCTCACCTTCTTTTGAAGCATCTGGGACCAACCACTGTTGGTGACAGGAGATTGGACTACAGAAGTGACAGATGTGAGCCAGTTTGGATATACTTAGACAGGTTGAACCTCTCTAGTCTGGCACCCACGGGACCTGACTGGTGCTGAACCAGAGAATTGGCCGGAGCATGGGAGGTCAATATTGTCTAGCAGCATTACCAACATGTCCACTCCTTACTGGCCTCTGAGAAGACATTTAGGGGTAAATTAGAGTGAGAAAACAGCACAGAACACCAAGAACCAGGACTGGTGGCTGTGAACACACTTTATGGGACTGTGGGAAACTTGGCCACACCCACAATAAGTGGAATCCAGCTAACTAAAATCATTCTGGACCATGGATATTGCTGGACTAGAGTGTGCCGGACTAGAGAGGTTCAACTTGTATTCCTTTGCCAGGGTTCTTGACTCCCACCCTATCCTATATCCATTACACCAGGGGTAGACAATAATTTTTAATGGGAGGCCACCCCAAGATTTCAGTAAGTGCTCAAGGGCCGCACTTCTGTGAAGGGAGTACGGGGTCTCGGGCAGTGGGTAGGGTGTAGAAGGGAGCCTGAGATAGAGGACGGGGGTGCAGGAGGGAGATTGGGATCTGAAAGGGAGTTTGGGTGAAGGAGGGGGTTATGATCTGGGATGGGGGCTTCGTGTGCACGGTCCTGGAGGAGTTATGGGTTCAGAAGAGGATTCTGGCCTGGGGGGTATAGGAGGAGGTACAAGGTCTGGGAGGGAGTTGTGACCTGGGAGAAGAGGGGCGGGGGAAGGGGGTGCAGAGGGTGTGGGTGATGTGGGGTAGGGGAATGGGGTATAGGATCAAGGAAGGGTATGTGTTCAAGAGAGGATTATGGTCTGAAGGGGACATAGGAGGAGGTACAGGGTCTGGCAGGGAGGGGAAGTTGTGATCTGGAGGAGGAGAGGAGATTCAGAGGGTTTGGGTGGTGGCCTGGGGCAGGTAGTTGGAGAGAGGGGTGGGGTGTGGTGCCAGAGGCAGGCTCTGGCAGGGAGCTGCTTACCTAGGTGGCTCCCGGCCAGCAGCTCAGCTGGAACCTGAAACAGGCTCCCTCCTGTGCTCTCGGCTGCTCCACATGGCTCTGCTCCATCACAGGGAGGGAGCAGGGAAGGTGAGGGAGTGAGGAGTCTTCATTCGCTGCCCCTGCCTTCAGCAAAATTTCTCAGTTCCTATTGGCCAGAAACTGGCCAATGGGAACTGAGGGATTTTGCTAGGAGGCGGGGACAACACACAAAACTTTCTCCTCCCTGGCCAGACAACTTAGCAATTAGTATCCTGCTGTTAAAGCAGCTGCAGCTGCTCTCTAATAAGCATGCTCGCGAGGCGGCTGCGGGCTGGATCCCGTGGCTCAGTGGGCCGTATCCAGCCCGCTTGCCCCTCTTGCCCACTCTTGCATTACACCGTGCTACTATCTCACCTTTCCATGCCTTCTAGGCAGGGGCACCTGAATAGGAAAATCTCCTAGTGTGTTCAGGATGGAAAATGGAAGGTTTGGTTTCCAGAACATAAGAACGACCATACAGGGTCAGACCAAAGGTCTATCTAGCCCAGTATCCTGTCTGCCAACAGTGGCCAATGCCAAGTGCCCCAGAGGGAATGAACAGAACATGGAATCATCAGGTGATCCCTCTCCTGTCGCCCATTCCCAGCCTCTGACAAACAGAGACTGGGGACACCATTCCTACCCATCCTGGCTAATAGCCACTGATGGACTCAACCTCCATGAATTTATCTAGATAAATCTTGTTAGCGTCCCTTCAGAGCATCAGTGAAGAGATCACTGCCTACAGTGGAATAATGTGGGACACATATGCCTCTGTCCATGGGTATGTCTACACTTCGAACTAGGGATACAAACGTAGGCATTCAAAATAGTCAATGAAGCGGGGATTTAAATATCCCGTGCTTCATTAGTATGATCTTGCCGGCGCGTTACTCCAATCAACAGCTGTTTTGAAAGTGAAAGTGCATGTCGGGACGCGTTAGTTCGAACCAAACCCATTGGTTCGAACTAACGTTACTCTTCAAAAAATGAGGAGTAACGTTAGTTTGAACCAAGGGGTTTGATTTGAACTAACGCATCCCGGCACACACTTCCTGGTTAGAATCAGCTATGATTCAATAGTCTCAAGTTGTGGTGGGAGAGGTCCAGGTTGGATATTAGGAAAAACTATTTCACTAGGAGGGTAGTGAAGCACTGGAATGGGTTACCTAGGGAGGTAGTGGAGTCTCCATCCCTGGAAGTGTTTAAGTCTTGGCTTGACAAAGCCCTGGCCGGGTTGATTTAGATGAGATTGGTTCTGCCTAGAGCAGGGGGCTGGACTTGATGACCTTCTGAGGTCTCTTCCAGTTTTATGATTCTGTGATAAGGGGATGGTTTGATGAGATAACATGATCTTGGTAACTAATTGACCATTCATTATCAGTGGGAAATAGGTCAATGGAGGGATGATAGGAGTTACTATAGAGAACTTTCTGGGTGTCTGGCCGGTGAATCTTGCCCACATGCTCAGGGTTTAGCTGATCGCCATATTCGGGGTCGGGAAGGAATTTTCCTCCAGGGTAGATTGGCAGAGGCCCTGGAGGTTTTCACCTTCCTCTGTAGCATGGGGCACAGATCACAGCTGGAGGATTCTCTGCATCTTGGGGTCTTCAAACTATTTGAAGGCTTCAATATCTGAGATATAGGTGAGAGGATTATTCTAGGAGGGGGTGGGTGAGATTCTGTGGTCTGCACTGTGCAGGGGGTCAGACTAGATGATCATAATGGTCCCTTCTGAGTCTATCCCTAGTTCAAACTAGGGTGCAAGTGTAGACATACCCCATATGTTCTGGTGAAAGCATACGTCTATTTTTTCTAATGCTTTACTGGTTGCCATTTGACACACCTGCTTTCCTTGGCTGCTGTCTCATTGGTACCATTGGCAGAGGCCACATTGAGAGGATTGAGCTTAGGGCTGGAGGAGTCAAACCCCCAGACCTGCTCCTGCTGCCCAGGACTCCTTGGAGCCAAGTGCCCCCACCACCGTAGGGGCAGGGGGCCCCAGCCTTCCCTGGCTCCAGTGGGAGCATAGGGTGGGCGGGTGGTGCATGCTCCCACACTCCCCAGCCCTAGGAGGGCTGACAGCACAGCTCCAAGCCTTGGTGGGCCTAAAGCCCAGGCAGCCCTCGGAGACAGAGGAAGATGCTTTGAAGAGGTGTGGGGGGCTGGGGCAGGATGTGGGTGGGGCAAGCTGCCAGTTTACATGAGAACATAAGAACGGCCCTACTACGTCAGACCAAGGTTTATCTAGCCCAATATCCTGTCTTGTGTCAGTGGCCAAGAGTATCCTGTCTTCCTAAGTGTGGGAAGGCATTGCCTTCCCTTCTTCTGATACCTGCCCCCATGTTTGAGAGACAGAGCTTGTCACAGCAGACTTTGCCTAAAAGTAGCTTACAGCCAACGAAACCATCAACAATAAGGAGATAACAGGAGATTTGAAGATAGAGGAGAAAATCAAAGTAACATCTGTTCCTTTTTTTTTTTGTTAGTGGTTATTTGCTTTCTGGGCCTCAATAATTTATTGTTCGTTTTTTGTCCAATACGAGAGATGAATGGGACTGAATTCTTCGATGAAGTGAACATACATTTGGAAACATCATTTTAGTATCAAAATGACATTTCCATATGACATTTCTGAATGAAGCTGTAACTGTATGGCTTGAGCACTCTCTAGGCAAGAAAAATGCAGGCGCTCTAGTTTCGAGTTTGCAGAGCTAAATCTTCCTGTCGTTCAACATTTTCTTGAATATTTTTTAAAAAAATAAAACTCAATTTATTGCTCGTGAATTGGACAGGAAACTAAAAGCTCTCTGTTTATCCTCAGTGTTGGTGTGAGACGGTCAGGTCAGTGCAAGGAAACCGCCATGCTGCCCTCTGATATGCTTCAACCAAGGTCCACAGCAAAGGCGTGGTTAGTTGCCCTATTGAACCACAGGGGGATTTTCACAGCCACAGATGACACGCAGGCGCCTATGTAACCCACACACTAGGGCTATGTCTATACTGCACCCATTTTGCGCAAGAAAAATGCAAATGAGGCTAAGCGTAGAACATCGCCGAGCCTCATTTGCATAATTAATGAGCGCCCGCTTTTTGTGCAAGAGGCTTTTTGTGCAAAAAGGAACCATCTACGCAGCTCCTTTCTGCTCAAAAATCCCCTCTTGCGCAAAAGCCATTCTTCCGGAAAAAAGTGTGGAAGAACGGCTCTTGCGCAAGAGGGGGGTTTTGCGCAAAAAGGAGCTAGTAGATGGCTCCTTTTTTCGCAAAAAGCCTCTTGCACAAAAAGCGGGCACTCATTAATTATGCAAATGAGGCTCAGCGATATTCCATGCTTCGCCTCATTTGCATATTTCTTGCGCAAAACGGGTGCCGTATAGACATAGCCCTAGCGTGGTTCACTGTTCCAGGTAGTGGCACTTAGACCACTTATTGTGAGAGATAAGAACAAGGGAGCTCTACAGCCTAAGCGGAGCGCCAGCTGGCTTTATAGCTCAAGCTGCAGAAGCTCCTGCACTAAGCTCCAGAAGTACCAGGTTCAAATTGAATGCTGCTGAAAGTCAATAGGAGCTAGGGCCACATCCCTCAAAGTTGTTTAGGTATTTGTGTCCCAAAGAAATCAAGAATCATGCCTCTCAGTACTAGGAACTTACCACTGGTGCCTTTAAAAACCTCTGGCTGTGTCTACACTGGCATGAATTTCCGGAAATGTTTAAAACAGAATAGTTTTCGTTATAAGTTTTTCCGGAAAAGGAGCGTCTACATTGGCAGGCTGCTTTTCCGGAAAACCCCTTTTTCCAGAAAAGCATCTGTGGCCAATGTAGACGCGCTTTTCCGGAAAAGAGCCCTGATCGTCATTTTCGTGATCGGGGCTTTTTTCCGGAAAAGACTACTGGGCTGTCTACACTGGCCCTTTTCCAGAACTGTGTAGGCTGTGTCTACACTGGCCCTGTTCTGGAATAAGGACTTATGCCCGAGCGGGAGCAGTGTAGCTTTTCCGGAATAGCGGCTGATTTTGTACAGTAGAGCGTCGTTGCTTTTCCGGAAATTCAAGGGCCAGTGTAGACAGCTCGCAGCTTATTCCGGAAAAGCGGCTGATTTTCCGGAATAAGTGGCCCAGTGTAGACACAGCCTCTTTGTTTTGCTCTCTGCTAGTCTGCAGTCTCTGCTGTGATGGTTATCAAGGGTGTCTGCCGTGATGAAGGGTTTGTGTCCACACTTGTGGTTTTAAGTACCCATCACCTTAAATAGGCCATTGTCCGGGCATTAGGCAATAAAAATGGTTGTGACTGTTACCAATAGATCTGAGCCCCCTCTCCAGATCAAAACGCCCCTGAACTTGGGAATGTTTAGATCCAGTTTTGAACTTTGGGTCTTATCCCCTCTTTAGCTGCTGATAATCTGGGTAGATGTGAGATGGAGACATACAGTGTCGCTGCTGTACCCTAAGACAGTATGACCTAGTGAGTAGGCCTCGGGAGCTCTGGGTTCTATTCCTGGCTTTGCTGCTGGCCTCCTGAGTGATCTTAGATGTGTCACTTATGCCTCGGTTTCCCCATGTATAAAATGGTTGTCATGATATTGACCTGCTTTGATACCCGTTAATGAAAAGGGCGAGGGCTTATTGTCATATCAGAATCACTCCTCTGAAATGCTTCATCTTTGTATCTGGGATCATCAGGTCTGCTTGCTACTTCCTTACTCTCCCCAGTGTCTGCAATACAGTGGTGGCGTGCAGTTCTCCAAAGAGAGAAGCTAATGGTTCGGAAATATTTTGTCTTCCTTATGCAATAGTATATATTTTAGCGTGCATAGGCACTGATCGAGCAAAGCGCCTAGGGGCGCGTATACCGTTTAGCTTGAGCAGTTCCATGGTCTTCAAAAGCTTGAGCAGTTCCATTGTCTTCTGTTCTTAACGTTACACGTGTGCTGATGCGCCCAGGCCTGATTGGTTTGGCCCTGAGGCATCTAGCCCAAGAAGCCACTGATAGCCCTTAGCTCATGCAGCAGAGGTCCATACACTAACCTTCAGAGGTCTGCTTGGCAGTGGGTGGAACTGTTCTACAGCAGAGCTACATCTAGACTGGCCACAAATTCCGGAAAAGGGATGCAAATCAGGTAAGTCAGCATAGGGAAATCCGCGGGGGATTTAAATATCCCCCGCGGATTTAAATAAACATGTCTGCCGCTTTTTTTCCGGCTTGGGAAAAAGCCGGAAAAAAAGTGTCTAGACTGGTGCGATCCTCCGGAATAAAGCCCTTTTCCTACCTGAGGTAGGAATAAGAGATCCTCTGGAAAAGGGCTTTATTCCAGAGGATCGCGCCAGTCTAGACGCTTTTTTTCCGGCTTTTCCCCAAGCCGGAAAAAAAGCGGCGGACATGTTTATTTAAATCCCCCGCGGATTTCCCTATGCTGACTTACCTGATTTGCATCCCTTTTCCGGAATTTGTGGCCAGTCTAGACGTAGCCCAGGGGTCTCAAACTCTTGGCTTATGGGCCATCCCTAGTCAGAGCAGTTGCACAATCCGGCCAGGGAGTCCCAGCTAGCTTGGGGTTTACTGGAGGGCCTGGGGTACCAATAGCAATTGGGTCCCCCAGCATTCCTTGAGGGAGCTGTGGAAAATTGGGGGGGGGCACAACTTCTGTTGTCACTGTGCACCAGGTCCGATCCCATAATCCCTGGGGCCATGTCTCTTGGGGGATGGAGTGCCAGGGGGAGGAAGAAGAGGAGGGGGCTGTGATGGGAAAGGGTGGAGCTTGGAGGATGGGAGCAGACAGCCTCCCCCTCAAACACCCATCCTGTGGGCAATCCTCAGCCAGAGCAGTTTCACAATCCTACCCAGGAATACTGGTGGGCGTGAGACCCCTGTTCTACAGGCTCAAGGCTGTAGTGAGCGAGGGTAGGTACACACATGTACACCACTTCTCCTTACGGGCTGAAACTGACTGTGAGTCATCATAGGTACTGCACTTCAAGCATCAGAGAATGAAAACTTTTGCAGCAGAAAGAGTCTTTCTCTCTCTCCCTACTAGTAGGGTTGCCAGATGGTTTAACCAAAAATACCGAATATTCTCCTCCCTGCCAAACCCCCCCCCCCCCAAAACAAAACAAAAAAACCACACACACCACATGGGGGAAAAATTCTGTTGAGAAAAAAAAAAGGGGGAGACCAAAGTTGTTGAACAAACAAACAAACAAACAAAAAGGACCCCGAGAGTTGTTCAGCTAAAAAAAATGAAAAACAAAACAAAACAGTGTGGCCCCTTTAAGAAATGCTTTTGAGCCTTTTTGGCCCTAAAAGGCTGCTGACGGCCCTCCGCCATCTTGTCTCCCTGCTCCGGGCCAGCCAGCTTCCCTGCAAAACCAGGTAAGCACCCAAGATTTTTGTCTCGTGGCTGGGAAAAAATCCGAAAATACCGGATATTTTAGGTGTCCGGCATTTTCTGAATTTTTTTAGTGGACAGGAGGTGAAAATGCTGGACTGTCCGGGTCAATATTGGACACCTGGCAATCCTACCTACTAGTTCTGTCCTGGTCATTTAGTGTTTGTTTTGAGGAACCATGATCTGTAGTTTGGAGAAAATTCTAAGTGGTTACAATATAGTTACAATATATTCTTTCCATATTTTGTATGCTTCAGGGGCACAATACTAAGCGTTTCAAAGTGTATCATTTTTTCATCAAGGGTGAAAATCCAACAGCCTTTTCAGTCGGACTAGAAATTATGAGGCTTCTGGAATCTATTAGCGCATAAATGTCAAAGTAAAATTAATGCCGAGTATTTGCTGAACCTTCTTGTTTTACTCCCCAGTGTCTGTCTTCCTTGTTTTGTTATCTGTGCTTTTGTACAGAGGTTGCAGAGACAGGAATCCATCCTGAAAGAGACAACAAACCTATTAACTATTTTTCCATGTCTCTGCAGCGAGCACATCATATTTTTTTCCATCGAGATAACTCGGCTGAGAAGAATGTTGTGGTATCAAAAAAAAAAAAAAAAGAAACACGAGTGAGAGAAAAGTAAAAGAAATCAGGATACCAGAAAACCAGAACTAAATTCTTTCTCCTCCACCCCCCGTTAATATTTTTGAATGATTCTAGTAACGCGCCATAACAACAAACAACATGTTTTCGTTAAGTGTAAGTAGATTTGCTGTTCAGGAAGTCCGTGCCAAAACTATTTCTGAACAAGCAGATGCCAGATGCCTAAACAGATTCTGAAATGCATTAGCCATGACACATTTCACTTCCATTCAAATGGAAGGGCCTGAAGACAGAAGGCTTATTAAGTTTTACTAGGTTGTCTGAGAAGAGCTTCCATTTACACCACCCCTCCGTGGGAGATTGATTGTGGCAATGCAGGAGAGGCCGTTCCCGAGCTCAGCATGGAATAGCTGATTTTCCTTTTAAAGCTCTTCAAATGTCTTGGCTACAGCTACAACAAAGTTCCATCATGGAGGACCAGATCATCAGATGCTGTAAACTGGAGTCAGTCCACTGACTTCCTTGATGCTGGTAGGGACCTGGGTTGCAATAGGACAGTAGCTGTAAGAAATTTTCAGTTACTTTCGCTGTGTGCTAGCCCCGTATAGATCAGCCGAGGATCTGACTTACAGAGGTTGTCTATTCCCCCATTTTTAAGGACTGCCTCAATGACAGTACAATTTAGGGTACGTCTACAGTGCATGGCTATTTCGGGATCCCGAAATAGCTACCCCACTTCTATACAAGCCGCCTGTTATTTCAAAATATTTTTCAAAATAACTGACACACTATTTTGGCATCCCAGTAATTTTCATTCCATGACGGTTAAGGGATGTCTTGAAATAGCACGTTATTTTGTAATGTGGTGCTGTGTAGATGCACCAAATTTCCAAATAAGCTATTTCAAAATAGATTTGAAATAAGCTACACAATTTGCATAGCACACATTGCATATCCTATTTCGAGTTTAAGGTGCTGTGTCGACGCACCCTTAGGCTAGGTCTACTCTGCACTATAGAGGTTTTGCACAAAAATTCATGGAGTGTTCACACCTCAAGCACGTTTTTGCGCAAGCAAAATGAAAGAAGAAAGGAATTTTTCCAGTGTAGGTATTCCTCCTTCTACGAGGAGTAACTCCTTTCTGTGCAAGAGTTCTTGTGCAAAAAGGTGTGTATGGATGGGCAACAGGATTTTTTTGTGCAAAAACAAGAAAGAGGAAAAAGCACAGGTGCCCTGATGGCCATTCTGTGGATAGCTATCAGTGCTTTCGTTCGAGAGAGCATCCATGCAGTCTGGTTGCTCCCTTGTGCAAAAGTGCATCGCTCTTTCAATGTGCTTTTGCAGTGTGAACGCTCTCTTGCACAAGAAGTTTTTGCGGAAGATCTCTTCCACTAAAAGCTTCTTGCGCAAGAAGCCTGCAGTGTAGACGTAGCCTTAGAGATAAACGAAACCAGCAGGACAAATCATACCCTCCACATTGAAAAAGTTAAAGATAAAGTCCCACTTTTCTGGGTAGCAGCTACCAGGGTCCAGGGAATGCTGGGACTGCAATCTGTGGTATTGATGAGGATGAATAGACTGTAAAGGTTGAATACATTATAAGCTTTCGTTTCTCCACTTTCTTTCTAGAGAGTTGCATTTATTCTGGGGTCACGGAGAGAAGAAATTTGTTCTAAATTCAATCTGATAAAGAATATTGGGTCTGATTCTCATTTCCTGATTCTCATTTGTGCCACGGCTCCTCTACCCCATGAAGATAGTGCAAGTTACTGCTGAAACAGTGCAAAAAGGTTCTTTAGTGTAAATAAAACTCTGGCCTGTTTCATACTGCACCCTCTGAAGATTGGCAAGCTATTTATTTTCCATGTTTGCAAAATACATACGGTCTGAAATTCTCAGAAGTGATGGTTCTGGATCCAGGCCATGGAGAGAGGGCCAGTCTCCATAGCTTTTCAGATTGAACTGATGTTTTTCTATTCAAATACCTAGAAATGGCCTGATTATCAAAGAGCCACATATCCAAACTTCCTGGATACATACAGAGCTGAGCTACAAGCGATGAAATCATCTACCAAGATAGAAATGTGTTGAGTCCGGTACGTTTGGTGTAAGTCAATACCAGGATCACTAAAACCCGATAAAATAACATTGTGGTCCTTAGAAAATGAGGTTGGTGAGACCGCAGTTGTACCACAATCCAGCGATCAATTCAACCATCCTTAGGTTATGAAAACATACAGTGTCATTAGGTTCCAACTTGTGTGAAATCTTGTCCAGGTCTTGTCCTGTCATTATCTTGTTAGTTACATTATAGGATAAGCTTAATAAATTGTGGCAGGGAAACGGATTTAACAATTTTAATAGATGGGTTAACATCTTAGTTTTATTATGCTTCTTCCTATTTTGTGTCCTACAATTACCTGGTCTAGGCTACGTCTAGACTACAGGCTTCTTTTGGAAGAAGCTTTTTTCGGAAGAGATCTTCTGAAAATCTTCTTCCGAAAGAGTATCCACGCTGCAAAAGTGCATCGAAAAAGTGGTCTGCTTTTTCGAAAGAAAGGGTCCAGACTACAGGCTTCTTTCAGAAGAAACTTTTTTCGGAAGAGATCTTCTGAAAAAACTTCTTCCGAAAGACTGTCCACACTGCAAAAGTGCATCGAAAAAGCGGTCTGCTTTTTCAAAAGAACAGGTCCAGACCTAATGTAAGCTGTGATTGCTATGGATGGAATGACCACCAGGGCACCTGTGCTTTTTCCTCCTCTTCCCCGTCTGCACACGCCTTTTTGCGAAAGAGCTCTTTCACAAAAAGGCTTCTTCCTCGTAGAATGAGGATGACCAATGCCGGAAAAACCCCTCAGTTCTTTCGATTTTCTTGTGGAAGATCACAATCGCATTGTGGGCGTTCCTTAAGTTTTGTCAGAAAAACAGCTGTTTTTCCGACAAAACTCTGTCGTGTAGACATAATCATAGACACTACACTATTAGTGATAGAAACAAGCATATACACCAGTGTTGGAAGCCATGGAACAACGCTGATTTTTCATCTGTTGTTCTATCAAGGTCTGTGCTGCTTTGGTTTGGTGTGCCTAGTCCATGGGAAGTGAACTTCTGATAATGAGCGTGGAGAGATTGGGGCAAGGGAGCCAACAGCCTGCGCAGGCTTTTGGGCAAGATAGGAGGAAGACCTGGCTCTGTGCTCCCAGAAGGGGTTGGGCCTTGGGCAATAGGGGAGGGGCCTGTGGCAGCCAGTCCTCTACACCACCCAGAGCGTGGCATGCCACCCCCCTAGCTCTCAGAGATGCATAGAGCGCTCTGGACAGCACTCCAGAGGTGATTTAAAGGGCCGGGGTTTCAGCAGCCACCACCATCAGGGTAGCCGTGGCAGTGGCTGGGAACCTCAGGACCCTTTGAATCAGATCCTGAAGTAACTGCCCGCTTCTCTGCCCCCGTCCCATCTGTGGGCCTGCATCGGGGGGTTGTTTGAAAGCCAGAATGGGGAAAGTTTTCTTTCAGGAAGTGGTTCCCACTGAGTATAAGTTGTGGTGGTTTTATGATACCCCATATGGGTTCAGATGTGAGGTGGTAGGTGACAACGAAGGGTGTGCGGTCACAGGAGGGGTTATTTCTTTATTGAAGCAGGTTCTCTTGGGATATTTGGGTGACCCTTTTCATAATGTGGTCTACTCCATTGGAGTGTCCTTATTGGGTGAAAGTGATTCTGAGTGGGTTAATGTATATACCCTGGACTTTCTCCTTGGAGCATATTCTGTGATATTTGAGTGCCTGGCTGTAGATAAAAGACTTCTAGGTGTGTTTAGTGTGGTTACTGTTCCTAGGGAGGCAGGTGTAGTAAGTTGTGCATTTCTTTTATACAGTTGTCCATAGAGTTTCATTGGTGAAGTTGATTGTGGTATCCAGGAAGTTGATGCTAGTGTAGGAATGAGAAAGCTCAATGAACCAGTGATGGTTGTTAAAGTTGTGGTGAGAATCTGTGAAGGAATTTGTCACCTTCCTAGAGGGTGACAATATCTTCAGTGTTATCTCAGATGTATTATTGGTTTCATGGCACATTACTCCAGAAATTCTTCTTCAAGGTGACCCATGAAAAGAATGGCATATTTGGAAGCCATCCTAGCACCCATGGATAGTCCCATGTTTTGGACATCTAACTTTTAAACAGATCCTAAAGTTTTCTAAGCTAGCACTATATTCTCTAATGAATACAGTGACTACAACATTAGGAAGAAAGGACAGCTGGATGGGGAAATGGTTTTCTCACCGCATGAAAATCTGTAAGATTTCCAGAATGATTCTCATCCTGAGCCAAAAAAAAAGTCAAATTTTTAAAAATGTTCATGAATCAAAATCTGCAAAAAAAAAAAAAAAAAAAAAAAAAAAAAATCATCTTGGGTTAATTGAAACATTTTATTTGAATAATTTTGAAAGGTATCATTTTAGTTTCCACCATTAAAAATCTTTTTATAATAATTGGTGGAAATTTTTAAATTAAAAGTAAGGAAGTGATATTTTTTGTTTAGAAAATGTAAAAATAGGCCCCTCTCACAATATAAAGGGTTTTTAAAAAATGCTTCAAGTCAAGAAATTAATTGATACTGACTGTTTCTAGAAGAAAGTTTTAGTAAAGTTTCATTAAAAAAAAGTCTCACTAATGCTAGCAGTGATTAATATGGTCTAGTTCTTAGGAAAGATTTTTTTTTAAATCTTGTTTTATGCTCCATAATAGTTTTAAAACAAATATATCAAGCTTTTGTGAATATTGTTTATAGTTATAGATCCTAGGATAGTCTTTGACACCCACAAAGCCCCAGATTGCATGAAAGGTCATAAAAACATAATTTACAGAGTAAGGGTATGGCTACACTGCCACCCTAGTTCGAACTAGGGTGGCTAATGTAGGCATTCGAAGTCCACAAGGAGTAACGGTAGTTTGAATTAGAGAGCCTAATTCGAACTACCTACTCCGTGCCGCGTGTAGCCGCAGGCACGGAGTCCGCACTAAGGGGGATTTAAAAATGGCGGCGCCCGGCAAGATGCAAATGAAGCCCGGGATATTTAAATCCCGGGCTTCTTTTGCAACTTCAAATGCCTACATTAGCCACCCTAGTTCGAACTAGGGTGGCAGTGTAGACATACCCTAAGGTATTAATTATTGAGCAATTTATAAAGGCCCAGACGGATAGATACACAGATTTTTCAAAAGCTTTTAGATTGTGTGTAGGGGTGGGAATTTTGTCAGTGAAAAAATTCAACACGTAAGTAGGGTTGCCAGATACTTTCCCCCAAAATCCCAAACACGTTGGGGAAAAAAATTGGTTGAGCAAAAACAAAAAAAAACCAACAAAAATGGGGGACAAAAGTTGTGGAGCTTTAAAAAAAAAAAAAAAAGAGACCAACCTTGCTGAGCAAAAAGAAGAAGAAAAAAACTGTCACTGTACCTTTAAATCCCCCCTCCCACACTCCCGCCAGATATGGCAAGGGAAGAATGACTCAGCCGGCCTTCCATCCCAGAAAAACAGAAAATACCGGACATTTTACATGTCCAGTATTTTCTGGTTTTTTAACCGGACAGAAGATGCAATTACTGAACTGTCCAAGTGAAAACGGGAAACCTGACAACCCTACACGTAAGGCAAAATGTGAAGTAGAATGGATTTTAACAAAGGAGTCATTGGAACAGCCACATAAATCTGAATATGATAGAGCAATAAAAGCTATACAGTAAGGAACAATGCTGCACTGTCTGGAAGAAGGACAGAATAAGCTAATTGGTCTTTTTCATCTCTCGTGTATATTAGCCAGATCCTCAGATGGCGTAAATTGAACTAATTCTGAGGATCCAAATCTATGATTTCATGAAGGAGGACAATATTCCATCAATAGAAGAAAGCAGATTCAGGAAAGTACATGAGGACCTGACCCTGTTGTATCAGGGTAGCTCTGAAATCGATGGCACTATAGTGGTATATACCTGGTGTGATATTGGAATCCAGCCCTTTCTGGCCTTTATTTGATGATCAGAAACATGAAGGGGAAAATATGAGGCGAATCAGTGAAATATGGTGTGACAAATTGATGGGAATTTATGGTGAGCCATTGTTCAACGTGCACATCGCATCTAAGATGATGTAAAATAGCTGTCCCTTCCTCCCCCCCCTCCCCCATCCGCCTCCCACACTTCCTGGAAACAATTGGTTCTGTCTCAAAATCAACTCCAAAAGATATTGTCAGTCAAATCAAAAGGTTATTGGGCAAATATTGATTTGGAGTCAAAACTTTGTTTTTAGAATGGTGTTCATGCCTGAGCACCTAACTTTTCCAGACCCCTTTTTATTCACATGAGTAGCCCCCAAAGCAATTATTCATGTGAATGGTGTGAACGATTAGGACCTTCCTCTAGAACGAAGTGGGGGAAGAAGTGTGTGTGTGGGGGGGGGGGGGAGACGGAAAGAGGGTCCCTATTTCAAGGATTTTTGATCATCTTGCCCTATGAGTTATATCATACCCTATCAAGAAAAACACAGCACAGTAGCTTGGAAACTCCATGAAATGTCTAAGAGTGAGGCCCACCAAGTCCAGCAATGTCCTGAAATCTACAGACAAATCCCAAAGATCTTGGGGCAGCCTTGGAGGTCAGAAGCATCTTCATGGAAGTCCTGGTGCTTCTTTACTTTTCCGTGGCCTCCCTACAACCAGGGAGGGGGGATCTGCTATCTTCCTCCTGGCTACTGCTCCAGGAGTTTTCCTGCAAATGTGGTTCAGTGTGAACAGTTGATGCCCCCAGTTTTGTAGAGCTGGGGCATCAACTCCTACAGGCCAGAGGTTGGTCGATGGAAACTCCCAGCTCTGTCCTCCATTTGATCACCAGGAAAAGAAAATACAGGAACAACACTGGACAACAAAAGAAGAGCACTAAGGAGGAGGAAAGTTAACCCTTCAGATACGATTCAGTACTCATCATATTGTCACACTCCGCCTGGTCTCAAGTCAATACTGAAGTCTTATAGGAGATCTCCTAGGGCATGTCTATACTAGGAAATTATTTCGAAATCATAACTCCCAAAATAACAACATCAAACTGGCATGTCCCCACTACAGCGAAGCCTCAAAATTAGTCCGAGGCAGGCTCTGTTATTGTGGACCCGCTACCTCGACTTAGAGCTCCAGGAAGAACTGGAGAGTAATTAGTCTGAATTATTCTGAGAAGTTGTTATTTCGACATAGAAGCAACGAAGCATCCACGTGACTGCTATTTTGAAATAAGCATTATTCCCCGTGGAAAGTAGGAGTACAGATTTCAAAACAACCAGCCTGTTATTTCCAAATAACGGGCTTGGTAGTATGGACGCTCTGCTTGTTATTTCAAAAAGCTCCCTAATGTAGATCAGAGCCTAGAGTTTACCTCCTCTTTATTCCCCCAGTTCAGACTTGTACATCTGCTGCACATCTCTTTGTTTAACCTGTCTCCCTTTAAGGTCCCCTGTGCCCCACCTTCAACCTAACCAGCTGCTGCTCTGCACTCACATCTCCTCTTTTGCTCTCCTTCCTGGCCCAGCCCTCAGCTGCAATATTACGAGGACAGCGAGGTGCACTGCCAATACCAGCAAACCAGGCACTCATATAAAACTTTCCCTCTTGGCCAGCGATAATACCCCTATACCATATGTACGCATGGGTTGCAGATGGCCAGATTGGGGCCTCTAGTCACTTGTTTTCCTAGTTAAATGAAATCACATTATCAAAACCATATCCAAGGAAGGAGGCAGCACCGTTTGGCAAACGTATGCATATTCAATATCATTGCTGAAAGCATTTAGACCTTCTCCCTGGCACTCACCGAATAGGGAGGGGAGCAAAGCATCCCAAAGAACAGCAGGTCCTCTTTGGAATCCTTCTGAAGGCGCCTAACACCGAGCACAATTGGGGGCCATCCTCTCCCATTTTCTCTTTAAAAGCAGTGTCCTGAATGCCAGGAAGTCATGCCCAGCAGAAAGGTTTAAGCAAACAGGTTGTTGCAAAAAATACTGGTAGGGCAGCAAATCTTTGTTTGTAAAATGGTGTCCGTGCCTGAGTGATTAATGTTTTCCAAGCTTCTCTTACTTACATGAGTGGCCCTATGAACCTCAAAGCAGTTACTCAGATGCATACAGTGTGAAGCATTAAGACCTCCAGGAAAATCAACCCTCCTGTTTTCCTGGTGTTTGGCAGCGCCATTTATAAGGGGGACTTGGGATTCCATCCAACAGGAATGCCCCAACATTTCCATCTCCTTTTGCCTGTTCTCAGAGGTGAGTTCTCCCCAACTTTCCATCTGGAGCATTGCTAAGGCTTGAATCCAGCTGAAACAATGTAAATCAGGTCCCATAGTTTTTTACCCAGCAGGAAGCTAGTTCCAGCACAACTTAGGACTTTTTCTTAGTCATTATGAAAGTGTGAGTATTACCACCCAGGAGCTCTTCGTTCCATTTTTGCTGCAAGACTCTCACTTGGGTTTTTCCTAAATTCCTTGGGAAAGCAGCAGCTTCACATTAGACCTGCAGCTGAATACCCAATTAAATCCAAGTTCTTCACATCCTATCTGCACAGGAGGGGGTAGATGGGATAAAGTTCTTTTTTAGGCAGAATAGTGTGTCGACAAATGATCGTTTCATGGTGGTCAAGAAAGCAGGAGAACTGCAAAGTCATTACAATTCCACTGAGAGAGACACAAGGAAACATTCGCAAAGAACTTTTATTTGTTATATACAAACCAAACTCTCAGGCTTCCAAGCCTTCTGGCTTTTCTGAAAAAAAAAGAAGCAGCAGCTTTGTTACCGTATTTTCCGGTGTATAAGGCTACTGGGCATATAAGACGACCCCCTAATTTTTTAGTTAACAGATAGGGTTTCGTCTTATACCCCAGCGCCCCTCCGCCTCCCCGGCTTTGCTCCCGGTGTCCCTGGTCTGCTGGAGACGGTCCCCAGCAGACCAGGGACACCGGGAGCAAAGCCTCTGAGGACGCCCCGGCAGCGGGACAGCCCCGGCGCGCCTGGGATGCCCCGCCGCCGGCTTCCCCCGAGGCTTTGCAAAGCCGCGGAGGGGCTCCGGCGGTGGGGCAGCCCAGGCGCGCCTGGGATGCCCCGCCACCGGCTTCCCCCGAGGCTTTGCAAAGCCGCAAAGCTGTATACCCGGCGTATAAGACGACCCCCGATTTTTGGGGGATGTTTTTTAACATCAAAAGTCGTCTTATACGCCGGAAAATATGGTACATCCCAAAAGTCCAGTCATCTGAAGAAGTGGATTGTTCCCATGAAAGCTCATGATACCAGCTACATGTTTTGTTAGTCTTTACGGTGCTATTAGACTATTTGTTGTTTTTTAAGTTTTTCCTGTTACAGACTAAATCGACTACCCCTCTGAAGCAAAAGTTCTTTGTTTGGTTTCAGGGCAGTGATATAGATTGCCAAATTCATTTCTGAAGACTGACAACAGTGTGTGTGGGACTAGTTTTGCTCTTGTGCTGAAGAGAAGTCATTAGAGATGAGTTGATGCTCACATTGAGAGTTGGTCTGATTTAAAGAAGTGCCTATTTTATACCCTTTTGCCTGTTTCATCCACTAATCTTAACTCATGGAACAAATGAAGGTAAGTATAATTGTTCCTGCTTTAGAGGTGGTTAAATGCCCTTAAAGAGTAAACGTGAGTTACCCAGAACTGCAGAGTCACTTCTACCTCATGTTCTATGATCCGTTGACTGAAGCTTCCACCTCAACTCGATGTTCAACTGCTCATCAGAAACTTACAAGGCCTGCTACAAGGTTCCAAAAGAATCACACAAAAGGTGGAAGGCTGAGCTCTTCACAAGACTGGGTGTCAAGCAATTGGTATTTTGCCCCTGGTAGTTTATCACCGACTTCCTGTCTGGTCTTCGCTAGATGCAATTGCCACCTCAGCAAAGATATACAACTTGCATTGGGCTAGTTTTTTAGGCTCAGCTTAGTAGGAGAAGACAACGGAGCAGTAAAAGTAGCAAGATAGGCCCATAAGAATGCAAAAATGGCTGTGCAAGGACGTGGTCCATCCGGCCCGTATCTTGCTTCCAACAGCTGCCAATTCTGGAGGCTCCAGGGGAAGGTGTAAAAGCCCCAGTAGGCTAGAGAGGGAAAATTCTTCCCAACCCCAGCTGCTGATCAGCTTATACCCTGAAGCGTAAGCATTGCTATTGCTTGTGATTTGATCCAGGCTTATGTCACTGCAGATGCAGTCTCCGTCACGGCAAGCATCTACTTGTAAGGTAATTGGCCACAGTGTGAGAGATGTGTTGAAAGCCAAAGGTGATTGTGGGTAAAACAAATCAAGTTCAATTATCTGTGACAGAAGACTCTGTTATAATGGGAACACAAGGTTTGTTGTGCCTGAAAGCTATAGATATTGGTCTTCTGCCATTTCTGTCTCCTCCTTTTCAGCTATCACTGTTTTCGGCGGTTGCAATTTCATGAGCTGCAGCAGCTGCTGTGAAGCCAGAAGCTGGTTTTTCAGAGACATTTTGGAGGAGAAATCTGGCCTAGTGGGCACAGGCTAGGTTTCTCTGTCCCTGTGCTTGCCTTCTGGTCTCAGTCACTTCATGGACTGGCCACAGTGAGGCACTATCTCCAGCTCCTGAGTGGTCATTGGCTCTAGTTCAGTGCCAACTTATTGGGCTTAATATTCCCTCGCATAAAAGGGTGGGGAGGGAAGGGGAATTCCTTCCCTGGCAGGACTCCCTGGATGAAATTCCTTGACCGGTTCTATGCACAATATCAGTCTAGAACTTGATGGCACCCTTCTGATTTTAAAAATAATGAGCTTCTCAAAATGCAAATAACCAAACAGTATAATCTATTGCTCTTTAGGTTCAGTGGGTTATTGACCCCCCGAACTGATACCAGTAAAAAGCAAGAACCTACCAGTAGAAGCTCTGGAAGGAATGCCTTCCATTTCTCCTTAGCCGGAAAGATGGCAACTCCCATGTTGTTTGCCATCAAGTCATAAGGCATAGCAAGTAAGGGAAAGTGGAGATCTTGAGCGCCTACAGGGTATTGGAAGATTTAATCAGGGGGAAAACCTCAGATAAGAAAAGTTTCTCAGGGCAAACTTCAGAGGATTATATAATATGCTGTATAAGCCAAACTCATTCTGGGCTGGTTCCCTGCAGGCAAGGATTCATACAGCTCAATAAGAGCATCTGTAATCAATCCATCTTGCCAGAAAATTCATCCCAAATGGTGCAAAATACCTTGTGTCACTCCCTCTGAGTTCTCTTATCTGTCACTTTATTGTTTCCCCCACTCACAGAAGAATATAGTTCCCATTCATATCCATTAGCCATGTGGTTGAGGTGCCGGCACTGCATGTGTACTGTGGCATATTGTATGTATTGGCTGTAATAAGGAAGTTGTATTTCTGTTTCTCCAGCTCTACAAACCATACCCAGAAATCAAATGCTCCATCAAACCTCCACATTCACTTCACCCTTTAGGAAATTTTCTTCCCCGCCAAATACCTTGTTAGTGGTGGCCTCCATTCAACCCAAAAGCCGTTTTGATTGAACAAAGACGGCGCTTATGCAGCTTCAGCATTGTGGTGAAAATTCCTAAGCAAATACCAACCCGTCGTTTTGTTTTGTTTTTATTTTAAACATTTCTGCCGTCTTCCTCCCAGCTTCACTTGTGAGAGGCCAGCAGCATCATGGGGATCTATAGGACTGCAAAATGTTGTGGCCCTCGTGGTTAGCAACAGAAAAAAAAATCCCCTGGAATGGATGTGGCTAACCAGCTGTTGAAACCGGGGTCTGTTCTAGCCTGAAAATTGACAGGGAAAACCATCTAACAAGCATACTAATCAACTCCGTACAGATCTTGCATCTCTCCCACATCCGTCTCCATAGCCCCCCATCCACGTACCCCCCCCCCCAGCCTTGTTACTTCCAAACGGCAGATCATTAGCCCAGCGGCTGTTTGCTTACATTGGGTTTGTGTTTGTAAAACTCTAGCCCGCAGTGTTAAGAGGTTCTTTTCAGTGAAGTGGTTGCTTCCCTCTTGGCGATCCATGAACTAAGCACTGTGTTTCCAAGGACATTATATAAGATGCTCAAAGGGTGGCCTTAGAATGGTCCTTTTATCTCTGCTGGTTCCCAAGAGAAGGGAGGGCTCATGACTATTATTTGTCAGATTCTTTAGGTGGGTTCAGGGCACTGTTCAGATATTGTCAGAATCTGGAAAATACCTGCAAGCATCTTCATGTTCCATTGACACTATGTCCTGGAGAATCCACTCCATGGAAGACAACCCTCTTCAGTGGACCTATGGGCCTGCCCTTGCAGGGTTCTGAGCGCTTCTTACCAAGTGCAGAGCATCCTCCATGCCCATCAATTTGGAAATTAACTGACTGGTAAAGAAGTAGAGTGGAGGACATTCACCATCCGGTAGGAGGTGCTGAGCTTCTGGAAGTCCAGCCTTTGTTTCTCATGCACTGTGTAAGCGGTACCTTGAGTAAAAGTCTGTCAAACTGGACCCTGGGCAGGGGGTAGGAGAGACAACGGAGGGTGTCTGAACAGAGATGAGTTTTGTTGGAAAGTGAAATGAAAGAATACTGGGGCCAGATTCTACTAGGGAGTTAATTAGTCTTGTTGGCATTCAGCAGAGTACATAGTAGGCCTCACATACCCAACTATCAAAAGTGAACTAGAAGGGGGAAAACTAGCACCCTGCTTCCACACTGGGTTTGTTTGTTTTTTAACCTTGATTTTGTGAATTATTTCTAGGCCTGTTCCAAAGATATGGTGAACACCTACAGGACCCAGGGGAATCTAGTGGAAGATGTGTGGATGGTCAGGTCTCCCTCATGATTTGACCCTTAGGCCGGGTCTACACTAGACCTGGAAGGTTGGCTTATGGTATACAAGTCCAGCTACGTACAATACATAGCTGGAGTCGGCTTCCCTTCAGCCGAGCTTGATGGCGTCCACATGGCAGGAGGCCGACAGGAGAAGAACTCTCCCATCAGCTTTCCTGACTCCTTGCAAGTGCAAGGAGTACAGATGCTGGTTGGAGCTGGCTTCAGCATTCGATTAACGGGTCTCAATTGCACTTGCTGAATCGAACGCCGGATTGTCGATCTCCAGTGTGGCAAGTGTAGACGTGCCCTAACTTTGAGAAAAGTAAGGACTAAGAATCTGATCCTGCCAAGGTGGTGAATTTCTCATTGATCACGGCAACTTCTATTGAAGTCAAGGGAACTGTCCAGAACCTTACAGTGCCAGGTTCTGATACTGTATTGCAATCTATAGCCATGCTTATGGCCAACAGGCACATGAATTTGCTACTTGGTTTGACCTCATGTGGAAGCAATTCCCATGGTGAACCTCTTGAGCGTAGATGTGCAGTCATGTCCTAGCCTGCCAACAGACATCAGCAGACAGGGATAAGATCACTGAAACAATTTTCCCTTCTCATTATCCAAGATGGCCACTGTGAGAGCTATTCCATTGGATAAGGAGATCATATGCCCCGGTGAGTTTTAAAAAACAAACAAAAAAGAGATCCATCAGCTGACAATAAATGAAGCTGAAGTACATTTGGAGAGGAACATGCTCTTTTTTTTTAAAACAGCATAATAAAACGTATATTGAGTAAGGCTTTTAGTTTATAAGGTATCACATTGTCCCTTGGGTTGAAGAACTTGAAAGCAGTTTCTTTTTTCAACCTGGAAGACATTACTTTTCTACTGTAAACCTCAATTCTTATTAATGAGTGGTGTGTGTGTGTATGCAGATAAATAATTGTGTGTATGATTGCATATAGAGTGTAGGGTTGAGACCTAAACTTAGTCTTAGAAGTACTTAGAACAATAGTGTGAACCAGATGGCGATATAATCCCACAGGAGAAGATAATGCAGTAATGCAGACCTTCTGGCAGGAGGCGGAGTGCAGCTCTAAGATGAGGATAAATCTCATATTTAGGCATGATGCCTTCACATTAACTTTCCTTTCTTAAGTGAATAGTTTCAATGATATTTATTTTATGAGGTAATCTTATTATTTCCTCTCAAAACCCTAACTCTTGGTCTAGTGCTGCTATTATCATCAGATTCTCCTGGTTTGCCTTCACCAGCATGTTGCCTTCTGATCGTTCAACCCTGGTCTATAGTAGGGGGTTATTTCAAAATAATCACCCTCATTTCAAAATAATATGGAGTGTCCACATTACCAAACACATTATTTCGAAATAACAGGCTAGTTATTTCAAAATCGGTACTCCTGCATTCCTCGGGGAATAATGCTTATTTTGAAGTAGTTATTTCAAAATAGTGTTAGTGTAGACACTCCGCTGTTTCTATTTAGAAATAACCACTCCCCAGAGTGATTCAAACTAATTACTCCACAGTGCTTCTTGGGGTTCTAAGTGGAGGTAGTGCATCTGCATAAACGGATCCTGTCTTGGACTAATTTTGAGACGTCCTGTTAGTGGGGACACGCTATTTTGATTTTTTTTAATTTCTGGAGTTATTATTTAGAATTTAGTTTCTTGCATCCTAATCTATATATGTCCCTCCATGTTTTATATTGATCCAATCCTCTGAGCCTTTGTTTCTAATTAATATTGTGTATCCAGTTACCAGTGTTGGCGATATTTTAACAAATGTATGAGAAATTGTCAGTGAGACCTTCCACATTTGCTTTGTCTTGTGTAAATAATTTGGGCTTCTGATTTTTCCTCCCAAGGATTCAATATATTCAGCCGATGGGCCATCTCTTCCATGGATGTAAACTGAAGTAGATCTATTAATGTTTATAGAGGCAGTTTGATTTATACCGGCTAAGAATCTGGCCATATGCATATATCTAACTATGACATACACAGACATACTTACCTCCATATACTTTCCACTATGAAAAGAAAAAAACAACAACCCATGAATGGGAATGATTTTTCTGCAGTCTCCCGATAACCACTGGGCATTAAACGTACTGCCTGCAGAGGCATGAAAGTATCAGTAGTTGGGTGTCTATGTTATATGCATGAGAATTATGCCTATGTTTCCAAATGTCTGTTTGGAAGGGAGGTTTGCCCAGGACTGAGTTTTTGTGGCTTTCAAGGCAATTAATCGGAATACAAGTATCTGTGTGTCTTTGCAAAGTGTAAGAAACGGACTGTAGCAAAGCATCAAATCCTGCCTTACGATGTCCAGACCATGCTCCCACAGAAGTGAGTGCTTTCTGAAGAATGTTATATCCACGCTGACCAATTACTGGCCTGGCTGTAGCTACAGGATAAATACTCAGTATCAAGGGAAGTGCATCGCTGCCCAATGTTTTTAACTATTAGAATACTAGGGCTGGAAGAGACTCAACAGATCATCAAGTCCAACCCCCTGCCCAAGGCAGGACCAATCCCAACTCAATCATCCCAGCCAGGGCTTTGTCAAGCCGGAACTTAAAAACCTCTAGGGACAGAGATTCCATCCCCTCCCTAAGGAACCCATCCCAGTGCTTCACCACTCTCCTAGTGAAATAGTTTTTCCTAATATCCAACCTAGATCTCCCCCACTGCAACTTAAGACCATTGCTCCTTGTTCTACCATCCATCACTGCTGAGAACAACCTCTCTCCATCCTCTCTGGAACCTCCCTTCAGGGAGTTGAAGGCTGCTATCAAATTCCCCCTCACTCTTCTCTTCTGCAGACTAAATAAGCCCAAATCCCTCAGCCTCTCCTCATGGGTCATGTGCTGCAGCCCCCTCACCATTTTGGTTGCCCTCCGCTGGTCCCTCTCCAACGCATCCACATCCTTTCTGTAGGGGGCGGGGGCAAAACTGGCCACAATACCATTGCTCATATACCCAGGTGTGAACCCCAGCAGGTGTAGTATCGGTCAGTGATAGATTGAGTTCATGCAATTGGAAGCCGCTGGGAATTTTGCCATTGAGTACTCTCTGAGAAGGCCACTTATGGCCTCAGTAGGACCGCTCGCATGAGAAAAGATTCAGGTCCTTAAAACACCCTTTTGTGGTGATGCTGACAGAGGGTGGTGACCTGCTAACAGCAGGGCAGGGGGTGAGCAGATACTGCCACCTCATTGTGAAAAGTTCACCTCACATCATCCCCCCTCTCCATGTCTTTGTTTCACCCGTCCCTTGTGTCTTTTCACTGCCACAATGCAGCTGCTGTCTTTGTGCAGCCTGTATGGACAATGTTCAGCACACTCCTCCTCCCCCGACTGGGTGAATCAGTAATACAAACGTGAATCAGAGGCGTAGAAGGGACCGCTTCCACCACCTCCCTCGGCAGTCTGTGCCATTGTCCTACTGTCCTTACAATAGTGGCAGCTGGTTTAAAATGACTTGTGGATAGGCCCGATCCTTTAGGGTGTTGAGCGTCTACGACTGGGTGCCGTGAACCATTGATTTCCATTAACACCAGCGGGGAATGGATTGCATTCATCTCCTTGCAGGATTCAGCCCATTGTTTGTGATCAACTTCTCTGTCTCATGGTGTGTCTAGACTATGACCCTCTGTCGGCAGAGAGATATAAATGAAGCACTTCAAAAGTGCAAATGAAGCCAGGATTTAAATATCCCGTGATTCATTTGCATAATCACGTAATTGCGCTCTTTCGAAAAAGCGCTATTTCGAAATTGAAACCGCAGTCTAGACATGGCTGTTTCAAAAACGGGACGCTTTTTTGAAAGATCCTGTAAACCCACCAAAATAGTTTACATCCCTCTGCTGACAGAGGGATGAAGTCTAGACGTAGCCTCGTTCAACACCAGGTGCCCAAATAAGTTTCCCATGGGTTATCATCTATAATCTCTTGCAAGGTGATTTCAGTGCGGCTACCCCTGGAAAATAAATCCTTCAGGATTTTGTCTTGTGTATTTTTCTCTCTCCAACTCGGCCCAGGTCTGTCCTATAGACCAGTGGTCCCCAACACGGTGCCCGGGGGCGCTATGGCACCCACCGGGGCATTTATGTGCGCCCACTGAAACATCTGGGCTGCTCCCGCCCCCGGTGCATGGCACATGCGTGGTGCTGCTCCTGGGCACGTGGTACATGGTCAGCCCCTGCCCCAGGCACGCAGCACATGCACGGTGCTGGCCCCGGGAGCAAGGCGCATGGGCGGATCCTGACCCGGGTGCGTGGGTGTCCCCTGCCACAGGTGCGCAGCACATGTACGGTGCTGGCCCCTGGCGCAAGGCACGTGGGCGGCTCCTGACCCAGGTGCGTGGGCAGCCCCGCCCCCGGACACCCGGCAGCCACAAAAGGTTGGGGACCACTGCTATAGACCCTTCTGAGTGGAGAAAATAGTGCAAAAGTGCATTCCCCCTTTTTCTATGAACTCCTCTGTTGCACATACTTCTAGCAGAGCTAGGATTTTCCACTCCAAATCCCTGTTAAGTCCTCCTTCCCCTTTCAGGTCTACCAAGGAACACAAATGGCACTGTGTCCCTGGGAAGTCTGGGAGCAGGGAGTGTTTCAGGCCTGGTGGAAAGAATCAGGCTGGCTGGGCTTAGCTAATCCAAATGGGCAAAGTTCCCTTCTGTTCATAATCATGCTTGCCAGGCTAAACTTTCAATTATCGTGCTAGATTGGAAGTTGAAAAATAAAGGCATATTAATAATCCATATGGAAAGCATGTCGTAAATTAACATTCCGAAGGGGCTGTTTATAGCAAGGACATTTTGAGGTCTTTCGAGTTGGGGTCTTGCCCATGTGAAAGTTTCCCTGCTGCATTTCTTCTGGCTCCCCCGCTGAAAAAGTTAAAAAGGGTTCCTAATAGTTGAGGGAAAAGACGAAAGCTCCAAGAATTCTGCCCATATTCTCCTTTTTGACTATGATGTCTGCGAAACCCCCAGATCTGGCTGTCAGCTGGGAGTGAGTGCTCAGTCTGGTATGGGAGGAAGTAACATCCATGCTGTCTCTGTAACTCATTAGACTGTGGTAGGGTCTTTCCAAATGAAGGCACGAATCCTGCTTTCCCAGAACTCCCAGTAAAATCAGGGAGTGTTTTGCTTTGCTCCTAAGCGGATTTACTCAGGTGCCTCTGATACGACACTCCTTTCTCAAGCAAAACTCCCATCAGGCGTTTCTGTTCCCATGTATTAAATTGCATCAAAGAGAGCTCTGAAGGATGATACCACTGAAGTGGTCCTATTAGGACTTCCACTGGTGGCTCAAAGGCATGGAGGAATACCAAATGCGGTGCTTAAACAACTAACCCATCCCTGTCCTGGGGAAGGCATTGCATTCTGGGTCTCTAAAAAGGAGCAGGATTCACTCCAGTGTGGTGGAAAGAGGCCTGTCCTACAAGTAAAATGAAGCGGCTTCAGTGAGGATGTACCTTTTGTGCTTGCATCCGGATTCCCCACTCCAAATGAAAAATGTATTTTAAAAATAATCTGCCCCCAGAACACCAACTCCTTCACCCTATTGTCTAGCTCCTTGTGGCCGTTAGCATCCGTATTGTGTATGGACATCCAGTGTCGTTCATTTTCTTTTCATGAAGCCGGAGTATGGATAATGCCAACAGATGCTGGTTGTCTGCAGGTGGAGCTGAACTTGGGTTCTCTGAAGTTCAGTACATGAGCCTCTCCCGCATGAGCTAAAACCCAGCTGCCTGGTAGCTAAGGCTGTAGAGCAGGCTCATTATTCGCTCTGTAAATGGTCTCAGTGACACTGCACGGGATAACATACCTCCCCATGAGGTGCGAGGGCTACATGTGCAGCCTTTTTCGGAGGGAAGGAATTAGAATCACTCACCCTAAACAGGGCCCAAGCATGGAGACTGCAGGCAGCAAAGCCCACTAGTGGCTCCTAGTCTGAGGTCTTCGTTTCCCCTTCACACCTCTGTATCTCACAATGGTGGCTCCTGGGACTGGGCCAACATCACCCCCAGTCCATCCCCAATGCCACCCTTTATTTGGGCCTACACTTAGCAGTAGGGTTGCCAGGTGTCTGGTATTCACCCAGACAGTCTGGTATTTTCGCCTTTTGTCCAGTAAAAAAATTCAGAGAATACCAGACACCTAAAATGTCCGGTATTTTCTGATAGTTTCCCCAACCAGGAGGTGAAAATGCTGGGTACCTGGCAACCCTACAAACACTCAGGACCCGGCCTCCCTGAGCCCCACCCCTCGACCCTCAACATCCCCAGCCCCCCGACCCCAGACCCCATGTTTACTTGGTTCCGCAAGGCTGCCGGCACAAAATGGCTGCCAGCAAAAAGACCAAGGGGAAGCAATGCCACCCCTGGGTCTTAGTGCTCAACCGCTCCCCTGTTCCTTGGAGTCCTTCTTTTTCTCAACAACTTTGGTCTCCCCCTCTCCCCTTTTTTTTCTTCAACAGAATTTTTTTTCCAGTGTTTTTTTTTGGGGGGGGGGGGGAGGTGTTCGGTATTTTTGTTTCAACCATCTGGCAACCCTACTTAGCAGCTCTGGAAACCCTCTGGTCAGTATAGGCAGCACACAGGGCTCGGTGATGCAGAAGGCCTTGTGTTGTCTCACCACGCCTGGGTGATTTCACCCTTTGAACTAGAAGGTAGCGGCTGACTAATGAATGCCCAGAAGCAGAGAAAAAGAGGTCACAAGGGGTATGTCTACACTGCCACCCTAGTTCTAACTAGGCATTCGAACTTGAAAATGAAGCCCGGGATTTAAGTATCCTGGGCTTCATTTGCATATTCCCGGGCACCGCCATTTTTAAATGCCCCGTAGTTCAAACTACCTGCCCGTGGCTACACACGGCACGGACTAGGTAGTTCAAATTAAAGCTCCTAATTCGAACTACCGTTCTTCCTCCTGCAAGGTGGGGAGATCAAATGACGCCCCTGTGCCCTCTTTTCTCCTGCCTGCCTGTTAGGTCTCTTGTGTCCTCCTTCCTCCAGCACAGCACTCCACCATCTCTCTGCATCTAGAGCAGAGAGAATACATCTGCACCAGCCGCAGACACAATTTTCTACACTCTGGGTCCTAGTGGCACCCTCCACTCTCCCAGTCTGGCACCTGAGGCAGCCGCCTCAGTTCACCTTACGGTAAGGCCAGCCCTGGTCAGCATAGAAACACATAACAAGATAATCCCTATCCTGAAGGGCCTGAAGTCTAAAGTCAAGACAGACAAAAGGTGGGAAAGGAAGGTGGAGGCAAAACAGCTTGCCCCGGGTATCTAAAAGGGTATTATAAGGAGGAGGGAGAAAAATTGTTCCCCTTAGCCTCTGAGGACAGGACAAGAAGCAATGGGCTTAAATTGCAGCAAGGGAGGTTTAGGTTAGACATCAGGAAAAACAGGTTAAACACTGGAATAAATTGCCTAGGAGGGTTGTGGAATCTCAGTCACTGGAGATATTTAAGAGCAGGTTAAACAGAGACCTGTCAGGGATGATCTAGATGGTGCTTGGTCCAGCCATGAGGGCAAAGGACTAGACTCAGTGATCTCTGGAGGTCCCTTCCAGTTCTAGTGTTCTATGTCAGAGAGAGCTAGGATTTGAACCCAGGATTCCTGAGGTCTTAGGGTTCACCAGTTCTAGCCACTAGTCCAGACTGCCTGCCTCTTGCTAGGTACTCCAAACCATGCTAGTTTAAAATAAAATACCTAAGACAATGTCCTGGCTTCCTGTGCCAAATTTCACCTCAAAATGCAGATTTATGGCTTCCATAAATGACCTTGAAGATAAAATAAAAGAAATAGAAGTTTCTGGTAGAAAAATCCCTCTTTACATTTATGATCCTTATTTATTCAACTCAACTAAAATATCATTTTTAAAAAGCAAACAGTCAGGAATCATTCTATGAGGCAGGGTCTGAGTCTTTCTTTGCATGTGTTTTCCACAGTCATGCACAACTGGGCCGCAGTCTTAATCAGAGGCCTCTGAGCTTGACTGCAATTCAAACAGTAAGCCACTGTCTTCATCTGCAGTGAGCAATAGGAGGAAGAAAAGAAAGTAGGAAGGCCGGGTGTTGATTCACATTTTCTAATTCAGTTCTGAGATGGAAATCTCCAAGAAAAACAATGTAACAATGCAGCTAGATAAGGGTGTGGACTGGTGTTTCCCTCCTTAATTCTCTCTGCCTGGATTACAAGGAGGCTTTGTCAATTAGACCCAAAAGAGAGGGAGGAGTGAATGAAGAGACTGAGCCATGTGCATTCAATGAAGAAGAAAAAAAAGCTTTAACTGAATTGGTCAACAGAACAATTTCCCCTGTAGCTGACTTACAGTAATTAGGAAAGTCACTATGCATTGCTAGTATCGCTGACCTTAAAATGTTCAAAAATCTTGAGTCTGCCCCTCTAAAACTCATGAGATTTGTTTATCAGTTGCAAGATCGACCACGCTTTCTAAGATACCACAGTTATTTCCTCTTCTAAACACAGGAGCTCTACGTTGTAAATACAGGACGCCACGTTGTAAATACAGGACTGTCAGAAACCACAGCAGGGCCTGTCCTGGTTAGTAAATGTTGACTTTTTAATGGCAACCACCGCTGAACCACCTCAAAAGCTTCACAGACACCTGCTTGTGTTTACTTGGGTACCTGTTGCATAGAAGCTGTGCCCTTGGAGGCAGCTAGCACCAGATTCAAAGCAGGTGGGCAGCTAAGAACCCTTTTGAGTTTTGCTCTCGATGTAGTTTCTCTTTAGATTAGGAGAGAGATGTGTGAGCCTCTTTAGCAAATTTGTCCGATTGAAATGATCCACGCTCTTTGCCATCCTGATGACATTCACAAACTGGCTTTCAAGCTATTTGCCTCTTTACTGGAGGGATCTAAAATTTAGAATGTGAGAAAATCCTCAGAGACTGAAACTTTTTGCCCAGATGAGGTAATCTGGTACATTCAGCAGGACTCAGTTTAGGATCAAATTGTGGGCTAGTCTACACAAGAAACATAACATGGGCATTGTTATGTCTCTCAGTTGTATAAGTCCACACCCCTGAGAGACATAATTTATGCCGACCTAATCTCCTCTAGTGTAGAGAGTGCTAGTGTAACACACACACCTAGGCTATGTCTACACTCGCGGCTTCTTGCTCTAGTATGGCCGTTCTTGCGCAAGAATCTGCAGAGCGTCCACACTGCCCACTCGCTCTTGCGCAAGGAAATTTACAGTACGGCGTGGTAAGAGAGGTCTTCTTGCGCAAGAGCTACACTCTTTTTTAACAAGTGTAAGCCCTCTCTTGCGCAAGCGGGCAGTGTGGACGCTTGGAAAAGATTTCTTGAGCAAGAAAGCCCTATGGCTAAAATGGCCACCAGAGCTTTCTTGCGCAAGAGAGCGTCCACACTGCCAGGGGCGCTCTTGTGCAAAAGCACAGCTCGCACATGGCAGTGTGGACGTTTTCTTGCGCAAGACTTCTTGCACAAGAACCTTTGCGCAAGATGTTCTTGCACAAGAAACCACGAGTGTAGACATAGCCCTAGCGTAGTTCACTGTCCCATGCAGTGGCACCTAGATTACAGCAACAGATAAGATCAAGAGACCTCTTCAACCTGGGCTGAGCACCAGCAGGTTTTATAGCTCAAGCTGTAGAGGCTCCTATACTAAGCTCCAGAGATCCCCGATTCAAATCCACCAGGTGGTAGTTACACTAGGTTGATGGAAGAATTCTGTCACATGGTCCTTAGCTCTTAAAAGCATCTCTGGTCCTCCCCATTTTAACTATCAGGACTTTCACACCAACTTCTCATCCATTCCTTTGTAACCCAGTCTATAAGAACCATGTCATACAGGATCCAACCAAAGGTTCACCTAGACCAGTACCCTCCTTCTCACACTGGTCACCAGCAGATACTTGACAGGAATATGCAAAACCCATATAAGGAGCAATTATGCACTAAGATATTAATCCTAATAGCAGCGGTCTTCCCAATGGAGAAGTTCTTTGTCACACAGAGAGAACCATTTATGATTGAACTTATTTAATGGATTCAGAGATGCCTTTCTTTCATCCTCACTGTTTGTTTTCTATCGTCCTTAAAGTTGAGGGTGTGTCTATGCGGTATTAGCTACCCCCTTACAGAATCAAAGCCAAAAGCTGTGGCATCCCCGATGGATCAGACTGCATGCCGTCAGATTCCGTTATATCAACCCTGGCTCTTAGATAGTTTGGCATGTTATCAAAGGACTGGAAACATCAGAAAGATTTAATTTACAGCAACTAAGGCCTAGTAACATGTGCCTCTTTTTTTTCTCGCTACGTACTGTTCTTATATCTGTGTATTTCATCACAAAACCAATAAGCACCCTTCATGTAGGTCCCCGCTATATCCTTTCTAGTAGCTAGGGTAGGAGCATTCCACTAAGCAAACACAGAAATAACGACACTACTAGGTGACCCTGGTTCTATTTTGACCTGTCAAACTCAAGATCTGTTTGGTGAAAGTCTGCTCTGTGTTCACAACTAGCTGTTCAAACACAGATGCTGCCTGTGTCAAGGAGGGTTTTTTTCCTGCCTCGAAAGTACAGACAAATATTGATTCTCTATTGAGCTTGGAGAGAAGGGCTTGAGCAACACAATGACATGAGATGGAGCCTGAAAGGCTTTCACAGCTGAGGAATTTAGGCTACTAAAGGGCATCTTATTTGCTGATCAGGCAAAGCCTGACATGCATTTAATCCCTCTGGCCCATGTGGTCATGGAGGTTCAGCTTTAACCAATTTCTAATTAAAAGTGTTTACAGATGAGGGCTTTGTTTAGCCAGCATTCATTAGAAAGGGCTTTACTCCAATGAGGAATAAGAAGTGTCTTACCTGCTTTAAGAAAACTCTCACTGGGACCCAGCATCCTTCAGAAGAAGCCATAATAAAGTGACTATAATGACATCCTTTGTGATGTTATCCCAGGTTGATGCGGCCTGGGAGGCAGCATTTCCACTATGTATGCTCTGATTTTCTTGGGTTTATAATGCCTCTCGGACAATTCTGGCTGGCTGGGAATTTGCCAATTACCATCCAAGGTCTGGGCCCAGAAGTCCTTATTTAAACCCCCGTGTCATCACGCTTGGGGGATGCAAGTGTGAAAGGAAAGCCAGGGCGATTGTCTGATTTAAGATGTTTTCTGACATTTGTGGGATTCAAAAAGGGCCTTGGTTCAACAGATGAAACATGGCACAGAGCAGAGGAGGATGGCTTTCCAATTGCCAAAAGTTTGCTCCCAATAGGTGCCTGCACTGTTGTGAAGACCTGAGTGACAGACATAATTGCAAAGGGAATGTTTGGAAGCAGCTGAAGGCACAGGCATTGGGGAAACATTAGCTTGAATGTCTATTGCATTCTACATACATTCTTACAACGGCCCTTATCAGCATTCATAGAATCATAGAACTGGAAGGGACCTCTAGAGGTCATTGAGTCCAGCCCCCTGCCCTCACAGCAGAACCAAGCCCTGTCCAGATCATCCCTTAAAGGTGTCTGTCTAACCTGCTCTTAAAAATCTCCAGTGAAGGAGATTCCACAACCCCCTTAGGCAATTTATTCCAGTGCTTACTCACCCTGACAGTTAGGAAGTTTTTCCTGATGTCCAACTTAAACCTCCCTTGCTGTAATTTAAGCCCATTGCTTCTTGTCCAATCATCAGAGGCCAAGGAGAACAATTTTTCTCCCTCCTCCTTGTGACACCCTTTTAGAAACTTGAAAATCACTATCAAGTCCCCTCTCAGTCTTCTCTTTTCTAAACTAAACAAGCCTAGTTCTTTCAGTCTTCCCTCATAGGTCATGTTTTCTAGACCTTTCATCATTCTTGTTGCTCTTCTCTGGACCTTTTCCAATTTCTCCACGTCTTTCTTGAAATGTGGTGTCCAAAGCTGGACACAATACTCTTGTTAAGGCCTAATCAGTGCAGAGTAGAGTGGAAGAATGACTTTTCGTGTCTTGCTCACAACATTCTATTGTAGCTAAGTATCTCCTTGCCACGCAGCAAACAATCCATCACCCAGGGCAGCTTGTGACACAATGTTAGATGTTGTTTAAAATTATTTTCTTCTTATCTGAGAGGACGTTTTCCCTTAACATTTGAAGTTAAAAATCCCCTTGTCGCTCTCTGGTTTGGGAACTGAAGGATAATGTCACCTGTTATTTCCCGTTCTGAATTCTGTCTTCCCAAAGGATTTGAGGGAATGGGATGCTGAGATATTAGAACAGCTACGATCTGCCATGTGAATATAGCATTGGGTGGGAGCATTCTGAGGTGGATGGGGTTTACGTTAGAGACCTGAGGAGATTTTGGTCAATCAAGAAATACGTTTACCCAGATGCTTTTCGAAATGCAGGGACATGTGTTACCCAGGCCGAGTGTGTGTGTTACTGTCTCCCTCCACACCAATCCACAAGGAGAGGGGCTGGTACAGCGTTATAACATGCGTTGAAGTAGCAGGTGCATAGCCTTTTAGGTGTGGAGGTCCCCAGTGGGTTAATCAAGAGGGTGCCCATCACATATGCCTTCTGGGAAAAAAGTATTAACTGTCCCTTTGCTTCTTCTCTTATTTATGCTGGATTTTCTCCCCAGGGTGATGAGTGTTTTGAGCCTGATGAGCCATCTGAGGTCATCTGTGAGTAAAGTTCCAGCTAGTCCACAAGCAAGGGTCTAATCAGGTGACCCAAAGGCAGGTATATAGGTTCCTCCTGAAAGTAGCCCCTCCATTCTGCTTCATACTACTACCCACTAGGTTGGTAGCCTGTTACTATTCTGGTCCTTACTCCAGCCATTTTTGGTTGTCCTGACACTCAGCTAGCAGATAATTTCAAGAAGGTTCTATCACCAAGCTCCTCCAAACCATCTCCTTGTGCTCTTGGCTTATTGCAATACTCCTCTCAGATTTGTGGCTGCTTCTTGCTTACCAGTAATTCCACAGTGCACTCAGACCCTGATCTCCCAAGGAAGTTTGCTCAGGCAAGCCCCTGAGTCCACAGCATAGCTGCCTGCAAGCTCAGAAATTTGCCAGCACAGAGCTCAATGCAGGATCATGACCTTATCTGCTCAGCTTTCTATCTTCTGCACTCCCTTTGCTCCTGCGGGGATTCTGTGCCAAACAATGAAAAGTTCTGCTCACAATATTTTAAAGTTTGGCAAAATTTGGTGTATTGTATTTGTCTAAATATCACAATCTAATTGTGCTTGTTTCATAAGAACATACGTGCAGCTACATTGGGTCGGACCAAAGTTCCATCTGTCCCAGTATCCTGTCTTCCAACATGGCCAATATCAAGTGCCCCAGGGGGATGAGATGGAATCGAATGTGCCATCATGAAGTGATCCATTCACTTTTGCCCATTTCCAGCTTCTGGCAAATAGAGGCTAAGGGCACCATGCCTGCCCTGCCGGGCTAATAGTCACCAATGGAGCTTGTTTGTTTATTAATTATTTTGGCAATTTAATTAAACTACACTTCAATGAATGGAAAATGTGTGTGCAGAGCATGGGAGAAATTCTCCAAATTCCCTTGCCCACTTGTAATGTAGCTATGTTTGACCCTTTATTTCTAGTCATGAGTCACTAACTATATGCAGCCCTATGCTTGATATTACATCAGAGGCAACTGAAGAGCAAGTGAATCCAACTCACAATTTATATTGGCTACTGACCATCTCCAGAAAGGTCAGATATACAGGAGCGGCCTTAGACGAGCTGCCAGCAACTGGGGCCCTAGGCGAAACGCGCGATCGGCGAGCGTTCGGCATCCCCACCTCCAAAGCCCTCAACGGCCGTTTATCTTGGTGCCCTAGGTGACTGCCTAGTTTGCCTGTATTGATGGACCGCCATTGCATATACACTTATAAGGCAAATGCTGTCCTTTACACAACTCTGGCATGGTCCCTTAGACCTTAGACCAGGGGTGGGCAAAAGGACCTCCATGGGCCGGTTCTAGCCAGCCAAGCTGATTGATTCGGCCTATGGAGTCCCTGCCTCTCCTCTGCCCCAAGGCCAATCAAGGCTTGGGGGTGGTGGGGAGAGTGCGAAATCTTATCCTGCCCTGCTCCCGTCCTGCAGGGAGTGCGCGGTGCTTAGAAGCACCACGTGCTCCTTGCAGGAACAGGGCAGGGTGGGAGGAGACTTCACGTGCTTCCCCCTCCCCCAGTCTCTTCCTTCCCTGAAAGGGGCGTGGTGCTTCTAAGTGCCGCGTGCTCCTTGCAGGATGAGGGCAGGGTGGGAGGAGACTTTGCACATTCTCCCCACCCCCAAACCGTGATTGGCTGGGGCGTGGAGGGGAGTATGCAAAGTTTCTGCCCACTGTCAGGGGCACAGGCACCTGGAGGGAACCACCAGTTGTTCAGAACATCCGGTGGTTCTCTCTGGGGAGGAAAGGGGCGGCATGGGCAAAGACTTCACATGCTTCAAAAACTAATGAGGGTCTGTGGGCAGGGAAGCCTGAAGTGTCCTGGCCATGCCCCTTTTGCCTGAGGCCCCATCCCTTCCAGGGTAGCCCAGGGCCACTTCTAAAATTTCTGAAGTTGCCCCCAGTCAAAAATTATTTCCCACCCCACCTTAGACCATACCGTGCTTTTCAGCAGATTGGATACCCATATTCTCCATGTTTGCTTATCAACTGCCATGTCCTAAGCCCTCCCATTTCAAATTACATTTTCCTATGACGTTGATAATCTTATGCTTCCAAGACATCCTAGGTCTACCCTTGTTGGCTTTTCTGGCTTCCCACTGACAGCCATAAATGGTTGTCGATTACGATCCATTTGTACCACGGGCCCTAGCCATTGATGTCTTCTCTTACAAATTATTGGCAACAGAGACCTTGTATTAGCCATTTTTTCTGTTTGTTTTTCTTTCCTCAGTCCTTACTCCTAACATTCTCCGCAAGCATTTCTGATGAAATGTGGCTAACTTCTGAGCATCTGTTTTCTTAAGTTGCCGGGTTTCCCTGCCATAGGTTGTTATGGCCACAATGACAGCTGAGTAGAGACTCTCCAGCTCACTGTTCCAATAAGCACCTATCTCTGTCTCTGAGGGTACATCTACACTATGGGATAAGGTCGAATTAAGATACACAACTTCAACTACGTTAGTTGCGTAGATGAAGTCGAAGTACCTTAACTCGACTTTTGGCAGTGTCCACACTGCATGAAAGTCAAACGGAGAACACTCTCCATTCGACTTCCCTGATTCTTCATGGAAGCAGGACTACCGACATTGACCGGAGTGTTCCTCTGAGTTCGAATGAGCATGTCTTCCTTAGACCCACTAAATCGAACCCTGGAAGATCGGCAGCAGCAGCTCGATCTTCTCTGTAGTGTAGACATACCCAGCGACTCAAAATGACTTCCCTGCCTAATCAAAGGAAGTAATCATTGCTCCGAAAATGGGTCAGTATTTAAAGGGATGGGTCACAGCTGTTGCAAGTTTTAGCCTTATAGATCTACAATAGCTTGTATCATGTTAATGCATTTGAGTGCCTACAAAATGGGGATGAAATTTTGCACAAGTAATTTGTAAATACAGAATTAGCCTGTAACGTAACAGACACCATCTACTCATTAGGCTCAAATGATTATGGCTAACTGGCAACTCTCAATAGAATATAGCCTCATATAAGGTCATCTCAGATTTCTTCCTCCCATTGCCCACTGAGCTCATCTGTCCAGAAGCTAAAATAACTGTAAATATGGAACTTGTTAGATAAATGCTCCAGGGAATCACCTATCAATTTGAACAAAAATGACATGATTACATTTTTAAAGCATGATGATGATATGTGTACATGTCAGTTCAGCATTGACCGTTATGGATTAGAGAACTAATTGTGATAGTGTGGGCTGAGCATAAATCAGGTTGATATATAGGAAAAGCAGGGGAAAAAGAGAAAATATTTTTAAAAAATTCTGGGAGGAAAGATGTCAGTGTGGTTAAAGAGCTCAGGAATTCTCAGGTCCGACTCCCTGTATGACCTTGGAAAGTCATTTAAACTCTTTGGCTACGTCTACAGTTGGATGATTTTCCGGAAATGCTTATAACGGAAAAGTTTTCCGTTAAAAGTATTTTTGGAAAAAGTGCGTCTAGATTGGCACGGACTCTTTTCCGCAAAAAAGCCCCAGTCATCATTTTTGCGATCGGGGCTTTTTTGCAGAAAAGTAATCTCTGCTGTCTACACTGGCCCTTTTCTGGAACAGTTTTCCAGAAAAGAACTTTTGCCCAAATGGGAGCAGCATAGTTTTTCCAGAAAAGCACTCATGATTTTACATTAGATCGTCAGTGCTTTTCCGGAAATTCAAGGGGCCAGTGTAGACAGCTGGCAAGTTATTCCGGAAAAGCGGCTGATTTTCCGGAATAAGTGGCCAGTGTAGACACAGTCATCAGGTCTTAGTAAAATACCTTTTCTCCCTCCTTGTAATTGTACCATAATCTCTTTGGGGGCAGAGACTGTCTAATCCTATGTACAGCACCTAGTACAATAAGGCCTTGATCTTGGATACATCTTTTAAGAGTGGGCTACATAATTGATTGTTCAGTTCAGAGGCAGAATCAAAAAGTCTGGGGGGAAATGGTTTGGTTCAAACAAATTCTTTAAAAAATAATTGGGTCATTTTTTGGATTTTTTTGCCCTTTTTATGTTTTTTTTTTAAATAACTGAATTTCAAAATAAATGCCATTTTGAAACAAAAAGATCAAAACGAAAGTTTTGATGATTTCAAAAATTCTTTCTTTCTGTTTTTCAGTGGAAATTGTCTGCTGCACTTGACCCAAACTCATGAATGGTTTTAGTACCTCAAGAAGGAGGAGTCCTGAGGCACCTTAAAGTCTAACACATTTATTTGAGCTTACGTTTCATGGGTTGGAACCCACTTTGTGAGATGCAGGTTTAGTGCCCCAAAATTCATTTTGTAGCACATGCACTATTTTTATAAATTACAACAACGAACGTAAATGGGCCCTTTCATTTGGATTGCATTTTATTAGGAAATGACTCATTTCCTTACATTTCAATTTGTATCTGTTTCTTTAACAGCGACAACGCTTAATTTAGCAGCCTGTAACCATCTGTGCATGGATGCTAAGTGCGTTTTTTCCTCTCCGTGTCTTTAATACATGTGTCATCACTGGTGAGCAGGTGAGCCCAAACTGGAAGACAACTTGCTATGTCACTGTATCTCCTACTTTGATGCATCTCAGATCTGGTGTTTTATTGAGACTTTACCTGGCAAAGAATTTGCATAAGACTTTATTATTCAATTTTGCAATCCCCTAGTGATCTTTAGGATAAAGTTGTGTTCTACACTGGTGCCCTGTCTGCAATGAATACGCCTGTGAAAGCCTGATTAATGCCAAATTATACTTTAGGGAAATCTTTACTTTCTACTACAATATTGTAAATTACTGAATGCTGCAGAGAAAACTACCACACGGTCCTTCTAAAAATACTTACCTCTGTCATAGTCATAGGACGCTTCAAAGTTTTGTATCAAGGGGCTATGGGAGATTAATTTCCGCTAAAGATGCAATTTCCTTATTTAAAAAAATCATGTAAATGGCTATGTTTTAAAAAGAAAAAAAAAGGAGGTTCTTATGAAGTAAGGGCCATGTGCTGCTGAGAAAATTGCAAGACTTTAATATTCAAACATAAACTAAAAAAGGAGGACTTAACGGGATCAGGGTTTGGTAACTGCAACCTTTTTCCTCATCGTCACTGGTTCGAAGGAAGCCCTCTATGCATAGAATGTCCACTGACGTCAGTGGATGTTGGACAGAGTCAGGTTACAGATCAGTAATCGTTGAAAGTCAAGATCACTGGGTTGTTTGGTGACACTGCTGTGAGGTGTCCTAATCATTTAATGCAGCGGCACTCAGAGTCCCAAACCACATTCAGGCCCTGTTATGCTACGTGTTATACACATGCCTAGCAAAAGAGTGCCTTTGTCCTGAAGAGCTTATAATCGCAGAGACCAGGCAGACAAACGGCGTGAGAATGAAGGAGTTATTTATTTTACATGGAAATTATTGTGATCCTATGGAGAGGGGTGACCGTTGGGCTTTACAGACAGGAAAATGAGGTGCAGAAAGACCAGTGTCAGAGAAGGAATCTGTGTCAAAGTTAGTCCAGGGCCTTAGAACCAAACATCCTTCCTTCTGAAACTGCCTGAGTTGCTGTTCATTGGCTGGGAATTTCTGGAGGGTAGCCCATGTTACACAAGTATGATTGGACCTAGCCTATCCGTTCACCCTTAAGTCTGTCCTACCGTAGGGAAATTACCTACTACTGACAGCATATGCTAGCAACATTTGCCATTGCACTGGCTCCGACAGCAGCTGAGCTGTGTGTGTAGACTAGGCAGACTGTTCAGTACCACCCAGAACAGCAAGTTGAGTATCCTGTAAGTTGCATGCCTCCCCTTGCAGGTTGAGGGCCTATGGAAGTACAAACCACCATGACAATCAAAGGTCATAAAGTCCATGCCAGTTGAGAATGTGGTCCCAGGGAGAAACTCACCAGACTTGATCCAGTGCCCACACTCAGCAAAATGCAAATCATGGACACACAGCAGAGAGGGAGAAAAAACTACATTAGATGTGGACATTTCTTCAGTGTCAGGGTTATTAACGCAGGCAAATGGAACCAGAAGCCAGAAGGTGTTTCCAATAAAACTAGGGCCTCAAAGCATCTTGTGACCAAACCCCCCCTAACACCAGACATCTTCAGATGCCTTTTTGATCTAGTTTGAGGTCCCCCATAATATATGAGACTGGAGGGTCGCAAAACATTTTCTCTGCCATTTTACATATCAGGAATAAAGTTTTTGCCAGTCCCTCATTGCAAGACCCGTGTGACTTAATGGAAATCTCTTCATACACAACGCCATTGCGCTTTTCATACCACAAGTGTTTGGGTCCAAAGTTAGTGGCATTGCCTAGATCAGTGTTTCTCAACCTTTTTTTCTATAAAGTACGCCTTTTTAAAAAAAAATTATAAGTACCTATAGTTTACAGACACACACAATTTTTTTTCTACCATTGCAACACATTTGTTTAAACAACTTAATCGTAGCCAGGTGGGCGATGAACTGTTTGGGTATAAAAAGTACAAAAATAATAAAGTGCTGTAAAACTTATAACAAAAATTCAGTTTTTTCCAAATTTCAGTTGTGTTGACCTACCCCCCAGACTTCTCTCGAGTACCCCTAAGGCTACATCTACACTGGCACCCTTTTCCGGAAATGCTTAAAATGGAACAGTTTTCCATTATAAGTATTTCCGGAAAAAGAGTGTCTACATTGGCAGGATGCTTTTCCGGAAAAGCACTTTTTCTGGAAAAGCGTCTGTGGCCAATGTGGATGCGCTTTTCCGCAAAAAAGCCCCAATCGTCATTTTCGCGATCAGGTCTTTTTTGCGGAAAAGACTACTGGGTTATCTACACTGGCCCTTTTCCGGAACAGTTTTTCCGGAAAAGGACTTTTGCCCGAATGGGAGCAGCATAGTTTTTCTGGAAAAACAATGACGATTTTACATTAGATCGTCATTGCTTTTCCGGAAAAGCAAGCGGCCAGTGTAGACAGCTGGCAAGTTATTCCGGAAAAGTGGCTGCTTTTCCAGAATAAGTGGCCAGTGTAGACCCACCCCTAAGGGTACTCATACTGCTGGTTGAGAAACACTGGCCTAGATGCGTGCTTCTTCATTTTCCCCCTTTACTCCAGCTATTTTATTTTAAACAACAGGGAAAGTTGTGAAAGATGATATGAGTGGTATAAAGATCTCCCCTAGTCTCTGAGTCCTGGTTCACACTAGGGCTTTATTTCAAAATAACCCCGCCCACCCAGGCCGAATTAATAAGCAGAGCATCAGACTACCAAGCCTGTTATTTCAAAATCATGGGCCACTTATTTTGAAATCTGTACTCCAGCTTTCCTCGAGGAATAAAGCTAATTTTGAAATCGTTATTTCGAAATAGCGGTGGTGGGGATGCTCTGGCACTGCTATTTGGAAATAACTACTCTCCAGAGGAATTCAAACTAATTATTCCCCCGTGCTTCCTAGGCCTCTAAATGGAGGTAGCATGTCCACATTATCAGAGCTCGCCTTCGACTAATTTCAAGGCTTCCTCATAGTGTGGACACGCTATTTCAGTTTTGTTATTTCAGGAGTTATTACATTAATTTTAGTTATTTTGAAATAGATTCCTAGTGTAGACATGCCCTAAGGGTATATCTATGCTGTTCTGCAGTTTGGATCTCTGTTGAAGGGGGACTAGCTGTGTGAGAACTGGGACCTTTCAGTTTGCATGGGCAGTAGCCACATGGGGGAGTCACAGAGTAGCATTTTGGTGCATGCTGCCGTTCACACCCCCAATAACCGGAATTGTCAGGCAGTGTAGCAATGTCTTCAGAATACATTGTAGAGTCAAGCTTGGGCAAGAGACCAGATGAACAGCTCTGAAATACAATGGTGTGGGATCTGTCTTACCCTGTGATTTGTGAGCCGCAGTAGCTTCACACTATGAGGTCAGTTTGGGTTAAGCAAGCAAAAGTTTGGATGCTTTTCCATGTGGTGCTAGCTAGACGTGAGCCCAGACCAAAACTTGGATCTCAGTGCCATCAACTTCTGGGAATGTTTTGCCTCCTGGGCTTATTCACACTCTTCAATCCATCAAAACTGAGATGGCAATCTTCATGGGATAAAAATATAACAGTTCCACAGCACTTTATATGTTCAGTTCTAGAGTGACTTAAGACATTTATCCCAGAGGCATTCCTATGGATTAAATGGCTATATTTGTATACATTCACAGTGCACACCAAGAAGTTTTATTGGTTCTCCAAAACCTAGCAAGTGCTACATATTCACGAGTGCCATCTACTGGGTGTCTTCCATATTAACCATTTCCATAGGCAAATATTTCTCATTTAGGGTACGTCTACACAGCAGCGTTATTTTGGAATAACTGACATTATTTCCAAATAACATAGTGCGATTCTACACAGCAAACCATTATTTCGAAATCATGTCGAGCTGGAAGACTTCTTACTCCGACTTTTGCAACCCTCATTTCACAAGGAGTAAGGGAAGTCGAAGGAAGAGTGTTCTTCTTTCGATTGCCTGCTGTGTAGACAGCGCCTAAAGCCGAATTAAGCTACAGGCAGTCCCCGGGTTACGTACAAGATAGGGACTATAGGTTTGTTCTTAAGTTGAATTTGTATGTAAGTCGGAACTGGCTCCAGATTCAGCCGCTGCTGCTGAAACTGACCAGGGGCTGACTACAGGAAGCTGGAGGCAGAATTGCTCTGCCCCCAGCTTCCTGGAATCAGCCACTGATCAGTTTCAACAGCGGCTGAATCTCGAGCCTGGGACAGAACAGCTGGGCTGCCAGGTAGGTCCCTGCAGGACCAACCCGGCAGCACCCCAGCTGCTCTACCCCAGGATCCACAACAAAAGCCTGGTCTGCTGGGGGGGGCGCACTAGCTGCACCCCCCCAGCAGACCAGGGACACGGGGAGCAAAGCCACAGCAGCGGCGGGGTGCCGCGCCTCTGAGGCTTTGCTCTGGCAAAGCCTCAGAGGCGCGAGACCCCGCCGCCGCTGTGGCTTTGCTCCCGGTGCCTCTGGTCTGCTGGGGACCGTCTCCAGCAGACCAGGGACACCGGGAGCAAAGCCACAGTGGCGGCGGAGTCCCGCGCCTCCCCGGCTTTGCCAGAGCAAAGCCTCAGAGGCGTGGGACCCCTCCGCCTCCCCGGCTTTGCTCCAGGTGTCCCTGGTCTGCTGGAGACGGTCCCCAGCAGACCAGAGGCACCCGGAGCAGCTTTTCTTGCCCCAGAGGTCGAGGTGGCGGGACCGCTGCGCTCTGGGCGGTCCTGCTGCCTGCGAGCTCTGGGGCGAGAAAGCCCAGTTCGTAAGTGCGTAACTCAGGGACTGCCTGTATTTCGACTTCAGCTACGCAATTGACGTAGCTGAAGTTGTGTAGCTTAATTCGACTTTTGCCCAGCTGTGTAGATGTACCATTAGAAAGCTCCTCTGTAACACTTTCTTTCCTCTAAAGGAAATTGACTGATTCCAATAAACTCTAGACCCTCTGAAATAACTAGGCATCAAACTCTTTGCATGAGTCCATCCTTAGTTGCTTCCTTCTCCAGAAGTTTTCCTTATTGAGATTTGTTGTGTTACTAGATTTTGTGGCACTACCTTTTCCAACCCCTATGTGTAGCCACTATGTCTACATCTACACTACACAATTATTTTGGAATAAGCTATTCCGGAAGAAATATTCCGAAATAGCTTATTTAGAAATAGCACGTCTACACTACAGGGAAGCTCAGCAATTACTCCAAGGCAGGCTCCCCTGAGGTGGACTTGTTACCTTGATTTAGAGCCCCAAGAAGCACTGGGGAGTAATTACTCTGAATGACTCTGGGGAGGAGCTATTTTGAAATAGCAGCAGTGGAGTGTCCACACTACTGCTATTGCGAAATAGCTATTTCAGAAGAGCTGTTATTCCTCATGAAATGAGGTTTACAAATGCCAAAATAAGCCATCTGTTATTTCGAAATTATTTTGAAATAACGGGCTAGCTGCGTAGATGCTCGCATAGTTATTTCGGAATAATAGACGTTATTCCGAAATAACGCTGCTGTGTAGATGTACCCTATTTGAGTCCACTCATAGTCATTGCTTGTTTCCTATGCAGATAGCACTCATGTAATGGTAGCTATAGATCATTGTCCCCATTTTACAGATGGAAAAACTGAGTCAGAAGGCAGTATTTTGTCCAAGATTGGACACAGAATATGTGATAGAAATGGAGTAAGAAAACAGGGTTAGAGCTGGGGGTATAATTGATCTTTTCGCTTCACTGACAATTCTGGAGGAGGGGAGCAAGAAGAGGAGAAAGTTTGGGTTGAACCAAAACCAAAATATATCTTTTAAATTGGTGAATCAAGAAGTTAAAAAAATATCATTTTGGACAGAACATTTTATTTTACTTTTGAACATTTAAAAATGTTCTACAAATAAATGGAAGAAAATTCTGAAACAAGTTGTTTAGAATTGAAAAACAAAATCAAAGCATTTCATTTAAAAAATGTCTAAATGAAACATTTAGATTCTTCTGAATTTTTCTTTTTAACAAAACAATTCAGCAAAATTGACATGAATTCAGGAAATATTTTAGGCTTGCTTAATTTGTATTTTCAACAACCAAAGATGTGATGACAAAAATATTTGCCCAGATCTACTCTGACCTCCTGTTTTGTTTTTCATCCAGAGTTATGTGCAGATTTCTAAGAACATTGCTAGCAGTCTCTGCTTCTCGCCGGGTTAGCTATAAGCAAACTTTTAGTAGCTTTCCATCAGAACCAGAGAATGCAGAAAATCATAAAAATTAAAAAGAATGGGCAGGAGAAAAAAAAACTTTACCAAAACATTCCAAATCTTCCAAGATTCAGCTTTAGGAACAAAATGTAGGCTTATGCTAAGAGAAGAAAGTAGGTGTTCTGTTTTCACTGTGCTTGAAAGTGAACTGAATTATTTCTTTCTTGGGAGACAGACAGACGGACAGACATATGTCTTTAATTGTCCAATGGTAACATAAAAGATTGAAAAGTTTGGGGTTTTGGTATGTCGGAGAGGAGGGGCACAAATCCGTTACTGTATGGTGCATCAGGTCTAAGAAATGCTTTTCTCTCTACTCATTTCTGCTACATGTGAACAAAGAAATCACACAGGTACATCAAATTTATGAAGCTGCCGGGCAATGTGTCTGTGCGGTTAATAAAAAAAATTAGCCTGCAGTGTGCTAGCACACATTTCGCTTTTGTCACGGTGCAATAATGAATCAAAGCCTGCAATGCCATATGAATTTTATATGCCCCGTTTCCTACATGTTTGGAACAGTGGAACCAATTTATAATGTAATGATTTTTCCATGTATAATTTCTTTCTGATGAATTCCACAATATGGAGTTTTCACTGTGTCCAGGGCCAAAGGCAGCCTCATAAATGATATGAAAAGGGGGCTGGTTAAAGTGTCTCATAAAAGAAGAGTTTGAGTGATTTGCTTAGGTGCTCTTACAGGCTCGATTACACCTTGGATTTCTCATCATGCAGCAAGTGATAGCAAAGAGAAACCCCACTTTATGCTCCCTCAGGGCACATCCACGCTGCACGCTGCTTTCAGAAGAAATACTCTGAAACAGCTTTTTCAAAATAGTGCGTCTACACAGCAAATGCCCATCGAAACAGCCATGGGGCAGCTGGGCTTTGCTCTGCACCACGCACACGCCGGGTCCAGACTTGTATCCCTGCTTGCTGGAGGAGAGGGGGGCAGAGTGTTGGGGGGAGGTGTGTGAACAGCAGATGCTCCCCTGCCTCATTGCGCTGTCCCTGGGAGCTGATACTGGTGTGTGTGTGTGTGTCCATGTCCCCAGCCTTCTTCTACTGGTGGCTTTTGGAGGGAGGGTGTCCCACACTGATGTTGGGAGTAAGACAGGCCTATCCAGACACCCTGTGAGGAAGAGAAGAAGGGTCCTCTGTTGCAGCCTCCTGGGGCAGTATGCCCCGGACTGGCACTCCATGTGCACCCGTGTGCTCTGCAAACCCCAGGCCAAGAAGGCCAAATGAGGAGGGTGCAGCTGCCCCTCACTGCCCACCACCTCCACCCATGTGTGTCTAGGGAAAGTAATGGCACTCACCTGATGGGCCTTCCCCGGCTTCAGATGATGCCCAGGAGACATCCTGGAAGGGGGGTGCGGTACCAGCTCCAGGGTGAGCATGACCTCCTGGCTGGCAAGCATTGAAATGCTGCTGGCCTCGTCCGGCTCCTCTTTCTTCTCCTTTGCAGCGGCTCTGCCCCCTGGGAGGGCGATAACAGGCGTCTCCAGCCCTGAGTCCACAATGAGGGGAACAATTGACCCATCCCATAGGATGTGGTGTAACTGGGCATAATATGGACTGGCCTGCCGTGCCGCCCCTGAGCTCCCTGGCTAGGACATCAGCCTGCCTACGTTCTTTAACTTCCATGCGCCCCTGCTCCTGGGTGCGCATGTGGCCCTGCGTGGCCAGACTGCCAGCCATCCGGCCGTACACATCTGCATTCCTGTGTCTGGGGTGGAAATCCTGGCGGTTTCCCTCCCTTCCCCAGAGCTCAGGAAGAACCAGGATCTCCGCACCAGACCAGGAAGGCGGGCGCCTTTTTTGTCCCCGGGCAGGGTCCTGGACGCTGGCTTCAGGCTCCCTTGCCGCCGTGGGGGGCTCAGTGGGAGCAATGGGGTCGCTCGTGGTGGCTGCCAATGGCTTCTCTGTGGCTCACTGCTGTCAGGGCCTGCTGTGTGCCACAAGCGCTTACCCCTGCGGTTGCAGCTTTAAGGGCTGCAGGGGAAGGGGGACTATAGAGTTCTGAGGCGTGTGGACAGAGCGGCCAGCACCTGTGGGATTTTCTGGAGGCCTCTTATTTCGAAATAACTTCAGCTGCCCTGTCTACACACGCCCTATTCCGAAACAGCTACCTTAGAACAGGAGTTATTCCTCGTAAAATGAGGGTTACAGAATGGGGAATAAATATTATTTCAAAATAACAGGCTTGCTCCCATAGTTATTTCGGAATAACGTCCATTAAACCGAAATAATGCTGCTGTGTAGACATGCCCTGAATGGACTCTGTGGACTTAATGTCCATGTATGCAAGATTACGAGGGGCTATTTCCCTGTTTGTTCCTTCCTGGGAGCAGGTGTGAGGGGAAGTGGGTGGGAATGGGGGAGGGAAAAGGCAGAGCGTTAGGTCCACCCATTTACTGGCTGGCCTGTACCTTGGTGGGAGGGGGTTGTAACCTACTCCTGGAGTAGGCCGGCCAGAAGTTCCTACCTCCCATGCATGGTTCACGAAGGAAGAATTACAGGGCAGAGAATCTCTGCATCACACTGCCTTTTGGTGCTGTTCCTGGATTGGTAACAATGATACCCCACCCTTTATCAAGGTTGTGCTTCAAGGCACATCCTAACCCGACCTATAATTACCCAAAGCTTTGCAAGCCAGTTTGCTTGTCGCTGCCTCTCCTTCCCAGCTGCCTGCTTCTTTATGCACCACCCTTGGCATAAAGCTCTGAATTCAAGCCAGTCAGAAATTGCTATTTCACTTTCGAAGCCTGATCCTCTTTCCATTGAAGACCATGGCAAACAGGTGCGTTCCTTTCGTCAGGACCTCAATTCACTCTTGCAGAGGAGGGCACTAAGGCCGTGTCCACACTCAGGGGTTCTTTCGAAAAAAGTACCCTTTTTTCGAAAGACCTTCCCCTGCATCCAGACTCAAGCCGCGTTCTTTCGAAATTATTTCGAAAGAACGCGGCTTTTCTTTCGATGGCGGTAAACCTCGTTTCACGAGGAAGAACGCCTTCCTTCGAAAGTTCCTCTTTTGAAGGAAGGCGTTCTTCAATGTAAAGAGGCCATCTTCGAAAGAGAGCATCCAGACTCGCTGGGTGCTCTCTTTCGAAAAAGCGGATTTCCTCTATCGAAAGATCCGCCTGCAGTCTAGACGCGATCTTTCGAAAGAGGCTCTTTCGAAAGATGCTTTCGAAAGAGCCTCTTTCGAAAGAAGCCTGCAGTCTAGACACAGCCTCAGGGATACAGCAGAAGAGAGTGAGCAAAGAGGCACAAGGAATCCCCGGCCTTAGAAAGACCAAATTCCTAAATCGGTGGCATTCGCTCCAAGGATCCATGCTCTTCATAGCGACTCGGGATCATTTCCCACAATGGATCCGAGGGTGGATATTGGATCCTGAGGTCCCAGCCTGCTGAAGTATAATTGAATTTATTTTTTTAATAACCTTGCCTGTATTTTGTTAAACTGGAATGAATGTAAAGGGCCCTGTTTCTCTCCCAGCCGAACGCTTCAAGCCTAAATGGCTGTGTATCAAAAGCTGCAACGTATCCTGCCAATAAAGTAATCTAAGAAGCTGAGCCTCAGGAGAAAGCTGAGAAACTGTCCATTTCACAGATCCGATGAGCCAGATTTGGCTGCCTTTCATAACTCCATGGAAAAAAACTGGGTGGGGAATAGGCATGTGTCTATCTTAGCTCCCTCTGAAATTCCCAACATCTGACTTATGCAGATTTACCAAGGGTAGGTGGTGGGAAGAAGAACAGCTCCCCCACTTTCCGTTTCTGATGTTTTCTTATTACGTGAAGGGGAAATGATCCCGCTATAGAAACTGTATTTTATACACGTGTGTCTATAGTTACTGTCAGCCTTATTCTATTGCACTGACTACAAACTGCTTTGGAGGCCATTCAACTTTCTTTTCCGCAGAACCAGGTTTTAAAACCAGCTTTAAAGAACCATTGGCATCGCTATGCAAACTATAGCAAGTAAAGGCAGAATTATTTTAATAACATATAAAGCAATTGTTTTGTATTAGATTTAAGGGCAGATGTGGTCACCGCAACGCTATAAAATCAACACGTTCTAAATCAATAGATTGGCTGTCTGGAAACAGCAGATTTCCAAAAGAGATGCTTTTTAATCTGAAAAGTCTTTACGGCAGATTAGCACCGTGTAAAATTGAGGCTAGTGATAATTATTACTGAGTGGGGTGCATTACACACACCAATTTCCTCTTTCACAGCCAGTCAGTTCAAACAGCCAGTTTCATTTGGCTTTATGAGTTGGTAAGTCGTTGGTTAGGGATCCCTTCTGCCTGCTAACCAGTGGCGGACACTGGCGCAGATCAGATTATGGGCTGCTTTGGCCATTGTTTCCGTCTCGATTTGTGTCCCTCGTGTTTCTGCAACCAGCTATTCTTTAGCAGCAATGTGGAACACCCATGCAAAGGATTCCCTTAGCCCGGTGGTTCCCAGCCTTTTGAGCATATGGATCCCTTTTCAATCTGTTAACGTTTCACGGACTTCCTTCCTTAGAGGAGGGAAAAAAAAGGGGAAAATAAGGAAAGAAAAAGAAGGGGAAAAAAAGAATTGGGCCACTATGGTGGGCCCAATTCTTATTTTTAAACTTTCCACAGATCCTCTGAAACACGATCGCAGACCACCAGGGGTCCATGGGCCACAGATTGGGAGCCACTGCCTTAGTTCAAGCCAAGTGGATCTGGGTTAGGCTAGTCTCAGTAAGAAATTGCCTGCTTCCCAGGACAGGGTTTCTCAACCCTTTTGATCCCAGAGACCAGCTTCCTTCCTAAACTGCCTCAGGGCAGTCTCTGGTAGGATCCCTGCTCATTGAAAAGCTCTGTCCTACCATATGCTTCTCAGTCTGCACAGGAAAACTGATTCTGGCCTCCTCACTAGTATCAGCTGTCCCTGACTTAGACACATGAAGGCTGTGTCTAGACTGGCAAGTTTTTCCGCAAGATTTTGCGGAAAAACTTGCCAGCTGTCTACACTGGCTGCTTGAATTTCTGGAAAAGCGCTGACGATCTCCTGTAAAATCATCAGTGCTTTACCGGAAATACTATGCTGCTCCCGTTCGGGCAAAAGTCTTTTTCCGAAAGACTTTTGCGCAAAAGGGTCAGTGTAGACAGCATAATACTGTTTTCCGCAAAAAAGCCCCGATTGCAAAAATGGCGATCGGGGCTTTTTTGCGGAAAACCACGTCTAGATTGGCCACGGACGCTTTTCCCGCAAAAAATGCTTCTGTGGAAAAGCATCCTGCCAATCTAGACGCGATTTTTCCAAAAATGCTTTTAATGGAAAACTTTTCCATTAAAAGCATTTCCGGAAAATCATGCCAGTGTAGACGTAGCCAAAATGTGTTAGTGATGCAGCCAGCCTCCCTGGGGATTGTACTGGGCTGAGAACCAGGAGACTGAGGGGGTTTATTTCCAGCTCTGCCACTGACCTGTTGTGTGACCTTGGGCCAGTCATTTCAACTCACTGAGCCTCTGCTTCCTGGCTCTCTCTTGCCTGTTTGGAGCACCAAGCCCAGTGGGGCCTTTGTATGCGGATGTATTAAACACAGTTGGTAATTATTTGCAAACTGCCGCCTTAGGGCTAGTGAGGGCTTCCCAAATCCTGGATGAACAGGGACACTCCATGTGCAAGGAAACCACTCCTCACCATTCTGACTGTGCTGGTTAGACCTGTGTTAACGAGGGCTAACCGGAGAGTGGGTTTTTTGCATTATCCTGAGTGACACACAGCAACAGTTTCAGGCATTGTGCTGCCCTCTTTGGCCTTCGTTTTTAGAACAGCCTCTGTTTTGTGCCTTTAGCTGAAATGCCCGTGACTGGGTTTTATCACTCTGGGTATGGCTGCCCGGGAGCTGGACAATGTCATTTACAGCTCGAGGAGATGTACTGGAATTAGCTCTGACTGAGCTAGTGTGCTAAAAATGGGAGCATGACCATGGGAGCGATGGGAGGGGGTACCTGCCCTAAGGACAGTCCCATTTGTGGCAGTAAGTACCTTCTTAGGCAGGAAATGGATGACAGGGGAGAGATCACGTGATGATCACCTGTTCTGCTCATACCCTCTGGGGCACCTGGCATTGGCCACTGTCGGCAGACAGGACACTGGGCTAGATGGACCTTTGGTCTGACCCAGTATGCCCATTCTGATGTTCTATGTTATGTTCTTGGGGTGGCTAATGCTTCCCACTGCTTCCCTCCTGCCCACAGCCACACGTCCATTTTTCATATGCTAGATCCAGGTTCATCTCCTGAACCTGGAACTTCCACCTTCCAGCTCCCACGCAGACAAAACCAAATCCATAAGTGACCTGATTCTCAGAGACACAGAGCACCCAAATCCAGGTTCTCCAAGGTATTTAGGTGCCTAACTCCCACTGGAATCAATGGGAGTTAGCTGTCGGGGCCTCAGGTTCAACACACGTCCCACTGCCTGTGCTGTAAAATGTGTCCAGGTTAATTTACACTTCCATAATTGGGCCCCCAATTACTTCTTGGGCCAACATCTGCAGGTATCAATTTAGAGGCCACATTTCAAAATTAGGCACTTTCCCTTTAAATCCTTCCTCCCCCTGCCCCGTGGTCCTTCGTTTTGTGGCGCACTGAGGTGGATGGCCAGGAAATGGAGACTATGACAGCGTGTTGATGTGGGTGTACCTGTGCATAAAATCTTTAATATGAAACTCCTTGCCACTTATGTACAAAGGCTACAGACCTCCATTCAGTATTCTGCGTGCAATTTATGAGTCTCCACTCCCCCAGACGCACATTACAGCCATGCTGCAACACCCAGGTGACTAACATTCCTCTTTAATTTAATTTCCTTATATAAATAGCTTCATTAAGGATCAGTTATATACAGGCTGAGAAAATAGTGTTTGAATGGGTAAGACTCAACCAGTGAGTCCTGCGCTCTGCTACTGTTACAATCGTGAGCCTGTATCCTGCAGCGACAGAATGCAGTGATAACCTCTCCCTCTGCTCTCGCTGTGTAAATTAGGAGTCATTCCACAGATGTCCGAGGAGTTGCTCCAGAATTAATCCAGGATAAAGTCGGGCCCCTCTTTGTTGCCTCCTCCCACCCCCATGAACTTGGTCCAGAATAATAGCCTGTCCCTGTTCTGCTATAAACATCCTGAGTGACTCTGGAATAGCTGCTTAGGTCTTGTCTACACTACTGCAGCTTTGGCTACTTGGATAACGTAGTGAAGTCAAAGAACTTAGGTCTGCTTACTGCTGTAACTTCACCATGGTTGACAGGTGACGCTCTTCCCTCAACTCTGCTAACTTTTCTCATTTTGCTGGAGTGGCGGACTCGACAGTAGAGCACTCGGCAATCAATGTATCGCATCTACACTAGACACGATAAATCGACCCCCGCTTGACTGATACCCGTCGATGCAGACTGTAGCTAAGACATGTCCTTAGTCTGCCTCTTTGTCTCAGTTTCCCATCTGTCCAAAGGGGATGATAATGCCCTTCCTAGCTCACAGGTGTGTCATGAGGGTAACTACATTAACGACTGTGAGGTGCTTATATATAAATACTTTAGATAGAACGGTGCCACCACCGGCATGTCTGTGATCTCACATTGGCTTAGTCCAGACCTGGATCCGGCCCATGGACATTGTGGGGAGCCCCAGGCAAGCTCTTTGCTTGCCTTGCCCCAGGTGCATGCTGCTCAGAAACATGACTGTGGGTGTGTTTTCTTTAAAAACTGAGTCTTGAAGGGAGGGAGGAAAACTTTAGGAGCTGCTCCCTCCCCCAGCACAATCCCAATGGATGGTTCTGGCCAGAAACTGGCCAATGGGAACTGCCTGTTTCAATAACAGGCAACCATGAAGCACAAGGGGCGCCAAAGCACATGGCTGTTTCCTGTGCAGGGGTGGAGCAGGCAGGCAGCAGTGTTCACTCTGAACTGTGGGGCAGCCAGACTTCACAGGTGATTAATCAGCCCCACCCATCAGGGCTCCCTGCATTGAGCTGACTGCTTGCCTGCACAGGGCTGATTAGTCACCCATGAAGCTGTGCTATTGGGCAGTTTAGAGGGAACACTAGTAGGTAGGGAGGTTGATTCAGGAACGGCTGCTGGCTGGTAAATCTCCTGGCCAGAGCCTGCCTCTGGCACCCCAGTTTCTCCCTTCCCCAGCCCTCTGCCCCCCACTCCTGCCCCCTACTCCATATACCTGAATCCTCTGCTCCCCTCCTGTACTCATATCCCCTCCCAGATCTGGCATCCCAATCTCCTGCCCCAGACCACAGTCCCCTACTGTCCTAGCTCACAACCCAAATCCCTGCACTCTCTCCTGTACCCCAATTCACTGCCCTAGGTCACAATCCAACCCCCTGCACTCCACTTCAGTGCCCCAGGTCACAACTGCTTCCTTCACCCAAACTCCCTCCCTTATCCCAAGCTGCCTTCTGAACCCAACCTCCATCCCAGGTCCTGCACCTTCTCCATTAATATCATGGAAGAGCGTGGCCCTCAACCACTTTCCAAATTCTAGAAGTGGCCCCCCATCAAAAATTATTGCACCTCCTTGTTTAGACTGAGCCTTTTGCAATGACAATGAACAAACCAGAGGGAGAACAAGATATCTCTCTGTCCTCTTTCATCATGGGCTATGGGGAAACTTTCTTTTGGGTGGATTCTGTCTTCTATTTTCATTCTGTTGGGTGCATGCAGCACCTAACTCAATTAGGACCTAATCCCTGTTTTGTATTCTAAAAAAGATGGTGGATTCAGTTTACAGCATGGGGATATCAGAGGCTTGATTCTCATGTGAACACCCCATTCTTACAGAAGTGCCTGATGGGCACCTCTAGTGAGTATCATATTACCTCAAGTATTGGGGTCAACCATCCATTTTTCTTTCCTAAGGCAAATCAGAGCAGCACCCCCCAAAATTACCAAAGCAACATGAATAATTAATTACAGGCTCCTACCCTCTGGATGGTCTTTCGCTGCCCCCACGTTCACCAGCTGCTGTTGGCACGAGGCATAAATGAAAGGGGTGCATGTAATTAAACAAGGATCAACGTATTGATCGGACGTCAGGCGGACTTATTGCTTGTCAGCGTCCCTGCTGCAAGTCTTGCGCTCCTGCCAAAATCACAAACAGAAGCATTGTCTGGGGGTAGATGCCGCTAATGGGTTTGACACTTCCAAATGTTCTCCCCACAAGATCATGCTGTTCTGTGTCCATTTCAAGAGCTTAGTAGGACTTAAGGAGGATTAGATACTTTTAGGGATATATCACAGTTATAATTTTTTATCCTCTTTACTGTAAGGGATATAAACTCTCATGCTCCAGGATAAGAGCCAACTGCTAACTGCCTGGGGTTGGGAAGGAGCACTCCTTGTGGGCATGTTATTGCATAATTAGCCATTACTAGGGATTTATACCTTCCTATGGAGCTTCCGGTGCTGGTGGCTCTCAGAAACAGGATACTGAGCTGGATAGCCCATAGGTCTCATCTGGTGGTGTGATTTCTATGCCCTCTAAATCAGTCCTAGAATAATAGACTCATAGGGTACGTCTAGACTACATGCCTCTGGTGACAGAGGCATGTAGATTAGGCTACCCGGCATAGGAAAATGAAGCGGTGATTTAAATAATCGCCGCTTCATTTAAACTTAAATGTCTGCCGCGCTGAGCCGATCAGCTGTTTGTCGGCTCAGCACGGTAGTTTGGACGCTCTGTGGTCGATATCAAAGGCATTTGTTGACTTCCCAGTTAAACCTCATTCCAGGAGGCATACCTGGGAGGTCAACAAATGCCATTGATGTTGACCACGGAGCGTCCAGACTACCGCGCTGAGCTGACAAACAGCTGATCGGCTAAGCACGGCAACTATTTAAATTGAAATGAAACGGCGATTATTTAAATCACCACTTCATTTTCCTATGCCGGGTGGCCTAATCTACATGCCTCTGTTGCCAGAGGCATGTAGTCTAGATGTACCCTATAGAGTTCATCTACACAGCAGGGCTAAAGTCGAATTAAGCTACGCAACTTCAGCTACGTCAAATGCGTAACTGAAATCGAAATAGCTTAATTCAGCTTTTGGCGCTGTGTACACAACAGGAAGTCAAAGGAAGAACTCTCTTCCTTCGACTTTCCTTACTCCTTTTGAAATGAGGGTTAGCATGAGTGAGAGTAAGAAGTCTTCCAGCTCGACATTATTTTGAAATAAAGGCTTGTAGTGTAGACGTGAGTTATTCTGAAATAAAGCCGCTGTGTAGGCATAGCCATAGAATCCTAGGGCTGGAAGGGACCTCAGGAGGTCATCGAGTCCAACCCCCTGCTAAAAGCAGGACCAACCCCAACTAAATCAGCCCAGCCCCAGGAAGGGGGTATTTTAAAAGCCCCGCTGGGACTTAAAAACATCTAGGGATGGAGATTCCACCACCTCCCTAGGGAACCCATCCCAGTGCTTCCCACCCTCCTGGGGAAATAGTTTTCCCTAATGTCCAACCTAGACCTCCCCCACTGCAACTTGAGACCATTGCTCCTTGTTCTGCCATCCGTCACTACTGAGAACAGTCTCTCTTCATCCTCTTTGGAACCTCCCTTCAGGTAGTTGAAGGCTGCTATCAAATCCCCCCTCACCCTTCTGGTAACTAAAGAAGCACAAATCCCTCAGCCTCTCCTCATAAGTCATGTGCTCCAGCCTCCTATCATTTTAGTTGCCCTCCACTGGACTTTCTCCAATGTGTCCACATCCTTTCTGTAATGGGGAGCCCAGAACTGGACACACTACTCCAGATGTGGCCTTACCAGTGCCAAATAAAGGGGAATAATCACTTCTCTAGATCTGCTGGTGATGCTCCTACTAATGTACCCTAATATGCCTTGGAAATGGGAATACATAGTTCTTGGGGCATATTGTTTCAAAGACACTGCTGTATGTCCTTGGAAATGAGAATGCATTTTTGTCAAGGCGTATTGCTTTGCCTCACCGCCCTGGAAGACACTGAGGGCACGCCTAGACTACATGGCTCCGTCGATGGAGGCATGTAGATTTGTTTACTCAGCAAAGGGAAATGAAGTGGCGATTTAAATAATCTCCGCTTCATTTAAATTAAAATGGCTGCCGCGCTGTGCTGATCAGCTGTTTGGCGGCACAGCGCTGTAGTCTGGATGCTCCGCGGTCGACATCAAAGGCATTTGTCGACCTCCCCGGTAAACTTCATCCCACAAGGCAGAACGGGGAGGTTGACAAATGCCTTTGATGTCAACTGTGGAGCATTTAGCAGCCATTTTAATTTAAATGAAGCGGTGATTATTTAAATTGCCGCTTCATTTCCATTTGCCGAGTAAACAAATCTTTGCCTACAACCCTAGTCCTTTGCCTACAACCCTAATCTACATGGCTCCATTGATGGAGCCATGTAGTCTAGACGTGCCATATGTGATGACTAAGGCCTGTTCTTTCCTTTCCTTTCCTTTCCTTTCCTTTCCTTTCCTTTCCTTTCCTTGGTGACTAGAATGAGGCTTGTTTTTACCTGTGGACAAATCATAGGCCAGGCTCTGGCTCTACTTTGCTGTTTTCTCCTGGTGCCCTTCAGAAGTACTTGCAAGTATAGCCCCTGCTCACAGGAGATGTGTGACAAACTGACAGTGCTTTTCTCAACACACCCACCTGATGAGCAAGCATTGATCCTGCAGGGACAGAGATAAGTGAGCTCCACTCTCACGCTGAGGCCAGTGACTTCTTACTTCACCTGGATAGAACAGGGTGGTTCTCTTGTGGGAAAATGGATGTAGGCTATGGATTGAGGGAGGAACCCTAGGGACACCAAGTATCTTGAGTTGCTCTTTGTAACCCCAGCCATATTGCCTTTGCTAATGAACCCAAAGCTCAGGATGACAATGAGTTTGGACTTGATATAGGAGTTGTTTGTGTGGAGCTTGTTGGGAAAGTCATCTGCTCCGACGGCAGCGATGTATAATCTCTACCCTCTCTTCAGTGCAGAGTTGCTCCCTTATACTATAGTACTTCTCCAGGTTTAAACAATCCAAGGGATGGTGTGTCCGCCACTTCCTCTGGAGGCCTATTAGGCTGTTTCTTTCCTAACATCCCACTTACATTTCTCTTTTCGTTCTTTCATCGCTCTATCCCCTTTTTTGCATGGCCCAAACCATCCATTGCGCCTTAGCAAGTACATTTCTCCCACTAAGCAGCCCACAGCAATCAGGACTTCAGTTATGCCTGTTTAATCTCCAGGACATGCAGTTATTGTTCACTCTGATGCATGCTCCAGGAGAAAGTGAATGATTGACGATGAGCACGAAGGCTTATGGGGTTAAGTTGCTAATGTGTCACCGGTTTTAATTGGTCCCATTTGGGCTGGAGGAATATGCCAGATACTTGATAAGAATGTTGCCCCATTCCCATTGTTAATCACTGAGAGATACCTCCCACCCCTGTGGCTGCTTGCATAAGCCCCAAGGCCTGGAACAATAGTGAAGACTATTTTTGCCATAAACATGTGGGCATGCATCTTTGCTGCTCAAGGAGCTGGATCTTTCTGCTGCAATCTGCCGTTTTAAGTAGTCACACCCTTTCCAATGCCGTCAGTGTTCTCTCTTTTTAGGAGACCTTTAGTAAAGAGCATCCCGCGAGGCCCTGCTTATTTCATTTGGGCCCTACTCCAGCAAAACACGTCAGCAGTAGGGTTACCAGATGGTTTCAGAAAAAATACCAAAAAAAAAATACCAAAAAAAAAAAAAAAAAGCCCTGGCCCCTTTAAAAATCGCGTGGTGAGGCTTTTGGGCCCTAACAGGCTGCTGGAGGCCACCCGCCACCTTGCCTCCCTGCAAGGTGGACAGCTCCTCTGCAGAACCCGGTAAGCATTAGCATTGCCAGGCTGCCTCCGTGTTGATCTGGACAGCCCGGGATTTTTGCTGCCTGGCCGGGAAAAAATCAGAAAGTACCCGATAATTTAGATGTCTGGTGTTTTCTGAATTTTTTTACCAGACAGGAGGCAAAAATACTGGACTGTCCGTTTCAATACCGGACACCTGGCAACCCTATTCAGCAGGTGCTCAATTTTAAGCACAATGAATAATTTCAAAGACTTCCCTGGCATGGTTCACGTGCCTGATATGGCTTTGCCGGACCATGGCCTAAATTTGCTCCCTCCAAATGAAATAAGAAAGGAATGAAAATGCGATTTCTGGCGAAGGTCTGCATCCCTGAACTGATCGTAGAGATAGACGGAGCGGCATAATTCAGACTGAGCTGCAGCTGTGGATTCTGAAGCTACTGAGGTCAGGAGCACTTGGGCATTTAGCTCTTTTCTAATTGAGAGTGAACGCATGCATCCAGGCCCACCGATGGGGGAGAGCAAAGGGGCAATTGCCCTGTGGCCTGGCAATTCAAAGGCTCCTTGGGTTCCCAGCCACTGCTGCTGATACTGAGTCCTGAGGCCTTCAAATCACTGCTAGAGTGCCATGTGGAGCATTCTGGGCAGCTCTTAGGGTTGCCTGGGGAGGCAGGGGTACTGCACCGTGTACTCTGGGCAGCGCTGAGGGCTGGGGAGTAAGGGCACATTGAGGTCTAGGTGGCACAGAGGGTTGGCTGCTCCTACCCCACTCCTTCCACCCTCCCTCCACCACATATAGACCGGTGAAAGCTGGGCCAGAATGCATCTTTCTGTCCCAAAAGTTCATGTCGAGTTTTGTGACTCAAAAGTTCCATTTGTGTATTCTCCAGCATCTGAGATTTGGATTTGAACAAATGTAAGCGGGGGAATGGTCCCGCTCTTGTGGGGAACTTTCCTGGCTTCTATACACCCCGGTGAAATGAACCAGCGAAAGGATCTGAGTCCCCGCTCCCACTTCCTTTACCCCACGGCTCCCTGATCCTGAGGGCTCCCCCTCCACTCTCCTGAGTAGCAGAGCCCTTGAAACTCCAACAAGGCTGGGCCCAGGTTTCCTGGGGCTTAATCCCTGACCTTGTAGTCACTAGGGGCAGGAGTTAGGGTGTCCCCACTCCGAGGTGCTCTCTTTACACTGCAGGCCTTCTTGGCCCAGTGACCACTTCATAAGGTTCAAAGCAAATACAATTTATTAAACATCAACTGATTAAAGAGAATAGAATAAGAAACAATGAGAATGGTTAAATGAGAACACACAGCCCTGCTCTGTAGCACAGGGACATTAACACAGCAGTCTGCAGAGTGTAAGGACAGTTCACAGTCTCTTCCTTAGAAGCCCTGGATGTGCTGCAAGGGGCTGCAGGCTGGACACGCTTGCACTGGCAGTGACCACACAGCCTCAGTCTCTAAGTGGCCAGACCCCTCTCCCAGTCCAGAGCCTTTCCCCACACTTTGCAGGTCCCAGTAGCTCACCACATCCAGCTGCAGGCTGTGCTGCTTGGCCAGTTCCAGCTCCTTGTGTTGTTTCTCTGTTCCTTTTGGCTTTCTGAGCACTGCCAGTCTGCTGCTCAACACAGGGTCTGCACTGCTTGGCCTGTCTGTGTCTGGTTCTGTCGCTGCAGGACTTCTTCTTGTACTCCTCTCTCAGCTCTCTGTCTTTGCAGGACCTCTTCTGCACACAGCTTGTTTGTTCAGAGACAGAGCCAGAACAATCCCCACTTACAACCTGTCAGTCAGGCTGAGCTGGAGTGTTGACTGCTTTCCATTGTCTCTGGGGTCTGTCAGTCTCATGAACCCTTCCCCTTCTGAAGCTGGTAAACCAAAAAACTCCCACAGAGTTTTAGTAAGGGGTAACAGTCCCCTTACACAAATCCCCAAACTCGACATGAAACTCGGCCCGAACGGTTCAATTTTGCCCGAGTTTAGGTAGAAACCAGTAGAATTCACTTTGTTTCCATCCCAAACCATAACTTGGCCCATGCTCACCTGACAGTCAGTCCAACTTTGCCTTTAACTCAGCTGAAAGGTTTATGATTGTCGCTAGCCTGGCCTCTATTTCAGGTTGGAACAAAACCTCTCCCCGGACTGGTGTTTCCTTTTGCAGCGATTCTGTGGTGAATGGACTATTTCAGGCATAGAAAGTTGAGTAATTAAATCCCTTCTTTTGGTTTCAATGTATACAAATCATAGATTGCATTTGTATTTTCTAAAAGATCATATTTTGAACTTAATTGAAGACTATAAATCATATCCAAAACTAAACAAGAACAGCTGACTCTAAGCAACTGTTAGGCAGCAGATGTGGCAGCAACCTGGCCTTTCGAGCCAAACCTTTACTTTTAAATGTGGAAGGAGCCGGGACACTGTTGTAGATGAATACTTCTGGGGCTACGTCTACACTGGCATGATTTTCCGGAAATGCTTTTAACGGAAATGTTTTCCGTTAAAAGCATTTTCGGAAAATAGCATCTAGATTGGCAGGATGCTTTTCTGCAAAAGCACTTTTTGCGGAAAAGCGTCCGTGCCAATCTAGACGCGCTTTTGCGCAAAAAAGCCCCGATCGCCATTTTAGCCATCGGGGCTTTTTTGTGCAAAACAGCACTGTGCTGTCTACACTGGCCCTCTTGCGCAAATGATTTGCGCAAGAGGGCTTTTGCCCGAACGGGAGCAGCACAGTATTTCTGCAAGAACACTGACGATCTTACATGAGATCATCAGTGTTCTTGTGGAAATTCAAGTGGCCAGTGTAGACAGCTGGCAAGTTTTTCTGCAAAAGCAGATGATTTTGCGGAAAAACTTGCCAGTCTAGACGCAGCCCAGGACATCCTTTGCTTTCCTATGACAGCTGGGTGGTGTTTTTTTCTAGCTAGAGGCCCAGAATAACCATACTTTGACCATATAAAAACTGATCAATTAAATAACATCACATGTCGACACCAGTAGCTCTAGAAGGCTTATGGCATCATGACATCATCAAAGATTATGATGTAGCCGCTTATGTCATGGGGGCTCATTAGACCACTGCTACTCAGAAAGCCATTGAAGCCCAGTGGAAGTATTACTGAAATGATAATAAATTACATTTAGTAAAAACATGTGAACCAAATTCCTACAAACCCAAACAAGAACACCTGAAATATTCATGAAGGTTTTTTTTTCTTATAGAAAAGGCTCATTCTGTGTTTCTTAGTTTTTAATCTATTCAATTCAAGCAAGTCTTTCTTAGTCACATTCAGTAAAACAGGAAAGAATATGATTTAGGATCAACCTCTTTTTGATCCGGTCATTAAGATGAGGCAGAAATAGTATTGGGAAATGGTTCTGGGTTATCCCCACGAAAAGATTAATGTTTTTTCTTCTATTTTTATTGCTTGTGTCGTGATAGTGCCTCACCCGAAGAAAATAATCTGCTTCCTAGAGTCAGCAGTGATTTATTGCCCTCTTCATGAAAAAATAAATGTTATAATTCATCAAGGAAAGACATTTAATGTGCTGGGAGTGGCAGTGTTTATACCATGGAGACTAGGCAGAGAAACACGGAGGGGTTGTTCATTGTGTAGGAAAGGTACCACTGAATTCTCACCCCCAAGGAATTAATGCCTATAGAATGTGACACAGAAAAATGTAAGGATGGGAGAAGTGTTGCTAAGAGGTCTGAGGAGATTTTATATCATTCAATGGGTGGTTCAAACCCAGCCCATGTCAGCGGTAACCAGAAGTTGCTATGAAGAGTACTGGGACTTCCTGTCTACAGGCAGTCCCCGGGTTACGTACAAGATAGGGACTGTAGGTTTGTTCTTAAGTTGAATCTGTATGTAAGTCGGAACTAGCGTCCAGATTCAGCCGCTGCTGAAACTGATCAGTTTCAACAGTGGCTGAATCTGGACGCCAGTTCTGACTTACATACAGATTCAACTTAAGAACCCCAGGCTCCGCGGCTTTGCTCTGCTTTGCTCCCCGTTCCCCTGGTCTGCAGACCAGGGGGACGGGGAGCAAAGCGGCGGAACACGCGGGCAAAGCAGAGCAAAGCCGCGGAGCATGCAGGCAGTGGACAGCCCAGACGCGTCTGGGTTGTCCGCTGCCCGCGTGTTCCACCGCTTTGCTTCCTCTCCCTGGTCTGCTGGAGACCAGGGAGAGGGAGGGCTCCGTTCGCAACTGCGGATCCGACGTAAGTCGGATCCGCATAACTCGGGGACTGCCTGTATATGATCACAGATACAACTAGTGCATGTGCACTTCCTGGTCGGCACCTTTAAGGTCGGTCTCCATATGCAGAGGTAGGCAGACAGTGAACATGATCATCATAGAACCATAGGGCCCATGAGGGTCATTTAGTACGACCCCCTACCAAGTTGGGCCTTCCAGTGTGGTATATTAGAGGGATGTGATGGTCAGAAAGCAGGGTCTTGCCTCAGAGCCAGTCTCTGGGCAACCGAACCCAGCTGATTGGTGATATGCTGCCTGATTGGCGACACTGTCTGATTGCTTGGAAGAGTCAGCTGACCGACTCTTAAGCCCAGCAGCCCTAGTTGGCAGGTGGCTGCAGCAGTTATTATGTGTGCTTGTTCCTGGCTGTACTCCCACCTGGCTTTGACTCAGAATCACAGAACACTAGAACGGGAAGTGACCTCAAGAGGTCATCGAGTCCAGTCCCCTGCCCTCAAGGAAGGACCAAAGCACCGTCTAGATCATCCCTGACAGATGTCTATCAACCTGTTCTTAAATATCTGTAGAGATGGAGATTCCACAACCTCCCTAGGCAATTTATTCCAATGTTTAACCACTCTGATAGGTAGGAATTTTTTCCTAATGTCCAATCTAAACCTCCCTTGCTGCAATTTAAGCCCATTGCTTCTTGTCCTACCATCAGAGGCCAAGGAGAGCAATTTTTCTTCTTCCTCCTTGTAACACCTTTGTAAGTACTTTAAAACTGCTCTTGTGTCCCCTTTCAGCCTTCTCTTTTCCAAACTAAACAAGCCCAATTTTTCCAGTCTTCCCTCATAGCTCATGTTTTCTACATAACTAACAATTTTTGTTGCTCTTCTCCAATTTCTCCACATCTTTCTTGAAATGTGGTGCCCAGAACTGGACACAGTCCTCCAATTGAGGCCTAATCAGTGCATAGTAGAGTGGAAGAATGACTTCTCGTGTCTTGCTAACAACACTCCTGTTAATGCAGCCCAGAATCATGTTTGCTTTTTTGCAACAGTGTCACACTGTTGACTCATGTTTAGCTTGTGATCCACTATGACCTCTAGATCTCTTTCTGCTGTACTCCTTCCTGGATAGTCACTGTCCATTTTGCACAGAGTCCTGACTCTACCTGTGCTTTTTGATTCTGGCACCCATCCTCCAATTCCCGTTCTGACTGTGGGCTTTGGTTCCTAACCATTCCTGGCTTGACCATTTAGCTCGACTCCTGATCAAGCCACAAGATATGACCATCCATGCCCGGGTCATGTAACAGCAGCACACCAGGAAAGTTTGCAGTATAGTTCTAAATCAACATTCTTAACTTTATAGCATCTCCCTGAGAGCTCAGGTGAGACACATGCCAACATTGTATGCTCACATAGATTATAAAGTCATCAGGGTAGAAATTGTGTCTTGCTAACAGACCAACAGGAGGCTAAAACTGTTACAATATCTCAATTTACCAAGGGTCAGTTTAGGCAGAGAGGCCCAGCAGTTTTTAAAAGTATCCCAGCATTGCTCAGCTCCTAAGTGACCCTACATCTTCTTTTCAAAAGGGATCTAAGCATTTACCAGTCTAAATTCCATCACCTGTCAATAAGCCAAAGATTTTAACCTGGCACCTCCCACCACCTTTCAAATCAAGGGGGAAAAAAACTAGGAAAATGATCTTCTGGATATTGATTTTAGTTTTTGCGTGATGTTTCGCAACTATATAATTTTTAAAATAACTATTGCTTTTTAAAGCAAAATCATGAGACCCTTATGTCACAGAGCGTGGAGGAGCCACCAGAACCTGCACCCCAGGGCCAGCCCGAGGCATTCATGCACCCCAGGCCCCAGTAGCATGGCGCCACCCCCCGGGAGTGCAGCGCATGCGTGGCCCCACCCCTAGGCGGGCGGTGCCCCCGGGCCCCAGGCACCCGTTGCATGCGTGGCCCCACCCCCGGGCACCCAGCGCATGCATGGTAAACCTGCATGGCGTCCCCTATATGGGGCGCCCCGGGCGGTAGCCCAGTCAGCCCGTAGCTTGGGCCGGGCCAGCTCTTCTGCACCCTATCTACAGTCACATGTGACTCAGACAGCAGGTAGAACAGAAGGTTTACAGGCGACCCCCACACTTATGACCTAATTGTTTTCTGGAGAACTGTCATAAGTCGAACCCTTATTTCCCATAGGCGCAATGTTATAAATGGCGGTTCTGTTCCTGGAAATCCATTTCATACCTTAAAAATGCCAAAACTGACTACGGAAATGGAGGAAAACTAAACGAAATAGCTCAAATAATGCACAAAAATAACTAACAAGTGAAGACCGATGTGGTGGAGAGGTGTGCAGTTCAAGCAGCAGCTGCACACTGGCGAGTTTGGCTGACTTTGTACGTTTCCTGTTTTGGGATGATGTGTGAAGTCTGCATCGTACACCGTCAAATGCAAGCTGCGGATGTCAACTGGGGGGTTTTAGAAGCTATCTCGCATGAAAAAATGATTGTAAATGCGGGGGGGGGGGGAACGTTGTAAGTCGGAGGTCACCTGTATTGATTCACAGGGAGATAGCGTAGTCCAAATTGTTGTTACAGGAAACAGGAGCATTCAGTACAATCCATCTTGAGGAAAGGGGGGCCCACAGCCCCGGATGCCCCAGGCCAGCTAGGCTCCCTTCTACCTAAGCCAGATGAAAAATTAACTCACAGTCACAGCCCCTGCTCCCAGCCCTCCAGGCTGTTTCACCTCCTCCTGTGTTCAGATTCCCCGGGCAAAGTGTCACCTGACTGAATCCTCCACCTAGCTCAGGTGCCAGGCCGGCCTGGGCCATTGCCTCCCTGTCTCCCTCAGGAGTTCCCCCTCAGAGATCCCATCCCCCGCTGGGCACCACACATACCCACACACACACACAAAAAGTCACTGCAGAGCAGCATAGGACACTAGGAATCGCACACAGCCCAACAAAGCAAACAGTGAATGTACAAACAGAGTGAACACCAGAGTACAAGAGTGGGCAAAATCCCCGCGACGTCACACCTTAGAAAGAGGCTTTGATCATGAGCCATATTAAAATATATCAAAATGTCTGGCGGTTGTGTTTTCTCAAGTGGCTCTGGCATTTTCCACGAAACGAGGCAGTGAAGCTTGCCAAGGGCTCTCTATAGCTTAGGACAACGAGCAAGAAAGGGAGGTCACTGGTGACCTGACTTTAACAGGAATGAAATGGCCAATTTCATGTCAGATGGATGCTAATAAAAGACAGCCCTGCGTTTCCCTTTTCCTAGCCCCTTGGATGCTCAGCGCACAGAGTCAGGGGCTGCTTTCAAGTCAGAATGATGGAAAATGGAAGATACTTTCACCACTTGAATCAACATTTGCCTCTCCATAATCTAGTCTGTACATCTCCCCTGTATGTTCCGCCCTTCTTCCAGGCTTAGAATGGCTGGAATAGTTAGGTTTAGCCCCCTTCCACTGTGGCTTAGAAAGAAAGAGGCTATCTCCATCTCTTCCCTGGCCTTTCGTATATTGATAGTTTTAGTCCCTACAAACAAACCACACACATGCCTGTCCTTACTCAGGCTCTTCTTCTGTGTTTCCTTCTGCTCCCCATCTCCTTGAAGCCTGATCCACAGCCACTTCTTTTAACTCCATGGATTTCAATTCTACACTGGGCCACTTATTCCAGAAAATCAGCCGCTTTTCTGGAATAAGCTGCAAGCTGTCCACACTGGCCCTTGAATTTCCGGAAAAGCAACGATGCTCTACTGTACAAAATCAGCCGCTATTCCGGAAAAACTATTCTGCTCCCGCTCGGGCATAAGTCCTTATTCCAGAACACTGTTCCAGAAAAGGGCCAGTGTAGACAGCCCAGTAGTCTTTTCCGGAAAAAAGCCCCGATCGCGAAAATGGCAATCGGGGCTCTTTTCCGGAAAAGCGTGTCTACATTGGCCACAGACGCTTTTCCGGAAAAAGGGCTTTTCTGGAAAAGGAGCCTACCAATGTAGACGCTCCTTTTCCAGAAAAACTGAAAACGGAATAGTAATCCATTTTAAGCAGTTCCGGAAATTCATGCCAGTGTAGACACAGCCCAGGAGTCAAAGGAGCGATTCTGTGTTACAGTGTCCGATCGCCTGTCAATCCATTGTCTCTTAAAATTGTAAACTCCATGAGGCTGAGTCCCTCTATTGGAGCTGACCACCCTGTGGCCCCAATCCTCTTTGTGCTACCGTCATAACAATACTCTTAATTTCACCCTGTGCTATCCCATTTAGGGCCAATCCTTTAGCTTTTGCTCCTGTGGGAATTTTCTCTGAAGAAGGGCAGAAAGATCAGTCCAGTTTTGCTTACTAAAAGTGTGAGGCTGAGGCATCATGATAACAAAAGCATTGTCAAATAGGGTAGCTTGCATTTTCTGTAGCAAAGACAACATATTGGTTCAAGAGAGACAGCAGCTGATATTTCCTGCTCCGGCCTCAGCTTCTGCACCACTAAAGGCTGGGGAAGTGTTTCCTTTGTAAAATTGCTTCTTGGTTTTCCCTCAGGTGTTTATAACTCACCTATCAACATTCCCTCTGAAACCTCAATCAGCCTTAATTGGATTGGAGACATCATAGACTCATAGACTCATAGACTTTAAGGTCAGAAGGGACCATTATGATCATCTAGTCTGACCCCCTGCACAGTGCAGGCCACAAAATCTCACCCACCCCTCCTAGAATAATCCTCTCACCTATATCTCAGATATTGAAGCCTTCAAATACTTTGAAGATCCCAAGATGCAGAGAATCCTCTAGCTGTGATCTGTACCCCATGCTACAGAGGAAGGCAAAAAACCTCCAGGGCCTCTGCCAATCTACCCTGGAGGAAAATTCCTTCCCGACCCCAAATATGGCGATCAGCTAAACCCTGAGCATGTGGGCAAGACTCATCAGCCAGACACCCAGAAAATTCTCTATAGTAACTCCTATGATCCCTCCATTGACCTATTTCCCACTGATAATGAATGGTCAATTAGTTACCAAGATCATGTTATCTCATCAAACCATCCCCTTCATAAACCCATCTAGTTTAATCTTGAAACCAGATAGATCTTTTGCCCCCACTACTTCCCTTGGAAGGCCGTTCCAGAACTTCACTCCTCTAATGGTTAGAAACCTTTGTCTAATCACATCAGGAGTTAATGTGATTTTTATTGTTTGTTACTTCATCTTATGTAAACAAAACAAGTTTAAAATAGGGGTGTTCGCCGTCTCAGAACTGCAGAATCTGATCCTGTACTTCCTCCTCAAACAGAACCCCTACTGATTTTTAGCGAAGAGTTCAGGATTGGTGCTTCTGCCGGGCAAAGGATTAGTCTGTACCATCAGGATATTATTGGCCCCATTGCATACACAGTGACCACCTTTCATTGCAGCGCTGGTGGTAGGGACTCTCTCTGGCCTGGTCTACATTGGAGCGGAAGGTCAACCTACGATATGCAACTCCAGCTATGTTAAATTGTGCAGCTGGAGACAAAGTATCTTAAATCCTTGCCCACACAGCAAGGAGCAGGCATACCGGCACCAGCAGGAGTGCCCTCTGTGTTTGATTTAGTAGGTCTTCACTAGACCCACTAAATCAAACCCTGGAAGATCGACCACGGCAGCATCAATCTTCCCCGTAGTGTAGACATGCCCTTTATGTAATGCCGTCTAGATCCAATGCCCAATGCGTAAACTTGATTCTGCAAACCTGTCTCATGTTACTAGCCTTTACCCATAAAAGTAAGATCAGGACTGCACAGATCGTCATTTTCGCGATCGGGGCTTTTTTGCGGAAAAGACTACTGTGCTGTCTACACTGGCACTTTTCCAGAACAGTTTTTACAGAAAAGGACTTTTGCCCAAACAGGAGCAACATAGTTTTTCTGGAAAAACACTGACCATTTTACATTAGATCGTCAGTGCTTTTCCGGAAATTGAAGTGGCCAGTGTAGACAGTGTTACACGGATACTGGAATAGCATGCCCGTTATTTTGAAATATATTTTAAATATATTTCAGTATCCCAAAATAGTCCCGCTATATGAACATAGCCGAAATGTGGGGGGAGGGGTGGGTCTGGGATTCCCTCATTTGTTTGGTTTGTCTTTTGTTTCTGCAATCCAGTTTTGATGGGAATAAAAGTTTCATTTCAAATCTTTAAATATTTTCATGGTTTTCCCCCTGCCTCCCCCCCCCCCCGAAATTCCCAGGCTCTCCAAATTTCAATTTTCATCAATTTGAAACTGAAAATAAGGAGCAACAATAAAAAAAATCAGCTGTTGGCTGAAATCTTTTAGTTTTCTGAATGCAATCCCTGACACATTTTGCAAGTGTTGGATGTTTCCCGTGGACACTTCCGTTTGGATGGGAAATTAGTTTAACACTTGAAAAAGTGCTTTGAATGAAATATTTCAACTAGCATAATTCAGGGTGTTTGGGTCAGGCCCATTACTATTCATGACTGACCAGGAATGTGATTGGGGAAGACAACTGTATTTTAATTCAGGGAGTAAGTTTGTGGCCTTTTCAGATGAGGTACTGTGCTTGCTTTGGCTTTAGATGTGGGGATTTCCTTACCAGCCTCTCCACTTGAAGCCATGGAGCTTTCGAGAAGCACTCCTAATGAGCTATGATTTCCTTTCCCCCTGCAAGTTTTCTTTCATTCACATGCCAGTCGCCAGTGTTAATGTCTTTCCTGTGTTTTCTTGGAGACCTAGATTTTCCAGGCTCACCTGCGGTGTTTCTCCATACGCTTCTTCTCTGTTATGTCTTATCGTTGGCAAAAATCAAAGCTGGCATCACTAGATTCTATCATAGCCGTGGCTCAGGTTTATTTACTGATTTTCTCATCACCTAAGGTATGTCTACACTACAAAGTTAGTTCGAACTAACGGACGTTAGTTCGAACTAACTTTCCTAGGCGCTACACTAGCGCTCCGTTAGTTCGAATTTAATTCGAACTAACGGAGCGCTTAGTTCGAACTAGGTAATCCTCATTCCACGAGGATTAAGCCTAGCCCCTTAATTCGAACTAGTGGGAGGCTAGTCCTCCCCAGGTTTCCCTGGTGGCCACTCTGGCCAATACCAGGGAAACTCATCTGCCCCCCTCCCGGCCCCGGACCCCTTAAAGGGGCACGGGCTGGCTACGGTGCCCGTGCCAGGTGCAAGCCTGCCAGCACCCAGCCAGCAGACCCTGCACCTGGCACGGATCGAGCCACCCACCCAATGCCCCCCAGCTCTCCCCCTCTTCCCGGGACCAGGCTGGCGGCTCCCGGGAGCTTGCCCGGGACTGCAAGAGGCGGGCACCCGCCTGGGCTATTGCGGACATCGTGGACCTCGTCCATGATCTCCGCACTAGGCACAGGAAAGTGGCTGGCTTGGGCAGGAGAGCTGCCAGCCTGGCCACCCAGGAGCAGGTGTGCAAGAGAATCAAGGGGGTCCACTGAGACCCCCGACCCTGAGCCCTGAGCTTACAATGGCCGTCCTGGGTCAGACCAAAGGTCCATCTAGCCCAGTAGCCTGTCTGCCGACAGTGGCCAACCCTAGGGACCGTGGAGGGGATGGACCGAAGACAGTGACCAAGCCATTTGTCTTGTGCCATCCCTCTCCAGCCTTCCACAAACTTTGGGCAGGGACACCATTTCTACCCCCTGGCTAATACCACTCCATGGACCCAACCTCCATGACTTGATCTCACTTCCCTTTAAACTCTGTTCAAGTTCTAGCCTTCACAGCCTCCTGCAGCAAGGAGTTCCACAGGTTGACTCTTTGCTTTGTGAAGAAGAACTTTCTGTTACTAGTTTGAAGCCTGCTACCCATTCCTTTCCTTTGGTGTCCTCTAGTCCTTCTTTATGGGAACTAATGAAGAACTTTTCTGTATGCACCCTCTCCACCCAACTCCTGCTTTTAGAGACCTCTATCCTGTCCCCACTCCGTCTCCTCTTTTCTAAGCTGAAAACTAGTTTTTAGTTCTAGACGTGTTAGTTTGAATTAGCTTAGTTCGAATTAACTAAGTTAGTTCGAATTAGCGCTGTAGTGTAGACATACCCCTAGTGAGTAGCCCGCGTGAACAATATTGATCTATGATATAGGTATGTATCTTTAAAAACTTTCTTCATTTTGTCTAAAATTCCATAGTTCCCCTGGGCCACTTTCCATGACAACTACTGGGAAACTGTTCAATAGCTCCACTCTTTAGGTGCTGTGAGTCAATGCAACACTGTGGAAATTAATGAAATTGACACTGATTGGACAGTTCTGTTTGGCCCGTGGACTTTTGTTGAACGTAAAGACAACTTACACAAATCACTGGTATTCCAATACAGGCAGTCCCCGGGTTACGTACGAGATAGGGACTGTAGGTTTGTTCTTAAGTTGAATCTGTATGTAAGTCGGAACTGGCGTCCAGATTCAGCCGCTGCTGAAACTGACCGCCAGTTCTGACTTACATACAGATTCAACTTAAGAACCCCAAGCGTCCCGAAGTCAGCTGCTGCTGAAACTGATCAGCAACTCTGCCTTGGGCTTCCTGTAGTCAGCGCTGGTCAGTTTCAGCAGCGGCTGAATCAGGACGCCTGGGGCAGAGCACTGGGGTGCTGCTGGGTTGGTCCAGTAGTGCCCAGAGCACCGCTGCGGGACCAACCGGCAGCGCCCCAGCTGCTCTGCCCCAGGGACCACAACAAAAGCCTGGCCTGCTGGGGGGGGCACACTAGCTGCGCCCCCCCGTCCCCAGCAGACCAGGGACACGGGGAGCAAAGCCGCAGCGGCAGCGGCAGCGGCAGCGGCAGCGGCAGCGGAGTGCCGTGCCTCTGAGGCTTTGCTCTGGCAAAGCCTCAGAGGCGCGGGACCCCGCCGCCGCTGCGGCTTTGCTCCCGGTGTCCCTGGTCTACTGGAGACGGTCCCCAGCAAACCAGGGGCACCGGGATCAAAGCCGCAGCCACGGCGGGTTCCCGTGCTTCTGAGGCTTTGCTCCCGGTGCTCCTGGTCTGCTGGAGACAGTCCCCAGCAGACCAGGGGCACCGGGAGCAGCTTTTCTCGCTCTGGAGGTCAAGGTGGCGGGACCGCTGCCTGCGAGCTCCGGGGCGAGAAAGCTCCGTTCGTAAGTGCGGATCCGACGTAAGTCGGATCTGCGTAAGTCGGGGAGTGCCTGTAGTTAAATTAACCAAGGGAAAATGTAGGTGGGATCCCAGGAAAATGTACACATCCACAAGAACCATATGCAAGAGAAGAGATGCGGCATTTGAGAAGGTGTTATTAGGAGCTATATTAAGTATAATTAATATTATTAATTAATTATATCGATTACTGTATTAACCAGCTGTTGCACATTCCAGAATGAAGAACACAGCAAAAAGCTATATCGCTCTCAGAAAGAATGCTCAGGTTGAAAACCAGCCAGTTCATGGGATTTCTAGCTCAACTTCTGATTCAGCTATTTTGGTGTCCTGTCCACTTTAGCTCTACTTCTGCTGTGTGAACAAGTGACAGTAAATAACGGATAAATTTGTCTCTTTTTATCTCAGCTCAGGAAGTAGCCACACACAACCCGTGATGTCCTGAAATTTATTCATTATTCAGGAAGTGATTCAATAGACATGGACCATTCTCTGGTTGCTATTAGCTGTCTGAGCTGTGATTGGTCAGATAAGTCACCTGGCTTTGTGTCCATTCCATGAACTGATAAGCGAGCAAAACATCCGCACAGGTGGGAATGCAAAATGTGTTGGCTACTGGTATCCGCATAGGTAACTTTGCAATTCACTTTCCTTGAACATTTTCCTTGATCCCATAAAACTGGATAACCTGGATCCAGGAAATGAACCCCATTTGACTGCAACAAATTTATATGAAAATGGAAAAGTGAAGTTTGCCCCATCCGGAGGGCCAGCTCAGGGCGATAGAATCACAGAATCCTAGGGCTGGAAGAGACCTCAGGAGTCATCAAGTCCAGCCCCCTGCTCAAAGCAGGACCAATCCCAACTCAATCACCCCAGCCAGGGCTTTGTCAAGCTGGGACTTTAAAACCTCTAGGGATGGAGATTCCACCCCCTCCTTAGGTAACACATCCCAGTGTTTCACCCCCCTCCTAGTGAAATAGTTTTTCCTAACATCCAACCTAGATCTCCCCCACTGTACCTTGAGACCATTGCTCCTTGTTCTGCCATCTGTCACTACTGAGAACAGCCTCTCTCCATCCTCTTTGGAACCTCCCTTCAGGAAGTTGAAGGCTGCTCTCAAATCCCCCCTCACTCTTCTCTTCCTCAGACTAAATATGCCCAAATCCCTCAGCCTCTCCTTGTAGGTCATGTGCTCCAGCCCCCGAATCATTTTGGTTGCCCTCCACCGGTCCCTCTCCAATGCATCATGAACCATGGGTCATTGCACTGTGAAAGCACTACTTGTGCTGGTTCTTGCCTAGGGGCAAATTTCTCCCAGAATGTGTTGCAGTATTGACTCCGGTCTATGCAGTTCACTGGCTACAATCTAGTTCATGCCAGACATAAAGGTTCTTACCACAGGGGTAGCTGGCCATGGATTGGACCACTGTTCTGTCCATCTGTTTTTCTACATTGTCTGTTCTTTATTGGTTTCACATGCACCACTTCATCGAAATGTAGTAGTTCAGCATACCAGAAGCCAAGTTTCCATCTATGTCCTAGCTTTAGATTTAGCAACTGATCCTTCCAGGGGCAGCTTTGACTGATATCACTTGGGTTCGGGCTTCCCAAATATGCCTTCAGCTAGCACAGTTTTCTCTGCACTGGATATTCGCTTCCGGGCCCTTTGCATCTCTTCCAACTGTTCTTGCCTCTTCTATGAGTGCCACGTGTAGAGAGCCAGGTTCACCTCTCTTCTCACGAGTCCTAGTTTCCCTCTGGGTATGTCTACACCACCACCCTAGTTCGAACTAGTGTGGTTAATGTAGGCAACCGAAGTTGCAAATGAAGCCCAGGATTTGAACTTCCACGAGGAGTAACGGCAGTTCGGAATAGGAAGCCTAATCTGAACTACCTAGTCTGTGCTGCGTGTAGCCGCGGGTACGGAGTCCGAACTAGCAGGGCTTTAAAAATGGCGGCTCCTGGCAAGATGCAAATGAAGCCCAGGAAATTCAAATCCCGAGCTTCATTTGCAACTTCGGTTGCCTACATTAACCACCCTAGTTCGAACTAGGGTGGTAGTGTAGACATACCCTCTGAGATTAACCCATGCTGGTCATTCTGTACTTCTGCTCTTTGAGCCCGGGTTTTGATATTTGGCTTCTTCTGCCACCCATGGCTTCTTTCCTAGTCTTTGTGGATGTCCATTTTAAATTGTGCTCAGTCACTCTTCCAGCACTTTTAATACCATGGCCCATATCCTGTACCAGAGCAAATCCATTGAACTCAATGGGCTTGCAACAGAAATAAATGAGAGCTGATATGTTTGTTCTGGAGGTTAAATACAACTATGTTCCTGATGAATTGGGCACTGAGTTTGCTCAGCATTGTTCATTTTAGTAGGCTGAACCTCTCTAGTCTGGCACTCTCTGATCTGGTAATGCTCATGGTCCGGCATGATTTTACTTAATGATGTTCACTTATCATGGGCATGGGCATGGCCAAGTTTCCCACCATCCCATAAAGTTTGTTTACAGCCACCAGTCCTGGCTCTCAGTGTTCTGTGCTGTTATTTAGCTCTAATTTACCCCAAAATGTCTTCTAAGAGCCCAGCAAGCAGTGGAAGTGTTGGTAGTGCCACTAGACAATATTGACCTCCTGTGGTTTAGCAAATCGTCTGGTTTGGCACCGGTCAGGTCCCGAGGGTGCCAGACTAGAATGGTTCAACCTGTAGTGGAATGTGTAGGATTAGGGCAGTGTCCTTTTCAGGTACTCACTCTGCTGTAAGTTTTAGAAGCTGTCAGAAATCAGAATATAAGTCAGAAGTCAGAGATGCAGAATATAAACAGCTAGATCTAGCATAAAAAAATCTTAAAAAACAAATGGTCCTGTGACACCTTCCACACTCACAGAAAATATAGATTATATCATGAGCTTTTGTGGGCACAACCCACTTCCTCAGAAGACGGTTACGTAGCAACTAGCATGGTAGCAAATAAGGGTATTTGGGGCACAGCTGGGATTGTGTGGCTTCTTCATGGTCCTTATGTTCAAAGAGCTAAAGGCCCAAAACAGGCCAGGTTCTCAAAAGCAGGACAGCAGACATCACGGGGTAAACTCTTTCCTCTGACCCAGGCCTTCCAATTGCATACTTCATCTGAGAGCATGTAACCTTTCATGCCTCCCCTCCACCCTGCACCAGGTATGCAATCGTGTTAGCTAATAACAAACAGTGAGCAGGACTGGTCGTTCTCAAGTTTGGGAATGAAGGAAGAACATAATACATGGCACATTGACCTGCCCCTAAAGGTACTTGGAAGGCATGAAAATAGCTTCTAAGCCAGCCATCTAGGACCTGAGAATTGTTTCCAAACTGTTGTCGGTATGAATTATTTTTTACTGTATCTAATAACTACCAAGAAAGTATGTGTTAGTTATCCACACTGACCTTTTAAACTTCCAACAGAACTGCATATTTTCTACGGCCCCTTGTAGGGCCTATTAATAATAATTCTCCCCTACTGAGCACCATTGATTAGTTCAGGTCCTGTTTCACACTGGTTTTTTTTTAAAGGTCTCTAGAGTTTCTGTGCACGCTTTTCTTCTTGCATTTAGCGCGCCTTGACTACAGATCACACCCCTCTGCTAGCACAGAGTTTGGGGCATGTTGATTTATCACGGAGCAGTGGCTCTGAAAATTAAAGGGGGAGACAAGGTGAATGTATAAATTGGGTGGAAGCAAAAACCCAGGGATCAGATACAGCACCTGGATTTAAACTGGAGTGATGGGAGTCAAGCAAGAGGCACAGCTGTACATTAACAACAACCCATGGCTACATTTTCATTTCTGTTAGCGAACATTTCTTTCTGAATAAATCTACTTTCCTGGCTGGACTGTGTTAGTACTTTAGTTTCATTAAAGAGCCTGGAAACACCCTAGTGGCTCAGCCTTGAGATATAGAATACTGCTAACACAGATTTGTTTCATAACCCACAAACTATTAAAAATATTAGTGTCCCGCCGAGAGTTCCTCTTAAAGATTCCCTTTCTCTTTCTCTCACTTTCAGATTGGGGCTAAGAAAGCCAGCAGCACTGCAAGGCAAGCTGGATTTATCCCGTTAAAAAAAAAAAGAAAAGAAATAGATCCCAGGATATTTTAATACTTCTGAAAACTTTCACAGACTGAATGTGGCTTTGTGTTCCAGTGTTTGTCCAATGTAAATAGCTGTTGTGGAGAATGGCTGGAGGAATGTGGGGGCATTTCAAAAAGCAAGGTTTACCTTTTTGTAGTGAGAACATATTCTATTGGAAGTGAATGCCATCTAGGACCTTGTAACTAGATATACTAGCCCTTTAAGACGGAGCTGGGAACACACCAGAGAGTCAGTTCCAGGGTTTGAGTTCTACCTTGGTGAGAAAGGAAACAGTCATGGAAAGAGAAGTAATAGTTCTGGATGGCAGTTTGTAGGGTGGGGAAAAATCCCAGGCTGCTGACTATGTCTAGGGATAAAGATGTGAGCTTTGAAGCCTGGGTGGGTCTAGAGTCTCTTCTCTCTCTCTCTCTCTCTCTCTCTCTCTCTTTCACTCTCTCTGCCCCCAGGACTCCTGGGAAATGTAGTCCAAGGGGCTGTTTGGCTTTGTAAGACTCTGAGGCCTGGTCTACTCTACAGTGGAAGGTCAAAATAAAATACACAACTCCGGCTACATTAATTACGTAGCTGCAGTCATGTATCTTACATTGCGTTTCTGCATTGTCCACACAGCGGGAGGCTGACAGGAGCAAACACTCCCATCGGCTTTCCTTACTCCTCCATCCTTGACCTGCTAAATCGAATGCCAGAAGATCGACCTTTGGAGCATTAATCTTCTGCATAGTATAGACGTGCCCTGACAGGAGGCATGCAAGAAAGCGAAGCAAGCTGCAATAAGCCTCCTGTCTCTCATGACAAGAGACTGCAGAGGGAGTTAGAGGTGCAGGCAGTCTCTCCTTGACAGGGCGAGAGCTCCAAGCAGATGTTTTCCTTTAAGTGCCAGAACTCTGTGGGGAGAATCTGGAACCTAGCAGGATTTCTGGGAGGAGGAATGGTGTTTGAGCTTGAGTCTCAAGACTTGTTTTCACATTGCTTGTTTGGACTTTGCCACCCAACACCAGAAGAGAAATCCAGACCTATGGGTCAAGGAAACAATCCTGGAGTTCTCCCGAAATTGGAAGCCCCCAAAGAGGAGCCATATTGTTCATTTACTTGTAAAACAGATGTAACGGATGTGGCATTTGCTGACCGTTGGCTTGGTACTGGTCCTTATCAGCAGTGCGCGCTGTCCGAGGGTGCTTGGCAGAGCTCGACAGTGACTGTCCCTTGAGCTCAATGCATTTGTATTCTGGTCACTCGGGGCGTGACGTAAGGGATGCCAATTTCCAGTGATGTCAAGGGGGATTATAAGACAGAGGATGGGGACTCTATATCAACAAGGTGCTGTTGGAAGATGAGGATGCTTTTCATCTGATCCTTTTTCCAATCACGGTTTTACAGTTTCCCTTTTCTTCTGCCTATACTCGGTTTCTCCAGACTGGCAGATGGTGCTGGATGAATTTTGTTGAAATATTGCTTTTATGTTGTTCCCTTACATAGGACAAGAAGCAATGGGCTTAAACTGTAGCAAGGGAGGTTTAGATTGGACATTAGGAAAAACTTTCTAACTGTCAGGGTGGTTAAACATTGGAATAAGTTGCCTAGGGAGGTTGTGGAATCTCCATCTCTGGAGATATTTAAGAGCAGGTTAGATAGACATCTATCAGGGATGGTCTAGAGATGATACTGGGTCCTGACATGAGGTCAGGGGATTGGACTCGATGACCTCTCGACGTCCCTACCAGTTCTAGTGTTCTATGATTCTATATTGTTACAAGTGAATGAAAGACACAAAGAAAATACATTAGAATGAAATTTTCTGTATAAAGTAAGAAACACACCAAATCTTTACCCTGGTGATTCAAATGGGGAGAGGTGGCATTCATCCCGAGCTTTCATTTTCTCTGAACTCCAAGGATCTGGTCAGAATTGAGGGGTAAAAAGATGGTTTAAGAGAGACTGTTCTAGTGGCGTATTGATTGTTATATTCCGGTAGCACTTAGAAGTGCCAATTGACACCCCATTGTGCTAGGCATCGAACCTACACATTGTATAAAGTAATCTCTGAACCAAATGCTTATAGTTTAAATAGATGGCGTAAGAAAAGTGTGGGAGAAAAGATTGAACAGAAGGGAAACTGAGGCACATAGAAATTAAGTGATTCACTCAAAGTCATGAAGGGACACAGTGACAGCGTTAGGACTTGAATCCATCCTAAGTCCCCATCCAGTATCATAGTCACAAAAGCATCCTTTCTAGTTCTGCTGGAAGCCAGCGGTACAGCTATCCCTGCCTGAATCCTGGTTAATTTGTCCAGCATAGCTTTGATTTCCGTGAGAGCTTTGCATAAGATCAGCAATATTTAATTCCATCAGAGAAACCCAATTCTGAGATTTTCAGACAAAGGATCTGATCATCTAGATCGTTTTAGGAAGTGCCTGAAGAAACACCTGAACTTCAAAATCCAAATCGGAACAAAAATTTTTTGAGCATTCCTCACTGCAAACCATGAGAACATCCCTCCACATTTTGTGCGCTCTCCTTGCTCAAGAAGGAAATACAGTAGCACTGTTTGACACAGAAGAAATTAGATTTAGGTGGAATTCCCTTTCCCCGTGTCTCTCGTTTTATTTCCGCCAGACCTGAAATTAACAATTGGCAATGTTTCCTTTTCAGACAGTGTGGTTCTTATTATAGAGGCCACGGGAGTTGAAAACATTCTCTGCACAAACAGCGTACACAACAACCTAACCCATTTTTTATTTCCCTGGGCAGTGCTAGCATTGCAGATGTTGTACGAAATGTGTTAGATGACACGGGTTTTATTTGTCTTCATTACAAGTAAGAAACACATCTAGTGACATCTGCTTGGAGTCTTTGATTTCAGATAAATGGAACACATCTTTGATGAGGAGCTGGCTTTTGAGTAAGGCTTATGTCAAAATCTGGCAGCAATAAACAAATGGAATCTGACATCGTAAAGTAACTCTACTTTAATCAGCAGGTGTGGACAGCGCCACTTTACTATTAGGTGGAATTCAAACCCCTCCCTCTGACAAGACATCCTTTCCCCGAGTACCAATCCAGCTCTTTTTTAAGGATTCAAATAAGGTCAACTTTGCACAACTTGGAGCTAGAAAAGAGAAACCAAATCTCTGTAGCAATTCCATATGTTAGACATTTCAGTCTAAGTAGTACGATGTGTTCCCTTCACAGCACTTTGATCATTAGGATACTCTTGATTTCTTTTTTCCAGGTGGAATCTATGGAAGTCAGAAATTATTACACAGGGAAACATGTATTTCCTAAGAATTACAGCATCTTAGGAATGTCATTGAAATATAACTGGGTGTTTTGTGGGTGTCTAAATAATGTCTAATCCCCCATTTTAACATTAACACGAAGGGCATGTCTACACCGGGGAGTTATTTTGAAATAACTCCCCTTATTTCAAAATAACAAGGTGAGCGTCCACACTACCAAGCCTGCTATTTCAAAATAATGGGTTTGTTATTTCGAAATAATAACTCCTGCTTGTGAGGAGGAATAAGCTTATTTAGAAATAGTTATTTTGGGAGTTGTTATTTCGAAATAACCTGGTAGTGTAGACATAGCCTCAGAAGGGACAGCAGTGGCTTTAGAACTGGATTGCTGGATCTGAATATGTTCTATAGATTTTGGTTCAGGGTTAGGTTCAAAGCTGGTAAGAACTAGCTTTCAATTCTGGTTAAGATGTGGCTCCAAAATGGCTGATCTCACAAGATTACCATAACCTCGGTTGAATGCCTCACATGAGACTTCCGAAATCCTGCAGGTGAATCCTTGTCCTTATTCGGTTTCTTCATACCTGCTTCTCAGCCTACCGCTATTTACTAGTTTCTACATTAATGAAAATGTATACAATTTTCTATGATCTAATTCTTTATACATACAAACTAGGCAGCTTAATTCCAAGAGCTCTATAATGTATCCTCTGAAAGAAGTGACATGTTAAGGAATTGACTTAGTCTCCCCAAGATGGCTTTATATCCCCAACTTTGTCTCCCCAATGTAAACATAATCAGCAATACATCCGCAGAACTATTAATACTAACTCTATAAACTCTCAGCCTTTGGCAGGTGGTATGATCACATGACAGGTGGTTTTGGCTGCATCCTTGCAGGATGTGGCATAATTCATTAACTTCTTATGGTGAGGAGCAATCCTAGCAGCAAGACACACAGGGCCTAATTCTGATCTCCTTTCAGATGTAAATCAGGAGACCTCCAAAGAGGTAACATCATAGAATCACAGGGTTGGAAGAGACCTCAGGAGATCATCGAGTCCAACCCCCTGCACAAAGCAGAACCAATCCCAACTACATCATCCCAATCAGACCTTTGTCAAGCCAGAACTTAAAATCCTCCAGGGATGGAGATTCCACCACCTCTCTAGGGAACCCATCCCAGTGCTTCATTACACTCCTAGGGAAACAGTGTTTTCCTAATATCCAACCTAGACCTCCACTGCTATAACTTGAGACCATTGACCCTCGTTCTGCCATCTGTCACCACTGAGAACAGCCTCTCTCCATCCTCTCTGGAACCTCCCTTCAGGGAGTTGAAGGCTGCTATCGAATCCCCCCTCACTCTTCTCTTCTGTAGACTAAATAAGCCCAAATCCCTCAGCCTCTCCTCCTAAGTCATGTGCTCCAGTCCCTTCATCATTTTCATTGCCCTCCGCTTGACCCTCCCCAATGCATCCACATCCTTTCTATACTGGGGGCCCCAGAATTGGGCACAATACTCCAGATGTGGCCTAGTGGTAACTGGTGTAAGTAGCAAAACAGGCTCAAGGGTTGTTGTTTTTTTAAAGAGCCAGAAGCATGCTTAATCCTTTTAGAAAATAATAACTTGTAGCAAAAGGAATTAGCTGCCTCAGGGTATACAAATACAGAACAGCATTGCCAAGGAATTGTAGGTAGGGTTGCCAGATGTCTGGTATTCACTCCGACAGTCCAGTATTTGCGGGCTCCATCCGGTAAAAAAAACCCAGGAAATGCTGGACATGTGAAATGTTCGGTATTTCCTGTTTACCTGGAATAGAAGCCTGGCAGGGACAATTTTCCCTGCCGCATCTGGTGGGGGAGTGAGGAGCATGGCAGACGAAGGGGGGCATGAGGAGGCACTTGCCGGGTGCCGCTCTAGGGGGTGCTGCGTTGGGATGGGAGCAGAGCACACACTGCTCTGGGCCACGTGACCAGCAGAGACCGGGATCTGGCTATGTGATGCTTCCCTCTATACAATGCGAGCCAAGGCAGCCGGGCCGGGAGGCAGGAGCAGCCACTTTAAAAGTCAGACTGTTCCTCTGTGCCTGGCTCTGCTGGGGAGAGAGGGGAGATTTGATTGGGGCGGGGGCTCCCGATGCTGGGGATGCCTGCCTCAGGGGGAGGAGGGAGTCCACTGGGAGGGGGGACGCTGGGGAGCCTAGGCTTGAGGCAAGGGTGAGTGCATTGGAATGGGGGAGCACTAGGGGACCTGGCTCTGAGGCAGGGGTGAGTGAATGGGGATGGGGACACTCCTCGGCCTGGCTCAGGGGGAGGGGTGGGTGCATTGATGGTTAGTGTGTGGTCTGAAACTGGAGATAGTGGTGCAACTTTTGCTTAACAACTTTGGTCCCTCCCCCCAACCCCCCTTTTTTCTTTTTACTTAACAACTTTGGTCTCCCCCTGGTTTTTTTCCTTGACAGATTTTTTTCCCGGTGATTTTTTTGGGGGGAGGGGGAGGAGGCAGGGGGGTGTTCATTATTTTTTGTTAAGCTATCTGGCAACCCCAATTGCAGGTTTCAGATGGCAGGACTATTGGAAGCTCAACATTTTAGACATTCCAGCAGAGCAGAGACGGGGGCGCCTCAAAGTACCAGCCATCATAAATCTTCCCTTCCAAGAGCAAGGAAAGCCAGAGCCAGGGCCACCGATGGTGGGGAGACAGCAGCAAAGGGGACAGCTGTCCCAAGGGCCTAGTACTTTAAAAGGGCCCGAGGCTCCCAGCTGTTGCTATCTTGACAGTGGCTCACCAGAGCCCCGGGCAGTGGATGCCTGGTGGCACAGGAAGGCTGGTTGGGGGAGGCTAGGGCCCCATCTCTGCCCCTTCTGCCCAAGTCTGGGCCCCCCCTTGGCCTGGGAAATTCTGTCCTCATCCCTGTCCAGAGCATAGGTTTTATCCGCCATGTGTTAAGTACACCTGACACAGCCTTTAAGAAACTTTTAAGCATGAAAGGTTCTGCAGGAGAACCTTTTGGAAAAGAGAGAAAAACCTCTGTTATGTAGAAGGGCCTGATGTTTCCACTGCAGAGTCCTCAGCCCTCAAATACAAGGCTACACTGTGGACGGGAATGCTTCCCCAGTGTGCTAAACAGAAGGCTTCCTGTGGAGACGTGCTTACTTACTTGTGACACTATTGATGAGGTGCTATGTCAGGGCTGATACCTGCTCTGGCACTCCGAGTGCAGAAGGTGGAGACCCACAAAGACCATAAATACCTTGGCCTCTAGGCTCTGCTTACACAAAACTCCCCAGAGTCACGGTTTTACTGACTTTGGGGGGCAGCTGCCTCCATCAAGTGATTTACCCTAAAAAACCAGGGGGAGAACACTTGAATTCTTCCCCAGAGGTACCCCAAGCTCTTTTACCACAAGAGAGCTTGAAAAACAAGAGATTTTGACAACAACTTCTCTCATCCAACATGTCTACTTTCTGAGGAAGATATTCAGTTTTTGGCAAACTTGAAATATTGAGGCCCAACGGGTGTTTTGGTGTTTGGTTAAAATTGTTTCATTTGTTTTCATTGAAAATTTGGAGTGCCCTCCTCTCCCTCTGCGCACTATTTTCCTACCATCTCCAGCATTCAGCTCCCTGTGCACCATCTTCCTTTGTCATCATCAGAAACCAAAAGGCATTTTTGGTTATGCATTTTTAGAAAAGGGTTTTTGAACTAGCCATATTGCAAGAAAACAGACATAGGGAAAGGGGGTGGAATTTTTCATGGGACAAAATTCAGACAATCTTCCTCCCAGTGGGAATTTTGCCCGAATAAGGATTAATTTCTGCCATCCATACACAAACCTGTCAGCCAGCATTTCAATCAGATTGGTCATTCCCTTAAAGACCGGACAACATGTATCTTACAACATTGAGACTTTAACACCATATTACAGAGGGAGACCTCAAAACTTTTATTTATGCTAAAATTTGACACATTGCTAATGGGCCTTAATCGAGACCATAATTATCTCACACATTACAAAGACAGCATCCCTACCTTTTGATATTCATAGTGACCCCAGATTAGCCACTTAATTGACTTTTACAGTAAGCAGTTTCCTCCTTTGTCACCTTCCCTTCGCCCCCACCTTCTGTTCTATGTCGCTGATTTGTTGGTTTGTAATTTTTTTACTTTTTTCACTGTATCCCTCTGTTATATAATGATCATGCCAATTCGCTTCCAGAAAATGATCTGAAGAAGTGGGTCTGCCCCCACTCATCACCAAGTAAACTATCTTGTTAGTCTTCAAAGTACTACTGCTTTTTCAGTTTTACCAAGATCAGACTAACACAGCTATCTTTCTGTAACTTACTAACCAAGTACAGGTTGAACCTCTCTAGTCTGGAACCTCTCTAGTCGGGACCCAACTGTTGCTGAACCAGAAAATTTATCAAACCACGAGAGGTCAATATTGTCTAGCAGCATTACTGATGCTTCCACTACTTACTGGGCTCTAAGAAAACATTTAGGGTAAATCAAATCTAAATAACAGCACAGAACACTGTCCCACCGAATTCAGCTCCTCAATATACCATCAAACCCATTGGAACTATTTACCCATGAAAGTCATGCCAGGGCAAAGGGGGGTGAAACAAAGCCAAAGCATCAATTATTTCCTCTTTCAGCCCTGAAATGGAGGGAAAGATGGGTGAGTGTGTCTTGTGTTGGCTCTCTGCCCAGGTGTGAATTTCAGCTCATCATACGTGATGGTCACCATCTTGGCTAATACAGGAAGGCCGTGAACCTGGGCTCTCTAGAGCTAGAAGAACGTGCTTATATAGATAAGCTAAAGAACTGTGGTTTCCCTCCGGGCGGTATAACAAACTCTTATCCTGTGTGGATTGGATACAGAGAAGGAAGTGTAACAGACACTTGCAATGGGTTACAAGAGCACAGCACAATGGGCTGAAAATCACCTAAATGTAGATCATAAGATCTATAACCCAAATCAGCTCATTGAGCTTCTGCCTGGGTTGGAATTTCTTTCTGTACCAGAAAGGGTGGAAGTTCAAAACAAGAGTGAGGGTCCCAAGATGTGATACAATAACTAGGCCTTCATCCCATGCCCTCACACTTTATACATGAGTGTTACGCAGCATACATCTGGTTCTTCATAATCTCCCCTTTCATGTGGCGGGAAGTGCGTTTCGATTTCGCAGAAGGCGTTAACAATCCTGACTTTATAAGACTGTTTATTGATCTCCTTTCTGTATTTCTTTCTTTTTCAAAAACATTAATGCATTTTTAAAGATGTATTAATTACTTTGCTTCTGTTTAAGTTTAACAGCATTTCCAATCCACCAGACTTGTGGTTTTTACAGCGCCTTCACTATGTTTTGTTGGTTAAAAGAAGGGAAAAAAAACCCTTTTCTTGACCGACTGTTTTAATTCCCTTCTCAATTTGCTCTTTGTTTTGAGCAACTCGTGATGTAAGAAGACCTGGCCGGACCTCGAGCCAAAAAAAAAAAAAATATGGAGAAGGGAGCATGTGAAACCAGGAAAGAAAAATATCTCTCCGACTTTTAGCCTATTCACAGGCTCTTTTGAAATTGTCTTCCCATTTCACATGTCATAATTCCAAGCAATTAATGTTCGTAACCACAACCGGTATCATTAAGAGAGGCTGAAAAGGGTGCTGAGGTTTGGTTTCTACTAAAAAAAACCCGCTTCCTTTCAGCAATCTTCAAAGACCTTGTTAGGTGGGATGCTGCAGCTATGAATACACGATGATTTGTTTAAAGGAAGGGGCATCTTGCAGTTACAAAGAGCAACTCACTTTAAAGCATTTGAAAGTGCTTCCTAGCCAATGACCTACATCTTGTACTCCATGAGTATGTCTACACTTCATTCCTCTTTCGAGAGAGGAATGGAAATGCAGCTGAGCGAAATTGCAAATGAAGCACAGATTTGAATTTCCCGTGCTTCATTCACATAATCGTATCTGGGCGCTTTTTCGAAATAGCCTATTTCAAAAGAAAAAATGCAGTCTCGACAGGGTTATTTCGAAAAAAAAAACCCTTTTTTTGAAATAACCCTTAAATCTCATTTTATAAGGAGTAAGGGTTATTTTGAAAGAAGGGTTTTTTCTCGAAATAACCACATCTAAACAGCGTTTTTTATCTCGAAATAGGGTATGTCAAAAAAGTGGTTGGCCACGATTATGCAAATGAAGCATGGGAAATTCAAATCTGCACTTCATTTGCAATTTCGTTTGTCTGCATTTGCATTCCTCTCTCGAAAAAGGAATGCATTGTAGACATACCTCATGTGAGCAAAGTAGCTTATGCTAGTGGATCAAACAGCAGGACTAATGTCACAGAGTGGTGAGCTAGGAAAATGTTGCACGCACCAGGCCTGCGTCTGTGTCTTTTAAAGTCAATGACAAAACTCTCTTCAGCTATGGCCCAGGTGCAGGACCTTAGCCTCGTAGACAGTCTTGGCCACCTCTCTGCTTTCAGATAATTGAGTTCAGGCCCTTGCCCTCATGGCAGAACCAAATACCACCCCTGACAGGTTTACCCCAGATCCCTAAGTGATCCTCTCAAGGATTGAACTCACAACCCTGGGTTTAGCAGGCCAATGCTCAAACCACTGAGCTATCCCTTCCTCTGGGTGCTAAGAGTGCAAAGAAGGGCAGATATAAATTCCTGGATGCAAAGGACTCTCCATGGTAGGAAATATTGACAGAGTTCCCTGTATGCCATGTAGGCAAAGCCAGGCTACACCATGCTCCTCCCAGGGACGAGCGATTCTTCCTAAAAGTGGGGCAGGGCATGAAGCCTTGCCCCTTCTGCAGCCACGCCTCTGCCCATCCATGCGGCCCTGCCCCCTGGCCAAGCCAGAAGTTGGAGCCAGGCCAAGGAGCCCACAAAGTCCTGCCACATGTCTGAGGTTGAGGGGGGCTAAGAGCAGCCCCAGGCCCATGTTCCTGCCCCCTGAGCCTCAAACCCAGGGGAGGTGGAGGGTCTATTGCTCCTGCCAGTTGCCTGTGATCCACAGGCTACTCTTACCCATACCAGGGCATGGGGGAAGCTTGAGGGGGAAGAGGAGGGGCAGGGGGATGGGCTTGTGGCAAAAGGTGGATGGGCCAGATCCCTTCACTTTCAAAAGTGTGAGAGCCATGGCCCATTGACCCCTCCGGTTCTCTCAAAATTCCTAACCCACAGAGAGACCCCGGAGAATTGCTCTAGCTGGGGGAAGTTAGAGCTATCCTTAGCGATGGCCAGAGGGGAGCAAAAATCAGGGGAGAAGAAAGGTGACATAGAATGAAGCGTGGTTGAAACCAGAGATCAGTATCCCTCTTTTCCTCTGTCCAACGACACTCGAGTCATATTTGCTCTGGACGCAGGGATCCAGGTCTGTGCCTCTTCACTTCAATGTGGGTCCATTTCAGGCAAAGCAGGGGAGATAGCTCCTCTGTTAAGACAGCTCTTTTTTCACGGATTCATAACGGCGAGAGACGTCCACGTAGACATCCTGGCGCATTGGGCAGTACGAGCTGGGGAAGAGGCAGAGTATGTTGGCTTGGAATGAATTCTCCCCACAGCAGTGTGCTTAGGTATAATTTTGTGTCTAAGAGGAATTAGTGTGACAGCCCTTGACCTGTGCATATGCTCAAGGGAAGGGGTACAGCAGGGATGGCTAACCTCAGGCCCAGGGGCCAGATGTGAGGGTTTTTTTTGTTTTTGTCTGTGTCCCCTCCCGACTGATTCTTCTGTGAGTCAGTGGCCCCGACCCAAAAAGTGTTCCCCACTCCTGGGGTAAAGGATTGCAGTTGTCAATCAATTAGGGGTGAAAACAGCCAGCAGAAATAAACGCCCTTTTAAAGTCAATTTCCTCTAGGGGAGCCTACCCTTAGCTCCATTAAACAGCCCCACAGTTCCTAGGACATGAAATTTTACAGCTCCTAGACTAGATTAGTAGATAGGAATGTGGCAGGCGCGGTTTTGTCAAAGTGAGATCCAAGTCCTCTTTCAGCGCAGGGTTATGGTTTTTTCTCTCCTTGCGGTTATGAAGCATCTAATAGAACCAGCAATATGTGGCTGGTTATATTATAGGGTACATGCAAAGCATGAATTTAAACCGGAATCCCAGGAACTGGCATCTTAGCCTGAGGCACTAGGAGCAGCTCTATTAATCCAGCACATTAGTTGCTGAATAAAAGTTGAAATTTAAAGAGCCGGATTCTCCTAGAATTAGTTTCTAGCCTTTCCACAACAGGCAGGGCATTTGCTCCGGTGTTTTTACAAGTCACCTGTCTCTGTCTGCTGTTTAAGAGCTGCTGTTAGCTCATGATCCTATTTACTAGGAAGGCCATTCACGATGGTGACTTACTAATCAGAGAGAATGAATGTAACCCCTTTGCATCTGAGGGTACATCTAGACGATGTTCTTCTTTCAAAACGAAATATGCAAATGTGGCACTAATTTGCATATCTCCCAATTGCTTTTTCGAAAACAATTTTTTTTTCAAAAAATGAGATGTGCAGAGTTCTTTCAAAAAAGGGTTTTTTTTTTCAAAAGAACCACGTCTGAACTGCTTTCTTTTTAGAAAAAAAATGCTTTAGAAAAAGCGATCGGAAGAAGATATGCAAATTAGTGCCAAATGTGCATATCTCCTTTCGAAAGAAGAACGTCGTCTAGATGTACCCTGAGGAGCTCAGAGTTGTTTGTAAACTAAAATGAGGTCCCCCAGACAGCAGTGAAGCCTGTCTTTATGCTCATCAGCCCCACGGTGCAGGCATGGAACATGGGCGGCGGGTATAAGAGGCAAGAGGTGGTAATGTCTCTCCTGGGTCTTAGTGCTCAACCGCTCCCCTAGTCCCATCTATATTCTGACTATTCCTGAGGGCTCCCCCAGCACGTAAGTCATAGCTTGCAAACTGGTGACTCTTTCCTGGAAGTCTCAGAGGTGTAGCCGTGTTAGACTGTAACTGAAAAAACAACTAATGGTCCTGCAGCACCTTAGAAACTAACAAAAAATGTGGATGGTATCATGAGCTTGCATGGGCACAACCACTTCTTCAGATGAAGTGGATCTCTTAGCATAAAAGTGAAAAGCCTTCCAGCTTGCCAGACCTATTAGCAGGGCTCGACAAATTATACAATCTACTTGCCCATAATGAGCCGGGTTTCGGGGATCTGCGCATGCGCAGATCGCCGGACAGCGCGGCTGGCAAGCGGGGCTCGTCGCGGTTCGGCGAGCCTTGCCTATTAGCATAAGCCTGAACCTGTGAAAGAGCTGCTAAGTGGTAAGGGAACCATTTAAGAGACATGAGCAAACCCTGAATTTAATTACAAAAACAGTTGTGCATTACTATGTCTACAGGACCGTAGTTTAAAATTTTCTGTAAACATTTTGGTAGTTTGTGGCTAAAGATTATAAAATCTCTTCTCTAAAAAAAATCCATGCATAGATCTCTTGGTGCACAGTCTGAGTACTCAGCTTTAGCCGTACATGCTTGGATCTTCAGACGTATTGCTTTTTCTTCAAAAGGCCCCCCTTATCTAAAATACATGTTTTAATTTTAATTACTATCGTACAGAAACTTGCTTCCAATGTCTTCCTGTCCTTTCTTATCCATCCCTACTCTCCTTTAGGGTTGCCAGATGGTTTCACAAAAAATACTGGCACCACCCCTCCAAAAAAAACGCCGGGAAAAAATTCTGTTGAGCAACAAAAAAGGCCGCAGGAAAAGTTGTCCCAAGTGGCTTTCCAAGCCGGGCCTCAGGAAAAACAGAAAATACCGGTATTTAGATGTCTGGTATTTTTTGAATTTTTTTACCGGATGGAAGGCGCAAATACCAGTCAGTCCAGTTTAATACCGGACAGCTGGCAACCCTACTCTCCTTTTACTCCTCCCTCTGCCCCTCCATTGAAGAGAGACTTTATGGGACAACATTCCTTTTCTTCCAGATAGCCGGACAAATTAATGTTCCTTTTTATATCTGAGTATTTGATGAACTAGTTTTAAGAGAACCCTCCACCAAAATCAGGACCTTAACTAAGATATAACATCCTTTGTTATGCCTAAAATCTTTGGAAATGCATTTTAACATAAACATATAGTGAAATTTCATAAACATGTCTTGTTGTGAAAACCACACAAAATAAATTAACGTTCCCTTTTTCTGAAAGCAATGACCTTTGTTATGAACACACTAAACTGCCCTGGCTGATTACCTAATAATGTCTTTTTTTAGTAAGTTTAAATCTGGAATGATTACTTTATGAAGAGTTAAGATTATATTTAAAATATACTTAAATATTGTATAAATTATACAGTAAGGAAAATTGTATACTTAAGTATATATGTATACTTAATATACATTTAAAATCAGCTTAGAAATACTGACAACGAAAATGAGAAGAGAAGGGCTGCATCGTGTATTCCATAATATTTAACGTTGAATTCAGAAGGACAATTGACTTGCCCTTTCTACAAAGTTTTTTGAATAAATCTCTGACAAACTTCAGGGGAGATTAAAAAACCCACGATTGATCTTTTTTATTCCCAAATTTGGTGCTTTTAACTAAGAACCCTCTGTGTGTCCGATCTTCCACTGGCAGGCAGTGGAAAACATGCTCCATTTTCTTTAGAAAAGAATTTTAGAAAAGTGGTGGGTTTTTTTCCCCAATTGTCATTTGCTGCATTTGGCTGGAGTGGGTGAGCAGAGGGAAGAGGGAGACAGTGGAGAAGGGGTGGGGCAGTGAAGAGGGGGTGGGGCCTGAGCAGAGTTCATCCCCATTCTGTCAATCTGGGGTGCGCTGTTCCATAAGAATTCCCATCCCTCGTCTCAAGATGTCCAGGTCCCCAAAGAAACGCCATCACGACCGGCAGGGTCAGCCCGATGAGATGTGACACCTCCATGGTGAGCCCTCAAGCTACCGAACAGGAGGAACGATCAGGTCTTGCGGGAGATATTTTCCCTTTGCCACCTGCAACCCAGTGAAAGTCAGATTTTGCAGCAGCCAGGCAGTGCAAGCGTCTGCAGATGTTGGGGAAGGGAAGAGAAACAGATGCAACCTTTTTAACCAGAGAGACTTCACTTGTGAACATCTGCTTTTTTCCACAACTCACCTCGTAGTGGTCATCTGGATGGGTCATCAATGGGGATCCAGTCGGGGATCCTGGATCTGAACATGCAAGCCTGTGCCTGCGCTGGAAGACCCAGCTCTGGAGGCTGAAGCAGGCTTATCCCCCAGGAGATAAGATCCAAACTTCTTCAGAATACGGGGTGAACTGGGAGGGTCCAAACTATGTACAAGGGGTTGTGTGGCATTCTCCCCCCCCCCCCCCCCCGGCTATGAACTCTGCACCAGACTCAGGAAGGAGGGATCACATAGGTTACCCCTTACCCTAGTACTACATCATTAAATCCCTACAAGAGGATGATGCTCCTGTGTCATGCCAGGCCAACCTCAGGGAGCCTTTGCGTGCTTGGTGTAGCCAGAGCCCAGCCCGGGATGTTTTCAGAGCCCTCGTGAGAAAGGAATACAGAAGACTACATCCATATAAGCTGCCCCAGGTTGGTCACGGAGCCCCTCTGGCTTAGAGCAGACCTGCATTTAGCCCAGGGCAATTAGCTCTGCTGCACCTTCACAAACTCCCCATGGATTTGTTGATGCCGCTTCGTTATATTCCTGACGTCATTCAGGAAAATGAACAGTGACCTTTTTTTGACCCAAACCATGAAAGAAAAGCGGTTTCCTACTTCCCGGCTGCTTGGTGCACCCTCCTGATGGCGGAGGAAAGGATGCCGGGGAACTTGCCACTTGGCGTGAACGGAGAGCCGGGAGACTTTTATGGACTGTTTATTATGTGACACAGTGATAACGGTACCTTATTAGTCACTCAAGTGGGCAGCCCTAGAGCTTTCTAAACAATAAAAAAAGGGAGGGAACAACAATAAACTCACCAATGGTTACAAGTCACCCGTAATAATTCATCTCTGCATCTCAAACACCCATTGCGCCCTCCCCCCTCTGATTGACAATGACGGTGCCCATTCACAAGGGACTGTAAAGCTATGGGGTCATTAGCTGTGCAGGTGCAAAGGAGTAACGGCCCCTGGAAATCACGGGCATATGTGAGAATGGAATCAGCTTGTGTTCCATTCAGATTTCAGTGGGAAATGGCAACATTTTGTAACGTGTTTTTTGTTCCAACTTGGTTCTGCCACTGATTCCCTGTATGACCTTGACCATGTCACTTAGTATCTTTGCTCCTAGGGTTACTATATTTGAATTTTCAAAAAAAGACAATCCCGAGAGGGGATGTATCTGTATCAGTAGCTACCAAGTCCTGTTGTATTAATGTGTTCTATATACTGTAAAGTGACCAAGAACAGCAAAGCCTTCAGGATTAAGCAAGGGAATCAGGACCTCATGGCACAGACTCTTGTATCTTCAGGATCTTTACACAAATAGGTTCTTCACTCAGGGTACGTCTAGACTACAGTGTTTTGTCGACAGAGGCTTTGTCGACAAATACTGTCAACAAAGCTCCATAACTCTCCTCCTTTAGGGCTTGGTAGGGGAATCCAGGCTCACCTGCTCCACCAGACTCCAACCCAGGGCTTTGGTAAGTCCTGTGCCTGTGGCCTGGCTCCCTGGAGGATTTCCTCCCAGTGCCCTCTCTTCTCACCACATAAAACAATTAGCACAACGACGACACCATTTCTGACTTGCAGAGGCCCCAAGATCCCTCGTGTGTGCGCTTGTCAAGTCACTATCCCCACATCTCCGGCAGCAAGAGCTCCTGTGATGCACCTGATAGGTTAACTCACCCCTATTAGCTGCCTGCAACTGAGAGGGAGGCTCCTCCAGATCTGATGGGTGGGGCTGCCTGGGCCCAGGGTAGCTCTTTAACCCCTTCCTTTCCAGTACGAGATTGTACACCCCATCCCAGGGCTCCTGAAAGATCCCCCTTATCTGTATGGTGCTGCGAGGCACTGACATATAAAGCAATGCTTCCTTCAATAAATAATACTTTGTTTCCCTTTAAAACTTTCCTGCCATTCTAAGGGAAGGGTGTGAATTGAAGGTTGACATTCTAGGGGAAGGGTGTGATATGAAGGTTGGCATTCTAGGGGAAGGGTATGAATTGAAGGTTGACATTCTAGGGGAAGGGTGTGATTTGAAGGTTGACATTCTAGGGGAAGGGTATGAATTGAAGGTTGACATTCTAGGGGAAGGGTGTGATTTGAAGGTTGACATTCTAGGGGAAGGGTGTGAATTGAAGGTTGACATTCTAGGGGAAGGGTGTGAATTGAAGGTTGACATTCTAGGGGAAGGGTGTGATTTGAAGGTTGACATTCTAGGGGAAGGGTGTGAATTGAAGGTTCTCACCTGAATGGAGCAACTCTCCATCAATGCCTACGAAAGCTCATGATACTATATGTATATTTTTGGAAAAACTTAAAAAACAACCAATAGTCTAGCAGCACCTTAAAGACTCAGAAAACATGTGGCTGGTATCACGAGCTTTCATGGGTACAACCCACTTCTCCAGATGAATGGAGTATTAAAAGTCCAGTTCCAAAATAAATAGCTTAGTCCCTAAGATGCCACAGGACAACTCATTTTTAAAGTTACTGACTAACACAGTTACGTGCTCTGAGACTTTCGACATCAGTGTGTGACTGGTTCTTGAAAAGTCTGAGCACATCAGCAGTTTTTCCGGTTCATCATCCACGAGTGATCCAGAATGATTTGTCCTAGGCTGGGAAATTTTCTCTGGCAGTAAACGTTATCCTTCCGTCTAGAGGGGAGGCTGCCAAGTTGGTTAGGCCACAAATTTTGGTTCTCTGAGTAAAACAACATAGGTTTTGCAAGGCTTTCTATGAACAGCACTGTGAGCTTGACTTTTGAAATACATGTGAATTGGTCACTTCTTATTAAAGATCAGCAGACTGTTTCCCCCTCTCCCCCCCAAAAAAGTCAAGCTAAGAATTACTCCCTTGACTAAAGCTGGCAGGATTGGGCCCCTGAAGTGTGACTAGTTTCAAAAGCAAGGACATGTTTTTGTTAACTATATAGGGCCAAATCATTAACTGGTGTAAATGAGCATGCCTTCACTGGAATCAATAGAATGATGCTGCTTTACACTAGCTTGAGGCTCTGGTTCTGTAATGGAGTTGCTATTTCTGAACTGTCCCTTTTGTATAAAAACCCCTAGCTCTGTCTGTCCCATGTAAACATCACTGAAAATCCAGGGCATTATTTGGTATACCTAGTGAAGATCCGGGAGTCCTTTTAAACTCTTCCTAATTGATGAAGATCCCTATGTGATTAGCTAATGTGTTCTGTGATTGCTCCCCGCCCCACCCACACATACTGTTCAACATAATAATTGGCACTATCCCCCCCACCACCCTAGCCCAGCTGTCTGATCCTTGCTGGGCTAGAAAGTCTCAGAAGCTGCTTTCTGTCAATTTGTTGATGTCTTCTTCTTTTGCGCCAGCCTGCCACTGGATCTGCTTTTGTTAGTTTTCCTTTCAGTAATACATATGCACTTCAGCATGAGGTCTGGCAACCTTTCCCCTCCAGGCATGACTAATTCCCATTTACAAGACCACTACAAACTCCATCAGATCAAAAACATCAAGGAGCCAGGAAAACCCCTGCCTGTCGGGTTGGCTAGCGCCGCTTTCACTGTGCTGCTTGACAGAGGCGCTCTGTTGGCCCTGCTTTGTTATGATAAGGTCAAGTAAAAATGGCACTTGGAAAGAATGGGGGGGGGCGGGGGAGTTTATACTTTTCTTTTCAAACCCAGCAGCCACTGTGGCTGCAATCCTAGCCAGGGTTAAGGCAATGAGAGAGACTGCAACTGAGGACTTGGGAGAGATTTTGCAGCATAAAAACTAGGGGTGCTGGTTTCTATGACTGTAATTGAGGTTGTATGTAGTGTTGCCAGATACTTTCAGAAAAAAGGCCGAACGTGATGGGAGAAAAAAAATTGGTTGAGGAAAAAAAAGGGGGGGGAAAGACCAAAATACACACAATCCCCTTGCTCACCACTTCCCCCACCAGATGTGGCAGGGGAGGAATGTCCCAAGCGGCCTTCCGTCCGAGAAAAACATTTTACATGTCCGATATTTTCTGTTTTTTTTTTTACCGGACAGAGGACGCAAATACCAGACTGTCCGGGCCAATGCTGGACACCTGGCAACCCTAGTTGTATTTGAAAATAGAAAACTAATCAGAAGAAAGTCCTGGCTGGGATGATTAAGTTGGGGTTCGCCCTGTTGGATCAGAGGGTTGGGCTCTTCCTACCTTAATCGCCTATGATTCTGCAAGTCTATGGCAGTCGCTCCTGATGCATGGGAAGGAGTCTGAAGCCATCGTCTGTGGTATTCAACAGAGCGAGTGAGGGACGTGCAGCTTGATTTTGGGGGAGCAGGATGTTAAATGTTTAACCAATAAGCACGAGGCCTTGCTGGTGAACTCCAACAGCAGCCAGATGGACTGGGCCGGAGCAGTCCTGGCCGCAGAGGGCTGGTGGGCCAGGCAGTGGGACCCCATGGCCACAGGGCTGGGCAGCAGGCCCGGAGTTAAAACAGTTAACCAGTTAACCAGGTTAACATTCCTCATTTATTTCTCATAGTGGCTGGCTTTCCTATGACAGATCTCTCCGAATACTTTAGGCGGCTAGCTACAGCATGGGCCGGAGGCCTAGAAACACTCAGCTTTGGTTTAATTCAGCTATCCCGGAGCTCAAACTCCCATTGGCTTCAATGGGAGCAGAATCTGGCCAATGATGAGATGGAATAGGTCAATGGCTATTAGGCAGACTGGGCCGGGGTGGTCTGACCCAATATGATTGTTCATATGTCCAACTATGAAGAAGGGGAAAAAACACAATGGGCCCAAACCCAGTTTACTGTTACATGTGACATCTACAGAGTTTCAGTGGATGGAATCAGGACCTGGGAATGTATGTTGGATAAAATCTGGAGCACAGCAACAAAACAGAGACACAGATTAACAGCTGATTCAGCCGCTCTGTTGGCTTCCTTGCATGGAGCCATTTGCAGGACCTCACTGTGATTGAAAGCCTTCATAATCATATCCCTGCAACTTGGTACGGAGCTAGGCATGGCCAATTTATGGTGCTTCTGTTTTTCCGGCAAGCACTGGATTTTCTCTCTGTAGAGGTCTGATCCACCACATCCCACTACAATCAGTACGAGTCTTTCCATTGCTTGCTGCATTAATTTCTGAGCACTGAAGGTAAGCTGACTGGTCTGTAGTTCCTTGGCTTCTCTTTATTCCTCTTTTTATAGGTTGGCACTACAGGCAGTCCCCAACTTACGCGGATCCGACTTATGTCGGATCCGCAGATACGAACGGGGCTGCCCCAGAGTACACGGACTGCGGGACCTCGCGGTCCTGCCGCCCGTGTACTCTGGGGCTTTCTCTGCGTCTCCCTGGTCTGCAGTCCAGGAAGACGCAGAGCAAAGCCGTGGAGGGGCTCGGGCACCCCAGGGGCGCCTGGGCTGCCAGAGCCCCCCCCTCGCCCCCCCAAAGCTGCGGGGGGGGGAGGCTCGGGCAGCGAGGCAGCCCAGGCGTGCCTGGACTGCTCCGCTGTCGGCTTCCCCGCGGCTTTGCAAAGCCGAGGGGGGGGGGGGCTCGGGCAGCGGGGCACCCCAGGCGCGCCTGGACTGCTCCGCTGTCGGCTTCCCCGCGGCTTTGCAAAGCCGAGGGTGGGGGGCTCGGGCAGCGGGGCACCCCAGGCGTGCCTGGACTGCTCCGCTGTCGGCTTCCCCGCGGCTTTGCAAAGCCAAGGGGGGGGGGCTCGGGCAGCGGGGCACCCCAGGCGCGCCTGGGCTGCTCCACTGCCAGCTTCCCTGAGGCTTTGCAAAGCCGCGGGGGAAGCCGGCAGCGGGACAGCCCAGACGCCCCGCTGCTGTCCTGCTGCCGGCGTCCTCGTCTCCCTGGTCTGCTGGTCTCCAGCAGACCAGGGAGACTGGGAGCAAAGCCGCGGAGGACCCAGGCGGCGGGACCACGGTGCGTCTCGGTCCGCTGCCCGTGTCTTCCTGGTCTGCTGGGGTGGGGGGGGGCGCAGCGAGTACGCCCCCCCCCCCAGCAGACTAGGCTTTTCTCCGGACGCCTGTGGCAGAGCAGCTGGGGTGCTGCCGGTTGGTCCCGCAGCGCCGCTCTGGGTGCTACTGGTCCAACCCAGGAGCACCCCAGCTGCTCTGGTCCTGATTCAGCCGCTGCTGGTCAGTTTCAGCAGCGGCTGAATCAGGATGCCTGGGGCAGAGCAGATGGGGTGCTGTTGGGTTGGTCCAGTAGTGCCGAGGAGCAGCGCTACTGGAGGAACCCAGCAGCACCCCAGCTGCTCTGCCCCAGGCGTCCTGATTTAGCCGCTGCTGAAACTGACCTGCGCTGACTACAGGAAACCCGAGGCAGAGTTGTTCTGCCCCGGGCTTCCTGGAATCAGCTGCTGATCAGTTTCAGCAGCAGCTGACTTGGGGACACTTGGGGTTCTTAAGTTGATTCTGTATGCAAGTCAGAACTGGCGGTCAGTTTCAGCAGCTGCTGAATCTGGACGCCAGTTCCGACTTACATACAGATTCAACTTAAGAACAAACCTACAGTTCCTATCTTGTACGTAACCCGGGGACTGCCTGTATAACTTCTGGCTTCTCCACAGTCTTCTGTGACCATTTGAAAATAATTGCTAATGGCTCAGATACCTCCTCAGTTTCTTGAGTGTTAGAGGCTGCATTTCATCAGGCCCTGGTGACTTGAAGTCATCTAAAATACCCTAAGTAATTGTAAGCTTGTCCCCTTCCTCCCAGACAGACACACACTTTAGCCTCTGAATTCTATCTCATTTTCGCAGGCATTCACTATTCTGGACGTCCACTCGCTACTAACTCTTTTGGTGAAAACTTAAACAAACAAAAAAGTCATTTAGCACTTCTGCCTTTTCCACATTTTATGTTATTGTCCCACTGCCCTGTTGAGTAATGGGCATATGCGGTCTTCAGTCTTCCTCTTGCTTCTAATGTGTTGGTAGTGTGTTCTCTTGTTACCCTGTATGTCTCTAGCTAGTTTGAGATCATTTTGTGCCTTGGCCTTTCTACAAATTTCTGTTATTTCTTTATATTCATCCTTTGTTATTCAAACTTGTTTCCTCTTCTTGTAGGACTCTTCCTTGAGTTTCAGATCAGTGAACTTCTCCTGCTTAAGTCAGAGTGGTCTCTTGCCATATTTCCTATCTTTCCTACACAGAGGGATTGTTTGCTGTTGTTTTCCTACTAACGTCTCTTTGAAAAATAGCCCGATCTCTTGAACTGGTTTTCCCCTTATATTTGCTTCCCATGGAACCTTATCTAACAATTCCCCAAGTATGCTAATGTCTAACTTCCTGAAATCAGTTATCTTTATTGTGTTGTTTTCCTTCCTACCATTTCTTAGATGCTCGAACTCTCTGATTTCATGCTCCCTTTCACCCAAGCTGCCTTCCACTTTCAAATTCTCACACCAGTTCCTCCTTATTTGTCAAAGTCAAATCTAGAACAGCCTCCGCCCAATAACTTTCTTCACTTGCTGGAAACCCCCCACCCCCACCCCAAAAAAACACCTTTCTCTAATGCAGTCCAAGAACTTGTTGAATAACCTGTTCCCTGCTGTGTTACTTTTCCAGTAGGTGTATGGGCAGCTGAAGTCCCCCCTCCATCACCAACAAGTCATCTTCTTTAGTTCTATGACAAGCCAGAAGTTTGCTACAGTGTGGGTAAAGGCAGCCCAAAAGGGGGAAAGGCCTGCTAATTAGAGGCGGAGGGCTGCAGGGCAATTAAGAGCAGCTGGCAGGGAGTTGGCCCAGGTGGACTGGGCCAGCTGACTCTGCTTCAGGCCTGCCAGAGGCCTTTAAAAGCCTCCCCAGCTAGCAGGTGAGGGAGAGAGTAAGGTGGAAAAAAGAATGAAGGGGTTAGAGAGCAAGTGTTTGAGACAAAGTACTAGCAGTTATAGAGCTAGAGACACCAGGGGAGGGAGTTCTTGAAGGGGTGGGTGGGCTCCCTAGCCCAGAAACCAGCCACAAGCCCCACCCGTGGCAAAGGGCTGGGCAGGGAAAAAGGGATTCTTGCCACAGTTCTGACCATAAGCATGTGATGAATGGACTTTAATTTAAACCCTAATGTGTGGGCAAATGGTGGGCAGGGCCTAGACATAAGAATGTCTCCAGCCTCTAAACATTACAGCCACATTAGAGGGGGTTTAAGGCAGCAAATGGAGCAGGAAAATCCCACGCTGTTGGTGAAACCCACACTCCTTCTGGGTGTGGTGCAGTCCCACCTTGTGGTACCAAGGCCACATACAGAGAAAAGAATGAGTCTGTTCTACAGCTCTTTAGCTCCAGCCGTGGAAGCTTATCCAGAGGTCCCAGGTTCGGTTCTTCCTGCTGGCATTCCACTGGAATTTCAGAGGTTATATTTCAGAAGTCCAGGCACCCTCATTCAGAAAGTAAAGATGTCCTTGAAGAAGTTTGAGACTAAAGCAGATATCCCTTATCAGCACCATGTTGTCTAAGTGCAGCTCCTTCTGACTGTAGCCACTTAGCATTTTTCATAGAACCAACATCTAGATAGCAGAGAACGATACAAGATGACCCTTGAGGTGCTAAGGCGTAAGGAGCTTGTATTTGGAGCTTGTATTTGGCTTCTCTCATTTACACCAGTTTTAGACTGGTATAACCCCCTTGACTTAAAAGAAGTTACTCCTGATTTACACTAGTGTACGCTAGAGGAGAATCACTCCTAGATATTAAATAACTGTCTCTCGGGCAGCTGTTTAAATCGCTAGAAGGTCACAGCTGAGTTACTCCAGTTTATACCAATGTAGATTCAGGCAAGTTCCACTCAGGCAAATGTGGGGGCAACATAGGGGTACCTCAGGCCATGTTTCTTTGACCTGATGATCTAGACAGGATGTCTTTTGAAAAGATGGGCTCTGTAGTAGTTTAAAATTACAAAAGTTACTGACCTTACTTCTAAAATCACTCGGTGAAATTCTATAGCATGGATTGTACAGGTCAGAGTAGCAAATCATAAAGATCTCTTCTGTCCGTAAAGCCGGCACTAGTTTGAACTAAAGCTCCTTTCAGTGACTTCAGTGGTATCAGGCTATGGCTAAGGAATTGACCTAGATGTTTAATACTGACTCTATTGTTTAATACCAAATCAATTATTATTTGTCTAATTAGTTTCTATGTAGAATTTCATATTATTATTAGACTTTTTTTTTTTTGGTGGGGGAGCGAGGGATAGGGTTTGTGGTGAAAGTAAGCTTTTGGGAGGCTTTTAAAATATCTACTGGCCTAAAGACGTACATTCATATTTAGTAGGAAGGTTTCCTTTGTCGTAGTTCTGAGTGGTTGTGTAAGAAGACTGCGACTAAGGTTTTGCTAAATTGAAATTGCTCATAGCTTGCCATGATAATCAAAGGGGCCGTGTGTTGTTATAAACACACTGTCATTTTTCTTCGGGCTTGCAGAGTTGTTGTTAAGCCAGAGGTTCAGAAGTTCAGGGATTATAAAGGGATAATTTGTACAAGAAGAGAAAGGCGTTTATTTCACAAACCCTGATGCTTCCACTGGGAATCAGCAGTAGCTGGGGTCACACGGAGCAACCATGTATTCTGCTCCCACTTAGGAAGCTCCTAATTTTTAACTTTTTAACAGCCACGGCCTTAAGTTTCTAGCAATAAAATGTGGCGGGAATGTTGGAGGAGTTCCTAGTCAAGAGAAAAATAACAAACTTCAGATGATGATTGACTCTCTTTTATGTCTCTAGAAGGGGCCCAATAAATCCCCACAGTTTTCTCTTCAATGGCTAGTTGTTCATTTTGCTTAGTGACAACTTTTATTTTAAGGGGGCATAATTCTTCAATTAACCCATGTTTGGACTCAAGTCTCCTTGTTTAGCTTTGCCTAGGCCTCCCACTGATATATTAAACCCTAACATAGCATAATAAATTTGTGCCTACTTGATGGTTGTCATTAGACTGCATGCCATGGGGCCATTTAAAAGTTATTAGGTACAGCAGGGATGGATCTTTGAACCTCCTACTTCTAAAAGCACAATCCTGTGTTACTAAAGTTTAGGGGAATCTTCCTCAGATGTTAGTCCTATAGACCTATGGAACACAGTTGAGCAGGGAGAATTCCATCCACTAGAGGTCAGTGATAGCCATTCACATGAGACAATTCATTACCAGGTAGAAGGGTTGCAAAAGTTCCTCTTTCATATTACAACTCTGGGGGACGGAGCAAGTTGATGGGGAAACAAACACCTCTGATCCCTCCTCCTTTGCAGTTTTTAGAATGGAAGCTGAACTGACCGTTTAAAATGATAGGGACTAAATTAGCTGTTACCACTTGAGAGAGCTTCATCATGGATGGTTCACTGAACACATGCACTCAATGTGCAGCAGAAAAAACCAGAATGTTAGGAATAATTGAAAAAGTGATAGAGAGTAAGGCAGAGAAAATTGTATTGCCTCTATATAAATCTATGGCACACCCACATCTTGAATACTGTGTGCAGATGTGGTCACCTAATCTCAAAATTGGAATTGGAAAAGGTTCAGAAAAGGGTAACACGAATGTTTAGGGGCATAGAACAGCTACTCTATGAGGAAAGATGAATAAGACTGGGACTTTTCAACTTGGAAAAGAGATGACTAAGAGCGGATATGATAGAGGTCTATAAAATCATGACCGGTGTAAAGTAAATTAGGAAAAGTTATTTAGTTGTTCCCATAACACAAGAACTAGGGGTCACCAAATAAAATAAATAGTAGCAGTTTTAAACCAAACAAAAGGAAGTATTTCTTCACACAACACACAGTCAACCTGTGGAACTCCTTGCCAGAGGACATTGTGAAGGTCAGGACTTTAACAGGGTTCAAAAAAGAGCTAGATAAATTCATGGAGGATAGGTCCATTCATGGCTATTAGCCAGGATGAGTAGGGATGGTTTCCTTCGCCTCTGTTTGTCAGAAGCTGGGAATGGACAACGGGATGGATCACTTGAATATTACCTCTGCTGTTCTTCCCTCTGGGGGACTTGGCATTGGTCACTGTTGGAAGACTGACCCAGTATGGCCTTTCTTATCTTCTTATTTCAACCTTCTACAATTTAATCTCTGGCTTTATAATTGTGCCTTTTCACACTTCCAACTTCTGAAAGTTCCCAAAGTCCCCCAGAAAAGTCCCAAACAAGAGCAGCCACTTCCACCAGCACTATCGAAAATCTTTTCGCCAGCTATGCCAATGTGTGGATTGGGGTCTCTTAGGTTCTGTGTGCTCCTAGTGGTATGCACTTTTCCAAGAGCAAATAAGAAGCATATTCTGGTGCCTGCCTGTGTGTGGCCTGTAATATCTGCAATCTCTGTGTTATAGCCTTCTGTCAGTGACCTGTTATTCAGTCCTGGGGCGTAATTCTTAAGTCAACATCAGCTTAGGTTTCATGGAATCCTGAATGAGGCAGGATTGCTCAGGTCTATATTTGTTCTGCCAGAGAGAGAGAAAAAAAATCATATGGATAATGCAATATACTACTAAGCATCTATCATCTCTTCACAGGTAGTGAATTAAATCGGGGTTGAATGGAGCACTAAGGCAAAAACTCATTGCCCTGTTTAGATCTCAATCAGCAATAGTTAAATTAGTGATGTATGCAGAAGGATCAATGCAACTCCCAATGATTTCAATTGTTTCCACCCATTATTTGAATTCATGCATTCCTCTTGTACGGTTACTTGCTAACATTGAGGGCCCGATCCTGCCAGGACTTCTCTTGCAGCTAGTGTGTCTGGTCACACCTGGGTGTAAATCAGAAATGAGCCCACTGACCTCAGTGCAGTTACACTAGTGTAGGTGAGATCAGAATTCATTCCAGTGCGGTTGCAAGGATATGAAATGGAGGAGATTTTGGCCCTGCGGGGTTTAAATGCACTATGGTTGGTACTTTCAAAGGAGCCTATGGAAGTTGGGTGTTAGAATGCAAGCTCTTTGGAGCATGGATTGTCTTTCTGATTGTACAGCGCCTAGCACAATCCTGTCATGATCCACAATGGGGCTTATAGGTATTTCTGCAATAAAAATTGTAGTAACACCACTAATTAGTAGTTGTCCAATCCATTTGACATCATTCCTGTAGGTTTATTTGAAAATCCCAATCGAAGTTATGAAATCAAAGAACTGAGAAAGTCCTCTGATGTTTTTCCAACCTCCACATGCAATTTCATGAGTTCATGAAATAATTTTGAACTGTGTGCATTCGATTCAGTGATTTTTGTTTGAGATAAATTGATTCATGAAATGACCTATGCCCTTTCAGCTTCCTCTTGCAAAGCATCATGAGAAAATAAAGAACCTCTCACCCCACATTTTCCCCAAAACTTGAGCCATGGCTTGTAGAAGATTTTGGAAAATGTGGGGTGAATGGGTCAGTCGTTCGTTCATTCGTTCGTTTGTTTGGGATTGTTTTTTAAGTTCTCATTCATGATCAGAGACAGGACAAAAATATCAATAGCTATTCTTGTGATACTTCTGTACTGACCAGAAGCAACCAGTGTAGTGTATTTAGCTATGTAAGGGTACATCTACACTAGTCCCCTAGTTTTAACTAGGGAGGCTAATGAGGGCGACCAAAATTGCTGATGAAGCGTGGGATTTAAATATCCCGTGCTTGATTAGCATATTCCCAGCCGGTCGCCATTTTGGAAACTGACTAGCCCGAAGTAACTGCTTGCGTCTATACACGGCAGAGAAGCGGGATTCCGAGATAAACCCCTTAGTTCGAATTAACTGTTACTCCTCGTGGAATGAGGTTTAACAGTTAATTCGAACTAAGGGGTTTATCTCGGAATCCCGCTTCTCTGCCACATATAGACGCGGGCAGTTACTTCGGGCTAGTCAGTTTCCAAAATGGCGACCGGCCAGGAATATGCTAATCAAGCATAGGATATTTAAATCCCGGGCTTCATTAGCAATTGTGATCACCGTCATTAGCCTCCCTAGTTCAAACTAGGGGGCTAGTGTAGACATACCCTAAGGCTACATCTACACTGGCACCCTTTTCCGGAAATGCTTAAAACGGAACAGTTTTACGTTATAAGTATTTCCGGGAAAAGCACGTCTACATTGGCAGGATGCTTTTCCGGAAAAGTGTCCGTGGCCAATCTAGACATGCTTTTCCGCAAAAAAGCCCCGATCGTCATTTTCGCGATCGGGGCTTTTTTGAGGAAAACACTACTGTGCTGTCTACACTGGCCCTTTTCCGGAACAGTTTTCCGGAAAAAGGACTTCTGCCCGAATGGGAGCAGCATCGTATTTCCGGAAAAGCAGCTGATTTCTTACAGTAGATCGTCAGTGCTTTTCCAGAAATTCAAGGGGCCAATGTAGACAGCTGGCAAGTTATTCCGGAAAAGCGGCTGATTTTCCGGAATAAGTGGCCAATGTAGACACAGACTAAGAGTTATCATTTTCTTTCCCATGCATTGCACTTTTACATCCCCTAGAACTCTTCTGTCTGAAGAGAAAGGCAGCCAGTTTATGGTCATTTCAGCTCTGACATCTACAAAAAGGACACAAATGCACACTCTCTCAAAGAGACTTGACTTTTGTTCTTTCTCATGTGTTCGTTTTCATTGATCTCAAATAGAAATTATTTAAATTGAAAAGGTAGAGTGCGGGAAAAAATGTAATACCCAAGATTAAGGCTTGTCCATTTTTGCATTCTCTGCAGTACAGTTTTTGGAAGTTCTTGGAAGAGATTTAGTAAACATTGAATAAGCACTCAGATTTCTGGGTCCTCACTGAAATAAAATTTCGGAACCTTTTCAGGTTCTCCCATCAGCACTGTGCATGATGTGACCCTTTGCTCTACAATAAGTAAACTGTCTGTCTTCTGACATATCCAAGAGGGAAAATGCATTACAGTGGCTTCTTGAGTTATTGCAGCCCCCATTGCTAATGGCATGTATTTTTAGACTCCTATATTCTCAAATTAACACTGAGAACCATATCTCTAAAGAAACAGCAATATATTTCCCCCTACCATGTATAGAACATCTTTCGATGATCCAGACCTGTAATATTTACTGTTGCAAGTATTTCTGTTCGCATACGAATAATCCCCCTGACTTTATATCTTTGCGTTGGACTTGGCTTAACTTTATCATTTTTGTAGACAAAGGACAGTGGCAAAAAATAACTTGGAAAAAAAAAATCCATGGTAGTTTTTGTTGCCTTTCGACTTTTACGCTTTACCCTACTGGAAATGCTGTGAAAGACAATTGTCTTGGGCTTTTCTTCCGGGGACGTTTAAAGAGTAAATACATCTTTGACAAAACTAGCCAACATGTAATGGACAGATTGTTGTGGGGTTTTTTTATTTGACATTTTTGCATAGATTTGACACTGCACATTTCTAACTTAGTGCATATCAACTTTAAAAAGAAAAATCAGTGTTAAAAAGGCCGGTAGGTTAATGGAGGTACCTTTTACTTGATGTTATTGATTCCTTTTCAGTATCTCTCTGCCTGGGAAAGATCAGAGCTCTGACTAAGCCCTCATGGTCAGAGCAAAGAAATGTGATTATAGGAAAAGAGGCAGACAGGAATGTAAAGTAGCTCAATGAAAGTAATCACAGGGTCAAGAAAGATCACATAAACAGAATAAAGAAGTCAAAGCCTCCAGTTTAATGAGGAAAGCATTAAATGTTGGTGCTCTGTTGCATAGAATCCAGTAGCATTTAGTTAACAGAGAAGAGCAAATCATTGTTACCAGGAAACTTACCTCTTACTCTTTGTATATATTCAAAAGCTTCCGACAGGGAGCTGAGTTAGTCTCTAACTGGAAACATTTAAAATCTAACCAATAGCCTAGCAAAGACTAACAAAACATGTAGATGGTCTCATGAGCTTTATATGGCTAGTGGTTGTGTGGATTTTTGTTCTCCCATGTGTTCATTGTTGGAAATCATTTGATAATTCTAGCCCTGTAGATTCCTATTAGCAGTTACAATATTTGATATTTCAAACTGAAGCTGCAGTGGTTTAAATGTGACAATTATATCTCTTGATTAAAATCTTGGGGGGAATGAGATGACAGACAAAATATAAATACAGGGCAACATTCTCTACTGGAGCAAATCAGTATTGGTATACTGAACTAAATGGATTCATGTGAATTTCCATGAACAGAGAATATAGCTCATAAAGAATGGCTAATTACAGTCTAGTTTGGGGTTTTTTACAGGGCCATCATGACTTGCTTTTGTGGACTTTTACCAACTTGTTAAATCAGCAGCCCAGAATATCTCTTCTGTCTGGGAAAACTATGTCCTTTGGCTGTCAGTGGTTAGGGTTTCTCACCCCAGACTGGGGCTGTCTCTGGAAACTCCAATTTACAGTGGTTAACCTGAGCAGTGAGGAGATAGATGATTGATTTAGTCTTCGCTTTAGAGAGGGATGATTTTCTAAACCCTTAGGCTGTGTCTAGACTGGCCAGTTTTTCCGGAAAATCAGCCGCTTTTCCGGAAAAACTTGCCAGCTGTCTACACTGACCGCTTGAATTTCCGCAAAAGCACTGACTTCCTGCTGTAAGAAATCAGTGCTTCTTGTGGAAATACCATTCGGCTCTCATTCAGGCAAAAGTCCCTTTTCCGCAAAAGGGCCAGCGTAGACAGCTCAGATTTGTTTTCCGCAAAAAAGCCCCGATCGCAAAAATGGCGATCGGGGCTTTTTTGCAGAAAACAGTGTCTAGATTGGCACGGACGCTTTTCTGCAAAAAGTGCTTTTGCGGAAAAGTATCCATGCCAATCTAGATGCTCTGTTCCGAAAACGCTTTTAACGGAAAAGTTTTCCGTTAAAAGCATTTCTGGAAAATCATGCCAATCTAGACACAGCCACTGTGGATGATGTGTATTTCCTAATAGCCCGATCCTCCCATTGAATACACAGACCTACCCAGAGAGCTGGATGGGAAAAAAAAATTTAAAAAATCAGATTTGGGTCAGTTGAAATATTATGAGAATTTGTATCAAATTCACATATATATTGCTGTTGGGGAAAATAATCTTTGAAAAAATTGAAATGTTTCCTTCCAACATTTTCAGATGAAACCTGATTTTTCCTTTTGAAATGACTTTTGGCTTTGAATTTTCTTTCAATGGTATTAAAAATAAAAACCACTGAGAAAGGTTCCTATGACTCAAGACTTTATTATTTATTTTTATGAATATTTTGATTTGGTAAAAGTTTATTTTTAATCATTTGATCTTTACTATTGTTAAAAATTACCAGAAACAAACAAACAAAAAATCAAATATTTGTACAGCATTGTCCATGAACCAGAGAAGGATTAGAGCTCGAGACCGAGAGAGGAAAGAAATAGTTCTCCAGCATCAGTCTCCCAATCCATCCTCTTCTTTCTACATTATAGTCTTTAGCAAACGCAAATCAGCATTAGGTTTAAAACAAACAAAAGGAAGTTTTACTTCACTCAGCACACAGTCAACCTGTGGAACTCCTTGCCAGAGGATGCGGGGAAGGCTAGAACTTTAACAGGGTTCAAAAAAGAGCTAGATAGATTCATGGAGGTTAGGACCATCAATGGCTATTAGCCAGGATGGGTAGGAATGGTGTCCCTAGCCTCTGTTTCTCTGGAGATGAGTGACAGGGGAGGGATCACATGAGGATTACCTGTTGTGATCCCTCCCTCTGGGTATCTGGTATTGGACACTGTTAGCAGACAGGATACTGGGCTAAATAGACCTTTGGTCTGACCCAGTATGGCCGTTCTTAGTGAAGTCAGTGGAACTTTCTGCCTTACAGCAGCTGGGAATCTGGCCCTGTATTGCCTGTTTTTTTATGATGAATAGTTCACAACCTGATATAAAATCCAGGTGCAAAGGCAGCATGGTTGCAGGAGTGTCAATCAATGCAAAGAGGGAATCTGTAATCTGCGCAGCACATCCCGTATTTGCACACACAAACCCCCATTGCACATTCTGTACCCGTTCCACAACAGAATTCCCATTGACATCAGTGGAAGTTCCGTTCCGGGGATAAATGCTGAAACTCTACCAGCTGTTCTTTGTGCAGAACAGTCAGGAAAATTCTGCCTGGAGTGTGGGCTCAGAATGCCCAGCCCCGGTGCAGATTGATAAGCAGATCCCAGATCAGAAGATAGGGAGAGAATTCCGTGTCACTAGCGTTTCTCTACACACACTCGCCTCCATGCAATAACAATTCCTGACCTTGCTTTGTTCCGGGGCTCTCTTAACTTCTCGCGCGTGCTTCCACAAATACAAAGCAGTCTGTCGCTTGAGGGTTTGCTGGAGGATTTCCTGTGAGACGCAGCCGTAGACGGAGCAACATGGTAAGAATTTATGAAGTGTTTTGGGGAATGGCAGCATGTGCCAATTTGCTGCCACATATGTGCCTATTTATGGAACATCAATATTAATCAGGCAAGCAATTGGGGAGAGACTGGCCCTTCCAGCGATAGACACTGGGGATACTTCCCATTCTTTGGGAGGGCGAGGGAGGAGAGTGTAAAACAAAACTGCAAAGCAAAAGATAAATGTAAGTTGCTTTCCCCAGCTGCTTTCAAACCCGTTCTGAATTTCTGTGCATCGTCTTTGGCAGATCGAAACATGGAAAGTGATCGATTCTCTCATACCTGACATTCACAGGAGGAATGCCTCCACTTTCAGAAGTATTTCTAGCCCTTTATCAGGCACTTCCTCATACCTCAAGGCTATGTCTAGACTTGGCCACATAAGACGGAATAGGCATGCAAAGCAGGCAAGTCAGAATAGGGAAATCCGCGGGGGATTTAAATATCCCCCGCGGGATTTAAATAAACATGGCCGCCGCTTTTTTTCCGGCTTGGGGAAAAGCCGGAAAAGAGTGTCTAGACTGGCGCGACTTGCAAGTAGGAATAAGAGATCCTCCGGAAAAGGGCTTTATTCCGGAGGATCACGCCAGTCTAGGCGCTCTTTTCCGGCTTTTCCCCAAGCCGGAAAAAAAGCGGCGGCCATGTTTATTTAAATCCCGCGGGGGATATTTAAATCCCCCGCGGATTTCCCTATTCTGACTTGCCTGCTTTGCATGCCTATTCCGTCTTATGTGGCCAGTCTAGACGTAGCCCAAGAGTAGAACTGGTTGGAATCATTCCAACAAACATTTTTTTCCCCAGAATTGACTGATGAGCAGAAATTAAATGTTGTGTGGAGATGGTTCCATTTTGATGACACTCCAATGGAGTTGCTAGCTGGGTTTCAAACCCTTACCTGCCCACCAGGTTTCCCTTAGAACCTGCTTGGATTCCTGCCAATTTGCCTGCCTACCACTACCTCAGATTTGAGCACCACAGGGTTTCTAGATTTTTGCAGCTGCCAGGCATAGCTGGGGACTTCAGGGCTCCTGGAGTCTGGGACTCTGTGGCAGCCAGACAGCCAGGGTATGTCTAGACTACGAGCCTCTTTTGAAAGAGATTATCTAGACACCCACAAGACTTTCAAAAAAGCAATCCACTTTTTTGAAAGAGAGCACCAAGGCAATCTGGACACTCTCTTTCGAAAAAGCCCTGTTTGCATTCAAGAATGCCTTTTTTCCAAAGAGCTCTTTCGAAAAACTGCATTCTTCTTCATAAAATGAGGTTTATCTCTGCCAAAAAAACTACCGCATTCTTTCAATTTAATTTTGAAAGAACGCGATGGCAGTCTAGATGCAGGTGAAGTTTTTTTCGAAAAAAGGCTACACACACCTTGTACTTTTGACTCCCTAGCTATGAGGAAATTAATTATAACACACAAAGGTCCACCTTTAAGGAAGCGGCTATATTTTTCTTGTGTGTTTTGTTCCCAACTGGAAGCACATTTGGAAATACCCAAATCCCTGTGAATGTGAATGAACTTTCTGGGTGTGTAAATTAAAGCAAAGAGACTTCAATGAATAACCTAAAGTTACACAATAGTTGTAAAGGGAACAGAACCCAGAAGTCCTGATTCTCAATCTCCTAACATAACACTTCATCTGCCTGCGTAGCTATTCCCACAAATGAATCAGGTTTGCCACAGTAAAAATGGAGTTGTTTATTTGTGGTTTAAATCCCCAGTGAAAGCATTGTGTCTGTATCTATTGCATGTCCCTATTCACAAGAAAAATACAGCGGCTTCCATAAAGCTACAGAGTTAAAAGTATGAAGTGAACTCAAGTATCTAATCTTGTCACTATGGGGTACGTCTAGACTACAGGGTTTTGTCGACAGAAGTTTTGTCGACAGATACTGTCGACAAAGCTTCTGTTGACAAAGAGCATCTAGACTACATCCCGTTCTGTCGACAAAGCAAGCTGCTTTGTCGACATAACAATGTGGATGCAAAGGACAGTGTAGATGCAATAATGCCTTCTATCGACAGAACTTTGTCGACAAAAGGCGTTATTCCTTGTAGAATGAGGTTTACATACGTCGACAAAACTGCTGAGTTTTGTCGATGTTATGACAACATAACTCAAAGGCAGTGTGGACGCAGGTATAGTTTTATCGACAAAAGTCCACTTTTGTCAACAAAACCCTGTAGTCTAGACACACCCTCTGAGCTGAGAAGCAGAGAGAATAATCTATCACCAATTAATTTGCATGAATTTCTCTTTTCCTGTTTGTAGCTTGGCTGCCAATAGATCATTATTTTCCTGAATGTGTTCACTGAATAAGTCATGTAACTTTGATGCTTAGTTCACAATGTATTTTGAACTCATTTTACAAGTCCTGGTTCATTCAAGGGAAAACTCCCATGCACCAAGGGTGGAGCTCTTAGCTTGCAAGATTAATAGGACTCTTGACAATGAGTGTGTCAATTCTGTGTCTCCTCTCACCTTCCACGCTTTCTGAGGAGAATGATGTAACAATGGAAACAGTGGATGTTATCAGGGAAGGTTCACAAGTCACAACTCCACATTAAATAACCATTCATCAGTATTGGGTTGCATGTGCACTGGGGAGCATTTTGAAGAATACATGTTCCAGGAGCAGAATCATTGCTTTCTAGACTCAACAGTTGTTCCACAGTTGTTCCCCGAAGGTTTTCCTGAGACAGTCTAATGGTGTAACTTTATCTTTCTGCCCTGAACTCTCCTGCAAAAGGCTGTACGTCTGGTTGTCTGTTGTATGAAATATGATTGATCACCTTAGTTGTCCTTTCCCAGGCTTTGATAACGTAAGCGTTCAAGCGGTTATCCTTAGGATTGCTGTAGTCAGCTACTGCTACTTCAGGGGCCTTAATGTCACGGACTAATTGATTTCCTGACAGCCTTCTTTACTCTGGTTTATTGCTGAAAAGCGAGATGGTTTTGAAGGCAGCAGCCGGAACTCAGACGGTCTGCTTGCTAGGAATCTGATCTTGCAGCACCAAACATCAGTCGTTGTCTTCTTGTTGAGCAATATGAGGCCTTCAGACTCATGTATGAAAATATTTGGGGACAATCCCACATCCTCAGTTGACTAGACATAGAAGACCATGGGTTTGCTCAGTACCTGGACCTTTCTCTGAGGGTATGTCTAGACTACATTGTTTTTCAAAAAAATGGCCCTTTTTTCGAAAAACTTCACTAGTGTCCACACTGCAATCGTGTTCTTTCGAAATGAAATTGAAAGAATACAGGGTTTTTTCGACATTGGTAAACCTCAAATTACGAGGAAGAACGCCTTTTTCGAAAGAGCTGTTGGTTGTCTGTCGTATGAAATATGATTGATCACCTTAGTTGCCCTTTCCCAGGCGTTGATAACGTAAGCATTCAAGCGGTTATCCTTATGATTGCTGTAGTGAGCTACTGCTACTGCAGGGGCTGTAATGTCGTGCACTAATTGAGCTCTTTCAAAAAAAGGCATTTATGGACACTGAACAGGGTCATTTTTCAAAAGAAGAGGCAATTGAGAAAAGCACAAGTCTGGACGCTCTCTTTTGTAAAAGCAAATCACTTTTTCGAAAGAAACTTGCAGTCTAGACGTACCCTGAGAGATTTTAATGACACGACCCTTTTTACACAAGCACCCTTTAGAAGCCATACACTCCACTACTCCTGTGCAGACTAAATCTGTTTCAAATTACTTCATGGGCTATGTCTACACTGGGCCACTTATTCCGGAAAATCAGCCGCTTTTCCAGAATAAGCTGCAAGCTGTCTACACTGGCCCTTGAATTTCCGGAAAAGCAACGATGGTCTCCTGTACAAAATCAGCCGCTATTCTGGAAAAACTATTCTGCTCCAGCTCGGACATAAGTCCTTATTCCGGAACACTGTTCCGGAAAAGGGCCAGTGTAGACAGCCCAGTAGTCTTTTCCGGAAAAAAGCCCCGATCGTGAAAATGGCGATCGGGGCTCTTTTCCGGAAAAGCGCATCTACATTGGCCACAGACGCTTTTCCGGAAAAAGGGCTTTTCCGAAAAAGCAGCCTGCCAATGTAGATGCTCCTTTTCCGGAAAAACTGAAAACGGAATAGTATTCCGTTTTAAGCATTTCCGGAAATTCATGCCAGTGTAGACACAGCCTTAGAGAGTAGGACATGGCAATCTTCTATAGCTGAGGATGGCAGAAAAAGATCAGAATTGCTCAAACGAAATGATGGAGATTGTATTGTTTTCAATATAATGGATTTGTTTCATTTAATTTTGTCTTTAGTTTAAACAGCAAATTGAAGGAACCAGTGGCAGACTCGGTGTCTTCCACTTAATTTAACACCCAGATCTTTGAACCTTTACTTCAGTAGTTGTTACTTGCACATGCAACCCAATTGACAGTCCGCAGGGCAGATGAATGCCTCTCCTGAGATACACTCCGACAGAAGACAGGAATCTGGGCCGATGGATGCTAGAACCTTGAATATTCATCGAGTAAGGTCAAACCCAGAGGGGTTTGAGTACCCATCATACTTACTACCACTCTCCACTTTATTCCCTTCTCTTTCCAACTTAGAAATTAGGGTCTTTGAGGTTTCTTAATTGGTGGATGCTTAGCAAAATCTTAAACCCCGGCTCCTTTAATGCATCTCAGGAGGGATGCTTAAAAATGGAGGCACCAAAATCGCTACCCACTTTGAGTGGTATCTGTGGAAGTACGTAAGTGCCTAAACCCCAGATTTAGGCACCAAAGGCTCTGTTTTAGGTGGCTAGGTCTCAGTTTGAACACCTCAAAACTCCTGGTGTCTAAACTCACTTGGCACCTGAGTGTTTCAGAGTAGAAGTTCCCTAGGAACCCATGTTTCAGCTCCTGGTTGTGTACACTTCAGCTGCCTCCCTCTGGGTGTCCTGCCTATCTCTCCACACACAACCCCTCCCAATTCAGGGAAAGACAGGCATTGGGCCACATGCAGGATCTGGGCTGGCAGGCATTCTCAGAAGTGGCTCAGGTCCCGTTCCAAGTGTGGCTGCAGGAGAACGTACCTAACTTGAAGGCCAATGGCTAGTTCACTCACTGGGGATTTGGGAAGCCCATGTTCTAATCCTGTCTGTTTGAAGAGGGGTCTCCTTCCTCATAAGCCCATGCTCTAACCATTGAGTTATGGGCTACTTGGCTGTAGGGCTCCCTTAATCTTTCTTGTGGATAAATAACAGAAGAACGGTTGGAGCCAGAAGTGGGACCATGGATCTCCCATTTCCCAGGTGGGGGGTCTTAACCTCTGGCCTACAGTCTCCTTCTTACTCAGTCCGAATGATTCCTCCATTGTGTAGCCACAGTATCAAGGTCACCATCTCCTCGTTTTCCAGCCTCCTTGTGTGGAGCAAGTCTGATCCCTCGCTCCCTTCCTCAAGTAACACTAAACCCGTCTCTCTTGAGGGTGGTGGATTCTCACTTGGGATTCACTAAGCCTTTCTGGAGCCTGACCTTAGGTGCCCACATGTCCCAGTGTCAATGTTGACAGGGGAAACTGAACCTGGGACCTTTGCAGCTTAGTGCATGAGCCTCTAAGGCTTGAGCTAAAAGCCAGCTGCGTCTCAGCTAAGGCTGTAGAACAAACTCATTGGCTATGTCTACACTGGCGGCTTCTTGGGCAAGAACATCTTGCGCAAGGGTTCTTGCTCAAGAAGTCTTGCGCAAGAAAACATCCACACTGCCATGTGCGAGCTGTGCTTTTGCGTAAGAGTGCCCATGGCAGTGTGGACGCTCTCTTGCGCAAGAAAGCTCTGATGGTCATTTTAGCCATAGGGCTTTCTTGCGCAAGAAATCCCTGCCGAGCGTCCACACTGCCCTCTTGCACAAGAGCTCTTGCACAAGAGGGTTTACACCTGTTAAAAAAGAGTGTAGCTCTTGCGCAAGGAGCCCTCTCTTACCACGTCATACTGTACATTTCCTTGCGCAAGAGCGGGCGGGCAATGTGGACGCTAGGCAGATTCTTGCGCAAGAACAGCCGTACTTGCACAAGAAGCCGCGAGTGTGGACATAGCCATTGTCTCTCTCTGCGAGTGGTCTAAGTGCCGCTCCATGGGACAGTGACCACACCCAGCAGATGTGTGGTTTGCATCAGCATCTCTCATTAGCCATCGTAGGCAGCTTCCTGTGTGGCATTCACACTTGTAGCCTGCATACCTAGGCGCTTTCTCTCAGTTTGTGGGTACCTAATTAAGCTTTGGAGATCGCCGTGCTGTTCCTGTGATTTTCTGGGCGACTAAACGTTAGACGCTGTGACGCTCAGCATTGTCATGTCAAAATCCCTTTGTGGGCCCCGTGCCTGGATCTTTTTCTTTAAGGGCAGGTCATCTGTGGGTGTGACATGAGCTGATTCAAACACTCCCCGTCTAGAGACTGGTTTATTCCCAGATTTCTTCTGTTAACTTTGTCACAAATGTAACAACAATCCCCCTCACCTCCCAGAAAAGCTTTGCTTGTAATCTGCAAGCACAAACAAGGTTTCAGGTTCTTGGGAAGGTTTTAACATTTCCCCTTTGAAATGAACAATTGTGAACGTGCGACAATGTGTCCATTTAAGAAGAAGGAACCTGATCGTGGGCACTGCCCTCTTGGTCCTAGGCAGACTGCCAGGTGGTGCTTTCTGGAAATGCAATTGCTGTACAGAGTACCAGAGTCAACTGACTAATTGGTCTGTCTCGTGTGACTTTCAAGGAAGTCTGCATTGCATAGATTAGACAGCTGGATATTGATAAACTAATTGGCACAAGCATGCACAGTATATATTTTAATGATAGAAAGAAATTATAGAGTGATATTTCAGTGATATGACTGGAACACAGGGTCATAAATCCCAAGGGCACATATTTATTCTAACTTGAATCTGTTCCAAAGACCTTTGGGTTCCTTCTCTTCTCAGTCATCCTCATGTAATTGCACTCAAGTTACTGAAGTTGAACCTGTGGGTATAAAGAGGGAAGCTGGCCCTCTGAGGTCATGTCTTCGCTACATGGAAGATTCATGCTGCCGTGGTTGATCGTTCAGGGCTCAATTTAGCAGGTCTAGTGAAGACCTGATAAATCAAACTCAGAGGGCACCCTCATTGGCCTCAGTCCTCCTGTTCCTCACAGGGAGGCTGCTCCCATCAGCCTCCCACTATCTGGAGATGCAATTTAAGATACGTTGACTCCAGCTACGTAATTAATGTATTTTAATGCGTATTTTAATTTGACTTTCCGCTGCAGTGTAGACCATTCGAGCTTCTGCTGATCTTAATTCAGCCTTATGCTGTAGGGTAGACCAGGCCTGAATGTAAGGTTTTGACTAAGGATGTTACATTTTGACTAATCAGCTAATTGAGTAGTTGATAGATTTTCACTCTGTACCCCCTTCCTAGAGAGCATACAGTGGAGAACCCGGGATGAGCGGGGGCTCAGGCAGTCCCCACTCATGCCAGGTCTGACTGCTGCTACCATGCCTTATGGGGCTCTTGCTACATTTAAGAAACTGAGGCACAAAAGTCAGACCTAGATTGAATCCACGCTTGCACCGTTTCATGTGCTGTGCCTCTATCTCCCTTGCCCCCCTGCAGAGACAATGCTGGGGGGGGCAATCAGCTTTTAAGATGGCTCCCCCCAGCACTGGCTTCTGCTCTCCCCCCCCTTACTGCCTCTGATACAGAGGCAGCAAAGGGCGGGGGAGCGACTAGTCAAGTAGTGATTCAACTACGTGATAAGCCTACACTTATAGGTTAATCAACTAGTAACTTACATCCCTAGTTGTGATACTGACCAACCTAGAGCAAAATACGGGGCAGCAAATGATGCTAAATGAAATTCTGCCTTTATTTGCATGCATCCAACGACATTGGAACCAATGGGTCAGTTCTCAGAGAGTTACATATCCAAGATCTACACTAGATGCCCCCTTCTCAGATGGTACACATGAGATTGACTTTAAAGGTGCTATGCATGGGTGGATGTGCTAGTTGTGTATGCTTTTAATGGCGGATTGATCGTTTTAACTGAAAAATAGCACATAGGTGAATCTGATGGAAAATCAAATCCAGTTTCCGGAGCACTGGCAGCTCACTCGCTCATTAGGAACGTTTCTTTTTCTCCCTCATATAAACATGGAACATGCAAGGGAATATGTAAAAGCTGCAATTTACACAGTCCAGATTGAGTTAATTAAAAGCTGATTTCTGGCTTTAGAATTCTTTTCCCCCCTGGTAGTTTTTGGGCGCTCAGCTGTATGGCCTCTGAGATTCCAAAGTGGTAAAATAGTATTATTGTTATTTGCCTAGGATTAAAAACAATGGCTTAAAAGTCTCCCAGCGGGTTTACTGCTCCTGGGCCATATTAATCCCTGGCATAAACATTGCAAACTTGGTTAACTTTTGAGAGGAGGTGTACCAGGTGCCCCTTGCTGAAAGCCCCCTGCCTGTAGCATATCCTGTTCCAAAACGGTGTCCTTTGAGGGATGGAGTGGGAAGAGAATACCAAGTTTAGATCTGCAGGAGGGGCCTAGAAAGGCCACCCAGGATCAGCTGCAGGTGGAGCCAATAAGAATTGATCCTCCAAGGGCTAGAGTAAGCAGAAACCAATCAGGACCTAGCAGGCAAGATAAAAAGGGCTGGCCACTTCATCTGGGCATCTACTGCTGGGTGGGGCTAGTGAAAGGGAAGGAAGGGTCACCCCTTGTCTTATCTCAAGGAGGCTGGGTGAACTCTGATGGTTCCTTTTAGTTTGAATCAGTGAAAAGGTCTTTGGTTTACATTGTGGTGTATAAGTTCCAGATGGGCCATCCCAAACTGAATATTCAGTTGACATCTGTAGAACTTGGTGAGCCTGTGACAACAGCACTGGAAAGACAGCCATTTCCAACAGATGTGAATTTGTTGGAACGGTTCTCTTCCTATTTACCTATCACTATGATAGCAAATTGCCACAGAATTACACTCTGCAAATAGATTGTCCTTGTAAATACTTCCTGCTGAGCACTGAAGGCAGGTAATTGTTTGTTGAACAGGCTTTTATATGCTTTTATATGGCTCCTCTACTGCAAACAGTTAGACAGGCAAGCAACTTTATTCTTATCGGCAGAACCTTTGAATTCACAGCAACTTTAGTGAATAAAGTTTCCCACATTTCACAGACGTGGGGTCCTGGGTTCTTATTCAGCGAAGTACTTGAGTAATGTGCCTAAAGCTAAGGATATGGGTAAGTACCCACTTATGATGAAATAGCATACATTATTTCAGGGAAGATTTATGGTCTGTGTTATGCAGATCATATGGTGTTGTGGCTTTAGAATGAAATTGACTAGAGATTATTTGTATTAGTTTTTCATTTTGGTTAAACTGTGAACTCCTCCTCCCATCACTTCTTTATTTGCAGAGCTTCCTTTTGAGCCGTCACAGAAGCTAAACTCATCCCTTTAGAACTAGATTTCTTTGCTGTCATTGACAGAAAAGGAGAAATGTCAGCGTGTTTGTATGTTCCAGTAAATAAAAGGTTTATGAAACACAAACAGGAGGTAACCCTAGTACAAAGTAAAGAGACCATGTTACCCTCTGTAAATTATCTACACTAACTATTCATTTTCTTCTGCACTGAACATGTTGTGCATTCAAGGGTCACGGGCATTTAGACATTCTTGATTAATAGCTTTATTTTTAATGGAGCAGAAGAAAGTTGGATGATAGCCATAGGATTTATTTGCTGGATACTTATCATAAACTAAAGCTCTATGTGGAGTTAATTTTTTTCCAGTTAAAGTAATATGGGGGGGGGGGGGAGAGAAGGGAAGGAAGAAGTCTATTCCCTATGCAATTGACATCATCACAGGTTAAAGGGGAAAATATGATTTTATATTACAGTGGCCCTTAGAGCCGTCATGCCTAGGTTCTGTGCAATCAGATGATAAAATGACAGTCCCGCCCCACAGTGCTTACAATCTAAGGGTAAGAAGAAAGACATAGTGACTACGTCTAGACTGGCATGATTTTCCGTAAATGCTTTTGACGGAAAAGTTTTTCCGTTAAAAGCATTTGCGGAAAAGAGCATCTAGACTGGCATGGACGCTTTTCTGCAAAAGCACTTTTTGTGGAAAAGCATCCGTGCCAATCTAGACACGGTTTTGCGCAAGAAAGCCCCGATCGCCATTTTCACGATCGGGGTTTTTTTGCACAAAACAATACCGCGTTGTCTACACTGGCCCTCTTGCGCAAGAGGGCTTTTGCCCGAATGGGAGCAGCAAAGCATTTCCGCAAGAACACTGACGATCTTACATGAGATCATCAGTGTTCTTGCGCAAATTCAAGAGGCCAGTGTAGACAGCTGGCAAGTTTTTCCGCAAAAGCAGAAAAAGCTTTTGCGGAAAAAATTGCAAGTCTAGACGCAGCCTGTGATTCTATCTATCTCTCATGGTTCTACCATGAATTTTGGGATATTATTTCCACTGAAAGCCTCACCTCCTTGAGTCATGTTGGTCTGTGAGAATCTCACCTTTTGCGGGGGGGTATAAACAACTTGAGAAGTTACCAACTCTCAAGACAAAAGAGAAATGGGATCTCATAGGGCTCAAACACAACCAGCCACCAAACCATTGCCTAAAAAAAGGCCAATAAAAAGAACACGGTTTTCACTCCAATGATCTGAAAGCCAGTCTCGTGATTTTGCTCATCCTGACTCAGGACATTTGCATGTTTGGGGCTGGCAATTCAACAGGTGGATCAAACAGACAGTGGACATAGGGGAGCTAACAGCTACTCCAGGCCCCTGAGCAAGGTGAGGGGTTGGCTCCATGCTTACAGAAGGAGTGGGGCTGCAGGCGGAAGATGCAGGGCTGGCTTAGCCAGCCTTCGGTGCCCCCTCCTCGGAGTGGGCCAGGCCTCCCCACTCCAGCCCTAAGAGCTGCCCAGAGCATGCTGCATGGTGCTCCAGCTGCAATTTAAAGGGCCTGGTGTTCTGAGCAGTGACCACCAGGAGCTACAGGCCCTGTAAAATCGCTGGGACCCAGGGCAATTGCTCCCTTTGCCCCCACCCTTCCTGTCAGCGGGATTTAACAGACAGCACCAGGTAATGAGATGATGCTGATCGGTATCCAATTGAATATACCTCTGACCATTTGTGCCCTTTCTTGAGATGTTCCTGTGTAGTCGGTTGGGATAGTGAATCTACACTGGCCATTTTCACTTTCTGTTTATACAGAGAAAGCTTTGTTATCCGGCACTCTGTTAACCAGAAAACATTGTTAACCGGCATTGCCCCCAGCCACAATACTGTCACATCTTCAGGTGCACAGGCCTGGCTTGGTTTACCATCACTGGCTTAACAATTTTTTATTTAAGAAGCACTAATCCTCCTTAACTCAAAATAGAAATGTGAGACCAACTGCCACACACTACAAAACCACCAATATTAAAAACGTGAGCTTTACTATTGTTGTCCATTGTTTTTTCTCGGTTGATGGGACCCTCAGATAACTGGAATTTTTAGATAACTGGAATGCCCTAATCTCCGAGCGTGCCGGATAACACAGGTTTTACTGTAATAGGGATGTAAAATCCCATTTAGTCAGTTCATCGGTTAAACACCAGGTTTAACCAGTTAACCGATGAAGCAGGATCCCGAGCAGGGGACAGCTCCAACCCAGCTGCAGCAGCTCTGCCCTGGCCCACAGCTGGGTGCTGGTTAACCTTTACTAGGTAAGCATCACCCGGTAAGGTTAACTGATTATCCGTTCACATACCTAGTTTATAATCAGTTTTAATTTCTCAAGCATGCGGGCACCAGGCTGTACTGAGGGCTTCATTTGTGTCAGGGGGTGGTTAAATTAAATATGTTTTCACTGACATAGGTTTAAGGACTGAGAAAGGAGATGGAAAGGAGAAGACTGAGAAGGGGACATGATAGCAGTTTTCAGATATCTAAAAGGGTGTCACAAGAAGGAGGGAGAAAAATTGTTTTCCTTATCTGAGGATAGAACAAGAAGCAATGGGCTTAAACTGCAGCAAGGGAGGTTTAAGTTGGACATTAGGAAAAACTTCCTCACTGTCAGGGTGGTTAGACACTGGAATAAGTTGTCTAGGGAGGTTGTGGAATCTCCATCTCTGGAGATATTTAAGAACAGGTTAGATAGACATCTATCAGGGATGGTCTAGATGGTGCTGGGTCCTGCCATGAGGGCAGGGGACTGAACTTGATGACCTGTCGAGGTCCCTTCCAGTTCTAGTGTTCTATGGTTCTATAAGGAGAGGGACCGAGAGAGAAAAATACAGCCTCAAATTGTACTTTATAAAATCACTATTTTTAAAGTGAAATCTGAATGCGAACTTTAATTAGCTCAGAAACACCAAATCATTAGCTTTGCAAATAAAGATGATGGGCCTGATACATTAATACCTTAGCTAGATCCTAATTAACACTCTTCATTAGTAGATCTCCCAGTGCTTTGCAAAAGAGGCCAGTGTCATTTCCCCCATTTTACAGGTGGGGAAACTGAGGCCTAAGACGTGACTTGCCTACGGTCACACAGGAGGACAGTGGCAGAGCTGGGAATAGTGCCTCTTAGTTTCAGTCCTGTGATCTATCCGCTAGGATGGACTGCCACTTTGCTGCCCCTTTTCAGATTTCAGCCTAAACCTCAATTAAACCTGATTTCAGTGACAATTAAGTGCCCAAATGACTTTGAAGATCCAGGCCAGTGGTTTTCCAGCAGTGGTCCACAGATCCCTGGGGGTCTTCAGTAAGGCTGTCCTTAGGATTTATGGGGCCCAATGGAGTACTATTACATTGGTGCCTGTATGCCCAATGGCAGCCCATGGGGAGGAAGGGTGATGCTTTTACAGAGATGCAATTTTATAGTCTTCAGCAACACACTAAAGAAATACTAAGGTCCTGTGAACTAACGCAGTAAATTCAGAAACTGACAGTCTATACCTGGGGATGGCAAATACCTGTTAAATGGCTTCATTACCACTCGAACGGCTCTTCCACAGGTTCCATGTTTGGCTAATAGCTCTGACCGGCTTTTTCATTTTTAAGTTACCTAGATCCTCCGTGGAAGAAGCAGAGCCACAGAACAGGGATAAGGAGACATGTGAGGGTGGGCATTAAGACCCAGTGGTGTCCCCGATTTTCAGGTGCCCCATGCAGCTGCATATTCTGCATATGGGTAAGGATGACTCTGGTCTGCAGACTATGCCTAAGGGGTTTGTATCATAGGACAGTGGTTTTCATCATATGCTCCACAGACCCCTAAAGGTCCATAGACTCTACCTAAGGTTTTCAAAGGGGGATGGACTGCATTTGAGTTGTCCTAGAGCAGTATTTCTCCACCAGCGGTACGAGTACCCTCAGGGATACTTGAGAGAAGTCTGGCGGGTACATCAATACAACTGAAATTTGGAGAAAACTGAATGTTTGTTTTAAGTTTTACAGAGCTTTTTTATTTTTGTACTTTTCACACCCAAAAAATTCATCGCCCGCCCGGCTAAAAATTAAGTTTTTAAACAAATGTGTTGCAACGGTAGAAAAAAAATTTGTGTGTCTGAAAACTGTAGGTATTGGGGGTACTTACAATTTTTTTAAAGGGGGTTCTTATAATTGTTTGTAAAAGGGGTTCCTTATTAAAAAAAAGGTTGAGAAACACTGTTCTAGAAGCCCACAAATAAGAAAAAGTAGAAGAGCACTGATCTACACCTTTGGGTACAAGTGACGTGTCTCCCTTGTGGTTTTCCTGTAGCGTGGATGAGACCAGCTATTGCTGTCGCTCATCTAGCGTAAGTAGAACTCTGGCTGTGAAACAAAGGGGCCAGTGACCAGTCCCTGGAGGCTGAGTAATTTTGCTCTAGCAATGGCTTGCAGTCCATGGATTCACTGCACTGTAAAGTGAGAGAGAAGTTGGGTTTGTACTGTCCTCTTGTCACCAGGACTGTGGAGTGTGATGATCAGGGGTCCAACACTGTGAAGCCCAGGGAAACCTTACCCTTGCTATTAGCAGGAGAGTTAAGTGTGCAAGGAATGCAGGATCGCTCCCTACTGCCTCGTAACTTCCCAGCCTCTAGAAAACCCATCCTGTGGCTGCATGGTATTGACACTGAAGCATCGTACCACATCAACCCCAAGTTTCAGCCCGAATCGCACTGTAGGTTATGTCGCGGTTACAGCGAGTTTTCAGAACTCCGCTGTCAGATTTGTACCATGTTTATTAAACTGGTTAATTAGCCATTTGAAAGGGAAAAACCAAGGTCTTAAGGTCTCCCGGGTCAGTGCCAAGCCACAGCCTGTTAACTACTCCTGCCTTTCAGAAGCAATAAGTGAGGCTTTGGGGAACATATGGAACCAACTAGTCAAAAGGCTTTTATGAGCAAATTTAATAGAGGGCACAGTTTTGTGAGCAGAAATTCCAGTGGATGAGTTAATAGTTTCACTTTTCTTTGGCTGCTGCTTTTATAGAAACAACACCACCAAAAAAGTCACAGTCGCTCCTCCTTAGTGGCCCAAGTGCCCGATATTCAGAGGCATCCAGGGTTTTTTTTCTGGACACTGGAGGCATCTTTTAAGACAGTCCCTCTGGAACCATTTTTCAGAGCTATTTCCTGCTGCTGACCTCATTATGTGAGTTTCACAGCTCACTAATTCCTTGCAATAGCACTTGTGCGTCAGGGACCATATGGGGGGACTGCCCGTCTTCTGGGAGCAGTAGGGATTTGGGCAAACGCTTTAATGCCTTTTGATAATCCAGAATACCCGCATTTTTTTGCCCTTCTGGCCCCTTATTTTGCCCTAAAACTCTGCATTTCATTTTCTGTTCAACTCATGAGACCAAAAATACTCAACAGCGGTAAGCCACAGTCAGTACTCACCACAGCCAGGAGTACTGGAGTTGTTGAAGGCCTGGGACTTCCTGAGTTCTGATCCCAAGCTGGACCCTGTAATGGTAGGTTAACTAGACAGTTGCCTGTTGTGATTTATTTGCCTTGAGGAACTTCAGTTGTAGAACAAGATGCCATTGTGGTAGGCCCAGAATAACGAGATGGTCCCTTTTCCCAAACGCTTAACTCTAACTTTGCACTGTCACCGTATTATTATAAAGCGTATGCCACCTCATGGTTTTTCCCCTAAATCACCAGCTTTAGGAGTCATGTGACTACATTGTTCGTATATCTAAATGGCCTTTATGGCTCCCATTGCGGTGGTAGGTGAGTGCCTCACCATTTTTAATGTATTTTATCCTCAGACAGTGGGGCTGACAGACTTGCTGGGCCCCTGGGCAAAGTGGGGAGGTTGCGCTGCACTCCCGGAAGGGGCGGAGCCTCTGGTGGAGGGGGCAGGGCTAGGACCACTGGCAGGGGCAGATACCGTTTTGCGGGGCCCCGGGCAGCATAATTCCGCGGGGCCCCCCCCTTTGCCACGGCGCATGCGCAGTGACGCCATGCGCAGGCGCGGTGGCGCCACGACGCATGCGCGGGGCTTTTTGAAGGGCGGGGCCCGGGGCGGCCGCCCTGCTCGCCCTGCCCTATATCCGCCCCTAACCACTGGCCCTCAGCATTGCCAGCACCGTAACCTCCCCCTCCAGCAGCCCTCAGAGCCACCTGGAGCGCACTGCATGGCACTCTCGCAGTGATTTAAAGGGCCCATTTGAATTGCCACACTCTGGGGCAGCTACCCCCTTTGCTCCCCCCGCCTCAATTGGTGAGTCTGTCCTAAAACACTCCTGTGAGGGAAGGAAATGTGATTGCCCCCATTGTCCAGATGGATAACTGAGGCACAGAGAGACGGAGAATATGTCAGCACTGCTGCTAGAAGTGTGCTTCCCAGTGTAGCTAGACAGACATGGACAGCACCTCGGCTAGCATGCTAAAGCAGCAACATAGCCAGGGCTAGTGCTGGCTGCAGCTCATTCTAGCTGCCATTGCATGTAGCCAGGGAATCAGAGAGGGTCTATGCTCAGACATTTCATCCAAGCCGCTATCTCTCTCTCCTCCCCACCGACTACCCTGCTGTTTTCCGCATGCTCCCTTGATCAGATCCAGTTCACCTGGTTACCCCAGCTAGGACACCTGATTCCAGGTGCAATGTAGATCCAACCTAAATGTCCTGCCTCAGGAAGTCCATACAGAGAACTGAACGCAAGATCCTAGGTGAAGTGCATGAACCACTAGCCCCTGCTGCCTTGGTGGAAGCTGGTGAGAAGGGCAGGAAAGGTTGTAAAGAGAGTAGAGGTTCCCAAACGTTTTCTGCTACACCCCCTTCTCCAGGGGAGTCACATAACAGTTGCCCCAGTTATCAGAGGCAGTAGGTAACTCCCCAAGAGGTTTGGGTGGCTTGTGGCAGGATTTGGCCGGTTCTATCCCCAAAGAGCAGAATGGAGCAGGACTCCTTGCTTTCTCCATGTCCCAAGCCTCTTCCCACTGGTCCCACAGGGTTTTAAATACCTTGGACTGTGGCCAGCTGGGCATCCCTGGCAGGGCAGAGCATGCTGGGAGTACCCAACAGTGAGGGGCAGGGAGAAGCAGTTGTCAAGCTATGATGGGGGTCTCTGTGCACCACCCCCCCCCCCCCCCACCCTGCCCTACCTGGGCTTGGATACCCGTTCAGCTGCAACCTTGCATCCCACTGCTCACCCCCTGATAGTCTGGAGCAGAGAGGTTGCCCACCTGCCCCACAATTTAAAAACCCATAGTGCAGAGGATCCCAGGTCTGGACATGCAGGGGACCCGGTGGGGCAGGACAGAGGGGCTGGAGCAAGTTCTAGGAGGATTTCAAGAACTAGAAGCATGTTTTGAAAGAAGGGAAAGCTTTAGGGACTCCTTAAATGTAGCCAGACAATGGCAAGGGAGAAGTTTATGCCCTTCCTTTACTTTGCTGTATCGAATGAAGAGGGCCTGGATTTCCCTTCCCCCTCCTGCCCCCTCCAAAAGAGTTTTTGTCTTTCCCTGGTGCATTTTTTGTCTTCGTAAGCTCAGGAACGCCTAGTTTGATTTCCCCTAGTGTTGCCTGATCTCTTGATGATATATTCGCAGTATTAGTTACTTAAGAATTCCTGTTAGCATTGTGTGGTCTGGCAGCAGGCCCACTGACAGGGAAGAGCCAAGGGCTCAGTTTCCCCAGGGCCTGGCAGTGTAAACAAGCCGGCCCGGGGCTCCCAGCTGCTTGGACTGTCGCAGTGGTAGTAGCCGGAGCACTGGGCTGTTTGACTGGCTGCCGGAGCACCACGTCACACGCTCCGGGCAGTTCTAAGGGCTGGGCTATGGAAGACGCCGCAGGGGACACATCAGTTGGAAGTAACGGAGGAAGAGAAGGACCTCAGAGTCCTGGTTGATCACAGGATGACTGAGCCGCCAATGTGACATGGCTGTGAAAAAGGCTAATACAGTCTTGGGATGGTATTTACAGTAGACATAAGGAGATGTTAGTGCCATTATATAAGGCATTGGTGAGACCTCGTTTGGAATACTGTGTACAGTTCTGGTCTCCTATGTTTAAGAAGGATGAATGCAAACTGGAACAGGTACAAAGAAGGGCCACTAGGATGATCCGAGGAATGGAAAATCTGTCCCATGAAAGGAGACTCAAGGAACTTGGCTTGTTTACCTTAACCAAAAGAAGGTTGAGGGGAGATGTGATTGCTCTCTCTAAATATATTAGAGGGATAAATGCCAGGGAGGGAGAGGATTTATTTAAGCTCAATACCAATGTGGACACAAGGACAAATGGATATAAGCTGGCTATTAGGAAGTTTAGACTCGAAATTAGGCGAAGGTTTCTAACCATCAGAGGAGTGAGGTTCTGGAACAGCCTTCCAAGGGAAGTAGTGGGGGCGAAAGACCTATCTGACTTCAAGATTAAGCTAGATGGGTTTATGAAGGGGATGGTTTGATAAGATAACGTGATCTTGGCAATTAATTGACCTTTCACTATCAGTGGTAAATAGGCCAATGGTGGGATGATAAGAGTTACTATAGAGAAAGTTTTTCTGGGTGTCTGGTTGGTGAGTCTTGCCCACATGCTCAGGGTTCAGCTGATCACCATATTTGGGGTCAGGAAGGAATTTTCCTCTAGGGTAGATTGGCAGAGGCCCTGGAGGTTTTTTGCCTTCCTCTGTAGCATGGGGCACTTGCGGGAGGATTCTCTGTATCTTGGGGTCTTTAAACCATCGTTTGAGGACTTCGGTATCTGAGATATAGGTGAGTAGTGGGTGGGTGAGATTCTGTGGCCTGCACTGTGCAGGGGGTCAGACTAGATGATCATAATGGTCCCTTCTGACCTTAAAGTCTATGAGTCCAGGTGGCACTGAATGCTGGCTGCACTAGCCACGCCCCTTCTACCTGAGGCCATGCCCCTTCCAGGAGTGCAGCGCCAGGGCCTTCCCTACATTTTGTCCAGGGGCTTACGGAGGCTGTCGGTGCCTCTGTCTGGAAGCGTCTTATCCCTCAGACCCAGCGTTAGTAGAATCATGATTAATCTAGGGAGGCTGATGTGCACGGAAGGAGCAATGACACTGGGGAGGGGGGGAAAACGTTGGGATCTGCAATTGTTTTATTAATACCATTAGTAAAGCTGCAGAGATTCCAGCCCAGCAGAAGAATCTACGACGAGTGTCTGGACTATACTCACTACGAAGTATTCATCAACCTCCTCCTCATTTCCTCATGGCCTGCCGTCAGTATCCTGAGCACGCAGGCTGGGATGCAGCTTTTATAACGTGTTACGCAGATGCCCCTCTACCTAATACATATTCATTTGGGGTTTCAGCCCCTTCTCCTTATTTGGACTTCAACACCCCTCTACCATCGAGGTGCCCTTCTCCTATATGTTACAAGACCTCTTACCTCATACTGATTTGCATATACGTCAGTTGGCTTCCATGGTATCCTTGTGGTTAGACATCCACTGATGTTCCCAGCTTAACATACCTCAAACTGGTATCAAGTGTCATTTTGTGCTTACCTGTCAACAGCCAGTGCCACCCTTACGTGTACATAGAATACAGAGCTAAGCAGGGCACTTGAGAATTTGGGGCACCTGTGGGTCTTAATGTCCGTCCACCTGCCTCTTCCTTTCCCTGTTCTGTGGCTCTGCCGTTCAAGTGGTAATGACACCATTTAACAGGCATTTGCCAACCCAAGGTCTATACTGTCAGTGTCTGAATGTACTGGGTTAGTCCACAGGACTAGAGCTTACAATTTGCGTTCAGAATATTTCATTAGTGTGGTGTTGAGGATTATAAAATCACACCTCTACAAAAGTTGTCCTCACTCCGGCGGCCATCAGGCATAGGGGAACCAGTTTAATAGTGCTGCCTAGGGCCTCATACATCCTAAGGATGCTCAGCAGCTGAGGCAAACTTGCTTGATGCAGTGTTCTATCGTGTGAGCTACTTAGGTCAAGGCTTTGCTAGCCCTGCCTAAATGTGGCTACGCTATTGTTTTACATACCTCGAGGCAGACACACAATGCACTTCCAAGCCTCAAATTCTACCTCGCCCTCACCTTGCAAATACTTATTCCTCTGGGCCACACGGGTTTTGCCAGAAACCGTATTTGAGGCCTCAGATTTGGGTTGTGAGTTTTCTCACTGTTCCATTTCTGACCTTCCTCGGAGATAGCCAAAAAGGGCACTGGCACAGAGTGAGTGCTGTTAGCAGCTACAGATGAGCCTCACTGGAAGCCAGAATTGGGATCACTTCAACCGGAGGGTTCTGGCTGTAATTAGAGGAGGACAGACATCAAAAGTGTGAAAACAATGAGTAGTCCTGTGGCAAGTGGAAGTATCCTGAAATAGTCATTCCATGCCTTTAAATGCACCCGTTATTTCAAAATCTATTTCAAAATAATGGGCATACTATTCTGGCATCCCTGTAACCCTCCTTCCACAAGAGTTAAGGGACTTGTCGGAATAGTGATTTATTTTGAAATTTGGCGCTGTGTAGACAGCGCCAAATTTCGAAATAAGCTATTTCGAAATTACCTCAAAATAAGCTGCGCAATTTGCGTAACCAAATTGTGGCACCTTATTTCAAGGTAAGAGTGCTGTGTAGATGCCCCCTTAGATGCCAACCAAAATATATAGAATCATGATCTTTCGTGGGTAAAACCCTCTTCATCAGAGGAACTGGAGAAGAAATAAAAGAAACCAAGATATGTAAGTTCCTGTCAATTATAGGACCCATGTTAATGAGGCTGATTAAGTGGGCTGGATGTGACCCATTCATAGCTTTTGATATGGAAATGTACATGTTAAAGGCAGGAAAAATTAACATGGGTCCTACAACTGACAGGTCTGCTGTCATATATATAGATATTCGTTTTTATTATTTCCACTCCAATTCATCTGATGAAGTGGGTTTTACCCACAAATGATCATGATTCTGTATATATTTTGTTAGTCTCTAAGGGTATGTCTACACTACCCCGCTAGTTCGAACTAGCGGGGTAATGTAGGCATACTGCACTTGCAAATGAAGCCCGGGATTTGAATTTCCCGGGCTTCATTTGCATAAGCTGGGCGCCGCCATTTTTAAATCCTGGCTGGTTCGAACCCCGTGCCGCGCTTCCTAGGCTTCCTAGTTTGAACTACCGTTACTCCTCGTGGAATGAGGAGTAACGGTAGTTCGAACTACCTAGTTCGTGCCGCATGTAGCCGCGCGGCACGGGGTTCGAACAAGCCGGCTTTTAAAAATGGCGGAGCCGGCTTTATGCTAATGAAGCCCGGGAAATTCAAATCCCGGGCTTCATTAGCAAGTTCGGTATGCCTACATTACCCCCCTAGTTCGAACTAGGGGGGTAGTGTAGACATACCCCTACACAGCTACGCCTCTGAGATCAGCAGTGTGAGTCTGGCAAAGGACCATGCCCTCATGCCCTCATAAGTTCACCTACAGAATAGCACTGAGAAGAAAGCCAGCAGTATAAAAGGCTTAGTGAGGGAGAGAGGCCCTTGGTATAACTGTGTTGTGATGTACCTAGCGCATGTGTAACGGCGACAGGCAGAACTGAACCTGGGACCTCTGGTGCTCCATGCATAAGCCTCTGCTGCATGAGCTAAAAGCCAGTACGCTCTCAGCTAAGGCTGTGGAACAGACTCATTAGCTTTCTAGTTAATTCAGCTAGAGGCTCTCCAGGCAGAGTTTCCAAGAGCTGAAAGGGGAACCCATATGCAGGCACAAACCCATTTCTTGCAGGCACTTTTAACTCTCCCTCTGGTCCTTGTGTATAAACCCTGAACTGAATGGCTATTGATCATTCTAGCAAAATGATTTAGACCTATATTAGCAAGGCCTTGGGAATTTCATCTGGCCTTCAAACGTCCACGTCTTTTCTGAAAGGTCTCCTGTTGGCAGCCACAGGCCCGTGTGCAGATGTTACCACTTGAGACCCTGACTTGTATTGCAGCAGGGCAAATTCTAAAACCTAGCAGATGGCTTGAAGGCCATAGTGCTGCCTTGAGACCGCAAAAAGGTTGTGGACATGGAGCCAAGTTGTCACCAAAGTTCAGTGGGTTTCAAGGTCTGTTAAAAAACAAAACAAAATGGGCTTTTGCCAAAAAAATCCTTATTTCATAAAGTCACGGATTTTAAAGGCAGAAGGGGCCATTATAATTAGCTGCTTTGCTGCATAGCAGAGTTTAGAGAGCTGCACTCAAGCTAGATACCGCAAGTGCTGTCACTTCTGTTTGAGCCATAACATTTCTGTTTAGCAAAACATGCAGCCTTGATTCAAAGCTGTCTAGATAGCACTGGTTGAAAACCAGGATTTCCTTCCCAGAGCAAATGCCAAGAGTTTGCAATTTGTTTGTCCCAAACTGAGGCTAAAAAGGCAAACATCTGAAATTTTCCACATAGCAAAAGTGGTAGGAAAGAAAAAAAAGTGAGTCGGGAACATCAAGATGAGCGATCGAAATGTTTTGATAACGTTTTGATGTTGTATCTAAATAAGGACCAAATACCTCATTTTGAATTTGAAATGAGATAACCAAACAAGCTCCATTTATTCCCCTCCGTGACATTACTAAATTTAGTTGAAAAAAAACTATAGAGGTGTTCGCATCCTCACGGTATTTGGTGATTGTCCCAGAAAATAATCCACAAATAGAACAGAATCGGTTACAAAAGTGGAGTGGAAAGTTATCTCCTGTGTGATGTGAAAGGGAAAATAATTGGGCACCATGAAAGAACGGTAAGTATCGTGTAAATGAATCCAGACAGGCAAAAGTTTCAGGCAGGATCACAATAAGAAGAGCTAGGATTTCTTCTCTTGAGCTGCAGCAGACATGACGCTGCTTTTAAAAATGACCTTGGAACTCTCGATTTGGTGCTGCATGTTTGTGGCACAATAAAATGTGATTTATGGATGCTTCAGAGGGTTCTTTAGAACAGGTGGAATTTCAGCTCACCATATGCTGTTTCCTAAGGTGGAGGATGAAGTAAATCCCCTGTAGAAGAGGCTTTTATTGCAACATCCCAGATTTTCTGCACATCGCCTATGTGCATGCACTTCGCCTCCTAATTGGCAAAGGTGGGAAAGATTTCTTGGGTCTATTTTCTTTAAATGGAAGTGCTTGATCAAAACCATCATCTCTTTAAAACCTCAGGCCCCTCCTTCTGTCTGCTGGTGGCAATGAAGTTCAAGCTGTACCAGTACACATTTCACAGGTGCCACTCCTGTTATATCCATGTAGATGCTTTTTTATAGAATGCCAGTCCCCTTTGACACACTTGCAATCCAGCACAGCTTTTCTGTATCAATTTTTAGTCCAGGGTGTTTTTTGCATTTCATCTTTTGAAGCTGGAAATAAATGGATTAACCATTCATGTGGAGCGGTACGTGCATGTGGGTGTTAGATTTTTGTAGCTCTTGTTTTTCATTAATATCGGAATCCCTTTGGTGAGATTTTTTCCAGAGGAAAAACATTTCCTCGGTGTCAGAGTAACAGGTTGAGTTACTCGCTGTGGTCCCAGCCTGGCAATTGGGCCTTCATAGAGCCCTTGATCCTGCAGAAAAGACAGCACTGAAGAAAAAAAAAAGCATCTATCACCACAGACATTATTTATGATTGAGGGCAAAAATGATTGGCAGGAAACAGAAGTTTCAGAGACTAGCTGCCAATGTTCCTTCTAATCTTTTTCATCCATGTGTGGAATAATTTTATGTTTACCAAGGCATGTGCACCACCAGTAGAAACAAAAAAACCTAGCTGTCGGTACTCTGCTAATGAGCTGGGTGGCATTTGAATCTCTCCTGAGTGGCCACACAAACACACAGCTTACAGGGAACACTGGTAGCTGCATTTGTCTGTTTCTTCAAAAATAATGAGGAGTCCTGCAGAACCTTAAAGACTAACATGTTTATTTGGGCATCAGCTTTGTTAGTCTTTAAGGTGCCGTAGGACTCTTTGTGGTTTTTACTGAATAGAAACAATGTCTTGATCTTGTTCTCCTATTGACTTCTTTGTTAGCAGAATCCTTCCTAACCGTGAATGAATTCTTAAGGATTTTACAAGCTAAGCTGACCAATGCAATAATATACACAGAGAGCACCCTGGAGGATCAGAAGCTGCAAGCGTTGTAAAAATAGTGCTGATCAAAGCGTTGATGTTCACTGCCTACATAGGAGTGTTTTTTAAAATGGGGATTAAGAAGGAGAACATGGACAGAGTAAGACAAGGAATTACATTCCATGCACTGTAGCCCCTCTGCCAACAAATTAATTCAGTTTGACAGCAAGCTCCTTGGGGACACAGGTGGACTAGACTGGCAAGTTTTTACACTAGCTGTCTACACTGGCCATTGGAATTCGCGCAAGAACACTGACGATCTCATGTAAGATTGTCAGTGTTCTTGCGGAAATACTATGCTGCTCCCGTTCGGACAAAAGCCCTCTTGTGCAAATGATTTTGTGCAAGAGGGCCAGTGTAGACAATGCAGTATTGCTTTGCGCAAAAAAGCCCCGATCGCGAAAATGGCGATCGGGGATTTCTTGCGCAAAACCACGTCTAGATTGGCACGGACACTTTTCCACAAAAAGTGCTTTTGCAGAAAAGCGTCCGTGCCAATCTAGATGCTCTTTTCCGCAAATGCTTTTAACGGAAAAACTTTTCAGTTAAAAGCCTTTGCAGAAAATCATGCCAGTCTAGACGTAGCCGTGGTGTTTGCCTTTCTTTTTGTACCTAACATCAACAGAACTCAGCGTTTTTGTCGACAGCTGTAAACCTCATTCTATGAGGAATAACGCCTTTTGTCGACAGAGTTCTGTCAACAGAGGGCGTTATTGCATCTACACTGTCCTTTGCATCTACACTGTCATGTCGACAAAGCTGCTTGTTTTGTCAACAGAACTGGATGTAGTCTAGATTCTCTTTGATGACAGAAGCTTTGTCGACAGAACTTCTGTTGACAAAAGCCTGTAGTTTAGACGAGACTAACCAAATTATTAGGGCCTCAGCTTTCATGGGAAACACCCACTTCATCAGATGAACTGGAATGGAAGTTGCAGAAGCAGGGGTATATATAAGGAAGAAGTTACTTATGTAATCAGTCTAATCAGGTCAGGTTGGGAGTGGGTCATTCACAGCATTTGGGTGTGGGGGACTTATTTGCTGTGTGCTGAGCTTGTGTTTGTCTGGTTGGTTGGTTTGTTTGATTGTTTGTTTGTTTGAGGGAGCTTCTAAAAGGTTTGAAACCTAGAAGCTTCTGTTAATTGGCTGAGCCTCAGTCAGGGGGAGGGGCTACCAGAGCTATATAAGCCTGTGACTCAGTGACTAGGGAGCTTGCGAACAGGAACAGCTAACAGGAGAGTTTGGAGAGAGAGTTCTCCAGGTAAAACAGGAGTAAAAATGGGACCCTTGTGGTAAGTGGCTGTCTGAAGTGTGTGTTTGTGTGTGGGGGAGTTATTTGCTGTGTGCTGAGCTTGTGTTTGTCTGGTTGGTTGGTTTGTTTGATTGTTTGTTTGTTTGAGGGAGCTTCTAAAAGGTTTGAAACCTAGAAGCCTCTGTTAATTGGCTGAGCCTCAGTCAGGGGGAGGGGCTACCAGAGTTATATAAGCTGGTGACTCAGCGACCAGGAACAGCTAACAGGAGAGTTTGGAGAGGGAGGTTACAGGGGGAGGTTAGAGGGCACTACTGACTTTGGACCTTTTTAAAACATAACTCTTAAAATCTATATTCCAGAGGTTTAAAAAGAATCCCAGTTTACACTTAAACTTATTCATTAGAAAAATGGAGACAGAAGCCCAGCAGCAGAGTGGGGGCTATCCTGTTTATTGCGTCGAGTGTAACATGTATGATTACCTGCCCTATGGGTGGGTGGCGTATGTGTGCACTTGCTGCAAGGAGCTCCTGACCCTCAGAGACCAAGTTCGGGCTTTGGAGGCCAGGGTGGCTGAACTGGAGGAGCTAAGGAAGGTAGAGAGATATGTTGCTGAGACTTTCCGAGACACTGTAGTACTGTCCCACCTCCAGTCTGAGAGCCCCAGTGCTCTTAAGGAGGATGAAAGTCTCAAGGGAACAGAGCATTCAATGGGAGCAGAGGGAAATCATCCCGTAGTTGGGACCCTCCTCCCAGAGGATGTTGCGGTATCCTCTCGCCCTGAGGATACCTCTGAGGGGGAGGGAATGCCAGTTAGGAAGAGGCAAGTGTTAGTAGTGGGTGATTCGATTGTTAGAAACATAGATAGTTGGGTTTGTGATGACCGGGAGAACCGTATGGTCACTTGCCTGCCTGGTGCGAAGGTTGCGGATCTCTCGAGGCATCTAGATAGACTTATGTGTAGTGCTGGGGAGGAGCCAATGGTCGTGGTACATGTTGGTACCAATAACATAGGGAAGGGTAGGAGAGATGTCCTGGAGGCTAAATTTAGGCTGCTAGGAAAGAGACTGAAATCCAGGACCTCTATGGTGGCATTCTCGGAAATGCTTCCAGTTCCACACGCAGGGCCAGATAGGCAGGCAGAGCTTCAGAGTCTCAATGAGTGGATGAGACGATGGTGTAGGGAAGAGGGTGTTAGATTTATTAGGAACTGAGGACACTTCTGGGAGAGGGGTAGCCTATACAGGAAGGATGGGCTCCACCTAAACCAGGGTGGAACCAGACTGCTGGCACTAAACATTAAAAAGGCCGTAGAGCAGTTTTTAAACTAAGAGATGGGGGAAAGCCGATTGGTGCGGAGATGCACGTAAATCGGAGGGAGACTTCTCTTAGAGGAGAATCCATTGATAGAGATTCTCTAATCTGTAGTCAGAAAGAGAGATGGGGAGAGGACAAACCATGGGCCATAGCAGACAAACAACCGCATTCAAAGGAATCCAATGAATCAGGGAAGGGCAGACAAATAACCAGTGGCAAATTTTTAAAGTGCTTCTACACAAATGCTAGGAGTCTGACTAATAAGATGGGTGAACTGGAGTACCTCGTATTAAATGAGGAGATTGACATAATAGGCATCACTGAAACCTGGTGGAATGAGGAAAATCTGTGGGACACAATCATACCGGGATATAAAATATATCGAAAAGATAGAGCAGGCCGGATGGGTGGCGGAGTGGCACTGTATGTGAAAGAGAATGTAGAATCAAAAGAATTAAAAATATTAAATGAATCAACATGTTCCATAGAATCACTATGGATAGTAAACTAATGCTCCAATAATAAGAAATTAGCAGTAGGGATAGATTACCGACCACCTGACCAGGACAGCGATACTGACATTGAAATGCTGAGGGAGATTAGAGAGGCTACCAAAATAGAGAACTCTATAGTAATGGGGGATTTTAATTACCCCCATATTGACTGGATACATGTCACCTCAGGAAGAGAAGCGGAGATAAAATTTCTCAGTAGCTTAAATAACTGCTTCTTGGAGCAGCTGGTGCAGGAACCCACAAGGGGAGAGGCAATTCTGGATTTAGTCCTGAGTGGAGTGCAGGATCAGGTCCAGGAAATAACCGTTACAGGACCGCTTGGGAATAGTGACCATAATATAATAACATTCAACATTCCTGTGGTGGGAAGAACACCTCAGCAGTCCAGCACCCTGGCATTTAATTTCAAAAAGGGGAATTACACAAAAATGAAGAGGTTAGTTAAACAGAAATTAAAAGGCACAGTGACTAGAGCCAAATCCCTGAAAGCTGCATGGAAACTTTTTAAAGACACCATAATAGAGGCCCAACTTAAATGTATACCCCAAATTAAAAAACATAGCAAGAGACCTAAAACAGTGTCACCGTGGCTTAACCGCCATGTAAAGGAAGCAGTGAGGGACAAAAAGGTATCTTTTAAGAAATGGAAGTCCAATCCTAGTGAGATAAATAGAAAGGAACATAAACACTGTCAAATCAAGTGTAAAAATGTAATAAGAAAAGCAAAAAAAGATTTTGAGGAACAGCTAGGCAAAAACTCAAAAAGAAATAACAAAATGTTTTTTAAGTACATTAGAAGCAGGAAGCCTGCTAAAAAACCTGTGGGTCCCCTAGATGATCAAGCTATAAAAGGAGCAATCAAGGACGATAAAGCCATTGCGGAGAAACGAAATGATTTCTTTGCTTCAGTCTTCACAGCTGAGGACGTTGGGGAGATTCCCGAATCTGCACCGTCCTTTGTGGGTGATGAATCTGAGGAACTGTCCCAGATTGAAGTGTCATTAGAGGAGGTTTTGGAACAAATAGAAAAACTTAATGTTAAAAAATCTCCAGGACCGGATGGCATTCATCCAAGGGTTCTAAAAGAACTCAAATGGGAAATTGCTGAGCTATTAGCTGTGGTTTGTAACCTATCCTTTAAATCGGCTTCCGTACCTAATGACTGGAAGGTAGCCAACGTTACGCCAATATTTAAAAAGGGCTCTAGAGGCGATCCTGGCAATTACAGACCGGTAAGTCTAACATCAGTACTGGGCAAATTAGTCGAAACAATAGTAAAGAATAAAATTGTGAAGCATGTAGAAGAACATAATTTGTTGGACAAAAGTCAACATGGTTTTTGTAAAGGGAAATCCTGTCTTACTAATCTATTAGAGTTCTTTGAAGGGGTTAACAAGCATGCGGATAAGGGGGATCCAGTAGATATAACATACTTGGATTTTCAGAAAGCCTTTGACAAGGTCCCTCACCAAAGGCTCTTGTGTAAATTACATGGCCATGGGATAAGAGGGAAGGTCATTTCTTGGATTGTGAACTGGTTAAAAGACAGGAAACAAAGGGTAGGAATAAATGGTAAATTTTCAGATGGAGAGGGGTAACTAGTGGTGTCCCCCAAAGGTCAGTCCTGGGACCAGTCCTTTTCAACTTATTCATAAATGATCTGGAGAAAGGGGTAAGCAGTGAGGTAGTAAAGTTTGCGGATGATACCAAATTGTTTAGAATAGTCAAGACAGAAGCAGACTGTGAGGGACTCCAAGAAGATCTCACCAAACTGAGTGATTGGGCAGCAAAATGGCAAATGAAATTTAATGTGGATAAGTGTAAAGTAATGCACATTGGGAAAAATAACCCCAACTATATGTACAGTATGATTGGGGCTAATTTAGCTATGACAAATCTGGAAGGGGATCTTGGAGTTATCATGGACAGTTCTCTGAAAACTTCCACGCAATGTGCAGCGACGGTCAAAAAGGCAAATAGGATGCTAGGAATTATTAGGAAAGGGATAGAAAATAAGACCCAGAATATCTTACTGCCCCTGTATAAAACTATGGTACGCCCACATCTTGAATACTGTGTACAGATGTGGTCTCCTCACCTCAAAAAAGATATTTTGGCCTTGGAAAGGGTTCAGAAAAGGGCAACTAAGATGATTAGGGGTTTGGAACGGGTCCCATATGAGGAGAGGTTAAAGTGACTGGGACTTTTCAGTTTAGAAAAGAGGAGACTGAGGGGGGATATGATAGAGGTCTATAAAATCATGAGTGGTGTGGAGAGGGCCGATAAAGAAAAGTTATTTATTAGTTCCCTAAATAGAAGAACTAGAGGACACCAAATGAAATTAATGGGTAGCAGGTTTAAAACTAATAAAAGAAAGTTCTTCTTCACACAGCTTGTAGTCAACCTGTGGAACTCCTTGCCAGAGGAGGCTGTGAAGGGTAGGACTATAATAGAGTTTAAAGAGAAGCTAGATAATTTCATGGAGGTTAGGTCCATAAAAGGCTATTAGCCAGGGGATAAAATGGTGTCCTTGGCCTCTATTTGTCAGAGGCTGGAGAGAGATGGCAGGAGACAAATCACTTGATCATTGTCTTCGGTCCACCCTCTCTGGGGCACCTGGTGCTGGCCACTGTCGGTAGACAGGATACTGGGCTTGAAGGACCTTTGGTCTGACCCAGTACGGCTGTTCTTATGTTCTTATATCCAGATAGGGGAAATTGCCTTTGTAATTGAGTTGAGATCCTTATTCACTCCTAAGTTGATAGAGCTCTGAGAGTGATCAAGTAAGTGCCACAGTGTGATAGGTGAAGTGTGTCTAAAGAGTTTATGCAGAGGTCAAAAACAGTATAGAACAAAGCCTGATTTTTGGCTCCCTTGACCTTAAATACACATTCGTGTTGCTATTAGCACCTACCCTTAAAAGGTCTTATTCCAGAATCCAATAGTTTGGAAAGGAAAGGTGGAAAAATTGTGAGGTTTTCAAACTTTGGTTTGGATTCTATTGGAGTTTCTTATTTCAGAGCAACTAGTTTGTCCATACTTAAGCGGTACAACTGTTCCTTGATGGGCAGAATTTTGATCATCTCTTTGCCTTTGTGGTTGTGACTGTTAGGTGTAAACACTTCCTAGAATTCATTATGAGCCTTACTTACTACTTCATGCAACACACAGTCAACCTGTGGAACTCCTTGCCAACTTTAACAAGATTCAAAAAAGAACTTGGTAAATTCATGGAGGTTAGGTCCATCAAGGCTTATTAGCCAGGATGGGTAGGAATGGAGTTCCTAGCTTCTGTTTCTCGGAAACTGGGAATGGGTGACAGGGAGGGATCACATGATGATTCCCTGTGCTGTTCACTCCCTCTGAGGACACCTGCCATTGGCCACTGTAGGAAGACAGGGCACTGGACTAGATGGACCTTTGGTTTGACCCAATATGGTCATTCTTATGTTCTTAGGTTATATTCTTTCATTGAGGTGTAGCTTTTGTTTGGTGGAAATCAATCTTAATTAATTATATGTCCTCGATTACTGTAACTTTAATACACATGATGCCAGAAAGTACTATTATACCCATTTTACAGATGCAGAAAACTGATACACAGAGCCTGAGCATATCTACACTGCATTTGAAGGCCTGTAGCAGTGAGTTACCTACCGAGTCAAGCTCACACTATGGCAGTAAAAACAGCAATGTAAACCTGTGGACTCAGGCTGGAGCTTATATTCATTGACCCAGGTTTGAAACAGTGTAGGCGTGCCCCAGGAGACTTTATTAAAGGTTAGCCAAGAAGTCTGTGGGAGGCTGCAGCACTGAATTAATGTCTTCTAACTCCTGGGTAGTGTCTTAAACTGTGAACTAATAAGACTTTTTGTATAGGAAAGTGCTCTGCATGTGGAACAGGAGGTCCACAGTCTGACAACATCTGACCCACCTAATGTTTTCTGAGTTTATTGGCTTTAAGGCCTCTTTAGAAAACTGGAGCCAGATACTGTTCTGGAGAAACTGCTTCCAAAGCGCATGCCTACATGGATCATAAACTGCATGAATGAAAATGTTCTTTCTCAAAGGCCAAGTTGTAATTCTCCATCTCTTTCCCCGAACAAATGCATCCTGTTATATTTATTAGGTGGGGCCTTCCATGAGCAGTCAGCTCTGAGTATATTTATTTTGAAGTCATTTGCTCGATACGTGCCTCTAGCGGCCATCACTAAGAAAGAGAGTTAGGCTAGACATCACCGGCGTTGAGATGGAGCAAAAGGAGAGAAATGACGCGGTTTGGGTGACATCAGCCAAGCAGTCAGAAAAAAATTAATCTAATCTTGACAATGGTGTTAACCTGACCCCAGAGGAAATGGTCCATAAACTTCAAAGCATCGGAACAAGAGTCCAGCACCACAGCCAGGTTTGAACTATGGGATGGAACATAGGGTGTTTACGGCTCTTGCAAAAGACAAGGGAGTCCTTCCTTTGACTGGTTTGGGGATTTGTATGTCTGCCTGACTGTAGTAATCCACTTTCCATCCCCCAGTAACACCTCTTAGGCAGAGGTGAAAGTGAAGCAGCTCGTTCCGGCACATCTCTCTGGGAAGAAGGAGCCAGCTGGCAATGGGGCGCTCCATGGTAGGAGGAAGGGCGGTATGTTTCCAGCTGGGCTCCAGGGCTCTCCTTCAAGCTGCCACACCAAGCAGCAGCAGCCAAGCAGGTGATGGGGCTGTCTGGGTGTGTGTCTTCCCCCTCCCCATCAGTCCAGGGCTGTCCCAGAACTGAGCCCCCCCCCAGTATTCCTCTCACTCTGGCTGGGGAGGGCAGGGGGCAGATGAGCTGTGCATGTTCCTTTTGCTCCCTGACAGGAACAGGAAGGGGAGGAGCAAGCAAGGTCCTGGTACGAATCTCGGGGGTGGGGGCGGGAAAGGTTTTACCCCTCCCCTCCCTGTTCATCTCCACACACACACACACACACACCCCAACCCCCTGCACTGAACCCCCCATACCTCTACCCCTAATACCTGCACCACCACGTGAACCCCAAACCTCTGCCCTGAGCCCCTCCTCACCGCCCTCAACCCTGACTCCTGCACCCTCCCGTCACATTCCCATACCCCAACACTCCCCAACCCTCTGCCTTGGCGATCCCCTCCCCCCGCCCACACTGCACCCCACACTTAAATTTCTTACAGGTACTGTTGTATCACAACCTCCTCCTCCCCCACAAACCTCCTGCCTGGGATATGACAGTCGCTGTCTGAAATTTAAGTTACTTTCCCTACTGCTCAGGGGTCACCTTCTGGATTCTTCTCTCGACCCAGAGAAAGCCGGGGGAAGCGTTTCAAAGATCGAAACCCACATTTTCAGCCGCACCTACCCCTTCTTTCTTGTCTAAAAGTACACGCTTGATCCCCGCCCTAGAAGAGCTTTGTTTGTGACATTTGTGACAGATCAGTGGGGCTATTCAGTTGCATGAGTAGGCCAACATAACCTCTAAAGTACTTACTTCACTTGAAAGAAATATTACCATTTTTAATCCGGTCATTTAGAAATAACTCCAGTTTAAAGCCCAAAGTCTGATTTTCATCTACTGGGAATCTAAATACCATTGGGGTGCATTGGGTTCCCTAAGAGGTAGTGATAGTTGCAACCATGGAATGGGGCACGACACAGGCAGACCTTGCGTCTATTGATTTACAGACTTGTTTTGATTCCTCCTTTCCTGCTTTTTCAGGATAGAAATGCATGCAGTTGTGCCAAGGATGTAACTTTTAAGGCATGCTCTGTGTTCACAATGCTGTCTTCCTTGCCCCCTTATCCATTCCCATTCGCTCTGCAGTATACATACAGGGTGTGTACATGTATACATACATCTGCTTTGCCCTGTGTAAATTGTTGATTTAAAGTGTTTTGTGATGTGAGAACTGCCTACGTCAACTAAAACACTGTACGTCGTAAACAGGGGCGGGTATATTTGTATGCATCACCTGGTTATAATTGCGCATTATGTGGGTGTTCACATTACTTAATTAGGGCTTAAAGGGTGATATGATCAGTAAGTGTATTTACATACTAAGATAAAAAGGTGTACCTGTGGTCAATTTGTTGGTCACTCAGGCTATGTCTACACTGCCGAGGGGTTTTCGGCAGAAGATATGCAAATCGTGCTCTCGTTTGCATATCTTGTGCTCTCATTTGCATATCCTCTTCCAATCCTTTTTGCAGAAGAAGTTTTGCTGCTAACAGGCCCCGGGTAGATGGGGCCATTTGTTGGAAAAAACCCCCTTTTTTTGCAAGATCCTGTAAACCTCATTTTTTGAGGAATAAGGGATCTTGCGGAAAAGGTTTATTTTCCGTCTACACAGGGCTTTTTAGCAGCAAAACCGCTTCCACAAAAAGGATTGGCAGAAGATATGCAAATGAGAGCACGATTTGCATATCGTCTACCATAAAACCCCGGCAGTGTAGACATAGCCTCAGATCCCAGGGTGTGAGAGGATCCATGACAGAACAAGTATCTGCAATAAAGGAGTCCTTCTTCCCCATCTGCTTCTGGGTCCCCTGTTCTTTTTTTAACAAATACAAATTTAGGCTCCTAGATAAGTGCCTTGATTTTTTTTAAAGGTTCTGAGTACCTTTAAAACAAGAAATCAATGGCACCTTTGGGTCTTCGGCGCCATTAAAATAACAAGCCTTTCGGGTCCTTATTTAGCAAAACCACCCACACTTAACGTTGAACGGGCACGTTAGGGATTTATCATTGAAAACAAATGGTTGACCAAACAATATTCAGACCAAACTGAATTCAGAGCTCAAGAGGGTGTTTGGTCTACAGCCCAGCGGCAGACACTGCACGTGTGAGGTCGCGATTATGACTGGTTCACTCTGTGACTTTACGTGAGTCACAACTTTTCGGTCCCAGTTTTCTCATCTGGAGGGTGAGAGAGGGGGGAAGAAGGGGGCGGAATATAAGACCCTACTGAGTTTGTTCATAGTCTAGAGAATACTTTGAGAGCCTTGGTACCATGGCAGTGTCAAATATTTTATTACACTATATTTATACACTATATTTATAGGGGGAGGAGGGATAGCTCAGTGGTCTGCTAAACCCAGGGTTGTGAGTTCAATCCTTGAGGGGGGCTGTTTAGGAATTTGGGACAAATCTGTCAGGATTGGTGCTGCCATGAGGGTAGGGGAGTGGATTCCATGACCTCTCAAGGTCCCTTCCAGCTCTATGATATAGGTATATCTCCATGTTTTATTATTAGTATTATCTGTAACCTCCTGGCTGGACTTCAGTGTCTGTAGAGAGTTCAACTGTGAAAAGAACAAGTTCTCCTTCTAGGTTTTGAGTTCTGGCAGAAAGAAATGCTTTGTCATTTCAAAGATCAGTAAGTACAACAAAAGCATGATTTAGGATGCACTAAGAGACTTTAAAAATAAAGCTCTGTTATGTTTTATTATAAAAACAACACTGTTAAAAATCATTGTAGGTGAATTAAAATAACGAACTTTGGCAGATTTTTTTTTTTAATTTTGACAGGTCTCAATGTTTTATTTGTAAAAAATTGTTTCCATTTATTTTTTGGGGTGTTAAGCATTTTTTTAAAAATGTTGTCAATGTAAATGCACACGGTCATGGGAAGTCACAAGTGGACTAGACAATGGGAGAGGAAATCAATACCTTCATGATTGCAGGCTCAGAGTTAAAGATTTATAATTGAAAAACAAATTGTCAAGAAGGCAATATTCCAAGCAAGTATCCTTAAATAAAGCACTAATAAGTTCGCAAGCAGCACTCTTCTTATTTTAAGCCTTTCTGTAAATTTCCATTATTAGAGATGAAAATATTTTTCCACTGGCTTCTGTGTGAATGGTGAAATCAACCTTTATCAACACTACTGTTAAAAACCTAACCCTTCTAAGCCTACCTAGATGTTCACAAAACCACAACACAAAATAGCCAATGCACCAGAAAAAATGTAAAAACGTTGGAGGATATTTTTTTAATATCCTGTACATTTGTGATGTATCCAGTAAAGTTGTTGGCCCTGGATCCTGTTGTTGGTCTTGTTGCAGAACCAGGGGCTAATATCCCATTGTAGCTTCTTACACAGCTTTCAACTTCTCTGCAGGCTCTGCTACAAAAAATCCAGTCCTTCCCCCACCCGCAGTCTACATTTCAGCATCTTTCATGGCCCATAAAATCCAAGCTGAGCATATTTGTAATTTGAAAAAGCTGTGAAAAGCATGGTTTAAAGGATGTTTAGCCTTTGGAAAGATCTGAGTTTAGCCTTTGGAAAGATCTGAGCTTTTTCCCAAGGGCAATAGCCAAAGGAGGAAACGTCTCATCCCAGGATTTCCTTTGGATTCTAAACATTGGACTAATAAAAATGAAAGCTTTAGAAAAATGTTAATGGGGAAGCGAGAGCAGTGCTTTCCCAAATATGCTTTCACTGAAAACCTTCTTGCAGGCTGACAGTTTTTAACAACATTGCTCAGGTGTGGACGAGTGTATCCCACATGGGGAAAGGTAACATAGCCTTATAACTTTTCTTCTTCATGTGCTGTTATCTTTAGGAAGGGAAGAATTTTTTTCTTGTTGGTAAAAGTGGGTACATTTCTATTTCACTGAATCCACAAATGGTCAAAATATTTGCATTAATGATCATTAAAATTTGCAGATGGGAAAAGTAAGAAAAATGCTCCTTTGAGAATGTATGGAGTTGTATTGAAGGATATCTGCTTTACACATTTGGACATGTGATGACAATTTGATTTTGAACAGTCATATAAAGCTTTAGCTTTTTGAAACTCAGCATCTAACCTCACTAAATAATTGCCTGATCTCCCTTTGCATTGTCTGCCTCAGCTGTAATGTTTTGCAACTGTAACCATTTAAATGTATTTAAAAAAGCTTAAAACCTATAATTTTGCCATCAATTTAAATTGGGAGGGGGAGCTTAAAAATAAAATTAATATCTGTGGAAATCATATATGCAAAAAATTCAAATTCAGCCAAGGCTGAATGCCAACAGCTGCATTATTTTATTTAAAAGGCTGTTGCTGTCAGATCAAATTTCATACACAACTTAAGTTGTGTGGAGGGATGGTTTTACAAAACCTAAGACCAAAAGAATGTTTCCCTTAATTAAAACATATACCCACTGGCAACGCTTTTTTTAAACAAAGAAAGAACTCAGTCTAGTAAACATTTATGTGCAATTGGTTTTAAGCACATGAACACACCTGTTGTATTCACTGAGATGCACTTCCATGTTTGAAGCAGGTTAATAAAGCTCGGAAGGAAAGGGTCAGTAAACCCAATCCTGCAATCCTAATTCCCTACACATACATGGGGAGGTTGCTGTTGGACATTAGGAAAAACATCCTGTCAGTGTCGATAAGCACTGGAAAAAATTGTCTAGGGAGGTTGTAGAATCGTCACCATTGGAGCTATTTAAGAACAGGTTGGACAGACATCTATCAAGGATGATCTAGATTGTCCTTGATCCTGCCTTGAGGGCAGGGGACTGGACTTGATGATCTCTTGAGGTCCCTTCCAGTTCTAGTGTCCTATGATTCTATGAGTAATTCCTCTAAGATCAGAAGGGTTTTCTGTGGGAGAAGGTAAGGACTTTCAGGGTCAGGATCAAACACCCTTCTGAAGTTTCTGGGATCATTCCGGTGAACCAGAAAAATGAAACTGACTAGAAATTAAAGATGTGCTTGGAAGGGGAGAGGTGGTCCACTGTGTGCTGAGCCTAGGCCGAGAGCTTCCTAACGAGGCTGTAACCTGCCATCCTTTGATCCCTCATCCCATCAGGATCCCTTGAGAAGGGAGAACAGGGATTTTAAAAAACAGCCCCTAAGCAACCAGAGTAGTTTGGCGAGAGAGTGCGAGAGCCAGACACTCCTAATAAATATTTTCTAAACCTAGGCCAATAACCCTTCCTTCCCCACCTCCACCACCAACTTCACACCCCACAAAAGAAACACTAATCCAGGAACCTAGCCCTGCCACAAACCCCATTGCCAGCTCAGTCTGCACATCTACCCTTAGTGACACCATCCCAGGACTTAACCACATCAACCATTCCATCAAAGACTCATTCCCCTGCACATCTACTAATGTGAAGCACACTATCACGTGCCAGCAAAGCCCCTTTGCCATGGCCATCTGACAAACCGGACGGCCTCTCTGCAAAATGGACACAAAACAGACATTAAAAACGGCAACAGCCAAAAGCCAATGGGAGAGCGTTTTCACCTCCCTGCGCACAGTTTTAGACTTGCAAGTTGCCATTCTCAGACCGAAAAACTTGAGGAACAGACTGCAGAGGGAAACTGCTGAGCTGAATTCATATGCCAATGTGACACTCTGAACTAAGGTCTAAACAAAGACCTGGAGTGGTTCTCCCAGTTCAATAGGTAATTTCTCATTCAGATACTCCCAACTTCTCACCACTGTTGGAGAGGAGCCAAATTCACTCTGGTTTAATTAGCACTGATGTCACACTCCCATCTCTTCATCTTTTGTTTCCTGTCTTTATTTTTTGCTTCAGCATGAGAGAGTGAGTTGTAGCTCACGAAAACTTATGCTCTAATACCCTAATAAATTTGTTTGTCTTTAATGTGCCACCTTGTTGTTAATGGACTCGTTGTTGTTGTTAGGAAGACACGGATAGTAGCAATGGGGAATTTAATTATATGGAATTGTTGGGTGTGGGATGGCCAAGAGAACCTCATGGTGAATTGCCTGAGAGCTGCAAAGATTTCAGTATTCTCAGCACATGTAGATAGGTATTCTGGTAGGGCTGGACAGAGCTGGTAGCAACGGCAAATACAGGGTAGTGGTGACATAGTACGATTGAAGAGAGTTCCTGGAGGCCAAAGTTAGGCTGCTTGGCCAGAGATTAAAGTCAGGCCTGGCCAAACAGTGTGGCTATGTCTACACTGTAGGCTTTTTGCACAAGAACGGTTCTTGAGCAAAAACTTGCAGAGCGTCAACACTGCACGTGCATTCTTGTGCAAGTAAATTTACAGTACAGCATCAGAAAACAGGTCTTCTTCCGGAAGAGTTATTCCTCTCCTCACGAGGAATAAGCCCTCTTGCTCAAGAGCTCTTCCACAAGAAGGCAGTGTAGACAGGCAACATGAATTTCTTGCGCAAGAAACCCTTATGGCTAAAATGGCCATCAGAGCTTTCTTGCGCAAGAGAGCGTCCACACTGCCATGGATGCTCTTGTGCAAAAGCACATGGCAGTGTGGACACGCTCTTGTGGAAGATCTTTTGCACAGAACTCTTGTGCAAAACACTTCTTGTGCAAGAAGCCGCCAGTGTAGACGTAGCCTGTGTGGGGCCCCAGGCAGCATGGCTGAGCCAGGTGTGCGGGGCCGGGAGTAATGCAGGGCCCTGAGTGAGTGGCCGGGTAGGTGGGGCCGGGAGCTGGGCAGCACAGGGCCCTGAATGTGTGGGGCCCAAAACAGCCACCTCGCTCACCTTGCCCAAGGGCCGGGCCTAGTCAAAGTCCAACGTTTACATGGTCATTACTCTCTAACGTGCTTCCAGTCCCACACGTAAGATCCCGTTAGGCAGGCAGGAAAGCACACTGAGACGATGGTGTTCGGAGGAGGGATTTAGGGTTATTAGGAACTGGGGTACCTTTTGGCAAGGATGAGCCTATACAGCAGCAATGAGCAACCCAGATTAGTGAGGGGGCAGGATAAGTGTCCTTCCTTCATCTCACTGGGCCGCAAGATTGTCCTACCCAAGACAGTCTCCTGGGATCGGGTAGTTTTGCTCACAGCGTGTGTCACTTTAGTAATATCGATGGGTAAAAAACGATGTGTATGGAAACCAGCGGAATCTGGCAACCCCACGTGTGAGCAACAGTAAATCACATGTCTTGCGGGCCACGCATAGAACCCTTATGGGCTGCATGTGGCCAGTGGGACGCAGGTTGCCCACCACTGTTCTACAGCATAGGCAGCAGGTGACACTTCTCCTGGTGAAGGCTAGCTCCTTATCCCACCTCTTCCACCCTTGGCCCCATCCATACTCTACACCCGCGCCACCCTAACCCCACGCCGCCCCCTACCATCGCTTGCCACATCCCTCCTCCCCTTTCCCTCCCACTGCCACTCGCCGTGTGCACCTCTCTCCTCTTTTTGATCTAGTGACAGCAAGGGGCCTCACTTCCCAACCGAGCAGTCTCCTGTTGGGAACTGAGGCTGGGTTTCTGAAGTGCTGGGCACTGAGAGGAGGCTTGTGGCAAGCCAAGACCATTGGCAGAGCTAATGTTTGGACCCAGTGGTAGAGAAAGGGGAGCTGCTGAGTCCTGCTGAGGGAAAGCTGGCAGGATTCACTCCTGATCTACCAGAGCTCTGACTCCCTCAATGCCCTACAATCCACTACCAGGGCATCTCCCTAGCTGGCCAGCCAAGGAAGCCTGCTACCACACAGCCACTTCACTCAGAATGCATTTCCTAGACAGCTTTGGGCACGGCCTGCCACTGCCACACTCTCCAGCCCTAGAGCTGGTACTGGGAGCTGCCACGGTGGGCTGCACATGACGAGTGGAGGCACAGGGGGTCTAAGTGAGGAGAAAGGGAGGCGAGGAGGGATGCAGCAAGTGGTGGAGTGGAGGAGAGTTGGAGAGGAGCAGCCAGGCAGCAGTAAGTATTCAGGGCCTTGGGGAAGGGGAGGAGCAAGGAGAGAAAGAGGCAGGTTCACACGGACCAGGTGTCCAATGGTAGGGGCAGCAATGGCTGCACAGGGGAGGTTTGCCTCCCTTGCCTTATTATGCCCACCACCATCAGGAAGGATAGGACCCACCTAAATCAAAATGTAGCCAGAAAGGTCACAGAGGAGTTCTTAATCTGAGGATTGGAGGAAAACTGACAGGTGTGGAGGAGCAAATGGTTTGGACGGAGATATCCCCTAGGGGACGATAGAGTCAAGAGGATGTTCTATCCTAGTAAAAAGGCGAGGATAGAAGTTGATAAAGTACAGAAAGGAACTGAGGAAAAACCGTCACACAAAAAAGCCCCATTCAGTTACATTGGAGGCAGACAGTTAAACTGTGACCAATTTTCAGAGGGGTCGCCGTGTTAGTCTGTAACTTTAAAAGCAACAAGTAGTCCTGTGGCACCTTAGAAACTAACAAAAATATGTAGCATCATGAGCTTCCATGGGCAAAACCCAATTCTTCAGATGAGATGAACTTGAATAAGCATTTGTACATAAATGTTAGAAGTCTAAATATTAAGCTGAGTGAGTTTGAGTGTCAAATATTGAAGGAGGATGTTGATATAGTAGGCCACACAGAAATTATATAGAATGGTGCTAATCAAAGCAACATGATATAGTAAAACTCCAATAGTTCGGCATCCAATAGTCCGGCACTCCTGATAGTCCAGCATCAAAATGGCAAGAGCCTAGTGAGTGATCTTTGGCAAAAAATGAGTCACAAGGTAACAGCGGCAGCAGCTGAACTGTTCAAAAAGGGTAAAAAAGGCTTAAAAAAACTAAAACATTATAGTATACTGTATACAGCATGTACAATAAAAAGGGTTAAGAACACTTTCTATATAGTATATAACGTATACAGTATATATATAACCAGTTTATAGTACCTCCTGATAGTCTGGCATATTTGATAATCCAGCACCACCTAGGTCCCATAGGTTCCGGATTATCGGAAGTCTACTGTAACAGGGTATAAAATATGTAGAAATGACACCATAGGTCATGCTGGTGGGAAAGTGACACTGTGAAAAAGAGCATAGGGTTAAATATAGTAAAAAACTTAAATGTCTTGACCTGTACTATACAGTCTCTTAGGAAAAAAAGTCCATGCTTGAATAGTAAGAATATAACTGTAGGAATATGCTACCAACCACCTCACTAGGATGATATGGTGACTGTGAAATTCTTAGGGATTGGAGAAGCTACAAAACCAGAAATATTAGCAGTAATGGAGGATTTCAACTATCCCCATAATTACTGGTACACATTGCCTCAAGACAGGATGCAGAGATAAAAATTCTAAACACTATTAATGGAAAAGCTGGTATTTGGAACCCATGAGGGGAGAATTTGTGATTTAATTCCAAGTGGCGCACTCCATCAGATCCAACAGGTGACTATAAGTGAACCACTCCATAATAGTGACTGTAACATAACTAAATTGGGGGGGAGGGAGGAATACCAAAGAAACCCACCACAATAGCATTTAACTTCAAAGAAGGGAACTACCACAAAATGAGGTGGAAATGAAAAACAACAGCCATAAGAGGGAAATGCGTGCAAATTGCATGGAAACATTTAAAAAATACCATAAAGAGGTTCAAGCTAAACATATACCTCAAAAAAATCAGAGAACCAAAAAGAATCCCACCAGGGCTAAATAAAAGAGCAAAAGAGGTACTCAGAGGCAAAAAGATATAATTTAAAAATTGGAAATCCAGACTTTCTGAGGAAAATAGAAAGGAGCATAAACATTGGTAAGTCCACTGTAAAAGTATAATTGGCCAGGTGTAACGGTGGCCATAGAGAAGTCCTCCAGGCAGCTAGGGTGACTAGGAAGAAATCAGCCAATCAGGGATCAAGAGGGACTATATAATAAGCTGCAGGACTAGAGGCATTTCAGTTGCATCCCAGACCTGGAAGGGAGGTCAGGGGTGGCTGGCAGAACCAAGGACAGCTCAGAGTGGGGAGCTGTTTAGAACATTGTCTCAAGGAAGAGAAGCCCTGAGGTACCACTCTCAGACTGAGTGGAGAAACAGACAAAAAGAATGGACCGGACTCAGAGACACTCTACCAGAGGCCTCTGATAAAGTATATACCCCGGAAGGGGTTGTGATTTTTCACACGTGGCTGTGAGACTCAATCAGAGTGCTGAGTAGCTGAAAAGGCCTTTTAAAGCAACAGTGCAGGCAAATGCGCTCTACCAAACAGGGGCACTCAGTGGAGTGGAGTGCCACACCATTACAGCAAGCCAAAAAAAAAAAAAGAATTTGAAGAGCAACTACCAAAAAAAACCACAAAAATGTTGTTAAAGTTCATCAGAAGCAGGGAGCCTGTCAAACAATCAGTGAGGCCAATGGACAACTGAGAGGCTGAAAGAGCACTCAAGGAAGATAAGGACGTTGTAGAGAAGTCAAATGAATTCTTTGCTTCCATCTGCATTGAAAGGAATGTAACGGAGATTTTCATCCCAAAGCTGTTCTGTTTTGGTGGCAAACCTGAAGAATTGTCACAAGGCTTAGGCGGGCTTTGAGCAAATTGATAAATTAAACAGTAATAAAAAACCAGGACCAGATAAGGGTCACCTAACAGTTCTAAAGTCAGACTTGACATGGCAGAATGGTGGGATGGAAATCAGGCTCTGTACCAGATGACCGGAGAGTATCTCATGGAATGCCAATTTTTGAAAATAAGGCTCCACATGTGATCCTGGCAATTACAGGCTTGTCAACCTAACTTCAGGTCCAGGCAAATTGGTTGAAGCTATAGTAAAGAGCAGAATTATCAGACCCACAGAAGAACATGGTATGTTGGTAAAGAATCATCACAGTTTTTATAAAGGTGTGGAAGATAATGAGCCTTCACTCTGTGTTGTGTTTAAGCAACAAGTTGCCAGAGGCAGTTTATTCGAGCAATATTGCAAGGGAAGACAGCATAAGCGGATCTTCAAATACAAAACAATTAAAAACCAATATACCGTATTTTCCGGCGTATAGGGCGACTGGGCGTATAAGACGACCCCCTAATTTTTTAATTAAAAGATAGGGTTTCATCTTATACCCCAGCGCCCCTCCGCCTCCTTTGCTCCCTGTGTCCCTGGTCTGCTGGAGACGGTCCCCAGCAGACCAGAGGCACCGGGAGCAAAGCCGCAGCAGCTTTGCAAAGCCTCGGGGGAAGCCGGCGGGGGGGCAGCCCAGGCGCGCCTGGGATGCCCCCCCCGCCCGAGCCCCTCCGCAGCTTTGCAAAGACTCGGGGGAAGCCGGCGGGGGGGCAGCCCAGGCGCGCCTGGGATGTATACCCGGCGTACAAGATGACCCCCGATTTTTGGGGGATGTTTTTTAACATCAAATTCGTCTTGTACGCCGGAATATACGGTATATACCTTTCCGCTACATATAACATTAAACAATTACTTCCCTGCCCACTCAGTTCCCATCGGACACTGTCTTATCTCCAAGGTTCTCACTGAAGTCAGCATTCCACTCTTATCTTGGAGAGCGCGGCAGAGAGGCGAATGCAGCGTCTCTTCTAGCTCTCGCGTTAGCAGGAGTCAGAGTGAACCAGACTCTTGCTCTGCTACTGACAAACCCTGAAATGGCCACCCAAATCCCCTCTCCCTTAGTCCTGCTTCCACACTGGGAAATCATGCCTCCCCCATCTATTAGAAGTCTTCAAAAGGGTCAAGAAACATGTGGACTAGGGTGATCCAGTAGATATAGTGAACTTGGGCTTTCAGAAAACCTTTAACAAAGCCCCTCACCAAAGGCTTTTAAGCAAAGAAAACTTTTCTGGGATAAGGTGGAGGGTGCTCTCATGAACTGATAACTAGCTAAAAGACAGGAAACAAAGGATAAAAATAAATGGTCAGTTTTCACAGTGGAGAGAAATAAATAGCGGAGTCTCTAGGAATCCATACTGTGTTAGTCAACGTATTCATAAATGATATGGGAAAGGGGTACACACTGAGGTAGCAAAGTTCTCAGAAAATATAAAAATTCTCAAGGTAGGTAAGTCCAAAATGGACTGCAAAGAGTTAAAGGGATCTCCCGAAACTGGGTAATAGAAGGAAAAAAAGTCAGATGAAATTCAGTGTTGATAAATGTGAAGTAATACACATTGGAAACTGTAATCCCAACAATACGTACAAAATGATGGGATCTAAATTAGCTGTTTCCACTCAGGAGATAGATCTTGGGGTTATAGCGAATAGTTCTCTGAAAACATCTGCTCAGTGTGCAATGGCAGTCAATAAAGCTACACTTTTAGCAACCAAGAGGAAAGGGATGGATAATAAAATAGAAAATATCATAATTCCACTGTCTAACGTCAGGGTACATCCACCCCTTGAATACAGGAAAAAGTGCAGAGATAGGCAATAAAAATGATTAGGAGTATGGAAAAAATTCCAGATGAGAAGAGATTAAAAAGACTCTGTCTCTTGAGCTTAGAAAAGATACAAATAAGGAAGGGATATAGCAGAGGTCTGTAAACCCATGAATAGTCTGGAAAAAGTGAATAAGGAACTGTCAATTATTCTTTCACATTACATAAGATCCAAGGGTTACAGAACAAATAAGTGGTAGGTTTAACGCAAAAATAACATAAGAACGGCCAGACCAGATCAGACCAAAGGTCCATCTAGCCCAGTGTCCTGTCTGCCGACAGCAGCCAATTCCAGATGCCCCAGAGGGAGGGAATACAACAGGTAATCCTCACGTGATCTCTCTCCTGTCATCCATTTCCAGACAAACAGAGGCTAGAGACACCATTCCTACCCATTCTGGTTAATAGCCATTGATGGACCTAACCTTCATGAGTTCATCTAACTCTTTTTTTGAACCCTGTTAAAGTCCTCATTGTCACAACATCATCTGGCAAGGAGTTCCACAGATTGACTGTGGAAGTACTGCATTCATTCGCAGTCAACTAGTGGAACTTATTGCCATGAGATGTTTTGAAGGCTAAAAGTAAAAATGGGTTCAAAAAAGAATTAGGGAGCTATCTTCTAGGAATTTATCAATGGCTATTAGCCAAAATGGTCAAGGATGTAACATCATGTTCTGGGTGTCTTTTACCTTCTGACTGCTAGAAGCTGGGACTGAAAGACAAAGGGGAGAATCATGCAATAATTGTCCTTTTTTCCACTCCTTCTCAAGCATGTGGCACCAGCCACAGTTGGAAGAAGGATACTGGACTAGATGGACCATTGGTTTGACCAAGGCTATGTCTAGACTGCAGGCTTCTTTCGAAAGAGCCTCTTTCGAAAGATCGCGTCTAGACTGCAGGCGGATCTTTCGAAAGAGAAATCCGCTTTTTCGAAAGAGAGCACCCCGCGAGTCTGGATGCTCTCTTTTGAAGACGGCCTCTTTACATTGAAGAACGCCTTCTTTCGAAAGAGGAGCTTTCGAAAGAAGGCGTTCTTCCTCGTGAAATGAGGGTTACCGCCATCGAAAGAAAAGCCGCGTTCTTTCGAAATAATTTCTAAAGACCGCGGCTTGAGTCTGGACGCAGGGGAAGTTTCTTTGGGAAAAGACTACTTTTCCCGAAAAAACCCCTGAGTCTGGACACGGCCCAAGTGTGGCCATTTTTGTGATAAATAAATGGGATCTTTCATTTGATTATGGAAGTGAAATAATAATGGAAACAGCATAAACCATGAAAAACAATGACAACCAAATCATATACATGTAATTTGATCAAACCTTGTACTGTTTACCTTAAGCATGGTGTTAACAGTGTATGGGGCCTGATTGTGTTAGCAGCTTGTGTTTTCTTTTACACTTGTCCAGAGAGTACATTTAGGTGCCAGCCACTGCATTTCTTAATTGGTAGAGCTGTAGATCCCCTCTGCATGGGTGTGATTGGCTGCATTAAGGACAGGGCAGCTCGCACTAAAGACCGAATTTCAGTTTAATTTGACATTAGTGCGACATATATTTTGTTCACTACGGACAAGCAGCGGTGTGACTGGAGGACGGGATTTCTTCTCTATTACATGTAGAGCCATCTGACAGTGAAGTGAGATGTCATTTTTGGATGCAAAATTCTGCCTTCATCAGCCATGGTCTGAACCTTGTTGTGTCACAGGCCCACTAATGGCAGGGTGTGGGGAGACAAAGGGGGAAATTGCCCTGGGCCCGGCCATTCAAAGGGGCCTGGAAATTCCAGGCTGCTGCAGGAGCGGCGGCAGCAGCGGCCGGAAGACTAGGGCCTCTTTGAATGGGGGCAGGAACTCCAGAGCCTCTCTACCCAGCTTTGAAGGCTGGAGAGGAGGGGTCCAGCACCACAGTCTGGGCGGTGCTAAGGGATGACTGCCCTAAGCCCCGCCCCTTTTGCCCTCAGTCCCACCCCTTCCAGGGTACAGAGTTAGGCCCCTGGTGGCTGTCGGCCCCACTGTTGCATTATGTAGCAGAAATAATCAAAACACAATCTGCAAACGTGATCCTGTTCTGTGACTTGATGAAAAAAAAACCTATGGCCTAGTCATATAGGGTACCTAGTCAGCCGAGCACCACAGCGAGAGGCAAAGGGGAGTAGGGCGGTGACGTACACAACCAGGGGGCGGGGCCTGGACGAGCATGCATCCCCGACGGAGACAGAGAAGAGTGGAGAGAGAGTGAGAGGCAGGAGGGAGAGAAGAGAGAGATGGAGAGAGAGGCAGAAGGTGGAGGAGAGCTGAAAGAGAAAGGGGGAGGAAGTAGGCGGAGGAGAGAGAAAGAGAGAGAGACACGGAGCGAGAGACCAGAGGCTCAGGAGAGAAGACTGATGTGGAGGAGAGTCCTGAAAATCCCATCTTATGATGGGCTAGCTGGCTAGTAATGAAAGAAGAACCCAGCACACTGAAGTGGTGGCATGTGCCATTGAAAGTGCTCTTGTGTTGCTATAAACGAGAGCAGAAGAAACTGCAGGAAAACATAGTGCAGATGGACCTGTGACATGTACTGAAATAACCTCCAGGATTACAAAACCAAATAATTCCTAGGAAACCCTCCTGTAAAACCACCCAACAACAGGAACTGATCCATGACTCGGATGCCTAAGAGCTATGATCATACAAATAAATAACAGAGGTTCTGTTCGTCCTGCCCACGCAGATGCTGTTCTTCCAACCATTCTTAGACTGTCCCTAGAACAGCTGGTCTGTCAGGATCTTTGAAAGCTTGTTCTGTAATCAGCATAAATCTCCCCCTCCCCAAAGTCTGCCACTAATAAGCACAGGTAGATGATCACTCATTTTAAACGTAACTGCCTTTTATGAGAGATGGAGACAGAAAATTATACAACTGAATTTTTTAAAGGAAATGTTTTATTGCACGGCAGCTCAGATACTTGTGCATTTCAAGATGAATAACCATGAATGTTCCAATCGGCTTAGGTTTCTCAGCTCATATATTCCCGTTGTATTTCCAGATCTGCGATGAGAGAGCTCAATTAGCCCCCTGGGACAGTGTAACAACTTGACTCAGCCATTTATTTTGTTAAAGGGGGAAGCAGAAAGGTGCTGGAGGAAGCGGGAAGGGAGAGTGTATATTCTGCCTGTTTCACAAGTGCCGGTTCCCTGGGGATCTGGAAGGTTCCTGTATGCTGCTTATTATTTAACAACAACAGAAATGTCTCAATACACCAGAGTTTTACTATGAATGATGTTAGGAAGCTACTGAACGACATCTACCAAGATTTTTCCTATTTCTCTTTGGCTCTGGATTTTCATTAGCTGGTGGGGACCCTATAGTGACATATTCCAAACCCTTCCCAGTTTTCTCTTCTCTTCTAAGCTCTGCGTCCTTTTGACTTGTCTTTCCATTTGGGGACTGATCCATGTACAGTAAAACTCCAATAGTCCGGCATCCAATAGTCCGGCACTCCTGATAGTCCAGCATCAAAATGGCAAGAGCCTAGTGAGTGAGCTTCAGCAAAAAATGAGTCACAAGGTAACAGCGGCAGCAGCTGAACTGAGCAAAAAGGGTAAAAAAGGCTTAAAAAAAACTAAAACATTACAGTATACTGTATACAGTATGTACAATAAAAAGGGTTACAAACACTTTATATACAGTATATAATGCATACAGTATATATATAACCAGCGTATAGTACCTCCTGATAGTCCAGCATATCTGATAATCCGGCATCACCTAGGTTCCATAGGTTCCGGATTATCGGAAGTCTACTGTAGCTCCTTCCTGAGCCATTCCCTTGGTTGGCCAGAGGGGGTCGACAGAGAGCAGAGGGCCCTCATTTAGGACTGATTCAGGTGCCTTTGCAGTGCTTCTTGCCTTCTGCTGATCATTCATGCTCTTGTGAGCTCCACCGACCCATGTCTGTCTGTTGTGTGTGTTTGTACAGGTGCTGTTTGCTTTGAACCAAACCTTGCTGCAACATGAAAGTCTCCGAGCGGGCAGCTTGCAGGCCCCATACACTACTGAAGATCTCATCAAGCATTATAACTGTGGAGACCTGAACGCTGTCATATTTAATCATGATACTTCTCAGGTAAGAAGGTTCTCGTAGGGTAGCACCTCTCCTTAAAACTTAAGGCCGGGCGTTGTATGGCAAGGCATCATCGTTATTGTTGTTAATGATACCGCTTATCTGGTTTGTCCATCTCGCGCCCTCAATGGCAGCTGTGAAATCCCTATCCGGTGGTGTGTTCAAAATCAAATCCCAGATTAGTCTCTAATTTCTGACAGGGCCCCTGTCGCTGTAACAGAACACATCAAACTGCCCCTCAGCTTAAAAAATCTGTATCTAGCTTTCAAGTTTGCATTCTTGGCCCATGGAAGGTTTAAAGTACCCAGCTGTGTTCAAGAAAAGGCTTTGCAGCCTATCAGGCTAGTTAAGTGCCCATCCTCACCTCACCCCTGTGAGGTAGAGAAGGAGTCCAGAGATAGGGAAACTGAGGCAGACAGCAATACAACGCATAGGGAGCCAGTAGTCAAGCAAGGAAGAGAATCCTGACTTTGAGTTCCACTCACATTCCTTGACCACAACCCCCTCTTTCTTCACCCATCAACGTGTTCTTCCTATTCCTCTTGTTCCTTTTTTTGTTCTCCATGGCTGTGTCTAGACTGGCCACTTTTTCCGGAAAATCAGCCGCTTTTCCGGAAAAACTTGCCAGCTGTCTACACTGGCCGCTTGAATTTCCGCAAAAGCACTGACGATCTCATGTAAGATTTTCTGTGCTTTTGCGGAAATATTATGCTGCTCCCGTTTGGGCAAAAGTCTTTTTCCGAAAAACGTTTGCGCAAAAGGGCCAGTGTAAACAGCAGAGATTTGTTTTCCGGAAAAAAGCCCCGATCGCGAAAAAGTGCTTTTGCGGAAAAGCGTCCTGCCAATTTAGACGCTCTTTTCTGAAAATGCTTTTAACGGAAAACTTTTCTGTCAAAAGTATTTCCGGAAAATCATGCCAGTGTAGACATAGCCCATGTGTGTCTCATTTGTCGGGGAAGAGCATGGTTTTACCTTTGGGTTGCTTTATGCATGTGTGGGGGGGGAGGGAAGGGGGCGGTAACAACCAAAAAGCTTTGCTAGGAATGTGTCCAAACAAAAGATGGAGTGAACCTTATGTAAATAGCCTACGAGGCTAAATAACTTCTCAAACATGCCACAGTCCAAGAATATTATATGTGTCTGTTGCAGCCCTCCGGTCTATGTTGATTTTAGTTATCTGGTGCTAATAAAGGCTTTCAGTGTAGCTGGAACCTGTCCTTTGCAGGCCAGCTGATGGCTTGTGGCAATCTGTGAGAGAGCATGCTGGCTTATTATGTATACGCTGATTTTTTTCTCACTGTTAACTGTTTGGGAGCAGTCTCAGGGTACATCTATGCTGTTGCACATTGCTCGAAATAAGCTACGCAGTTTAACCTCTGCAAATTGCGTAGCTTATTTCGAGAGCGCCTATTTCGAAATGTGGTGCTGTCTACACCGGGCCAAATTTCAAACAATGTTCAGCGCTGTTCTGACAAGTCCCTTAAACTTTGTGCAACGAGGTTTACGGAACGTTGGAATAACAAGCCCATTATTTCGAATGTATTTTGAAATAACGGGCTTCCTGTAAAGATGCGGAGAAACCTATTTCAGGATAACATCTGTGTAGATGTACCCTCAGAGGGATGGCTGTGTTAGTCTGTAGCTTTAACAACAACCAGTAGTCCTGTGGCACCTTAGACACTAACATAAAATATACAGTTTTATGAGCTGTCGTGGGTAAAACCAACTTCATCAGATGAGCTGGAGTGGAAATAACAGAACCAAGATATTTAAAACAGGTGGGAAATCCACCAGTCCTACAATAGACAGGTACTCTTCCCCTGTCTCCTCTCCCTCTCCCCCCCCCCCCCACACCATTATAAATACCTTGTTTCTTTTTTTCCCCCACTCCAGCTCATCTGATGAAGTGGGTTTGACTCACAAAAGCTCATGATACTATATATAGTGATAGAAATGTAGCTGTGTTAGTCTGGTGTAGCTGAAACAAAAAACAGGACTATGTAGCACTTTAAAGACTAACAAGATGGTTTATTAAGTGATGAGCTTTCGTGGGCCAGACCCACTTCCTCAGATCAAATAGTGGAAGAAAATTGTCACAACCATATATACCAAAGGATACAATTAAAAAAATGAACACATATGGAAAGGACAAATCAAATTTCAGAACAGAAGAGGAATGGGGGGGAAGGTAAATGTCTGTGAGTTAATGATATTAGAGGTGATAATTGGGGAAGCTATCTTTGTAATGGGTAAGATAATTAATGTCTTTGTTTAAGCTTAGGTGTAAAGTGTCAAATTTAAGCATGAATGACAGTTCAGAGGATTCTCTTTCAAGTGTAGTCTTAAAAGGTCTTTGAAGCAGGATGCAGGTAATCAAGTCGTTGAGACAATGTCCTTTCTGGTTGAAATGGCAAGAAACAGTTTTTTCTTTGTGATCCTGTCTAATATCTGTTTTCTGGGCATTGATTCTTCCCCAGTCTGGGTCTGGCCCACGAAAGCTCATCACCTAATAAACCATCTTGTTAGTCTTTAAAGTCCTACATAGTCCTGTTTTTTGTTTCAGATACTATGTATGTTTGTTAGCCTCTAAGGTGCCACAGGGCTACTCATTGTTTGGAAGCAGAATCTGTGTTTCTTGGGCTATCATCTACTGCTGCTTTGATTCAGGGCGACTTCACAAAGAGGACACTGAACCGTGACTCAAGAGGACAATGAAGATAATGGGATGGGCCTTCTGCGTAAAGTGCTTTGAGATCTATGCATAAAAAGCTCCATACAAGAGTTACGTTGTGCGGGGGCAGGGAACCGTTTTTGAGCTAGGGGCTGCTGAAAAGTCCGTTGGGGGATGCACACAAGTGAGAAACAAAAATAAAATAAAATAAAACAAAGTCTCACTGATGTGGCCCCTGACTGAGAAAGAGAAAGACTCTCTTCACATTTCCCTCACACACCAGAGCCTAGGCGACCTCACACTAGTCGATTTTGTGTGTTCCAGCCCCACAGATATCCAGTCCTGGGGGAGAGGAAGAGGGAACCCTGAGCTTCAGCAGCTGGATCCAGACAAGAACACCCATCTTAGCTAGGTCTTACCTGCCCCTGGGGAAAGAGCTGTCTCTTTCTTACACCCCCGACAACACTTATATAGGTTATCCTGGCATACGAGTCCCATTGCGCTGCAATTCAGACAGCTCCGTGATGTTAAAATATGCAGATAACATGCTGTTCCGCCAAGGGAGAACCACACGTTAACGAACTAAGAAGCATGGATCCTTTTGTGAGTCTAAGAAGAGGCAGCCGAGAACCTTCCATCCTTTCAGGGCCTGACTCCGACTCCTCTACCCATGTGGAGTAGCAGCACCCTGTGTGAGTGGTCACGCTTTGTCAGTGGAGCGCTGGACCCTGCGCTACCCAGCATGCAATGAGTGAATGTGGCCAAGTTGGGTCATTAATTCAGCGGTTCTAAGACTGTGGAGTCTGGACTAGCAGAAGCCCCTCCTGAGTACTGCTGAGAAGACAAGCAAAGGCGTCACTTTCCTAAGGTGCCGGTGGTGCTCAACCCCTCTCTTCAGCCCCATGGAAAGAAAACCCTAATCACTAGTTCTTGTTGTGTGTATTAGTGTAGTGCCTCAGGCGACGGCTAGACTACATCCCTCTGTAGGATGCAAATCAAGCACTTCGAAAGTGCAAATGAAGCTGGGATTTAAATATCCCATGCTTCATTTGCATAAACATGGCTGCCGCTTTTTTTTAGATGGAGTTTTTTCGAAAAAAATGGCAGTCTAGACGCAATCTTTTGAAAATACAACCCTTTTTCGAAAAATCCCTTATCCTACAAAAAACGAGGTTTACAGGATCTGTCGAAAAAGGCTTTATTTTCTAGACTGACTTTTTAAAAAAAAATCTCCATTAAAAAAAAGTGGCTGCCATGTTTATGCTAAAGAGGCATGGGATATTTAAATCCCGGCTTCATTAGCAATTTCAATGTGCCTAAACTACATCTCTCTGTCAACAGAGATGTGTAGTCTAAACACACACCCAGATTCTCAGGCATGGACCGGGATCCCACTGTGCAAGGCGCTGTACAAACACAGAACAAAGATGGCCCCTGCCCCAAAGCGCTTACAATCTAACCAGAAGGCAAAAGATGAGAGAGGAAGCAGACAGATATATGGAGGAGTTCAAAGAAAAAAGGAGGAATTTGGGTCCGGCACCACCATACCAGCTGCTTAGTTATTCTCTAGTTAATGTTTCTGGAGGGATCATGGTAAAAGGATTTGAAGGAGCATAGTGAAGTGACTTTCAGGGTGTTAATGAGGAGCTCCTTCAAAGCATAAAGGGCAGCATGGAAGAAAGCACTAAGGTGTTTGTTTATCCTTCCATCATCTACTGGTTACATTCACAATCAAAGATGGTAGTCGACCCTTTGATACTGAATAAGGGATGATAGATAGGGTGGGTGTAGACCACGAAGAGCCATGAAAGAGAAGACAAGTAGCTTATGTTTAGAACCACAGAGTTAGGAGGGACCTTTGTGTGTTGATGTATTAGAGAAGAGGATACCAGTGGAAGGCTGCAAAGACAGGATCTCAAAGTTATTTGGGGCAAATATATGACCATTTCACAGATGGGGACCTTAGAGGCTCAGTGATAAATTGGCCAGGGTCAAAAACAAGTGGCATAATCAGGAGTAGAATCAAGGTGAGCAGATAGCCTGTCTTACCTTTTCACCACTTTAAAACAATACAATCTCTCCAGCAATATATCCATGCTCCGGAGAGCAGTTTGCCATTGTTCCCATTGATTGCAGTGACATATAGGAACTCTGTGTCAATAAATCGCAGATATCTGCAATTGACCTGCATTTTAGACTAGCGAGGAAGAGAATTTTTTTTTTTTAAAGTTCTTCTCCTTGCAAATTCTAGGATCAAATACTAAGTTAAAAACATGCCATTCCACCTCAGGGGAAACAATAAAGGTTCTAAGCAACCTCTCTAGCCAGAGTACCACAGAGCAGTTAGATTAGACCAGTGTTTCTCAACCTTTTTTTTTATAAAGTATCCCTTTTTTAAAAAAAAAAATTATAAGTAACTTCAGTACCTACGGTTTTCAGACACAAAATGTTTTCTACCCTTGCAACACATTTGTTTAAACAACTTAATCGTAGCCGGGCAGGCAATGAAATTTTTGGATGTAAAAATTACAAAAATAATAAAACTCTGTAAAACTTAAAACAAAAATTCAGTTTTCTCCAAATTTCAGTTGCGTTGATGTATCCCCTCCAGCCCCCCCTTCCCCCCCCCCCCCCCGACTTCACTGGTTGAGAAACACTGGATTAGACCACTTACAAGCCGAGGAAATTTAAAATTCCGTAAAATACTTCAGGCTACATAGCAAAATGTTGTCAGTGGCAGAACTCCTGTTGACTTGACTGGGGACAGAATCAGGCCCAGTAAGTCTTTTTTTCAGATTATTTTTTTTAAAGGCAGCTTTAGATTTCATGAAAGACAAAAATATGCCCTTTGAACTACTCAGCATAGCTCCAAAGTTTGTTCTGGTTTGGTGTTTTTTTTTTCCAGGATGCATGGAAATGCCATGTGATCTGGCTACCAAATTAGATTAGCCTTTATGAAGTATGTATAAAACATATCCTTTTTCTGGAGCACAAAGGATTCTTGGCTTGACTGTAAGCAGTGTGGTTTCTGATGAACTGATAAGTTTGCAACCCTACCCAGGATGTTATGTACAGAACATGATAGGCCCACAAGTAGAAAAAGACTGTACATTCCAAAAGCACAAATATCATTACTTACATTTCTGGGTAAATACAATATCTCCTTATCCTGGTGGTAGAACTGTCAGCCTTCTTGGAAGATGGCACCATTCTTCTGTGATATCTGTCAGCTGGGGCACCATTTCAGAGCTTCAGGCTAGTCTGTGCAGCTGGTACCAGACAAAGTACACTGTGAAATGTCACATGGAAACAAAACATTGTTGGAGTGAATGGTTTGGGGTGTAGGACACTAGGTATAAATTAATATCCGAGCGCAGTAATTCAGCTAGCTAACATTTGCAGGTCATGCTGCCACGCAGAATAATAATTTACCCAAGATTTAGTTCCAGCCTGAAAGATGCATGTAGGATTTTTTGAGAGATCTGTTTTACAGAGGAAGGATGAGCCAATGGTTGGGACAATGGAAATGTGGGTTCAGGTTCCTGATCCTTCTTGCATGTGCTTGAACAAGTCATTCAGGGTATGTCTAGACTGCATCCCTCTGTCAGCAAAGGGATGCAGATTAGGCAGGTCGACATTGCAAATGAGGCAGGGATTTAAATATCCTGTGCCTAATTTGCATAACAATGGCCACCGCGTTTTGCCAGCTCAGCACTTTGTCGGCAAAAAGTGGCAATCTAGAGGGGGATCTGTCGAGAAAGCAAGCCTTTTTCAATAGATCCCTTATGCCTCCTGCAAGGAGGTTTACAGGATCTGTCAAAAAAGCCTTTTTTTCTTGCCATAGCCTCCTCTAGACTGCCGCTTTTTGCCGACAAAGTGCTGAGTCAGCAAAATGTGGCTGCCATTTTTTTGCAAATTAGGCACAGGATATTTAAATCCCTGCCTCATTTGCAAAGTCAACCTACCTAATCTGCATCCCTCTGCCAACAGAGGGGTGCCATCTAGACATACCCTCAGTGTCTCAGCTCCGCAAGGGGGATTAGAACTTGCTACCTCCTGGGGTTGTTGTGAGGCTAAATCCATTCAAGGGCCTGTTGGCAATGCAAGCTCTAAGTGCCTTCTGTAGCTATGGGCCAGGTGATCAGATGGTGTAAATTGGCAAAGTTGTGCTGAATTGAATGGTGCTATGCCAGTATAGACCAGCCAGGGCTTAGTAGACCAGCTGGAGCTCAGGGTATTAAAGGTTCCAGGTGGGTAGCTTTCCATCTTACCAGATCAATTCATAACACAGCTGTCTTTGACTGCTGAAACTCATGCTGATGCACCTTTGGATGGGAGAATGGCTTGGCTGAAGACAGCTAGCTGAAGAAGGTGTTCTAATATCTTGAATACTGAGTACATACTGTGTATAGATGTGATCTCCTCACTTCAAAAAAGATATTTTGGCCTTGGAAAGGGTTCAGAAAAGGACAACTAAAATGATTAGGGGTTTGGAATGAGTCCATACGAAGAGAGGTTAAAGCAACTGGGACTTTTCAGTTTAGAAAAGAGGAGACTGAGGGGGGATATGATAGAGGTCTATAAAATCATGAGTGGTGTGGAGAGGGTGGATAAAGAAAAGTTATTTATTAGTTCCCTAAATAGAAGAACTAGAGGACACCAAATGAAATTAATGGGTAGCAGGTTTAAAAAAAAAAGAAAGTTCTTCTTCACATAGCGTGTAGTTAAACTGTGGAACTCCTTGCCAGAAGAGGCTGTGAAGGCTAGGACTATAACAGAGTTTAAAGAAAAGCTAGATAATTTCATGGAGGTTAGGTCCATAAAAGGCTATTAGCCAGGGGATAGAAATGGTGTCCCCGGCCTCTGTTTGTCAGAGGCTGCAGAGGGATGGCAGGAGACAACTCGCTTGATCATTGTCTTCGGTCCACCCTCTCTGGGTGCTGGCTGCTGTTGGCAGACAGGCTACTGGGCTAGATGGACCTTTGGTCTGACCCAGTACAGCCATTCTTATGTTCTTAATAGTACGGCCATTATTGCCGCATAAGTGGGTGCTAGACAACAACCTTTCTCCTTTTGAAACTTGGATTCAACCCTGCATCACTGGGCAGCATCTGGAATAAACTGAAGTATCCCCAGCACAAAAGCAAGCTGCGCCTTGTCAGTGCCAGCAGACACAGCTGCCAACAGGAATGGAAGAGCAGAGGGTACTCTCTGTTCGTACTGAGTGCATTGGCCAGACAGATGGATGGCAGAATGGGAGTGCATGCTGTATTTGGGAATCAGGTTGATTCGACAGAGCTGGATGAGAGAACCCGTACAGAATACTCCTCATTAGAGCCCTGCCAATGCACTCAGATCTGCTTGATATCTGTAGCTGTGGATGCAGATATCCGCGACTCATTTTTGTGGCTACAGCTGCAAAAGCGAATGCTAATTTTGTGTCTAGAACCCCGCACATTGGTGGATATCTGCTTTATATCCGCAGGAATCTGTATCCGAAGCTGTAGATGCAGATAGCCACGGCTTGTTTTACGGGCGTGGGTACAAATTTTGTATTTGCACAGGGCTCTACTCATTATTGTCCTGCCGCATGTCAGTACATTCAAATGAGACCCTTGCGTTCCCCTCCACTAAATAAATCCACTGCCATTTTTTTAAATCCATTCTTTTTAAAGGGGAAGAACTCCAAACCCTGTTGGCTCTCTGCATAGCCAATCACAGTCTCTCCCTGTTCATAACTCCTTAATTAAACTGAATAAACCACAGCAGGTCCAATCTTATTCAGTTAGACTGTGACACAGAAGTTGAGAGATTTATGCCGGACAGTCTGGGCGGAGAGTCAAAGCGATACTGAAATGAAAATACTATAAATGTAGAGATGGGGAAGGAGTGTTCTGCTTTTTGGCCAGGCTTTATTTTTTCCCTTTATGGAAGAATGCTGTGATATTCAAGCAGGGGTAGCCCCACCAGATTAGATCAACAACTGTCTTGTTGATTATCCTTTTTCACAATGTGCTCAACCACAAACACTCCAGAAGAAGGCGCAGAAAAAACTTTTTTTGTCATGATCCAGTTGAAGAAAATTGTTGATTCTGAGACCCAATGTAATTTGACTGAAGTGGGGGCTCTGGGATGGGGCTGAGGAGGAGAGATTTGGGGTATAAGAGGGGGCTCCGGCTTTGGGGGAGTCAGGGCAGGGGCAGGAGGGACTTACCTCAAGCAGCTCCCGGTCAGTGGTGCACGGGGGTGCTAGGGCACCTCTCCTGGCATCTCATACCAGCTGCACCTCAGAAGAAGCCAGCAGCAAGTTCCCAGCCAATGGGGGTGCAAAGCTAGTGCTCAGGGTAGGGGCAGCACACGGAGTCCTCTGAGTTCTCCCCTTACCCCCACATAGGAACTGGGCCTGCTGCCGGCCGCTTCTGGGGCACAGCGCAGTCTGCGGTGCCAGGAGAGACAGGGAGCTGCCTTCACCCCCCCCCACAGCTCACCCGATCCCCCCGCAGCAATGAGACCCAGCTCCCAACATTCCACCCCCCGAGTCCTGGGGCATGACACCTAGTTTGAAAACACCTGCAATAAGCTATTTGACTTCAGTGGTATCCTATAAGGGAGAGTTCCACTAGTGAACTATGTATGAATTTAACTATGGGTTAATGGCCAATGTGGTAACTTATTGGCTACGTCTACACTGGCATGGTTTTCCGGAAATGCTTTTAACAGAAAAGTTTTCTGTTAAAAGCATTTTCGGAAAAGCACGTCTAGATTGGCAGGATGCTTTTCCACAAAAGCACTTTTTGAGGAAAAGCGTCCGTGGCCAATCTAAATGCGGTTTTCCGCAAAAAAGCCCCAATCGCCATTTTCGCGATTGGGGCTTTTTTGCAAAAACAGTACTGTGCTGTTTACACTGGCCCTCTTGCGCAAATGATTTGCGCGAGAGGGCTTTTGCCCGAATGGGAGCAGCACAGTATTTCCGCAAGAACACTGACGATCTTACATGAGATCGTCAGTGTTCTTGCGGAAATTCAACTTGCCAGTCTAGACAAGGCCAGTATGTATGAATTTAAGCATCCAAGAATTCCTTTAGTCCATTTGAAATGGATTGCTTCTCAGGGTAATTGGATTTTTCTTTGCTCTCGTATTGAGAGAGGCTACATAGGAGGGCCTCCTTATTATTTTGTCTCCCTTTCTATCCTACCCCCATCATTGGCTTCCTTTTTTGCCCTGGATTCCATTTCTACCTCACCTCATCCCTCCTCAGAAGTCTTCTGTCTTTCTGCCCTCCTCCATTCTCAGCCTCCCTCTCTTGTGTCCTCCGCTTGGGCCGTGTTGAAGCTGGACCGCTTGCGAGTCCCCGTTTCTGCACTGCTTTTTGGCACCAGTTTTGGTTAAACTAGATCCCACTGGATACTGAGGTGTGACATGCCTGGGCTGCTTTATTGAGATGGCAACTCAGCAATCATAATTGATGTGTATGTAGCACCTTTCCCACAGACGAACCTTTACACACTGTGCACCGTACCAGGCCTGATCACAAGCCCTTTGAACTCAATGAGGCATCTTTCCATTGACTTGAACGGGTGTACGATTAGCCCTGCATTGTGCAGCAACTCAGTGGGAGAAGCCTGCCCCTTGTGTAGTGCATGTAGCACAACTGCATGCTCCTGAACAATAATAATTAATATCTAGCTCTTCTATGGCCACGTCCATCTGCAGATCGCAATGCGCTTTATGAAAGAGGTTGGTATCATTATCCCCATTTCACAGCTGGGAAAACTGAGGCACTATGATGTGTCTTGCCCTTCAAGCCAGTGGCAGAAATGGAAAGCCTGAGTCCAGGGCTGTATCTACTACATCACACAGCCCTCCAATTACATTTCCCTACAATCTGGCCCAGAAAATTTCCCTCCAATCTGGCCCAGAAAATTTGTTTTAAACCGCTACTGTGGCAGCCATCACTGTGCACCGAAGTGAGCTGACAGATTTTTGGGGCCCCGGGACAAGGGGAGGGGCTGGCTCTGTGGTCCTGGAAGGGGCGGGGCCTTGGGTGGAAAAGGTGGGGTTGGAACTGCCGGCTCTCAGCTCCACCTGGACCGTGACATCATCCTCCCCCAAGTACAGTCCAGAGTGCACCACCTGGAGCTCTCCTGCATGGTGTGTGGGGTTCCTTTTGAATCACCAACCTCCAGAGAAGTTGCCCTCTTTGTCTGCGGAGGCCCTACCGTGCCTCTCCCCCACCCCCCTCACACCCATCCAATTAGGGCCTGGGAGCGGGGGGAAGCGCACAAAGTTTCCTCTGCCCTGCCCCCGCCCTGCAAGGAGCACATGGCCCTTAGAAGCGCCACGCCCTCCTGGCAGGGCGGGAGGAGACTTTGCAAGCTGCCCCGCCCCCCAAGCCCTGATTGACCTGGGGGTAGAAGGAGAAACGTGCAACGTCTCCTCCCACCGCCAGGGGCATGGACGCCTAGGGGGAATCTTGAGGGGGGAAGAAGTCTTCACACTCTCCTCCACCCCCAGACCCATCATGGTCTGTGGGTGGGGAAGCAGGGAAGTATCCTGGCCCCGCCCCTTCCACTTGAGGCTCCGCCCCTTCCGGTGTGGCCTAGGCCCCAGTAAAAAATTATTGCCCCCCCCCGATCTAGATCATCCCTGACAGATGTCTGCTTTTAAATATCTCCCATGTCACATCAAAGGAGTCTGCCCCCTCTATCCCAAGAGGAAAGCTGCGGCGTGTCACTTTCCAACTCGCTGGGTGTCTGCAAATCACTTGGTTGCGATACGTATCCCTGGAGCAACGTTCTCTGAGCATCCTGCATTTCACCTGCCCTTGGAGACAGAAGGGTCCTAAGAATTCTAATCGCGTCATTCACTTGCCTCTGTGCCAATGCTGGAGAAACACCATGGCGTGTCTGGCTCGCTTCCAAAGCGAGTCAGTGAACCTGTAAATACAAACCGCACGGCTGAAGCCATTAGGTGACGTGTTGAATGATAAGCAGGCCCCTGATGCGTCTAAGGCATGGAGCTTTATGGAGGCGAAAGAAAATAAATCTGCTGCATGCCACGTGGGAAGCTATTGAAATGGGGCTGTTGGGAGCCATCTAATCACCTTCCGGGCTGAGGAGTGTAGATGAGCTATCATGGCACCTTGTCTTTCCTTTGGAAGAGATTGCTCTTTCCAATGAAGCTCTGCCCAGAGCACTCCTGGGCGCCCCACGAGTTGACCCAAAGGAGCTGTGTTCCAGACAAAAATCAGTCCTGCAGCCCTTGTGCGGGTCTTCAGGCCAGCTGAAGCCAGGAGATCACCCATGATCGGGCCATTATGTCTGGTCACCAGAAAAGCTGATCTGAATTGTGACATGATTGTTCGCACCAGTTCATGCTCCTGGGTGTGAGAGAACACCAGCTTGCTGCATCCTTCTGCACTCTGGGGCAGGAAAGAAAAGAAAGTTCTTCTTCACACAGCGTGTAGTCAACCTGTGGAACTCCTTGCCAGAGGAAGCTGTGAAGGCTAAGACTAGAACAGAGTTTAAAGAGAAGCTAAATCATTTCATGGAGGTTAGGTCCATAAAAGACTATTAGCCAGGGGGTAAAATGGTGTCCTTGGCCTCTGTTTATCAGAGGCTGGAGAGAGATGGCAGGAGGCAAATTGCTTGATCATTGTCTTCGGTCCGCCCTCTCTGGGGCACCTGGTGCTGGCCACTGTCGGCAGACAGGATACTGGGCTAGAAGGACCTTTGGTCTGACCCAGTACGGCCGTTCTTATGTTCTTATGACACTTTTAGGAAAATCTTCTGCTCCACTGTGTGCATGAACCACAATTTTGGATCCTCAGATCTTCCGACTTTTTAGGCTTTGGGAACAAGACCCCAGATTGAGAGCCAAATGTTCGCAAAAGGCTGCTAATTTTCACAATGGGTCAAACCAAAACACCAGCTATCTAAACAATCTCAAACTCTGGCCCAGGGCCAGGCATGTCGTTTTTTGGACATTTGGATCCAACATTTTGCAGGTTGGGTTCCGTTTATTTTGAATAGCTCTGGTCCAGAAAAAACAAACACAAGCACCAAATTTTTTTCATGGGGATAAAAACTGCGTGTTTCAAAATGGTCATCCCAGAAATGGTGGAAAACCATTTATTTTGTTTTTTTGAAACCTTTCATAACAATGGAGTTTCAAAACTTGGAAACCAGAATGCATTTATCCATTCAATATTCATGTAGTTGGAGACATTTTGATCGGCTCTGCTTAGCTACAGGGGAGCAAAGGATAAAAGAGGTGCTGTAAAGAGAACAAGGGCTTGACTATATTACAGTGGGTTTGCTAGTACAGGTTGAACCTCTCTGGTCTGGCAACACCCATGGTCCAGCATGATTTTAGTTAGCCAGATGTCTACTTATCATGGATGTGGCCAAGTTTCCCGCCGTCCCATAAAGTTTGTTTACCACCACCAGTCCTGGCCCTCAATGTTCTGTGTTGTTATTTAGCTCTGATTTACCCCTACATGTCTTCTAAGAGCCCAGCAAGCAATGTAAGTGTTGGTAACGCTGCTAGACAAGATTGACCTCCCATGGTTAGGCAAATTCTCTGGTTTGGCACTGGTTGGGTCCCAAGGGTATTGGACTAGAGAGGTTCACCCTGTATATCAATACTGATATAACTAGTGGAGTTTTTCAGATAGTATAGATAAACCTATTATTTTTATGGGTTTTTTTGTTTTGTGTTGTTGCCGGGTAGTTTTCTTGATTAGAGTGTGTGTGTAGTATTTTGGGGTGTGGGTGTGTTGTTTTTTCCCCCCACACACACCTAGCCAACATAGCCAGGCTGGTAAAACTTTTGAGTAGACCAAAATTCAGTGTAAGATGTCCTCGGAATCCAAAAACATCTGTCAGTCCTGTGTCAACTGCTGCAAAGCGTTTGAACAGTTCCTGGCTTTTAAGGTGCTGTTTTTATGAAGTTGGCCTTGGAAGGACTTATTTAATCCTACTTGTTCAAGGGAAATGGGAAGGACTTGTTTGTTTTTTAACTCTATTGTAGCTTAACGATGGGAGATGCTGTTTCTCTTTTGTATTGTAGCCAGAGGACATTTTTGTCACCTCATTATAAAAAATAAAGCATTTGACTTCCCTGACTTGGCAGGATTAGAATTCAAGCATTCCACAAGAACTCCCACATGCTACTTGAACACCATAGGTCAGATCCTCATTGAATGTAAATCAATGTAACTCTGTTACAGTCAATGAAGCTACACTGACTTACACCAATTGAGAATTTGGTGATGCCTAGATTTTAATCAGTGGGAAGGGTGCATTTGTGTATAGACTAAGGTCAAATCCTGGATGGATTTATATGTTATACAATTCTACCTTGCACAGAAACTGCTTGCCTTGATCTGCCCTGCGGTAATGACATTGGTCTCATTTGTTTCTTCCAATTTTCTGTACAACTGGAGCAAAATCATGACGATCTGCTTTGGGGTTATGTGTGTTATTTTGAACATTTTTCTTTGGGGAAAGGGAGGAGTTGTGACTCTTTCCTTCCTCCAATCCCAATCCTGAAATTCTAGGACAGCGGTACTCAAACTATTAGGTAGGAAAGGGAATCACAACCCTATTTTAATGGGGTTGCCACGGTTGGTTTAGGGATTTGGAATGGGTCCCCTATGAAGAGAGATTAAAAAGACTTGGACTTTTCAGCTTAGAAAAGAGGAGACTGAGGGAGATATGATAGAGGTCTATAAAATTATGACTGGTGTGGAAAAGGGAATAAGGAAAAGATATTTACTTAGTCCCACAACATAAGAACTCGGAGTCACCAAATGAAATTAGTAGGCAGCAGGTTTAAAACAAACAAAAGGAAGTTTTTCTTCACTCAGTGCACAGTCAGCCTGTGGAACTCCTTGCCAGAGGATGTTGTGAAGACTAGGACTTTAACAAGGTTCAGAAAAGAGCTAGATAGATTCATGAAGGTTAGGTCAATCAATGGCTATTAGCCAGGATGTCCCTTGCCTCTGTTTGTCTGGAAATGGGTAACAGGAGACGGATCCCGTGAGGATTACCTTTTGTGCTCCCTCCCTCTGGGGCATCTGGCATTGGCCACTGTCGGCAGACAGGACACTGGGCTAGGTGAAACTTTGGTCTGACCCAGTATGGCCGTTCTTATGGGTTAGATGTGCTTGTGATAAGGGCCCAAGCTCAAGCCACATGGTCCGAGCCCTGTTTCAGCCCTGGACACCAGGGTTCAAGTTATAGGTCCCCTTCCTGAGGTCGAAACCCCTGGGTTTGGACTTTGACCTGGCTGTCTGGGATGGTGGGGCTCGTAATTTCGCTTCCCACTTGCTTGGGGTAGAGGGCTTAGGGCAGGGTCCGGCTTCGGCCCTTCCTCTTGGGATCATGTCATAACTTTTGTTGTCAGAAGGGGGTCACAGTGCAATGAACATAAGAATGGCCATACTGGGTCAGACCAAAGGTCCATCCAGCCCAGTATCCTGTCTGCCGACAGTGGCCAATGCCAGATGCCACAGAGGGAGTGAACTCAACAGGTAATGATCAAGCGATCTCTCTCCTGCCATCCATCTCCACCCTCTGACAAACAGAGGCTGGGGACACCATTCCTTACCCATCCTGGCTAATAGCCATTAATGGACTTAACCTCCATGAATGTATCTAGTTCTCTTTTAAACCCTCTGGCAAGGAGTTCCACAGATTGACTATGCGCTGTGTGAAGAAGAACTTCCTTTTATTTGTTTTAAACCTGCTGCCCATTAATTTCATTTGGTGACCCCTCGTTCTTATATGATGGGAACAAGTAAATAACTTTTCCTTATTCACTTTCTCCACACCACTCATGATTGTATATACTGTTCTTATGTTCAATCCAGATGCAAAAACTCTCACAGCTTAATCAAGCGGCAGAGGCTACTAGAAGGCCAGAGAGAGAGCTGGGCCAGTCCTGTTGCAGAGTCAATTCAGAGTCCATGCTTTGCTGGGGTGTTAAAGTCTACACTTCCTGAATCAAAATGTCAGGGCCTCAAATCCACCAGCTTGGTCAGAGTTTGGAAGAGGAACAGAATTGGGTGCTGAAACTTGCAAAAGGCTCATAACTTTCCTCATGGCTCAAACCAATGTACCAGATTTGAGTAATCTTCTTTTGACTGGGTGGAGTACATTTGGATATAGGTTTTCAGTGCTGTTGTTGCACTAATCTAGAATTCCTCCTAACCTTCACTGGGAACTTTGCTTTTTGTGGAATTTGACAGACCTCTTACAAACTGTATCTTTTGGGTTATGCTTTTTGGAGAGGGGGGTTAAATCACGTTTCTAATGCTTTCGAAACATCCAGGCTGGCCACAAACATTGCAAAAATATAAGAATGGCCATGCTGGGTCTTCGACCATGGCCCAATGCCAAGTGCTTCAAAAGGAATGGATAGAACAGGGCCATGTGAAGCAATCAATCTCCTTTCATCCAGGCCTGTTTTCTGGCAGTTGGAGGTTTAGGGACACCCAGAGCATGGAGTTTGCATCCCTGACCATCTTGACTAAAAGCCATTGATGGACCTGTCCTCTGTGAACTTCCCTAATCCTTTTTTTTAACCTAGTTATACTTTCAGCTGTCACAGCATCCCCAGGCAGTGAGTTCCACAGGTTGACTGAGCGTTGTGTGAAGAGGCGCTTCTTTATATACTGTCTGCCTGTACAAAACAGATATATATATATATATAAGCCACATGGCCATTTGCCCTCAAGCACAGACAACACCTACTCATGAAAAACCATCCCAACCAGCTGTTCTCCCAGTTTGTAGCAGAGAGTGAAATGGAAAATACCTTTTGAAAAAAGAATGAAAGGTTTTAATATACCACACGCACACAGAAGAGGGGAAAAAAGGGCTGGCCACAAGCTCCTGGCTTTATTGCCACGCTCTTTCCTTTGATCAGGATCCTCAGTTGGGCGTCTTGGCAGCTCCAAGGCGCTGGTTTTAGTGTCGGAATAGCAGAAACGTTTTGTCAAAGGAAACAAAGGGTTTGGAAGAAAAATAGAAAGACATGAACTTTTCCATATGTTTGCAGCTGGCAAGGGTTTGCCTCGACAGTCCCAACTTTGGGGGCTTTCAGGGGATATTAGTAAGCATTAGGGGTTACCCTCAAAACTGAAACCTAACCTTTGAGTTGCATATCCTGGAGGCTTGTCATCCTTATTCAATTAATACCTGGATCCCAATAATCCGGCCCTAAGTATACACTGCATACTTGGGTGACGCTTGTAGAAAGAGGCTACGCTCATTCTGACTGTGTTTTGTTAAGCCTTCTTTAATCAAAACACTCATTCAGATAGGGAGGCCGGCTGCATATTTTGGCATCGCTACCAAAGAGGGAGAAAGGGCGGGGGGGGGATGTTGATTTCTTTTTCCTTTAAGTGCTCAGAAAGTGACTATTTAACTGATGTGGAAAAACAAATAGAAAACATACATGGAGGGCAGGACTTCGCCGAGATTCACTGAATATCTTTGAACAGCGATAAACACCCCATGTGCCCCAAGTGTTTGCGAGACGCATGGCTAGTGTTTGCAACCATTCGCCCTCCTCCTACCATGCCGCACGCATAAATTCCTAACAGTGAGGAAGGGCAGAAGGAGGTTGGTTCTGGTGTCCAGTCAGAGCCGAAGTGGCAGAAGGCTTTCTGCAGACCTGCTAACGTCACAGCCCCAACTCTGAGGAAGCCAGCTGCTCAGTTCGGGCCACCTCTGCTGGGGTGGAGCACCACTGACGTCGCTGGTGCTTAGTGGAGGTCCCAGCCGATACTCATCCAGGGCTGTTCCAGAGATCTAGGCCTGTTGGGGTTTTGGAAGCATCTCTGTATCTCTGGAATCACTGGCGGAGGGGGGAATTGGCCTGTCAGGTCTGTCACGTTTCAGTCCTGGAGAAGGAGTAATTGAGCCTGGAGTTCCTTCCCCAGTGCTTGCTGCCCTCAGCGTTCTTAGCTATGGTAGAAGCGACAAGGAGTCCTGTGGCACCTTATAAACTACAGCCATGTTGGAGCATAAGCTTTCGTGGGCAAAGGCCCACTTCGTCAGATGCATGTCATGCATCTGAAGAAGTGGGTCTTTGCCCACAAAAGCTTATGCTGCAATACATCTGTTAGTCTATAAGGTGCCACAGGACTCCTTGTCGCTTTTGCAGATCCAGATGAACATGGCTACTCCCCTGATACTTAGCTATGGTAGAGATTTATAAATCAAGATGCTTCAAGGCCACCAACAGTCTAGACGAGATGAGAGAGGCCACCTAGTGGCTGTCACACAGGCCTCCTGAGCTCGGAACCAGCCACGGACACAGGTTCGTCGTCCCAGTGTTTCCCTCCCCTCTTCCCGCCGCACATAGCTCCTCCTCCATTCCCCTCCTTCTTTTGTCTTTCTAAGAACATAAGAATGGCCATACTGGGTCAGACCAAAGGTCCATCTAGCCCAGTGTCCTGTCTTCCAACAGTGGCCAATGCCAGATGCCCCAGAGGGAGTGAACAGAACAGGTGATCATCATGTGATCTCTCCCCTGTCACCCATTTCCAGCCCCCTGACAAACAGAGGTTAGTGACACTATTCCTTCCCATCCTGGCTAACAAGTTAATGGACTCATCCTCCATTAACTTATCTAGTTATTTTTTGAACTCTGTTAAAAGTCCTGGTCTTCACAACATCCTCTGGCAAAGAGTTCCACAGGTTGACTGCAAAAAAACACTTCCTTTTGTTTGTCTTTCTTACTCCTTCCTGCCCCTTCTGTATCCTTCCTCCCATTGGGGCCTGGGCCACATGAGGATCATGGGAGATATACCTATCTCATAGAATTGGAAGGGACCTTGAGAGGTCATCAAGTCCAGTCCCCTGCCCTCACGGCAAGACCAAGTACCATCCCTGACAGATTTGCCCCAGCACCTTAAATGGCCTCAAGGACTGAGCTCACAACCCTGGGTTTAGTAAGCTAAATGCTCAAACCACTGAGCTATTCCTCCCTTGGAGCCTTTTCATTTTCTTCCTCCCACCTTGTTTCTTCCTGGCACTGCTTGTCTCCAAGGAAAAGGGACACAGGCCGCCTACTGTTGCCATGTACCACAGAGAGCAAGTCCGGCCTCCTGCTACTTTTCAGCTGATCAGGTATGGGAGGAAGAGCCGTCTTCGCTAAGGAAGCAGAAAAGACTGCACATCAGCCCCTGGCTACTAGAATTTGTTCCTTCAGCCTCATGCAAGTGTAAGTCAGCCTGCGGCTCACAATGAATTTGATATGCGTGGTCTCAATTGCAGCACCAAGAGGAGAAGCGAGCTGCCCAAGGTCCCATCGCTAGGAGTGGAACCCTGGTTTTATGACTTCCCTGCCATTCCCAATTGCTGAGGCCGTTTTGTGACCGGAGGAGGAGGCAGGTGCCCTGGTGCCTTGCAGTGCCTTCAAAAAGTAGATTCTCACTGAGCATCAGCAAAGGGCAGGATGGAAAAACGATTGCAGGGCTGGAAATGCTGACTGAGTCCAAACCGCAACACCACTTCCTGCCGTGCTCCCTCCCTGGAGCGGGGCTTGGGACAGCTTGGCCTCGGACGAGGTGGACATTCCAGGGTAGACGTTCACAGGAGAGTTATTCGTTTTCCTGACACTTCTCCCACTGAACATGGCCGCTTTGTGACTGAACAGAATGAAGGCTCTGCCCTGAGCTGGGTGGGAGGGTGGGAATGAAATCCGACGAGTAAGGCCGTGAATGTGTTTTAATAGTTTGAGATTTCTGGCCCATGCGAGTCCCAGGACAGATTTATGCCTCATGTTAAGGCTCCTGTAAACCTCTCCCACAGCCTGCCTGCCAGAAGATCTCCCTGGTGGGATCAAGCTGGCTTAACACTTCCTGGCTGTGCCCTCTTCCCTTTCCAGCATGCCCTGCCTGAGCACTAGACACCTCCCCACTCAGAGCTGTCTCCAGTTCTCCACAGATTTGCTCTTTGTTTAACCACTTACAGCTGTGCAAAGTGGGTGTGAAAAGCCGCCCTCCAAACAGACCTATAGGATGGGGCCTGGTCCGGCATCTAAACTGTGGCCAGTGCCAAATGCTTGAGCGGCAAGAACCCCACACCAGGCAGATGTGGGGAATTGAACCCCATTCTGCTTCAGAACGAGCCAATTTTGCCCCGAGTGAGATGAAGGAGTAACAAAGCTCATTTCTCCACCTTCTCATAGAAAACCCTTTCACATACCTGCCAGGCTTCTGGGGTTTTATTTTTTCCGTTAGAATCAGCAACAAATGGAAGACTCGTTTGGCTGGTGGCAGGACGATAATCTACCCACCACTGTGCATCGTTCCTTGACGGTTTTCTCTTTCTCCATTTGGTGTAATGACCCAGGTGTTGAGCTGTTCGGAAGCCACCCGCTTTGGACCATGCCAAATTAATTAGCTGCCTCTTTTCTTGGCTCCTGAGAGCCCTGGTGGAAGGAAACTCAAGGCTCCTGGAGCAGAAACTGTTGAGTCAGCAGCAGTCATTTCAGCAACCACAATCCCTTGTCAGCTTTATCCTTCTTTTAGCTCCTCTGATGCTCCCAGTCTATTCGGCATGTGCTAGCGGAATTCTTCTCATTACGGTAACCATAGATTGTTCGGCCAGATGTGAGAAATGTCCATAAATCAGCAGAGAACAGGTGTCTCCCAAGTCTAAGTAGTATATTTTGTAGCACTGGAATAAAAAAGCAATGCCCTGTTGATCTTTGTTAGCAGTAGAGTCCCTTCCCCTGTATACAGGACTATGTAGCACTTTAAAGACTAACAAGATGGTTTATTAGGTGATGAGCTTTCGTGGGCCAGACTCACTTCCTCAGATCAAATAGTGGAAGAAAATTATCACAACCATATATACCAAAGGATACAATTAAAAAAAAATGAACACATATAGTGGGTCTGGCCCATGAAAGCTCATCACCTATTAAACCATCTTGTTAGTCTTTAAAGTGCTACATAGTCCTGTTTTTTGTTTCAGCTGCACCAGACTAACATGGCTACATTTCTACCACTATTCCCCTGTATAGGCCATGATAAACCTGTCTTAAATAACAAGTAGTCCTGTAGCACCTTAGGGTATGTCTACACTACCCCGCTAGTTCGAACTAGCGGGATAATGTAGGCATACCGCAATTGCAAATGAAGCCCGGGATTTGAATTTCCCGAGCTTCATTTGCATAAACGGGGCGCCACCATTTTTAAATCCCCGCTCGTTCGAACCCCGTGCCGTGCGGCTACACGTGGCACGAACTAGGTAGTTCGAACTAGGCTTCCTAGTTCGAACTACCGTTACTCCTCGTGGAATGAGGAGTAACAGTAGTTCGAACTAGGAAACCTAGTTCGAACTACCTAGTTCGTGCCGCGTGTAGCCGCACGGCACGGGGTTCGAACGAGCGGGGATTTAAAAATGGCGGTGCCCCGCTTATGCAAATGAAACCCGGGAAATTCAAATCCCAGGCTTCATTTGCAATTGCAGTATGCCTACATTACCCTCCTATTTCGAAATAGGAGGGTAGTGTAAACATACCCTTAGAGACTAACCAAAATATATAGAATCATAGAATCTTAGGGTTGGAAGAGACCTCATGAGCTTTCATGGGTAAAACCCACTTCATCAGATGAATTGGGGGTGGAAATAGCAAAAACCAAGATAGATAGATAGATATAACAGCAGAAAAAGTACCTGTCAATTGTAGAATCCATGTTCATGAGTCTAAGTAAGTGAGCTGCATGTGTCCCATTCATAGCTTTTGATGTGAAAATGCCAATGTTAAACGCAAGAGAAATTGTGTCACATTTGAAGATGAATTCTAGTTCTGCAGACTCTCTCTATCATTGCCCAGTGAAATTCGTTTGTAGGAGAATGGCTACTTTTAAATCCATGATTGAGTGACCTATAATGTTCCCCTATAGGTTTTTGTGTGTCATTTCTGATGTCTGGTTTGTGTCCAGATTTGTGGACTTCTCGTTGCTTTTAAAGTCACTAACACGACTACACCTCTGAGACTTTTTAACGTCTTAAATGTCCTGCCTTTGCTGAAAAACATTGGTATAAACTAAGGGCAGCTCAGCTGGGCTCAGTTCGAATCTCACATACTATGGCGGGCTGGCAGACTTTAGAACTCCCCTTAACGTCTTGAGAACCCTGTTTGAGCATCATCGTCAGTTCTTGTGATTTTAATCTAAAGTCTCCCGGTGGCTGGTGTTTTACTTACAGCTCCGGATTTCAATAAAGCAAAATTCTAGCCTCTATGATTGCAGAGAAAAGCTAGGCAATGTGAAGTATAAAGGCTCAAAACCCAAGGCCAATCAAAGTGGATGATCTTTAAAAAAATTTCATTCTTGTTTAAGGGCTTGACTCGTGATTTTTTTCATCTCACCAGCTTGGCAAGACTGTTTATGGGCACAGGGCTCTTCTGACATGTCCTGTCAATTGAGAAAGGATGGTCTTGTGGTTTAAGACCCTGCATTCGACCTCAGGAGTTCCATGCCATGGACTTCCTTTGATCTGGGGCATGTGGGATACTGCATGAGTTCTCAGTTTAGACTGTGATATGTTTGGAACAAGTACCTTACCTATTCTGTGTGTGTGAGAGAAAGTGTGTGTGTATATATATATATGTAGTGGCTCAATAATGGGAATTAGAATTTTGTACCTTACCTGCAAGTTAACTAGGATTAGTGCTTGTGATGGGGTGTGCTCACAGAAGTCCCTTGGGGGTTGTCCCCTAATGTGCTGATCATGCCACTCACACCCTCCTTTTCTCTCTTTGGGGCTCCCCACTACCATGTCCTGCTGGGCCAGATCCTCTGGTTTCCCCTAGACCAGGCACAAAGTTGGGGTAACTACCCCCACCCCTGAAGAGCAATGCAGACTCTGAACCACTTCAGCTCTCTGTGGATGCAGTTACAGGGCTCAGCACACAGGAAACCAACTCCCAAATGGGACCAAATAAAACTATAAATAAATCCATCTTTCTCTGCATTAAAGTTTTACAGAATGAAAATGTATCATGTAATCTCCCTTTATGAAAGAGAGAGATGCACAGTGGTTGTTTCCCCTTAGTAACAATTATTTAAACTAGGCCTGTTAGTAATCAAAAGTGTTTTAATTAAATACAAATACTAGGATTTAAGTGGTTGCAAGTGAAAAAACAGATCAAAGTAAACTGCTACATTAAAATGAAAAGAAAATGAATAACTAGCTCTACTTCACAACATCTACATCCATACTGCACCTGAAAAAATGAGGAAGAATGGCTCTTGTACAAGAGGGGGTTTTGTGCAAAAAGGAGCCATCTACACAACTCCTTTTTTCACAAAAGCCTTTTGCGCAAGAGCGGTCCCATATTAATTATAAAAATGAAGTGTGGCAATATGCTAATCCACACTTAATTTGCATAAGCTTTTGTGTAAGAGAGGTGCAATATAGACGTAGCCTAAGAAACTTACTTCATGCAGAATCTTACTTTAAAGAGCTGTTCTTATTTCAAGCATAATCTTCAGGTCAAAGACAAAGATTTTTACTCTGTCTTGAGTCTCTGCCCTCTTTGCAGAGCCATGACAAGGGTGGGGCAAGTGGGACACTTGCCCCAGGCTCAGTACATTTACATAATTAAAAATTAGAAAGTTAAAATATTATTTCATTTATATCTTTACTATCATCTATTTGCAATCTCAATATATGTGCAATTAATATGTGCAATGAATAAAATTAATATGAAAAATAATTTTATCATTGAGGGGGGCAGTTCAGTAGCTTGCCCCAGGCACAGAAAACCTTAGGGTACGTCTAGACTACCGCGTTTTGTCGACGGAAGTTTTGTCGACAGATGCTGTCGACAAAACTTCCGTCGACAAAGAGCGTCCAGACACATTGAGTTCTGTCGACAAAGCAAGCTGCTTTGTCGACAGAACTCCGTAGTCTGGACGCAATGTTACAGGCAATAACACTTTCTGTCGACAGAGTTCTGTCGACAGAAGGTGTTATGCCTCGTAAAATGAGGTATACCAGCATCGACAAAACTGCTGAGTTCTGTCGACGTTATGTCAACAGAACTCAGCGGTAGTGTAGACGCTGGTATAGTTTTGTCGACAAAAGTCCACTTTTGTCGACAAAACTAGGTAGTCTAGACACACCCCTAGTTTCGGCTCTGCCTCTTTGTACCATTTTAGGGTGTGCCAGGCCATTTCCCAGGCAAAGAGTCACCTGGCCTGGGGAGGAGTCTGTGTTTGACTTTTTTGCCAGTATTGCCAACTTGTGTTCCCTGTAAGCTGCAGGGCAGCACAGCTTCACAGGTGATGTATCAGCCCCACCCAGTCAGTCAGCACCATGCATGGAGCCCTGAGCCTCTGACTGGGCGGGGCTAATTAAACACCTCTGAAGATGTGCCACGCAGCTCAGTGAACACAACGTCAGGTGCCAACCTCAGGAAAGGGACTGTGAAGTCTGCATAGTGCAAACCTAACCAGCCATGACACTGGGATGTCTTCAGTCAGGTTTCTCTGTTTTAATGTTGAGGTAACTGAGCAGAATTTGAGGGGTCCCTGTAACATATTCTTATCTCGTCCTCATCCTCCCAAATCACAAATAGAATAAAGCTTGATGGGTCCCACCTCTTCTTCACCCCACCAGTCACACCAAAAGCTCAAACCAGACCAAATACGGATGCCCACTATCCAGGGCGCGACAAATCCGTTTATCTACTTGCCCGTGGCGAGGAGATTTCAGCCAGTTGCCCCATTCACCGGCAGTACAAACATGCACAGTGCGGGTCTGGCACATGTGCAGTGCGGGGCTGGCGAGTGGATTTTGTCGCGGTTTTTCGAGTCCTGCCGATACCTGTGCAAGTGTTTGGGCTGAAGTCATCTATGACTTTAAAAAGACCTGACTCTGGTTTCATTCTTACTGGTGCAAGGCTATGGTCCTGAATGGAGCTAGTCCATATTGAGTAACTAGAGCACGGGCCAAATAAGATGTAAGTGTTTTGGGAAACAGAGCTATCTGTAGCTTGTCATAAATAGTGAAAATTGCACCATTCTGGTGTCTGCTGGACCTCATCTTGATTTCACAATGGTGTCAGTCATGAAAGGGCAGTCAATAAGGGTGTTATTCAGGGATAAGGGAGATCAGAAACAGTCATTTCTATTGTGGCAGGGGGGAAAACTAACTGGGATTGTAAAAGGCCTATAAGTATAGAGTGGTTCTGCTTTGTTTGATTCACCCACAAATTTGACTTGAAATGTCTGCACTTACACGTGTCCGAGAGAATTGTTTTCAGGCAGATTTGGTCAATCACTGATTCTTTGGGTGAGTCTAAAACTTCTCTAACCATTTAAAAAAATGCCCCTGGGAAAAAAGATATTTCGGGGCTTAGAACAGATCCATTGTGTTATGTCAGGAGCTAGACCGTTACCCCTCTCTGTGTTTTGCTTCCTGTAGGATGTTTTCTCTCAGCAGGATTGCACGGTGGTGTTGTGGAGATCAACATGACATGCTTTACTAAGTTGTGGCGTTTTACAGCTCTTCATGCAGGCAGCTGTCATAGAACCATCTTCAGATAACATGTACAGTCATTCAGACCTATAATCTGGGGAACTTCTTTAACCTGGACCTCTTTCTACTTCCTTACATCTGAGTTATGTCTAGAATTTGTGGCAGAATGCTACAGTTCTATTGTTCCCATTGTACAGATGGGTAACTGTGGCACAGAGAGACTAAGGGTGCATCTACACTGCAACCTTAGCGCGAAACAAGATACGCAATTTTTTCGACGCAAATTGCGTATCTTATTTCAATTCTATTTCGGAATAGGCTACAGCCTCTCCCTGAGTTACGAACGAGTTACAGAACAAACACTGGGCCATAATTTGAAGTGTCCATAACTCGGACCCCATTGAGTTACATGGCGACCGCGCTGCTCATAAGCGCGAATCGCATTTGTAACTCGGGGACTGCTTCGGTTGTAAATGCAAGCGGTTGTAACTCGACCATTCGCAACTCAGGGACTGGCTGTATTTTGAAATTTGGTGCGTCTACATAACGCCAAAATTGAAAATAACACACTATTTCGAGACATCCCTTATCCCTCCTGGAACAAGGTTTACAGGGATGCCAAGACAGCGGGTCCCCTATATTTCACAATAGCGGACTCATTCAAAAGATGCAAGATAGCTATTATAAAATGTGCAGTGCAGACGTACCCTAAGTGTCTTGTCCAAAAATCACACAGGAAATCTACGATGATCAGGGACTTACGCATAGGTCATCTAAGGACAGGTCTATGTCTGCACTGCACCTCGCATCTTTTGAATGAGTCTGTTATTGTGAAATATAGCAGACCCGCTGTCTTGGCATCCCTGTAAACCTTGTTCCAGGAGGGATAAGGGATGTCTCAAAATAGTGTGTTATTTCCACTTATGTTGGCAAAACTTTTGTCGCTCAGATGTGTGAAGAAAACATACCCTGAGTGACTTAAGTTTTGTCAGCATAAGCGCTTGTGCACAGCACTATGTCAGTAGGAGATGTTCTCTGGCCAGCATAACACGACAACATCAGTGGTCTTACAGCAGCGTAACTGGATCAGAGTAACTGTGCCACTGTAAAATTGTAAGTGTAAATGTGGCCTGGATCTCAGATTAGTGTCCTAGCCATTGGAACGTTCTTCCTCTTTCTTTCCTAAACTTCCCACTGACTTCCGTGTTGCAGGTTCCTGTCAACAGAACCCTAGAACCAAATTCTTACGTACATGAGTAACTTTATCTGTGGGCCTCCTGACTGGGAGTGTTCATCTGGGTAGAATTATATATCTAGTTTAGGGCTTGTCTACCCGCAAAAATTAATCTGGAATAAAGTAGGGTGTGAATTAGACTGAAATAAATATTCATGAAAAATTACAGCCTGGACTACACTAAAGGGGAAAGTTGAATTATGATACGCAACTCTGGCTATGTACTTAACGTAGCTGCAGTCGATATATCTTAAATCGTGTTTTTGAGCCATCCACACAGCAGGAGATCAATGGGAGCAAATGCTCCCGTCAACTTCCCTTAATCCTTATGACGAGCAGGACTATCACTGCCAACGGGCTGCCCTCTCAGTTTGAATAAGCCGGTCTTCATTAGACCCACTAATTTGAATGCTAGAAGATCAACCTCCGGATGGGTCGATCCTCTCCATAGTGTAGACAAGCCCTACATGAGTGGACATTCTGACTCTAGAAGAAGAGGGTTTTGTTCCCCTTCAGTACCAACTTTGTATTCAGCTGGCTACAAAAACCGCCTTGGTCAAAGGTTCCAAAATTATCACATGCTGCTCTTCGGTTGTACCAAATTCTGATGCCCACCCCAAATCAGCAGGACTGCAAGGAGGCTGAATGCTTAGCAAAGAGGCTTCATATTCACTTTCCACTCCGCTCCTGCAGAAAGCGTTCTCTCCACATGATGCTTGCCAGTGAGTTCCCTGAATATCTAAATGCTTCTTGAGTAGATTAATAGTAGGGTTCTAACCTGAGACTTTTATCAGCAGTCACTGCTATATAAAGCTACCAACACGTCTTGCTTAGTTAGTAGCACTAGTAGGTTGTTTCCTTTTAGCAACTCAGCCAGTAGAGGGGGTGGCGACATATTAAACATGCTCCACTAGGTGGTGATGTATATAATTCATCTCAAAATTTTTAAAGAACATCTTTCATGGAGGGGGAAAGGAGAATGAAAACATCAGGCCTTCCAGGGAACACTTAACAGGAGGGCATCAAATCCCCCTGCTGAATTCTTGAGGTTGCACTTTTACAATAACAATCTGAAAAAAAATTAACTCCCAGCGACGGTTAACAGCTTGCTAATTGCATGCAACTGTTTCTTGAGTTTCTGATCCCTGTCTGGTGGTTAAGCAGGCAAAAAGGCTTCATAAATCAGCAGAAGCAGCTGCCTCCTTCGAGCCAGGCATGGTGTATGTCACAAACTGTAGAAAGGAACTGAGCTATTGGAAGAAGTGGAGATGATTAATGGAGCAGCCGTTGAGGTTCGGCGAGTGCTTGCACTGCTGTATAGTGCTATGCATGCTTCAATCGTTTATCTTCTCTCCTCCTGCTACCCCCCTCCCTTTCCCAAGCAAGGGGGCAGTTATGCGAAATGTGGTGGCCATTAGACTAATTTACAAGGTGCTTAAAGACCCGGCATGGTGTTGCCATTGTTGACTCTTAAATATGTCCCTTCCTAGTGTTCTTTGGGAGGAGAATGGAAATGGATTCTGGAAATCCAATGCCAGATCCAATGCCGGACTATGCTCTGGCTTCCACAAATGCTTTCCTGCTCAGGAGGAGAAAAATCAGTGTCCCTTTGGCGTACAGCGGTTGATCAGTTTATTGTTATGCAGAGCAGGCATCTCAGTGAGCAAAGGATAGGAGAAGGACAAGCCAGGAGCAAAACAATTAAATGCAATTAACAAGGCAATGTGTCTTGATTCTAGTAGACTGGGTTGTAGCTGGCTCTATGCAGATGGGGTGGGAATACGGTGCAGATAACTTTCTTTTTGACCCAGAGCTTCATATAATTTCCATCCCTGTGTTTTCTGGATTGGTGGAGAAGGTGAGCTCCAGCAACAAAGCTAGCCTTGCTATGGTGGTGTGGTGAGGGTGGTCCACCATCCTACATCGCTGGTCCTATATTCATATTTTGCAAGGGCCACTGATCTAGAGGTATCCTACCTCATTGCAGAATAAAGCTCTGTCTGCTTCTATAGAGCCTTCATTTCCTTTGGGAAGTGAATGGAGAAGATTTTTCCACTCCTAGGTGCTGGGCCTCCAGACAGCCTTAGACCTGCTGAGATATAATTTCATTGTCCAATTCAGTGTCTAAAAGCTCCTGCACTGCTGGCTATGGTCCAGCGTCCTGATGCTCATTAAATATGGACCCTTGATGTACAAGGAAATACAAAGGCTTGTAGAATTTATGTAGAACCAATTGATTTTGGGCTTTCCTTTACAGCAGATACTGTGCAGAGTGCCAAGTGCGGAATGGCTATGATTTACTCAAACATCGTCCCAGGGATAGGAATCTGTGATTGGCTTTCCTCTTTCCTTGGGATTCGAAGTGGATGTGCCTTTTGCTCTTGTAACCAGAAGCTTCTCCCCCCCCCCCCCCCCGCCGCCTTTAACATCCCTAGATAATTTCTCAAACCCAACATGAAACGAGTCTCGTTTTGAAATCCAGAGACGTTCTGTTAATTTTTTTGGTCCTGTTCTTTAGTTTTCAGTTTCATGCTCTCTCTCTCTCTGCACCTCACAGATCAGTCAAAATTCCAGTATTAAAAAAATTATTGTGGAGTTTCCTGCAATCTCACAAGGTTTGCACACCTTGGATATGTCTACACTGCAACACTATCTCGAAATAACTAGTGTTATTCCGAAATAACGTGGTCTACGTCTACACAGCAGGCCATTATTTTGAAATAGAGACAAAATACTGTCAAGCTGGAGGACTTCTTACTCTGACTCCTGTAACCCTCATTGTACGAGGAGTAAGGGAAGTCGGAGGAAGAGTGCTCTATTTCGAAATAAGTGCCGTGTAGACACTCCCTATTTCAAAATAAGCTATTTTGAAATAAGCTATGCAATTGACGTAGCTCAATTTGCATAGCTTATTTCAAGTTAAGTCCTGCAGTGTAGATGCACCCCCTTGTGAGCAGTGCAAAGAAGTTTGGGCAGCTTAAGTAAGCTTGGGTTAAAATTTTGGATGCTTAGCAGAATGAACCCAATTCTTTATTCATGTTCTCCTGCCCCAAGCCTGCTTCCTTCAGCATATGTTTCTCTCTATCTCTCTCTGTATCTGACCCGCAGAATTTCTTTCCATTGCAGCTCCCCAATTTCATCAACACAACACTCCCTCCACATGAGCAAGTGACAGCTCAGGAGATAGACAGCTACTTCAGACAGGAGCTCATTTACAAGAGAAACGAGAGGATGGGGAAAAGAGTGATGACCCTTTTAAAAGAGAACACCGACAGGAGTTTCTTCTTCGCTTTTGGAGCAGGTAAGGAAGAAAATACCCTTGTGTGTTTCTTTACATGGACTATGCAATTGAAATCAATGGCTTTCAATAGGGGGGTACATCACTGTAAAACTTGGCCTTCAGTTTGGAATTCTTCCTCTTGGGAATGTCTAAGGCAGAAGGTCTTCTCTCCATGACCTATTTCAGGCCCTGGCAGTGATGTGGATTGAAACATAAACTCTTTGCACTTCCACAATTTGTTTTAAATGCCAACATATGTTCACTTATTTTTCTCCCCTTGTTGTAAATCTGTTCATGTTTTAGAGTCAAGACATTCTTGGACTTTATTAGTAGATTTGATACATGCCAGGGTACATAGCAGCCTTCCAAATCATTGCAGAACATCTTCAGTGTTCCTTAGCATGCACGATCTGCTCCCAAAGGGACTCCATACAGAAAAGGTGTCCACGATAGCTTGTTACCGAGTACACCACTGCCCCTTTTTCTTTTTTAAACACAGTAGAAACTTTTCTAAGGTGTAAACATTTACCTTTCTAACGTCTAAGGTTCCAATTTAGCCAAGTCCTTAAGCACCTGTTAAAAGTTGATCACTGAAGTTAGGATTCATCTATGCTTACCGGAAGATTGATGCTCCAGAGGTTGATCTTCTGGCATTTGATTTAGCAGGTCTAGTATAGACCACTAAATGGAATGCTGAAGGCCACTTCCACCAGCATCACATACTCCTCCTTTTGTGAGGAGTAAGGCGTTTGCTCTGGTTGGCCTCACGCAATATAGACCAAGCCAAGGCTCAGCTTAAGATAAGCCAATTCCAGCTATGCAACTCTATTTTGCATAGCTGGAGTTACATACCTTAAGCTAATCTTCCCAATCTAGTGTAGATCAGGCCTAAATGACTGTCATGCTCCAAACCCATCGTGAATTCCTACTCTCTCTTTTCTGGCTCTTGGTCAGTCTGTGATCCAGGACAAAAGTTTGCCTCTCACACCATGACTCTTGCAAAGCCTGTTGGCAAAGTCTACGTTTGCAATCCTTACTCAGACAAAGCTTCCATTAACACTGGTGGAAATGTTGCTTAAGAAGGACTGTGGCGTTTAGTTCAGACCTTCCATTGTTCCTTGTTACAGAAACGACACATTTTAAATTTTTTTTCAATAATTCTAGAGCAGGGGTTTTCCAACTTTTTTTCTCATGACCCAGCTGAAGAAGAATGTTGATGCTGTAACCCAACATAATTTGACTAGTGTGGGGGCTCCAGTTTAGGGTTAAGGATGAGACCTTTGGTCTGTTGTAGGAGGAAGCTTTGGTTTTGGGAGTGGGAGTGTCAGGCGTAGGGCAGGGGGGGCTGACCTTGAGCGGCTCCCGGTCAGCGGTGCAGTGGGGGTTCCGAGGCAGCTTCCTGTCTCTCCTGGCACCACAGACCAGGCTGCGACCCAGAAGCAGCTGGCAACAGGTTCCCAGCCAATGGGAGTACAGAGCTATTGCTCAGGGAAAGGGTAATGCATGGAACCCTGTGAACTCTCCTCCACCCCACCTGGGAGCCAGGCCTACTGCTAGCTGCTTCTACGGCACAGCACCGTCTGTGGTGCCAGGACAGACAGGAAACGTGCATCTCCACTGCTCACCTGATCTCCCTGCAGCAACGAGACCCAGCGCCCCACATTCCACCACTCAGTATTGGGCTGTGCCCCGTAGTTTGAAAACTATTACTCTGGCTTGAATTTTCTCTGGCACTTTTATTTTCCTATTCCCTGGTGTTTCCATGTTTTGGGAAACTGAGTTTTGCCTAGCTTTTCCTACTGTAGGAAAATGCACTTTTTGAGATGAAAAGAAGGGGGAACAAGAGAGAAACAGAAAGGGACGTGTCAGATGTTTAACAGCGAAAGTGCTAGAAATAACACTACACAAAGGTCACTGCAAGCTTATTTCGGAAAAAGCTATTCCGGAAGACATCTTCCAGAAAAGCTTATTTCGAAATAGAGCGTCCAAACTACAGGGAAACCTCAAAATTAGTCCGAGGCAGGCTCCTCTAATGTGGACGTGCTACCTCGATTTAGAGCCCCACGAAGCACTGGGGAGGAATAACTTTACAATGGCCCTGGTGAGGAGCTACTTCGACATAGCAGCAGTGGAGCGTCCACACACCCCCTCTTCCGAAAAAGCTTTTTTGGACGAGCCATTATTCCTCGTGGAATGAAGTTTACCAACACTGGAAAAAGCCCTCCGTTATTTCAATTTTCTTTCGAAATAACGCAATTGCTGTGAGGATGGTAGTATTGTTTTTTCTGGAATAATGGCCATTATTTGGGGAAAACAGTACAGTGTAGACACACCCAAACACAAAACTACACACATCTGTTCCTAACAGTCATGGCTCAACTGTGGAAGTTCAGGACTGTTTTGTAGCATCCAAAATGGACAATCTGAAGATTATCCAGACTACTTTAATTGGAGAAACTGGGTTAAACTCTCTGCCAGGAGACATGTTTCACCATATAATTTTCACTATAGCCCATTTTGAGTGTGTTAGAACTAGCCTTTGTCACGACGCTTCTGCAGCCTGTTCTAGCGGCAGCCAGAAAGAACAGATACAAGCAAAGGTGGGGAGGGGGGAAGTTTGGTTGATTTTTTAAAAATGTAATTCAAGTACAGGCAGTCCCCGGGTTACATAGATCCGACTTACATCGGATCTGTACTTACAAACGGGGTGAGGCAACCCCGCACTAGCTGCGCTCTCCCCCCCCCAGCAGACCAGGGAGACGCACCACAGTCCTGCCGCCCGCATCCTCCGCGGCGAGAAAAGCCGCTCCATGTCTTCCTGGTCTGCTGGCCCCACCCCCAGCAGACCAGGGAGACGCGGAGCGGCTTTTCTCAGCAGACACCTCAGCTTGAGAATAAAGGACTGAGGGAAGTGAGGTGTGGGAGAATAAAACTGAGCTCTGGAGAAATGTTTGGCTAGAGTTTCCCCTACAATATGTACCAGTTCCAACTTACATACAAATTCAACTTAAGAACAAACCTACAGTCCAGTCCCTATCTTGTACGTAACCCGGGGACTGCCTGTATCTACTTGCAGGTCCTTTAGAGGAAACACATTAGATCCTCACTGAAACAGTGTTTATTGTGCTGCAGAAGATAAATTGTCCCCAAACGAGGATCTCCCCGACTTTTGCACGTATAGCTTTGGGTAACTTTCATTAGCACTCGATTGATTTACAGAGCTGAACAACAACAAAAAATTTTTCCTGTGGGAAAGTCCAAACTTTTGACTATTTATTTTGTCCCAAACCAGGATGAAAAATTGAAAGATTGATTTTTTTTTTTAAGAACAAAATTTTTTTTAATGTTTCATTTTGGAAATGCTTGTTTTGGTTTTGTTCAGCCAAATGGATTTTTTGTTTGTTTGTTTCAGGTTCACTGTTAAACAAGAACCCTTCGAGGTTCCAAAGTGTTTCTCAGGCATTGTTATTCTAATGCTGCAAGTCCTTATTCTTCCTATGGGCTGGGCTCTATGGCTCGAAGTCAGCTCTCATGAAGCACCATGTCGCTTGGTGAGAGATCACAGTGTATCATGGGAAGTATAGATCAGGCAAGGACTCTGCCTATAGGAGAGAATAAAGCATCAAGCACATGAACTATAACTACAACCTGACTCACCCTAGGTAGGAGAGGGCTGGCATCAAAGTGACTTGAAACAAACTATTTGGTTTCAACCTGTCCTGGTGGAAAACATATTAATACTAATAAAAATCAGTAAAATCAAATTTTCCCATGGAAAATTCCCAACCAGATCTCATTGTTTGTCACCCACTGAGCCAATACGTGTGTCTGATAGAAATGGCCTAACTTGTGATGCTCTATATAGGATGCAAGGTATGTGAGGCCTTGTCTACACTAAAAGGAAGATCACTGCTGATTGATCTTCCGGAGTTTGATTTAACGAGTCTAGTTAAGACTCGCTAAATCAAATGCAGAGGGCACCGCCACTGGCATCCAGTATTCCTCCTTGCCTTAAGGTAAGCTGACTCCAGCTACATATTGTAAGAAATCTGCTTTACTTATCTATTTTGTCCATCCCTCCTTGGTAAGCCTGTGCATCTCTGGACAGAACATGAAGGGATGAAATCTATTTTTCAGTGATTCAAGCTGTGCAGCTTCTGCCACTTCCCTCAAAGAGACCATTTCACAGTCTCTTAGGCATCATTATGAGCATTTTTTCTTTTGATCATTTTAACCGCATTGCATTTAAACATCCCAGAGCTGAGTGCTGAGCTAATAAACTGAATATTAAATGCCCTTCGATGTTCCCGAGATCTCTGGTTCTAAATGTAACCTAGAGTCCTCCACTATTCTCTGGTCTATTCAACCTTTATGGAGTAAGCATTGGGAGAGATTATGGATTCTTCCTTGCCAGAATGTTGCTGTGGTTTTGACACACGAGTTCATTTTCCTTTATGATTCAGCTACATTTATGGTTGAAAAATTGCCAACTCCCAAAAAAATCACAAGTTTGGCTTAAAAATCATTTTTTCCCTAAATACCTCTTGGGTTCTTTTTTATTTGCTGTCTAGTTCCTGCGTTTAGGATGCATGCAGGTCATATTTTCAAGCTTTTCTCTATAACAGGGGAGGACAGCCTGCAAGGCTTATGTGGCCCACTGGGGCTCCACCTGCAGCCCCCCATCTGCTGCCCTCTCTCACAGGCTTCTCACACACTGGCCCTGCACTTCCTACTCCTCCCCCTCTCTCCCAGTGCTTTTGGAGCACCGTGAAGCTCCTGATTCGTGCGCTGTCCCTGCTCCTCCCCTTCTGTCTCCCAGTGCTGAAATGCTGTGAATCGGCTGTTCGTGACTGTTCAAGGTCTGGGCGGGAGGGAGAGGAGCAGAGAGCAGCGCAAATCAGCTCACTCATGACTTTGAAAGTGCTGGGAGGACGGGGGAGGAGCAGGAAGTGCACGGATCCTGTGCCCCAGCATGTGAAAGGCGTGTGGGGGAAGGGGACAGAGAGGGGATGCATGGGCCATAGGTGGAGCTCCAGTGGACTGTGGGCTGCTGTGGCCCATAGAGATGAAGGAGGGCCACTCAGACAGCCCACTCACTATTTTCAGTTGCCCGTCTATAACCATGAGCAAGGGTGCTGGAAAAAAGGTTGCTGGAGGAATTACTCCTTATCCACTGTGCCACTGGAGGAGCCCCCCAACCCCTCTACATTTTGGGCCCCCCAACCTCACTGCATTCTGGGCCCCCCTTGTCCTCCTTTTGTTCCAAGGGTGCCTAGTCCAAGCTGTTGGCGGTGGCTGTCCCGGGAGGGGCTGGCAGGCTCGGCCCCTCCAGCTTTGGGATTCAGACGGGGATGGATTCTATTCCGTGCTCTGCCTCTGGATGGCTGGACCAAGTTCCATAAATCACTTCCCCTCTCTGTACAATAGGGAGAAGGATATAGACCTCTTTGTAAAATAATTAGCAATCTGCTGATGAACAGCACTGAAAACCCATCACACCCTAGCTCAAGTGGTTTCCATCATAGCCAGGGTTTACAGTTTGTTTCAAAGGTTCTGAGCACCCCTATTAAGGGATGCATCCCCCCCCAATTTTGGGCCCACCTGTCCCTGGCTACTAATGCCTACGCAGCCCTTGCGGCCTAGTCATAAAGTTAGGGTCCCTCTATCAGGGGATCTACTGCCCTTGTGGTCTAGTCATAAAGTTCAGATCCCTCTCTTCAAGGGATCTATGTCCCTTGTGGACTAGTCATAAAGTTCAGGTCCCTCTAGCAGGGGATATACGGCCATTGTGGACTAGTCATAATTTCAGGTCCCTCTATCAGCGGATATACGGCCCGTGTGGACTAGTCATAATTCAGGTCCCTCTATCAAGGGATCTATGGCCCTTGAGGCCTAATCATAAAGTTCAGGTCCCTCTATCAGGGGATATATGGCCATTGTGGACTAGTCATAATTTCAGGTCCCTCTATCAGGGGATATACGGCCCGTGTGGACTAGTCATAATTCAGGTCCCTCTATCAAGGGATCTATGGCCCTTGAGGCCTAATCATAAAGTTCAGGTCCCTCTATCAGGGGATATATGGCCATTGTGGACTAGTCATAATTCAGGTCCCTCTATCAAGGGATCTATGGCCCTTGAGGCCTAATCATAAAGTTCAGGTCCCTCTATCAGGGGATATACGGCCCGTGTGGACTAGTCATAATTCAGGTCCCTCTATCAAGGGATTTATGGCCCTTGAGGCCTAATCATAAAGTTCAGGTCCCTCTATCAGGGGATATATGGCCATTGTGGACTAGTCATAATTTCAGGTCCCTCTATCAGGGGATATACAACCCGTGTGGACTAGTCATAAAGTTCAGGTCCCTCTATCAGGGGATATACAGCCATTGTGGACTAGTCATAATTCAGGTCCCTCTATCAAGGGATCTATGGCCCTTGAGGCCTAATCATAAAGTTCAGGCCCCTCTATCAGGGGATATATGGCCATTGTGGACTAGTCATACTTTCAGGTCCCTCTATCGGGATATACGGCCCTTGTGGACTAGTCATAAAATTCAGGCCCTCTCTCAGGAGATATACGGCCCTTGAGGCCTAGTCACCAGACTGTGGTTCCTGCCTACTCGGTGGGGAATCCGGCCAGTACACACCGAACCGCACTATCGGTCCTCTGCCCTGAGCTGCTTCCTACCCCGCCCTGGCACCCCTATGGTCTGTTGGCCTCTCAGACCGGTCCATACCGGGACTGGTGCTGGGGCTGCGGGTGCTCCTGCCTCACCGGGGGCAGGGGCTGCTGGCTCGGCTCCGGGGTTGGCTGTGGGCAGCGACTCGAGTCTCAGCAGCTGCAGAAACACTGGCGTGGCCTGACCTACTCCTTCCTCCAGTGGCTTCCCTCGCTGCAGGGCTCTCTCTGCCTTTATAGTCTGGCTCTGCTGGGAGCATGCCCAGCAGGGCTGGATGGGTGGGGCCTTCCCAGCCAGCTGGGCCTGGGCTACTCCCCGCCCTTCAGCGCGGGACCTGTCCGCCCCGTCACAGCCCCCCACCATAAAAATTGTTCCAGCACCTGTGACCAAGAGGTCTAGAAATGTACCTTTAAACAAACATCAAAAGAGCAGAATTTCTCCCACTTTCCCATGACCCCAAGTGTTGAGGCTCGAAGCAGCATGCCATATAGCATGGGAAGCACAATAAAATGGCGAGAACTGGTATCTGATTTGTTTTACAAGGTTGCACAACATTGACTGATGCCATTTTGCTTACGGACCCAGTGAGTTTTGCTTCATGTGGTTGCTGAGGGTGTCCATTCTGGAGCCTGATTTGAAGTCTTGCTTCAGTGCAAAGACAGCTTCTCTTGCAGAGCAGAAGATTTGCATAATGTCCATGTGACTCTACCCACTCACGATGCAAATGTCCCCGTAAACTACAATCTGGTTGAATTCAGCCTACCCCTTTCCACGACGCTGACAGCAGGACTTGTATAGAGTAGTGTAAGAAACGATACCCTTGTTTAGATTAAGAATATGATGGACAGGGGCTCATGGTGACCATAAGCCTAACGGAGTTGACAGGTTACATGTTGACTGTAACTATCGCACATCAAGACATTACGCTGGCTAACCACTAATGCAGAATCCCAGCGCAACCGAGCTAGCGGTTAGTTCTGGAAAATCCCAACTATTGGCAGCAAAGGGTTTGATTAGTCAGTGTTGTGGGTTTGGACGGGTAGAAATTCCTACTGGGATAAAACCTCATGGCAGCGTAGGGCTCAATCTTCTTAATATGGAATTTCCCTTATCACTAAAAATATAGACCACAAATTGTGGCACAATGTTACTATGCACCAGTGTGTGATTTCTCCTTGCTTGGCTGTGCAGGTGTGGGAAGGCACAAACAAATCTTTCTCTGTGTCAATCTTTCGTCCCTTCTGCATGGGTTTGGCCCATTTCATTGTCTATTCTCTGCTTAGAGCCGGGGCTGCCTACCACTATTGTTTCTCATCTACATTGGAGCCGGAAGGGGTATTTCGAGGGTAGCCCCAGTGGCATGGATGGGGTATGGGGAAACCAGGTGTAGTTCAGATGGGATGTGTCTTAGGACTGTTAGTCTGTCTGGCTTGCTTGCACAGCTCTGCCTCCACAGCTGTTTTTAGCACTTTGGTTCAATCAAGTGTGACTCCTCCCAAATGATGCTGAAGTGGCTCTTGTCCTCAGTAGCTCATGAAATGGGAGGTCCTGCCGGTCAGCCACAGAGAGGTGTGCACTGCACAAGACCCCTTCTTAAGGGGTGGTGAAGGGAGATTGCTCCCCTTCAACTTGGTTAGCTCATGTCAAAGACATGGTGCCTTTCATGGGGTCAGTGGGTTACTGTCGATACAGAACAGTAATTCCCAACCTTGACCTGGCCCGATACGCATGCTAACCACTCCTTTATGTTACAGAGTTGCGCTGTCACCAATCTCATTTTACTGAGCTACAATTGCATTCTAAACCCATCCGCTGGCTTATAACCTTCCGCCTTGATTTTTTCCCCATTGATGCTCTACAGCCTAAAAGTAAAAATCTGAGGGCAGTTCTAAAGCAAAATCCATCGGGGGAAAATGTTCTCAACTCAGACCCCCCAATAAAGACTCAATTTGGGGTGTAGAACATGCCCAGATATAGAATTTAACAAGCACAGATGACAGAGGATTCAGAGTCCTGCTAGGGTTTCTTCACAACTTGGCCACTCACTTCAGCCACATTTTTTAGCTCCACGTTTGTATAAGTGGCCTCAATTTGTCCAATGTGAGCCGGAATGAAACATTTTGATGCTGTCCAAACATTGTGTGTCGATAAGAAATGCTGAAAATGTTTTGGCATATTTGCATTGACATTTTTGTTGTGCTGCCAAAATATTTAGGGGTTTTGACCACTGGGAAAAATAAAATTTCCAACCTACTCAATGCACAATGCTCACATTTGCAATGTCCTGGAACAGGTCGAGACTTTCATTCTCCTTCTTTATAAAACACACCTGTTGCAACGGAACATTTATCCTACCCTCCTTTCTATTCCTTGCCCCTCCCCCCAGGAAAAAATATAGTTGTAGCAATGTGGAGAAAAAAGGACTCAGCTTTGAAACATGGTAATTCTCCAAACTCCAGACCTGTCCTTCCATGATTTAATCTACCCAGCGAGTCTTGCTGTGTGCTCCAGCATACGATACGGTTTTCACTGTTCCAAGTCAACGCCTTGATCACCTCCCTTTGTGGTGAAATCAACGAGATTAAAGGAAGCACTTTGAAGCCAAGTTGGTCTTTGCTTGAAAGACCCATCCTCAGGAGTCTAAATGCAACAGCAAAGAGCCTAAAAGTTCAATTATATGGGGAATTTTTCAAAGCTCTTTTACAATCCAGAAACAGAGAAGCAGCCAAGAGCACATGGGCTGTTAAAAAGAGTTAATATTTTGGCAACTAAGAATATACACATAAAATCAATGTTCACTTCTGGTTTATTTCATTTTTATGGACAAGTAATTTTCAAGTAACACTTATGATAACAGATGGATAAATTTATGTCTGCAGTTAATTTGAATGATATTTTTCTTAGGATGTTTTACTTTCTCATGTTCATTTCTATCTCTTTTTTTAATGGAGCTCTGTCATTTTGGGGGGTTGATGGCTGTATTTATCACCTCTGACGGTCAGATGCTGTTCCAGTTCACAGTGTGGAATAACAGTTGCATCATTAGCGTAAAAGGCAGAGCTTTGCTGCATAAAAGAAGGATATTGAAATCAGTGGTTGTCCTCAAGTTAAAGGGGAGCATCCATAGCTAAGCTGCAAAAGTGACTAAGTGACTACTAAGTAGCTTGATTTGCAGACTGAGCAATCATAAGTCTGCTTCCCTGTGGCCAGGTCTATACTAGACCTGGAAAGTTGGCTTTAAGTATGCAACTCCACCTACGTAGAATACGTAGAATACATCCCTGGAGTTGTGTTACCTTAAGCCAAGCTTGGCGGTGTTCATACAGTGGAAGGCTCCCATTGGCTTCCCTTACTCCTTGTAACTTCAAGGAGTACAGGTGCCGGCTGGAGCTGCCCTTAGCATTTGATTAACAGGTCTGTATTAGACCCATTAAATCAAACTCCAGAACATTGATCTCTGGTGCAGTGAGTGAAGACATGCCCTGTGAGTTTAAGTGGCTAACCTTAGGCGCCCAAGTTTGAGACTTTGGCCGCCATGTCTATTATACAAGACCAAAAGAGCCCCACTGTGCTCTAGATATTTCTGTGCCCAAATCACAGCTGAGAATTTCAGCACACATTAAGAACATTGTTTTTTATAGGTTCACAGAATTGGAATTCCTATCATTATCTTCCCATGCAACTGAAATTATTCTAGTTTGAACTGAATTGATGGCGTCATTAATAACAGGGAGCAATATAACGTTCACAATTATGTTAATAGAATGTCTCAGTTGTCATATTGGAAGGCTTTTGCAAACGGTACCTGACTCAATATACAGCTACATTATGAGGAAGACCAATAGTATCCTCTATTGGGGAATTTGAGGCATAATTTTGAAAGCTCATCTATGAGCAGAAACCAGTATCAAAGTTGGGCTTAGAACGTAGAACATCTTTATTCCTAGTCCTATACTCACCCTGCACATCTCTTGTGTTCCCTTTCATCATTATGCGATGGGTCTTCAGTGCTGTTCATCAGTAGATCTCTGATTACTTTACAAAGAGATCAATATCATTATCCCCATTGTATAGAGAAGGAAAGTGATTTATGGAACTTGATTCAGCCATCCAGAAGCAGAGCATGGAATAGAATCCATCCTCTTCTCAGTCCCACTCCAGTGCTCTGCTTACTCCTTCACACTGCCTCTTTCACACTACTGGATCACAAAGTGCCTTACAAACCAAGAGGGAGAATTTTAGGAAGTTATTAGCATCTGCCACCCAGATGGAATCTGGCAACGGGATCAATAAAGGTTTACTATGGGATGTGTAGGTTTATTATGGAGCAAAAATATAGTTATTTCAAAAGGAACACACATCTATATATACATTCATAGACTGATCACCATTGTTCATGCAAATGACCTGCTAGGGGATTGGCGGTCCAAACTGAAATAAATTTGCATGCAAATTAGGCATAAAATGGCATCCACGCTCATGTGCATGAGGAATCAGACTTGCTGGAAGAGCTGCACACTTCTTTCCAGTGTTCATTATCCTTCTTTTATCCCCTGCAGAATATGTATGTGTGTGTGTGTGTGTATGTGTGTGTGTAGAACTCAACAAACTGTGGCAAATCCACTCACCAGCCCTGCACCGCGCATGCGCCAGACCCACACTGTGCATGTGTGCATCTCTGGTGAATGGGGCGACCAGCTGAAATCTACTCACCATAGGCGAGTATATATATTTGTCGAGCCCTGTGTGTGTATATATATACATAAGTAGAGAGAAAATCTCCCAATAACAGAGTATGAAGAGACTCTCATCCCAGAGTACAGCTCCCTGCTCCAACATTGCAATGAGCTGAAGTGGGGATGTCTTTAGCAGCACCACTCAGAGTTGTCTCAATGGAGCAAGAAATTGGCGACCATGTGTCTGAGCTTGGCAACACCACAAAAGAGCAGAAAAGGGTGAATTAACAGTTTGCAGATGCCAGAATCCCTTGCGTATATGTTTATTTAGGCATGCAGATCCTTGTAGTAAAGCTGAGCTGCTTTGTTTCTTTTAAGGCAAAATGTCACGTACCTTTAAAAAACAAATGCTCATTTTGACTGAGCTCTTGTAACTTGCATTTAAAGGTCTTAATTAATAATGCGGGGTATGATTTGTATATCAGCTGTTTGGGTGTAAAACAGGTATAGCTCAGTGGAAATGCAAATCCAGCCTTTTAAAAATACAAGGAACTTGTCTTATACATGGAACTTTTATCACGGGGATATTTGGAAGCCTCTGCAATTATATATATAAATAATATATTTCCCCCTGATACTGCACAAAGAGAGAGCCTGAATCAGAGAGGCCAAATAGTAGAAGAAACCCAGCTACAGTACCTCATTTGTTCAAGGAAAACTGCAATGATTAATTACATCTAAGGATGTTTCCTGCCGTGCTCCTTCCCCACAGCATGCCTCTTACTCTGGGATTGGCTGCGGGAAAAGCTGGCCCAAGAATTGGGTTTGCTGATTTTATGCCAGGTGAGAATTGCAGTCCATCCAGAGAATTGTCCGCTGGCCAGTTCTGGTGGATGCTGGCCCATTTGTACTCCCAGAGTAGCATTGTAGGTCAGATTCCTAGCTTCCTTGTAATGAGAAGCATTGACCTCATTACAATGGCTACATCCCATTGCAATTTTGCTTTTAGAAATCCCCACCTCGCCGCACATATTTGGCATGCTGTTGTTTGATGCTTTGTGGGATGAGTGAGACTGTCTGTTTACAGTGGAATCTTGGGTTTTAAAAACTCATCTGTTAATGTCAGCGCCTTGAGATCCCTGACAAAAATCATATTGCATCATATTTATGATTACATCCGTGCCACGTCCTCTTGTGCTTCTCTCATTCTGAGTACCACCTCTCCTAAAGGAAGCCAATCTCTGTTCTCCCATCTTGTCATGCAATATACAGACTTGGCTGTGTGCTGACCTTTTTTTTTCTGGGGCTGGCAGGACATTTAAAAGGACTTAAGAACTGAAGAGAGTGATTCAGGAAATCATTCGAAGCAGGAGATGATTCAAGCACATGCAGAGATGCTGTGCTGAACAGAGATCGATTTAAACCCCTCCTGATGTGCTTTTCATACCTCCCTAAACCTCTGCATGTAACCCACTTGTCATCAATAATATTTTGGCCTTGTATAATGCTTCTTGTCGGGGGATCTCAAACACTTGTCACGCGTTAAATGGAGAACTCTCACAGACCTGTGAAATAGGTGCTACTATGAGACCCATTTCCTCAGATGGGGAAACTGAGGTATGGAGATGTTACAGGCAGATTGTGGCCCTTTCATTGGTTCTTAAGAAGGTTCCACTGGAGTCAATGGAAGTACTAGTGTGAAGGAAGCTTTGTCAGTGCTTAAACTGCAGATGTGGCCATGGCACGAACACCGGGAGAGAGATCTCCCAGCATTCTCTGTAAACCACCCCTGCAAAGGGAGTAGCTGTAGCTTGGTTCACATTGTCATTTTACACCGCTGTAACTGACTGTGCTCGGGAGAGGAGGGTGTTTTCTCACACCCCTGAGCGAGGTTCCCTCTAAGCTACGTGGCAGGGCAGCCCTGCAGCTGCTTAATGAGGCCTTAATGCTGGGTGAAGGGAGTCAAACCAATGGAACTCTGTGTGGGGTGTGGACAAATTCCACACTTGCATGAGGATTGCCATTTTGAGGGGCAATGCTCCCTGTTCAGCCTCCCTCAGACTATGCACATGTTCAGGACTGGAGCGGGGCAAATAATGGATTTGTCAATTTGCTGGCAATTTAGATGAAAAAACCCCAACAACTTGTGTTGAACCAAAAATGATTTCCAAAAAATCAGCAAATCAAAAAGTGATAAAGAAGTGATTTCCGGTTGGGCACCATGTTTTGTTCCATTGTCAAGCATTTTAATGCTTTTATTTAAAAAAAAAATGTAAACTAAACTAAAACCATATTTAAAACCATAGAATAGAAAAATCAGAGACTCATAGAAGACTGGGGTTGGAAGAGACTTCAGAAGGTCATCTAGTCCAACCCCCCTGCTCAAAGCAGGACCAACCCCAACTAAGTCATCTCAGCCAGGGCTTTATCAAGGCACCTTAAAAACCTCTAGGGATGGAGATTCCACCCCCTCCCTAGGTAACCCATTCCAGTGCTTCACCACCCTCCTAGGGAAATACTTTTTCCTAAGATCCAACCTACATCTCCCGCACTGCAAATTGAGACCATTGCTCCTTGTTCTGTTATCCGTCACCACTGTGAATATCTTGGCTTCATCTTTTTTTGGATTCCCTCTTCAGGAAGTTGAAGGCTGCTGTCAAATCCCCCCTCACTCTTCTCTTCTGCAGACTAAATAAATCCAGTGCCCCAGCCCTGTAATTATATGTGTTGCCCTCTACTGGACTCCCTCCAATGTGTCCACATCCTTTCTGTAGAGGGGGCTCCAAAAGTGGACACAATACTCCACAATACTGGCCTCACCAGTGCCAAATTGATGGAAATAATCACTTCACTAGATCTGCTGGCAATGCTCCTACGAATGCACCCTAATATGCCATTAGCCTTCTTGGCTGCAAGGGAACACTGTTAACTCATATCCAGTTTCCCATCCACTCTAATCCCCAGGGGTATGTCTACACTACCCTCCTAGTTCGAACTAGCAGGGTAATGTAGGCATACCGCACTTGCAAATGAAGCCCGGGATTTGAATTTCCCGGGCTTCATTTGCATAAGCGGGGAGCCGCCATTTTTAAAACCCCTCTGGTTCGAACCCCATGCAGCGCGGCTACACGGGGCTCGAACTAGGTAGTTCGAAGTAGGATTCCTATTCCTAACTACCGGTACACCTCATGGATTTGTCTAGGTCACCCTGGGCCCTATCCCTGCCCTCCAGTGTATCTATATTTCTCCCCAGATCAGAGCTGGCCCAAGCTACGGGCTGACCAGGCTACCACCTGGGGCGTTCCATTGTATGGGGCACCGCGCGGGACTGCTGCGCATGCACCGGGTGCCCGGTGTCGGGGTCGTACATGCGCCACACTCCCGGGGGCGGCACTGCGCTCCCAGGGCCCGGGGCACACGAATGGCTCGGGCCAGCCCTGCCCCAGGTTAGTGTCATCCGTGAACTTTCTGAGGGTGCAATCCATCCCCTCATCCAGGTCATTAATAAAGATGTTAAACAAAACTGGCCCCAGGGTCACTCCGCTTGATACTGGCTCCCAACTAGATACTGAGTAGTTGATCACTATCCGTTGAACTTGTCTATGTAGCCAGTTTTCTATCCACCTTCTTGTCCACTCATCAAAGCTGTACTTCTTTAACTTGCCTGCAAGAATACCGTGAGAAACCATACCGAAAGCTTTGCTAAAGTCAAGGTATATCACGTCCACTGCTTTCGCCATAGCCACAAAGCCAGCTATCTCATCACAGAAGGAAATGACGTTGATCAGGCATGACTTGCTCTTGGTGAATTCTGTTGCTGACTGTTCCAGATGACCTTCCTCTCCTCCAAGTGTTTCAAAATGGATTTCTTGAGCACCTGCTTCATGATTTTTCTCGGGACTGAGGTGAAGCTGATTGGTCTACAGTTCTCTGGATTCTCCTCCTTCCCTTTTTTAACAAACTATGGTACATTTGCCTTTTGCCAGTTGTCCGAGAGCTTCCCCGGTAGCCAAGAGTTTTCAAAGTTAATGGCCAATGGCTCTTCAGTCACATCAGCCAACTCCCTCAGCACCCTCAGATGCATTAGATCTGGCCTCATGGACTTGTGCAAGTCCAGCTTTTAGGAATAGCCCCTAACCTGTTCTCTCACTACTGAGGGATGCCCATCTCTTCCCTATCCTATGCTAGCCAATGCAGCAGTCTGAGAGCTGACCTCGTATGTGAAGACCCAGGCAAAAAAGCATTGAGTCCTTCTGCTTTTCCCACATCATCTGTTACTAGGTTGCCTTCCCCATTCAGTGAGGGTACATCTACACAGCAACATTATTTCGAAATAACTAGCATTATTTTGAAATAGCTCAGTCTGTGTCTACACAGCAGGCAGCTATTTCGAAATAATCACAAAATACTGTCAAGCTGGAGAACTTCTTACTCCAACTCCTGTAACCCTCATTGTATGACGAATAAGGGAAGTTGGAGGAAAAGTGCTGTATTTTGAAATAAGTGCTGTGTAGATGCTCCTAATTTCAAAATAAGTTATTTCAAAATAAGCTACTCAATTGATGTAGCTCAATTTGTCGCTTATTTTGAGTTAAGCCCGGCTGTGTAGATGCACCCTAAGGTTACGTCTACCCTGGCATGATTTTCCGGAATTGCTTAAAACGGAACAGTTTTCCGTTATAAGTATTTCCAGAAAAAGCGCGTCTACATTGGCAGGATGCTTTTCCGAAAAAGCATTTTTTCCGGAAAAGCGTCCGTGCCAATGTAGACGTGCTTTTCCGCAAAAAAGCCCCGATCATCATTTTCGCAACCAGGGCTTTTTTGGGGAAAACACTACTGTGCTGTCTACACTGGCCCTTTTCCAGAACAGTTTTCCGGAAAAAGGACTTTTGCCCGAACGGGAGCAGCATAGTATTTCCGGAAAAGCGGATGATTTCTTACAGAAGATCGTCAGTGCTTTTCCGGAAATTCAAGGGGCCAGTGTAGACAGCTGGCAAGTTATTCCGGAAAAGCGGCTGATTTTCCGGAATAAGTGACTAGTGTAGACACAGCCTAAGGGTATGTCTAGACTACAAATCTCTTTTGAAAGAGAGCATCTAAACTGCAACCAATTCTTTCAAAAAAATGAGCCGCTTTTTCAAAAGAGAGCACCCAGGCAGACTAGATGCTCTCTTTCGAAAAAACCCTGTTTGTATTCAAAAATGCCTTTTTTTGAAAGAGAACTTTTGAAAAAAGGCGTTTTTCCTCATAAAATGAGGTTTACCATGGTAAAAAAAAAATGTTGCGTTCTTTTGATTTAATTTCAAAAGAATGCAGCGGCAGTCTAAATGCAGGGGAAGTTTTTTTGAAAAAAGGCCACATTTTTCGAAAAATCCCTGTAGTCTAGACACTCCCTAAGAGTCCCATGCCTTCCTAACTACCTTAAAGTGGCTAACATACCTATAGAAACCCTTCTTGTTTTGCTTCACATGCCTTACTAGGTGCAACTCCAGTTGCACTTTTGCCTTCCTGATTGTTCGAGAAATATGTTCATACCCCTCCCTAGTCATCTGCACAAGTTTTCACTTTCTGTGAGCTTCCTTTTTGTGCTCACTCAAGATTTCTCTTCAATCACATTTTTTATTCCCCTCCTCACTTACATTTCTTAGTTTTTGAGTGGGCGGGGTTAGAGAAACAATTTGGTGGAATCTGTGGAATGGCTGGGTGGTCACTGGATCTTTATTTCTCATAAAAAAATAGGCTTCATTCAAAAACTGTCATCTATTCCTACTTAGGAGTCTGGGCATCTGCAAATTAGACTATTTTTACTGGCCCTAAAAATGGCCAGTTCCTATGCATTTTTAATGGGAACTGTGCATGCATGCACAGCCCTGCGATGGCTTTCAAAATCTCAGCCTAAACATTAATTTATGGATCTAACTTTGACCCCTCTGGTTTGAAAATGTTAACAGTTAATTCCTGGTTCTGACCAGGTGTAACACCCTATGCAAGATTTTAACAATGGACACTCCTGAGACTGTTACTCCTCTGCCTAAAAGATCTCTGCCGTTGTACAAAAACCAGGATGCAGTTCTCAGTAGGAGGATATGACCAGGGGCGGCCCATGGCTATAGGCAGACTCGTCCATCTCCTACGGCGCCGCCTTCAATGGCGCCCGATGATGATGTCACGGGACACCTGGGGTGCCCTATGATGACATCACCCCATTGACCACCCATTGACCGCCATGCAGGTGGGGGCACTGATCATGCGTTCCATCTGGGGTGCCAGCTGCCGCAGCCCGCCTCAGGCCACTCCTGGATATGACACGGCATTGCAAAGCATTCTGGGCCCCATGCTCATTTGCTGTAGAACAGCATAGACACAGTGACTGCATCACCCACATCCCCGTAGTTGCAGTGATCAGGAACATGAGAATATTTTCATCGGTGGATTTTGTCCTCCTGAACCTGCACTGCAGGATCAGTATTTTTCTGATGTTTATTGACTGCATGCTTTAAAGTACCATAATAAATCCCTGACTGCTGAAATTATTGACACAAGGCAGCTAACAAAAAGCACTGGGGTCTTGACCAAAAAATAAACGAATGCACGGGGACCTGCGTGACATTGCAAACTGGCAAAAAGTGACATTTTCCAGCCTTTAGCGAAATTCCTGCTAGTTGCTGATGATGATGCCTTGCTGTTTGAAAAGTCCCCCATTGTGAAGCCGGGGAACAATTGAATTCAATTCTCTTTAAACACATCTGGAAGAACGCAAATTGTTTCTGAGCAATTGAGTTTTAGAGCGATTTCTTCCTAATTATCCCTAATATAGAAATGAAGTTGATTATTCTCAAAGAAATGAAAAAGAAAAATGTCCCATGAGATAGATAATACTGAGGCTCCGTCTAACTTCAACAGGAAGCAGATTTGATTTGACACTTCTATTACCCCCTTAACTTTGCTTCTTTGTACCTACTTACAGAGGTAGAGCCTTGCAGAAAATCTCCGAAGATGTATATTCATTCCCATAGGTTCTCTTTGGGACTTTCCCACTTGGCACCAGTTCTAGCCCTGTCCTTCCCTCTCATCTCCTGACCCAACACGTACGTGGGGAGTAGTTGTTACTACTCGTACTGCTTGCAAAGTGGGTTCTTTTTTGTTTTTGACTTGTCCGTGCATTTCATAACTTTCATTTCTCTCTTACGCTTAAATTTAATTCTTTGAGTAGTGAGTTCTAACCTGGCATGTCTGGAGTCATTAACTCTGTGGCAACTGGGTTCCTGCAAGTGGCTGGCATGTCCCTGCAGCCCCTGAGAAAGTCAGAGCAGGGGGTCTGGAAGACCAATATTGCAATGTCTGCATTACAGTGGGTTTAATAATACAGATGAATAGTTGGTTTGACACATTTTTTCAAGCAATGTTTGCATCAATCCTTCCTGGCGAAAGATCCTTCCCCTTGTCTGAGTAGCTGAAATGAGAACAGACCTTAGAATCACAGAAAAGGGGAGACAACAGTAGGGGAGGATGGGTCTCCGGTCTCTTGGTGTTTTGTAAAGATCTGTAGCTGGCGAGTGCTCTCTGAATAACGTGTTTGTGGTTGAGAACTTCCTTTGCTAGGAGCCACAATGCCCACAGCTCCGTGGAACTTGGAGGGAATGATTGACAAGAGCTAGGAGGCTTGGGAGGCCTGAGGCACTGGTTTGGGGGACCATGGTAGCTGCACTGTGGAGACTCATACCCAAAAGAAGCGCTCAAATAATAGGGCTGACCCTGGGAGTTCATATCTAGAAATAGTGACTAGACTCAGTTATCTTAAAAACACGTTGGACCCAATGGTGGGGTCCACTTAGAGCAGACTGGTGCCCATACAGAGGGGGACTACCCCACAGGGCCATATAGCTTTTTTTCATCATTACATTGCAGAGTGCCTTAAGGAAAGCAATATCATTAGCCCCATTTTACAGATGGGGAAATTGAGGCAAGAGATGGTGAAGTGACTTGCCCAAAGTCATGCAGCAGGGGAGAACTGAGAATGCAACTGTGGAACAGGCTACGGCTAAGAATACAATGAGGGCTCCTTATTCATCATCGAGTGTGTGAGCCTTTGGGCCACACTGCAGCCTGAGAAGACCTTTGCCCCCCTTCAGCAGGAAAATTTTTCATTAATATTAGCTTCATCCACCTCCAATGTTTCTATTTAACAATCTAAGCAACAAAGCTTGCCTTCTAGAGATGCTAAGTCAAAGGTGAGAGAAGTTGTGGGCAATGCATAGTCATTGGGCAATAAACAGTCATTTAAGTCTCGGCTTGACAAAGCCCTGGCTGGGTTGATTGAGTTGGGATTGGTCCTGCCTAGGGCAGGGGGCTGGACTCGATGGCCTCCTGAGGTCTCTTCTATCCCTGGGGTTCTATGGTTCTATGACTGGCATGTTTCTATTGGATACAGCATCCTTCATTTCCAGTCCTAAATCACTGTGGACTGTTGCTGTTTGTTTTTAAGGCTCCATCTGGTTCAGAATCAAGCTCTAACTTAGCTGTCTGATTCATGATTCAGAAGGGATGCAACGGATATTGCAAGTGGATGATTTGCAAATGTGGGTAGAATTAGGAGACCCTATAGAAGTTTGCTTGTAAGTTGGATGGAGTCTTAAGGAAACATTGTCGGTCCAAAAATGAAGGATGGATGTCTCATTAAAACGGACAATCTTGTGAGAGTTCCAGTGTTTCCCGACTAAGGTTGGGCCAGAAGTAACAGGAGAGCAACCTTGTTGAAAAGTGCTTAAAGATATTGGCCCAAATCTTCTTCCCGTTGAAATCAAAGGTTGTTTGACTTCCATTCTGATTTTTGGGTAAGATACCCTGATCTAGATCATTTCTCTGACATTGCTGGAAAACACCATCTTCCTTTTTTTTATAAATCTGTTGAGTTTGCCCTCCAGCATTATTTTCTCTATGGCAGTGGTCCCCAACACGGTGCCCTCAGGCGTCATGGTGCCCGCGGGGCCATCTGTGTGCACCCACCAAGTGCTCGGGGCTGGCCTGGCCCCGGGCACATAGTGCACGGTAAGCGCCGGCCCCAGGAGTGCTGCGGATTGGCCGCCCCCGCTCTGGGCACGCGGTGCATGGGGGAGGAGCGCCGGCTCCGGGTTTGCGGCACTTGGAGGGGGCACCAGCCCCGGACGCGCGGCTATGGGGGGCCCCGCCCACTCCGCTCCGCCCCGCCCTCTGGCGCCCGGTGGATGAACGGCCACACCCCCTGGCACCCGGCAACCTTAAATGGTTGGGGACCACCGCTCTATGGGATCAAAAGAGGTGTGTCCAAAATTTAAAAAAAGAAAAAGAAAAAGAAAAAGAAAATATGTATGTAATAGACTTCTCCCTCCCCTTCTCCCCCCTCCTCCGCCCCCAACTCCCCACTGCCCAAATATTTAAATGTCAAAAATGTAAAGGAAAGGCAGAATTACGTAAAGAGGCAGAAGGGAAGTAATTAGAACACCAGTCAGGTGTACCAAGAAGAAATGTCAGAAACTTCTTTAGCTATTAATGTCTTCTTGATATTAAGGAGGTAAATTTCTACCACTCTTCACCGGTTATTCCGAGGCCTGTGCGAAAGTGCTAAGGCATGTTTCACCCTCGTGGTGAAAGCTGAAGATGCAAATCCCCAATCCAAACTTGGGAGAACTTCAGGCCCTGCTGTGTCTCTCAGGCCATGTCTACACTAGGGCTACATCTACACTACAGGATTCTTGGGCAAGAACTGTTTTGCGCAAGAGTTCTTGCGCAAGAATGCGTCCACACTGCCATGTGCTTTTGTGCAAGAGATGTGCTTTTGCGCAAGAGCGTCTATGGCAGTGTGGATGCTCTCTCGCGCAAGAAAGCTCTGATGGTCATTTTAGCCATAGGGGTTTCTTGCTCAAGAAACCCCTGTTGCCCGTCCACACTGCTTTCTTGCGCAAGAGCTCTTGAGCAATTGAGCTTATTCCTTGTGGGGAGAGGAGTAACTCTTGTGCAAGAATCCCTCTGTTCCGATGCTTTACTGTAAACATACTTGCACAAGAACACGCGTGCAGTGTAGACGCTCTGCTAGTTTTTGCGCAAGAACAGTTATTCTTGCACAAAAAGCCTGCCGTGTAGACATAACCTAGTAGATTATTTTGATTTACTAAATTCCGCTTCCGGGCACCCAATTTTACAAATTCAAACTTCTGTGTTCTCACTATGGGAAGCATTGAATGTAGTCTGAGGCAGACTCCATTAATGTGGACGCGCTACCTTGGCCTCAGAGCCTCAGGAAGCACTCTGGGGAGTTGTGGGAGGCCTCCCAGAAATGAAGCCATTTGAATTAGTGGCACCAGAGCATCCACACAAACGTTATTTTGGACTTAGAAGTTTGGGAATAGCATTATTCCTCATGAAAAGTAGGGCTACAGAGTTCAATTTCTACAGCCCCTTATTCTGAACTAATGGGCTTGGTAGAGTGGACACACCACTTATGAAGTCAACCTGGGGTGTGTGTGTTATTTCTGATTATAGTCCTAGTGTAGACCAGGCCTCAGTCTGGCCTCTTCTTTATGTGATGGGCCTAATGGAAAACCTAGATCAGAATTAGAGTTGAGGGAGACAAGCTATTCTATGTGGTGGAGGATGTAAAATTTTTGATATTTGGTTTTGTTCCAAGCTGGAAGAAGACACCAAAAATTCAATGTTTTCCATGATGAGGAAAGTCCTGGAGTCCTTGGCCCAGGAGTAGTCCATTGTACAGGCTGCCGTCGAGCCACAGATGATGGAAGCCCTATGATCCCGGGCTGCCAAAGAGCCATAACTCTGGAAGCACGAGTGAAATGGAGAAAGTGAATAGGGTAGTGTACTGTATTTTCCGGCGTATAAGGCTACTGGGCGTATAAGACGACCTAAGAAGCGCGGGACCCCGCCGCCGCTTCGGCTTTGCTCCCGCTGCCTCTGGTCTGCTGGGGACCGTCTCCAGCAGACTAGGGACACCGGGAGCAAAGCCTCTGAGGACGCCCCGGCAGCGGGACAGCCCTGGCGCGCCTGGGTTGCCCCGCCGCCTGTATACCCGGCGTATAAGACGACCCCCGATTTTTGGGGGATGTTTTTTAGCATCAAAAGTCATCTTATATGCCGGAAAATACGGTATGTATTCCTGCACATAACTCACAACTAGCCATCACTGGTGAAATTAAGAGCCAGCAGGTTTGAAACAAACAAAAGGAAGCACTTCTTCACACAACACAGAGTCGACCTGTGCTGCTCATTGCTGGGGGATAAGAACATAAGAACGGCCATACTGGGTCAGACCATCCAGCCCAGTATCCTGTCTGCCCACAGTGGCCAATGCCAAGTGCCCCCAAAGGGAGTGAACAGAACAGGGAATCTTCATGTGATCCCTCCCCTGTCACCCACCTCCAGGCACACAGAGGCTAGGGACACCATTCCTACCCATCCTGGGTAATAGCCATTGATGGACCTAACCTCCATGAATTTATCTAATTCTTTTTTGAACACTAGTAAATTCCTGGTCTTCACAATGTCCTCTGGCAAGGAGTTCCACAGATTGTTGAATGTTGTGAAGGCCAAAAGTCTAACTGGGTTCGGAAAGAATTAGATGAGTTCATGGGAGATAGGTCCATCAATGGATTCCAATGTCTAGATGTCCCTAAATTTCCAGAAGCTGGGACTGGATAACAGGACTCAAAATAAAAGGAAAAACTATGTAGCACTATAAAGACTAACAAGATGGTTTAATAGGTGATGAGCTTTCATGGGCCAGACCCACTTCCTGAGATCATATTCTGAAAGAGAATTGGCACGACCATATATACCAAAGAAATACAATGAAAAAAGTGAACACATTATTAAACTGACAAATCAGATTTAGTACAGAAGGTGGGGTGAGGGGGAGGGAGGGAGGAAATAGCTATTTGAGTTAATGAATGGCTAATTAGGGGTGATAAGTGGGAAGCTATCTTTCTAATGGTTAAGGTAATAGCTATTCCCTCCCTCTCTCCTAGGCTGCGAGAAAGCTATTAGGCAAAAGCAAAGCTATAGACAGTGCTTTTCGTCTTGTTTGGGTGAACCCCTAGCTTGGCCATTGGGGGGTGACTGGGTTCCAAAGACAAGGGCCGTCCACCAATACAGCCCACTTCCCTCCATCCTGGAAATGTCTCTGGTCAAAATCTTCCCAGCTGGTCCTAACTGTTGTGCCAAGACCTGCAACCAGTCATGATTTTACGGGAGGTGTTGTTTTTGTGGCGGAGGAGCTGTGATTATAGAAAGGTTATGAGTAGCAGCCCAAGGAGTTGCATTCTCTCCACCTTTATGAAGGCACAGGGCAGATGGACATGGTTGTGCAGAAGCGTAAAGCTTTTCCATCTTTTTTCACTTGCCATCTGCAGGGTGGGAGAGCTGTCTTTGGCTTGTGGAGAGAGAGTCAGTCCCAAGCCTGGCCTGTATAAATAAAGTACACTCTGCCGTGAGAATGGTATGTTGTTTCTCTTCGCTACGGAGGGGTGTGTGTTTCGTTGGTCTGGGAGCAAGGGAGAAGAGAGCGAAAATGAAAATTTCATTGCAGCTGGAATGCCTGTTTTTCCCCAACTTACATTGGTATAAATCAGGAGTAACTCCTTTGGATCCAACAGTGTAAGTGAGAAGACAATCAGGTTCATAGTGTCTTTGCAGTTTTTGGAGGCTACTTGTTTTATTGTACATGAGACTTTAAAGGGAGCAGGAGAATACAACTAAAATAAGAGCTGAAAAAAGAACTCCAAATGGAACCACTAGACAAGATTCCACTTCAGAGACGCTGCTAAGCACCTCTTGCATTTCTGAAGTGCATCGCCTGATGCAAGCATCTTATGTAACCCACACACCTAGGGTACATCTACACTGCATGGCTATTTCGGGATACCAGAGATATCCCAAAATAGCTACCCCATGTCCTAACAAGCCGTGCTATTTCAGCATCCCGAGAATCCTTGTTCCACGAGGGTTAAGGGATGTCTTGAAATAGTGCGTTATTTTGAAATTTGGCACTGTGTAGATGCGCCAAATTTCAAAATAGCCTATTTCGAAATTCAATCGAAATAAGAGACACAATTTGCACTATGCAAATTGTGTATCTTATTTCGAGTGTAGGGTGCTGTGTAGCTGCACCCCTAGGCTATGTCTACACTGGCGCGATCTTGCGCCAGAGCTATGCAAATGAGGCTAAGCGTGGAATATCGCTGAGCCTCATTTGCATATCTAGTGAGCCGCCATTTTGCGGAAGAGGCTCTTGCGCAAGGAGCTGTCTACACTGCCCCTTCTTGTGCAAGAAAAATCCTCTTGCACAATGCCGCTACGCTGATTATTTTCAGGAATAACGACATTGCGCAAGAGGGTTTTTTTCGCAAGAAGGGGCAGTGTAGACAGCTCCTTCTGGTGCAAGAGCCTCTTCCGCAAAAATGGCAGCTCATTATATATGCAAATGAGGCTCGGCGATATTCCACGCTTAGCCTCATTTGCATAGCTCTGGCGCAAGATCGCACCAGTATAGACATAGCCCTAGAGTTGTTCATTGTCCCATGTAATGACATTTAGGTCACTGACAGAGAGAGCTAAGAATGAGTGAGCTCTACAGCCTATACCATGAGTCAGCTGCCTTTATAGCTTAAGCTGCTACTGCACCTACTTTAAGCTCCAGAGGTCTCGGGTTCAAATCTGGCCAATGACTTATACAACTTCTTCCTGAACTTATATTTTTAGAAGCCATTCATCCTGCACAAGAAAAGACTATTTCCCTGCATTTTTTTACCTTTTGGCTCTCTTGTCAAACGGGAGCCCTCCCTTGTAACAGTTTTGTTTTTCTTTACATCTGCCAATCATGCTGTTTGCCTTTGCCCAAAGTTTGTTGTCTTTGCAGTTGGTCACAGCATGAGCTACCAAAAAGCTCACGGAGCTTGACAGGAGATTCTGTTAACCTAACCTTAGCATGTGAGCTGGCACCTCACCAGAACACAAAGGGGCTTTTCACAAGCTCGCTAGAGCTTGAATATTTCATTTCACGTGTTACAATTAATCTGTATTTATTACCACTTATCTTAAATGGCTACAATATCAAGACTTTAAAAAGTGCTTTTAATGTCAAACTGGGTCAATTAAAAGTCTACTTAAAATATTTGCAAAACTTCGGGCCTGAAAATTGCTCCCTCCCTCTGCTGCTAACCAAAATGTCTTAAACAAATACACTCCGCTTAAGGAGAATGGCATTTTGTAAATTTCCCCTTTAGATCTTTACAGATACCAGGATCGATTTCCCATGCTTTTGCACTTTTATGCTCACTGGATTCTAAATATATGTAGTAATAACAATAATTAATAATACTTCAAGGTGGTTATAAACATTTGACAAAAAAATTCCTTCAATCCATTAAAAAACAGGAGACCGTTTCATAGATTTTTAAGGCCAGAAGGGAACATTAGATCATCTAGAATGACCTGCTATATATCACAAACCATAGAATTTCATACAGTGACTGTATTGAGCTAAAGGACTTGTTTCGCTAATGCACATCTTCCACAAAGGCATCTTGTCTCAATCTGAAGATTTCATCTGGAGCTCACTTTGCAGAAAAGTCTTGTTGAGTACTGCAAAAAACGTGACGATGAACGTGTGTAGGAATTCAGTTCAGTTCAGCTGCATTTGCTGCCTGTAATCATTAGAGATGAGCAAATAATTGATTTTTTTTAAAAAATTTGGAGACACACTGAAGAATCCGAGGGAAAAATTATTCAGTTTCAATTAAATGTTTTGTCGAACCCATTATTTTTGCATTTTGGGGGATCATTTTTGAGTGTCGCTCATTTCTCTCCATATATAGATATATATTTAAAAAAAAATTTGGTGGGATGACAGAATGACATCATCAGCATCCGCATGCCACCGCCTTTGTCCTCCGGTGCTTGCTGTGGCCAGCCTTGGCACCATCCACTCCGGCCATGGGCTTTTCTGACTCCTGCTTTATGCCCCATGGGAGGAGTTGATGGATGGATGGGTCCCCTCCATCATCCGAGCCTGACCCCACCCCACCCCACCCTGCCACCCCACGTCCCCTCCATCATCTGAGCCTGACCTCCCCCCCCGGGCCTTCCCATATCCCCTCCACCATCAGCACCCCCAATGTGTGTCTACTTATTCATTGGCATGTGTAGCATTGGCATGCCCCAGGGGGCTGACTGCCTGGGGCACGAAGCAGTTCCAATCTGCCGAGTCTCTCTTCACACATAACTTTTCTGAGTCTCTAATCATTTTCACTGCCTGGCCTGCAAATCTCTCCCTGTCTGCTACATGGTTCTGGAGGTAAGGTGACCAAAAGTGAAGACAGACAGCACTGCTGGGGAAGGCAAACTCTCAATTTATAGAATGGCATGGAAATAAAGGTTCTCAATGAATCGTAGTTAACTCAAGTGATTAATTACACAGTGTTCCCTGTAAGCTAAGTGCCTGGGCGACCACACAGGAGGAGCTGTATACTACCACACAGTATACTACCAAACTGATTAAGAGAGTGTTCTCAGCCATCCACAGTCAGCAGCACGTTTCTCCTGGTGGTGCATAACTTCACATGCCTTGGTGCACATAACAAAATTTATTCTGCACATGAATGGAAAAAGATTAGAGGGAACATTGCCTCTGAGCCCAATTTCAGGGCAGCCTGCACCCTAAATCCCTCCTCCCTGGGTCCCACCACAGATCCTGCACCCTCATACAGAACCTTCACCCCCTTGCATGCTAAGCCCAGCCTTCTGCTCCTGCACCACAAAACCCACATCCTGGCCCACCACAGAGCCTTCATCCACAGTCAGAACCCTCACGACTCCACATCCCAGCCCTCTACCCGAACCATGAGCCCTGTCTCAAACACCAAATCCCTCAGCCACACCTCTGCCGTGCATCATCTTTGTATTGGTGCACATAACAAAATTCATTCCGCGCATGGATATAAAAAATAAAGGGAACTTTGGACAATGTCGTCAGTCACGCATCAAGAATAACGAACAGCAGAAAGTTGGCATGAAGAGTTTGCAGAAAACCCACAGGCTGAAATTTGCTTGCGTAAACCAAAAGGGTGCAAACAGTGAATCAGGAACATGCCTAGCACTGTTCCAAATCTTCAGAGTCGACCTCTGTCAGTCTGGTTTTCAATCTGCATATAGCGCAGAAATTATTCTGACCTGGGTCATTGATGTTCTCCTGCTGGGGGCAGGAAAAATAGAGTGTCGAGGCTGATTTTTATTTTTTAGATTCTTCCCTGGCCTTTGATAATGCTACCCAAGAGGTGTTGTTGATATGATGATAGACATCACCAGGGAGGAAGATCGCTGCTTCGGATTGGATGGCCTCACGCCTCTCAATAAGGAGCGCTGTGAGTGGTTGCTGTTTGTCAGCAAGAGCTCTCTTGCACGGGGCACCAGTGTGTTCTGCTCTGTCCCTCCATCTGTCTAATATGAATCATAGACTCATAGGATCATAGGGCTGGAAGAGACCTCAGGAGGTCATCGAATCCAGCCCCCTGCCCAAAGCAGGACCAATGAGGCAAGTCTGAGAGATGATCACCCTTTTGGAGGACTCAGCAAATCGGTGGAGTTTGGTGGAAAGTCTGATTTGGGGAGGGGGAAGATGAAACATCATAATTTTTAAAAATATTGTATCCAGATTTGGCCATCGATAAGTACAGACATTCAGCTTTGCTGTTGCACCCCCCGGCAGCTCCCATATTTGGAGAGATAGCGCACGTAAACTTACTTGGATAAAGCAGAGGTGATGATGGTAAGTTGAGAGAAACAACCTCTGGCAAGAGAGACTATTTTAGTGTCTGCGGATCTTACATCACTGAACATTTTAAAACTGTTGTTTTACAATCTCTTCCTGCCAGGAGATAAAGGCAAGTGGGAAAAAGGGGGCAAGGAAACTTGGGGCTTGAAAATTGGTGTGTATCGGGGGAGACATTTTAACTGCTATCCAGATCTAGGCTTGCATCCCTTTAACTGTGGGAAAATGTGATGAGACAGTGTAACCAAGCACATCTGCTTTTTCTGTGTTCATTCTGCTCCGGCGTGTTTAAACCGACAATGATGGATTGTCCCTGGGTTTTGCTGGTCATATCTAAAAGCCCTGGATTGAATTGTCCTGTGTTTATTGCACAAAAGGAGCGAATTATGAGCCAGGCTGTAGCATCCTCAGTGGAAGTCATTAGTAGCACTGCAGAAAGCAGGGATAAAACTCTGTCAGTGGGACACACCCCCTCTCCCGGGCTCTACTGGAAAAAGCTTGTGAATTCACTACCTCCTGCCAGTGAAAGCGCAGGGTGAAATGCAAAACTGAAAGCAGCCAACGGTTCTATATTCAATTCAGATGTTGTTGGGATTTCATTGTTGTTGGGTTTTTTTCTTTGTTGAGTATGAGCTCAGTTGGGGAAAGGAGAAGAATTTAGAAACCCAGAAGAGAAATAGCCAAGGGAAGTGTTTTTCTGATCATTGCCGGTTTGTGTATAGAGTTGGCTGGGATGTGCCGGAAGGGATGTGGAGGAGAGTTCTCAGTCTGATTTTATTAATCTTAACCTAGGCTTGTGATGTTTTCAAAGCAAACAGTGATTATCATGATTGTTTGTATTAGCTTCATGCCTACGGGCCCTAGCTATGAAACCCAGACTCGATTGTGCCCGGTGCTGTACAAACACAGAACAAAAAGGCAGCCCTTGGTCTGAAGGAACTCACAGATTAAGTATCAGAAAAGAAAAATTAAAAAAAAATAGTCTTGCAGCACCTTAAAGAGTAACAAAACATGCAGATGGTATCATGAGCTTTCATGGGCACAACCCACTTCTTCAAATAGACTGTGGTCAATTTGCCTACATTTACCTAGTCAGGCAGCTCTTGAAATCGTTTTAAGCTAGGCATAGCGTCGATCCAGAGGGCCAGGGCCCCAGTGGCAGATATAGGGCAGGGTGAGCAGGGCGGCTGCCCCGAGCCCCGTGCTTCAAGAAGCCCCGTGCATGCGCCGTTTCAAAGGGGGGGCCCCGCGAAATTGTGCTGCCCTGAGTGCCGCAAAATCCTCATCTGCCCCTGCAGGGCACAACAGGGTTGTAGATTCGCTTCAACACAGTGCCGATTAGGAATAATATACTTTATTAAGCTCACTACTCCACTGCTCTTACTCTTCACAGGGTACACTCTAGCAAGCGAAAGCACTACAGAACAATGGTTAAAGGAGTAAAAGGCTCCTTGGAATGGTTATGGCCCTTCAGGTCTGCAGGGAGTCCCGTTCCAGTTACCTCGCACCCGGCCGCAGTGGACGTGACTGCAGCATGAGGGGAATCCCGGTCACCCCTCAAGGTTGCGGCCCAGGGTGAGCCTCAGCTAGGGGTGAGACTTTCTACACTAATTATCCTACAGTTGTTTACCAGGTGTGCGCGTACCTCGCTCAATGCCATTCTTATCACTGAGACCGAGGTCACATTTATTTACCGCTTTGCAGTTTCCCAGCTCAAGGCCTGGGTTAACACTGATAAAGCCCACAGCTGTTGTTTGGGCTTGCAGTGTCCCATACTATGCTAAGGTGGGTACGGCGGGGATGGAAACTTCCATCCTAGGCCTCCTAAGCTGCAGGACCCACATATGACTTTTATGTGACATGTAGGGCTGGGAAAATGCGGGTTCGTGCCCGGCCTTTAAGACGTCAGGATAAGTCATTCAAAGAAGGGCATGGAATTTGTATTTTTCCCCCTTTCGTTTTGTCTGTGACTTCCACTAAACCACTGCAATTCACTTATACGGGAGTAGCAATGAAGTGGGCAGTGTGTGCAAAATGCCACCCTCTGCTGGGAAGTATGAGCACCGCTCTGGTGTCTTACAGACCGTTCACTGCTAGCAGCAAGTGGTTGTTCTCCTCCAGGACTTGATTCAATGGGAAAGTTCACGTGGACTTGAATCTTGCAAGATTAAGGCAGGTGCTCAAATGCTATGCCAGTTCTTTGGGAGGGTCTGACTTGGTTTTTCATGACCACTGTGAAGTTATGATTTTCAGCAATATGACAGCCATGACATTCCAGATACTTTTTGGGTAAGGACGTTGGATATGCACAATAGCATTATATACTACATTTGTACACCTAGCATTTAAGTCTGTGCACCCACACACCCATATGCACATATATGCCTTTATAGAAGGCTTCTGTGGATTTATAGAAGGTTACAACATTGCTCAAAATTTTGTTCCAAATATATTAATAAAAAAAATCCAGGAATCTAATAGCACCACTGGGTAGCATACATAATTCATTTCACTGTGACCCGATAGGTGTGTTTGCCCATCACAGACTGGAAACTGTCCTGTCAGGGGTGGCCCGTGGATACAGGCAACCTTAGCAGTCACCTATGGCGCCACATGGAACGCGGCGCCCAATGATGACGTCACGCCGTGGCGGCCTATGGAGGCGGGGTCACCAATCACACGTTCCGTCTAGGGCGCCAGTTGCCGGCAGCCCTCCTTGAGCTGCTCCTGTGTCCTGTTACTTAATAGCAGCTAAGAAGAGCGATTATGCCACATGTCATTGTGACAGGTGAGTGATAAGGACGGATTCACAGAATGTCTGTGGATGTGACCGCCCCCCCCCCCCCCAGGATGCAGACAGCTATTTTTGTAATGCCTCCATAGGAAACTGAGGTCTGTGCCTCATGAAAAAATCTGCTGTTGACTGAATAGAACAGTCTATATTCTCCCTCCTGTAGCTCTACTGATTTTCTCTGGGTTGCTCATGAATGACACAGCTGTAAGGAAGAGTAAGAGGTGGCCCGACAAGATTTAGCAATGAGGGATTTGGAAGACGGTGTTATGTTTTGTTGACTCTAGGGGTACGTCTAAACTACATGCCTCCGCCGACGGAGGCATGTAGATTAGCCAGATCGGCAGAGGGAAATGAAGCCGCGATTAAAATAATCGCGGCTTCATTTAAATTTAAATGGCTGCTCCGCTCTGCCGATCAGCTGTTTGTCGGCAGATCGGGGCAGTCTGGCCGCGCCGCGCTGACAAAGAAGCCTTTCTTGATCGGCACAGGTATGCCTCGTGAAACCAGGTTTACCTGTGCCGATCAAGAAAGGCTTCTTTGTCGGCGCGGCGCGTCCACACTGCCCCGATCTGCCGACAAACAGCTGATCGGCAGAGCGGGGCAGCCATTTAAATTTAAATGAAGCCGCGATTATTTTAATCGCGGCTTCATTTCCCTCTGCCGATCTGGCTAATCTACATGCCTCCGTCGACGGAGGCATGTAGTTTAGACGTACCCTACATGTGTGTCTAGACTCCAGGGTTTTGTCAACAAAAGTGGATGTTTGTTGACAAAACTATACCTGTGTCTACACTACCGCCGAGTTCTGTCAACATAACGTCGACAGAACTCGGCAGTTTGTCGACAGTGGTAAACCTCATTCTACGAGGAATAACGCCTTTTGTCAACAGAGTTCTGTTGACAGAAGGCATTATTGCAGCTACACTGTCTTTTGCGTGTACACTCTCATGTCGACAAAGCAGCTTGCTTTGTTGACAGAACTGGATGTAGTCTAGACGCTCTTTGTCAACAGGAGCTTTGTCGACAGTATCTGTCGACAAAGCCTCTGTCGACAAAAGCCTGTAGTCTAGATGTACCCTAGGAGTCTGGAAGGTGTTTGGTGCTGCAGTGGGGAAAGTTGAGAGTTAAAAGTTAGACAAAAGTCCCATGGGGCTGGGAATGTTTTCATGGTTGCTCCTCTAGCACCCCAAAGTAGGCTAAGTGACACTCAAACACATAAAAATGGGGCGCTGCCACTGAACCATAGGATTAGCTAGGACTGCAAAGGTAATTTAGTCTGACCCCCTGCCAAAATACGGGATTCAAGACAGTTGGCTTGGCCATGAAGAGCTTGTAATTTGAACAGATGTAAAGCGGGCGTAGAGAGGGGATGTTGGGTGCACACTCTACCCTTTCTGAGGCCATGTTTACATGGGAAAATTGACCAGGATCACGACTGTAACAAAACCTATTCCGCAATATCTAGAGTGGAGCAGCCGCCCCCATCTATTCTGGAATAAAAGTGATTTAATTCCAGAGCAATTATTCCCCTTTATAAACAGAATAATTATTCTCCAGCAAAGCCACTTTTATTCTTGCATAACGTTAATGCTGGGAGCTATTCCAGGGTGGTTATTGTGGAATAACTTTGACCAGCATTGCTCCTTGGTGTATTTCTTCAGTGTCAACAAGCTAATATTTGCTCCTGCTCAATCCCCTTACACCGGAACCCCAGAGACAGATTCTCAGGGGCTCAATGCCAGCACCTAGGGTTTTATTTTCTAAAATGCTCAACTCCATTCAGCACGCAATAGATTTTCTGATTCGAAGGGGTCCGGGTCTCCTAGCCTCCTTTGAATCACCTCAGCGAGTGTGTCCTGTTAGCGCCTGGTGATACAACTGAATTTTCAAAAGAATTTTAAATACCCCATTTGCCCAGCTTTGAATATATGGCCCTTTATTTTGGTGTCAAAAAGGGAGCAAAACCCGGCCGGTCCTCAGTATGTAACATAGAGTTACAAATGCTTTGTAACTCTTTGCATGGCCATTAAGCACAATGAGACAGACGGTTTTCTATGCAGACCTGCCAACGGGGGAGGGGAGCAATTGCCCCGGGGCCGGGTAATTCAATAGATCCTGGGGCTCCCAGACACCTGTATTGTTCCTGCAGCAGCAGCCAGAGCCCCAAGCCTTTTAATTGCCACCAGAGCACTGCCCCACAACCTCCCAGCAGCACTAAGGACTGGGAGAAAGGCACAGTGCCACACTCTGGGCATATCTGAGGGCTGGCTGCCCCCAGTCCCACCCCTTCCTCTGAAGGCCCCGCCCCTTCCTCTCAAGGCCCCACCCCTTCTGGGAGTATGGCTCTGTCTCCCCCCCCACACACATACACACTCCTTGTCCACGGCCCCAAGAAAGCTGTCAGCCCCCCTTGCTTATATGCACATGTCTTCAAAGGGCCGCCTGCCTGAGAGACACGGACTCCAGCAGGATCTGTCACAGGATCAGGCCTCTGAAAGGGTGTCCCGTGAGCACCAGGCTCAAATCATTCCCAATGCCAGGATTCAAAGTGACAAGCCATAGGGCGAGGGGCAGCGGGAGCATCTTCCTCCCTAGGCGTTTCTCTATAACGGAACAAAAACCCCACTTGATGAGTGTCTTGATTTATAAGGGAACATTCGCTAAAGTCAACACAAGGCGGTATGTCTCTCATTTGCCAATGAGGTCATCTGTTTCTTTGTTAGGAAAGAAAAATGTGTTTCCTTGCCGACGCCAGGGTCACAACGCCGGCAATGTACATGAGCAAACAAAGACGAGGGCTAGCACCACTAAATAAATAAAGTACATGCAACCATAAGTGGCCACCAAAGAGCGTGCTGCGCAGCCAGAAGAGCTGGGGGACCAGTGCCAGAGGGCTGCTGTTTGCCAAGCCTTCCCAGCTCAGCCTCTCCTGCGTTGGGTGAGGGCGAAGTCAGTGACTTATGGCCTAAGTAAAGCATCTGTTTGCAGCAAGTCAATTTCTGCTAGAGATGAGCAATAGAACAGGCGGTATGTCTATACTAGCCCCTTAGTTTGAACTAGAGAGGCTAATGTAGGCATTCGAAGTTGCAAATGAAGCCCAGGATTTAAATATCCCGGGTTTTATTTGCATGTTCCCGTACGGTCGCCATTTTTAAATTCCACTAGTCCGGAGTAACTGCCCACGGCTACACATGGCAATGAAACGGCAATTCGAATTAAGTCCTTAGTTCGAATTAACTGTTACACCTCATTCCAGGAAGAGTAACAGTAAATTCGAACTAAGGACTTAGTTCGAATTACCGTTTCACTGCCGCGTGTAGCCGCGGGCAGTTACTTCGGACTAGTGGGATTTAAAAATGGTGACCGGACGGGAACATGCAAATGAAGCCAGGGATATTTAAATCCTGGGTTTTATTTGCAAGTTCGAATGCCTACATTAGCCTCCCTAGTTCGAACTAAGGGGCTAGTGTAGACATACCCAGGAACAGTAATGCAGGATTGTTGATTTCATAGAATCATAGAATCTTAGGGCTGGAAGAGACCTCATGAGTCCAGCCCCCTGCCCAAAGCAGGACCAACCCCAACTACGCCACTGTTTAGTTACAGCCTTTGTGAAAAGTAAGTAGGCAATACTCCAGGCAGCACAATTTTGATGGCTGTAATAACTGTCTCTTTTCCACCTCCTAGTAAGAGATGGAAGGCCTGATTCTGATCTTTCCCACCAGCTATTTTCCATGGCAAGTTAGCAAAGTTACTCCTGATTTACCCCTTTGAGATCAGAATCAGGCCCGGAGGGTTCCTGATACAGTGTGAGATTTGCCAGGCTGACCGGCAGAGCAGCTACCAGCTACAGACAGTACCTCACCATCTGCCAGCAGGTGAGAATCCCCCCGGAAAGGCTGCAGTTCAAAGGAACAGTGAAAGTGACGTGGTCATAATCTACCCCAGAGCTCACTGCAGAATGAGCTAACCCTGAATGGCTTGAGACATTACCCCAGTCTGACACTGAGAATGTCTCCATTACAGTGCAAAGATCACTGGGAGAAGATTCTCTTTCTGAGGCTAAAGCTATTGCTAGAAACGATCACTTCTCTATCCTGGACAGATTGTTCTGAGATCGCACGTTTCGGATATGTTATATCCCAGGTGAGGGTGACAGTTATAGCAGTAGATCCAGTAATAGTTGCCAAAGCAAATTTCAGTTCATATGGTGACCCATTTCTCCTCCACATCCTACAGGCACACACTTTTGCTTCTCTTAGGGTCGTGGTCACCAACCAGTAGATTGCGATCTACCGGTAGATCTCAGAGGCTCTAAGAGTAGCTCTTGAGCCCTTTCTGAACTGCGCGCCTGCGCAGTACATTTACATTAGATTTCCTCATTTGAGGAGCAGCTACTCACCGAGCAACAGCACAGGTAAGTAGCTGCGAAAAATGGTGGGAATTTTTTTTTAAAGTAGCAATATAAGGATTGGGGATAGCAAGTGATGGAGAAGAGGAGAATAGAGAGGGCGGGGCTTCAAGGAAGGGGCGGGGCGATAGATCTTGGCTTGGTCTGTCAATTAAAAAGTGATCTTGGGTGTAAAAAGGTTGGAGACCACTGTCTTAGGGTATGTCTACACTACATGGCTCCGTCGACAGAGCCATGTAGATTTGTTTATTGGGCAAAGGGAAATGAAGCGGCGATTTAAATAATCCAATTAACCCATCCCCTTAACCACAAAACTATCGTTCCTCTTATTGAGGAGTGGATAATTGCCCCTCAAAGACAACTGTTGCATTTGATTATTTAGAAAAGGAAAAGCCCATTTAGTTTAGATAGACAGCTATGCAACCATCACCTTGATCCCTAGGTACCAATATTACAAGCAATACTGTCCAGCCCCTTAATGCGTCCCCCTCCTACCATGATTTAATTGCCTGCTAGTAACATCTCAGTTAGCCTCTTACATATCTACACAACAGGGCTAAACTCAAAATACACAACAGGAGGTGCGCTAATTGCATTGCTTACATTGAAATAGCTTATTTCGAATTTGGGCACGTCTACAGAGCACTTATTTCAAAACAGAGCACTCTTCCTCCAACTTCCCTTGCTCCTCGTACAATAAGGGTTATAGAAGTCGGAGTAAGAAGCCCGTTATTTTGAATTTATTTTGAAATAATGGGCTTACTGTGTAGACGCACACTACATTATTTCGGAGTAACTGACGCTGGTGAGTAGACGCAGCCTTGGACACATAGTTGTAAATTAGCTTCATTCTAATTCACGGAACACCAGTGCACCAATGTATCCACTCTCCTTGGGGTTCCATGGCTGCAACTTTTTGTCCAATTCAAAGTCCCCCCCCCCCCCGCCCATGACTGTAACTATATCCACCAGGGGATCACTAGTCAAACTCTTCTCCCCTGATGGAACCCCACTGTCCAGAACACAGCCCCTCCAAGTGCTCAATGGGGGGCGGGGATCTCACCAATACCACAGTGAGACACAGTTGCCACTGAGGGGCCGAGGTAGCTAGCTTGGGTCCTAGAACAGCCACAGACCAGGCAGGGAATATAGAAAAATGGCTGACACACAAAGCACCACTATTCATTTGGATCATAACCAATGACCAGAACCCAGCTCATACCATTGTTTCTATTTACCCCAAAGCCTGGTTAGATGAAAGCTTTGGGATGTTCCCCAAGTTATTTGGGTAAACAGGACAATACTTCATTGGGCTCTATAGGTGTAGGCCCCACATTCAAATCCAGTGCAAGCTGGTAGTGATTGAAAATAGTTACTGTTTGGTGGTCTCAGACTAGGCCTCACTTCCACCCTCCCCCTCCAAAAAAGGAATTTAGTCGATATGGCCCCCTTCGTGGGAATCTACAGAGCAACCAATGGGTGAAAGCTCCATCCAGCACGCATTGAATTCAATGGGTAAATTCCCATTGATGTTACTAGTACAGGATGGAGCCCGGAATTGGTAACGTGGCCCTGGCAGGTGATGGTTCAGAGAACTTGGTAGGACAGTTTGATGAGGCTGTTTCTCCTGTGCTTGTAGCTGGAGGAGGGTTGTCTGAAGGGCTGTCTGTCTATCTTTTGCCATGATTTAATTGACACCGCAGCTTTAAAAACGGAAGAGAAATTACAACACGCTTCCAGTGCAACTAGAAAGGGACAACACTAAATCTAGCCTCTGCTTAAACTTTTGAATGACTGAGGCATGATGCATGTGGCTGATATTCCCTTGTTTTGCAACCTCCTGCATACTGCCATGCTGCTAAAATGAAACTCGGTGTCCAACTGTGTCCATTATTTTTAGTAGAAATTCATCAGAGGCCCTGCAAATCATATTTTGCTGCACAGTTTTGATTACAGGCTTGTAACACATTTATTGTGAATAAAAAGCCGTGATGAGTGTGAGAGAGTCCGGGTAATTCAGCAGTTGTGGTATATTCGAGGAATGGATGCAACTGTTGAAAAACAAACTCGTTGAAACGGTTTTCTTTTATGAGCAGTTGCTCATTTATGAACTGTAGCAGAGGAGTAGATAAAATCCACTTATCAAAGGCAAGAATCTCCAGTATGGAACTCCATTGGGATTATTAAAGCTGGAATGTAGTTCTTCAGACTCTGAGACGGCCAAGAGTACCTATTCTGTGTAGTGCCTAAGCACCTGCTTAATCGGAGGCCTGGGCTTAATGGGACCTTAAATGTGAATGTACTGCTCAAATATTTTGGTTTACAACTCGTTCAGGCTGCATAAGGGCCTGATTTTAGGGTCTGAGTGACTCCTGATGTGTGCAAAGAGACCTTGGCAACCTCTATGGGAATTAAGGACCTGAAACACCTCACAAGATGGTGCCTGTATTGAATATTTTACACATGGGGTGATTAATTCCAGGGATCCCATTTCTGAACTGGTGGCTGTGGAGTCTCACTTTTTACCTGACTAGCTTTCACTATGTGGTAAGACCTTGTGGGCACAGATGACTCTAAGGACTCACATGCCCACAGCCGCTAGAGCGGGGCTACTCAACATGCGGCCCACGGCCCGTTTGTTTGCAGTCCGTGGTGCGGTTTGGGTTTACATGAAGTAACAGGCTTAATCTGCAATACAGGACATGAAGTTAGGTGTTAGGACAAACGTGCTCTCGGTTTCCCTTCCAGCTCTTCGTTTCTCTGACTGTCTTTTAGGCACAGCTTGCTCCTCCAGTGTACTTGGGAGGTGGAGTTATGGCCATCCCCTTCCCCAAGCCTTCTGGGGTAGGGGGGGGGTCTGTACACCCCTTCAAGGAGCCCTTGCAAAACTCAAGGGCCACTGCAAAGGAGACTGCTTCAGAAGTTCTTTATCTGTCCTCCTTTCACCCCCCTTCTCCGAAAGACTAGGTGCAATCTGGGCTTTGGGCAGCGTCTTCCACAGCCCCTTCCAGAATCTTGTTCTCATGTGCAGTGAGGGTGGTAGAGGATAGTCAGCTTGGCTTTTAGCACAGACAGGCCCAAATGGCACTACCAGATCTGAGCACCCCCAAGCTCTGGGATGTTTGGAATCCCAATCTGGATCCAGATCCTAATGTGGCAGCTGAATCCTCTCTCCATCATGAGCCACACCAGAACTCCAGCCTCAGACACCATGGCTACGTCTACACTGGCGTGATATTGCACAAAAACTCTTTAGCGCAAAAGTTCTTGAGTTAAAGTAGTTGCGCAAGATAGCGTTTACACTGGCATGTGCTTTTGTGCAAGAGATGTGCTTTTGCGCAAGAGCATCCTTGCCAGTGTAGACGCTCTCTTGCGCAGGAAAGCTCTGATGGCCATTTTAACCATCGGGCTTTCTTGCGCAAGAAATTCATGTTGCCTGTCTACACTGGCCTCTTGCACAAGAACAGTTGCACAAAAGGGCTTATTCCTGAGTGGAAGTGTCAGAGTTCTGGTGCAAGAAGCACTGACTTCATACATTAGAACGTCAGTTTACTTGCGCAAGAACACGCGGCCAGTATAGACTTTTTGCGCAAGAGTGGCCACTTTTGCACAAGATCGCACCAGTGTAGACACAGCCCCTCAGTGATATTTTCAAGGAAGGGGTACAAAATTGAGACCCAGGTCTGACTTGTGGGAAGTGGGTCTGCATGGACATCCTAGCCCTTGTGCTTTCGGTGAGACAGCAGCAGCTGTGGTTGATTTCAGAGGCCCACTGTTTGTTTTTTCACTCCAGGCAATGCCCTGTAGTCTTTATTCACACAGCTCATTCCATGTGGCTACCCAGCAGATACTTAGCTGGAGAGGAGCCCACAGTTGAGTTAAGGTAAGAAGGCTGATAACAATGCATCTGTAGCCTCTGCAATATAGACTACACCCAGTAATCCAGCCTGACCTGGGTTAGAGGTGGCAAATAGACCCTACAATTGCTGGCATGACTCTTCCATAAAGGTACAGATGATGGGATATAAAACAGAAGGAGGCAAATGTCAATGGATGGACAGACAAGCAGCCATGGAATGACCGAGCTAAGTGTGGTTCTAAGACAGCTTACAACATCCAATGGGTGTGAGCCAGCAGCCTGAGGCATGGTGCCAATGGATGCATTAACTGGAGTGTTGTGAGAAAGATGTGAGAAGTCATTCTTCCACTCTACTCTGTGCTGATTAGGCCTCAGTTGGAGTATTGTGTCCAATTCTGGGCACCACATCTCAGGAAAGATGTGGAGAAATTGGAGAAGGTCCAGAAAAGAGCAACAAAAATGATTAAAGGTTTAGAAAGCATGAGCTATGAAGGAAGACTGAAAGAATTGGGCTTGTTTAGTTTGGAAAAAGAGAAGACTGAGAGGGGACACAATGACAGCTTTCAGGTACCTAAAAGGGTGTTACAAGGTGGAGAGAGAAAAAATATTCTCCTTGAGCTCTGAGGACAGGACAAGAAGCAATGGGCTTACAATACAGCAAGGGAGGTTGAGGTTGGACATTAGAAAAACTATTTAGCTGTCAGGGTGGTTAAGCACTGGAATAAATTGCCTAGGGAGGTTGTGGAATTTCCATCACTGGAGATATTTAAGAGCAGGTTAGAAAAACATCTGTCAGGGATGATCTAGACAGTGCTTGGTCCTGCTGGGAGGGCAGGGGACTGGACTTGATGACCCTCAAGGTCCCTTCCAGTTCTAGGGTTCTATGACTATCTAGGACCCAAAGACTCACATCTGCTGAATCAGAACATGAGAATCCCCCTGGCTACAGCTCCCTAGCCCCCATTTCTTCTCCCAGACAGAGGTTACTGTAAATAAACTCTGTTCACATGGCTTTTGGCATCTGTATGGAGACACTTATCTGAACCCCTCCCTACCCCCAGGCCTTTGCTAAATGAGCCTGTCTGACTGGGAGTCATTCCAATGGCAACTCCCTCTTGAACTGATAACGAGTTTAATGAATAGGCTGTAAGGCTGGTGACATAGGCAGGTCATAATAATGCTGCAAAGCTACAAAGTCCCTGAGCTCCTGGTCACACTGCAGATTAACTCTGTGAGCAGGAATCCACCCTCAGCCCCCATGCCAGAATGCCAATCTCTGTCCTGGATGAAATGCTATTCTCCTAGGAAGTTCAGAGCTTCTCCATAGTTAATAGTTACCAGCGGGGGCAGCTAGTTAGATGGGCCCATAGTGCCCAGGCTCTAGGAATATTCCTGGTCTAGTGACCTGGCTGCAGCAAAGTTGAGGGCTGGGTCTCTTCCCTGGCCACCCCTGTATGCTCCCCCACTGATTAGTGACCAGAAGGGACCTGTTGGCCAGAAGGGACCACAAATGACCATTCTATCTCGTTCCCTGCAGAACACGGGATGAGTTTTGTTATATTTCCTTTCTTCCTCCAATGATTTTCATATCATGCCATCCAGACGGAAAAAGGCCAGGAGGGTAGACATACCATTAAAGGTGCAGGTTGAACCTTTCTCATCCGGCACTTTCTGCTCCAGCAACATCCGTGTCCGGCACGATTTTAGTTAGCCAGATGTTCACTTTTCATGGGTGCGTCCAAGTTTCCTGTGGTCCCATGAAGTTTGTTTACAGCCACCAGTCCTGGTTCTCACTGTTCTGTGCTGTTCTTTAGCTCTAATTTACCCCTCAATGTCTTCTAAGAACTCAGTAAGCAGTGCAAATGTTGGTAATGCTTCTAGACAGTATTGACGTCCTGTGGTTTAGGTCTGGTTTGGCACCGGTCAGATCCGGAAGGTGCGGGTTAGAGAGGTTCAACCTGTATTTTTTCCTTTCCCTGTGTTATTGGGATGAAACAACGTAAACGATCTAAGCTACTTTTTGTCATTTATACTCTTTGTTTACTTCATGGAGGTTAGGTCCATAAAAGGCTATTAGCCAGGGGATAAAATGGTGTCCTTGGCCTCTGTTTGTCAGAGGCTGGAGAGGGATGGTAGGAGACAAATCGCTTGAACATTGTCTTCGGTCCACCCTCTCTGGGGCACCTGGTGCTGGCCACTGTCGGCAGACAGGCTACTGGGCTGGATGGACCTTTGGTCTGATCCAGTACGGCCGTTCTTATGTTCTTACTTACTTGCATTTTGCTCGTTTTGGATAGTGGAACGATGTTGGTCAGTTTCCCTCAGTTTAAAATTAATTTCATCTGCTGGTTTCTATGCTGCAGCATGGAGTTGCTTTGTCTGGATTCCAAACATTGCCAAAGAATGTTTACATTACAAATAATCTTCTTGTTGAATTCTGAATCTTGAAAACACCCCCGTGGAAGCCAATCTGCTTCCATTAGGTTATGTCTGCACTAAGACCGAGGGCTGTTTTCCTGGCTCGTGTCCTCAGGCTTGCACTAGTGCTCAGCAAGCGAACATGAGTATAAATAACAGTGTAACGGCAATAGTATGGATAGCAACAGTGGAGGCATAGCAGAGCCAGGTCAAGTGCCTACCCACCGTTTCCAAGCGGGTGTGTGCCTCCTGGTTAGGAGATACGGGAGAAGAGCCAGCACGGGTCTGTCCGCCCATGGTGAGGAATGACAAGCTCGCTCATAGAGTTGATGTAACCCAAGAGTAGAAGTCAAGTCCTCAATTGTAGCATCTTCGCACTAGCTGGGACGTCTCATCCCACCCCCCAGCTGATTTTGGATCATACTCCAGTGCCGCTCTAGACCAGTGGTTCTCAAACTTTTTTTCTTACAACCCAATTGGAGAAAATTGTTGATGCCCAGGACCCAACATGATTATGTCTTTGGGCGAGAGTTGGGTGTAGAACCAGGGATGAGGGTGCTCCAGCTTGGAGTGAGGCTCAGGGCTGGAGTGGGGGATTAGGGTGCAGGGTTGTAGTGCGGGCTTATGTGTGGGGGCTCCCAATCAGCAGCACAGAAGTGGTGCTAAGGCAGTTTCCAACCTACCCTGGCATGGCGGATGACACTACAGCCCAAAAGCAGCCAGCAGCAGGTCTGGCTCCTAGGCAGAATGGTGCAAGTGGCTCTGCAAACTTCACTAGCAGGCAAGCACCACCCCCTCACTCCCATTGGCTAGTACCTGACCAATGGAAATAAGGAGCTGGTGCTGGGGGCAGGGGCAGTGCATGGAGCCTCCTGCCCACCTCCTTCCCCTAACTATGAGCCGAAACTGTGGCTGGCTGCTTCCAGGGTGCAGCCTGGTTCACGGTGCATGGACAGGTGGGAACTCTGAAGGTCACCTGGTCACCTTACAGCAAGGTGATGCAGTATTTGACATTCCGCCACCCAGTACTGGGTCCCCATCTTTGGAAACCACAATATTGGCCTGTCCTCCCCCCTGCTGCTTCTACGTTCCCCCACCCCCCACAATCTCCCAAGCAGGGGAGCCAGCACAGTTTGTATAGTGGGGGTGCTGAGAGCCATTGAACCAAACTGAAAACCCCTGTGTGATGGAGCGTAAATGCCCTGCCACTGGTTGGGAGCCACGGCGAGGAGCTGTGGCCGCCTAACCCCACCCCTATGCCTGTGCGGCGCATGCTCACGCCAGATTCCAGGTATTTTAAATGCCGGTGGTGCGGCAGATGGGGAGGGCCGAAGCCCACCCGAGTCGGAGCCCGGGAGCAGTGCAGGTAATCGGGGGAACGCTCCATCCTTGTGAGGTGGAGAGCGGGGCGAGCCACCGCTCCAGGAGGGAGAATGGTCCTTTCAACCGGGGGAAGAGCAGCCAGTGGAAGCTGGCCAGTCCGGCGACTCTTTGCCAAGTGAAGCGGTCGGCCCCCCCGAGAACGACACCCTGGATCCAAGTGTACAAGGGTGAGTGCGGGAGTGGTATGGAGAGGTCCAGAGTGGGCATTGGCCGAAGTGGTTGGAGGGTGGCCCCCAGCCTTAAAGGGTTTGATGTCTAGACCCATAGGGCTCCGGGCCGGGACCCGAAGGTGGGGGCAGGCCCAGGTCCCCCTACCCCACCCTAAGCAAGCATTGGGAAGAACCTGACCTGAACTGAACCGGGCTGCATGGTTCTTAGCAGCAATAAACTTACTGACAACCCAGCCTCCTCAAAGGGCGTTGGACTGGAAAGGGGAGCATTCGAGGGACACTCTGAGTGAACTGTAATCCCTGGGGGTTATAGATGGCATGAGGGGTGTGAAGCCTGAAGGGTCCAGACCGAATTAGGCACGCCTAGGGCAGAGGAACATCTGGCAAGAAGCATTGGCTTCTCTCGTCCCACGGACGTCCCTCCAACGGGCTAGAGTAGGAGGGCAGCGCAGCCCAGATGGTCCCCCTGCAGGGGGAGGTAAAAGGGGTCATGGCGGGCCACCTCCCGACACCCTGCAAGCCAGGATTGCTGTTGCACTTCTGGATTGCCCCACACCTATGCTGCCACACTGCAGTCCCCACCTTTCCCTAGCTTCTCCCCTGTGCATGGTGCAGTAGATGGGGCACAGTGGTATCATGGGGCCAGAATGGTGTTCCAGCATCTTCCTTCTTCACTCCTCCACCCCCGGAGAGTGTCGGTGTGCTCCCACGGGCAGAAAAGTGGCTGGCGTGGAGGAGGAGGCTTACAAGATCTGGGATCTAGTCCCAGCTTCTCGGGGAACGTATTCAAGTGATTTTGCCTCTATTCCTTTGTCTAGCTCACGCCCTCAGACTGCAAATGGTTCAGCGCAGCCGTTGTCTTTTGCTACGTTCCCAAGTCTCGCAGGGCCTTCATCTCGGTGGGAGCTTCTCGATGTTCCTCTGATTCCAATAACAATCGGGGTGGTTCGTTTTACCCCCGTGCGAGAGCAGGAAACAAATAATTTTTTAAAACCCTAACTTTTGCATCCAAACTCTTTCACCGTGGCACTTCCACTTGGTGTTGTTTTGCTTCCGAAAGGGACGAGAGGGGTGATGGATGGCAGGCCGCAAAAGGTTTCAAGTGCTCCCCAGTGGAAAAACAAATATTCAGGCAATTACAATGACTCTTGTTCAAAGACCAGATGGAAGCAAACGGCCGCCCTTCTCAGGCTGTGCATTTCCAGGGGTATGGGATAATCAGCACCACAGCATCCCAATTGTGTTCGATTATTTGCCTCTCCACCTGCCTGAACTCTCCCTCTCTCAGCTGATTAGCATTTGATTAGCCCACTTTTAAAATACCCTCAGAGCTGCAGCAAGGGGAACACTTCCCAGGAGTGTTTTCCTCTTCCCACTGATTGCATCTGCATTAATTATGCTAAGTGCTGAGACAGGAACAATATTGATGTAACAGAAGTTTGCTAGGTTGCTATGGTCATTCAGCCAAAAGGGCTTACAGGGCAGCCTGCCCTTTGGATTTGGCCTCCTCTGTAGGAAATGTCAATCTCATTCATATTCCAATTGACCTGGTTTGGGTCATTTCTGTCTGGGAGAAGAGGTAGTTTTGGAACGTAATTAGCTTATGGACATTTGCATGTTAATAAGGTGCTTGATTGTGTTTTGCTGTTCTTCACTTTAGGGTACAGGAGCGGGAAAAACGGGTGGTGCTGAAGGATTTGTAAACTCGCTAGCTCCATTGAGGGGGGGATTTTTTGGGCCGGGGGGCCACTGAGCCACAGAAAAATCCGTCGGGGGCTGCACACAAGTGAGAAGCAAAGTGAGACACCCCTGACTGAGAGGGAAAAAGACACTGCTCATATTCCCCTCACACACCAGACCCTAGAGGGCACCAAGCTGGTAGAATTTGTGCACTCCTGCCCTATGAGGGGATGGCAGGGGGACTGGAACTCCAGTGCAGGCTCCCCAATGTGGGGGGGAACCCTAACCCTCAGGGGCCGGATCCAGACAAGCTGGGAGCCACATCCGGCCCCCAGGCCTGAGGTCCCCCACCCCTGATTTCGTGTTTGCCAAAGTATTTTTCAATTGGCCGTGGCCTTTTTTCTCTGTGATTTCAAGCTGTTTTTCCACAAGCATGGTGGCTATCTGCTACAGGGGTGGGGAACCTTTTTTGAGTGGGGGGTTGCTGACCCACAGAAAAATCAGTCAGGCGCTGGGGGGCTGAGGGGTTATAGCTGGAGAGCCACCATGAGCTCTCCAATGCTGGGGAAGGCCCGAAGCCTCGGGGCCAGATCCAAGCAACCGAGGGGCTGCAATTGGCCCCCGGACCTTAGGTTCCTCACCCCAATCTACTATATAGATTAAAAGATTATACAACTTGAAGGAACCATTGTGGTCACCCAGGTTGACCTACTGCGTAACCCTGAAGTTTTAGCCTTGTTTAACAGAGCTAGGGCAAAGGGGGGAAATGGGACAAGTGTGGTATAGTTCAAACCCAGATCTCTATGGCCACAGGGGTATGGGAACATACTTTCCATTCCACTGCAGTGGGATGTGATAGCCAGAAAGCCAAATTCTCTTTTCTGTCTCCTTCACCAAAGAGAAAGACAAGGCTCTTTGTACAACTTCTGTACAGCGTGACTTGGAGCATTGCGTGCTTTCAGGCCCTCTGCTGCTGGAAAAGAGGCTTCACAATATTACTTCCTGCATGGAGATCTCACTGATCTGCATTTTATGACCATTAACGATGAGGCTGACATCTCGCCATCTGCCTAGATGAGGGACTGCATGTAGTTATGAAGCCCCGTGTCATAACCATGAGGGGTAGCAGCAGCCTGGGGACTAAGGGGTTAACTGTACCTAGCCAGGTAGCAGTCAGCCAATAGAAATGCAGATAGGGATTTCAAACTGAGACAAAGGAATTTTCCCTCTTTTGTCCCTGGGTAGTTGACTCTTCAGATACTGAGGCGGAGAGACAACATGTCTCTCTCTACATCACCTCTAATCCCATTAACTCACAAACCTCCCACTCTCCCCACCTCTAATATCATCAATTCACAGACACTTACCTTCCTTCCTTCCCCCCCCCCCCCTGCATTCCCCTCCTGTTCTGAAATGTGATTTGTCCTTTTCATATGTGTTCACTTTTTTTTTTTAATTGCATCCTTTGGTATATATGGCTGTGACTATTTTCTTCCACCATTTGATCTGAGGAAGTGGGTCTGGCCCACGAAAGCTCATCATCTAATAAACCATCTTGTTAGTCTTTAAAGTGCTACATTGTCCTGCATTTTGCTTCCGCTACCCCAGACTAACACGGCTACATTTCTATCACTCTCTCCAGGAAAAGATTCTTCACTGTCTGTAAGTAGGGTAAAGTCTAGATAAATCCATTAGGTTTTATTGTTTTATGGTTTGGGATTGGGAATCTGATGTCTGTGCATTTAGAAATGGGTTTTCCTCTCTTTCATAACTAAGTTTTGTTCTCATGGGAAAATTCCCCATGAGTTTATTAATTGGTGGCTCTTACCACCTAGCCAATCCAACTATGCTTGAAACAGGAGTATTGTTGTGATAATAAAAGTTCTTTCTTTTTTATTAACCTGGTATTGGTTCAGTTCTGTATCCTGGAAAATCTGTCTCTGGGATCTGCATTCCTCTGACTGCAGTTTGTATTTTCTCTTTTCTTTTTCAAGTTCTTTGGGGGAAAAGAGCTTGGGGTGCTCTGGGGTTAGTTTCAAATATCCACCCCTGTTTGTGGGTTCAGAAGCACTTGATTGTGGCAGTGGATTTTTTAACTCCAAAATCTAGGATTTTAGGCTTTGGGGGGGAAGTTTTATACCAAAGCCTGGAGAGAGAAGGTTTGGGGTACTTTTGCATGCCCCCACTTCTGCATTCAGCGTGCCAGAGTGAGGAATCAACTATGACACCTTGGGAGAAGATCGAGTGCTAAATTGTGACCCAGAGAGCAGATTTTCCATGGGGGACATAGGGATCTGGGACTTTCTGAGGGCACAAATTGCTTCTCCCTTTGTGCTGGTGGGTGCTTTTGGGGGGAGCAGAGTCAAAGATCCCCAACTCCTCCTCCTCCTCTGCTTGACCACTGGTCTCATGAAAGAGGGCAGGGCCTCAGAGGAAGGATGAGAGAGGAGTGTGGCCTTAGGAAAGAGGGTGGGGCAAGGGTGTTTTTGTTTGTGTGATTAGACAATGTGTAACGCTAAAGCCCAAGCAGGGGCAGGCCTTGGAATGGGGAGGGGAGGGGGCATAGTTCAAGTGCACCTAGCCTCCACCAATGGAGGTGACATGCACCACACATATGGTGGGTGGGTGGGTGTGCGTGTCTTCTGCCCCATCTCAGTTCATCTCTCTCTCTCTCTCTCTCTCTCTCTCTCTCTCTCACACACACACACACACACACACACACACACACACACACACACACACAGAGTGTGGACCTTTCTGCTCACATGTCCCCTTTGTCCTAGAGGGTGTGCGCTTAGTTATCTTATTGCTATCTTAAATGAAGGGTGGAGCTCATGCCCAATGGTTTAAACAAGACTTACCTAGGGCTGCCAAATCGATTGCAGTCAACGCACATGATTAACTCAAAAATTAATCACCGTTAAAAGAATTCATCACAATTCATTGCCGTTTTAATTGCACTTGAAACATAGAATACCAATTGAAATGCCCCTGTTTGCACATTGGACAAAGCGACCTTAGCAGGTTAGAGAAGTGGTCAGAGGTAAACAGGATGAGGTTTAATAAAGAGAAATGCAAAGTGCTCCACTTAGGAAGGAACAATCAGTTCCATACATACAAGATGGGAAGCGACTGTCTAGGAAGGAGCATGGCGGAAAGGGATCTAGGGGTCATAGTGGACCACAAGTTGAATATGAGTCAACAGTGTGATGCTGTTGCAAAAAAAGCAAATATGATTCTAGGTTGTATCAACAGGTGTGTTGTAAGCAAAACTCGTGAAGTCATTCTGCCGCTCTACTCTGCACTAGTTAGGCCTCAGCTGGAGTACTGTGTCCAGTTCTGGGCGCCACATTTCAAGAAAGATGTGGAGAAATTGGAAAGGGTACAGAGAAGAGCGACAAGAATGATTAAAGGTCTAGAGAACATGACCTATGAAGCCAGGCTTCATGAACTGGGCTTGTTTAGTTTGGAAAAAAGAAGATTAAGGGGGGACATGATAGCGGTTTTCAAATATCTAAAAGGGTGTCACAAGGAGGAAGGAGAAAATTTGTTCCTCTTGGTTTCTGAGGACAGGACAAGGAGTAATGGGCTTAAAGTGCAGCAGGAGAGGTTTAGATTGGACATTAGGAAAAAATTCCTAACTGTCAGGGTGGTCAAATATTGGAATAAATTGCCAAGGGAGGTGGTGGAGTCTCCCTCTCTGGAGATATTTAAGAACAGGTTAGATAGACATCTGTCAGGGATGGTGTAGATGGAGCTTGGTCCTGCCTTGAGGGCGGGGGGCTGGACTCGATGACCTCTCGAGGTCCCTTCCAGTCCTATTATTCTATGATTCTATGATTCTGTGCAAAAGAAGAAATGGACACAAATCAACAGTAACATATAAAAACCATTAGGAGAGCTCTTTAACCATTGCAACACTACCTGCTCTTATTTATAATTTACCCTGCTGATTAGCTCTCTACTAGTTCTGCACCCAGTCCACCCTCCCCATGCCATTCCTAGTTTGAAGGGAAGACATCTTAGGGTACATCTAGACTGCATGCGCTTGTTGGAAAAAGTTATGTAAAATGCACTCCTGTTTTGCATAGCTTTTTCCAATACTTTTGACGGAAGAGGCTTTTCTAACATTTGGCCCATCTAGACTGGGCCAAATATTGGGAAAAAACCCTCTTTCGAAAGCCCCCTTCTCCTTCGTAGAATGAGGAATACAGGGGCTTCCAAAAAAGCACATTTGCTCTTCTGCAAAAAAAAAAGCGGAAGAGCAAACCTGTTCCCTGGTCTCCCGAAAAAAACCCCTGCAGTCTAGCCATACCCTTAGAAAGCTTTAGCTTGTGATGACCAGAGATCCTAGTTTTCCATGAGGAATAGTCTATGAAAAGGGAAAGGACCATTTATATAGTTGTTGCTACCACTGTAACAAACCAACATTTGAGAAGTTGTCCTCTACTAAGTAGGATTGCCATGTTTCTGCACACGGATCCTCTTTGTACATGAAGTCATGAAACTTTGCTAGGTGATGTTCTGTTACTTGGGTGACACCCACAAGGCAAATTTACATCCAGACTCCTCATCACCCCTATTTTGGGCCATCCATGTGGTGATGGGCTGTTCAGCCCTTCCTGAGGATGCCTCATACCTACCTCACACATAGCTACCCCTATGATTGACAAAGTGTGTCAGGACAGGTGATGAAGTCATGTGATCTAAGATGCCATCTTTTTCTAGTAACTTTCCATGCCCATGAGAGGATCTATAAATGCAAGCTGTGACATCACAGCTTTGTCATCATTCCTGCTTCTTATCTCCAGACTGTAATATTCTAAGGGAATTTTGGATAAAGAACAGAACAAACTCCAATCCACTTGGGTGAACCAGAGAGCCTAATTACAAGCTAGCAGATTTAACATCACTAATATTATCCTGACCTGCAAACTCTGAATATCAAGGTCAGGTATATGATTCCTTAACCATTTAATAACTCTCTTCTTTTCTTTTTTACTATTAATAAAGGCCTGACTGGGATGATTTAGTTGGAATTGATCTTGCTTTGAGCAGCGTCTTGGACTAGATGACCTCCTGAGGTCTCTTCCAACCACAATCTTTTATGATTCTAAAACTTTAGTTAATTTACTAAGGATTGGCTGACAGAATGATTTTGAGGTAAGATCAGAGTTATGTACAGGCAGTCCCCGGGTTACATGGATCCGACTTACATCGGATCCCTACTTACAAACGGGGTGAGGCAACCCCGCACTAGCTGCTTCCCCCCAGCAGACCAGGGAGACGCGAAGCTAGCGCCCCTCCCCCCAGCAGACCAGGGTGACGCGGAGCGGCTTTTCTCAGCAGACACCTCAGCTTGAGAATAAAGGACTGAGGGAAGTGAGGTGTGGGAGAATAAAACTGAGCTCTGGAGAAATGTTTGGCTAGAGTTTCCCCTATAATATGTACCAGTTCCGACTTACATACAAATTCAACTTAAGAACAAACCTACAGTCCCTATCTTGTACGTAACCTGGGGACTGCCTGTATTGACCTGGGGAAGTGATTGTCCTTTGGGATTAGAAGAACTTTATATATGATGAGTCTAATTGTCTAGATGGTTGATAGATGAAAAGGACTGGGTTGCCTACAGGGACTGTGTTTTGACTTCTTGTTCATTAATGCTAAACAAGCTCATTTTGTTACCAGTTTGGTGAAATTAATTATAGACTAACCTACCAGTTTTGGGAGAGTGTCTGCTTCTTTTCTTACCATTTCTTTTGACTGGTATTCTCAGTGGTGATCCATACCCGGCATGGTCCACACCACGATAAAACAAACAAACAGTATTCTTTGTTAAAAAACACATACAATTCCACATTTTTCCATGATTAATATGAAACACGGAACTTTAGTTTCCCTAGCCACAATGTAAACAAGTATCAGTTGAACACAATGTTTTAATGAAATATTTACATTTTTAAGCAAGTTCAAAGTCCACCATTATAATAAAATTAATGTAATGATGCAGTCACCGTACATTGTTTCCTTACTGTTGTCTGTGTCCCTGCTGTTTCAGTCACTTGGTTTTGTTTCTTTTCATGCAGTTTATGTTTAGCACTTCCCGTATGGTTCACAATTGCCTGCCTTCAAATATAATCTATAGCCATGCTACATACAGTACAGAGTAGCATATTACCATAAATGTGAAATTTGTCCTTGCCGAACTCCGTGGCGTGATCTTTAGGAGTGAATTTTAAAGGTTTCAGCACCTTTTCATAAATTTAATTGCTTCTGGAGATTGAAGTGAAAGTTGAGAGATATTAAAAGTTGAGCTCTTCTATGCCATTGAGTAATGTCGATACGCTGGAAGCACTTTATTGGTTTATTTGTAGGCATGTTCATTTAAATTGCATTTAAAAGTCAACCACAAGAGGGGGAGGTTTCATACATTGAGTAAATGACACTGGTACTTTCAGTAAAATGTAGTAAAATGTATTCTATGTTTTTATGTTTTCTCAAAGTGTAAAAACTGAAGATTCCCTGTAAAAATGTAAATTCCATGTTCTTCCATGTTTTTCTGTGGCAAGCAGATTTCTAGGCTAGTGATGACGTGACTGGTAATAAACCTAGTCTGTACTTTTAATCACATCTGGGCATTTTCCCTTGCTTACTGTGCTTGTTTTCCTTCTGTATATTCATCAATATATTTTAAAGTGAGTTAGGTTGTCTTTCACAGACGATATAGATCTAATGGAAAAAGAAGTGACATAATGGCTAGATTGTGGATGAAAGGTCACATGTGGAAACGTTCTATAAGAACGACCATACTGGGTCACACCAAAGGTCCATCTAGCCCAATATCTTGCCTTCTGATAGTGGCCAATGTCAAGTGCCCCAGAGGGAATGAACAGCACAGGGAATCCTCACATGATCCATCCCCTGTCACCCATTTCCTGCTTCTGACAAATAGAGGTTAGGGATATTATTCCTGCCCATCCTGGCTAATGGCCATTGATGGACTTATCCCCCACAATTATTTTTTAAACCCCATTAAAGTTCTGATCTTCACAACATCCTGTGGCAAGGAGTTCCACAGTTTGTGCATTGTATGAACAGATACTTCTTTTTGTTTATTTTAAATCTTCTGCTTAATAATTGCATTTGGTGACCCCTAGTTCTTGTGTGATGGGAACAAGTAAATAACTTTTCCTTATTTACTTTCTCCACACCAGTCATCATTGTATAGACCTTTATCATACTTCCCTTTAGTCATCAGTGTTTCAAGCTGAAAAGTCCCAGTTTTATTAATCTCTCTTTATATGGCAGTCATTCAATACTCCTAATCTTATTTTTGTTGCCCTTTTCAGAATTTTTTCCAATGCCAAGATTTTTTTTTTAGATGAGGCAACCACAGTTGCATACACTATTTAAGATGCAGGCATATCGTGAATTTATATAGAGACAATACCTTTGTCTTATTCTATAACTCTTTCTTAATGATTCCTAACATTCTGTTTGCTTTTTTGACTGCTGCTGCACATTGAGTGGATGTTTCCAGAGAACTATTCACAATGACTCCAAGATCTCTCTCTCGAGTGGAAACAGCTAAATTAGGGTATGTCTACACTACCCTCCTAGTTTGAACTAGGAGGGTAATGTATGCATACCGCACTTGCTAATGAAGCCCGGGATTTGAATTTCCCGGGCTTCATTAGCATAAGCGGGGAGCCGCCATTTTTAAATCCCCGCTGCTTCGAACCCCGTGCAGCGCGGCTACACGGGGCTCGAACTAGGTAGTTCGGACTAGGTTCCTATTCCGAACTACCATTACTCCTCATGAAACGAGGTGTACCGGTAGTTCGGAATAGGCACCCTAGTCCGAACTACCTAGTTCGAGCCCCGTGTAGCCGCGCTGCACGGGGTTCGAAGCAACGGGGATTTAAAAATGACGGCTCCCCGCTTATGCTAATGAAGCCCGGGAAATTCAAATCCCGGGCTTCATTAGCAAGTGCAGTATGCATACATTACCCTCCTAGTTCGAACTAGGAGGGTAGTGTAGACATACCCTAAGTTTCCACAGTTTTATATATATAGTTGGGATTATAGTTTCCAATATGTGTTACTTTAATGTTCAACATACACATTCAACTGCCATTTTATTGCCCAGTATAGGGGTTTCCCTCAGGGGGAGGGGCTTACGTCCGCCCTCCCTCGGTCCTTTATGGCAGTTGGTGGCCGGTACACCTGGCTCGACTCCCCTCAGCTCAGCCGGTTGGGGGAAGGGGGTCCGGGCCCACCCTCGCTCCGGACCCCGGCCCAGGGCCCTAAGGTCAGGGATAGACTCCCTACCTAACGGGGGGGGGGGGGTTGAAAGCCCTAAACTCCCCCACTCTCAGGGTCCACGTCCCCACCCTGGGCCACTTCTTCCCCCAAATTAAATGGCTTCACCCTGCGGGCCTCCACGCCGGTCCCGCCCAGGGTCTCCAGTACCTGGCAAACGTACTCGCCCCCGGGGTGGGTCCGTTGCCTCCGCGTCCTCCCCTCTCGCTGGTCCACTGCGTCCTTTTGAATTCCCCGCTGGTCGCAGGCAGATGACGTCACACCCCTCATCGGCTGCCGGCCCCCCCCTCGGGCCAGCCTCCCCATGACGTCACTCCTGCGACCTCCTTTCCCTGCCCCACGTCTGCGCCGTCGGCCGGCCCCGGCTCGTCACCCGGCCGGTGCGCCGGCCCCCCCACTTGGGGGGAACGGACGGCTATGCACGCCGCGCCGGGGAGTGCTCCTTTCCCCCGCGGACGCAGCGCCCCGGCGGCCTCCGGGAGGGGCGGGGCTACCCCGCCATACCCAGTCACCTTGGTTTTTTGATCATTTTGAAGCTCTTCACAGTCTGATTTGGACTTAACTATCTTGAGCAGTTTTGTATCATCTGTCAATTTTGCCACCTCACTATTTACCCCTCTCTCCAGATCGTCTATCAATATGTTGAATAGGACTGGTCCCTGTACAGATCTCTGTGGCACATCACCATTTTGCTTAAGAGCCTTTGGTGAGGGACCTTGTCAAAGGCTTTCTGGAAATATGAGTACACTATATCTACTGAAACCCCCTTGTCCACATGCTTGTTGACCCCCTCAAAGAGTCCTATTACATCAGTGAGGCATGATTTCCATTTACAGAAGCCATGTTGACTTTTCCCCAACAAATTGTGTTCATCTATGAGTCTGACAATTCTGTTCTTTAGTATAGTTTTAACAAATTTGCCTGGTACTGAATTTAAACTTATCAACTTGTAATTTCCAGGATCACCTCTCAAGCCCTTTTTAAAAATTGGCACCACATTTGCAATCCTCCGGTCATTTGGTACGGAAGCTGATTTAAAGGATAGGTTACAAACCACGGTTAGTAGTTCTACAATTTCACATTTGAGTTCTTTAAGAACTCTTGGGTGAATGCCATCTGGTCCTGTTTAGTTTATCATTTGGTTCCCAAACTTCCTCTAATGACACCTCATGCTCGGCCAGTTCCTCAAATCTGTCACCTAAAAAGAATGGCTCAAATTTGGGAATGTCTCTAACATCCTCAGCTGTGAAGACAGATGCAAAGAATTCATTTAGATTTTCCGCATTGACCTTATTGTTCTGGGGTGATCCTTCAGCATCTTGATTATTCAATGGCTGTTTAGCAGGCTTCCTGCTTCTGATATACTTTAAAAAATTGTTGCTATTATTTTTTGAGTTTTTGGTTAGCTGTTCTTCAAATTCTTTTTTATCCTTCCTAATTATATTTTTATACTTCATTTGACAGTGTTCCTGTCTATTTTAGGCTCCTTTCCATTTTCTTCATTAGGGTTATAGAATCATAGAATCATAGAATAATAGGACTGGAAGGGACCTCGAGAGGTCATCGAGTCCAGCCCCCCACCCTCAAGGCAGGACCAAGCTCCGTCTACACCATCCCTGACAGATGTCTATCTAACCTGTTCTTAAATATCTCCAGAGAGGGAGATTCCACCACCTCCCTTGGCAATTTATTCCAATATTTGACCACCCTGACAGTTAGGAATTTTTTCCTAATGTCCAATCTAAACCTCCCCTGCTGCAGGTTTAACTTCCTCTCTTTACATGATGCCTTTTTGTGTCTCAGTGCTTCTTTTACTTGGTTGTAAAGTCACAGTGGCATTTTTTTTTCATTCTGTCACTATGGTGTTTTTTTTATTTGAACTATACACTTAAGTTGGGCCTCTATTATAGTGTCTTTGAAAAGTTTCCATGCAGCTTGCAGGAATTGCACTTTCAGCACTCTATCTTTTTGTTTCTTTTTCACTAACCTCCTCATTTTTGTTTTGTTCCCCTTTCTGAAATGAAATGCCACAGTGTTGGGTTGCTGAGGTGTTTTTCCCACCACCGGGATGGTAAATTTAATTATATTATAGTCACTATTTTCAAACAGTCCAGCTATAGTCACCTCTTGGACAAGATCCTGTGTTCCACATAGAACAAAATCAAGAATTGCCTCTCCTCTTGTGGTTTCCAAGAAGTAGTCATTGAAGGTGTCAAGAAACTTTATCTTTGCATCTCATCTGGAGGTGATGTGTACCCAGTCAATATGGGGATAGTTGAAATCCCCATTATTATTGATTTTTTAAAAATGTTTATAGCCTCTCTAATTTCCCTTAGCATTTCACAATATCACTATCAGTATCCTGGTCAGGTGGTCGGTAATATATCCCTATTCGTATTATTAGAGCATGTGATTACTCTCCACAGGGATTCTATGGAACCATTTGGTTCATTTAAGTTTTTTCCTTCGACTGATTCTACACTTTCTTTCACATATAGTGCCACTCCCCCACCAGCATGACCTGTTCTGTCCTTCTGATATATTTAGTACCCTGTTATGACTGTGTCCCATTGATTATCCTCATTCCACCAAGGCTGTGTCTACACTGGCATGAATTTCCGGAAATGCTTAAAACGGAATACTATTCCGTTTTCAGTTTTTCCGGAAAAGGAGCGTCTACATTGGCAGGCTGCTTTTCTGGAAAAGCCCTTTTTCCGGAAAAGCGTCTGTGGCCAATGTAGATGCGCTTTTCCGGAAAAGACTACTGGGCTGTCTACACTGGCCCTTTTCCGGAACAGTGTTCCGGAATAAGGACTTATGCCCGAGAGGGAGCAGAATAGTTTTTTCCGGAATAGCGGCTGATTTTGTACAGTAGAGCATCGTTGCTTTTCCGGAAATTCAAGGGCCAGTGTAGACAGCTCGCAGCTTATTCCGGAAAAGCGGCTGATTTTCCGGAATAAGTGGCCCAGTGTAGACACAGCCCAAGTGTCTGCAATGCCTATTATCACAATACCCTCATTCAATACAAGGTACTCTAGAACAAAGTTGTAGCTGGTTAAGGTATGGCATCCAAAACGTGTGAAAGCCGTCGCTGATGTGAAAACAGTGATAGGAAACATGGATCACAACTGCCTCTTCAGGTTGCTGATTTGTAGACTCTGGTAGTAACAGCTTTCATTCCCTCTTAGGGATCCTTGAACTGCATCCAAGATCTACGACAGGCAAGAAATAGGCTCTGAGTTTTCAGACAAGCGCTATAATTTCCTTGCTCCAGAGGTGGTGACAAGACTTCACCAGGCCCTGGGCCATGTGTGGGGAGGGGAGCTTAGCTCTGGGGCCTTGGATGGAAGGGGCAGGGATAGGAGCAACTAGCCGTCAGCACTGCCTTGACTATGCTATGCCTCCCCTACCCAGCTCTCAGCGTTGTGGTGGCAATATAAAGAGTCTTTGTCTAATAGTTGAGTGCAAGTGTAACCACCACCAGGCAGATTTGAACCTGGGACCTCTGGAGCTTAGTATAGGAGCCTTTACCCTTTGAGCTAAAAGCCAGCCCGTTATACAAGCTGGATATAAAATGTTCCCATTCATCTATGGGAATGGAGAAGTGTCTTCTGATAGTGTTTATACCTTCTTTGCATTCACCTCTACTCTCATCTTCATCCCATGGCCTCCTGCTACAAGCCTCCTTCTAATCTAGCTGTTAGGAAAGCAAAGCTCTCATGAATATGCTCCGGATTTATGATGCTGACTGGCTATTGGTATTGTGTTTATTACTCACACCCTGATGCAGTAAAAGATCAAATATAACACATACGGCTATCCTATATTATTGAATCCACTCTGTGGCTTCTAGTTTAGCTTCGCTATGTTCCGTTCTTTCCGATGAAGGCTACAGATAGACACGTGGCTCACCTCCACCCTCGTTATGTGAGATATCATTGTTAGTATTATTTACTGGATGTGCCTATTGCTGTGCCATTCATTGCACAGTAACATCATCACCAGATCTCGCAAGCCAGGAGGCCCAGTTCTCATCTGGTGTAAATTGCCGTAGCTCCAATAGAACATAAGAACGGCCACATTGGGTCAGACCAAAGGTCCATCTAGCCCAGTATCCTGTCTTCCGATGGAGGCCAATGCCAGGATCCCCCGAGGGAGGGAACACAACAGGTAATTCTCGCGTGATCCCTCTCTTGTCACCCATATCCAGGTGGGAGGCTGGGGACGCCATTTCTCTACGGAAGCATGGGGATGCGGGTTTTCAAGTGCTCCAGGTACCAACATGGGATTGTTCCCCAGTGCTCCAGAAAGTTCTTGGAAGTGGATGTGGCCTCTCGGCCATCCCGAAAAGAATATGTCCACTCTGCTAGCAGCATGTGCCTATTGAAGGGGCTTGATGCTCTGAGTCACGGGCACATCAAAGCATGCCCTGGCTGCATGTCCTTCAGACCCAGCTTGCAAAATCCTTTGCCTGGCAGGCAGAGTTCCCTAGGAAAAAACAAAACGTAGGTGAATCCAGTGCTTAGGAATTCTCCAAGGGTACTGCTTGAGTCTGAGTTGTATTCTAGTGGGCTGTGTTGTCCCAGGCTATGCTGGCCCCTTTCAAATTGGCTCCTTCCAGCTCACCTGTACCAGTCCAGGGGCACCCTAGATTGGTAGTGTCATGAGAAGAGCGGGACTGCCCCCTGGAGGTCTAAAGGAGAGAAAGCCCAAAGGGAAGGGGATTCCAGCGTGGGAGAGAAGGACTGAAGGGGTAAGTCTAGACTACAGGCTTTTGTCGACGGACGTTTTGTTGACAGATACTGTCGACAAAGTTTCTGTCAACAAAGAGCATCTAGACTACAGCTAGTTCTGTTGATAAAGCAAGTCGCTTTGACGACATGACAGCGTAGACGCAAAGGACAGTGCAGATTCAATAATGCTTTCTGTTGACAGAACTCTGTCAACAAAAGGTATTATTCCTCGTAGAATGAGGTTTACAGCCGTCAACAAAGCTGCTGAGTTCTGTTGACATTATGTCAACAGAACTCAGCAACAGTGTAGACGCAGGTATAGTTTTGTTGACAAAAGTCCACTTTTGTTGACAAAACCCTGCAGTCTAGACACACTCAAGGGCTGTGTCTAGACTGGCAAGTTTTTCCGCAAAATCAGCTGCTTTTGCGGAAAAACTTGCCAGCTGTCTACACTGGCAGCTTGAATTTCTGCAAGAACACTGACGATCTCATGTAAGATTGTCAGTGTTCTTGCGGAATTACTATGCTGCTCCCGTTCGGGCAAAAGTCTTTTTCCGAAAGACTTTTGCGCAAAAGGGCCAGTGTAAACAGCACAGTAGTATTTTCCGCAAAAAAGCCCCGATCGCGAAAATGCAGATCGGGGCTTTTTTGCAGAAAACCGTGCCTAGATTGGCCATGGATGCTTTTCCGGAAAAAGTGCTTTTGCGGAAAAACATTCTGCCAATCTAGACGTGCTTTTCCGAAAATGCTTTTAATGGAAAACTTTTCCGTTAAAAGCATTTCCGGAAAATCATGCCAGTGTAGACGTAGCCAAGGTGTTTAAAAGGAGAAAAGCAACAGAGCTGTCCTGGGAACTTCAGGGAAGGGATGCCCCTGAAGGAGGGAACAGTGAGAGCTCCCTAGTTGAGCAGGGAGGCAAGGAAGGGCGGAAAAGAAAGACAGTAATCTCAGAAGGACTCACCAACAAACTTTCCCAGGCCAGGGAGCCATGGTCAGAGAGGACTGAAGGGACTCGAGGCCAAGAGCAACAGAGAGAGATGCCTACTGCTTCTCTGGGATGGAAAGCGGAAGCCAGAAGGCCCAAGGGGCTGGGGAATGGTGGAAGGCTAAGCAAGCGAGAGCTCACAACAAACCTGGAGCACAGAAGAAGGTGGAAAAGCACCCCCCAGCTAAAGGTAGCTAGAGATGTCAGAGTCGAGTGCAAATGGGGGGAGAGCTGCAACTGTACAGGATGTCTGGCCACGATAAGAGAGGCCGGAGCCATACTCAGTGTAGTGAGGAAGTATTGGAGCTCAGAGGAGTGACTGTCATGTTTGGAACGTGCTGGCATTTCTGGCTGTGGGAATTTTGCCATAAATTCACCCTGCAAACAGCTGTTTATGTTGCCATGGACAACTGCCTCCTGGTTGCCTTTAAGATCAGGGTCCTTAAGATCATTGATCTTAAGGGAGATCAATGATCTTAAGATCTTAAAGGAGGTTCCAAAGAGGATGGAGAGAGGCTGTTCTCAGTGATGACAGATGGCAGAACAAGGAGCAATGGTCTCAAGTTACAGTGGGGATAGTCTAGGTTGGACATTAGGGAGAAACTATTTCCCTAGTGAAGCACTGGAATGGGTTGCCTAGGGAGGTGGTGGAGTCTCCATCCAGGTTTGACAAAGCCCTGGCTGGGATGATTGAGTTGGGTTGGTCCTGCTTTGGGTAGGGGGCTGCACTCGACGACTCCTGAGGTCTCTTCCAGCCCTAGACTTCTATGATCAATACTGTGCATAATAATAGCAAGAGCTTTGTCGTGCTCCATGCAGACTCTGTCTGAGAAGCTCAGCCTTTAAAGACACAGACCACCACCCCACCATGCTACAAAGGACTTATTTGCTAACATAACAGTGACCATGACAAAATTTAGTTTTAAGGCTCATGTCCAGGTGTGAGACTCCTCTATGGAAAATCCGAGGTGCTGCAGGAAGCATTGGTGGTTAACTAGATAGGACCTTGAGTTCGTACTGAATAAATATACTCCTGGGGGGTTTAAAACAGTGGTCACCACCCAGTAGATCAGGATCTACCAGTAGATCTTGGAGCCTCTGACAGGGGATCCTGACAGGTTTGGCTGGGAGGCTGTCAAGTGCCGGCACTTCAGCTGCTCCTCCCTCCTCTGCCCTGCTGCTCCTGCCCAGAGCCTCAGAGCTGCCCCCCGGGGGCCTCCTGCTTGTTGTGCAGGGTGGGGAAGACAGAGGCGGGGGGCGCTGAAGTCACTCTGCCCCCCTCCTCTGTCCCCCATCTTCACAGAGTGAGGAGGGCAGGGACTCAGTGAAGGGGTGGCGCAAGGTTTTGGATAAGGGACGGGGCAGGGGTGTTTGGGTTTGAGATAGCTCCTGGTCTTAAATTCAAAAAGTGATCTTGTGCTTAAAAATGTTGGAGACCCCTGGTTTAAAAGATACGGTGTGATGGGTTTGCTTGGAACGGAGCTAGTGACAATGACGAATGTTAGTCATTACCATGGAACTCACTGCATTTTTCACAAAACCTGGGGTGTAGGCTGTTGTCATCTGCCTTCATTCTAGTTATGGTGAGCATGTTCTGCAACTGAATTAGCCCCGTCCTTTCATCTGGAGGCTGTTTTGTTACACAGCTGCTACGCTCTTCCACAAAGACCACTGCGAGCAAAAAGCGATCCCAAGCAGTACCCCTTCCACTCCCCTTCCCCGCCGGAAGAAAGAAGCACTGCAGAAGTAAAACCGATCTCATGACTATCACCGTCGTTATTTTCACGATGGACAAGGGTCCACTTTCCAGGCGCGATGCGAATGTGTGGCGCCCGTCTGCCACACATGGGATAGATTTAGCCCAGAGTGCGGGTGGCAAGGCTGTTGTTTCTTGTGATAGGTGGAATTTTAAGCCACAAAAATGCAACCACAAAATCAGCAGATTACAATTCCCATTTGCAGGGCATAAATAATAATTATGGAGTGATGGCCCTGGGGAATTAACACGGCTGCTTTCAATTCCGCTGTTCAATCTGCTGCTACATTTCTTCAAGTACTTCTCTTCCTTTTTTTCTTTCTTCGCCCCTTGGTTGTCATGGTGATTTATGTTGATGACTCACAACTCTGTGTTGGGGTGCATGTGCACAGCTATCCGATGCACCTGTTAGTGACCATCAGGGCAACAGCACACCCAGAACCGATGGGGCTGTTTCATTCCGTTGCCAGGTGGATTTACAGGGTTTGCTAATTGTCCCTGATAGATCTGCTCTGGCTTATTGCCAGTGGGATGCCTGGCACCATAAATCATTCTTGCACCTCAAAGGGGAGTCCTACCTCTAGTTCAACTTCCCAAGCAGCAGAGCCTCCTAAATTGAAACAAATGTTTAAAGAGGTGGATTCTTTCTAACACAGGGAAGCAGTCGCAAGCCCTGGATAGCATCTCTCCATCTGAATCAGTCAGCCTTGGCTTATCCGGTCCCATCCTGCACTGTACTGAGCGCCCTCCAGTCCCACAGATGTGCACTGCAGGACTGAGATACAAACTGTGGGTATGGCCAGAAAAACTGACGAGTAAACATTGTTGCCTGTTTGGTCCAATACCTGGGCACTTGCACGGTTGTTTCTGTTAAGTGGGTAAATGGATGACACAAAGCAGGTATGTTCTTTGGAGCAATCTTCCACCTTGGAGGAGAGCAAACTTGTTTGTTTACAGATGTGTGTGTATCTATAGCCAGACAATGGGAGTAGTGATGCTTGTGCTTGGGGTGGGGGCAGAATGCAAAGTCCCGCCCTCCCCTTCCCAGTGCGCAGTGCAGGGAGGCTTTGAGCAGCCTGGGGTTGCTGCAGGAAGAGAGTCTACCTGAGGGTCCTGGCAGGCTGCGGTCTGGATCCAAAGTATATCTACACCAGGCAATTCCTTGCACTAAATCCCCGAGTCACCCCAGCAAGCTCTGTGCCCAAAAGCCCTGTCACTGTGATTCCTCTCAGAGGCAGTGGTTACAACTTTTCCCTCTGGCTTTCTGCATCCAATTAATACAGGCGGCAAAAGGAAGCTCTAGCTAGAGCAGTCACAGCAGGGTACCATGGGATGCCTCCCGGAAGCCAATAGCCTCAACTTTCGCCAACGCTGTGCGTATGCTACTGCAAACTCAACCATGCGAGGTTGGGAATAGCGTTACTCCTCGTGACATCAGCAGGAACCAACGTCGACCTCAGCGGCCCTTTAGATCCACGCGACAGGCTTGGTAGTGCGGACGCATCGTTTAGAAAATTGACCTCATGAGGCTAAATTCGATGTAAAGTCCAGGAGAGGGATAAGGATATTGCGCAAAAAGGGGGTTTTGCGTAAAAAGGAAACGTCCACACTGCTTGTTTTTGCACAAAAACCCCTTGCGCATAAATGGCTCGGAATAGATTATGCAAATAAAGTGCAACAATATGCTAATCTGTGCTTCATTTGCATTGCCTTTTCTGGCAAAAGCCATAGTGTAGACAAAGCCACTGCCTGGGACAGTAACCTACACCCAGCAGGTGTGTGGTTTCTACTAGAATTTTATATCTAAACAGTGTGACGATCAGCAATATAATATAACAGGGTGTTGCTGGAAACCCAGTAACAATGATGAGAGCTTTTCCTCACCCAATGTATTTCTTTATTTCAATTTCTTCTGTGCTTTCCGCCCCTCATTAGTCATCAGCAAAACACTTAACCACATGCAGAACTTTAAGCCCATGAGTAATCCCATTGACTTCCATAAAATTGGTGCCTGGCAGAGTACTTTTTAGTGAAGGCATGGTCCACATTAGCAGATCCAGTTTTGCTGAATGGAAAACCTTTCCTAAGGGTGAGTCTCATGATTGAATTGGGGGCCCCTGCATTTAAAATGGGTTTGAAAATATCTCACTTGGGCGAATGGGACCTGCTCAGGGGTGTCCATTTATAGAGTTTGCATGGGGCAAGCGTGGGCAAAAACTTGTGAAGTGGCCCTGGGCCGCCGCAGAAGGGGTGGGACCTCAGGCGGAAGAGGCAGGACCAGGACACTTCCTGTGCTCCTCTGCCTACAGACCATGATTGGCCGGGGGAGAGGGGAGGAGCATGTGAAGTCTTTGTCCCTTGCCCTCCCCTCTTCCCCCCGTGCCTAGAGAGAATCACCAGCTGTTTTGAACAGCTGGCGGTTCCCTCTAGGCACTGCATGCCTAGAGCAGCAGGAAGGGACTCCACGTGTTCCTCCATGCTCAGACCCTGAATACAGGGGGATCCCCCACCCCCAGGCCCTGCAAGGGGCATGCAGCACCTAGAGTGAACTGCCGGGTGTTAAAAACAGCTGGCGGTTCATTCTAGGTGCCATGCACCCGTGGCGGCTGGAGGAGACTTTGTGCACGTCCCCCATCCCAGGACAATCAAGTCAGGGGCGCGAGGGAGTGTGTGAAGTCTTTGCCCTCTGCCTCCACCATGCGAGGGGTGTGCAGTGCCTAAAGTGAACTGCCAGTTGTTCAAAACAGCTGGTGGTTCCCTCTAGTGCCGGGTGCTGGTGACAGGAGTGGAGAGAAGACTTTGTGCATTCCCCCATCCCTATGTCTCGATTAGCCTGGGAGCAGGGGAGTGGCAAAGCATACGTGGGCCAGATCAACCTGCTTGGCAGGCCATATCTGGCCCACAGAGGCTGTCTTGGCCACCTTGGCTTGAGGTGATAACTGAGCCTGGAGGAGTCCTGTGGCAGCTTAGGGTATGTCTACACTACCCCGCTAGTTCGAACTAGGAGGGTAATGTATGCATACCGCACTTGCTAATGAAGCCCGGGATTTGAATTTCCCGGGCTTCATTAGCATAAGCGGGGAGCCGCCATTTTTAAATCCCCGCTGCTTCGAACCCGGTGCAGCGCGGCTACACGGGGCTCGAACTAGGTAGTTCGGACTAGGTTCCTATTCCGAACTACCGTTACTCCTCGTGAAACGAGGTGTACCGGTAGTTCGGAATAGGCACCCTAGTCCGAACTACCTAGTTCGAGCCCCGTGTAGCCGCGCTGCACGGGGTTCGAAGCATGGGGGATTTAAAAATGGCGGCTCCCCGCTTATGCTAATGAAGCCCGGGAAATTCAAATCCCGGGCTTCATTAGCAAGTGCGGTATGCATACATTACCCTCCTAGTTCGAACTAGGAGGGTAGTGTAGACATACCCTTATAGACTAACTGAAGTGTAGGAGCATAAGCTTTCGTGGGCAAAGACCCACTTCGTCAGATGCATGTAGTGGAAATATCCAGAGGCAGGGATAAATATGCAGGCCAGAATCAGGCTAGAGATGACGAGGTGGATCCAATCAGGGAGGATGAGGCCCACTTCTAGTAGCTGATCTGGAGGAGTGAATTCCAAGAGAAGAGAAGCTGCTTTTGTAGTTAGCGAGCCATTCACAGTCTTTGTTTAATCCAGAGTTGATTGTGTTATACTTGAAGATTAACTGTAGCTCAGCAGTTTCTCTTTGAAGTTTGGTCCTGAAGTTTTTTTGCTGAAAGATGGCTACCTTTAGATCTGCAATTGTGTGTCCAGGGAGATTGAAGTGTTCCAGATGTGTACCCCGAAGCCTCCTGCTACAGGACAAGCCCAAGAAAGAAACCTACAGAACACCACTGGCCATCACCCAGAGTTCTCAGCTAAAACCTCTCCAATGCATCATTAGTGATCTACAACCCATCCTGGACAATGATCCCTCACTTTCACAGGCCTTGGGAGGCAGGCCAGTCCTTGCTCATAGACAACCCGCCAACCTGAAGCATATTCTCACCAGCAGCTATACACTGCGCCATAATAACTCTAACTCAAGAACCAATCCATGCAACAAACCTCGGTGCCAACTCTGCCCACATATATACACCAGCAACACCAACACAGGACCTAACCAGATCAGCCATACCGTCACTGGTTCGTTCTCCTGCACATCTACTTACGTAATATATGCCATCGTGTGCCAACAATGCCCCTCTGGTATATACATCGGCCAAACCGGACAGTCCCTAGGTAAAAGAATAAATGGACACAAGTCAGATATTAGGAATGGCAACATACAAAAACCTGTAGGGGAACACTTCAATCTCCCTGGACACACAATTGCAGATCTAAAGGTAGCCATCCTGCAGCAAAAAAACTTCAGGACCAGACTTCAAAGAGAAACTGCTGAGCTACAGTTCAACTTCAAGTATAACACAATCAACTCTGGATTAAACAAAGACTGTGAATGGCTAGCTAACTACAAAAGCAGCTTCTCCTCTCTTGGTATTCACACCTCCAGATCAGCTACTAGAAGTGGGCCTCATCCTCCCTGATTGGATCCACCTCATCATCTCTAGCCTGATTCTGGCCTGCATATTTATCCCTGCCTCTGGATATTTCTACTACATGCATCTGATGAAGTAGGTCTTTGCCCACAAAAGTTTATGCTCCAACACTTCGGTTAGTCTATAAGCTGCCACAGGACTCCTCGCCGCTTTTGCGGAATTAAATTTAAACCCCCACAAATGTAGGCTGAATATCATGAAGCTGTTCATCCCAGTGAAGTCTTTTGGGCCAGACACTGTGAAGTTCTGAGCATCAAAAAGCACTGAGACCTTCAAGTATGGAGGAATCTCCCAAGGAAAATAGTGGAAGGGTCCCATTATGAATCACCTTCAACGGACTTCACAAAGCACAAAAGCATGCAGTGGGAAAAAAATACCACATCAGCATGATCTAGAGGGCAAGATACAAGGCTGGGACTCAGGAGACTCACGCTCTGTTCACCGTTACGTTGTGTGATCATGAGCAAGTCCCTTCCCCCCTGTTTCCCCGACCACGTCTTGTCTTTCTTGTCTATTTTGACTGCAAATCTCCGGGGCAAGGAACGACTTGTTTTCTAAGTTTGATACAATGGCACCATGATCACAGTAGGGTTCTGTTCTCCATCAAGGCCTCTAGGGGTTCCACGTACTGCTGTTTAAATGATTATTAATTAGCCGAGTCGGGAAAAAGCGGCCGAGTTGATCTAATAAGGTTTTAATGTGACTTTTGTTCCTAGTCTGGAAATATAATAAACGAACAGCTACTCACCACATCCTATGTAAAGTCCAGCTGTCGCTATGGTTCTAGAGTGCCATTCTCTGTGTCCTTAGACAGATTGGTTTCCCATGGCTTTCATTCAGCTTTTTGCAACCCTCTCTACAGCTGATCAAAACCACAACCCGTGATGCTAACTAAGTTCCTATGGCAAAGGCGCACCAGAAAACTGTCCGAATGTCCACATAACTGATTTGGGGACCAGCCCATTGATATGAGAGTCTGATAAATGAAATGACATTCTGATTTACTTGAGTATTTGGGACTTTTTCCTCTTGTTTCAGCTGTTGCCGCATAAATGAAGTTGTGACTAGGTCTCTGAGGCCAGTTTTCAGTTTCTGTAGTAAAATACTTCATTACGAGAGCATGCATTCCCTCTGGGGATCGTTCACCCATGTAGTTCATTATAAGCATCTGTGAAAAATATAGAAATAAATAAAATTCATTCAGGTTCCTAACTTCAAGAAAAAAATTAATTAAATGGAGGTTGGGTCCCTATGGAAGGTAAAGAGGCAACTTTAAAGACACATTAAGTTTTGGTCTTCAGGGTTTCCCTTCCCCCTTTTTTACCTAATAAACTCCAACCATGGATTATGTTTCACAGTTCAGATGCTAAAACGCTTTTTAAAAGACACTTATGCAAAGGCACAAATGCTTAACCCAGACATTTTATGGGATGTCATACTTTTTCAGCTGTTTGGAACATAAATATAAAACAACTAAAAAAAATACTGCATGTTCCTTTATCAAAAAGCAAGTTGATTTGTAATTCCCACAGTAGATTCATGAAAATACCTCAAGAACCATAAGGGGAAAAGACATTTATGTACAGTAATAAAATTAGCTGACTGTAGAACAAATTTGCTGAAGGCTTTTGGAGTAGAAAACACCTGCCCTTGCCCACCTCATAAATCAAACGTAATTATTCATTTTATAGACCAGCAAAATGCCTCCTCTGACAAATCAAAGCCCTTCTTTAGGGAGCCAGTGTTTTCTCCAGCGTTAGCCTGGGAGAGCTTTAAGGCTCTGACCAATGGCGTCATTGGTAAAATGTCCACTGATAGCAGAAGGAGCAGAGTTGAGACCTTACAGATGGCCTATGGAAATGAAGCTCAGTTCAGTCCTGTCATTTCCCTCACTGAGCTCTCTGGAGACTGAGGGAGCCTGACCTTGCATAGCACTCAGGACCCGTTCCGAGTGGTGGCGAATGCCCTCAAGCCCTTTGCCAGCCAGCAAGAACTGTGGATGATCCGCACCTCGCAAGACCAAATTCTCTGTTCGGAGAGAAGCAACATGGCTAAGCTCTCTTTTCAAAGTTCAGAGCCACATACTACCCCCTCCCCCCAGCACACAGGTGGAACTTAAATTGAAGTTCAGGGGACGCCCGTATGGACTTGTATCTAATGTGAGTCAAAACACAACTCATAAATTCATAGGCTACGTCTAGACTGCAAGCCTCTTTCGAAAGAGGCTTTTTCGAAAGATACTTGCGAAAAAGCCTCTTTCGAAAAAGAGCGTCTAGACTGCAAGCAGTACTTTCGAAAAAGCAAGCCTCTTTTTCAAAAGAGATCATCCAGGCAGTCTGGATGCTCTCTTTCGAAAAAGCCCTGTTTGCATTCAAGAACGCCTTTTTTCGAAAGAGCACTTTCGAAAAAAAGGCGTCCTTCCTCATGAAATGAGGAGTACCGCCGTCGAAAGAAAAGCTGCATTCTTTCGATTTAATTTCGAAAGAACGCGGCTGTAGTCTAGACGCAGGTGACTTTTTTCGTAAAAAAGGTTACTTTTTTTGAAAAAACCCTGCAGTCTAGACACAGCCATAGTGTGAAGGCTGGAGGGACCATTAGATGATCCAGTCTAACTTGTACATCACAAGCCATAAAATTGCACCCAGTTTCCCCTGTATTGAGCCCAATAACTTGCATTTGGCTAATGCAGAAAGACATCAAGTTTTGCTGTGAAGACATCATGAGATGGAGAATCCACGACTTCCCTTGGTAGTTTGTTCTATTGCTTAATCACCCTCGCTGTTAAAAATGTGTCTATTTCTAATTTGAATTTGCCTTCAACTTCCAGGCTCTTGGTTTTGATGATGCCTTTCTCCACTAGATAAAAGATATTTTTAATACCAGATATTTTCTATTTCTTCTCATGAAGATATTTATCGGCTGTAATCTAGTCACCCTCCAATCTTCTTTTTGATAAACCAGGCAGATTAAGTACTTTAAATCTCTCACGGGAGGGCGTTTTGTCCACCCCTGGAATAATTTTTGTAGCTCTGTTTTGCCCCCTTATCTCCTTTTTGATATCTTTGAAAGAATGTGGACACCAAAACGGGACCCACTATTCCAGTAGGCTGTGTTGCCATAGTGATGTTGGTCCCTGGATATTAGTGAGACAAGGTGGGTGGAGGTAACAACTTTTATTGGACCAACTTCAATTTATTGGCAAGAATTTGGTCCAATAAGAGATGTCCTCATCCACTTTCCTTCTTCAGTATGCCAGAATCAGTCTCACCATGCTATATGGAGAGGCAAAAACCATCTCTTTGCTGCTACATTATTCCTGTTCATGCGCCCAAGGATTGCATTAGCCCTTTAACACCCTGCGGTTTAAAGTAAAAGGTTCGGAAATGTGGCTAGTCCAGGAAGGCGCAGAAACAGGCAAACTATTACTAAATATCTTTTAAACTTTTATTAAAGGGCTTCTACGTATAAATTATGATTTTATCAATTTCTTACATACGTAGGCACTAAATAATTATTAGAATGTCCACTAAGCAAAATGCAATACAATAAAGAAAATTCTTTGAGGTTTCTCTAAATCCCAATAGTTGTTAACAAGGGACTAAGGTTTATTAACACTTACATTTACATCAGTCTTACTTATAAGACTAATCATTTATCTAAAACTTTTAACACTACTACTTAACAATAACTCTAAACAATTTCAGATAACAATACTTGCATTTAACAGACACACAAACTACAACAACAACATATTTGCTATTCGTTATGTTTGGTATACATTACGCTCTACAGGAACTCGTTTGGTTCGGTGAGCGGGAGGTGGCCCTCGGGTGATCAGTCCTCGGACCTGGCTCATATTCCGCCATCCAATGTTTATTCGGGATTCCTCAATTTGATACAGGAGGGGAAGCTGTTTTATAGAGAGAGCTTTTGCGCGCTTTTTGTGATAGGCTAGCCGACCCTGTCTGTTAAGTGACAGGAGTAAGGGGGTGAGATGGTTTCCTGTTTTTCCTTTTCTGCCTTATCGGGCATGGCACAGTCAGCACAACCAGCATGAACTTTACATGAACTTTTTATGTCTGGTTTTGGTTCCTGTTTGTCGCTGACCTTTAAGTTACATAGTGTAAGGGTTTTCATCAAGGGGAAGTTGACCTTTTGCTAGGATGGCAATACGCGCGTGAGGCCTGGCCAGCAAAGAGCCTGCTTCCACACACCCCAGTATCGCACTGGGAGGTCATTGTTAAGTTGTATGTCCCCTATGACTCCTAAATACAGAGTCCCTGCCTTCAATTATATAATTCACCTATTCCCGAGGGGTGGCCTGTATTCCTTGTTCTTAGGTATCTAACTTTGCTTTTGGCTACATTCAACCATTTTTTCCTAGCTTATCCAGAAAGCAAAAAAAGTGACATATGGCTGCCTCGTCTTCTCCATTATTTACCACACTGCCAAGTTGTGTGTCGTGCACAGATTTTATCCACGGTCATTTTATATTTTCTGCTAGATCATGTATGAAAATGTTGACTATTATTGGACTTAGGACTAGCCCACGTGGAACCTCACTAGAAACACCCCCATTTCAGAGCAATTCGCCAGTGAGAATTACTTGTGGAGGACTTCTGGGCAGCCAGTTATTAATCTACTTGACGTGCTTCCTGGCACAGTGGGGATTGTTTGAAATCTGAATGTGGTGCAGTACTAAAGCAAATACCTTACAAAAGTCCAAGGGGCTGTCTTCGCTACAAAATTAAATCAACCTCCGACAGGTGGCCTTACGGCCACCCAAATGATTACTGGGGTGTTTCATGACCACACCACCCTCCTTCTGTTGTGGTGCCCATCCTCACTAGGAATGCTTCCACCCCCTTAAGATGGGCAGTGTGGGGCACTGAGATCCAGGAGTCTCGGCCCTGCATAGCGTTACCTGCCCGGACCCAGCTGGGACTGGGATTCTCAGTGGAGCTCCCTGCCAGGAACCTGACGGCTCCCCAAGCTTGTGACTCCCCACTCCCTGGCAGGAATCAGGGAACAATATGGGCTCTGTGCATGGAGCTCCTTGCAGAGAGCAGGAAGCTCAGACCCTGGACAGTCCTGGGCTCCCAGTGGGAACAAGAGAGCCTGGAGTCCAGATGGCAGACAGCCTCCAAGCGGGGAGTGGGAATCTGAAATCCCACACGATCGATAGATTCCCCCAACTACCCCATGTGATGGACCCTGTTGTGAGCAGAATCCTGGGTTCAAAACAGGATCTTGCCAGCCTCCCTTGTCAATTTCACAGCTCCAGCCTGGAGCCTTGAAATTGACCAGAATGACAGCCAACCACCGATGTAAGTAATGTAGTATCTAAACAGACAGCGCATCAGCCTAACTACACTGACATAAAACCTACAGCCCTCATCATGCAGGTGGAGTTACCAAGCTCCTATGGCAGGGTCCTTACATCAGCTCTGTAGTGTGTTCATTATGCTGCCTTACTTCAACCTGAGTAGTGTAGATCAGGCCTCGATGCATTTACCTTTATTGACCAAACTTACAATTTCACTAAAATAACTAACTCGGCTTTCAAGTCTCAGAGGGTATGTCTACACTACCCCGCTAGTTCGAACTAGCGGGGTAGTGTAGACATACCCAGAGAGTGTCCGTCTGCATCTGCAGAAAAAACGAGGAGTCCTGTGGCACCTTAGAGACAAACAGATTTATTTGGGCATCAGCTTTTGCATGTAAAACCCACTTTGTCAGATGAATTGGAGTGGAAATTACAGAGGCAGGAAGAGCTGAGGAAGTGTTGTCCGAGGTCAGTCATAAAAATGTTGGCATACTGTGGGGCCACACACCACACCACAGAAACATGGACCCAGGAACCTATCCCTGCTACAAACCCCATTGCCAAGCATCATAATCACATGACCTAACCACATAAGCCTCATCATTAGGGGCTCATCCGCCTACACATCTACAAATGTGAAATATGCCAGTAATGCCCCTCTCTCATGTATAGTGGCCAAACTGGATAGCCTCTGCACCAAAGGATAAATGGACACAAATCAGACATCAAGAAAGGTAACATTTATAAACCAGCAGGATAACACTAGCTTTCCTGGAGACTCAGGAATGGATTTAAAAGTAGCCACCCTTCAATAAAAACCAGACTACAAACCAGACTACAAACATAAACAGCAGAGCTGCAATTCATTTGCAAGTTTAACATGATCAAATTAGGTCTGAATAAGGATTTAGATTGGTTCTCTCATTACAAAGGCAATTTTCCCTCTCTTGGTATTCACACTTCCCCTTCAGCTGCTGAATTGGCCTCCTTAGCACTGAACTGGCCTTGTTAGCACTGGTCCTACACTTGATAAGCAACTCCCTTCTTTTGATATACTAGTACATATATATCCCTGCCTCTGTAATTTCCACTCCAGTGCATCTGAGAAAGTGTTTTTTGCCCACAAAAGCTTATGCCCAAATATATCTGTTAGGGTACATCTACACAGCAGCGTTATTTCGGAATGACTAACGTTATTTTGAAATAACATAGTGCGTGTCCACACAGTAAGACATTACTTCGAAATAATGTCAAGCTGGAGGACTTCTTACTCTGACTCTTGTAACCCTCATTTCATGAGGAGTAAGGGAAGTCAAAGGAAGAATGTTCTTCCTTTGAATTCCTGCTGTGTAGACAGCGCCAAAAGCCAGGTTAAGCTATATTTACTTTAGCTACGCAATTGACATATCTTAATTCGACACAGAACTCATCGTTGTTAAATCAGGTTTGTGTAACAAGACTTACTTTCCCTAAAACCATCTTGACTGGCTTTAATTATATCCCTATCCTTTGATTCCTTATTAATTGAATCCAATATAATCTTTTCCATTATTTTGCCTGTAACTGATGTCAGGCAGCCTGGCAAAACTGAATTGGAATACAAACATAGCTCAGTGGTTACGATTAGTTGGACTGGGTTTTTAGTTTTCCTTGTCATCAGATCTTATCTGTTTGTTTGTTCTGTATAATGCAGCAGATGCTAGAGGAATTTTTTTGGACACCGATACTTAAACAGCACAGAAAAACAAAGACTTAATGTATTTCCTTATTTTGGATCAGGGTCTAATCTCCATCTCAGAGCCTGCACCTGAATTATTGCAGAAACTTTCTTGCATTCAATTAAATTGCAAGTGTTTGGGAGATTCATTTAAGTGACAGAACATATGCTTTTAGGATTCGGACATGTTCCAGAACTATATGCTGATTTCCCTTTTGTTTTCAATTGATTATTTATTCAAGTTTTTTTTCCCTATGTCCACTCAATGATCCATCTTTCTTTAATCTCATGTGAAATTTACCATATGTCCTGATGTACCTTCTTTAGTTAATAAAAAATGAAGCATCAAGTCTTCAGCTTCCATAGGCTGGCCTAGATCTCTAGGAGTCATTGGAGGTATAACGACTTGTACCAGCTGAGAATATGGCTGAAAGTGATAACATAGCTCAGGGCTACTCAACACATGGCTCGTGGGACACATGCAGCCTATTTGTTTGCAGCCCGTGGTGCGGATTGGGTTTACGCAGGGCCTGTGGGTGGGATCCAAAACAAAAAAGTCATCAATATAATGGTCAGCTGTTGATATGGGGTTTAGTAGTTCAATTCTGGACTGTCATTGCTCATTAAAAGTGCTGTCCTATGGGTGGAAATCGGGTAAATATTGCATGTTATTAATAACAGCAGAACTGAAATGGGGCCTGCGGGTTGTATACATAAGAACATAAGAATGGCCATACTGGGTCAGACCAAAGGTCCATCCAGCCCAGTATCCTGTCTGCCCACAGTGGCCAATGCCAAGTACCCCAGAGGGAGTGAACCGAACAGGTATTGATCAAGCGATCTCTCTCCTGCCATCCATCTCCACCCTCTGTCAGACAGAAGCTAGGGACACCATTCCTTACCCATCCTGGCTAATAGCCAGGGCTCGACAAACTATAGAATCTACTTGCCCGTAATGAGTAGATTTCAGCCGTGCGCCCCGTTCACCGGCAGCATGCGCATGCGCAATGTGGATCTTGCACATTCGCAGTACGGGGCTGACGAGTGGTTTTTGCCGCCATTTGTCAAGCCCTGCTAGTAGCCATTAATGGACTTAACCTCCATGAGTTTATCTAGCTCTCTTTTAAACCCTGTTATAGTCCTAGCCTTCACAACCTCCTCAGGCAAGGAGTTCCAGAGATTGACTATGCACTGTGTGAAAAAGAACTTCCTTTTATTTGTTTTAAAACCTGCTAAGTAGTCTAAACCTGCTAAATAGTCTTGCCTTAATCTTTGTATTCATGACCGTCAGTGAAAGAAGCTATTTGTGTATATTTGCATGTATATTGGCCTGTATATGCGAGCACACTTAAGCTGCGGCCCTCGGCATGTGCTATGAGTATCATTGTGGCCCCCAGGGCTTCCGAAGTTGAATAGCCCTGACATAGCTATTTAAAAGTGGCTGAAGTTGGAGAGGCAGGAGTAAGAGACATTCTCTTTCTTCCTCTCAGACCCTTCAGAAAGTACATGGGGATCACTTTTGGCTAGTGACTGGAGAAATGGATTTTTGTCTTTTTAGTTCTAATCAAAGTTTGTGCCCTTGGAAACGTTTCCTTCTGCAGATGTGTGTTCATAAGTCAGTATCACCTATCAGAGGTTTTTTGATGACAGCAAGAGTACATTTTAAATTGCACATGCCTGCTTACAGAAGCATCCTCAGCCCTATGCAATGAAGCAGATACAAATGAAAAGACACAGGATAGGTCTGCCCTGTTTCTTGAAACCCAGGGCAGTGAGTCTCATCCCCTGGCCTACAGACTTCTAGCTTGCTTTGCGGCACTAAATGCAGCAGAGCCAATGTTGCCGCTCGAGCGGGAGCTCAGGCAATGCCGCCCATCCTTCTTCCTGGGTCTCGGAGCCCTCACGCAAACCTCTGCAAGCTGTTTTTAGCAATGTCGCGCAAGCCCCGCAGACTTCCTTCTGCAGTTCCAGGCGCAGAGGCTTGCTGCTGTGGGTGTTAAAACGCCCCGGAGACATGCCCCAAAGAACTGACAGGGTTAAAACCTGGTTGAAATAAAGCCATACATAATCTCCGTGTGTTGGGGAAACGAAATAAAAAGGTGAGCAAAATCTACTGTAATCTCTACTTTCCTGGACTGAGGTGAGTTTTTTAAGGAGTAAGGGGACCAGGGAAATACACAGTGACAGCTAAGACAAGGGGGTGTGTAGGTGTGGGTGTTCTGGAGCACTTAGAGACAAAACAACAATGCAGAGCTATAGAAGATGGCCAGATGAACTACTGACACACTGTCATCATTCACCTCTGCACTAGTTGGCCAAGTACGAGAGCTTTGGTTGTGCCTGCCTGCAGTAACAGAGCAGGAGGAAGCTCTGTGCTACTAGCTAGGATGCTGGGAGAAGCGATGGCAGGCAACTTGCACCACTAGCCAGATGTGATCTGTGTGCCCAAAGGGATCCCTAAAAAATTCCATCAGAACCATTTACACCTGGGTCCATTTGACTGGCAGATTCAAACCAGATCACTCATGGTAGGGATTCTTGGAACTACCGACAGTGGCCAACAGGAAGCAACAGAGACCAGATGAAGGGTTTCAGTGGAATCTGATGGAATTTCCACTAAGAGCTCAGCATTTTAATCCTTGATTGGTTCATTCATTTCATTCACATGGGAATGAAATACCTAAGAAGGCTAATTCACAGTCCTTGTCAGGCCACACGAAAAGACATGCTAGATTTTCAGCAACTGGATATTTCCCACAAATCCCAGTCAACAACAATCACATCCTCTTGGGCTGTTAATTAAAAAAAAAAACATTTGACAGCGAATTTATTGTATTACGAAGGGTGAAGGGTTGTTGTCGGAAAGGTTTTCCTGCTGATACACAGGCCCTGTGTGTGAGTCGGTGATCTTTTAGTCCCCACCAGCACCTCCTTTTTTTAATCCTTCTCCAACATCCTGTCCTTCCCCCTCTGATGCCTGGTTGAGTAGGAAATGAAGAAACACAAGGGACATGATATAGGGTGTCCATTCCCTCAATGTAAACTTCCTCAGGAATTGAAGGTATTTGAGAAACAGCTGCTTGAAGGACATTACAATTCAGATCTGCACTGTACACATCTTGATGGACCAAACCAAAACACACACACAACCCTTCCGCCACATAATAAAACAAGCCAAAACCATAACAATTGACTGTCTCACTATTATTTTGACTTGATCAATATTCCCAAAGCAAACTAACATGCCGTTCATACTTCCTGCACATGTTGTTTCTCTGCAAAAATATTAACATTTGAAAGTCTCTGCTGCATTAATCTCAGACTGAATGCAAATCCAGTGCCTGGCTCCTGAAGGAGCAAAACTTAACCCCCAGATTTTCAGCACAGGAAGACTTTTGTGGCTTGTAGTATAATCACATATTTTTCCTCATTCACATTCCATAGTAGCTCTGAAAAACAGCACTACTCTCTTGATGTGTGTTGCAAGTGTATTGAGAAACTCATACCGTTGATGTTCTTATTCTTAAAAGGCACTTAAATTCCTTCTAGTGACTTTACTGGAAAGATAGGAAGGATACAGCTGGACAGGAAAAAATTTTCCCATCCCATAAAAATTTTCAAGATGCCAAAACATCTTTGCATCCTGAATTGGAACAAAAAGATGATTTTTAAGAAAAGAAAAAAATACAGACACAGTTTCCATTTGAGAAAATTGAAATGATTCACTTAGCTATTTTGACACATCTTGTTCTGATTTTAAACCCCCTTTTAACTTTTTTTAGTGAAAATTGAGTTAAATTTTGAAATGAAAAGTCTTTCCAAGTGAAAAAAAATGAAACATTTTGTTTCAAAAAAATGTTGCATCAAGAGAGCGAAATAAACCGACCCTGTTTCAGGAACTGTATTGGTTTCAGTAAACTGGTATTTTTCGGAGAGAAAATGATCTGGCAAAAATTCCTGAGCAGTTCTACCAGGGATATGTTAAATGGTTTGTGTCTATCCCCATGCATGAATTAGGGACAATGAATAGTCCCGTAGTACTTTAGGACACGCCTACACTAGGAAATTGTTTCGAAATAACTAAATTTGGAACAATAACTCCTCAAATATTAAAATCAAAATAGTGTGTCCTCACTATGGATGTGTCTAGACTACTGAGGGGTTTTTTTTAAGTAATCTTTTTTCGAAAAAACTTCACCTGCATCTAGACTGCCACTGCATTCTTTCGAAATTAAATTGAAAGAATGTGGTGGTTTTTTTGAAATTGGTAAACCTAATTTTACCAGGAGGAATGCCTTTTTTTGAAAGAGCTCTTTCAAAAAAAGTGTTATTGACTGCAAACAGGGCTTTTTCGAAAGAGAGGCTGAGGGAGGACATGATTGCTCTCTTTAAATATATTAGAGGGATAAATACCAGGGAGGGAGAGGAATTATTTAAGCTTAATACCAATGTGGACACAAGAACAAATGGTTATAATAAGCTGGCTAGTAGGAAGTTTAGACTTGAGATTAGACGAAGGTTTCTAACCATTAGAGGAGTGAGGTTCTGGAACGGCCTTCCAAGGAAAGTAGTGGGGGCAAAAGATCTATTTGGCTTCAAGATTAAATTAGATGGGTTTATGAAGGGGATGCTTTAATGAGATAACATGATCTTGGTAACTAATTGACCATTCATTATCAGTGGTAAATAGGTCAATGGAAGGATAATAGGAGTTACTATAGAGAACTTTCTGGGTGTCTGGCTGGTGAGTCTTGCCCACATGCTCAGGGTTTAGCTGATCACAATATTTGGGGTCGGGAAGGAATTTTCCTGCAGGGTAGATTGGCAGAGGCCCTGGAGTTTTTTCGCCTTCCTCTGTAGCATGAGGTACAGATCACAGCTGAAGGATTCTCTGCATCTTGGGGTCTTCAAACTATTTGAAGGCTTCAATATCTGAGATCTAGGTGAGAGGATTATTCTAGAAGGGGGTGGGTGAGATTCTGTGGCCTGCACTGTGCAGGGGGTCAGGCTAGATGATCATAATGGTCCCTTCTGACCTTAAAGTCTATGAGTCTATGAGAGCATCTAGATTGCCTGGGTGCTCTCTTTTGAAAAAGCTGCTCTCTTTTTCAAAACCCTTGTGGCTGTCTAGACAATCTCTTTCAAAAGAGGCTTGTAGTCTAGATGAACCCTATGAGGGAGCCTCAAAATTAGTCTGACAGAGGCTCCATTATTGTGGATACAATACCTCGACTTACAGCTCCAGGAAGTACTGGGGAGTAAATACTTCAAATTACTTTGGGGAGTAGTTATTTCAAAATAGCGGCACTGGAGCATCCACACTACCATTATTTCAAAATAACTATTTTGAAATAAACGTTATTCCCTGAGGAAAGCAGGAGTACAGATTTCGAAATAACCAGCCTATTAGTTTGAAATAACAGGTTTTGGTAGTGTGGATGCTCCGCTTATTATTTTGAAATAAGGGGGGTTATTTCAAAATAACTCCCTAGAGTAGACCAGGGCTTAGAGACTAACAACAATATATATAGTATCATTAGCTTTTGTGGACAAAACACTTCTTCAGATGAGCTTTAGTGGAGAAAAAAAGGGGGGGGGACCTTCACAATTTATAACAGAAAAAAGAAGGGAGACGAAAAGTACATGACAATTGTAGTGATGGTGCTAATGAGGCTTATTGGGCTGCAAGTGCCCCATACTTAGCTTTTGATGTCAATGGGGATGTTGAATGTAAGGAAAGCTGGTTTTATAATGGGCTGTCCAGTTCAGGTCTTTGCTCAAGCCCAGGGAAACAGCGTCAAATTTGCATATGAAGGTTAATTCTGCACAGTCTCTCTATAATTAGCTGGTGAAATTCCTTTGTATAAGAATGGTTATTAATGAGTGCTCAGGCCGGTTAAATTAGGGGGACAGCAATTAATACAAATGAATACAAATTCAGGGCCTGGTTATTATTTCTTGCTTTTATTTGTTTATTGGGGGGGAGGAAGGGAGAGCTCAGTGGTTTGAGCATTGGCCTGCTAAACCCAGCGTTGTGAGTTCAATCCTTGAGAAGGCCATTTGGGGCAAAAATTGTCAGGGATGTTACTTGGTCCTGCTGTGAAGGCAGGGGACTGGACTCGACTCAGTGACCTTTCAAGGTCCCTTCCAGTTCTAGGAGATAGGCAATCTCCATTAATTTATTTATTTAGCATTACCAGGGTAAAGACTAGCGCAATGTTTCTTAAACTGTGTTCTGTGGCACACTGATGTGCCGCGAGGCAGTTGGAGGTGTGTAGTGGAGAACAGCAGAGTTCAAAATGACCACCCTTAAAGGGACAGGTGACTTTTTTTCCCTTCCTCAGTAGCTTTCTCCCGATCCCCACCCCTTTTTTTGTTTTTGCTCAACAAAAAATCTTGGTGTTCCTCATAAAAAAAATGTTGTTTGGTGTTCCTCCATCTTAAAAAGTTTAAGAAACACTGGACTAGAGGGCCCTGCTATGCGAGGCACTGTACATACACATAGTCCAAAATAATTTTAGGAGGGTTTAACAATATTTTTCAGTAATCTCTTCATGAACTGCGCTGTAGGTATGTGCAAGGCAATTTAGAAATTGCTGGTATTTATGTATACCTCTTGATCCAGATGCTAGAGTAATGGAGCTTTAATGACTGTTTATTACCGAGGGTGACATTAGAATGATGTGACTGAAAACAGTGGCTTAGGTTACAGCATTCTGATGATGCCTGGAGGTCTAAGTACCGCAGCATGAAGACCAACTGGTGTGAGAATTCTCCGATGGATTCAAACTGAATTCCTTGTTAGCTGAGAAATCAGAGTTAGAACCTTTCATCAACTGAGTGATGTATGCCTTGTCAGTTTCAAGTTAATCTAAGGACTACAAAATTTGGAAGCATTTCGTATTGTGCATGGATTTTCGAATGCCATGGGCTGTGAAAAAAAATCCTTTATTTTATTTATAACCTGAGTTTGTGATATCAGCATAGCTAGGAACTAAGTAGCTTAGGTAGAAGCAAAGAGGGAAACTTCACGTTGTATTATAAAGTTTAACATGATGTCCCCATTTTTGGTCTCCTCCCAAATTGAACTGTTCTCTCTGGGTGGAAAATCTGAATCACTGGTAGGCATCTGTGACAATTGTATAATCTATACAAGCATAAGGAAGCCAGATAAACAGAAATTAAAAGAAACAGTCACAAGTATGAAATGCTTGACTGCAGCATGGAAACTTTATAAAAATACCACAGTCAGGGCTAAAATTAAATACAAAGAAAAAGAAAAAAGAAACCAGCAAGAGGACCAAAAAATGCCACTGTGGATAAACAACAGAGTAAAAGAGGCATTTAGAGATGGAAAGACATGCTTTAACAATTGGAAGTCAAATCCTACTGTAGAAAATAGGAGAGAAAATTCTGGCAAGTCAAGTATAAGGTATAATTAATCAGGCTAAAAAAAGAATGTGAAGAGCAACTAGCAAAATACACACAAATTAACAGCAATTATTAGAAGTCCTAATGGAGCACTCAAGAAAGACAAGACCACTGTCCAGAAGCCAAATGAGTTATTTGCATCCGTCTTCACTGCAGAGGATGTGAGGGAGACTTCCATACTGGAGCCATTCTTTTTAGGTGGTAAATCTGAAGAACTGCCTGGACGGAGGTGTCATTAGAGGAGGTTTTGGAACAAACTGATAAACTTAACAGTACCAAGTCACTGGGACCAGATGTAGAATAGTGATAGAAATGTAGCCGTGTTAGTCTGGTGTAGCTGAAACAAAATACAGGACTATGTAGCACTTTAAAGACTAACAAGATGGTTTATTAGGTGATGAGCTTTCGTGGGCCAGACCCACTTCCTCAGATCAAAGACTGCACTTGAAAGAATCCTCTGAACTGTTATTCATGCTAAAATTCGACACTTTACACCTGAGTCTGAACAAAGGATCTAGTTATCTTACCCACTACAAAGATAGCTTCCCCAATTATCACCTCTAATATCATTAGCTCACAGACATTTACCTTCCCTCCCCCCCATCCCGCTTCTGTTCTGAAATTTGATTGGTCCTTTTCATATGTGTTCATTTTTTTAATTGCATCCTTTGGAATATATGGGTATGTCTACACTACCCCGCTAGTTCGAACTAGCGGGGTAATGTAGGCATACCGCACTTGCAAATGAAGCCCGGGATTTGAATTTCCCGGGCTTCATTTGCATAAGCCGGCCGGCGCCATTTTTAAATGCCGACTTGTTCGAACCCCGTGCCGCACGGCTACACGCGGCACAGGCTAGATAGTTCGAACTAGCAAGCCATTCCACACTATCTGTACGCCTCGTGGAACGAGGATCGAGGAACGAGGAACGAGGAATGTGGAACGAGGCGTACAGATAGTGCGGAATGGCTTGCTAGTTCGAACTATCTAGCCCGTGCCGTGTGTAGCCGCGCGGCACGGGGTTCGAACAAGCCGGCATTTAAAAATGGCGCCGGCCGGCTTGTGCAAATGAAGCCCAGGAAATTCAAATCCCGGACTTCATTTGCAAGTGCGGTATGCCTACATTACCCCGCTAGTTCGAACTAGCAGGGTAGTGTAGACATACCCTATGGTTGTGACAATTTTCTTCCACTATTTGATCTGACGAAGTGGGTCTGGCCCATGAAAGCTCATCATCTAATAAACCATCTTGTTAATCTTTAAAGTGCTACATAGTCCTGTATTTTGGGACCAGATGGCATTCATCCAAGAGTTCTGAAGGAACTCAGATGTGAAATGGCAGAACTACCAACTGTGGTTTGTAACCTGTCCTTTAAATCATCTTCTATACCAAATGACTGGAGGACAGCTAATGTGATGCCCATTTTTAAAAAGGGCTCTAGAAGTGATCCTGGCAATTACAGTTTGGCAAGTCTAATGTCAGTACTGGGCAAATTGGTTGAAACTATGGTATGGAACAGAATTATCGCGCACATAAATGAACATAATTTGTTGGGAAAAAGTCAACATGGTTTCTGTAAATTGCAGAACTAGTAACTGTGGTATGTCACCTATCACTTAAAGGAGCGTCTATATCAGATGATTGGAAGATAACTAATGTGATGCTGATATTTTTTAAAAAAGGCTCCAGAGGTGATCCTCCAGGATGGCAAGTCTAACCTTTGTTCTAAAGAAATTGGTTGAAACTATATTAAAGAATAGGGTTATCAGACACATAGATGAATGCAACATATTGGGGAAGGGTCAACATGGCTTTTGTAAAGGGAAATCATGCTTCACTAATCTATTAAAATTCTTAGAGGACGTCAAAAAGCATGTGAACAGGGCGACTCAGTCAATATGGTGTACTTGAACTTTCAGAAAGCTTTCAGCGAGGTCCCTCACCAAGGTTCTTGTGCAAAGTAAGCAGCCATGGGATAAGAGAGAAGGTTCTCTCGTGCATCCGTAACTAATTAAAGGACAGGAAACAAAGAGTAGGAATAAAAAGTGAATTTGACAATGGAGAAAGGTAAATAGTGGGTACCCCACGAATCCATCCTGGGACCAGTGCTGTTCAGGATATCAAGCAAATGTCTGGAGAAAAGGAAAGGTGGCAATATTTGCAAATGATTCAGAATTATCCAGGGTACTTATGTCTAATGTTGATTGTGAAGAGTTAAAAACAGACCTCACAAAATTGGAGGATTAGGCAACAAAATGGCAGTATTTATAAATGCGAAGCAAATCACATGACAAAACATTAACCTAACAATTCATACAAAGGTTCGGAGGTAGCCGAGTTAGTCTGTACAGGATGAACTTAAAAAACAACAAATAGTCTATTCTTGTCCCTCTATCCAACCGCCTCCCCGCCACTCCCCAGTCCCTGACTGTGACACCCGAGGCTGGTGGCATTGCAGCTGCGCCACCTGGAGCATCAGAGTGGTGACTGCATTGCACAGGCACTAGGGAGCTGAGGCTGCGGGGGGAACGGGGTGGAAGGAGAGGAACCGGGGTCTAGTCTTCTCTGTGCACTGCCCTGCCCAGAAGTGGGACTGGCTCCTCCCGGCAAGGCAGTTCCAAACCGGCCCCCCACGTGGGAGCCAGATTAAAAGCTGGATGTGGTTTGTCCCCCTCTGCTTTATATCATATGTTTTATATGGGTCCTGCCATGAGGGCAGGGGACTGGACTCGATGACCTCTTGAGATCCCTTCCAGTTCTAGGGTTCTATGATTCTATGATTCATCCCACATTATTTACATAGGGATAGGGAACTTTAGGCCCAGGGGCTGGATTCGGCCCCTCTCTTACCCGGATCCAGCCCCTGAGGCTCATAGTCCCCCCAGCATTGGGGAGCCTGTGCTGGCATTCCAGCCTCCTGCTACCGCACTGCAGAGCTGGGGCACCCAAAATCTACTAAGATGCCCCCCCCCCCGGCTGTGGTGTGCAAGGGGAATATGAGGGGTGTCTTTCTCCTTCTCAGTCAGGGGCCACATCAGTGAGGGTGTGGCTTCTCTCCCCCCCCCCCCGTTTCTCACTTGTGTGTGGCCCCTGACTGATTTTTCCGTGGGTCAAAAAAGGTTCCCCACCCCTGGGCTGTGTCTAGACTACATGGCTCCATCGATGGAGTCATGTAGATTAGGGTTGTAGGCAAAGGCAAATGAAGCCGCAATTTAAATGATCGCGGCTTCATTTACATTTACATGGCTGCCGCGCTGAGCCGACAAACAGCTAATCAGCTGTTTGTCCGCTCAGCGCGCTAGTCTGGACGCTCCCCTGCTGACATCAAAGCCCTTTGTCGGCAACCCCGTTATTCCTCGTGGGATGAGGTTTACCGGGGCTGCCGACAAAGGGCTTTGATGTCGGCAGGGGAGCATCCAGATTAGCGCGCTGAGCGGACAAACAGCTGATCAGCTGTTTGTCGGCTCAGCGCGGCAGCCATGTAAATGTAAATGAAGCCGCGATCATTTAAATCGCGGCTTCATTGGCCTTTGCAAAAAAAAACAAATCTACATGGCTCCGTCAACGGAGCCATGTAGTCTAGACATACCCCTGCTAACCATGTTGCCTGTCATTAGATTATGTACCACTTCAGTCACCAACTATTTTCCTGTAGTGATAGCGAGCCCCAGAAGGAGGAGAGTTACTGGATGGCAGATAATAATCCTATGCACCATATTCTTTATCAGCAAGAAGCTAGAGAAGTGATGGGTTCAGCCCATTGTAAAGTGAAGGGTGTACGTGAGGTTCTTACTGACTCATTTGCATCGCTGGATCCAGTTCTGATTTGGAAACCCCTCAAGCGCTGGATTTAGGCCTGTCACTGCAATGTATCATATACTTGTTTGATGTCAAAACGAGGTGTTAAATGCAGAGAAGGTTGGCTTTATAATGCAACATCCAGTTAATGTCTTTGTTTAAGCCCAGGGAAACAGTGTCAAATTTGCATATGAATATCAATTCCACGGTCTCTCTCTCTAATTGGCTGAGTGACATAATTCTTTCACAAGCTAATTATAGAGACTGAGGAATTGATATGCATATGCAAATTTGACTGTCTTCCTAGGCTTGAACAAAGATATGAACTGGATGTCTCATTATAAAACTAGCCTTCCCTGCATTTACCACCTCAGTGACATCAAAAGCTAAGTATGCAACACTTCCAGTCCATTCAATTAGCCTCATTAGCACCGGTCCTACAACTAATAGGTACTTTCCCTTCCCCCTTCTTTTTCTGTTATAAATTCTGGGTTCCTGTTTTTTCCACTCCAGCTCATCTGAAGAAGTGGGTTTTGCCCACAAAAGTTCATGATACTGTATATATATATTTGTTAGTCTCCAAGGTGATGCAGGAGTACTCATTTTTAAAGTTACAGACCATCGCTCTGAGACCATACATTCTCTTGGTATTAACAAGTCGGGGTAATATGTAATTGCGCATTAAAGTCTACTTTGGTATTCTCCATCCTTTGTTATCAGTTGCTTCAGCTATTAATATGCTTACGCACTCAGCTGTGGTCATTGCTGTGTCTAAATGTGCCAATATCAGGGAAGTGTGAAAATGGGAATTTATAGCAAAAGAAGGGGGGGGGGTTATCCCTTATTTAATGGCATGCAGGCTTTGACCTGAAGTGTAACTTTCTGCACATTTAAGGCAGATAAAGTATCTTTAGCAGTCAAAGAAAAGCTCAAAGGTAACATTATCTAGCTAGCAAACAGATGGAGGAGTTAACATTCTTGGTAGCTGAAATGTTGGATTTTTGCCAAAGCCCATTAATGGGTTTTTTTGAGACTTCATTCTCTTTCTGTAAGCGTGCTGGAAACAGATGAAATATATATATATTAAGGAGAAAACATCTATCTATATAGAGAAGAGCAAGCAAAGATATTGAACTGCTAATGTAAGACATGGGAAAAGGGCTTATTTTGAAACACAGGGGCATGATGGATAAAGTAGAAAGGACTATGGTAACACAGCTAGATGGGCCTGTGTCATTGGGTGAATGACATAGAATATCCTGTTTATTAGTAGGAGAAGTTTTGGCACAATAAGGTTGCACCTGTGCCTCAGATGCTCTTCTCCTTTGTGTGAGATTTGTTACAGCTACATGATGGAAGGCCTCTTGTGAAGGGTTTTTGCTCTGGTTGAGTAATATAAAAACAAAACCAAATCCTGATTCATGAATATGATCATGAATGAAAACTCAAGTTTTGGTGATGGTGATTCCCAGAATTGTATCGGTTGTGCTTCTTGAGGATTCAGATGGCTGCTCAGAGTGTGTGGCAACATTCACAAAGCCCATATATTTCATGAATTTTAGCAGGAATGAGAATGTGTCTGAAAACTCGTTATGCAAGTGTGATTGTTCTCCTCTTTACAAGGTTTCAGCCTTCCAACCAAGGAACGTGCGCAGTATCACCATGCGACTAAACTAACCAGTTGCACGACTTCATTTGTAAGAGGTCAAAAAAATTAATTTGAGAGTCATAGAATCATAGGACTGGAAGGGACCTTGAGAGGTCATCGAGTCCAGCCCCCCGCCCTCAAGGCAGGACCAAGCTCTGTCTAGACCATCCCTGACAGATGTCTATCTAACCTGTTCTTAAATATCTCCAGAGAGGGAGATTCCACCACGTCCCTTGGCAATTTATTCCAATATTTGACCACCCTGACAGTTAGGAATTTTTTCCTAATGTCCAATCTAAATGTCCAGTCAAGTGATAGAAGACAGTTCCGCAAAGGGCAACAAAAATTATTCGGGGGCTGGAGCACATGACTTATGAGGAAAGACTGAGGGTTTGGGCTTGTTTAGTCTGCAGAAGAGAAGAGTGAGGGGGAATTTGATAGCAGCCTTCAACTTCCTGAAGGGAGGTTCCATAGAGCATGGAGAGAGACTGTTCTCAGTAGCAATGCATAGCAGAACGAGGAGCAATGGTTTCAAGTTATAGTGGAGGAAGTAGGCAAAATTATTTCACTAGGAGGATGGTGAAGCACTGGAATGGGTCACCTTCGGAGGGGGTGAAATTTCCATCCCTAGAGGGCTTGACAAAGCCCTGGCTGGGTTGATTTAGTTGGGATTGGTCCTGCTTTGGGTAGGGGGCTGGACTTGATGACTCCTGAGGTCTCTTCCAGCCCTGGGATTCTATGATTCTATGATTGGTTTCAAACAACTGCATGAAAATGTGCAAGTTACAGACACACCTTAAGAAAATGGAGTCAGTTCGAGATCTGGCTTTGCAAAGAAAGGGCTAAAGTTGCAATAAATGTTTGCATACACTTAGTATGACCAGTTCTCCTCTTTTCTAAGGTTTGGGAGAGCACAAATGATCTTAATACTCAGAGAGACGAGGTGGGTGAGATAAAACCTTGAAATCTCCTAGGACCAACCCATTTACGACAGAACTTGATACTCTGCCGCAACTACACATACTGAACAAGCCACATGGGACCAATGCCTTCAATCCTGATCACCCAGGATTGGGGACACCATTGGATTGGGGTATGATCGTGGTAGCTTTCTCTTCTCTAACACACTGTCTCAGCACTCCAGATCCCAGAACATTGTGAGTGTTGGGTTCTGGTCTGTTTCCAAATAAATACTGGGGCTCCGGAGCATCGGTTTAGAGATCCCACATTACATTAAATATTACGGAAAGTGCATCAGAGCCCAGGAGACATTTCATAGGGGGCTTTAAGCCTGATCCCTTATTGCAGCGAGTAGACAGAATGCCATTGACTTGACCTTTAAATCAGGCTCCTGATTAAACCCACCAGTTGTGGTCTTTAGCTTGTCCTCTTGCTCCCCTTGCTGTTGGAAGGGCTGGCACCACAGCGGCATGCTGTGGTGGGGCTCTCGACCCTGGAGAAAGCGGGTGTGAGAATGTGTCAAATTCAGTTAAATCTGACAGCTTTATGCATGGCAGGGCAGCATGCCAAATGTGCTGTGTTTTGGGAAATGGTTTTGGGCTTCACCACAGCGCAGTTGTGGAGAGAACACGAGATGTCTCACCAAACTCCACTTTAAATATAGCACCGGAGCTTTTATTTTTTTTTAATCACTCCACTGATAAATTATCTGCCCAGTACAAGGCTGTATGGATGGCAGAACAAGGAGCAATGGTCTCAAGTTGTAGTGGGGGAGGTCTAGGTTGGATCTTAGAAAAAACTATTTCACTAGGAGGGGAGTGAAGCACTGGGATGGGTTCCCTAGATAGGAGGTGGAATCTCCATCCCTAGAGGTTTTTAAGTCCCAACTTGACAAAGCCCTGGTTGGGATGATTTAGTTGCGATTGGTTCTGCTTTGGGCAGGGGGCTGGACTCGATGACTTCCTGAGGGCTCTTCCAGCCCTAGAGTTCTATGGTTCTATTATTCTAAGGTTAAAGACTGGATAGTGAGCATTGTGAAGCCTCCATGGATGTAAAACACAAAATTTATTTGGCAAATAATAATACAGAATCATAGAACACTAGAACTGGAAGGGACCTCGAGAGGTCATCAAGTCCAGTCCCCTGCCCTCCCAGCGGGACCAAGGACCATCTGATCATCTCTGACAGATGTCTATCGAACCTGCTCTTAAATATCTCCAGTGATGGAGATTCCACAACCTCTCTAGACAATTTATTCCACTGTGTAACCACTCGGACAGAAAGTTTTTCCTAATGTCCAACCTAAACCTCCCTTTCTGCAGTTTAAGCCTATTGTTTCTTGTCCTATCCTTGGAGGCCAATTTTTCTCCCTCCTCCATATAACAGCCTTTTAGATACTTGAAAACTGAAATCATGTCACCTCTCAGTCTTCCCTTTTCCAAACTAAACAAGCCCAATTCTTTCAGTCTTCTCTCATAGCTCTTGTTTTCTAGACCTTGAATCATTTTTGTTGCTCTTCTTTGGACCTTCTCCAATTTCTCCACATTTTTCTTGAAATGTGGTACCCAGAACTGGACACAATACTCCAACTGAGTCCTAATCAGTGAAGAGTAAAGTGGAAGAATGGCTTCTCATGTCTTGCTCACAACACTCCTGTTAATCATGTTTATAATATATAATATATAATACAATCATACAACTTTTCACCTGAAGACCACAACAGGCTGTAGAAAGGATAGTCCAGTGGTGGAATAATATTATTTAAATATTTTTACCCCGCCTTTCTATTTAAAATATTCAAGGCGGCTTACAAAAACAAACAAAAAATACAAATATGTATCAAAATTTAAAATATGAGAATTTGAAATATGAAACCCCAGAGGGACATAACCAGCTAAAAATATATAAAGACTCAAACATTAATAAAAGCACGAGTAAAAGCATTCACCTAGGAGATGTAAGGTCAAGTCCCTGTTCTGCAACAGACTTCCTTTGCCACTTTGGGCAAGTCATCTATCTCTTTGTGACTGAGTTTCCCACCTTTAAAATGGGAATAGCATCACGGCCCTATCTTACAGGGCATTTTGATGCTAGATTGTATAGTCTTAGGAACCACATAGGTACCTCATGCCGACAGAAAGGTAAATAAGTAATATCACCCTGAAGAACCCAGGTTGTAAGTTCTTTAGAGTTGTCCCTTGTCTTTAAATAACCATCTGCAGCTGTGGCACTGTAGACAAATATTAAACAACTACTGTTCTCTCTAGAGAAAATGAGGCACAGAAAAGTTAAATGGCTTCTTCAGGGTCTCCCAGGAAGTCAGTGGTGGCGTCAGAACCAAGATCTCCATGCTCTGCCCAAAAACAAGGTGACCTTCCCATCGATGTGTGCAAGGACTGTGTGGTGATGCAGTGTTAGTCTCCTCAGCAGTTCTTTGTTTGGGGCCCGTGTTCAAATCCTACCACATGTGAAAATGAGCAAAGCGATGATTTTCTCCTGTCTGACTATGGGAAAATCACCCATGAAGAGAAGATCGCTGGAGTTGTCTACACCCATGGGACCTGCTCCTGGACTCTTTCCATCATCTTCAATGGATGGTTGTTCAGGTCTGGTCCAGGTCTGGCAAATGTTGGACATCAGGAATTCGGTGCATTGGAACTGGTGCCAAATGAAGCAGCATTTGAAGGCATGCCATGAATCAAACACCGCACAGAGCATCTCCACTTAACTTCTGCAGGGCACTGGGTGGCGGTTTCATCACAGTATTACGGAGATCAACAAACCATTGTTCCACTGCTGGGGACAGGTCCATGCTTTCAGGACCCCGGCATCCCACAGCCCCCGCTGATCCATTGAAGATGGTGGAAAGAACCCTGGAACATGTTGCATGAGTGAAATAAATGCAGTGGCCAATGATGTCCATTTCAATGGGCCTGATTTGATTGGGGGCTCAGTCAGACAGTGACATGAGGACAGCATCCCCATTCTTCATGAGCAAAGGTGTCAAAACGGAAGCATTGCTATTGCCTGGCTGGTATTCAGAAATATTCTCATGAAGGAGGACATCAAAGTGAGTTTTTCACAGGAGTGATGCTAACGCCTGTGGAGGTTCTTTGAGTTAGGTGTGTTCTCACATGATTCGGGTTAGATATAGGTGTATTATTCTTGCAACTCTATGATCGCTGCATTGCCTCTGAGCGTATATGTCCATATAACATTTTTCAGCTATCGCAACCCTCCACTGGTTAGTACAGAATCTACCAGACCCTCTTAAGTAGCTTATAGACTATTCAGGAACAGTTGGGTTCTCCTGGTTTTCTTGCTCACCTGTTTCCATAAGCACCAATAAAACTACTTGATCCGAGGCAGAGCGCTGGCTCGCACAGAAATAACACTGCTTGAATACTTTTGAACCATATTTCATATGCGTTAAGGAGCAGGTGTTTTGAAAAGATATCTGAGCTCCTCAAGCAAAAAGCTTGGGAGTGGAGGGGGAGGGCCGCCGCAAGCAGAAAAGTTCTGGGATTCCTCAGTAATTAGAAACAGATTCTGACTTTTAAGAGGGGGTGGGGAGAAACACGCTGAACAACTATGGATCTGCCTCCATGTACACACACTTTACCCTACTGTCCCTCCCTCCCCCTAGTCTTGTGCGCCACGCCACCATCTCATCCAGCTCAGATTCTAGTCTCTTGTGGATAGACACCAGCTGTAAACAGATCAGAAAACGTAGACACTCTTTTCTTGGAAAGAAGCGTGGATTTTTTTTTTTCAAATGTAAGCACACTGCTGATTTCAAAGCCATGTGGTTTGGGTGGTGGCCCAGACTTCTTGGCTTTCCATTCTCCTTGCTCATCTTGTGAAATATAAATCTTATTTTTCCATGAAATACATACATATATATGTAGATATTTATAATATGTATGCATATCAGTGAACTTTCCATAACTAGATAGTGGATACGGCAAGTTCATCTCATCATTCTGCCAAAACCGAAAGGAACATATAGTCTCCTTGCATAGTGGTCACCTCCCATGTTGACCTCTAGCTAAGGATCTCTGACTGTCTGATTGGATATTTCGTTGATGCCAATCTTATCTCACCACTGAGGCTTTTGGTGACCACAGGGTGACTTGCCGTAAGGGGACACTATAGAAAAGTGATTCGTTGATGTAAACAAGCATGAGCTGTGTGAGTACTTCTCTGCCATCTAACTGCACATCTGTTAGCTGAATGCAGCCATGCCACTGCAAGCTGGGATCTACAGCTGATTGGCGTCGTGATCTTTGGGACAGAAGCATCCCAAGCATCGTTACAGGCTGGGAACCGACTGGCTAAGCAGCAGTTCAGCAGAAAAGAACCTGGGGATGACAGTGGATGAGAAGCTGGATATGAGTCAAAAGTGTGCCCTTGTAGGCAAGAAGTCTAATGGCATCTTAGGATGCATTAGGGGGATCATTGCCAGCAGGTCTACAGAAGTGATTATTCCCCTTTATTCGGCACGGATGAAGCCACATCTGGAGTATTGTGTCCCATTCTGGGCCCTCCACTACAGAAAGGATGTGGACACATTGGAGAGGGTCCAGTGGAGGGCAACCAAAATAATCAAGGGGCTGGAACACATGACCTACAAGGAGAGGCTGAGGGATTTGGGTTTATTTAGTCTGCAGAAGAGAAGCGTGAGGGGGGATTTGATAGCAGCCTTCAACTTCCTGAAGGGAGGTTCCAAAGAGGATGGAGAGAGGCTGTTCTCAGTAGTGAGGGATGGCAGAACAAGGAGCAATGAGCTCAAGATACAGTGAGGAGGAGGTCTTGGTTAGATATTAGGAAAAACTATTTCCCTAGGAGGGTGGTGAAGCACTGGGATGGGTTCCCTAGGGAGGGAGTGGAATTTCCATCCCTAGAGATTTTTAAGTGTTGCTTTGCTTCCTCCCCTCAACTGTCACCTGGCCTTACTGTGCCCATGGTTTGTAGATTTTCAACGGTAGTTGAGGAGATTCCCCAGATAGGATATTGTTAGTAGACACAACTTTTAAAAAGGGAGGAAATCAGTAAGCTGGCTTTCACTGAATAATGGCTATTGGATCAGGAATCCAAGTAGATTCAAGAAAATCTTACAGATTTTGTTAATAACCTGTGGAGATAATCCAACATCCATCTCTTCTCACTGTTCATCTACAAAACGGCATGCTGCAGAAAACACATCCCATTTCCTCCTGGTAAATGAAAGGCGGGTGTTCCAATAGATGTGCTAAAGTGGGATGTTTGCAGAGAAGTTTTTTCCTTTCAAGAAATAACACTAATGCCAAATGATTACACACAGTTCATTGGGGAACCTCTTCATCCTTTGACATTACCTGCAGGAGAGTCTCCTGCCCTTTATTGTCCAAGAGGACTTCTTCTGTGTTTAATACAGATGTTATATGCAATGCAGTAGCCAGGCTGGTCCCAGAATACTAGAGAGATATGGTGGGTGAGGTAATATATCATTTTGAACCAACTTCTGTTGGTGAGTAGACAAGCTTTCAAGCTACCCCAAGCTCAGAAGAAGTGATTTGTGTGACCTGATCAGTCACTTTACTTTTCTAATATGTTTCTCTTTTGCAATCTGTAAAATGGGCGCAATGGTTATGTCCTGGTTCCTCCAAGGGCGAGGGCGAGAGACAAGCTTTTGAGCTTACAAAGGACTCTTCTTCAGCTTTGGGAAATATCACAGCTAAATATAAGGTGGGGCAGCAAAATTAGTTTACACAAATTTCAAGGGACCTGTCCTGAACTCATAGCTGTGCCTCCTTCTCTGGGTCAGAGGGAGGCAATAGAGCCTCACTGTGTCACTGGGCTCACAACCTACAGGTTAAACAGCTTTAGTCTGGCACGTTTGGGATATGACCGGTGCTGAACGGGAGGTCAATATTGTCTAGTGGCAGTACCAACACTTCTGCAGCTTGCTGGGCTTTTTGAAGGCATTTGGGGGAAATTAGAGCGAACGAACAGCACAGAACACTAAGAGCCAGGACTGGTGGCTATGAACAAACTTCATGGGACCACGGGAAACTTGGCCACACCCATGATATGTGGACATCCGGCGAATTCAAATCATTCCAGACTACGGATGTTGCCGGACCAGAGAGTGCCAGATTAGAGAGGTTCAACCTGTAATATTAGGGGGAGTCAGCAAATCAGTGGCTAGGGTCAACCCCTTTAGCAGGTCAAATAAGCAATCTCTAAACTCCAGCCCATAGGCAGGTCGGAGCAAGAATACAGTCTATTGATCTGTCCCTGAGGCAGGAGAGAGCTGACATCAATCTATAACACTATGTTGGGGAGGTTGCTACCCCAGAGGTGGGGTGGCAGTCATGGGGGAAAGCAGGCCTGCTTGAGTCCAGCCCAGGGCCCTGACATTGGGGGAATGTCCCATCACTGGATCAGCGGGGATCCTCCCTCAGCATGCTGTTAAGCCACAACACCGTCCAGCCAAACCCCTGAGCGACTTCTGACCCGAGTTCCAGATCAGGCTCTGTGCTATCAGGCTTCTCTGTTTTGTCAGGATACTCCACTGCTGGCAATCCCACTAGCTCCAGCGTCTCTTGGCCTCGGGCCGCTCCAGGTCCAGGGCACTGCATTGCTCAGCAGCAGGGTCAGTGGGCAACAGCCAAGCGGGGCACATCAGGCTTCTTCCCTGGCTCTATCCCGCCTGAGTTATGGGGGCTGCCTTTTGTACTTCCTGTCCCACCTCTCAACATCCAGTGGGAAGGCTGAAACCCTGGGCAGAGAGCTTGATTCCTCCCACGTTGGGAAGACACGCTGACTCACTACCGGACCATTCAAGGTGAAGTGACCCATGAACACCCCCCAGTCACAGGGAGAAAAGGAAGCAGGTTAGTGGCTTATAGATAGTTGCAATAAGCATAAATCCAGGGGAGCAGGGACTTTTACTTGTTTGCACAGCACCCAGTGCAGTGAGGCCTGAATCTCTGATTGGCACCTATGGGCGCTGTGATAATATAAATAGCAAATAAGTCATATTGATTCTGCAACTAGACACATGCTCATGTTGGCTAGCCGTCCCGCAAACAGCCCTGTTGCTTTCCATGGGACTTCGTGCATAAATAACTATTACTCATTGTACATGCAAGTTACAGGCTGAGGCCGTAATCACTGGTTATGAAACACATCAAGAGCCTATTATTAGTGCTCCTCTTTGCTACTGATTTTTATCTATTGTGAAAGTTGAGGTGAGGAGATGCTTGAAAGTCTGCTTGATATCAGGGTCAGGGCTAAACTATGGATTAATATTTTCCTGAGCAAGAAGATTCACATTTTGAAAGTTGCTTAAAGGATTGAGATGCTCAGCTAATGAGAACTACATGAAAAAATCCCTTAGGTATGAAATTATCAACCTAAATTCAGTCTGTCACAATTACAGGGGTTGGCTGTCTCTTTTCAGTTGTTGCTGCGGGCATCTAATTCATGTCCTTCTGAGTAATGTTCCCTCTATTTTTCTATTGTGTGTGGAATAAATTTTGTCAGGTGCACTGAGGCCTGTGGGGATGTGCACCACCAAAAGAAACACATGGTGGCAGCTGTGGGAGGCTGTGGGTGCCCTGCAAATCACCTGGGTAGCATCTGAACCTCTCCCACCCAAGTGCACAGCTGATAGGGAACACTGATCTTGACTAGTCTTGTTAGTTATTTGACTCAAGGTTAGAATGTACCTTTATTTTTTCCTTAGTGAAGACCAACCCATTCAGTCTCAGTGTTTTATAATCATTGTCCTGATTGATGCCTGTGTCTCCCCTTAGGAAAGAGTGTTTGAAACAGAAGTGAAAGCACCTGGCCAAAGTAAGAGAGCTAGTGATGAGCCAGAAGGGACCTCGAGAGGTCATCAAATCCATCCTCTGTGCTATGGCAAGATTAAGGATTTGTCTACACTAGTACTTTTGTCAGCAAAACTTTTGCCTGTCAGGGGTGCGAAAAACACCCCCCCTCCAACCAATGTAAGTTTTGCCGATAAAAGCACCAGCGTGAGCAGCTCTTTGTTTGCAAGAGATGCTCTTACACAGACAAAGCTCCCACCGAACATTGGAGGTGGTTTAATTATGCCGGTGGAAGAGCATAGAGTGGCTACACAGGAGACTGTCTAGAGGCACACTGCAGCACTGCTTTCAGGCCCATAGGCTACGTCTTCACTATGAGGTTTTGCGGGAGAAAATATGTTAATGAGGGACTCGTTAGCATAAGTCACAATCTCATTTGCATATTTCTGTCTATCCGTTTTTTCGCTAGGGATTTTTATGCAAAAACAAGCAGTACAGATGTTTTCTTTTTGCGCAACCCCCCTCTTTTTGTGCAAGATCCTTATGCTCCCAAAACTCATAGTGTAGACATAGCCAATAGTGTACACATAGCCTAAGACTGTGGTCACCAACCAATAGATCGCGATCTACCGGTAGATCTCAGGGGCTCCAAGAGTAGCTCTTGAGCCCTCTCTGAACTGCGCACCTGCACAGTACATTTACATTAGATTTCCTCATGTAATGTAGGCGGGGCTTCAAGGAAGGGGCGGGGCAGTAGATCTTCGCCTGTTCTGAGACTTAAAAAGTGATCTCGGGTGTAAAAAGGTTGGAGACCACTGGCCTAAGAGGTTTGTCTAATTCGTAAGCATCTCAACAGATGCAGATTCCACAGCCTCTCTAAAAGTAGCCTATTCTAGTGCTTAACTATCCTTACACAGTTTCCCCCCCTAATATCCAGCCTAAATCTTATGATCTGTTCAGTTCAGCTTTAATGTCTCCATTACTATCATGTATTTAGGTCTAAAAATTTGTTTAAAATGAATACAACAAAACATTAAGAACTGAATATTTAAAATAACACATTACTGCTTATGGAAAAGAGGTTTTACTGCTTACAAATGGGTTGGCAGGTTTATTTATGGCTCATATTCTGTGGAACAAAATGGCAGCTCTCTGGTACAAAATTGTGGGACAATGACTTATTGCCCACATTCATATCGCCTAAAGTTTTTTTTTTCCTGTGAAAATTTTCAATAAAACCATTTCCCCCACTGTTTCCTGACAACAATTTTCCTCAACGTTTTTGTGGTTTTCATCACATCTTTTTTTTCAGTCTTTGGGACTTCATCGACTTTAATTCACCACAGCCAACCTAAACCCAAATTCCTTTTTAGTTGCCAAAAACAAAAATGAATTTTGAACAAAAATGAGAAATTTCTCAATTTCAATTTGCCAAATTTCTTCTAAAACCGTTTTTCTTTGGCTGTATCTACTCACTTGTCTACTTCCCAGAGAGAGGGCGGAACGTCAAGAGACAACCATATTTCAGGGTGCAAGATAAGTACTCTCCTGAACTGTGCTAATTCTCTGAGTACCCAGCACTGAAGGCACTTAGAGAGGGAGGATGGATTCATGTTTCATGGGCCATAAACCAGGGCATGCAAAAATTAATTCAACTGCACGTGAATCCTGGTAATCTTGAGCACACGCTACATGTACATGCAATTAATCATCGGGAAAAATGAACCCTCGGATACAGAGGTATATGTCATGAAGAATATTTAACTTCCACAGTGAAATGTTCAAGATCGATGTATAGTGTTGTCCAGCAAAGACTGTCATAAAAGTTAATGCATATAATGTCACTATGAGTTATTAGCTTGGAGCTTGACTGTTCCTGTTCAGTGTGTTTTGATGCTATGTGGCAATTATTTTCCAGGGTGGTTGAAAACCGTAAAATCCCTTCATTAAATAACATTCTACTGCTGCTTTGTGGGATGGTTTTCCTCCGATAGCTGCCTGGGGTCTTTTTAAGATGACATTGGCAATCTGTGGAACTGATATTGCAAAAGGTTTGGAACGCGAGGTCAGGGCTCTGATAGAGCGCCGAAGTATTTTGAAGTCCACATAATAGGGAGAGAAGAGGGCTCTTTTCAGAAGCTGCTTCTTTGATTGCTGGAGCCTTAAAAGTGCAACTATGCAAAAAGAGGCAGGAGGGGCAAACCCCATTATTTAGTTATTTGTGTTTACATTAGCATCTTGAGGTCCCAACTTTGACCTGGGACGTGTTACAGTAGGTGCCATATAGTGAGGTACAGTCCCTGCTCCAAAGAGTTGACAATCTAAATAGACAAGACAGGCAGAAGGCGGAAGAAAGGAAAAATCATTATCCCCATTTAACAGGTGGGGATCCAACGCAGGAATTTGAATGATTTGCCCAGTCATATGGGAACGCTTCAGCAATGTTGGAGCTTGAAACTGGCTCTCTTGAGAAGCAGTCCTATGGGATAGGAAGGATAGTTGAGAGCATTGTATCTATGGAAGTGCAATATGTTTTCCAAACCAGTTTGTCTATCAACATATTGAATGGCCAACTCTTGTTATGCTCTTTCACTCGCTCAACTCATCAGTCTCGTGTAGACACCCCAGCAACAAACTTAGAAGAATCATGAGGGATTAGGTAGAACAAGCCAGAAAGAGAGAGTGAATGTGACTTCTTGATTGATCTTGGAAATTCACAGTGCATCTTGAATGCCTCCAGGAATGTTTTTCTTGTCTCACTCCACAAGGCATCGGCTCTGGCATGGGAAAAAAAACACCGTTTTTAGAACAAGCCCTTTGCATTTTTGTGGGCTCTGTATTGCTCTTGTCACTGACCCAAAGCTTTCATGATTTTTTTTCAACGTTCTTGAGTTAATTGGCCTCAATGAAAAGTGTTTTGTTTCCTGCAGAAACTTGGATGAGCGGAAAAAGCGTGGTGGCTGGGAGAAATCTACCAGCCTGGTGCCAAAGGGCTTATATAATAGAAAAGAATAGTTAGGCAAAATATAGTGTGTGGGTTTTGCCTGGAGAGCTGGGGAGGAGAAAATGGCTTTGGGAATAGGGCAAAAAATCGGGTTATGCAGACAGTGAATTTTCTTTTCTTCAGCCTAGGATGATCTGAGTTTTAGCAATGAAGGCAGCAAACTTTTCCAAAAGACCCAATAAACTGTTCATCTAAATGACTACAGAAACACGTATTTTCATTTTGCTTTTCGTTCATAACTTGGGCCCTGGTTCAGGAAATCATCCTGGTCAACTCTTAGCAAGCACTTAAGCCCTGGTCTTGCACCAAAAAGATCAATGAAAACCACTGATTTCATACAAGTCATAGTTTTTTAGGGGACAAATGGGAGCCTTATCCTACTCAGACCTCCTGCTTTCCTACGTTTGGGCCTTCATGCAGAAGATGAACCATACATGACATAGGTAAAAGTGACACAAACCAGCAATGGTACAGAATCTGCTCCTTCAAAGCTACCCTCTGGCTCCAAGGCTGCAGTCCCCCGGGTTTATTGTTCCATTCTACATAGCTGAGTCCTAGCTGGGATGAAATCCGTGAGCTGGGCTGATTTACGCCTGGTGTAGATTGAGTACATATGATGCACAGTAATTGTCTGATGCCCCACTGAAGTGAATGGGCATTTTTCCATTGACGCTTGTGGGCTATGTCTACATTGGCATCATTTTCCGGAAATGCTTTTAACAGAAAAGTTTTCCGTTAAATGCATTTTCAGAAAAGCACGTCTAGATTGGCAGGATGCTTTTCTGCAAAAGCATTTTTTGCGGAAAAGCATCCATGGCCAATCTAGATGTGGTTTTCCACAAAAAAGCCCCGAACGCCATTTTTGTGATCGGGGCTTTTTTGCGGAAAACACTACTGTGCTGTCTACACTGGCCCTTTTGCGCAAAAGTCTTTCGGAAAAAGACTTTTGCCCAAACAGGAGCAGCATAGTTTTTCCGGAAAAGCACTGATGATTTTACATTAGATCGTCAGTGCTTTTCCGGAAATTCAAGAGGCCAGTGTAGACAGCTGGCAAGTTTTTCCGGAAAAGCGGTTGATTTTCCGGAAAAACTTGCCAGTGTAGACACAGCCGTGGAGTTTAGATCTGACTCCACATTCAGAGAGTGACACCAGAGGCTCGTTGGCAAAGAGTCCCCTGTTCTTCACAAACAACAATCACCAGAGACGTGACTGATTCGCTACACCAAACACGTGTGGCGGGATATCTCTTCATAAACGGTCACGTATTAAAGTACCTACAGGAAGCTCGTACCTTTCCCAGACTCACAATCTCTGTGAGATGCATATCCAGTTAATATCTAAGGATTAATGAAACTATATTGACAGCATCCTTTATGAACTGGAGTAAACCTTAGTCACCAGGAGTTGTGTCTTGATGATGGCTCAGTCAAGCAGGAGGCAGATGCCATCCTGCCCTGATCAGCTGGTGATCATAGAATCCTAGGGTTGTAAGATACTCAGGAGGTCACCAAGTCCAGCCCCCTACCCAAAGCAGGGCCAGCCCCAACTCAATCATCCCAGCCAGGGCTTTGTCAAGCCAGAATTTAAAAACCTCGAGGGATGGAGATTCCACCCCTCCCCAGGCAGCCCATTTCAGTGTTTCACCATCTTCTAGTAAAATAGTTTTCCTAATATCCAACCTAGACCTCCCCTACTGCAACTTGAGACCATTGCTCCTTGTTCTGCCATCCGCCACTACTCTCAGAACAGCCTCTCTCTAGCCTCTTTGGAACCTCCCTTTAGGGAGCTGAAGGCTGCTCTCAAATCCCCCCTCACTCTTCTCTTCTGTAGACTAAATAGACTCAAATCCCTCAGCCTCTCCTCATAGCTCCAGCCCCTGCATCATTTTTGTTGCCCTCTGCTTGACTTTCTCCAATGTGTCCACGTCCTTTCTCTAGTGGGGGGCCAGAACAGGACGCAATACTCCAGATGTGGCCTCACCAATTCCAAAGAAAGGAGAATAATCGCTTTCCTAGATCTGCTGGCACACCCCGGAGGAAACCGAGTAGCTCATGGACTGGTGGTGTTGGGTGCAAATAGGCCTGCCAACAGGGGAAGGTGAAAGAAGGCAGTTGCCCTGAGGACCGGCAATTCAAAGGGACCCAGGGTTCCCAGGCACCAGTGCTGCTGTTAGTGTGGCCACAGCAGCGGCCAGAGTCCAGGGGCCTTTAAATCGCTACATGACATCTGCAAAGCTCCGCTGAGGATGGGGGGCATGGTCCGGAGGGCAGGCTGTCTCAGCCCCATCACTTCTGCCTGAGACCCTGCCCCCAGCTAGCCCAGGGCCCAGAAAGTCCGTCTGCTCACCTGGGCGTGAAGCCCAAGCTACTATGGGCAAGTGTACTTCTTACTAGTGGCTGTGGGTAAGAGGATGACTCAGAGCCCTGGGCACTCTGAGTACCAAACCACAGGGTTATGGGGCCACTGGCTCTGAGAATAGTGCACTGGCCCAGAACTGTGTGAAGTACTGAAATGAAGAGGAGCAGTCTCAATCTAGCCTGGAAGGAAATGTTATTTTCATAAATATGTAGCTGTAGATTTAGACCCAAATTTGTTCCTTTGAAGGCAGCAGGACATTTTAGTAAGGATTTTGGCTCCGTTTCCCATCTCTGCTGGACATCGCATCACTGGCCAAGCTCTGAGTGGGCCCAAAGAATGAAAAACGTCACTCCTCTCAGTGGCTACTTAACCCATCGTGGGATGAAATCTCACGTTGCACCTACCAGAATTCTTGCAGCAGGGAGGAAGGATGGTGGTTCGGTGGTTTTAAGGTTCTGGCGTGGGTTCAGCTCCCCCGATCAGACACAGAATTCCTGTGTCACCTGGGACAAGTCATGTAGGGCCAGTTTTTAGACGCTATTAAGTCATAGAACTGGCACCCAGTGGGACTTTTAAAAGCGAGATTTTGGCCTGTTAAAAAAATCCCGGTAGTTGCCTAAAATCTAGTCCTAACTGTATTTGTGTTTCAGTTTGTGAAAGAATTGTGAAGTGTTCAGGTATGATGGTCATTGATATCACATAACCCCAAACAGATAGAACTGGGGAATATTTTTACAGGGGCGGCTCCATTTTTCTTTGGTCCCGCTACATTGGTGCAGGTTCGGAAACCCAGATTTCTATGGGTGTTTGCGATTTGCTGCTGCAGTTGCCACCGCCATCATGAAGCTTCCTGGGTTGGGATGGGGTCATGGGTGGTTTGGAAAGAATGGAAAGGAGAACTTGTTTTGCTGCTGCGTTCGTTAGTAAAACTTTCTGTCTTATGCTGTAGGGCAGTGGTAGGCAACATGAGGTTTGAGGGATGCATAGTCCATCAGGGTTTGATGTGTGGCCCGCAAAACATTTTGTTTGCTATTGCCTAGGTGCTGGGTTGCCAAATTACATGATTTTCTGTCAGCATTTTTTTTTTCCTGCTGGTATTATAAAGTGACACATACTTAAAGAAAGGGCACATGAAGGGAGGTGCATGTTGATTGCACACCGCATTGCCTGTGAGATCCGGGCGCTTCCTCTGCAGCCAATCAAAGCGCTGCTACAGTTCAATCCGCACCACCCGCCAATTCTAGGTATGCCAGCACAGTGAGCAAAACTAGCCCATCCTAGGAGACCATCTTGGTTATGACAATCGTACGGCCCATTGAGAGGAAGGAGGGTCATTCCTGCAATCCACTCGCTAGCCTCGGTTGCCCCTCGCTGCTACAGGATATCATCTGATTATATATTTTCTTCTTGTCAGCTAGGGATAAGTTTGTGTTTTGTTTGGAGCAGGGGTGGAAACAGTTTCCGAACCTGTGAGAATTTCTGACATTTCAACGTTTCCCTTCCCAGGATGAGATGAAAAAAAATCATAAAAAGTGACATTAAAAATACATTAAAAAATACATTAAAAAAAAGCCAGAATGGGGTCAACTGAAATGTTTCATTTTGATTTTGACGTTTTAATTATTATTATTATTATTTTACTACCAGTGCACTTAAACTTTGAAAGGAAGTTATTTCAACCTGAAAAATGAAAATGGTCATTTAGGACAGCGGTGCACAACCCGTGGGTCACGACCCCCTTGGGGGTCACGTCTGTCTTCCTGGGGGGTTGCAGCATAGGGTCAGCTGCCATTTTGTTTTCCCGACTTGACACCCAACGTACACACTCGGGGATAGGCAGGCGAGTGGACCATTGCTTTAAATTAAAAGCACTGCAACAAAATGTTCCCGGCACCTTTTTTTTTTCTCAACAAAGATTTTCCCGGCCCTGGGGGTTGTGAATTTAAAAAGGTTGAGCACCACTGATTTAGGAAATGGTGAAATGGGTTATTTTGAGCCTTTCCAATCATTTCCCTCCTCTCCCCCCCGAAATGGTGTAAAGCAGGAAATTGGTCAAAACCAACCCTTCTTGGCAAACAAATTTGGTTCTGATGATTTGGCATTTTACAGTGAAAAAATGGTTTGCCAAACCATTCCCAACTCACTCTCCCTTTGGTGTCTCCAGCTAAATAATGAACATACATACATGCACCACTCTTCTTTTTAATGGGATGCCATCCAGTTGATAGAATGGGAGGCTGCATAACTTCATGTGGACAGTGCAGCTGTCGTACTTTGAACATGCTTGCTGGGATGGCAAGTACAGCATTGAAGGCTGGCAGGACTCATCACATGACCTAGGCCGGGCTCCTATGCATCACAGGCCATGGACACCAGCCAACATCTGCATAGGGGCAGGGCAGTTCCTTCCCGGCCTCCACATGTGATGATCAGTTAGACTTCAAGCAAGAAGCATCCAGTCACACTTGGTGCTATCTCAGAGCACTGCCCCTCCCTGACCAATGTCCCATCTCCAGCTATGGTCACCTGTGATGCTTCAGAGATGGAAGACAAAAACAGAAACAACCCCTCGCTCCCCTCCACACAAATTGCCTGTAATATCTTGAGGGAGAGGAGAGGATAAGTCCCTTCCTGACCCTTGAAGATGAACCAAAGCGTCAGCCCTTAGGAACACAAGGCATACACCCCAACGAACCCTCTGGATTTTCAGACTCCTCAATTAAACCTATTTTCTTTCCATAAGGCAGTGAGCGTCTTTGCTGCCTCCCTAGTAATGTGATGTCCATTAATCTGCCCAGCCATCTTTTATATTCAGCAGACACTATTGCCAGTTAAAAAAACTGTATGTGCATCTGAAAGGCCTGGATAATTATTTAAATGCCCCTATGGCTGTCAGCGTCTAAGCCAAATGTGAGAAAACGAACTGGCCCAACCTAAATTACAGCATCACAGAAACTCTGCAACTCACCCAATATGGCTGAAGTGGCTTCTGATGTCTTTCAGTACGGAACCTGGTCTTTCCCAGAGTAGAAGTGCTGTCCTCAGCTACCGGATGCTTTTCAGGGTGGAAAGTCCTTTTGTCGTTAGCTACTAGAGCCACACTGATGAACAGCAGTGGATTGTGTTTCATGGCTGGGTGGGGAGAAGGGAAAAATAACCCTATTCGGCGCTCCGATTCAATTAGGATATTACTGTGAAGGCATTAATGCTGGATGAGTTATTGATGGCAGTAATGACTAGTTCATACTTAACAAAAAGTAAATTTTCATTGGTGTCAGAAATTTAATCCTTAAGTCAACTATAGGAGACAAGAAACTAGTTTCAGTTGCCATGTGTGCAGGACAACGCATGGGCTGGGGGCCCGAAACATTTCAGTTCTGGGAAGAAATTCTGTATGTTCTTTTCCCTCCACTCACACCCATGTTTACATGTATGTCCTTCAATATTTTGCAAAGCTTTCCTTGCTGTGACATGCTGGGTATATCCCCCAGGCTATAATAAAGCAGCCTTCCTAGAGAACTGGATTTCTGCTGGGTGGTATATTTGTTTCCAGATGTTTTCATATTCATAAATACAAATTTGATCAAAGGGATTATTTTGCCCACAAATCATCTACTCTCGACACTGGGAAATCTTATGAAGACAAGGACAGGCAGTCCAGTCTGTGGTAGATTTTGCAAGACCTGGCTCCCAAAGACCCGACTTCATTGTTCTACAATAAATATGTATTTAATCCGCTGCTGAAACGTCCATTTGGATCTGAGGCTGCTTGCACAGCAGGAGTGTCAACCTCACAGGGAGGAGGGAGCCGGACTCCATGTTCAGTTATGCTATGTGGGCTGGGCTATACATTCCAGTCTGGATTCTCCCTCAATCCACAGCCTTTCTCTGGTGGCCTGTCAGGAAGAGGTTTGCACAGAGATCAAGGGCAGAATGCAGCTTCTGTGAAGTAATTAAATGTGTATCAATTGTTGATTCAGAATCTTATTGTCACATTTTGTCTCTGCGCTGGAAAATCTGCTCCCTTTTAGATCAAATCTACTTCTGCTCTTGGCTTTTCTTCCTTCCCCCAACTGCCCTAATCTTTTCTCTGACTTTGTATGGAATCTGCTTTTCTTTCCCACTAGCAACTGGAGAAGATCCAGCGGTGGGCAACCAAAATGATTAAGGGGCTGAAGCACTTGACCTATGAGGAGAGGCTGAGGGAATTGGGCTTATTTAGTCTAGAGAAGAGAAGGCTGAGGGGGGATTTCAACTGCTTGGAGGGGGGTTCCAAAGAGGCTGGAGAGAGGCTGTTCTCAGGGGTGACAGATGGCAGAATGAGGAGCAATGGTCTCAAGTTGCAGTGGGGGAGGTCTAGGTTGGACATTAGGAAAAACTATTTCCCTAGGAGGATGGTGAAATATGGGAATGTGTCACCTAGAGAGGGGATGGAATCTCCATCCCTCGAGGTTTTTAAGTCCTGGCTTGACAAAGCCCTGGCTGGGTTGATTGAGTTGGGGTTGGTCCTGCTTTGGCCAGGGGGCTGGACTCGATGACCTCCTGAGGTCTCTTCCAGCCCTAGGATTCTATGATTTTCAGCCCCATGAGTTTCAAGATCACCTTTCACCTGCTAATCTGACCAGCAACGGAATAGTTAGTGCTGACCATGAACTGTCCTCATTGGGCAGTAAAGGTGATTCTTGAATCGGATTCATAGGGGGCAAGGGAGCTCACACCTGTGAGTTCCTGATTCAGGCTGGACCAGAAGGCTAGAAATGTATTTATTACAAAAAATGAAACCCTTAGTTCTGTATAATCTGAATATGTCACATAGATTAAATAAATGAATCTTGCGGTGAACCCGGCAGGGTGTAGGCGAGGTACTTCCCTCACGACTATTGTTCTGTCTCTTACTTGCGATCCCAGATTCCTATCCAATGCTGCAAAATAGCTTTCTGCGGTAATATAGCCTTCCAAGCTCCAAACTTGTGTTTAAATCAAATTGTTTAAGGCTGAACCAAATAGATAATAGAGGACTGCCATGGGGGTATTCAACAGATAGATGGAAGGGATGGGAAGTTGCATGGAGACTTAGAAATAGAAAAGCTCTGACCTGTATTCAGGCCTTAGTCCAAAACTCAAACTAAATGCAACATTTTCTGAGGTTCTGAAAGCTGGGCTGGAGTTTGTTTATTCATTCTTGCCTCCTTCGGCATGCCTTGCTATGATCCAGTAGCATGCATGCAGAAAGGCTCAGAGAGAAACCGGATCTCCAGGTCTGGTGAAATATAGAATGAATTTAGCCTACCACAGTAAGGCCATGGTCCCTTCTACATGCCCCTACACACTTCTGCAATGAAAACAAACCATAACAATAAAGAAACCTGGCCTTGAAGATTTCCAGCAAGAATTCTAGACTTTTGGGGTGTTTGTCTAAAGAGTATTCAACTTCTCGTAACTGTCTCACCTCTGCTGCAAACATCATGTAGCAATGTGGGACCCTGGAGGTGTTATCACTCAGAGGGTGTTGTGACCACCCCTCCTGCTTTTACAAATTCTCATAGCAAGGAGGTATGTTGACTGGTTGGTTTGTTGTGGGGTGGGGTTGGGTTCCCACTAGACCAACAGGCCAAATTAGGAGTAAGAGCTAAGCTTGGCATGAATTCTCCCCAGTAAATCACACAATTTGTGACATCTTTGAAGAGAGTGAACAAGCCTTGAAGAACTAAAAGAGTTGAGCCTCGCTAGCTTTTAGGGGTGAGCCAGGTGCTTCATGGGCAAATTATTGCATAATTGTCAACTTTGGGGTTTGCTGGGACCTTCCTGTGAATCTGATACTAACCACTGTCATAGGATACTAGACTATGGATTCTGGACCTTATCTGATATGGCAGTCCAGAGAGGCCTGTCTATTTCAGGGCAGAGAAACAATCCCTCATTACTGGGCCCATCTTCAACATGTCCATGGCAGCTCCATTCCATGGCACCATGGAGACATCTAGGTGGAAACTGACAATCAGGTACTGAAGGATTTCCTACACTGACAGATATTCTGGAAGGGTGATTTCCCCAAATCAGACATCCAATATTGCATTTTTCTTGACTTAATGAGACAACAGAATCAGAAGTGTCAGCCCATTATTTTGATGGTGTTAAGAGAACAAGCATGTGTGTATGGGCGTGTGGGTGGGTGTAAGCATTGTTGCACCTTTATAAATAAGAAATACAGACAATAGTCAAAGGGCTTTTGGAGGGATCCCATTTATCCTTAAGGAAACTTTTCTGGGAAGGTAATTCTCATGCGTGTGTACGTGCGTGTGACATGTTTTCAATTTTTCAGTTGAAAAATTAAAGTGTTAGATCGTCCCCTCTGTCCTTAGTTATGTCTTCCTTTCTTTATCTTGAAAGTCGATGGTGTATGCTGCTACAGCTTAATTTACATCAGTTGTGCCCCTCTGCTCTTAGGACATGATTCTGCAAAGCACATAATTAATTTTAGGTGGAAGAAAAGTCAACGAGACCGCTCATGTGCCTTTCAAGTTAAGCAGGTGCCTACGTGCTTTGCTCAATTGGAGCATTAAACAGTAAGGTGATGGCAACTTCTTCAGTTTTCTTATTTCTTGGATTTATTCTCCTTTCTTTTGGTATGTGTGTTTTAAATATGGTCCATTCCCTCGGACACTTTATAAACCATGGCTTACTCAATGTGTGCAATTCATTTAAAAAAAATCATTCTTCATACCCCTTTCAACTCCGTTATCCAGAGCACTAACCTTGGCCAAGCTAATAATAGATATTTAAAATGGTATATACATAAACATTCATTATATCTTTCCTGGGAGGCTGGGAGAAGGAATGGCTTGGCAGTGCCAGGTTTTGTTCAGCCGTGTGGGTTTCCAGCTGTGCCAGACTCAGATTCTCTTAACATACTGTTAAAACAAAATGTAGGCTTTGCTTGAATGTTGTCCAGCGTTACTAAAAGAAATATCAAGCATAATCTTATTAAGGCTGCCACTCAGGAACCATAAGGCTGCAGCGGTGCTGTATCTCTTTAGTCCGCATGTGTGAACAATTTTGCTCCGTGATGTTTAAACAGGGGCTTTTATTCTGTAATGAATAGCTTGGATAAGAAGAGCTAAAAAATTGGACTGCAAACCTGTGTGTGTGTGTGATTTAAAGGGGACTACGCAGCAAGATTGCGCTTGCTTGCTTTAATTTGAACATCTGACTCAAGTACCGCTTGGGTCCACCTAACCACAAGGCTTTTTGAAACCTGTTGTGTATATTTTGAGGTTTCCAAACTTCCGTAATGACTTATTCAAACCACTAAACTATTGAAACTGACCAAGCATCATAGGGGACAGCCATTTCTTGTGAAACTGATACAAATCTCAAAATTCTCTGCTTTGGTGTAGCTTCCCAGACTATCTAATAGGCCAAATTCAAAAAGGGATAATGAGGAAATAGATGCAGAGTTTTCAAATATATAACGCTCTTCTTCTGTTATTGATTTTTCTACTTTAATGCATTGTCAACAAAAGGTAATCATAAAAACCAAGAGGGTTTATGATAGTGTAACACCAGAGTAAAGCAGTGGTAAATGAGGTCAAGTTTCACACTTCCCCCCATTAATATAGGTATGGAAACCAGTATATCAGTTCACTGATATTCACAAAACACTGAGACTCTCGGAGAACTCTGTTAGATGCACAGCCATCCATATAACTGAGGACAGAATGTGATCCTTGGGTACACTACAAGAACATGAACAAAATAGGGTGTCGGTTTACATTTGATGGGCTAATTGGCGATTAATAAGTAGTAAAAATACCTTGTAGATTTAATTTGTGTAAATGAATAGTACTCTGAGAGGCAGAACTTTCCATTACCTGACTTTTTTACATTTCCATTCATAACCCAAATATTACATTAGTAGAGGCCCAGTCCTGCAAACATTTATGCACATGAGTTAATTTTATTCATGTGAGTTCTCAACAGGACTGTTCACGTGTAAACTAATGCACATGTGTAAGTGACTGTAGGATCAGGCTTGTAGCTTTTTTATTATATTTAGAATGTATAACACATGTATGTAACTTTCACATTTAACAGTGAGAAGGATTTGTAATTATATTGTACTTTGTACCTAGGGATCTCAAATACAGTGAGGAACTCTACACATAATTCCTGCTAGCTATTACATTACTGTCCCCATTTTATAGATAGGAAGGCAGATGTGTCAAGAGGTTAATTGACCCAGGTCACAGAGGAAATCTGTACCATGAATGGGAAGAGAACCTAACTTGTATGACCTTTAATCACATGACCCACCTTCCCTCCCATCTAATTTCTTTCTTTTGTTTTCCATTGAAAGAAAAAGAAAATAAAGAGTAAAAATGTTTGCTGGTGGTTTCTAATATTCCAGTTTCTGTGGTCCCTTTAAACACTGAAGGACATATCTAAGGCCACATCTCCACTTCCTGCTCTGGAGATCAATCTACTGGCGTTCAATTTAGCTGGTCCAGTTAAGACCTGATAAATCAAATGTTGAGAGTGTCTCTGTTCGGTGCCTGTAATCCTCGCAAGAGAGGCCATCGGCCTCCCTCTGTGAAGATGACACCGAGCTCAGTTTAAGGTAAGCCGACTCCTTACATAACTGGAGTTGCATACCTCAATCTGACCTTCCGGGTCTAGTGTAGACCTGATCTCATTGAGATTGAATTGAAGGGGAAAGAGGAGAGAAGCAGGAATGATTCATGCAAACGGACAGGGTGATTTGTTGGTGCGTGCATTGTGCAGAAAGTCCTATGCATTTGCCTGCAGAGTCTGGTGGAATGCTGAATGATACTCATATGTTGACACTAAGTTCTGTACTTTTAGGCTCCCACATCAAAGAAACCCAGTCACCAGCCAAAATAAGTGGTGTTGGCAACCTCAGATAAACAGCCATTTGCAGACTTGAGTCACTTTGCCTCTGTCTAGTCACAGACTTATTTGTGAACTTCCTTCTGTAGTTTTCTGCAACAACGACACCCAGTGGCCAGCTAAATTATTCCAGGAAAAAGCATGAAGCATCTATAGCCTAGGTCAGTGTTTCTCAGCCAGTGGTACGAGTACCCATAGGGGTACTTGAGAGAAGTCTGGGGGGTAGGTCAACACAACTGAAATTTGGAGAAAACTGAATTTTTGTTTTAAGTTTTACAGCGCTTTATTATTTTTGTACTTTTTACGCCCACAAATTTCATCGCCTGCCTAGCTACAATTAAATTGTTTAAACAAATGTGTTGCAATGGTAGAAAAAAAAATGTGTGTCTGAAAACTGTAGGTACTGGGAATACTTACAACTTTTTTTTTTATGCGGTACCTTATAAAAAAAAAGGTTGAGAAATACTGGCCAAGGTGATGGGTCCCATTATTATTGAAGTGTCAGTAGCTCCGTGTTTTAATAACCAAGGAGGGCTTGAAAAATAGCCTGATAAAATGGAATATGGCACCATTCTTTTAAAAGGATTGTTGTTTGAGGTTTACTTCCTACCAGCTGCTGTTCACCTGAAGAACACTAACTTAGGAAGCAGTATAGGAAGCACTCAGACTGCTATGTCTCAATGTAGGGGTACGCCCTGTATCGCCGCAAGTACAAGATGGTCAGCATCTGATGAGTGAGTGTCCGTGTTGTTGTTCAGAGGCACATTGTGTCTCCTATGAAACAGCCCATTTCAGTTTAAAGTTTTATAGTCACCACCATCCAGATGAGCCTATAGAAACGGATTCCTCTAAGAGGTGAAGGACATCAATTTAACCTAAAATAACCACTCAAAATCAGTTTCAAATTACAATTCAGATTCTGGGAAACCTGTTCTGTGCACTTCAAGGTTTCATTTGGGGTTTTCAGTCCAAACATTAAAAAAAAAGGGTACGGAATGTAATAGAAAATGATAACCTTTCAGTGTTCGGTGTGATTGTAACCATGTCGCTTACTGGCTTATTGTTGGTCCAGTAAAAGATTTTACCTCCTCTACCTTGTGTCACTAGCCTTTCTATGGATTTTTTGAATTTAGTAGAGAATTATAGCAATACCAACAAAACCTATAGGATGGTGCAAAATTCCATATAGAGGGATTATCATTTTTATATTCAGTTCAGTAGATTTTCAGAGGAATAATTATCCATCCCTACTGATTTTCTGTAGGAGCCTATTGATTGCATCATTATTAAATTTCAAAAGGCTTTTCTATAAAGACGCCAATGTGCTCTGTGGTCTTCAGCATGGGCCATACCCAGATCCCATTGCTGTAGGACTGAGTCCTAGCTGAGAGCGAGAGAGAAATATTTTAGAAAACGGGCGGACATGTTCACAGTGCAAGAGCAGTTTTCCCTGTCTGTCAGGATCTTCCCTCAGCCTCGCCCTCTGCTGAGGTCTGCCTCGGGTTTATCGTTGTGTTTGTTTTAGTAACATGTGCACCTCACTTCAGTTATCTTCGTCGCAAAGAAGGGAGCCAGACTTATGAACTCTGGAAGTGGTTCCCACCCCTGGCTTTTGGCAAGCAAGACCTTGTACATTCCAAAATAGCTTGGAGGATTTGCGATGGGATATGAAACACTTCACTTGGAGGTTACCTGTCTGAGTCCAGCTGCCGCGTTCCTAGCCCTCGGGCTTTTCAGTGGCGTGTGTGAAATGAGTTGGTGATCTCAGTCCAGATCGTAAGAGGCTGACTACTTCATCAAAATCCACAACCCCCAGTAATGGATACCCTTGGGAGAGAGGCGGCATCCTCTTCCAGATGGCGAACCCCATCCAACCTGTGGATGGTGCTCCGCTCATTTCTCAACGTGCTGTCTTGAGCAGCCTGTAAATAACGGTGAAAAACATCTGGTTCCATTAAAAGGACAAACACGCTCCTTTCCTCTGTATGAGAAATGTCTTTTGTAAAAGGGGGAAAATACTATTGGCCACAGTCTCTGCTGAGTCTCCTTACTCAGGGTGTCACAGATAGTGAACTAATCTCATACTCTGGGCCATCTTTACCCAAATGCAGAATATGCAGATGCATAGGGCACCCAGAAATTTGGGGCACCACTGGTCTTAAGAACATAAGAATGGCCATACTGGGTCAGACCAAAGGTCCATCCAGCCCAGTATCCTGTCTGCTGACAGTGGCCAATGCCAGGTGCCCCAGAGGGAGTGAACTGAACAGGAAATGATCAAGTGATCTCTCTCCTGCCATCCATCTCCACCCTCTAACAAACAGAGGCTAGACACACCCATTCCTTACCCATCCTGGCTAATAGCCCATTAATGGACTTAACTTTTAAACCCTGTTATAATCCTAGCCTTCACAACTTCCTCTGGCAAGGAGTTCCACAGGTTGACTGTGCGCTGTGTGAAGAAGAACTTCCTTTTATTTGTTTTAAACCTGCTGCCCATTAATTTCATTTGGTGACCCCTAGTTCTTATATGATGGGAAAAGGAAATAACTTTTCCTTATTCACTTTCTCCACACCACTCATGATTTTATAGACCTCTCTCATATCCCCTCTTAGTCTCCTCTTTTCCATGCTGAAAAGTCCTCGTCTCTTTAATCTCTCCTCATATGGGACCCATTTCAAACCCCTAATCATTTTAGTTGCTCTTCTCCGAACCTTTTGTAATGCTGGTATCTGTCTTTTGAGATGAGGAGACCATCTTAAAGTCCACTCACCCACCTCTTCTACTACCTGTCCTGTGGCTCTGCTTCCTCCAGGGAGGATCTAGGGAACTTAGAAGAGAAAAAGCCTGCCAGACCTATTAGCAGGACACTGAACCTATGAAAGAGCCATTCGAGTGATAATGAAGCTATTTAATAGGCTTTTGCCACTCCCATATATACTGTTAGTCTCTAAATTTACTTTAGTTTAAAATTTGCTTTAAAATATTGAATTAGCGCATTGCTAAAGATTATACAATCATACAACTTAAAAATCATCTCTTTATCTCCCCCTGACTCTCCCATTTGCCATTGGGCATAGGAGCACCAGTTTAATGGTATTACATAGGATCCCATAAAGCCTAAGAATATCCCTGGTCCCATGCTTGGAAAAGGACCTGCCCACATGGTGTTTTCCCTAGGGATTTCATTTCCACGTGCTACCATTCCAGCTCCTGTCACCGGTAGAGATGATTGAGGGTTTGCCAACAAAAACATTTTTTCCTCCCAAAATGTCATTTTATTTAAATGAAAACTTTCTGTGGAAACTTCAGTTTCCACTACCTTTCATTTTGGGAATAAATATAAAAAAAATGAGGAGGGTGAAATGTTCTGGTTTGACACTTTTAGAATAGAAGGTATCGATTTCTCATTTGGAAATGACTTTTCATTTCAAAATGTATTTTAGTTCATATTATAAACATGAAAAAAGATGAAAAAAATAAAAAGAAGCTTTTTCCCCCCCAACTGACTGTGAGGTTTTTTTTTTTTTAAATTGTCATTCTGTGGGGAATTTCTACATTCTTCATTTTCATTCTAGTTCAGAACAAACTTTGAAATTCACAGAATTTCCCACAAAATGGATCCCATACAATTGTAATCACAGGCAAAAGGGAAAAAAATATTAAAAAGGCTTGTCTCTTTAATGTCCCCTGCAAAAAAGACCCTGTTCACATTTTAAATAGATTAATTGTAGGTTCACTTAGCATCAGCAAGAGGAGTACGGTGGTATCCCAAAAAAAAATCAGGACTAGATGATAAGATAATGGATTGTGTTTATGTAAAAGGTGGACACCTTTCTGTATTGTATTTCTCTTCCCTTTAGAATCAAACCTCAATGCCCCATCAGCAGTTAATGTATTTAATGTATTTACATTAAAAAGTCCTGAGCATCCTTTGTTATACTCTCTGTCAGTAGGGCTATGTCTAGACTGCAAGCCTCTTTCGAAAGAGGCTCTTTCGAAAGATACTTTCGAAAGAGCCTCTTTCGAAAGAGGGCGTCCAGACTGCACGTTGAACTTTCGAAAAAGCGGCTTGCTTTTTCGAAAGAAAGCATCCAGTGAGTCTGGATGCTCTCTTTTGAAGAAGCCCTATTTACATTGAAGAACGCCTTCTTTCGAAAGAGGAACTTTCGAAAGAAGGCGTTCTTCCTTGTGAAATGAGGTTTACTGCCATCGAAAGAAAAGCCGCGTTCTTTTGATTTAATTTCAAAAGAACGCGGCTTGAGTCTGGACGCAGGGGAAGTTTTTTCGGAAAAAGGCTACTTTTCCCGAAAAAACCCCTGAGTCTGGACACAGCCTAGGAGAATTCCACACTATGCTCCATGTGCATTAAACTGTAATGCCTCTGTTTTCCGTACCCTCTTGTTGAGCTGCTATGGTACATTCTGGAAGTCCTTGGCCATGGTGCATAATGGGAAATGTAGTTCTACTGGGGAACCCAGACTATAGAGTGAGGGTCTGACACAACCAAATTCCATTTCCCTTGAGGAATTGTGATGGGACTTTTTCACTGACCGGGGACAGGGGGCGGGGAAGAGAAAGAAGGGGACAATTGGCCAAAAATGACTTGAGTTTTCTTGTCTTTTGGTGAAATATCAAAATTTTCCTCAGAATCAAAACATTTTGTGTGGGGGGGTTTTTTGTTTTTTGTTTTTTTTTGTTGGAAACCTATTTTCTCTTGAGAAATAGAGGTGACAGAATGGGAGAAGAAGCAAAGATGACACAGTAGGAGAAGGACACAGATACATAATCAAGAGGACAGGGCTGCAAAGGGAATGCATGTGCTGAAAGAATGAGTTTTTATTACATCTAGGAACAGTGAGAAAAAATATCTTGGACCGATTCTCTGAGAGTCTGTGCAGGCTTGGGGGGGGGGGGGGGAAGTCTCTTAGTACAGCACTACATTGCAGCTCTAAATGAAACAAGAGGGATCAAAATCTGCTCTTAGTCACTAGGCGTCTGTCTGGAGAAACCTCATTGACTTTTGGTTTTCAGTCGCTCTCTAGCCATCTACAGTACGGCCCTGGTCCGAAATGTATTATGGAAGTATAGCCAGAGAAGAGATTACACGTAAGGAAGGAATGAAGTGGGGAATGGGACCCATATGGAGTTGCTCAGTGTTCAAAGTGTTACGCTTTTTGCCCTTTTCTGTTGTATTTCTTCATTCCAGCGGCAGTGTCCAGATGCAGTTAGGAGTCAGAATGTTTCACTGCCGAGAATAACATCAACCAGCATGGGAAAAAGATTTCTGCCCCGGCCCCTAACCCAGAGCCACACTGTGTGTTTGAGAGCCTGCTGCCCAAAACCAATGCCCATAGTTTGCACAGAAGTCCTTTAGCACACACTTTAGTTGCAGTTCTTCCCACCCAAGATAAAGAATCAGAAAGGGCCCCCTGCCTCACCACCACCCCCTCCCCATTCATACAATTCTTTGAAATGCAAAATATTATTCTGACTCTTGTTCCCCTTCTGCTACGATCAGCTTTTCTGGAAAAGGACAGGTGCCACCGGTGACATTTTGTGTTGCAGTGGAAGAGGTGCTGCATGGACCTTCAGCCCAGGAACTTTGCTCCCTCCTTTTCTTGGCCTCTTCCAGGGGCTGGTGCAGCCTGCAGCCTTGCCAAGGCATCTTTGGAGGGGCCTTTTTAAATGCAGCAACCTCTCCAGGCTGCCTGGTCTCTCTGAGTGCTGCATGCTACACCCACAACCCTTGAGGCAGACCTGCCCCCATCATGCCCTCTGGGCCATGTGCTAACGTTTGTGAGAGGGTACCCAAAGGGCACAATTTTCCACAGAGCGTAAGCCGAGGGAGTCTTCCCCTGGGGTGGACTGGGGCTTTTAGGGCTAATTTGTGCCACTCCGGACTTTTTGCCTGGCATAAAGGGGCAAAAGAGAATTTAGGACGGAGGCTCGTTCCACAGGTTTCATGTGGCTTGTGGCTGCAGATTCCACCTGGGAGGAGGCGGGGTTGGAACAGCTGGGGGCGTTGAAAGGAAGTTTGGGTGTGTTAAGCAGGAGTGTCCACCCCGAAGTGGGGGGAGGTGCTCATGGAGAAAAGGGAGTCTAGAATGGCGGAACTGCTGCCAATCTTAAACTTAGCAAACTACATCCAGGAGCAGCAGAAGCTCCGTAGAAGTGGGGGGTACTATGGTCCTGCCCCCTGCACTGCCTGTTCAGCCTGAGGCCTCATCTCTACTCCACCCCAAGCCCCCACCCTCATGCTGCTCTTTCTTCCAAAGATCATATCCTTGTGCCACCCCGTCCTCTGAAACCGCACCCCTCCTCTTCCCTTCCCCCTCTCCCCCCACCCCATTCCCAGGCCCTTGACTCCATCTTCCAACTAATTAGGTTTTTTACTACCACTGCTCCTATTAGAAGGTTGTTCCAGGATCTCACTCCTCTGATAGATAAAAACGTTCTTACAATTTCTGACTTCAATGTATTTATGGCTACTGCAGACCCCAGTTGTTCTTCTGCCAACATTGCCCCTTGGTTTGAACAGTTTAAATCCACCCTGGCTTTCTTGAAACTGGTCCCAGTTTCTTTTTTTTCCCCTTTTTTCTTTTAAAGCACCAGCCTCGGGGAAGCTTTTGACTAACCTTGTCTGCGTTTCCTTCTGGTTTATTATGGATCCAAACCCGATGAGCTTTGTAAGATTTTCGATTTCATTGGGCAACATTTTAAACTGCTTGGAGACATACTCCTCCGGCCCTGAAATCTATTCATCCTGGACCAGTGCACTCAATTCATTTCATTTTATATTCATATGATGACTGTGGCGGGCCCCTCCCGCCTGGGTCCCCGACACCCTTGTGATACAGTCTGGCCCTTTAAGCCAGGCCGAAGGCCCCCTGGCCTGAGTCCCCAAAACAGTTTATACTTGGCCCTTTAAGCAAGGCCGAGTCCACAAAGCAAGTTTATCGTTGTAGCGGGGACACCCCCCAGGTAGGGGGACCCGGGCCCACCCTACTCCACCGGGTCCCAGCCCAGGGCCTTGTGAGCGACCAGGTACCGGGTCACTCCCTCGGCGGGGCAGTCCAGCCGAAACGCGCCGAGGTTCTCGGGTCGGGAGAGGCGGCTCCCGCTCCTGCCCTGGGCCACTTCCTACCTGGATCCCCGGGCTCCCTTCCCCTGTACTTGCCCAGCTGGCTGCGATCTCCAGGCCGGCGTCCCCTCGGCAGGCAGTCTCCGGGTTGCACCAACTCGCCTCCGCCTTCCTTCCAGCCTCTCCTGGAGTCCCTAGCAACCACTGAGGGAGAGCTCCCTTCTCCAGTCCTTCTCCTTCGGCTGTCTCCCCAGACTGAGTCCTGACCCAGGCTTTTATAGCCCTGCTGCAGCCCGGGCATGCTCGGTAGGGCTGTGGGGGAGGGGCTTCTGCAGCCAGGTAACCCTGGCTGGGCCCTGTAGGTTCAGTGCGGGGCTGCCTCGCCCCGTCACAATGACAAAACACTTTGCAGCAAATGGCAGCTGAAGAGGAAAGGGAATGTTTCGACTCACATGGGTCCAGATTGCAGAGACTGGAGCTGCATTTAGCTCCAATGTTCTTCAGACTCCAGCAGTTGTTGAGGGTGACTGAGAGAGAGTGACTCGGAAGGATGAAAGAACCTGTTAGCAGATGGGGCAACTTCTGGACAGCCAAGTGCCCCTTCGAGTCTCAAATATGGTGCATAATAATGAAAAGATAGATAGGAGCACAACATTTGAAGGAATGGAGTTTGTTGGCAAGGGGGTATGTATGAGGTCACCAGTGGAGTGTGGAGTGACACAATGGAGGGGTTAAAAAAATCCAGAGGTCAATACTTGCTGGTCACCTACTACAGTCGCATGGTGCCTTTCTGATGCACTAATCAATCAGCCTCTGCAAATGTTAAGTTAGACCTGTCTCAAAAAAATACACAGTTTGGAGAAGCAGTAAAGGAGTCAGTAAATATTTGCTGCAACAGTGACTATACAGCACTCGATTTTTGCATCTCCACTGATTGCTTAATTCTCGTGAAATTCAACTACAATAAACACTCGGGTTGTGCCAAATGTACTGAAAGTCAGTGTCCGAGAGAACGTGAAGTAATGACTTCTGGCTTCTCCTCTGAAGGAGCCCGAGGCCTAAAAGGTAACAAAACCTTATACTCAATGTCTCATTCACGACATGGAGAATGTAAAGAATTGAGACCTCCCGACACAGTTTACATTGGTCCTTTTTATGACTAATTGTGCAGAAAATAGCTCAGCTTGTAGTGTGCACGGAAACAGTTCAGGTTTCTGCTGTGTGTCAGCTAATGGCCTAGCAAGCCTTTCCTAGCCTAACTTCAAAGGCTCTACAATGGAGGCCTTTTGTGTGGGAATTATCTCTTGCTCCTTTGTACCATTTTATCCCTGTAAGCCACAGAACAATGAATCCTGAAGTGAACAGACAAAGTAATTTGTAGTAGCTCCCCAAATCCAGATAAAGCACATAATGTTTGCTTAGAAGCATTCTTCTTGCTCCTGTCACCTAAGGCAGATCGTATTTTTGTGTGTAAGAACTCCTGGGCTTATTTAACTTCTAAGGATTGTGGTTTGGTGCTTAGATACAAAGCTAATGGCTGAAATAAAAGACAGAAGTATGTAGCACTTTAAAGACTAACAAGATGGTTTATTAGGTGATGAGCTTTCGTGGACCAGATCAATATTGATCTGAGGAAGTGAGTCTGGCCCACGAAAGCTCATCACCTAATAAACCATCTTGTTAGTCTTTAAAGTGCTACATACTTCTGCCTTTTGTTTCAGCTAGACCAGACTAACACGGCTGCATCTCTATCAGTAAAGCTAATGGCATCGCTGAATATGCCTAAGGAAGCGCATAAAATGTGGATCTCTAGGACTACTTGCTTGTTGCTCTCAGAAGTGTTTGGAAAATGTCCCTGCAAGTCCCACCCAAAATATTTTGCCAAAATTACAAATGAAAATAATTGTATAATGATTTTCAGTGACAAACTTGGACTCATGGCAAAAAATTAAGAACAAAGGGTATGTCTACACTAGAAAGTTAGTTCGAACTAACGGACGTTAGTTCGAACTAACTTTCCTATGCGCTACACTAGCGCTCCGCTAGTTCGAATTTGAATCGAACTAGCGGAGCGCTTAGTTCGAACTAGGAAAACCTCATTTTACGAGGACTAACGCCTAGTTCGAACTAGCTAGTTCGAACTAAGGGCTGTGTAGCCCTTTAGTTCGAACTAGTGGGAGGCTAGCCCTCCCCAGGTTTCCCTGGTGGCCACTCTGGCCAACACCAGGGAAACTCTATGCCCCCCTCCCGGCCCCGGACCCCTTAAAGGGGCACGGGCTGGCTACGGTGCCCGTGCCAGGTGCAAGCCTGCCAGCACCCAGCTAGCAGACCCTGCACCTGGCACGGCACAGAGCCACCCACCCGATGCCTCCCAGCCCACCCCCTCTTGCCGGGACCAGGCTGGCGGCTCCCGGGAGCTTGCCCTGGACCGCAAGAGGCGGGCACCTTCCTGGGCTAGTGCGGACATCGTGGACCTCGTCCACGATCTCCGCACTAGGCACAGGAAAGTGGCCGTCTAGGGCAGGAGAGCTGCCAGCCTGGCCACCCAGGAGCAGGTGTGCATGAAAATCAAGGGGGTCCACTGAGACCCCCGACCCTGAGCCCTGAGCTTACAATGGCCGTCCTGGGTCAGACCAAAGGTCCATCTAGCCCAGTAGCCTCTCTGCCAACAGCGGCCAACCCTAGGGACCCTGGAGGGGATGGACCGAAGACAATGACCAAGCCATTTGTCTCGTGCCATCCCTCTCCAGCCTTCCACAAACTTTGGGCAGGGACACCACTCCTACCCTCTGGCTAATAGGACTCCATGGACCCAACCTCCATCACTTGATCTCACTTCCCTTTAAACTCTGTTCTAGTTCTAGCCTTCACAGCCTCCTGCAGCAAGGAGTTCCACAGGTTAACTATTTGCTTTGGGAAGAAGAACAACTTTCTCTTACTAGTTTCAAGCCTGCTACCCATTCCTTTCCTTTGGTGTCCTCTAGTCCTTCTTTATGGGAACTCATGAAGAACTTTTCTGAATGCACCCTCTCCACCCAACCCCTGCTTTTAGAGACCTCTATCCTGTCCCCCCTCCGTCTCCTCTTTTCTAAGCTGAACAGTCCCAGTCTCTGTAGCCTCTCTTCATCTGGGACCTGTTCCCAACCCCTGATCATGTTAGTTGCCCTCCCCTCTCCCAGCCTTTCTCTTCCCCTCTCCCACCTCCTTTTCCCAGTCTCCCCCAGTTTTTTTCAATAAAGACAGAGTCAATGTTGGAAGAAACATTAGCTTTATTTTGTACATCAATAAGAAGGGGGGCTAGGGAAGGGCAAGTGGAAGAGGGTGAGGGAGGAATGGGGCACGAGCCCCCGATGGGGAGGACTGGGCTGGCTCTGCGGGCTTCTGGGGGTGGAAGCTCTCCTGCAGCCCCCCAATTACTCCCTCTCCCCAGATGGCAGCCTGCGGCAAGTGCAGCCGGGCTGATGGCCGAGTGGTGTGATGTGCCCAGTGTGGGCACTCAGGGCACTCCAAGCCAGAACTTCTTTGCAAGCGGGGCACCCCTTAGAACTGTGTGTCCGGGGTGGGGGTCGGGACCCTTTAAGCGCAGCCCTCGGCTAGCCTGAGACAGTATCTCCACGCTCTAAGTCCTCCTTTTATGCCCTGCCGGCACTGCTTCCGGCCATCATTAAGCCCTGTTCAGAGTCCACTCAATGTGGACTTACTAGTTCGAACTAGCAAAACGCTAGTTCGAACTAGTTTTTAGTTCTAGATGCGTTAGTTCGAACTAGCTTAGTTCGAATTAACTAATTCGAACTAAGTTAGTTCGAACTAGCGCTGTAGTGTAGACGTACCCAAAGGGTTTTTCCCCCTGTTTTTTAGTCAAAAACTGTCAACCCTTCTCCACCCTATCATGCATTCATCCTCACCATTGCACTGATTTTCAGTTTTCCAATGAAAAAAAATCACTTTTTTTAAAGGAAAGCAGACACATGCCCTGAAAATGTCCATGTAGTCCAAACAGCAGTTTTCCAGTAGAAAAAAAAAGAGATGAAATAGGAAAATTTTGACCCACCCTAGGCACCATGACACATCATTTTCGCGATCGGGGCTTTTTTGCGGAAAACACTACTGTGCTGTCTACACTGGCTCTTTTCCAGAACAGTTTTCCGGAAAAAGGACTGTTGCCCGAGCAGGAGCAGCATAGTTTTTCCGGAAAAGCAGCTGATTTCTTACAGTAGATCGTCAGTGCTTTTCCAGAAATTCAAGGGGCCAGTGTAGACAGCTCGCAGCTTATTCCGGAAAAGCGGCTGATTTTCTGGAATAAGTGGCCCAGTGTAGACACAGCCACAAAGTATCCAGTTTAATAAAGTAAATTATAGCCAAACTTTGAGTTCACTGAGGCTGCATCTAGACTGGCATGATTTTCCGCAAATGCTTTTAATGGAAAAATTTTTCCGTTAAAAGCATTTGTGGAAAAGAGAGTCTAGATTGGCACGGATGCTTTTGCGCAAAAGCACTTTTTGCAAAAAAGCATCCGTGCCAGTCTAGACGCGGTTTTGCGCAAGAAAGCCCCGATAGCCATTTTAGCCATCGGGGCTTTTTTGCTCAAAACAGTCCTCCCCTGTCTACACTGGCCCTCTTGCGCAAATACATTTGTACAAGAGGGCTCATCCCTGAACAGGAGCATCATAGTATTTGCGCAAGAACACTGACAATCTAACATTAGATCGTCAGTGTTCTTGCGCAAATACAAGTGGCCAGTATAGACAGCTGGCAAGTTTTTCCGCAAAAGCAACTGCTTTTGCGGAAAAACTTGCCAGTCTAGACACAGCCTGAATGTTTAGCATTGGAAATTACCCTCTAGCAAAGGCCTTTAGTATCGTCTTGTTTAAAAAGCATATGGATTACTTTTACTCCCCATTCCTGTTCTGCATTGAATCAAATTCAGTGAAAAAGGGTAGAAGTTGACTCTAAATATGCGTCAATTCAGGACATGTTAATTAGAAATGTAGTGCGGCAGAGTTTTCTTAAGAGATGTCTCAAATTTCAATGTTGTACAATACTTATTACAGTACTAAAAGCTATTTAGACTTCAAACAGTCATGAGTTTGACTCATGTTTGTCATGAGTATTATACATACAGATGTATTTATAGGCTTGGGACAAGTCTATTTTTTAAAAATTTTTACAGAGTTTTTTATATTTTGATCTTCTTAAATTTCCACAGTTGTGCAAAATTATAGGTTCATTACATTTTTGTATGTTTATTTTAAATGTTTAGAGTTGCACTATATTATGCACAGGTCAGGTAATTGCTTAATGACACTAAATGTTGAAATTCAGAAAGGTAAAGCTTCATAACCATTAAAACACAAATTGTCAACGTTGCATGTCAAAATACACAAAGTAGATATCCTTATATCAAACTCTCATAAACTCTCAGGCACCATTTTCTTATTTTCCCTTTATTACCATTTGTTTGCAACAATGAAGCTCATTTTAACTTAAATTGTTAATGGAGATTTTGCAGTATTCATGTTAGTGCCTCATATATACGCAATACCACATAAACTTCTGTGTAGCAGGTCTTTTATTTCTCCTTTCAGCTGCTTTTCTCTGCATATTTACTCAGTATTCCCAGGATAGTAGATATTCTGACCTTTTTAGCATTAGCTCTCATCAACTGTCACACTAAATCAGGATAATATGTAAAGAATTTTTCATCCAAGTTTAGGATAAATAGTGAGTAGCGGCTGAGAAGATAGGTTATCTATCTATCTATCTATCTATCTATCTATCTATCTATCTATCTATCTATCTATCTCCAAAGTTTTCAATGAGTCTAACTTCCTAAAGCTTTTACCTTTGGCTATGTCTAGACTGCAAGCCTCTTTCGAAACAGGCTTTTTCGAAAGATACTTTCGAAAAAGTCTCTTTTGAAAGAGAGCGTCTAGACGGCACGCGGAACTTTCGAAAAAGCAAGCCGCTTTTTCGAAAGAAAGCAGCAAGTGAGTCTGGATGCTCTCTTTCTAAAAAGCCCTGTTTGCTTTCAAGAACGCCTTTTTTCGAAAGAGCACTTTCGAAAAAAGGCGTTCTTCCTCGTGCAATGAGGTTTACCGCCGTCAAAAGAAAAGCCGCGTTCTTTCAATTTAATTTCGAAAGAACACGGCTGCAGTCTAGACGCAGGTGAAGTTTTTTCGAAAAAAGGCTACTTTTTTCGAAAAAAACCCTGAGTCTAGACACAGCCTTTGAGGATAACATTTTCCAGGCTTCTTCTCTAACAGAAAGGGAATTATTTTGGAAAGTATTAGCAAAAAGGTGTTGCTATTTTTCAGTAAGTGGAGAGAGAATGAAATATACCCAAGCTACTACAGGTTGAACCTCTGTGGTTCGGAATTCTCTGGTCAGCAAGCTCCATGGTCCGGCAGAACCATGGATGTTTCTGGACTAGAGAGCCCCAGCACAGAGGTTACCGGTGCTTGTGAGCAGAGCTGGCCAGTGGGGCAGGGGAGCCCACAGGGCACCAGAGCCTGCAGCCAGCCAAGCTGGGAAGCCAGAGCCCATGGGGCAGGGAGGGCAGTAGAGTTCACAGCCGGTGGAGCTAGGAAGACAGCAGGGCCTCCAGAGTCTGCTTATAGCTTATATCAACTTTTGGCGCTATCTACACAGCAGTTATTTCAAAATAGAGCAGTCTTTCCCTGACTTCCCTTACTCCTCATACAATGAAGGTTATGGGAGTTGGAGTAAGAAGCCCATTATTTCAAATGTATTTCGAAATAATGGGCTTAATGCACTACATTATTTCGGAATAACTCTGCTGTGTAGACATAGCCTTTAAGACCAGCTCTTCTGTTTCCATGGTGATGTTTCTGGGAATGCTTAGTTCCTTGAAGAGACAGTCTTTTGGACATTAGAATAAGTGGGTACCAGCTCTTGTTTCCTGTGAACTATCTGCTTTGAAATATATTAATCTCTTGAACAATCTTTGATTCTGAGACTTAGCAGTACCCTCTCTTATCCCCTGCAATTTCTGGGCAAATCTAAAGCACCACTGTGATACCATTAAAAAGTTTTCCTAATGAATAATTAAGGCAGAGGACTGGAGGGCTCAAGGCAAAGTGATGGATAGCAGATCTTTTTCCATTTATATGTCTGGTTTGGCTCCTTCTAGGTAAATAATGAGCAAATATTGATAGGGTCCAAACAGGGTTGGGCGACATGATTAATAGTCTCTGTCCTCATCCTGGAATTAACAGGTAGCAGATTTAAAGGAGAAAGTATGTCTTCACACAGGCTGTGTCCAGACTGCATCCTTTTTTGTAAAAGGGATACAAATTAGACACATCGCAATCGCAAATGAAGTGGGGATTTAAATCCCCCCCGCTTCATTTGCATAAACATGGCTGCCGCTTTTTTTTCGGCTCAGAGCTTTGCTGGAAAAAAGCGCCAGTCTGGACGGGGATCTTTTGGAAAATAAAGCCTTTTCCGAAAGATCCCTTATTCCTTTTTTTAAGGATACAGCCACAATGAATAGTCAACCTGTGGAACTCCTTGCCAGAGGACATTGTGAAGGCCAGGACTTTAAGGCTATGTCTAGATTATGGAACAGGGAATGCGTCTGCTCTTCCGACATTTTTTTCAGAAAAGCAGACACATTCTTTTGGAAACCCTGTCTTCCTCATGCCATGAAGAAGAAGGGCTCCTCCAAAAGAGGAGGTTTTTCCAAAATTTGGCCCAGTATAGACAGGCCAATTTTTTGAAAAGCCTCTTCCAAAAAAACTATCAGAAAAAGGTCTGCAAATTGCGTACCTTTTGCCCCCCAAAAATGGTAGTGTAGACCTAGCCTAACAGGGTTCAAAAAAGAATTAGATAGATTCATGGACGATTGGTCCATCAATGTCTATTATCCAAGATGGGCAGGAATAGTGTCCCTAGCCTCTGTTTTCTTTGGTCTGACCCAGTAGCCATTTGAATGTTCTTATGTTCTGGTGGATAGGTGTCTGTATGAAAAAAAATGTTAATTAATAGAAGCCAGCCCCAACACTGTTGTATTTCAGCCCACTACAAATGGCAGAAGACAGAGAACAAGTGTGTGCAATATTTGGAATGCAGCGAGAAGAAAGCTGCCACCACCCATACATCCTTCAGCCTATATAACTTAGGTACTCAACAAAAGCCAACTGACTTCCTAGATAGCATCCTTAACAGTCTTAACAGAGAGCCCAAGGGATCAGAAGGCAACAATATCCTCTCTCCCCAAATGTACTTAAAGTGTTTTGTTGGGAAGCTTATAATGCCGTTGCCCAGGTCATGACTGTAATGTAGATGCGGATTTACGGTTGTCATTATGCTACTTTTGACCAGGACTAAATGAATGAACAACTATGAAGGATTACAATTGTGTTTCTTTTGGCATTATAATGTAAAGGTCACAGGTTAATAGAATTCAGGACACTTGTTCTCATAAAGAAAATAGTTGGCACTGCATATTATATTTCATGAAACACTAGGGCGTTGGAGGATGAACACTGACACATCTTTGTTCCTTCCTCATCCCGCTTTCAGGCCTCTGTTTAATTGGCGGTAGGATTGAGCCATTGTTTGCTCTGGCGTTGCTTAAAAAACCCCCAGCACTGATCAGATCAAATTAATCAGTCTCAAATGTCGTACGCTCTCACTCTGAGGGCGTGGAACACATTTTTGGGACGGCTCCGTTGGCTTTCGTTGTAAGCAAGTTAGCCAGGGGAAAAATCAAATTTTGATTTTTCTGAAAAGGAGGTAATGGAATCCTGGAACACGTTAGGGCCTGCAAATGTGATTTTAATCGCTTGAAGAAATGTCTTTTGGCTAAAACGTGTTTATGATGCTTGCGGGTTGCACTAAAACCCCTCTCGCCCCCTCACCCTCACAACTGATACTAATTAGCATCCTTGTTGGCAGTTTAAGCAGGAAGGCCAAGGCTTAAAAAGACTGGAGACTGAATTACCCTTGAATTCTCAGGGTGCAGCTACACGCAAGTGGTTGCCCACGGCAACAAGAATCAGAGCCCAGGTTGACAGACATAGGCTTGCTCTCCAAAAAATGCCTAGGGCAGGGGCTAAAACTCTGAAATCTAGAGGTGGGGGGGGTGCACTTCAGAAAGTCTATGGACAATGCCCTGTGGGAGGGCTGAAGAGATCCAAAAGGTAGAAGAACATTTTTGTTTGTTCAGAACATTTTAGTTTGGACTCTTGGTACTCCAGAAGAGATTACACTTTTGTGACTTGGCTGGAGAGCAAAGTCACATCTCCCACCCAGATCTGTATCTGGGACACCGAGAAGACCAACCTCAGAGAGGGAAACTGAGGCAGGGAGTGCCAGCCATAGAACACCAAGCCAACATGGCAGTCTGAGATAACTGCACCCTTGTGACAAATCCCAAAGGCTCAAAACCCCACAGTCCCATGGAAACAATCCAGTATGCATATTTATTGGTCTCGTGACGTATTAATATGTGGAGTGAGCAATGCTGCAATTCACCGATGTGCAGAAAACCAGCTTAAGATCTATCCATTCTGGGTCCCACTTAAGCCACTTACCCTAGAAAAAGAATTATGTCCTAAGCCATCATGCAAACATAACCATTCACACAAGTATTAGGAACACTAAGTAACAAGGAATATAAACACGGCCAGAGAGCACCGTGGTATTTATCAGAGTATTTGTGTCCTGCGTTCCACCCACGCTTACTCCTGAATAGAAACCTAATACAACTAGGATAACTAAATAATCTTTCTCTCACCTTTTGCAGGAACAATTGTACTACAAGTTGAGCCTTGCTAGTCCGGCACTCTCTGGTCTGGCAACATCCGTGGTCCGGCAAGATTTTAGTTAACTGGATGTCCACTTATCATGGGTGCGGCCAAGTTTCCCGCAGTCCCATAAAGTTTTTTTACAGCCGCCAGTCCTATCTCTCAGTGTTCTGTGCTATTATTTAGCTCTTATTTACCCCCTAAGGGTACATCTAAACTACATGGCTCCATCGACGGAGCCATGTAGATTAGTGTACTCAAAAAAGGGAAATGAAGTGGCAATTTAAATAATTGCCGCTTCATTTACATCAAAAAGGCTGCCACACTGTACAAGGACTTCCCTTGTCAACCGCGGAGCATCCAGACTAACGCGCTGTGCCACCAAACAGCTAATCGGCATAGCACGGCACCCATTTTGATGTAAATAAAGCGGTGATTATTTAAATCACTGCTTCATTTCCCTATGTCTAGAAAGTTCATCTACATGGCTCCGTGGACAGAGCCATGTAGTCTAGACATACCCTAAATGTCTTCTAAGAGTCCAGTAAGCAGCTGAAGTTTTGGTAATGCTGCTAGACCATTTTGACCTCAAGTGGTCCAGCAAATTCTCTGGTTTGGTACCGGTCAGGTCCTGAGGGTGCCAGACTAGAGAAATTCAACTTGTATCTGTGTGAAGAGATTATTTTGAGTGTGCATGTACATGTGTGTGTTTAAACATTTGTTCCTGCCATGAGGGCAGGGGACTGGACTCTAGGACCTCTCGAGGTGCCTTCCAGTTCTAGTGTTCTATGATTCTATGAAAATTGCAGCCCTGCTGGACACCCCCAACAACGTGCAGGTTCCAAGATACAGTTGGAGAATTGGCCCTTCAGTTGCTCGCCCATCTGATTGATCTGTTGCCCACATAGGTCAGCGCATTAGGCTACCAGTTGGCTAGTCTCTTTCCTACTGCTCAAAGAGCCATAGTGGACCAAGCTGTGAGAAGCTGAGTCCTGTTCAGGAGTCAGGACCTCCGTGCTTGTGTCCAAAGGAGGAAGGGCCTTCCCCAAGCAGTGTGAGTGATGCTGCTGTTTTTCTGTCCCCGTTTTAGGTCATTTCCTGGGTAACAACACCGTGATTGATGTGCTGAGACAGGCTGGCTTTGAAGTGGAGCATACCCCTGCTGGACAACCTATTGGAACGTAAGCAGCGGCCTGTAGATCCTTTAGCCTCTCTCTCTCTCTCTTTTTCTGCAAGGGAGCAAGGTTATGTTATTGAATGGGGAGGGTGCATTACCTTCTTCCCTATGTAGTGACAGGTCCTTGTTTCAATGGACGGCATCTGAAATGCCAGCAGCTCTACATCGATTGTGCGACACTGTGGCAGTAGGTAGTTCCTGTCACTGGTGTTGACATGGATGCTACTTATTCATGCCAACGGTGCTGCAACCGTTCATGTAGTGGGGGGTGCTGAGAGTCATTGATCTGAACTGCAAAACCCTATAGATGATGGAAACCACTTCAAAGCAGGGGGTGTAGCCGCCCCCCCCCCCAGCGCTCTTAGTGCACATGAGATCAGATGCACCATGGTGGACACAAGAACAGGTCAATGCACTGAGAGGTGATACCATTCCATTGTTAAGAATTACCCTTGTCCTTGTCAGTTTCTTCCCCGGGCAGCTTTGCAACTGCCTCTTCCCCTATCCCTTCACCTCAGCACTTCAGGGCTGTGGCGTATTGCTGGCGATGCACCTGCTATGGAGCTACTATTGATACTTCTTTATGCTCGGCCCCCCTCTTTTCAACAGAGGGATAATGATTTTCCTATAAGGGCTCGTGTGTGCATCTGTGTACCAGACAAAGTGCCCACCTAGAGAGGAGTGCTCTCCAGGGAAATGCAGCTAACATTGGCGGACATTGTTTCTCCATCAGAGTGTTAGCAAACCCATGTGTAACCCACACATCTACGCTGCGTCTAGACTGGCATGATTTTCCGCAAATGCTTTTAACGGAAAAGTTTTCCGTTAAAAGCATTTGCGGAAAAGAGCATCTAAATTGGCACAAACGCTTTTCCACAAAAGCACTATTTGCGGACAAGCGTCCGTGCCAATCTAGACGCGCTTTTGTGCAAAAAAGCCCCGATCGTCATTTTTGTGATCGGGGCTTTTTTGCGCAAAACAAATCTGAGCTGTCTACACTGGCCCTTTTGTGCAAAAGCTTGCGCAAGAGGGACTTTTGCCTGAACGGGAGCATCATAGTATTTGCACAAGAACACTGACAATCTTACATGAGATCATCAGTGTTCTTGCGGAAATTCAAGCGGCCAGTGTAGATAGCTGGCAAGTTTTTCCACAAAAGCAGCTGCTTTTGTGGAAAAACTTGCCAGTCTAGACACAGCCCTAGTGTGGTTACTGAGCAATGCAAGTGGTACTTAGACGACAGCAACAATTAAGACCAAGAGACTGCTACAGCATGGGTTGGGAGCCAGCTGGTTTTTAGCTCAGAGGGTAGAGGCTCCTATACTCAGCTCCAGAGGTTCTAGGTTCAAATCCACTTGGTGGCGGTTACAAGTGGTAGCAGTTACACATGCTAGAAATAAGTTCTAATGGCTCAATTCTGAGCAACTTCAGCTGTGTTCCCTCCCTATGGCCTGTGAAGGGCACCCACTCTCAGCTTCTGGCTCCTCAATCATCACCTTTCTTGGGCAGGGGCTTACATCTCGTTCGTGCCTCACTAGGGTTTTTCCTGGCTGCACTGATCCCTGCCTACAATGTGCGATTCCCAGCAAGCTAAATGGCTTAAATAGACCAAAGTCTGTGCTTTGCTTTGGCTCCAGAGGCCATGAGCAGCATAATGACCTACCATGGTACATTAGTACATCACTCTGCATCCACAAGAACATTTATTGTTGATGTTAAAAAAATCCAGAGAGAAAAAAAAAAACGAGAACCTAAATGCATGCTAAAAGGTTTACCCAATGTCATCCCAGTTCCAGCCTTTCAGGTGTCAGTCCTTCAAAGTCCACTGCTGGGTTTTACCGACAGGTTACAAGTTCATCACAGTCTCAGATTCACAACCAGCATGGCCCGGAGTAGTTCAATCTTTTCTTTATACAGCTTGGGCCTTTGATCTTGGCCTCTTGTAACAGGTGATTGGAGGACAATGGTCCACTCTTTGGGGAATACTTTCAAAAGGCTGGATTTGTGCATACCCAGAGGTAAGGAATTCACATTCACATCTCCCGAGAAATTCCCGAGGGAAACAGTTTAATATATTTTGTTCCCCAAACCCATTTTTGCCTAGCACATTCTTCTATATCAGGGATGGCCAACCCATAGCTCATGAGCTGTATGAAGCTCTTCAAAAAGAAAATTGTGGCTCTCGTACCTGTAGCTCGTGACTCTGAAAAGGGCAACGTGTTTCTGTCTGCACGGGACGCTGGTGCAGACTTCAAAATGGCCACTCTTAAAAGTGCTGCAGCTTTTTTTTTGAAGGGGGGAGGTTTGCTCAACAACTTTTTTCCTCAGCTCTTTGTGCTGTATCCACCGTTACTTTGGCTCTTCGTCTGCAACAGGTTGCCCACCCCTGTTCATTAGAGTCCCTTTAGCTTCTGGCTCTTACACTTCACACATCTCCCCCCATCAAGAGATTACATACAATCATAAGAACATAAGAACATAAGAACGTCTGTACTGGGTCAGACCAAAGGTCCTTCTAGCCCGGTATCATGTCTGCCGACAGTGGCCAGCACCAGGTGCCCCAGAGAGGGTGGACCAAAGACAATGATCAAGCGATTTGTCTCCTGCCATCTCTCTCTAGCCTCTGACAAACAGAGGCCAAGGACACCATTTTATTCCCTGGCTAATAGCCTTTTATGGACCTAACCTCCATGAAATTATCTAGCTTCTCTTTAAACTCTATTATAGTCCTAGCCTTCACAGCCTCCTCTGGCAAGGAGTTCCACAGGTTGACTACACGCTGTGTGAAGAACTTTCTTTTATTCATTTTAAACCTTTTAATCCCAGCTCACAAGCATATATAAATGATTCATTCAATACAATGGACTCTTAGGATACTTAAAGTTAATTCAATAAGGTCTCTCTAGGATATTGCAGGAAGTTGCCAAAATCTGCCAATTGGTAGCATTTTCCTGTCCTTAGTGGGACCAACAGGGTACAATGCTAAAATGAGGTGAGTTTCAGTATGCAGGAGCAATTGCAAGGTTAACAAATCTTGCCTGGTTGTGCTCTCTGTATATAGACACTGTCAAGATTGATACAGTCCTAACATTTGGCTGATTGAACCTTGTTTGCAAAATTCCTGCAATCCTTCATATGGAATGGGATAAATTATTTTCCTGCATAAGTATCCTTGACGCAAAGTTTATCCTAAATGCCACACGCACAGAGTTTGTTCAGCAATAAAACTTCAGAGTTAAATAATATCAGGAGGAGAGAGAAATGAAAAGGCATCAGAATGAAAGAAGGACATGCGGTCAGCGATGAAATGGAAAGTCACTAGGGACAGAAAGACTGAAATACTAAGTAAATGGGAAGAGTTTGTGGAGTTTAGCTGAAAAGAGTCGGAAAAGGTCCTCGCCCCTTCCTCACCCATGGCAAATGTGGATGAAAACAAACTACTGGGTTAGCGTTCATCAAAATTTTAGTGAATAATGTTGATGGTTAATAAAAAACATAAAAACAAAGATTCCTAACATTTTGAGGGTTGGGGCTCTGCTTTCCAACAAAAAAAAAAAGTAAGACCTTTTCCAGTAGCAGTGTCAATTGTTTGAAACCTACTCTTCTTTTTTTTAAAAAAAAAAGTTTCATTTGAAGATTTTTGAGCAGCCCTAATTAAAACCATAAATTCTTGGTCCTCCAGTCCAAGAGAGTATGACGTAGAACAGAGCCGAACTAAGGTACAGGCCAACCAGGCTACCGCCCGGGGTGCCCCATTGTATGGGGCGCCGAACAGGGCTGCCGGGCCAGGCAGCGGAGGCACTGCAAATGCTCTACGCACCTGGGGTGGTGCCACGCATGCGCCAGGTGCCTGGGGGTGGCGCCGCACTCCCAGGGCTCGAGGTGCACGAATGGCTCGGGCCGGCCCTGATGTAGAATTATATGAGAGACTTAGTAAATTGCTGTATTCTGTCTCCTAAACCCATGGTCTCTGTGTTTTTGTTGTTCTCCGCTCCCATAAAAAAGAATCGTAAAAAACTTGCATGCTATGGAGTAGCAAGGATATGAAAGGAGAGGGAGGAGTCCTGTGCTAGATATTTATATGTATGTTAGACAAATAGCTACCAGGGATGGTCAAGGAAGTTTATATAAACTTGCCTCTGCATGGGCAGATGGATTACATGACATTCTGAGATCTCTCCCAGCTCTCTAGTCCTATGATTCTATGTGAGCTAGATTAAACTAGGAAGAGTTGTTGTCTAGTAGTATACTATGGAGTTTGGGTATGGCATTGGTGAATAGGGCATAAATGCCTAAAGAGACATAGCCATAGCTGTGGAGATTTTACTCCATGTCTTCACCAAGTGTAAGTCTACACAGTAGCATTATTTTGGAATAACTGACGTTATTCCTCAATGATGAAGAGCATGTCTATGCTGCAAGCCGCTATTTTGAAATAATGTCGAGCGGGAGAACTGTTTACTCCAACTCATGGTAACCGTCATTTCACGAGGAGTAAGCGAAGTCGGAGGAAGAGAGTTCTTCCTTAAACTTCCTGTTGTGTAGACCTGTGGATGTATGGCAGGGAAGAGAGATTATCCTTTAGGTAGCCAACGCATGTGGTTTTCATTATTTTCCTTTCAGGTCACTAGGTTCCATGTCTCCAAAACAAATCTCGCTTTGCTATTTTCTACATCTCTCACTTGCTAAACGTCACTCTCCATTCGGAGTGATGTTTGCAAATCAGTGTTACCTGTACATTTCATGAACATGCCATTTACACCTTTGTATAGACCACTGCGGTGCGTCTACACAGCAGCAATAAAGCCGAGTTAAGCTATTTCGACTTCAGCTACACAGTTGATGTAGCTGAAGTTGCGTCGCTTAATTCAACTTTATTGCTGCTGTGTAGACGCACCCCAGTGGTCTACACAAAGGTTAAATGGCATGTTCATGAAATGTACAGGTAACACTGATTTGCAAACATCACTCCGAATGGAGAGTGACGTTTAGCAAGTGAGAGACGTAGAAAATAGCAAAGGGAGATTCATTTTGGAGACATGGAACCTAGTGGCCTGAAAGGAAAATAACGAAAACCACATGCACTTCCTATCTGAAGGATTATCTCTCTCCCCTGCTATGCGCCCACAGGTCTCCTTTGTAAAGGAAAGGCAGCTGTTGAGAAGTGGGAGCCATGGAAGGTGCTTCCCCCCTTGGTCTGAAATAATCGGTATTTGGCCACCTCTGGGCATGCTCAGGGTATGCTCCCAGCATAACGAGGAGCAGAAAGAACGATTTTTGGAGTCAACTGACTGGCTGAGTTCCTGTCTGACTGACTATTTAATGGTGCTGAGTGTATGTTGTAATATGGAGTGGTAGGGAGTCTGAAGTTTGTACAAGTGCCTCTATTTTTTAAAGCTATTTAAATTGATTTAAGTACAAATACACAAAAAGGGAGGGAAAGTCCTGGGAAGTCCTTTTGCTGAAAGAGACACCTAGTGGTGGTCATGGACAACAAATATGAGCGTGGCTCAAAACAAAAGTCCCATACACTTTTGAGTCACATGCAGGGAGACATAAATTTAAGGAACCTGGTTGCTTTTGCATGAACTTCGTAAGACTGCACACGAAATAATAATGGGTCTGAGTGTCCTCTCATTTGTGCCAATGCAGACTAGGAGAATCTCTGCTGATCTGAATGGAATTACAGTGGCATAAAAGAAGAGGAAATCACTGTGTTGCTATACTGGCAAAAGTTAGTTGAGAAACTAAAAGGAGTTCAAAAAGGAATAGCCTGGTGGCACCTTAGGGCTTGTCTAGACTATGCTGACGTTTCAAAAGAGGATATGCAAATTCCACGGAGAAAACTGCGTAAACCTCATTTTTTGAGGAAGAGCGGCTTTTCGAAAAAGGAGGGGGTTGCTGAGAAAACTGTGTCCTGATGACTTTCACTTTTGAAAGCTCCACTTTCGAAAGTGAGATCGGAAGAAGATATGCAAATCCGTGGCAATTTGCATATCCTCTTTCAAAACTTCAGCGTAGTCTAGACATAGCCCTAGAGACTAACAAAAATGTATCTAGTGTCATGCGCTTTCGTGGGCACAACCCACTTCCTCAGATGAGCTGGAGTGGAGAGGAAAAAAAAGGAGTTCAGTGAAGGTTGGCTGGACTCTTGATTGGCCGGGGTCATGGGCAGAATGGATGGCTTGCGTTGCAAGAAAGATTTAAAATAGTTCCATGTGTCTAGCTTGGCCAAGGGAATGTTAAATGAGAAGATGGGGAGGACAATATCTGAAAAGGGGAACATTGATGGAGAGAAATCATTTAGGATTGCACATGGAGGCTTATGTAAGTGTAAAAGGGGCAAAATTAAAGAAGGGAACATTTAGTCTAGACATCAAAAGAAGTTTCCAGGCAGTAGGTTATATTAGACTAGAGAAAAGTCAGAAGGCCTCCCATTTGGAACTTTTCAACTAACCTTGACAGGACATCCTGCTCCATGCTAAAGGGAACAATCCTACGTTGGCAGAGCAATGAACCAACAGGCCATGTTTGTCTTTAGGGTTTCAGATCCTGGGATTTTATAAATAGTTTGAACTAGAATAGTCTACAGGAAAATTAAAGAAAGCTGCAAATAGGTTCCTAGCCAAGTGATCGCACCTGAGGTCATTTCATTTAGGCTGTGAAATCTGTTTGAGTTTCAGAAAGGACAAGTATATGCTCAGCTTCTCTCTGGAAGTACCTACTGGGTTTGATCATGTGTGTTAGAAGAAGTGTGAGACTCAAATAGCACCAAAGTAGAATCCAAAGAATAAAATCCAAAGTGTTCTACTTGAAATCTTAACTATGTACATTCAACCAAATATGAAATGTAATTGAGGCCAAGTCTATACTGCAGGGGGAAGGTCAGCTTAAATAGAATAGCTGGAGCTGATGTACCTTCGGCTGAGCTTGGCACCATCTCCGCAGGGGGAGGTCGACAAGAGAAATGCTAAATCAAACCCCAGAAGATCAATTGCCAGAGCGTCGATCTGCCTGTAGGTGGAGTCATGGTCTGAGAAGAGCAGAGATGATCCTTTTCCCAAGCCCATGAAAATGAAAGATCAGCTTATGAGCAGGCTTTTCAATAGATCTATATAGAAAGACTCCAGGACACATCTCACCTGTGCTGGACAACTGTGGTACCCAAACTCTCCTGTGCATAAAGACTTCAGGACAAGCCATCCCAAAGGCCATACTCCTCACCCACGAGCAAGTCATGGAAGAGTGTGAATGCTGTACAGGTCTCTGGACTGGCGCAGCATGTAGGTTCATTCCAGGTATCAGCTGCTGCTTCTACTGATATGTGAGGCCTATGTAGGAGGATGGTAATTAATTTCTGCAGTATAGCCTCAAGAGATGAAGGACGGAAATAAAAGCACAGCCTATATTCTCCTTTTCACTAAGAGCATCCCATTAAATATACAACCCAGCAGAGTTAGTTGTTCGATGGAAAGGGGTACTACCGTGCATTTTGTTGGCCTACGAGACTGTATCCAGGACATAAAACTTTGGCACACGGCTGAACGGTGGAGTAGATTCTAAGAATTCTTGAACAATAGAGAATCACTGGCCACAGGTGCTTCCTGAATTGATCTTTTAGTTCTGCCGTTTCAAATTAAATTTGCAGCAGCTGCGGCAACTGATCTGCTCAAGCGATTGGAATCTTCTAAGAGGCAGAAAAGTCCCCCTCCCTGCTTTCTGAAGGAGCGGCGAGAGAGAGAGAAGATTGATTTTCTGTGGAATGTGTTCCCTTCCTCAGTGAAAGAGGCACAAGCCAAATATGTTTGCTGTTATCTTGGGGCGAGGTTACCAGATACATGTTTAGACGTTCATCGTCGGAAGCCTCTGTTTAGGGGCTCTGATGGGATCCAAAAAGGAAAACAAAATGCAAATGTTTTTCCAAGTCACCCAGCAAATATACTTTGAGGACATTTTTTTTTTTAGGTTTAAAAAAATAGTTCCAATTTAAAAAATATGCATTGCATTGCAGTCCACTCAAAGTGCATTTTGATGTTGATGATGGAGCGGAGGAACTTAAGGAGGGCATTTTCAGAGCGCCTAATGGTCATCTTGACTAAGGTAGTTAGGCAGCTAAAGTTTATAGATTAGAGCCCTCATGGAATTTACAAAATGCCCTGGCAGGCTAGACTCCCATGGAAATCAAAGTATTTTACCTGCGTCAGTACAGTTGGACATTCACTAGCTGCATCGTTAGGTTTCCAAATACCTTTGAGAATCTGGCTCTTAAGCACTTTTGAATATCATAGAGTCCTAGGGCTGGCAGAGTCCTCAGGAAGCCATTGAATCCAACCCCCAGCTCAAAGCAAGACCTATCCCAACTAAATTATAACAATGATTTAGGCAACAAAACTGAGTAGGGATTTGAAATGGGTGCCATATGTAGAGAGATTAAAAACACTGGGACTTTTCAGCTTAGAAAAGAGGAGACTAAGGGGGGGATATGATAGAGGTCTATAAAATCATGACTGGAGAAAGTGAATAAGGAAAAGTTATTTACTTGTTCCCATAACATAAGAACTAGTGGTCCTCAAATGAAATTAATGGGTAGCAGGTTTAAAACGAACAAAAGGAAGCTTTTCTTCATGCAGTGCAGAGTCAACCTGTGGAACTCCTTGCCAGAGTATGTTGTTAAGACCAGGACTTTAACATGATTCAAAAAAGAACTAGATAAATTCATGGAGGTTAGGTTAATCAATACTAATGAGTCAGGAGAGGTAGGAATGGTGGCTTTTATCAGAGGCTGGACATGGATGACAGGAGAGGGATCACTTGATGATTCATGGTTCTGTTCACTCCCTTTGCAGCATCTGGCATTGGTCACTTTCAGAAGATAGGATTCTGGGCTAGATGGACCTTTAGTCTGACCCAGGCTATGTCTAGACTACAAAGATCTATCCGAAAAAGATACGTAAATTGCAAAGCGCAATTTGCGTATCTTTTTCCACTTTTCTTCCGAACGAGGCTTTTCTGACAATTGGCCCATCTACACTGGGCCAATTGTCAGAAAAAAAGCCTCTTTCAGAACATCCCTTCTTCCTCGTAAAATGAAGTTTACAGGGATACCGAAAAAATGCATCTGCTTTTCCAAAAAAATTTTCAGAAAAGCAGAGCTTTTCTGGGATATCTCAGCTCTGTAGTCTGGCTGTACCCTCAATATGGCCATTCTTATGTTCTCTTATGCCACCCTAAATGAAAAGGCAATGGCCTCCCCTTATTACTTCCATAAGGGTTGTATTTTATGGGTCATGGTGAAACCTATCTGATTCCTGTTGTCCTTTTAATTCACTTCACTGATGTGTAAGTTCCAGAATGCAAGAGATCTGCACGTAAGAGTAATAGCCATAGTGCAAGCAAACGCACTGTGCCCCTAAATATATCTACCGCAGCCAGGGTGAGTAGCAAGCACACACTGAGCTGCTGAAAGTACAGGACGAAACAGGCAGGCTACACCTGGAATGCAGCTTGACATTCAATTGATTTTAAAGAAATATTCATGGGGCACTGACCCCATAGAAACAATGGTGCTGGAACAGGGTGCTGAAAGCTAGTGGTCCCCTATTTTTTTTATCTCAAGCCTCCCTTACCTCTGTCCACTCAAATTCATACACCCCTCCAATCTGGGGCCAAAGCTCCCTTGGTAAGTTGGTGCAGACAGGAGTTGAGGGGGCAAGGTTGGGATAGGGAGCAGAGCCCCAGATGTGGGGCCCAGGAGCTGGTGCCATGACCCTGGGCACAGGACCAGTCACTGCAACTCCTGGCCCAGGATCGGGAGCCTAGTCCTGTGCACAGAGCAGACAGCAGCCAGGACTTTGAGACTGTGACTGGTAGCATCCAGGATCCCAGGTGCGTGGCCAGCAGCTACAACCTCAGGCACTGTCTAGGGATGCTGCAGCTTTGCCCACACCCCTAGTTTCTATTCTTATCATAGAATCATAGAATCCCAGGGCTGGAAGAGGCCTCAGGAGGTCATCAAGTCCAGCCCCCTGCCCAAAGCAAGACCAATCCCAACTAAATCATCCCAGCCAGGGCTTTGTCAAGCTGAGACTTAAAAACCTCTAGGGATGGAGATTCCACCCGCTCCCTAGGGAACCCATTCCAGTGCTTCACCACCCTCCTAAGGAAACAATTTTTCCTAAGATCCAACCTAGACCTTCCCCACTGCAACTTGAGACCATTGCTCCTTTTTCTGCCATCCCTCACTACTGAGAACAGCCTCTCTCCATCCTCTTTGGAACCTCCCTTCAGGAAGTTGAAAGCTGCTCTCAAATCCCCCCTCCCTCTTCTCTTCTGCAGACTAAACAAACCCAAATCCCTCAGCCTCTCCTCGTAGGTCATGTGCTCCAGCCCCCTCATCATTTTGGTTGCCCTCCACTGGACCCTCACCAATGCATCCACATCCTTTCTGTAGTGGGGGCCCCAGAACTGGACGCAATACTCCAGATGTGGCCTCATCAGAGCCAAATAAAGGGGAATAATCACTTCTCTAGATCTGCTGGAAATGTTCCTCCTAATGCACCCTAAGATGCCATTAGCCTTCCTGGCTACAAGGGCACCCTATTGACTCATGTCCAGCTTCTCATCCATTGTAATCCCCAGGTCCTTTACTTCAGAACTGCTACTTAGCCATTCCGTCCCCAGCCTGTAACAATGCTTGGGATTCTTCTGTGCCAAGTGCAGGACTCTGACCTTGTCCTTGTTGAACTTCATCAGATTTCTTTTGGCCCAATCCTCTAATCTGTCTAGATCACTCTGGACCCTAACCCTGCCCTCCATCATATCTACCTTTTCTCCCTATCTTAGTGTCAGCTGCAAACTTGCTGAGGGTGCAATCCATCCCCTCATTCAGGTGATTAATAAAGATGTTGAACAAAACCAGCCCTAGAACTGATCCTTGGGGCGCTCTGCTAGAGACCGACCACAGAAGAAAACCCTGAGGGGCAGCATCAAACAAATGAGCTGAGTGCTAAAGTTTTGCTAGAGAAGAGGTGGCTAAATATTAGGGAAAGGCTTCAAAATCAGGGAAGCAGAGATCTCGGTGAAAACGTAAAGACTCTCTCCCTTCATAGCAAGTGATGAGTTATGGCCAGTCTCTGCCATGCTGTTGATGCCACACGCAGGCTCCTGGGCACCTTCTGAAAGAAAAGATTAGTTTTGCCAGGAAAAAAAATGAAATTATTCCCAGTTCTGCAGCGCCCCCTACTGGGGAGCCCTGGCTGCCAGAGTCTCCTATTCCCAGGCAGCCTTTTGCACGGCGCTCCTAGAGCTCCTATGATCCCAGGTCCTTAGCCTAGGAAGCTACAGCTGAGGTTCATCGAGCTAATTCAATGGCCCTTAAAGGCAGTAGAAAGATGCCGCTCAGGCCTGACAATGAGGAGGGAGGCCAATTGGCCAGCAGTTCTAAACTAGCTGGAGCTCCCAGCCATCTTGGCTGCTACTGCAGCAATGGAGGTGACCAGGGCCCCAGGCCCTTTAGATCAGTGCTGGCGCCCTGTGTGGTGTGCTCTGGTGAGCTCTGAGGGCTGCCTGAGGGAGGCTTGCCTCAGCCACTCCCCTTCCACCTGAGGCCCCACCCCTTCCAGGTGGGGAGTGCCGTCCCCTCCTCCTCCGCCTTGTCCAGGGGCACAGTGACTCTGCAGCACATCAATGGTCTTTCTATCTGGCCCATTCTGGCTGTTTCATGGCCTACAGGAAATGGGTTGCTTTTTCTGGCCTGCCTCCTAGGGGATCGCTCTCCACAGGACAGGAGCCAGTGCCAGAGCTGGCAATAGTAAGGCAGCTTTGTTGGTGTCCCCATCAGGGAGGCTACCGAATGAATCAGAAAGGAGAAAGAATGACCCTCTAGCTCTAGCAAAATGTAGGACAATGTAGCATTTTAAAGACTAACAAGATGGTTTATTAGATGCTGAGCTTTCGTGGGCCAGACTCTAGCCCACGAAAGCTCATCATCTAATAAACCATCTTGTTAGTCTTTAAAGTGCTACATTGTCCTACATTTTGCTTCAGCTACCCCAGACTAACACGGCTACATTTCTATCACTATTCCTCTAGCTCTAGAGATTCTGGACCAAAATCGGTTGATGTAGTTGTGCCCAGTTTACACCAGTGGAAAATTTGGCCCATACTTGCTAAAAACAGGATTGAGGCAAGAGTGATTACGTGGGAGATTGTCCTGTCAGTGATTGCATTGCACTTGTCCTTGGGTCTGTTTCATTCTCCGGTGATATCAGTGCGGACTAAAGGGGCTGCTACACTTTGTACCAGCTCAAGTGGTACAAAGCTATCAAGTGGCATCTTGTGATTTGAAAGACTGTTTCGTTTATCTAGGCAAGCCTGCAGTGTGTTTGCAGTCACTCAGTCTACCCAATGTCGACTTTCTCAACCCACGTTATCACACTGTCATGCAAAGAGGCCTCACACATTTGACCTGCTAGCTTTTCTACTTCCAGAACCATCCCTTTTAACAGCGGCGTCTGTGGGATGTGCTGTAATCATTAGAACTACTCATCAGCACAATGGCAAGTAATTCCGCATGATATGTAGAAGGAAGTGTTTGACCTGGATGGTTTCCTACAAACAAAGAGGGAAGAGAGAGATTCCAAGGTCTTTTCTCTATGGCTACGTCTAGACTGCAAGCCTCTTTCGAAAGAGCATCTAGACTGCAACCAATACTTTCAAAAAAGCAAGCTGCTTTTTCGAAAGAAAGCACTCAGGCAGTCTGGATGCTCTCTTTCGAAAATGCCTTGTTTGCATTCAAGAACGCCTTTTTTCGAAAGAGCACTTTCAAAAAAAGGCGTTCTTCCTCGTGAAATTAGGTTTACCGCCGTCAAAAGAAAAGCTGCGTTCTTTCAATTTAATTTTGAAAGAACACAGCTGTAGTCTAGACGCAAGTGAAGTTTTTTCGAAAAAAGGCTACTTTTTTTGAAAAAGCCCTTGAGTCTGGACACAGCCTATATTAGCCTTCTGGCTGACATTCCAGCAAGAAAAAATTCAGTTCGCAAGAATAGTTGCTGAAAAGGAAAATACTGAGAATAGTCGCATTTTCACCATGAATACACCTACAAACACATTTTCACGTGTGCCATAGTGCATGGCCATCTTGGATGTCCTATGTCAGGGGTGTCCAAACTTTTTTCAAAGAGGGCCAGATTTGATGAAGTGAACATGCGTGAGGGCCGACCATTTTGCCTGACATTCTTTGAACCATTAAAATTAAATGCAAATTAACTATTTTATGCAAAGTTTATTGCAAACGGCATACTTTTCATTTCGTCACATGGATGACAAATCTAAACAGGTGTTAAATCACTCTGCCTTTCATATCTGAAGGCCAGATGAAAAAAAAATCCAGGAAGCTGAAATATATGTCAGGAACATTGTAAAGTACATTACATATTATTGGTAATAAAGGTTGTCTGTCAACTTTTAAGTTCAAAAAATATGAACAGGAACATAACACCAAGTATACATGTTGTGTCCAAATATATTTATAACTGATTTAGACCAACTGACATTAACTGAGATTTTACAACGTATTCATCTCAATACATATGGATTCGTTGGGGGCCATAAAAGATAGATATTGCCAAATTACCTGGGGGGCCATATTAAACTGGAACACGGGCCGCAATTGGTCCGTGGGCCGGACTTTGGACATGCCTGTCCTATGTGATTTTGGACGTCATCTAGGCCACACTAGACCTGGAAGGTCAGCTTAAGGTACACAACTCCAGCTACATAGAATTTGTAGGTGGAGTCGGCTTCCCTTAAGCTGAACTTGGCACCATTCACACTTTGGAGGCTGAGGGGAGCAACAACTGCAAATGCCTTCCCTTACTCCTCGTGACTGCAAGGAGTACAGACGCTGATTAGAGCTGCCCTCAGCATTTGATTTACAGGTCTGTGCTAGACCTGCTAAATTGAACACCAGAATGTCGAACTCCGACGCAGCGAGTGAAGATGTTCCCCCAGAAACAAAACCATGGGACTTAGGTGACCTGTGATACTGGGCTAGCTTGTGGAGTATTTACGTTGTTGAGTGCCTTCCACGAGGCGTACAGATAGTTCGGAATAACTACGTAGTTAGAACTATCTAGCCCGTGCCGCGTGTCGCCGCGCGGCACGGGGTTCGCACTAGCCGGCTTTTAAAAATGGCAGAGCCGGCTTTATGCTAATGAAGCCCGGGAAATTCAAATCCCGGGCTTCATTAGCAAGTTCGGTATGCATACATTACCCCGCTAGTTCGAACTAGAGGGGTAATGTAGACATACCCTGTTAGACCAGTGTTTTTCAAGCTTTTTTTTCTCATGACCCGGTTGAAGAAAATATTTGACTACGGTGTGTGGGCTCCCGGCAGAGCTGAGGAGGAGAGCTTTGGGGTGTAGGAGGGGGCTCTGGCTTTGGGGAATGTCAGGGCAGTGGCAGGAGTGGCTTACCTCGAGTCGCTCCCGGTTAGCAGGGGTGCTAAGGCAGCTTCCTGCCTCTCCTATCACTGCAGACCAGGCTGCACCCCAGAAGCAGCCAGCAACAGGTCCCCAGCCAATGGGAGTGCGGAGCTAGTGCTAAGGGAAAGGGCCGTGAGCAGAGCCCTGTGCGCTAGACTCCCCCCACACCTAGGAGCCAGGCCTGCTGCCAGCCACTTCTGGGGCACAGCACAGTTTTGTGCCAGGACAGGCAGCCTAACTTAGCCCCCCACTGCTCACCTGATCCCCTGCAGCAATGAAACCCAGTGCCCGACATTCCACCACCCAGTCCTGGGTCATGACCCATAGTTTGAAAACCTCTGGGCTAGAGAAGCAGCCAAAGTTGTTCTTCTTTCTGTGAGCCAAAGGAATTGTCAGAACCTTTTGTGGTTCACCCTTCCCCACAGTTCATGCTACTTCCAAGTGAGGATCACACCAATCTGGTTTCCATTTCCTGGAGATTAAATTCCTGTGTTTCACATCATTTTAGCTTAGTCAGAACTTCCCAGCAAAGCAACTCCTCCACTTTCTATGTGTGTCGAGGGCAGCCTCCTGCGTATCAGTGCACAAGGCAATACTTCATGCTTCCTGAACTACAGGGAGCACAAGTTCAGCTCTTCTCTTTCCCCCCTGCAAACTTAATTAACATTAATCCTTTCGGAAAGACACTAACTTTTTCCCCTTTCACTCCCTGATGTGCTACATCTCAAGGAGAAGGAGGAATGAGAATGTCTCTATGAAAAAAAAGTTGGCAAAAGGAATCAGGTAGGTATGTCTGGGGCTACATCTAGACTACAATCATAGAATCGTAGAATACTAGGACTGGAAGGGACCTCAAGAGGTCTTTGAGTCCAGTCCCCTGCCCCCATACAATACTTTATTGGAAAAAGGTACGCACATTGCAGAGCGCAATATGCGTACCTTTTTTGATAGCTTTGTCGGAAGAGGTTTTTCCGAAATTTGGCCCGTCTATACGGAGCCAAATTTCGGAAAAACCTCCTCTTTCAGGAGAGCCCTTTTTCCTCATGGAAGGAGGAAGACAGGGTTTCTGAAAGAGCACATCTGCTCTTCTGCAAAAAAAAGCGGAAGAGCAGAGGTGTTCCCTGGACGCGGCGGAGTTTTTCCAGAATACTTCCAGTATCCCGGAAAAACTCCGTAATCTAGATGTAGCCTGGGAAACAAATGAACAACTGCCATCTATCGAAACAACAACTCGATAGTGCCAATATGAAGATGTTCTTTTGAGGAGAGAGATTTTTCAGTGAGGCGCCCCAATACTTATTAGCCAGGATGGATAGGAATGGTGTCCCTAGCCTCTGTTTGTCAGAGACTGGAAATGGATGACAGGATGACACTTGATGATTCCCTATTCTGTTCAATCACTCTGGGGCATCTGGCATTGCCCACTGTCAGAAGACGGGATACTGGGCTAAAGGACCTTCATTCTGACCCAGTCTGGCCGTTCTTATGTTCTTATGATAGAAAAATCCAAATTTGGGATTGGCACACACATTTTTAGTGAAGGGGCAAGGCAAGAAGTTAGGAGAGCCTGGTGAAAACTGAATTTTTTCTGCTTAGGCCTTTTCCTAGAATTATTATTAGTAAACCCATTGACTTCAGTTGTTCTACTTGGGAGATGCACGGCTAGAATCATAGTATCATAGAACCCTAGAACGGGAAGGGACCTTGAGAGGTCATTGAGTCCAGTCCCCTGCCCTCATGGCAGGACCAAACACCATCTACACCATCCCTGATAGATGGCTATCTAACCTGCTCTTAAATATCTCCAGAGATGGAGATTCCACAATCTCCCTAGACAGCTTATTCCAATGTTTAACCACCCGGACAGGAAATTTTTGCTAATGTCCAACCTAAACCTTCCTTGCTGCAGTTTAAGCCTAGTTTCTTTTCCTATTATCGGAGGGCAAGGAGAACAATTTTTCTCCCTCTTCCTTGTAAAACCCTTTTAGATAAAGAAAACAGCTGTCATGTCCCCTCTCAGTCTTTTCCAAAGAGAGTTCTACCCCAAACAAGTAAAAATTCTTCACCAAAAAAAAAAATTCTGCACATACTATTTTAAAATTCTGTAAAATTTTGCAAATGTTATTTGTCAGTAAATAAATGTGGAGGCCCCAGCATGGAAGGGGGAAATAGGGATGTCAAAATGCAATTACTTTTTTAATGGATTAGTCAACAGATTTTCTGTCGATCAGTCGATTAGTCGATGAGGATAGGCAGTCCCAGCATTCAGCCTGGCTAGCGCCGGTTCACAGCATAACCTCCCCAGCTGGTGCTTTGCATTGCACAGCCTAGGGAAACCTCCTGTGAAGGCGCTGAGTTGGTCTCTGCTCCACCCATTTCTGTTTGTTCATCACCACAGAGACGCCAGGCTGAATGAAATGAAACACATGGAGGAGAGACTGTGCAATGCAGAACGGTAACTAGTGTCTGTGTGGGTACGTCTATACTACATGCCTCTGTCGCCAGAGGCATGTAGATTTGTTTACTCGGCAGAGGGAAATGAAGCAGAGATTTAAATAATCGCCGCTTCATTTATATTAAAATGGCTGCCGCGCTGTGCCGATCAGGTGTTTGTTGGCACAGCACTGTAGTCTGGACGCTCCGCGGTCGACATCAAAGGCATTTGTCGACCTCCCCGGTAAACCTCATCCCAGGAGGCATAACAGGGAGGTCAACAAATGCCTCTGATGTCAATCGCGGAGCGTCCAGACTACAGCACTGTGCTGACAAACAGATGATCGGCACAGTGTGGCAGCCATTTTAATTTAAATGAAATGGCGTGGAACGAGGCGTACAGATAGTTCGGATTAGAAGCCTAATCCGAACTATCTAGTCCGTGCCGCGTGTAGCCGCGCGGCACGGGGTTCGCACTAGCCGGCTTTTAAAAATGGCGGCGCCGGCTTTATGCTAATGAAGCCCGGGAAATTCAAATCCCGGGCTTCATTAGCAAGTTCGGTATGCATACATTACCCCCCTAGTTCGAACTAGGGGGGTAGTGTAGACATACCCTCAGAGGGAGTGAACAGAACAAGTAATAATCAAGGGATCCCTCCCCTGTCACCTATTACCAGCTTCTGGCAAAGAGAGGCTAGGGACACCATTCCTACCTGTCCTAACTGATAAATTCATGGAGGTTAGATCCATTAATACTTATCTAGCTCTTTTTTGAATCATGTTAAAGTCCTGGTCTTCACAACATCCTCTGGCAAGGAGTTCAACAGGTTAACTGTACGATATGTGTGAAGAAATACTTCCTTTTTTTGTTTGTTTTAAACCTGCTACCTATTAATTCCATTTGGTGACCCCTAGTTCTTATGTTATGGGAACAAGTAAATAATTTTTCCTTATTCACTTTCTCCACATATTCATGTTAAATAAGAATTTTACAAATGAATCAAGGGACGATGATACAGGTTGAACCTGTACTGCAGCATTCTCTGATCTAACAACATCCGTGGTCTAGCATGATTTTAGTTTGCCAGATGTCCACTTATCATGGATGTGGCCAAGTTTCCAGCAGTTCTATAAAGTTTGTTTACAGCCACCAGTCCTGGCTCTCAGTGTATAATTTACCCCTAAATGTCTTCTAAGAGCCCAGTAAGCAGTGGAAGTGCTAGTAATGCTGCTAGACAATATTAACCTCCTGTGATCAGCAAATTCTATGGTTTGGTATTGGTCAGGTCCCAAGGATGCCAGACTACAAAGGTTCATCCTGTACTTCCATTCTAAGACACGACTGATGTATATGTCCAGGTATTTAGGATAGGATTCAGCATAAGGTGGCAATGTTGTGTATTCTTTGGAATAAATGCAGTTAGAAGAGTCAGAAAAATCACCTGATGTTTACTTTGCTCTTCTTATCCTGTAAAAGCTAGGAAAAGGCATGGAATTCCTCATGTGGTGTTCTCCATTGTAGACCTATGGTTCTGTAACTGAGACGGCTGCCCCAGGGGGTTACAGAGCCTGGGACTAAGCCAACCTGATTGCAAAATGTGACCCACCTGTGGGGGAATCAGGCAATCAGGTGTCTGGTTGCTGGATCTTGCCCTCATGCCTGGGGTTCATGTGATTGCCACACTGGACATTGGGAAAAAAATTTCTTGCAGGTCAGATTGGCAGACCCTGAGGAGGGTTGGTTTTCTTTGCAGAAGGGGGCCAGGGTCACTTGCTGTTTTAAACTAGAGTAAATGGTAGATTCTCTATAACGTGACGTGTTTACATCATTAACTCAGCCAGAAGTTAGGGATGTATTACAGGGGTAGGCAGGAGAGGTTCTGGGGTCTGAGATGAGAGAGAGAGGGAGATTTGTGTATCTGCCTGTCTGCAAATTGTGAATCCATTTGTTCAAGTACGCCTCCAAATTTGGTAGGCAGCTTCCTCTTATCCTATCTTAAAACAAGGCCAAGGTTTGGTTATACCAGGAAAATGGGATGTGTCTGGAATTTGACTGTTTCCCATTACATGGAAAGGGAGGGGACTGAGTGAAGGGGTGTTGTACTCACAGTCACCACTGGGGGCAGCGAGCACAGAGGACAGCTATACTGCAGAGTGACCACTGGGGGCAGCCACGCCAGGAGGGGAGTGGCCAGCTGGGGATGGGGCTCACCATATTGCCCAGGTAAGTGGCTCCCCTGCCCCAAACTCCTACCCCCAACCCTTAGCCCTTGCCTGAGGAGCGCCAACAGAAAGCTTGTGACTTCCCCCCTCGTCTAGTAACCAATAAAGAGCAGAAGGTGGCGGCCTTCACAGAGATGAAGGGCCAGGCTTAATTGATAACAAATCCCAGGGAATAAGTTCCAGGTAGGAAGTTCATAGCAGCTAGGGGAAAGCTCCGGATGAGACCCTGATTAATCAGGGAAGAGACAGAGACCCAGAGGGTAATTTAAGAGTCTGAGTAGGAAGGGAAAACGTCAGGACAGCTAAAGGAGCAGAGCTCTCTGTTCAGATCAGGGTCCAGAGTCAGACTGGGTTCTGTTCCCTGACTGGCCTTGAGGAAGGGTGTGGACAAACCCACTGCAAAACGTATCAAGCCCCATGGAAGGCTGCAGGCTAAGTCCCAAAGAGAAGCTGAGGAAAAGCCCTGGAGATGGCAGAAGGCTTTTATCTGCCTGAGAGTCATTTGGGGACTTTCACTTTGGACAGCTGTGGCCCCAGAAGGGGCAGACTTAAAACAGTTGCTTAGCCAGGGGCCTGAGAGAAACCAGAGCAACTGTTGGCAGGAGAGCAAGTGATCTGTTAGGTCATGGTTGACCACAAGGGGACACTGAGTACAGAGAGCACCAGGGCCATCCTGAGGGAAGCCTGAGGCAGCACCCCAGTGCCCCAGACATGGGGCAACGTCCTCTCACAGGCCCCACCTTGCCCCCACTCCACCCCTTCCACAGGAGTATCTCCCCCATTTGGTAACAGTATAGGGCACAGGACGCTGAGTTAATTCTGTCCAAAAGGATTCATTGTTACAATTTACTTTAAGAAAACCCATACAGAGATCTGACTGGAAATCTGAGAGAAAGTTTCACATGAAAAGCCCTTCACTACCAAACAGGCATTGTGTTCTGTCTTACATAAACACATTAGCAGAGACAACACTGCACTGTGGGAAAGGAAAAATGAGCAAAGAGGCTTCCAAGCTGTCCTAGCATCGCACTACAGTACGGAAGCACAGCACCCAGAGTGCTACAAAGTAGCTAAATGCCTGGCAGGCTTTCAGTGCTAGCCCTGGTGTTGCTTGAGGGGAGGGATGTTACGCTGCTACGTTGCACCATGAATGAGACGCCAAGATACCTGCTCCGAAAACTGGCACTTGGATAAAGCATTTTCAACCAAACAAACATATGCTCCAAAACACACACGCAACCAGAAAGATGCTTCTGAAATGACATCGCAGGCTCCGGGGAATGACACCGCAAGTGGTTTTCATTTGCTCGATGTTTCATTTCTTGTGGTATGGGGTTTTCCTTACAGGAAGCAAGCTGAACTTCCTTGCATCCCCGAGCAGAAATCATGAAATGTTGTTTTTGTTCAAAAACACGTCGAGAGCCTGGTGTCTCTCGCTCTTGTGAAACAGCCTCAGTGAATAGTCAGTCCATCCTCCCCTCCCGTCTCCTGTCTGAGTCCTTTTTTGTCCTCAGCAAATGCAATCTTCAGAATACACACATAGTATTCCCTGTAAGCTGAACATCTGGGCAGCCACCTAGAAGAGAGTCAGGTGCTGCCCAGCTGATTAGCAGAGTGCCCACAGCCAATGGTCTGTGTTTCTATTGGTGGTGCACATCAGCACATGCCTTGGTGCACAGAACAAAATGTATTCCGCAGATGAAAAAATGAGAAGGAGCATTGCACACAGGTCTCCCGAATGGTGCTGGTGCACAGGGGCATCAGTGAATGTGCCTGATACTCCTCTAAATCATGGCGGCTTTGCACTGCTTTACCAGCACAAAGCTGTCCCCTGGCCAGCCACGGCAGCCTCCCCCAGTACAAGAATATTATCTCCTGATACAGCCACCATCGTCATTCCCACCATCCTCTTCCCCCTGCAGTCAGCAGCAGAGGGTGTGAGCAGGGACAATAGGATGGGGCGCCAGTGATCCCTGGCCATTGCTGCTAGTCAGGTCCAGTAACAGCCACTCTGAGCGGGTCAGCCTGAGGCTCAGGCAGCCTCCAAAGTCAATGGTAGTTGAGAGAGCCCCTGAAAGGCACCATGGGACCTTACCACAAAGTCCCAAACTTTTTAATCGCTCTTCATGTGGGACCCGTTCCAAACCCCTAATCATTTTTGCTGCCCTTCTCTGAACCTTTTCCAATACCATTGACAGCAATGGAACCAAGAGCAGAGCCATGTGACCTGCGCTGGTTTAATGGTGTATGTTGTAAGCAAGTGTGAAGCGGCATACTACTTTTTAAAGGGCCAGGCTGTGGCTGGCAGCCTGGGGTAACCACGGAGGTCTGCTGGGGTTATTTAAACAGGAACACTTAGCTGTCTAGGAAGATAGGGGAGTACCAGCTGTGAAGGCTGCAGAGAGTGAAGTTTTCTCTCTCAGGCTTGAGGAGACCAACATAACCTTGATGTGTGGACTTGAAGTTTGAGAGTTCACAATCAGGGCCCTATTCACTTTTATCCTGAAACCTCATTAGAAGGGGACCTGCTCTTCTGTGAGGTTATGTCTACACTGGCATGATTTTCCGAAAATGCTTTTAACGGAAAAGTTTTCTGTTAAAAGCATTTTCGGAAAAGCGCGTCTAGATTGGCAGGATGCTTTTCCACAAAAGCACTTTTTGCAGAAGAGCATCCGTGGCCAATCTAGACGTACTTTTCTGCAAAAAAGCCCCGATCGCCATTTTCGCGATTGGGCCTTTTTTGCGGAAAACAGTACGGTGCTGTCTACACTGGCCCTTTTGCACAAAAGTCTTTCGGAAAAAGACTTTTGCCCGAACGCAGGTCACATGGCTCTGCTCTTGGTTCCATAGCTGTCAATGGCATTGGAAAAGTTTCAGAGAAGGGCAGCAAAAATGACTAGGGGTTTGGAACGGGTCCCATATGAAAAAGACTTTTGCCTGGGAGCAGCATAGTATTTCCGGAAAAGCACTGACGATCTTACATGAGATCGTCAGTGCTTTTGAGGAAATTCAAGCGGCCAGTGTAGACAGCTGGCAAGTTTTTCTGGAAAAGTGGCTGATTTTCCGGAAAAACTTGACAGTCTAGACACAGCCTCAGTGTGTGTTGGCTCCTCCTTGCCCCAGGGCATTAAAGTTCACCCATTGCTGCCTCAACTGCAGGAAATTCAGCGAAGGCCAAGCCAGGTTGCAAGGGGGAATATGGGGACGCCACATGACTTTACAGAAGGGATTCCCTGATGTTTGCTGGCACAACCTCAGTTTAATGATGTATCTCCTGCTGGAGCCCCAGACAGAATGGAGAACGCAATTTTGAAGAGCAAAATCATGTCCTCCACACAGCATGACTTCACACACACTGAGGGTATGTCTAGACTACATGGCTCCGTCGACGGAGCCATGTAGACTTGTTTGTTTGGCAAAGGGAAATGAAGCGGCAATTTAAATAATTGCGGCTTCATTTAAATTTAAATGGCTGCCCCTCTCTGCCAATCAGCTGTTTGTTGGCAGATCGGGGCAGTCTGGATGCTCCCCTGTCGATATGAAAGCCCTTTATCGACCTCCCCGGTAAACCTCATCCTACGAAGCATAACAGGGAGGTCGATAAAGGGCTTTCAGGTTGGCACGGGAGTGTCCAGACTAGCGGCTCAGTGTGGCAGCCATTTAAATTTAAATGAAGCCGTAATTATTTAAATCGCGGCTTCATTTCCCTCTGCCAATCAGCCTAATCTACATGGCTCCCTCGAAGGAGCCATGTAGTTTAGACACACCCTGAGTGTGCACTGTCATGCTGCACGGGGAGCACCATTTTGCTCCACAACATGGCATCCTCTGCACCGTGTGATCTTGTCCATTGTGTGGCGCATTGGACACCATGTTGTACAGCAAAATGGAGTCCTCCGTGCATTGTGACCTCACAGGCACGGTGTATATGAGGTCACCCTGTGCAGAGCAAGATGGCATCCTTGGTACATAAGGGCTCCCCTCCCATCACCTCTGCTGTTATGCAACCCCAGTTGGGATTGCAACCCATAGCTGGGGAGCCTGTACCTTTCAGCAAGGTTTTAAACTCTGATTTAATCATGATCGTTACAAATTAGTCTTCTGTTCCCAATAGCTCTGTTCATGACCTAAAATGTTTGCCAGGCACTCAAGTTGTGTATTAATCTCTATTCAGATAGAGTTTTATTTCTAATGAAAGAGGAGACTAAAGCATGCCTTTTTTTCTCTCTCTCTCTCAAGGACTTGGCATAGTGGTAGAGATGTAGCCGTGTTAGTCTGGGGTAGCTGAAGCAAAATGCAGGACAATGTAGCACTTTAAAGACTAACAAGATGGTTTATTAGATGATGAGCTTTCGTGGGCCAGACCCACTTCCTCAGATCAAATAATGGAAGAAAACAGTCACAACCATATATACCAAAGGATACAATTTAAAAAAAAATGAACACACATGAAAAGGACAAATCACATTACAGAACAGAAGGGGGATGTGGGGGGGGGGGAGAAGGAAGGTGAATGCCAGTGAGTTAATGATATTAGAGGTGGGGAAGGGGAAATGTCTGTGAGTTAATAGTATTAGAGGTGATAATTGGGGAAGCTATCTTGGTAATGGGTAAGATAGTTGGGGTCTTATTGAGTCCGGTGTGGAGGGTGTCGAATTTTAGCATGAATGCCAGTTCAGAGGATTCCCTTTCAAGTGCAGATTTGAATGTCTTCTGAAGTAGGATGCAGGTTAGCAGGTCATTAAGACTGTGTCCTTTCTGGTTGAAATGACAAGAAACTGTTTTCTCTTTGTGATCTTGTCTGATATCTGTTTTGTGGGCATTAATCCTTTGGCGAAGTGTCTGAGATGTTTGTCCAATGTACATAGCAGACGGACACTTTCGGCACATGATAGCATAGATTATATTTCTGGATGCGCAGGAATATGTGTTCTTGATCTTATAACTCACTTGGTTAGGTCCAATAATGGTATCAGCAGAATGAATATGTGGACAAAGCTGTCAACGGGGTTTGTTGCAAGGGAAGGTACCAGGGTTGGTATTAGTGTGGTATGTCCTGTGGTGGTTGGTAAGAATCATCTTGAGGTTAGGTGGTTGTCTATAGGAGACTATGGGTCTGTCTCCCAGAGCCTCTTTGAGTATGGTATCCTGTTCCAATATAGGCTGTAGTTTATTGATAATGTGTTGGACAGGTTTAAGTTGGGGGTTGTAGGTGATGACAAGTGGTGTTCTATTGTTGGTTTTCTTGGGTCTGTCTTGAAGTAGATGGTTTCTAGGTATTCGTCTGGCTCTTTCAATTTGCTTTTTTATTTCTCTGGGTGGGTAGTTGAGGTTTATAAATGCTTGGTAGAGATCCTGAAGCTTCTGGTCTCTGTCAGTGGGATTAGAGCAGACTTGGCAGAAATGGACAAATTTTCTCTTCCAGGAAACTTAATGAAGAATGGATTTTTCCATTCGGAAAGATTGTTTATGATGGCTTGTTTAGCAAGTTTGTGTTAACACGGGGCTATGTCTATGCTGCCATTTTTTGCGGCAGAAGATATGCAAATCACACTCTTATGTGCATATCTTCTGACGATCCTTTTTGCGGAAGAGGTGATAGCTGAACAAATGAAGTTTGGTGGGCTCTGGCTTAAACAACATACTGCCAGGTAGCATGCTATGATTCCGTGTTTCAAGAATAAGTTCTGAATGGAGTTGCCTGCAGACAGTTGGACGTGTCATCTTCTTATACAGGATGAATTTCTCTAGTCCAGCACACTCTGGTCTGGATACATCTGAGGTCTGGCATGATTTTAGAGAGCTGGATATCCACTTATCATAAGTGTGGCCAAGTTTCCTGCAGTCTCATAAAGTTTGTTTACAGCTACCAGTTCTGGCTCTCAAAGCTTTGTGCTGTTATTTAGCTCTAATTTACCCATAAATGTCTTCTAAGGGCATGTCACTACATTAGGAAACTCTTTTGAAATAACTAAAATCGATTTAATAACTCCAAATTACAAAATCGATATAGCGGGTCCACACTACGGGGAAGCCTCGAAATTAATCTGAGGCAGACTCTGTTAATGTGGATGCCCTCCCTCGACGTAGAGCCTCGGGAAGCACTGGGGAGTAATTAGTTCAAATTACACCGGGGAGCAGTTATTTCGAAATAGCACTGGAGTGTCCACATTACCGCTATTTTTAAATAACTATTTTGAAATTAATGTTATTCCCTGAGAAAAGCAGTACCGATTTCTAAATAAGTGGCCCATCATTTCGAAATAATGGGCTTGGTAGTGGATGCTCCACTTATTAATTCAACCTAGGGGGATTTATTTTAAAATGAAGCCCTTGTGTAGACCAGGGCTAAGAGCCTAGTAATCAGTGGAAGTGTTGGTAATACTGCTAAACAATATTGACCTTCTGTAGTTTGGAAAATTCTCTAGTTCAGCACCAATCAGGTCCTGAGGGTGCCAGACAAAAACGATTCTACCTGTACTAATCTAGGATTTGTATTAGTCTAGGAAAAAGTGTCTTGGTCTTTTCTGAGTCTCTCGGGTCCAGTGATAAAAAGATGTAGCTATCTTCAGCAACATTTCTGGAAGGATTCACTTAATCCCTATTTTAACTCAGCAGCTAGAGTGTTTCACTGTACAAGTTTTGTTCCTTATGGGCTGGAAAAGTGGATTCAGTGTAACTTAGATGTCAGGCTCTTCTGACAGATATCAGGTTCCACACTGCACCTACTATATAATCGGAATGATCCCTGTCTCTCTCACTGTTCAGAGTTGAAAGCAGCTCGTCTTTCATCTCGTAGATTTAAAGACACAGATTCAGCAAGGTGCATAATGCAGAAATTGCTACATTGGATCAGATCTGTGATCTATCTGGTGCAGTGGTAATCAGTTTGCAGTGGTTCGGCAGCCACAAGAGTGTGAATTAATGTGACGGGGAAATGTTTCATTCTATATTTTTCTTGCAGCAAAATATCTGACCAAGTATTATTATAATAGTCTTCTTCTTAAACCCTTGTACTCCGAGCGGAGCATAAGTCTTCTACAAGTCTCCGCCACTTCGCTCTGTCTTGAGACTAAACTTCTAGCTGACTCCAGGAGTACCCCAGTTGTTCTCCTTCAATCTCAGTAGATCTTCTCCATGTTTGAGGTCTTCCTTTTTTGCATTTTCCTTGTGGGTTCCATATGAGAGCTTGACTGACTATGCTGGTTTTCTGAGAGTGTAGCCTAGCCATCCCCATTTTCTTTTCTTGATTTGAACGTCAAGTGGTTCTTGTCCTGCTCTGTTCCAAAGCTCCTCATTTGTGACAAAGTCTTGCCATTTGATTAGTAATAGAGAGGTAGCTGTGTTAGTTTGATCTTGCTAAACAAAAGGGAAAACTATGTAGCACTTTAAAGACTAACAAGATGGTTTAATAGGTGATGAGCTTTCGTGGGCCAGACCTACTTCCTCAGATCATATTCTGAAATAAAATTGGCATGACCATATATACCAAAGGAATACAATGAAACAAGTGAACACGTTATTATTGTCAGTTTAATAATGTGTTCACTTTTTTCATTGTATTCCTTTGGTATATATGGTCATGCTAATTCTCTTTCAGAATATGATCTGAGGAAGTGGGTCTGGCCCACGAAAGCTCATCACCTATTAAGCCATCTTGTTAGTCTTTAAAGTGCTACATAGTTTTGCCATTTGATGTGAAGGATGTACCTCAAGCATCTGTTTATGAATGTCTGCAGCTTGTGATTTGAAAACTTTTTAGTATGCCAGGTCTCGCATCCATACAAGAGTGCACTCTTCACATTTGGGTTGAAGTTTCACGGTTTCATCTTCGCAGATATTATTTGTGAGCTCCATAGGGGATGAAGAATCTTGAAGGCAGCTGTTGCTTTCCCTATCCTAGCACTGATATCCTTGTCTCTTCCTCCATCTCTGCCCATAATACTTCCCAAGTAGATGAACTGCTCCACATCTCCCAGTGTGATGAGCACAATAGTACTGATTGACTAATAACTTCGACTGGTTAATAGTTAAATCATACAGTGTTTTGAGCCACAGGAGATACATGAAAGAGCCACTTGCAGTTCTTGAGAGCCAATCTGAATATCACTGATCCACAATGTCTTGTCTCCACAGTGGCAAGTGCCAGAAACATCAGGCCACCTCTGATAACTATAGGCAGACGTGGAATTATCTGGCCATAACTTAAACTTAAAGTCAATGGCTGTGTCTAGACTGGCAAGTTTTTCCGCAAAAGCAGCTTCTTTTGCGGAAAAACTTGCCAGCTGTCTACACTGGCCGCTTGAATTTCCACAAGAACACTGACGATCTCATGTAAGAAGTCAGTGCTTCTTGAGGAAATACTATGCTGCTCCCGTTCGGGCAAAAGTCCTTTTGCGCAAAAGCTTTTGCGCAAAAGGGCCAGTGTAGACAGCTCAGATTTGTTTTGCGCAAAAAAGCCCCGATTGCGAAAATGGCGATCGGGGCTTTTTTGCGCAAAAGCTTATCTAGATTGGCACGGATGCTTTTCCACAAAAAGTGCTTTTGCCGAAAAGCGTCCGTGCCAATCTAGGCGCTCTTTTCCGCAAATGCTTTTAACGGAAAACTTTTCCGTTAAAAGCATTTGCGGAAAATCATGCCAGTCTAGACGTAGCCAATGGGCTTACCTATGTGCTTCAAATTAGTCCAGGTCTACACAGGCGGAGAAAATCAATGCAAGATATGCAATTCCAACTATGAGAATTGTGTAGCTGGAGTTGACGTATCTTGCATGGATTTTCCGGGGCAGCCCTACAGCAGGTGGTTGATTGGAGAGTTTTTTCCTTTCAACTTCCCTTTCTCCTCGCAAATGCAAGGAGTTCTGGGGTTGACAGGGGCATCCTCAGCATTTGATTTAGTGGGTCCTTACCAGACCCACTAAATTGAACACCAGAAGATCAATCTCTAGAGTGCCAGTCTTCCTGCAAGTATAGATGTGGCCTTAATCATATGCTTCAGTACCTTGCCAAATCAGAGCCCATGTCTGGAGTTTCTTTTTCAGATGGGAAGGTAAATTTCTGCTTATGCATGTTTCTATTTTGAAAGAGAGTACCCATAAGAGTATTAAACAAACAGTTCACAAAGGAGGAAACTGGGCAACAGAACTAGAGGTGGCCCTTGGTCCATTAACACCCATAGTAGTCTGGGGAGATGGGTTTCCATTAGTCAGTATGCTCAAATGATTCCTCAGAAATGCCGACCCTACTTTCAAAATGCTGTGAAATTAGAGGTGGACTAGAATCAAACTCTCAACTCAAAACTTTGGCTCTGGGTCTGGGGAACCTCAGTTTGGCAGATTGGGCCATCCTGAGGATGCGTTATCTGGCTTTTAAAACATAATGAACAGTGTGCTAGGAATGGTTTTGTCCAGTATCAAAAAAATGTTGCTGTCTATGACTAACATGACATCATCTTCTCTAACACTGAACCTTCCAGCTCTGAGGGAAAATAGGGAGAGCAAATAGCGATCTCATACTCTAATAATAAATTTGCCATTTTTCTTTATTAAAGTAAGACATGTGAGTATTAAAAACTCATGTTACAAGGGGGAAAAGTTGCATGTTTTCTGTTGCTACTGATCTTTTTCAAGCCCTGAGCCAGAGCAAAATGGATGGAATAAAGTTAGAGAGGATTCGTTTTGTTTAATAAAATGTAAAACTACAATCCTGAAACAAGGATATTCTCTGATCCTCCATATTAATGGAAAGCTCTAAGTGAATTAGATTTCCATCCCATGGAAACTTTTGATATATGAACTTTTCTTTTTATCAAATCAGGACAAAACCCCTGCAATACCAGTATTGTTTGTGGAATAAAATGTCCTGAAAAAAAATCAGAAATGATGACATATTTCAGTTTGTCAGGTCAACTTTAAACTATCTCTCCCTCTGGGGGTGCATTGCCTCATGGGAGCCTCAATTTGAAACTGATGATGCCAACTTCCTCTATGGACAGGGGTCCCTGGCTTAATTATATCTCCCATGATGCACATGCAGTCATGTGACTCCCATGATCCATCACACCACTCGGTAGTCTGGTCTACACTAGACCAGGCAGGTCAGCTCAAGTTACACCATATGGCTATGCAAAATGCGTAGCTGGATTCAACTTGCCTTAAGCCAAGTTGCCTCAAAGGAGGCCAAGGGGCGCTCATGCTCGTTGGCTTCCCTTACTCCTTGCAGATTGAGGAGTACCGGACACAGGATCGGACTGCCCTAAGCATTTGATTTAGGGGTCTACACTAGACCTGCTCAATTGAGTGCTAGAAGATCAACCTCCAAAGAGTTGATTTTCTCTGTAGTGTAGATATGCCCAGAACTACTTCATTGTGTGCTAGATATTCTTTAGCTAGGAAAATGGGGCTTCCGATCTTTGAATACAACTCCCGGGATGTAATAGGATACTACAGAGGGATGCAATTTAATGTTAAACTGCCTCAGAACAAAACATTTCAGGTCAGTTTAACACACTGAAATATTTCAGTTCGGGGGAAATGGGAGAAATATTTCATCTTGGTAGGACTGGCCCACAACATTTTGGCACCTGAGGCGGGGAGCTCAAATGACGTCCCCATGCCCCTTTTCTCCTGCCTGCCTGTTATGTCTCTTGTGCCCTCCTTCCTCCAACACAGCACTCCACCATCTCTGTGCATCTAGAGCAGAGAGAATACATCTGCACCAGCCGCAGACACAATCTTCTACACTCTGGGTCTTAGTGGCGCCCCCCACAGTCTGGCACCTGAGGCAGCCACCTCAATTCACCTCATGGTAAGGCCAGCCCCAGAGAAAAATCACAACAATTTGGCACAGTCCCATCAGAAAGTCTTGATGTTGCAGAAACGTGTGTTTCCTAGAAACATCCTGGAATCTGTAACCTCAAAGCGGCGTGCTTACCCCACGGGTGTGGCCTGCTGGCCTATCGCATGGCACCGAGACCACATATAGATAGAATAATTTATCTGCTCCATAGCATTAGCTCAGGCTGTCGAGGCTCATGCACTAAGCTCCAGAGGTCCCAGGGTTGACGTTGCCTGTTGGCGTTACACATAGATGTGGGGCTAGGATTTGGAGAGCCTGTTATAGGGTTCTGCACTCCCTTGAATGCTCTTCTTCCCAGGAAGATTTGGGGAATGGTAGCAGGACATTGAAAAAGGAAGACAACCATGTGTGGCTCCATAACTTCCATCCCACAGAGATGATATCCTGAAGCCATAGTATCACACATGTACAGTCTCTGCTACAATACAGAATTATATTTGGAGTCAGTTCTTTGTTTGCTCTAAGTAGTGTAAAAGGTCCTTAAGCGGGGTCATATAGTTGCCAGGTGTCCAGTTTCAACCAAACATCTGGTTGATAAGGGACCTTTCCCAGCATGGTGAAAATGAGTGATTGAGTAAGGGGGGAGGATGAGCAACCTCTGGAGGGTGGAGACAGCAGGTTGGGGCCTCACAGAACAGGAGGTGCAAGGTTTCGTGCAGTCATAAAGGCACAATAACAACTCCCAGAGCTGTGTCAAGAGGTCTTTTGTGCAGGTTCTGGACTAGAAGTACAAAAGTCCTAAGAATTCACTAAACACTGCATGGGCCTTATTCTCATTTATGCCTCAACAAGAGCTGAGGTAAATTTTACGACCAAAAGTTTTTTTCAGGAAAAAAAATCAAATTGTGCATTTCCCAAATGTTGGTTTTGCCAAATTGTTCAGGGTGGGTTTGGTTGATTGTTTTTTTGTTTTTTTTTTTGAGGGGGGTGGGCGGAAGGAGGGAGAGATTCTCAGAATGGTTTGATCTGACATTCTTCTGCTCGTCTACTCTGCCTGATGCATCCTTAGCCCAGTTGTCAGCTAATTTCTAAGTGCAGAATCTTTCTGGTGAACACTGAGCAGAAGGAAAAATTGGGAAAATCCTGATGCCTCTGGGGCATGCGGGCAGAAGATGAAGGACATGTGTAAGTGAGCAAAAATTCTTGACTTGACAAGCACTCCCCAACTGGAATTTATGAGAATCCAGATATAATAAAATGATATTAGCTAGCATTTGGCTGTACTCTGTGTGCAGCAATGGAATGATGGCACGGAGACGAAGCTGCCACATCACACATTCTTGGCTTTTACCACAGCTTCCCTATTGAGGAAATGAAATCTTTCATTTTGTCGGTTAAAACTATAAAATACAAAAAAAATGAGACAAAAAATCAGTAGGCTTGGAAGGACAAGAGACAATAAGGCAGCTTTGCAAGTCAGGAGTTTCGTTTTCCCCAACTAAAAAGAAGAGATGCATATAGCAAATTGCCAAGCTGTGTTTTAAAAGGTTCTCTGTGCATCTTAGGGAACATAAATATTTCAGTAAAATAAGGGAAAACTTGGTCTTGGATTTTGGGTGTGTCAAAGCCTAAAGTGCATTTATGTCTAGAATAATATGTAGAAGTATCATCTTGCTGAACAAACAATGATGCTGTAAAGAGCGGGGGTTGGCTTATGAAGGGGTCATTGCGTTTTACCAGTTCTTTTTTAGCATGGGTGGGAGTCGGCAAACTTCAGTTCCCCGCCCAGCACTGCAAATCGCTGGCATGGCAGGACATTTTAAGTACCTGGCATGTCTGCAGGCATAGAGCCCCTCAGCTCCCAAGTCGCTGCTGTTCGCCGTTCCGGATCAACAGGAGTGGCAGCCAGCACATCCCAGAGCCTGCACTGCTTCCCACAGCTCCTATTGGCTGGGAACGGTGAACGGCAGCCAATGGGAGTGGAGAAGCTCTGTGCCTGCAGGCAGTCCAGGTAAACGATACGTTCCAACATGCCATTGGCTTATGCTGACGAGCTGGGACTGAACGTTTGCCATCTACGTCAGCTTATAAATATGTCATTGTGATTTTTACCAATTTTTTTTAACTTGGGAGGGTTGGCTTATGGTCGAGTACATACAGTACCTGCTTGCAGTTGTAAATTAATAGCAGTTGCACTGAAAAAAGTGTATTTTGCCCATTGTGTCTGAGTCATATTTCCTCACTTACAAGCAAAAATAGGACAAAAATCCTGGCCCATTGAAATCAGTGGGGGGGGGGGGGGGTTGCCATTGTCTTTAACAGGGCTAGGTTTCTATTACAGTTAACCCTGATGAAGCCAATGGGAGATTGAGTGGTAATCTATTCTGCTCTGATGCTTTCTTAACACAATTGTCTGCTCATTTCTAACTGCAGAATCATTTCTGCTGGTGGCAAAGAGGCAGGCAGAAAGAACTCCAGAGGTGTGGAAACTAGAGGTGTGGGGGTGCTGTAGCACCCCCAGGGTCCCAGCCTGCTACCTGGGGATCCCAGCTGCTGGCCTTGCATGTCGGGGCTTTGCTCCCAGCCTCAGCAGGGGGTGGGGAGCAGAACAGGAGTAAAGGGGTGTGTGTCAGCACCCCCACTCTTAAAAATGTTCCCGCGCCACTGAAGAACTCAGCCAGATTTTCAAGCTTCGGGTTGAGTGTGGCGCACCAGCAGCTAGGAAAGAAGCAAAGCAAAACAATTAGATTTGGAACCATTGAGAGAGTTTATATGTGCAACTCCCAGATGTCACTTGTACAGACCTGCTTTTCTGACAATAGCTGCAGCTTAGCTCAGCCTGGTGATGTTTTAAAACTCAAAGGTAAATGGCAACACGCAAAGAACCCAGAGAACAAAAGTGAGGAGCCCTGAAGCAGATTAATCTGAACCTGAAATATCAGCCTGGCAATGTTTCATTAACCCTTGTACAGGATTGACAGCAGAAAAGCTAACAGGAGCGAAATATGACACTGAGGCCTCTCACTGTGTCTGGACCAAGAGTTTTACAGAACTAAGACGATTAAGTCTTCCCATAAGACTGAAGCCTCAAAAAAACCAATGTTTCTTATATCCCAGGAGCTCCGAAGAGAATGTGCTTATGGGTTTCCACCTTGATTTCATGATCCTCAGCCTTTGATTTACCAAATCATTGTACAGAAGCAAAGTAGAAAGTTAAAGTCTGTGTGAAAAACTCATCCATATGCCAGGAAAGTCCAGGAATTTCTATTTTCAATGTTCCATAAGGAGAAGTGGGTTTGGGAAAGGTGGGTCCTTCAAATCTGAAAGTCCTATGAAACAGATGCATTTGTGTCTAGGTGTGGAATTTTCTCACTGGTCTTAGAGAAAATATCTCCTGGCCCCAGAAAACCAAGAGTTATCCTTCTCAGAGGAGTAGCTGTGCTAGTCTGTAACTTTAAAAAACTTCAAAAAACAGTGAGTGGTCCTCTAACACCTTAAAGACTAACTATATATAGTTAGTTGATCGGTTGACAGGGAACACCTTTGCCGACCGATCCTGTAAAACTCATTTCACGAGGCATAAGGGATCAGTCGGGAAAGGCTTTCCTTGTCGAACAATCTGCGTCTTGACTGCCGCGTTGTGCCGACGATCAGCTGAACCAGCACAGCGTGGTGGCCATTTTTATTTTAATGAAGTGGGGGATATCTAAATCCCCGCTTCATTGATTATGTTGGGTAGTCTAATTTATATGCCTCTGCTGGCAGAGGCATGTAGTCTAGACATACCCTTATAGGAGCCGGAGTAAGAAGTCCTCCAGCTTGACAGTATTTTGACACTCTTTTGAAATAACTGTCTGCAATGTAGACGCGGACTAAGTTATTTCGAAACAGCGTTAGTTATTTTGAAATAGTGTTGCAGTGTAGACATACCCTAAGGTGCTACAGAACCACTTGTTGGTTTTTACATTTTGTTAAGACTTATCCTTGTTTTCTTCCTTGTCTCTAAAAATGGCCTGGTTAATAATAGTGAAAGATAATAGTGAAATAATAGTGAAAACATCTGCAAGTGGGGTTACCTACCAGTATTTGCTCTATTTTTTTCCATGTGTGGATGGAATAAATTTTGTTATATGCATTGATGCATGTGTGGATGAGCACCACCAGTAGAAACACATGCTGCCGGCTATGGGCTCTCTTCTAATCAGCTGGGCAGCATTTGAATCTTTCCTGGATGGCTGCCCAAGTGTTTGGCTTACAGGAAACACTGTTACCTACTACATACTAATACATGGATGTATTAACACTAGTGAACAAAGATAAGAACTGAGGCCAGGTTTACACGTATAGGGAACATCGAATCAGGATACACAACTCCGGCTATGTTAATTACATAGCTGGAGTTGACGTATCCAGTTTTGCATTTCCCTGCTATCCCTATAGTGGGAGGTTGATGGGAGCAAAAGCTCCCATCGGTTTCCCTTACTCCTCGTGGGAGTACCCAGGGCTGGCCTTACCATGAGGCGAGCTCAGGTGCCAGACTGTGGGGGGTGCCACTCGGACCCAGAGTAGAAAATTGTATCTGCTGCTGGTGCATGTATTCTCTTTGCTCTAGATGCACAGAGATGGTAGAGTGCTGTGCTGGAGGAAGGAGGGCACAAGAGACATAACAGGCAGGCAGGAGAAAAGGGGTATGGGGGAGTCATTTGAGCTCCCCGCCTCAGGTGTCAAAATGTTGTGGGCCGGCCCTGGGAGTACTGGCAGTTGGAAGGGGCACTCTCTGAGTTTGATTTAGTGAGTCTTAATTAGACTCACTAAATCAAACTCTGGAAGATCAATTATGGCAACAGTGATCTTTTGTTTAGGGTAGACATGGTCTCAGAGAAACCAGAATAATAGGGAAAAAACAGTACAAAAGTCAATAAATCTAATGGCAAATTCCCTCCTCTATAATCTAATTGAAGCCCATTTCTTTTTAAAAATTAATTGCTTATAAAATCAGAAAATAAAGAAATGTGCAAGCCCTTCATGTAGGGCCAAAGCCTATTGAAATCAGTTCCCATTGACTGATGTGAATCCTATCATGGTTTGACAGGATAGATTACAAATATTCATGTAATATAGCTGGATTAATTTTCCATGTTCAGTTAAATTCCATTTTTGTTTATATTTCTGGTTAAATATGTTTGGGATAATGATCAGATGGGGGGGGGGGGGAGAAGGTCTCTGGAATTTGATAAATCAATTTCAAAATATTTTTACTTTTATGCTACTTAAACACTTTTTGTTATTGTTGTTATATCCAAATTTTAGGGATTTCCCTTTACTTGCTTAAATAATCACTTGATTATGTTTCCACTCCTAAGTGACTTTATGGCCATATTCGCTAGGGTTCATCTACACAGCAGCATTATTTCAGAATAATGGCCGTTATTCTGAAATAACTATGCGAGCATCTACACAGCAGTTCCATTATTCAGTATTTGGTCCTGCCATGGGGTCAAGGGACTGGACTCGATGACCTCTCGAGGTCCCTTCCAGTCCTAGTATTCTATGATTCTATGATTATTTCAAAATAAAATTGGAATAATGGATGGCTTATTCTGGGTTCTGTAAGACTCATTTCACGAGGAATAATGCCTCTTCTGAAATTGCTATTTTGAAATATCACTCCACTGCTACTATTTCAAAATAGCTCCTCCCCAGAGCCATTCCAAGTAATTACTTCCTAGTGCTTCCTGGGGCTCTAAATCAAGGTAGCGTGTCCACGTTAGGAGAGTCTGCCTCGGACTAATTTCAAGGCTTTCCTGTAGTGTAGACCCGCTATTTTGAAATAAGCTATTTCAGAGTATTTCTTCTGGAATAGCTTATTCTCAAATTACCCTGCTGTGTAGACGTACCCCTACAGATGTATTTCCACCTCAGATTCATAGTCATTTATTTTCTAGCATTGTCATTCCTGGGGAGCATATTCTGGTGATCTTTGAGGGGGTATAGGCCACAGATCTAACTGTGCAATCACAGACTGATCTACTAGGTCTTAGTGAGATAATGACTGGTACAAAAATAATAGAACAAATATTAACCAAAGGTAATATACAGCTCTCACAACTCAGCTGGTCACAATACACCAGACACTAAACAAAAGAGTGGTTAGGTTTATGACCCTCTGTAGGGTATAAAATTTTGTAATTGTTCCACTATCCTCTTGCTGAAGAATGTTCCAAAATATCGAGTTTACAACCCATGAGTTTTGTAACAGCAGCGGAAGGAATTATGACAGAGAGTTTCAAAGATACCAATGGGATTGGTTGCCCCATTAAATTTAATGGGAATAGGTCATCCAACTCTCTGGAAGGGGTTTCCAGAATTTCAGCCTACAACGTTTCCTCTCAACTTGCTCCAAAATTTTCTAGGAATTTGAACACTGTGAGCTCTTGAAACAAGGAAAATGGTGACAAAGTCTCAGTACACCTTTGAGAAAACATTCATAGAGTCCAAGGTGAAAGGGAACCATTGTGATCATCTGGTTGGACTACTCTTTGCATCACATAAGCTAGAGAACTTCCTCCTACATGAGCTACAACTTCCAAATTTCCTTGTAGAAATCAGCATATATGGCACTTTGTTTGGCATGTACTGGCCAGGGGTGGATGAAGAGATTGTGTGGTACCTTTTAGCAGATTTTTCAGAACATTGGAAACATTTTGGGAGCTGTGGAAATAAATATCAACAGAAAAATTTCATAAAAAGGTCATGTGACTGGGAGATAGACAAATGCTATTACCCCCATTTCACAGATGGGGACTTGTGGCACAAGAAAGAATTAGTGAGTTGCCTGAGATCACACAGGAAGTCTGTGGTGCAGCAGGAAACAGATCCAGGTCTCTTTGGCCCTAGGTGAGAGTCTTCACCTCTGTCTCTGACAGCCACACTCCCCCTTAGGTACATTTACATCACATTTTAGCATCCTTCCGTCACTCTCCTGGAATCCCTTTACATCACAATTATCACCGTGGTATCTCCTTAATATCACTGTGCTTACCATGCTTAGTAATATACTAGTGTGTCTATATAATCATGATTTTATCCCTGTTACTGTCACAGGGAGAGAAGCATAAATGCTCAGTGGGAAACTGAGAATGTAGGGATTGATGAGGTTGGCAAGGTAATATATTTTATTGGAAAGCGGGTCTTTCAAAAGTGAAAGCAGTCCGGATGCATTTTTTTCGGAAAACCCCCCTTTTTCGAAAAACCGCTCTTCCTTAAAAAATGAGATTTATGCAGTTTTTCAAAAAGGGGAGGGGTCCAAAAAAACTGCGTCCAGACTACTTTTACTTTTGAAAGACCCACTTTCGAAAGTGAGATCAGAAGAAGATACAGAATTTGCATATCCTCTTTCAAAAATACACCACAGTCTAGATATAGCCTTACTAAGTCATGAGAGGACCTGCTGTCTTATCCCATGACTGCTTACTTTACTTATGAGCCTTTGTCAAGGATCCTTGGTGAAGGCTGTGTGAAAGTCCAAGTACACAGAACCACATGCTTGTTGAGCGCTTCTGAGAATTCTTATGGGTTGGTAAAACATGATTTCTCTTTGCAAAGGCTGTTTATTCATCTGTCTACTCGTTCTGTTCTGTACCACAGTTTCAGTCAGTTTGCCTAGTACTGAATTTAGGCATATTGTCCTGTAATTGCCAGGATCGCCTTTGGAGACTTCTTTAAAAATTGAGTTACCTTAGCTATCCTCCCACTATCCAGTACAGTGGCTGATTTATCATAGAATTGTAGAAAATATGAGTTAGAAGAGACTTCAGGAAGTCATTGAGTCCAACCCCTTGCCCAAAGCAGGATCAACTCCAACTACATCAACCCAGCCCGGGCTTTGTCAAGCCGGGGCTTAAAAATCTCTAAGGATGGAGATTCCACTGTCTCCCAAGGTAACACATTCCACTGCTTCCCCACCCTCCTACTGAAATAGTTTTTCTTAATATCTAATCTAGATCTTCTCCTCTGCAAATTGAGACCATTGCTCCTCGTTCTGCCATCTGTTACCACTGAGAACGGCCTCTCTCCAGCTTCTTTGAAATCTCTCTTGAGGTAGTTGAAGGCTGCTATCACATTCCCCCTCACTCTTCTATTCTGCAAACTGAGGAAGCTCAAATCTCTCAGCCTGTGCTCATACCCTCTCAGTCATGTGCCCCGGTCTCTAATCATTTTTGTTGCCCTTTGCTAGAGTCTCTCCAATTTGTCCACATCCTTTCTTTAGTGAGGGGGAGGTCCAAAACTGGACACAGCACTCCACATGTAGCCTCACCTGTGCCAAAAAAGGGGAATAATCACTTCCCTCAATCTGTTGGCATTGCTCCTACTAACGCAGCCCAATACTGTTAGCCTTCTTGGCAACAAGGGCATGCTGTTGACTCATATCCAGCTTCTCGTCTACTGTAATCCCCAGGTCCTTTTCTGCCCAATTGCTGCTTAGTCAGCCAGTCCCCAGCCTATAGCAGTGCACGGGATTCTTCCATTCTAAGTGTAGGGCCTTGCATTTGTCCTTGTTGATCCTCATCGCTTAAGGAATAGGTCACATGCCACATTTAGTAGTTCTGCCATTTCGTATTTGAAATGCTGCTGTTAGACACGGTACCGCTTTCCCTTCTGGAGGTAACTTTGCTTTAACAATGAGCAGAGGGATCCATATATATCTCTTACAATCTTCCATGAGTTTGGGGAACTTAATATTTTTGAAAAGCTTTTCAATTCTTCAGTGGAACACCCCCTGGAAGGGCAACGTTTCAAAGTATTGTTATTAGTGTTCTCAATGTGAGTCATGAAGCAGAATCTCATTGAGACACATTCTGATGCCCTTATACTAAATAACATACTACTCAGTGAGTAAAGGTGTCAGAATTTGTGTGTCTGAAATTTTGAAGTGTCAAAAAATATCGGATCTTTCTAGAAATTTCAAAACAAACCTTGAGAACTTAGTGAAAGTACTCTTCTAGCTGGTGTAGGAGCATTATTGAGCTCTGAAGAATCTTATTATTACTTTGAATGATAAAGTTACTGTGCTTTTGTTCATAAGTCTTCTGTAAGTAACAATGAATACCTAGTAGCAGTGAGGATCCAGATGAGTGACATTGGAAAGACTTTTAAGGGCAATATGAGATAGTGGAAAGTGACTTTGACTGTTCTGAGTGCTGTCTTAATGGATTTAAGAACAAATTAGCGACTAATAGTAGTAGATATGAATCTTTTTTGGACTAGAAGAAAATGTTCCATAATGAAACATGTGGTTTCACTTTGAAGCACATTTTGTAAATTGTCACCAATAAAGTTAAGAAGCTTTTGTTACTCGGTGATTTCACTCAGGAAGCAAAACTTTTAACTGGGCTTTTACTGTTTTTGCCAAAAAAGTCATCGCTTCAGTGTACAGGCGGCCCCCGACTTGCAACGCAATTGGTTCCTGGGGAAGTATCGCAAGTCGGGGGCATCGTAACTGGAACCTGCATTTACGATAGGCACCATGCGCCGTCATAAATGTGGGCCGAGGGTGTAAGTAGGGGGTTTTTGGCCCCTTCCTTACTTACAAAAATCATCGTAAGTGCAGAGTGTTGCAATGTGGGCCATCATAACACAGGAGTTTCCTATAATAGACATAGTTTTTCTGGCCACATTGACTACATGTTTTTAGCAGTACCCTTTGGGCCACTCTTTGAATAGTAAAGATTTGATCTTTCCCCAATTGAACCTTCACTCAAAACTCAAATCTAACAACTTTTCCTGAAGTTATGAACAGTTTCCATTTGTTTTATTATTTTGTATGCTTTGTTTTGAGTACCTTAGCATTCTCAGGAGCGGGAGAATGTTGTATTGTGTTTCTAACTTCACCATAAGCAAGAATTGTGGAATTATGGAAAAATGGGAAGCTACTGTCTAGGAAGGAGTACTGCAGAAAGAAATCTAGGGGTCATAGTGAACCACGAGTGAAATATGAGAACAGGGAGAAAAATTGTTCTCCTTGGCTTCTGAGGATAGGACAAGAAGCAATGGGCTTAAATTGCAGCAAGGGAGGTTTAGGTTGGACATTAGGAAAAACTTCCTAACTGTCAGGGTAGTTAAACACTGGAATAAATTGCCTAGGGAGGTTCTGGAATCTCCATCACTGGAGATATTCAAGGGCAGGTTAGACAGATACCTGTCAGGGATGGTCTAGAAGATGCTTGCCTCTGCCGTGAGGGTAGGGGACTGGACCTGATGATCTCTCAAAGTTCTCTCCAGTTCTAGTGTTCCATGATTCTATGATTATTGAAAGTTTAGCAAAACAAAAACACACAGCAGCAACAACAACAACCCACATTTCTCATTGCAGTGCCACCCAAAGCGTACAGGTGCAAGGTGGTAAAGGGATTCAACTGCCCTGGGTTCAGGTCCCACCACAAGAATAGACTTCTTGGATGATGTTGCTCGCCCTAGGCATAAAATGGAGCTCACAAATAATCATACTGAAAGCAGGTCTTCCACATCCCCATCCTAAGTCCTGGATCATCCTACCTCAAACGTAATAGGGTTTGGCTGCCCACATGCAATTACCATGTTTTCTTATCAAAGTGGAGGAAAGGAGAGAAATAGAGCCTATATACCGCTTGACCGCAACGAAGGTAACCACTTGTTAGCAACAGCGTTTTTTTCCCTCCGAAAGAACACAGCCGTACCATATAAGCCACAGACCACAGTAGGTGGTGATATAAAATCAATTGGAAGATCATTAGTGTATGGTGGCATAGCAGGTTGAGCACTCAGTGCGACGCCTCCTGCTGGTCTAGCCAGGAATGAGTTCTTCCAGCCCTGGGGTGCCCCCTGTGGACTGGTGGCTCCTCCTTAATTATTTGTCTTCTGCCCCGTGTCCCTCCCAGCCCATGGGCCTTTCCTCACAGCATAGTCCCACAGTAGTGCCCCGACACTCTGGGGACCTCCCCTCCCAGGAACCCCAACCCCTATTCCTCAGTGACCCCACTGCCAGTCGTCATCTAGCCTCTGCTTCAGTGGCAAACTGCATCTGAAATGGCCACTCCTCATTGGCTAGGGGGTGTGGACCTGGAGCCTTCTGCCCTGGCTGCCTCCCTGCAGCCCCTAGCACCCTCAGGCCCCTGTATCACATCTGCAGCCTGGGGGTTGGGTCAGGCGAGAGCCCCACAGCTCTGTCTGCCTGTCCCCAGCACTGCTCTGTCTCAGGGACCCTCTGTAGCTTCCCAGGCAGCCAAGTCCATCCTGCTGTGCATGTGTGCTTCAGCTTAGCATCCCCTCTTTATACTGCCCCATCTGGGCCCTGAGGCTATGTCTAGACTGCAAGCCTCTTTTGAAAGAGACTTTTGAAAAAGGCTCTTTCGAAAAAGAGCAGCTAGACTATAAGCAGTTCTTTTGAAAAAGCAAACCGCTTTTTCGAAAGAGAGCACCGAAGCAGTCTGGATGCTCTCTTTTGAAAAAGCACAGTTTGCATTACATAGCGCCTTTTTCTGAAAGAGCACGTCTTCCTCGTAAAACAAGGTTTTCCGTGGTCAAAAAAACTGTCGATTTATTTTCGAAAGAACGCAGCTGCAGTCTAGATGCAGGCAAAGATTTTTAGAAAAAAGGCCACTTTTTTCGAAAAATCCCTGTAGTCTAGACACACCCTAATTGGCTGCTACCTGCCTCAGTTGCTTGTGCACAGTCTCAGCCCTCTCCCAGGGCTGGGTTTAACCCTTACTTTACCTGGGGCAGGCAACCATCATGCTGTAGGATGCGGGGTGGGATGGGGGGAGTATGCAAGATGCAAGAAGGAATGGAATTATAGTCCAGCTATTTCCCTTTGCTCTTTAACTCATCTTATTTAAAGATGCATCAATCCCCAGGCCAAAAGGGACTAATCTGATTATCTGTCTAACACCTTCCCCCAAATAATTCCTAGAGCAGGTTTTCTAGGAAAACATCTCATCTTGATTTTAAAATTGACAGTGGCGGATAATCCACCTCAGCCCTTGGTAAGTTGTTCCAATGATTAATTATGCTCACTGTTAAAAATGTCCACACTATGCCCAGTCTGAATTCAGGTTCCACCCCAGAACAACATACATGCATGGAGGACAGGCCCATCGGTGGCTACTAGCCAGGATGGGCAGGGCTGATGACCTTAGCCTCAGTTTGCCAGAAGCTGGAAACATACGATGAAATGGCTCATGTGATGATTGCCTTTTCTGTTCATTCCCTCTGGGGTATCAGGCATTGGTCACTTTTGGAAGACAGGATCCTGGGCTAGATGGACCTATGGTCTGACCCCATATGGCCATTCTTATGTTCTTATGTCAAGCTTTTCCTGACATTGGAACACATCATAGTTTTTCCTGCTAGATTGAAGGTCTAATTACTGGGAAATTTCTGAAGGAAAAAATGTTTCATCAAAAAATTCCCAGCCTGCTATAGGAAAAGCGTTTCTCCTCCTCGTCTACATTAACAATGGCAGGGAGCATTCAAGCCCTGGTGGTTTAGCTGAAGCGCATGCCTATCAGGAGGTTTTTGCTTAGGTTACTCATTGACACGTTGCATTTATGTGTGTTTTGCAGCTCTCAGACAAAGAACACAAGCCCTTCTTCAGTGGGGTTCTCAGGAACAGCGGCATCTGCGGTCCATATTTTTGAGCACGCACCGCTGTCTTCTCCCTCTTCGATGCCTCTTCAGTCCGATGAAGAAGACAATCTTCCACCTCATCTCCTGTTGCCAGATAGCATCAGCCAGCTGGAAGAGTTCGGCCGCCAGAAGAAATGGCACAAGAAACAACACAAACGCCATCGCCAAAGGCAGTTCAATGACCTGTGGGTCCGAATAGAAGACAGGTGAGTCATGGCTGTCACCCCAGCATTTTTTGCCTCCTCATAGTCTGTTTTACAGGTATTGACCCCCATCGATTGGCTGAAGTAACAATCCATGAGTCATGAAGGGAATCTAGGGGTAAGGCCTGAGCGCTCGGAAGTGTGATGGTATTTTTCAGGAATGGGGGTGGGGATATCGGAATTGGGATGAAGGCTAAGATGCAATAGATACATTGGATCAAAACCAGAAAGGAAAAGAGAAACGTTGTCTGGGTGATGTTTAAATTAAGGGTAACAGGCGGGCTAACAAACCAAAGGGAATGAAACAAACATGATTTGGAACTGGCTACCTATCTATCAGTATAGCTCTCCATTTTAGGTTACGTCCTGGTACCCATCACAATGTCTTCCATCTAAAATTGTTAGCAATAGCATGGAGTCTCTAGTACTTCTCCAGTGTTGGGGTGAAAACTGTGCTGGGGGTATTCCTTTTTTGTTGCGTATTGTGTAAGGCAAGGGTGGCCAACCTGTGGTGCCAGAGCCACATACAGCTCTTCAAATGTTATGAGGCTCCTTGCATAGGTACCAAATCCAGGGCTGGAGCTACAGGTGCCAACTTTCCACTGGGCCAGAGGGTGCTCCCTATTCAACTCCCATCTCTGCCCTGCCACTTCCTATCCTCTCCACTGAGCCTGTCACACCCACGCTTCCCCCCTCCAGTGTCTCCAACTGAGAGAGAGCTGATCCCAGTGGGCAGCAGGAAAAGGAGAAGAAGGCATTGACCAGTGGGGCTGCCAGTGGGTGGGATGTGCTGATAGGGGTGATGAGAAGATGATCAGGGCTGGTGACATAGAACTGTTGCTCTTTGGCAATGTATATTGGTAAATTCTGGCTCCTTCTCAGGTTTAGGTTGGCCACCCTGGTGTAGGGTTTGTCAAATTATTTTATTCTGTGATTGGTTGATATACTCATGTCACTAGTTTTATGTCCCATTTTGGGTGGGAGTATGGACAGACGGGGGTGTCATTGTTGTGAGTGCTGTGATGGTGGAAAGGCTTTTTTTGGAGACGGAGGCTTCGCAATGTCTCTTAAAGAGAGATGGAGTCTGGATTCTCCGGGAAGGTTGTTCAATGGAGGGAACCGCTTTCTTCCCAGCTTCCATGTACCCAGCCCTGGGTTTTGTGATCTGAGTTATCTCCAAGGAGGGCAACTCCTTTGATTTCCATTTGAAGAGTCCCAAGTCCACCAGTGTCCTTGCATTCCATAGGACAATCTATCCTGGCTCAACTGAGAATCATAGAACACTAGAACAGAAGGGACCTCGAGAGGTCATCAAGTCCAGGTCCCTGCCCTCGTGGCAGGACCCAGTATCATTTAGACCATTCCTGATAGCTGTCACATGGGACAAAATGGTATGTTAAAGGGTCAGATTTGGCTGGGGCACGGGTGTTATCCACACTCCCTGAATGATCTACGTATTCAGCTTAAAGAGCAGGACACCTGCTATATTGTGTAGCTCTGAGTTCAAATAGCTGGATGGAATGGGATGTTTGTTTTTGTATTACAAGTATTGCCTCCAAAAATGGTTTGGAGAAGGATGGCTCCCCAGCTTCGAGTTACAGCTATGTTTCACTCCCCCTACAGGATCTCTTCTCAGTCCCAACCTTTTTACTCCTTTCCATTCAGTGACAATTGACGAGATGGTAAAAGATCACAGTCTACTGGCTCACAGAGCCTATGATGAACAAGTTTTAGCATGACCTTGGCTTTACGGCAGTGTTTCTAAGGAGGTCGATGTGGGGTTCAGTGGGAGACCAAGGACCTAAAATGAAGCAGGGGAACAAAATCTGCTTTAGTGCTTTCCAATTTTATTTTATTTTGCTGATCCAATTCTAAAGCGACTTCAGTTAAAAACAAATTACAAACTGTTAATCCAAAACCAGAGGCTCATGGGAAGCATTGGTTTCCTAATAAAATGGATAGGCTATTGACATTTATAAAACAGCTGCTGCATTTTGTGCAGTTGGCAGTTCTGTTTCATCAACATCAGTTGCATTTTGGGGCTGGCACTATGCATTGGACAGAGTATTATTTTTTAAATGGTTCCATTCCATTCCAAGTTATTAGAGTCTGTAAACCTATTATTCCCTGAAAGGATGGAAGAGAATAATTCTTAGGCTGACTTGAATGGGATAGATTCACAGCTGAGCTTTGTTGATTTTACACCATCTCGGACTCTGGACCAATATACCAAGAATGCTGGTCCAAATCATGTCTGTTTACTAGCTTCTTTTTTATCCAGTTGTCACACACTGGAAATGTGGGAAGAGGAAAAAGGGCATAAACCTGAGATAAGTTTGGGGGAATCTGTGTCTTTTTAATTATTTCACATGAAAACCATGTAAAACGCAGTCTATTTCAAGCCAAAGCCTTCAAAATTCAATATTTTCAGTTGAGTTTCAACCTGAAAAGTCAAAGCCAAATGTGTAGGTGGGGGAGCAAGTATGCAAATTTAAACCAGATTAAAGGTACTTGCTTGAACCCCACTGAACTATGAAGTCATTGTTTTTCGGAGCTCTTTTCCAAAGCTTTACTGACTATGGATTAGAGGACTTTATGAGCCATGAGTTGCAGGGCTTTTATGGACTGTGGCTTACAAGTCCATCTCCTACACTTCCATGGAAATCTTAGGGTGTTTTTTTAAGCTTCCAATACAGAAACAAAGGAAATGAACAAATGAGAACAATGTTATAGGAACATCAAAGGTTTGATTTCAACCTATAAAAGTCAGGAAATCCATAATTAATGGTTCCACTAAGGCCTTAACTCATATAGTTTTTCTAGTCTGCTCTAGGGTTATAACCACCATATGAAATAGTCTAATAAAAATGAGTCATCATTTAATCTCATACATTATTATTATTTATTTTAGAGGTTGTCTCTCTCCTTTTCTTCTATCCTGAGAGCTGGGACCAGCTGTCACACATAAACTGATATTCTCTAGATTTGTTTAATGTCCTGGTGTTTTGCTGGAAGGTTTCTAGATCTGGAATTCACCTTTTTCTGTTTCTCTGACAAAGCCAAGATGTATGCAAAACCAAACTATTTCATATGGGGGTACAATTTTCTTTCCACAACATTTTTAAAGGGAACAATTTCATTCAAAAATTTGTCGGGGCCAAATGTGATTATTGTTATTTTAAAACAATCCCCCCTCACCCCCCACGCTTAACATTACATTTTCCCTTTCTAACTCCAGTGTTAGTTGCCAAAAATCAAAGGAAATGAATTGAGATTTGTAATTAGAAATGTGGTTTTCATTTCAATTTGTAGACATCTTTGTTTTCTTTTAAATGTGTTTCCCTGCATGGAATATTTTGATTTCCATAAAACTACATTTTTGATGGAAAAAAAATATTGATCGGTTCATCTACTTGAGCAAAAGTGGCTTTTTTGGGGTGGGGAGGGAGCACGGATAGATTGTATTGAAAGGGTCATGGCTTCTGTCAGATGGGGAGAGTTTTACTCTTCTGTTGACACTATTAGCTCAGTTTCCTCTTCTTCTACCCCCTCCAGTGCAACAGGGAGCCGACACTGGTACTCTAGACCCCCTCCCTCTCCCACCTTTGTGAGGTTGGAGCCCCAGTGCTGGCTTCCCAATACAGGAGAAGGGAGAAGCCCCAAGTCTCACAGGCCAGATCTGATTGACAGGATAAGCTAGCGAGGGGAATGGCAGCACAGGGAAGCACAACCTGGAGGCTTTCCCCTCTGCTTCCATTGGCCAGAATCATGGCCAATGAGAGGAGTGGGAGGTGGTGTCTGAGACACAGAAGGGGATAAGCATCCCCCATTCCCTAATGCCCAGACCCTGTGTCCTCATCCTTCTCATGCACTCCCCCGATGAGACTCCGCACCATCATCCCCTCCAGCACCCATTTTGTCTTCATGGGTGGTTGGCTGGTGGTCCACGGAAAGGTTTGTTCTGGCCCCCCAGCCAGCAAGTTTGAGAACCGCTGTTCTAGGGGCAGAGAGGTTGGTAAATGTCTGACTGATTCAAGAGTTGTGATAGCTTGGAAGAAGGCAGCGAGTCTGGGGAAAGGGACAAATAAGAGGAGTAGGAGGACAGACTGGATAGAGCAGAATGAGAGTCGGGGGCAAATCAGTGATTTACAGCTGCGTCAAGCTTGGGGTAAGCGCTGTTCGTGGGGTGGAGTTATGGAGCACACAGGGCTGGATTAAGCCATGGGTTAGTCGGGTAGCTGCCCGGGGCGCCAACCTGTGTGGAGGGACTGAACGCGCACCTTTATAGCTGCCATCAGGTGTCACACGCCCGGCTCCTGGATCGCGGGCTGCAGCAGCTCCCAGTGGCCATCCTGCAGTGGCTGCCTGGGGCAGGGGCCGTGTTAACCTCCACAGTGCCAGCCAGCAGCGCCCTTCCCCCCACGGCCACAGGGCCCTGCATGGCCAGACTCTGCCTGCCCCGGGCGGCCCTCGGCTCCACGCCAGCGGCAGTAGCCGGGCTGGGCCGAGCCAGGCACATGTGGCCTGCCGCCGCCTACTCTGCGCACCCTCCCCCACGCGCCGTGCAGGGGTGGGGCTGCGCATGCGCCCTCTCCCACACACCGGCGGGGCCGTGGATGTGCCCTCCCTCACGTGCCGGGCGGAGGCGGGGCTGTGCATGCACCGTCCCCCACACGCTGGTGCAGGGGCGGAGCCATGCATGTGCCCTCCCCCAACCCAGAGCGCAAGTAACCTGTGCGCCGGGGCGCTGGAATGGCTCGGTCTGGCCCCAGGAGCACATTGAAGGTGAGTAGAAGCTTCAGCAAAATGCAGGATGAAGAATAGGAGAAATTGTATAAAAGTTCAAGGAGGAAGGAGAGTTGGTCAGAAAGGAGGAAAAGGACTGTGTCCTTCTGATGGAGCCCTGGATCTGCAGGTCTGTTATTGGCTGAAAATGAAATAAAATCTCCCTGGAAACAGGAATGGTGTTTCCTTGATATCCCATTGGTTTGTAGCATAACAAACAGCCGTCTCTTTTCCATGGGGCAGCTATTTCAGCCTAAAAAAAATTAACCCGGTGATGAATGAAGAGTGACAACATGCTGTAAACCACCCTAATCATGCCCGTATACACTGAACCTTATCAGCCAGGCTGGAATTTCAGCTAGTTAGTCTGTTATCCTTTCCTTCGAGACAATGTTGTGAAGGAAAACAGAATGCTGTCAGTTCGTACAAACTTTTAATTCTGCTTAACTGCGCCTGAAAGGTAAATTTCAGTAAATGAACCCAAATTGTTTCCTTTTCACAACACGCCGGGCTGAAATATGGTACTTAGTCTCATTAAAGAGAAGGCGGCTTTTCTTTTTTAGGAGAGCCAGCCACTTTTGAAGTGTAACAGGTAAATTGTGGTCAGATGACTTTCTTCCATTTGGTGGGTTGGAGACTGAAAGTCCATAACTGAGATTTTATTTGTTTAAAATATTCCTTGCGTCTCTCTGTTTAGTATAGTGAATGCTAACGGGGCTGCATAGCCACTGATGAACAACATGGGCTCAATTCTCTGTTCAATACAGGAAATGGAGCGGGAGGTGCTTGATACAGGAAATGGAGGAGGAGGGTGTCTCTCTGGTTTGTGTTCCCCTTGTTGTCAGATTGGGTAGAGCCCTGTCTAGACTCCGGCATTAGTTAGGGAGTAGTCTTGGAACCAGTTACCTAGGAGGCCACAGAGCCACCAGGGACAGAGAGACTTAAGCAAGGTGTGTCAGGATCTCAACATAGGCAGTCGGGACGTGGGTCAGAGCTGGGGCAAACGGAGGCTGGGAGTAGCAGAGGTGTGCATCGTCAGGTTCCAGACCAGGGCCAATGCCAAGGATCAGAGTCCAAGTGAGATTTCATGCTCTGAGTCACAAGGTGAAGTCCAAATCGAGCTGAGGTTAAAGCCAGGTGTTGCGGAACAAGGAATGTTCACGGTCGCTACAGAGAATCCGCCTTGTTGCCTAGACTCTTCCTGTAATACCGCATAGGTTTATATGGGGGGGAAGCCAATCAGAAGCCATAGGACTGGTGTCTGTCAGAGCCTTTGAGGCGGGACTTCTGCTGGTCTGTGTCCACGGCTGGTCATGGGCAGCAGAGCACAAGCCGATTACAGCATGAGGATGCCAGCTTCCTTGCAGCTCTGTGCTAGACCCACAAGGCTGTACAATGCTTGTCTTTCCAAACCCTGGCTCCTTCAGTCCACCTACACTAGAGAGCTGCAAGATGGGAAAGCAGAGCTGCTACTTGTCCTGCACCACCTGGAAATTCCCTCTGTGCCCAGAGAATTCTCTGGTGGACATATCCACCCCTTTGTTATCCTCTTTGCACCTCCAGAGAATCATAAAGGGGCAACAAAATGACATGATCCTATATCTCACCGCAGTATGTAGCCTAAAGAAGTTACTGGAATTTGTCTCCACTTCCAGGTTAATTGCTAAATCCAGCATTTTCTTCTTCCTTCTACGCAGCATTTTTTTTTCTTGTCAGATAGCTTTGTGATATTACCATGAGTGCTCTCAAACAAGACGGGATATTGGCTTGATTTCCTTCCAACTTGTTAGATAACATGCTCTCATGGTAGCTCTTCAACAAATATTTGAGTGGCTACGAAATGCACTTAGTTACTAACCAGTTCAGTGTACACATCAGCTTTCAAATGTCTTCTGAGCAACTTGGGGGTTCTTATGCTCTTTCTGGGCACCACATTTCAGGAAAGATGTGGAGAAATTGGAGAGAGTCCAGAGAAGAGCAACAAAAATGATGAAAGGTCTAGAGAACAGGAGCTATGAGGGAAAACTGAAAGAACTGGGTTTGTTTGGAAAAGAGAGGACCAGGAAGTAACTAAAAGGATGCTACCAGGAGGGGGGAGAAAAAGTATTCTCCTTGGCCTCTGATGATAAGACAAGAAGCAGTGGGGTTAAATTGCTGCAAGGGAGGTTTAGGTTGGATATTAGGAAAAACTTCCTGTCAGGATGGTTAAGCACTGAAATAAATTGCCTAGGGAGGTTGTAGAATCTCCATCACTGGAGATATTTAAAAGCACATTAGACCACCTTCTATCAGTCCCACATGGTCTAGTGGTTAGGATTCCTGGTTTTCACCTACGCAGCTTGAGTTTAACTCCTGGTGTGGAAATGAGAGAAGCTTTTTTTAAATGGGTAGCAGGATTAAAACACAAGGGGCTGCATCTAGACTGGCAAGTTTTTCCGCAAAAGCAGGTGCTTTTGGGGAAAAACTTGCCAGCTGTCTACACTGGCCACTTGAATTTCCGCAAGAACACTGACGATCTCATGTAAGATTGTCAGTGTTCTTGCGGAAACACTATGCTGCTCCCATTCAGGCAAAAGCCCACTTGCGCAAATGCTTTTGCGCAAGAGGGCCAGTGTAGACAACGCAGTATTGTTTTGCACAAAAAAGCCGTGATCGCGAAAATGGCGATCGGGGCTTTCTTGCGCAAAACCGCGTCTAGATTGGCAGGATGCTTTTCCGCAAAAAGTGCTTTTATCCATGCCAATCTAGACGCTCTTTTCTGCAAATGCTTTTAACGGAAAAACGTTTCCGTTAAAAGCATTTGTGGAAAATTTTGCCAGTCTAGACTAGCCAAGGCAGTATTTCTAGAGAAGTGATTATTCCACTTTATTTGGCGCTGATGAGACCACTTCTGGAGTATTGTGCCCAATTCTGGACCCCCCGCTACAGAAAGGATGTGGATGCAGTGGAGAGGGTCCAGTGGAGGGCAAACAAAATGATTAGGGGGCTGGAGCACATGACCTATGAAGAAAAGCTGAGGGATTTGGACTTATTTAGTATGCAGAAGAGTGGGGGGAGGGAGATTGAGAGCAGCTTTTAAATACCTGAAGGGAGATTCCAAAGAGGAAGGAGAGAGACTGTTCTCAATGGTGACAGATGGGAGAATGAGGAGCAATGGTCTCAAGTTACAGTGGGGGAGGTCTAGGTTGGATATTAGGGAAAACTATTTCACTAGGAGGGTTGTGAAGCATTGGAATTGGTGATCTGGGGAGGTGGTAGAATCTCCATCCCTAGAGGTTTTTAAGGACCGGTTTGACAAAGCCCTGGCTGGGATGATTTAGTTGGGATTGGTCCTGCTTTGGGCAGCGGGCTGGACTCGATGACCTCCTGAGGTTCCTTCCAACTCTATGACTCTATGATCAGCAGTGATTTGGATGGTAGGTGATTTGGAAGGGCAACTAAAATGATTAGAGGTTTGGAACGGGTCCCATCTGAGGAGAGATTAAAGAGATTAGGACTTTTCACCTAGGAAAAGAGGAGATTAAGGGGGCATGTGATAGAGGTCTATAAAAACGTGAGTGGTGCGGAGAAAGTGAATAAGGAAAAGTTATTTACTTGTTCCCATAATATAAGAACTAGGGGCCACCAAATCATATTAATGGGCAGCAGGTTTAAAACAAATAAAAGGAAGTTCTTCTTCACACAGCGCATAGTCAATCTGTGGAACTCCTTGCCTGAGGAGGTTGTGAAGGCTAGGACTATAAAAGGGTTTAAAAGAGAACTAGATAAATTCATGGAGGTTAAGTCCATTAATGGCTATTAGCCAGTATGGGTAAGGAATGGTGTCCCTAGCCTCTGTTTGTCATAGGGTGGAGATGGATGGCAGGAGAGAGATCACTTGATCATTACCTGTTCGATTCACTCCCTCTTGGACACCTGGCATTGGCCACTGTCGGCAAACAGGATACTGGGCTGCATGGACCTTTGGTCTGACCTAGTATGGCCGTTCTTATGTTCTTATTGTGCTTGTTCCTGCCATGAAGGGAAGGGACTGGACTTTGAGGTCCCTTCCAGTTCTCGTACTCGATGATTCCATGATTCTTAAGCAGATCTTTTTGTATGAAATGAAATTTGAAGTTCCTAGCCAAATCTTGCTCGGTATTCTCTCGTGAATAGTCCCCTGGAAATAGCTGTGTGCCATTTTGATGAGATGGTGTTGCTTTCTCAATTTAAAAGTAAGGAGGTGAAACCTGAAGCACGTGTGTATCTCTATTGCATGAAGTCCCAAACACACGTACTTAAAGATGTACTGGATCAGGCCCTGATTTGCTTTGCAAAACGCAGACCACTGGGAATCTTGCTTACTCTGTGCAGTCCCTCGGACTTCATCTCGACGACTCACAATTAGATCTGATCTGGAATTTTTCCATGAATTGTTCCGTGAATTAATGATTGAAAAATGCTGGTTGGTCTAAACTGAAATCCAGGTGTTATGTAAAATATTCATTTTATTATTCATGATCACACTTTATTTATTAATCAGAGCCAGATTCCCAATCAGAACCAGGAATCAATCCTCTATTATTTGTTGGAAACTAATTAGTCCTGTGTACCAAGCTCAGAGACGGTAATTCATACTTATGCTCGATAATATCAGAATATTATCAAAACTATTTGTACTTTGAAAATGTAAGGTGGGATTTTCCAAAACATTGTTCTGACAGGCCTTCCATTGAAGTTGGTGGTAAAGCTTCAGTAGCAGCATTGTCAGGCCAACAGTGAGTGTGAAAATCCCAGCTGTATTCGAGATTCTATGCTACTGGCTATACCCCGAATGTTCAAACAGCTGTGAAAGGGTTGTTTTTTTAAAATAATGAGTGTGAGTTCTTTTCATTTCCCTTCTGGTTTCTGTACCATCAGGGTGCATTTTGGCTTTGTTTTCAAGCTGATCTCTGCAAAGATGAGGGCTAGAAACTTGTATTATTTAAATGGAGGCTGAGAGAAAAGATGGGCCATTGGACATGGTAATAATCTAGGATTTGAGCCGACCTGTGTTCAGTTCGCTGCTCTGCTGCAGACTTCCTGTGTGACCTCTGATGAATCTCCTTGCCTCTTTTGCTCAGTTCCCTATCTGCCCAAAATGAGACAGGCCCTGCCCTGCCTCACAGGGGTGTGGTGTGGAAAAATACATGAAAGACCATGAGGTGCTGACTGACAATAGCAAAGGCCTTGTGAGGTATGTGCTTCAGATAGATAAATTCTCATGGGATCACCTGACATCTAGGCACTGAGTCATTACATCAACTATCAGGAGAGTCACCCTAATGTCATTTGAACTGGCAACCCAGCCCCCTGATGGGGGTAGGGTTGCCAAGTGTCCTGTATTGAGCCAGACAGTCCAGTACTTTCACCTCCTGTCCGGTAAAAAATTCAGAAAATACCAGACACCTAAAATGTCCAGTATTTTCTGATTTTTTTCCCAGCCAGGAAGCAAAAATCCCGGGTGCTTACCGGGTTCCACAGGGGAGCTGTCTGGCCCAGAGCAGGGAGACAAAATGGGCGGATGGCCACTGGCAGCCTGTTAGGACCAAAAAGCCTCAAAAACATTTCTTAAAGGGTCCTTTTTTTTTCTCAACAACTTTGGTCTCCCCCTTTTTTTTCTCAACACAATTTTTTCCTCGGTGGTTTTGTGTTTGTTTGTGTGTGTGTGTGTGTGGGGGGGGGGCGTTCAATATTTTTGGTTAAACCATCTGGCAACCCTAGATGGGGGGAGTCAGGGACAAAGGTGGCTACTGCCCTGGACTGCGGCAATTCTACAGGGCTTGCTACTGGCAGAAATGAGGGCTGGCTATCCCTGGTGCCATCCCTTATACACAGGGCCCCTTCCTGAAGCATGGAGCTCCCCTGCCCCTTTTGCCCGGGGACCTGGCGTGACTGTTGGCTCCCCAGTGGCAACCTTAAAACAAAACCCCTTTAACGCCAATTAAGAGAAATGTTGGATTGGAAGGGGCCTCAAGAAGTCATCAAGTCCAGTTTCCTGTGCTTAGGCAGGACCAAGTAACCTAGACCATCCCTGACGGGTCTTTGTCCAACCTGTGCTTGAAAACCTACGATGGCAATTTCACATCCTCCTTTGGGAGCCCGTTCCAGGGCTTAACTCCCCTTAGAGTTAAAATGTGTTTTCCTCATATCTAACCTAAATCTCCCTTATTGATGATTAAACCCGTTACTTCTTGTCCTTCCGCCGGAGAACAAAGAGAAAAACGATCACAGTCCTCCTTGTAACAGCCCATTTAAAGACTGTAATCTGGTCCTCGCTCAGTCTTCCTTTCTCAACACTAAACATGCCCAGTTGTGTTAACCTTTCCTCTGAAGTCAGGTTTTCTGAGCATTTTATCTTTTTTCCCTCCCCCCTCCCGTCTGGATTCTCTCCAGTTTGTCCTCATCTTTCCTGAAGTGAAGCGCCCAAAATTAGACACAACTCTCCAGCTACAGCCATCCCGATAATGACCTCCTGAGTGTTGCATACAATGTTTCTGTTAATACACCTCAGATGGACATTGGCTTTTTTTCTCAACTCCATCTCATCATTGACTCATACCCAGCCTGTGACCCACTAGAACCCTTTCCGGAAGTACAGCTATCCAGCCAGGTTTTATTCTCCACTGGGTAGCTGTGCGGCTGAGTTTTCCTCAAGTACTTTGCACTTGTCCTGACTGCATTTCGTCATGGAGACTGTTGCTAGAGGAATCCATTCTCATCCCATTTACACAAATGCAATCGCACTCTTATTAATGATTGTTATTCGTTTATCATCATCATCCTCATCAAAGTGCCTGGAAGCACTAGTCCTCGATCTAACCCCCCTCCCCGCAATGTGCTAGATCGGTGGTTTGCTACAGGTTGTGACCCAGGACTGGGTCGCAGAATGTCAGGCCCTGGGTCTTGTTGCTGCAGGGGGATCAGGTGAGCAGGGGAATCAGGCTCCGTGCCTGTCCTGCACCACAGACTGTGCTGCACCCCAGAAGTAGCCGGCAGTAGGCCCGGCTCTTGAGTAGGGGAGAGAAAGCACAGGTCTCTCTGCCCTGAGCACTGGGAACCTGCCTCTGGGGCGCAGATGATCTGCAGTTCCAGGAGAGGGAGGAAGCTGCTTTAGGACCCCCTCTGCACCACTGACTCTGAGCCACAGAAGGCAAGCACTTCCTGCCACAACACTGACACCCCCGCCAAGCCAGATCCCTCTCCCACACCCCAAAGCTGTCCTCCTCAGCCCCTCCCCAGAGTCCACACTCTAGTCAAATTCTGTTGGGTTGCAACAATTTTCTTCAATTGGGTCCTGATGAGAAAAAAAGGTTGAAAACCCTTGTGCTAGACAACACACAAAAGACATCCCCTGCCATTCAGCGAGTTACACTGAAGTATAAAGTGAGACAGTTCAATGAAGTTGTGTAGGCATTCAGCAGGATTGGGTCCAATATCAGTGCTTGACATTGACTATATGCTGGGGAAAGTGATGAGTGTAGAGAATTCTTGTGGAAATAGAATAATGGCACAGCAGAACTCCGCGCAATATGTATCAGAGGTAAATCTTTTTACTGCAGCCTGTGATGTGGTGTTGACATAGTTTCTTTCCTGGATTTTATTAGTGTTTCTTGGATTAGCAGGTTGGTCAAAGAGCACACGATGTATTAATTAAGACTGTGAAATGTGTTCAGTTTAGGATTCTGTCATGCATCGCAACAAGACATGGAAAACTCTGACACGTGTCTTAGCCTCTAGCCGGATCACGCTAATACACCAGATTTGGCAGCCTGCTAGTGGTGATAACGTCTTCCACCTTATAAAAGGACAAGGTTCATTTGTTATTCTCCAGACATGTCTAAAGGAAAGAGATGTGCAGCCGCGATTTCACATGATAAACAGGCTATGTGTCCACAGCTCCTTTTTGTTCATTCTGTTAGTTTCACTAGGTTAAAGTTTCCTGGTGTTCTTGAAAAACTTGCATAGCTGAAATAGGGAGAGCTGACAATTTTTATTTTCCACAAAATCTAAAGAAAAATATCATTGTTTTTGATTTGCCATAATTTAAGAAATGTGCCTCCCTTTGATAATCATAGTGCAGTATGTACACTTAGGGCATATCTACACTCGGAAACTATTTCGAAATAGCTAACATCGATTTAATAGCTCCTGAAATAACAAAATTGAAATAGCGTGTCCTCACTATGAGGAAGCCTCAAAATTAGTCGGAGGCAGGCTCCATTAATGTGGATACGTTACCTCAACTTAAAGCCCCAGGAAGCACTGGGGTGTAAGTAGTTTGAATGACTCTGGGGAGTAGTTATTTTGAAATAGCAGTACCGGAGCATCCTCACTACCACTATTTCAAAATAACTATTTCAAAATGTTTCAGGGGGTAGCCGAGTTAGTCTGTACGGGTAAGCTGAAAAAACAACAAATGGTCTGGTAGCACTTTATAGAATAACAAAACATGTTGATGGGATCATGAGCTTTCGTGGGCACAATCCACTTCCTCAGATGACCCGAGTGTAGAATGTCTAGGACCAAACTAAACAGGAGAGACGGGAGGGGGGGTGGAGGAAGGGAAAATTAGGAAGAGAGGGAACAAGAAAAGGCAGCGCATAAAAAATATGTCAAGGGAAAGCCGAGTCTGTAAGCAAAATGAGCATTATTCCCCGAGGAAAGCAGGAGTACAGATTTTGAAATAAGCAGCTTGTTATTGCAAAATAACAGGCTTGGTAGTATGGACGCTCCGTGTATTAATTCAGCCTCAGGGCAGTGTTCTCTCTAAACTGCAGGGAAGCACAGCTTCACAGGTGATTAATCAGCCCTGCCCAATCAGAAGCTCAGGGCTCCATGCACGGAGCTGATTGAGTCTATATCTACACTACAGAGGTGGGGTTTTTTTTTTGGAAAAACAGCCATTTTTCCAAAAAAAACTTCACTTATGTCCACACTGCAATCGTGTTCTTTTGAAAAAAAATCGAAAGAACAGGGGGTAGGGGGGTTCCAACATTGGTAAACCTCTTTCTACAAGGAAAAAAACTTTTTCCAAAAGAGCTCTTTCGGAAAAAGGTGTGTGGGGACAGGGAAGAGGGAGTTCTTTCGAAAGAAGAGGAAAGAGGAAAAAGCATAGGTGCTCTGGTGGCCACTCCATCCATAGCAATCACAGCTTAAATGCGAGAAAGCGTCCATTCAGTGTGGATGCTATCTGTCAAAAAAGCAGATCGCTTTTTCGATGCGCTTGGTCAGTGTGGACGCTCTCTTTTGGAAGAAGTTTTTTTGGAGCATCTCTTCTGGAAAAGCTTCTGCTGAAAGACACCTGCAGTCTAGACGTAGCCTGAATCAGAGGCAGGAATAGTAGCCAAGAACTCCAACTTCCAGTCTCTCACTGTAACTTATGAGACAACATCAAGTGGATTTAATTAAATGTACCTTCAGTAAAAAAATGGAAAATAGGGCAGGCTACAGAAATACACATTTCCTAAAAAATAATTCTCCAAAAGTCCACGGGTGATTTTCCTAGTCATACTAAAATGCTGCAATTTTTTATTTTATTTTGGTCAAGTGCACACAAATTTTGCTCTCAGATCCATCTACAGAACTGTCACTGACTTTAGCAGCATACCTACATGTCTCACAGAGGGCAGAAATTCGCCTATAGAACTATCTGGCTTTCTAGAGCATGAAGAAGCAGGCAACATGTTTTCTATTCTCTTTACTACTTTCAGCAAAAAATTACCTTAAGCAAAGCTTTTTTCCCTACAAAGAAACATGTAGACTAGAACCTTCATATCTTCCTGCTAGAGGATTTTGATCAGTCTCTGAGTCTAAATTCTGCATTTGTTACTGATTAAATATTTACAACGGGGTGAATGAGTTGAAATGAACCAAACTCGAGGTCAGATCTGCAAAGATTCTTGTATGTAGAGTTACTTTCTACCCAGGAATCCAAGAACATTTTCCCTTTCTTTATTCCCAATATGCTGAATAGGAATGTAAACACAGACACAAGATCTGGTATGGATCCTACACAAAAATCTCTCTTTCATTTCTGTTTTCTAGTACTTGCATGGCATCTAGTGTTTAAGAAGATGCATGATAAATATTCATAATGTTGCGGGTTCTTTGCTTGCAGAAGTATAACCCTGCTGCAACCAGGTTTTGTTAAGCTATTTCAGGTCTGTCTGTCCTGATATAAATGAAATGTTTGGTTAGGACTTGGTCAGTGTTGTCTTCAAGTCGTCATTGTCAAGTCCAAGTCGAGTCTCAAGTCACTACAGTTCAAGTCTCAAGTCGAGTCTCGAGTCCCTAAAGTCACTTTCGAGTCAAGTCCCAAGTCGAGTCTCGAGTCTTAATTTTAAAAATGTCAAGTCATTTTTGTATAAGCCATCAATATCGGCATTTTCAGACAATTTTTTCACCGAGTCAATTGAACAAAATTAGCAAGTCTCAAGTCGAGTTTCAAGTCACAAACAATGAACCTGAGTCGAGTCTCAAGTCGAGTCACCTAGGCGACTGAAGTGGGACTCGAGTTCAAGTCATGGGACTCAAGTCAACAACTCTGGACTTGGTTGCAAGAACCACTAGATGACAAGCTCTGATAATCACATCCCTTTTATGCTGCATTAGGTGGTGTGCATGTCCTCAGACTGCCGGGTAACTGTCTACACATGTGAGGCTGCATGGTTTTGAGGTTAAGACAGACGTGTTCAGATCCTAACTCTTTTATTTTGTGACCTTGGGCAAAATACTTAATTTCTCTGTGCCTCTCTTCCCTGTCTTTTGTTTGTATTTTATATCTCTTTCTGTCACCCTTTTCCTATCATGCCTGTTCAGTCCCTGATCCTACAAAGACCTATCCAGGTGCTTAACTTTATCAACTGGAAATAATCCCATTAATTTCAGGACAAACAGGTTAAGCACTTTCATAAGCTTTTGAAGGAGCAGGATGTTGGGACAATGAACTGGATGGAGAAGGGACAATTTCTGACTATGTGTCCGGGAAATGCCTAACACGATGGAGCCCCCCTATGTGGATGGTGCCTCTAGGCATTACTGTAACACAAACAATAATGATTGTGGTCTCCTGTATGCAACAACTTTCTTTTTTAATAGAGACCATCACTTTCCTCCATTTTATTTCTCTGTCTCCCCTCCCTCTTTCCTTAACTACTTTTTATAGGTGGCACCGGTATTAAGTAAATAAGATGCTGACTGACTGGGCCCAGCTCCTTAAAGATATTTCATTGGGAACATAAGAATGGACATACTGGGTCAGACCAAAGGCCCATCCAACCTAGTATCCTGTCTGCCGATAGTGGCCAGTGCCAGTTACCCCAGAGAGAATGAACAGAATAGGGAATCTTCAAGCAATCCCTCTACTGTCACCCATTCCCTGCCTCTGACAGAGGTTAGGGACACCATTCCTACCCATCCTGGCTCATAGCCATTGATGGACCTAACCTCCATGAACTTATCTTTCTTGAACCCTGTTAAAATCCTTGTCTTCACAACATCCTCTGGCAAGGAGTTCCACAGGTTAACTGTGTGCTGAGTGAAGCAAAACTTCCTTTTGTTTGTTTTAAACCTGCGAGTTAGGTGCATAAATAGATTTGGTGGTATATCCACACTGCAGGCTGGAGATGTGACTACAGCAAGTGCTCTCGTACCTGAGCTAACTTGGATCTAGCTAGGTGAAAGCCAACTTGAATAACAATAGCAGTATAACTGCAGAGGGTGTGGGACAGCCTAGCTTTCTGCCTATGACCCCGCCCTCAATACATACTGAATCGGAGCTAACGCAGGTACATCTACATATGCGGCAATCACATCTCCTGATTGCAGTGTAGACATACACTGAAGAGCTGGGCCTTCATGTCTGTGAAAAGTGTCCTATAGGCACCTAGAACAGAGGACTAATTAGTAGAGTCCCTCTGTCATTATTAATTATTATTATTATTATTAATCTGTTACTGTTGCTTTTTTGCAAGGGCCTACAAGATATTCCTTGCTAGCAACCTCTTGCAGGAAAGATGCCTGTGCAGACTGAACCTCTAAAATCCAGGACTCAATCCTGCCAGACCATGGATATTGGTGGACCAGAGAGGCCCATCTGACCAGGTTCAGACGCACAGCCTGGGCTGGGTTGGTATGGTGGGGAGCACAGCCTTGGTTGGGGCTGGCATGTTTGGGGGGCGCAGCGCCAGCCAGGGCTGGCAGCGGGGAGCACAGTAGGCAGTGGGGCCAGCAGCTGGCCAGCACCATGAGGGACACAGCCCTGTTAGGGATGGAGGCCGCAGGGCCAGCCTCTATCTGGGGCTGGGGCAGTGGGGGATGCAGTCTTGCCCCGGGCTGGCGCAGTGGGGCCGGCAACAGGGAGTGCAGTCCCAGCTGGGAGCAGAGCCTACAGAACCTCCCTTCGTCCAGCAGACTCCATGGTTTGAGACCACTCAGGTCCCGAGGGTGCCGGATCAGTGAGGTCTGTCCTGTAGTATAAATAGAAAAGAAATGTCATTTGACCTACAAATCTTTTAATGTGTGATCTGTTGGCTACAATTGTGTTAAATTAGGCTCTGTTCCAGACATGGGTTTCATCCCCTAAAGGCCACGGGAGCTCATGGGAGTTTGGGGCTCAGGATTGGACCCTTGCACAAAACAAACTAGAGAAAAATGTGGGATTTTCCATTGACTGGGTTGCTCCTCAGTGGGTTTGATTCTGTGTAAATGCAAGGGTTTTTTGCTGGCTATTTTCAGCCCATTCCAGGAACAGATCCCTATAGGGTCTGGAATATAAGAGCTTTGCTGTGAGGTTTGCAAAGCTTTGTGTTTCTGTGTTGTGAGAACAGAGCATTTATGTGGAACCAGAGCACATGTTCCTTCAGCTACTCAATGAAAGGGCAGGCTGAGCACATGATCCATGCGTGTTTATTGTTGCCTGTGAACAACTGTGTGCAGCAAACAGACTCTGGAGGAAAGCTTGTTAGCAGATGTCCTGATGGCCCTTCCAATTTATAAATATGAGCCTCTACATTTATGTTTTCCATATTCAGAGCTTTCACTTGCCAGATGTTCCCATGGCTGGGTCCTTGAAGTCTTTTACTAGGAGGATGCGTGGCATATTGTCTATTTCATAGAAGAGGAAAGAAAATCAGATTGCTATCTCTAACAAACAGATTGTGTGTGGGGGGGGGGGGGAATCCATGCTTAACACTAAACCGGCTTTTAATGCAGTAAATCAGAGATGCACTATTAGGGTGCACCCTTAGCTCAAAATAAGCTAGGCAATTATTTCAAAATCGCTTATTTCAAAATTTGGCACTATCTACACAGTGCCAGATTTCGAAATAACCCCCTATTCTAAAACGTCTCTTACTCCTTGTGGAATGAGGTTTACCGGATGCTGGAAAAGCACGCCCATTATTTTGAAATCTATTTCAAAATAACAGGCTCTCTCAAAAGTCATGAAATAGCTATTTCGGGATACTTCTGGTATCCCAAAATAGTACCGCAGTCTAGACGTAGCCTTATATAGCTTTGTAAAATTCTGTGGATGCTGCAAAGCTGAATAAAAGTGCATCTCCAATTTAGGTGCATCTCAGGTAAGTACACTCACCTGAGAATTGTTTTTGTTAGTTTTTTAACAGACTTTTAAAATACAAGCAAACAATGGCATTTTTATGTTGATGGTGAATGGTGTTGCTGATTTTACAAGCCTGATTTAAGTTCACGTTTCATTTAGATTAAGCAATTGCTTTATTATTTTCCGATGCTAAATGCTTTAAGAGAAAGAGAGTGATAAATGGCGTTAAACCAGAGGTGAATTCGACTCAATATCAGTTTAATATATAAAATGTCTAATAAGAACATAGGATCAGAATGAGCTTGCAATTCAAGCGTCCTGAACTTCAAGTCCCCATGTAAATACAGGTTCTGTTACCTCCACCACAGCATTTCCCCTTCTCCAAACATTAGAGACCTCTCTGTGGGTTATGCACTTAGGGTGCATCTACACAGAAGGACTTAACTTGAAATAAGCTACACAAATTGAGCTACATCAATTGCATAGCTTATTTTGAAGAGCTTACTTCGAGTTCTGGTGCTGTCTACACAGCACTTACTTCGAAAACGAGCACTCCACCAACTTCCCTTATTCCTCGTACAATGTGGGTTACAGAAGTTGGAGTAAGAAGTCCTCCAGCTTGACAGTATTTCGACATTATGTCAAAATAACAGCCGGCTATGTAGACGCGGACTATGTTATTTCGAAATATGTCCCTGTGTAGACAGAGCCTGAGAAGCGTTTTCATTGGCCAGGATCGCCAAGAGGAGAATATGGACGACAGAGAATTATACCTATATTGGACATTTTAGAAAATCGAGAGCATAGACTTTCTCTGGGAGCACCTCAGTGTCTGTGGGACGAAGAACACTGGGAATTGTTTTGAACTTGGACAAACTGTCTGTATGGGTTCAGAAAAAGCTTAGGTATGGTTCTATGGAGACACTTAACTCATTTCCAGATAGAGTGACAGTTTACAGGTATCGCAGGGAACCCTGGTTAGTGAGCAACATTGGGCTGTCGAAGATCTTTCTACAAATAAGTACGGGCCATCTCCAAGACTTCGGAGGGTACTTTGCTCTGGAATTTTTGTTGAGATCGGGAATATGCACCGTGCCTGGTTCTACTAGATGCTTTATAAGATATAAGAAGTAGAATGTGTCTTGTTCTACTTGTCTCGAGGGCAAGCAAAGGCATTAACAACCTTTCAATTTTACACTCTCAAATATGCAATCTGAAACATTTCCCACCCAAGCATCAGACCCTCGAATCCAGGGAAAGAGAAGGGAACCTGCACTTTTTTCCAAGCTCACAGGTTGCCTAAATTCAACATTGCTCAGGCATAGTAGGTTCAAAGATCTACCCTGAACTTGACATCATTAGCCTAATGTTCTCTTTGAGAGACTGGGGGAAGCGGTGGTGCAGAGACACAAGACAGAATTCATTGAATAAAAGAGAGAAATATGGAGCTGAGACCAAGCAGAGAGAGAAAAACAAACAAATGAACGATGACACGGAGATGGAATAAATTTCAGAGAGAGACAAAGGGTGGGGGGGAAATCAAATGGAAAATTATAGTGTTTGGTACACCAGATCATGTTTTGGGTGTTCCCTTCATTCCCTGATACATAGCATAAGCTTACCTTAGCTGGAATTATTTGGAATCCTGGAGAACAGTACAAGAGAAAATAGTTAACAGTTTTAGTTATATGAAGACAGTTTTAGTTATATGACTATACCAGCTCCGCTAAACCTGTCAGAGAAGGTGGCCATCTATCTTAAAGTGTATTACAATAAAGGGACATGGTCAAATCTGTCTGTGTATTCCCCACATGTATCTAAATATGCACCGTTTAGTCTATGCCTTTGCAAAGAATATTTGAACTGCAGACCCCCCACAATCCCTAAAAAATACAGGTTGAACCTCTCTAATCTGGCACCCTCGGGACCTGACTGGTGCTGAACCAGAGAATTTTTCAGATCATGGAAGGTCAGTATTGTCTAGCAGCATTACTAACACTTCCAGTGCTAACTGGGCTCTTAGAAGACATTTAAAGTTAAATAATAGCACGGAACACTGAGGGTATGTCTAGACTACATGCCTCTGTTGGCAGAGGCATGTAAAATAGGCTACCCAACATAGTCAGTGAAGTGGGGATTTCAATATCCCCGGCTTCCTTAAAATAAAAATGGCTGTCGTGCTGTGCCGGCTCAGCTGACCGTCGGCACAGCATGTGAGTCAAGATGCGGATCAGTCCACAGGGGAAGCTTTTGTCGACCGCTCCTTTATGCTTCATGAAATGAGGGTTACTGGAGCAGTTGACAAAGGCTTCCCCTGTTGACCGATCCGCATCTTGACTCGCCCACTGTGCCGATGATCAGCTGAGCCGGCACAGCGCAGCAGCCATTTTTATTTTAATTAAGCCAGGGATATTTAAATCCCCACTTCACTGACTATGTTGGGTAGCCTATTTTACATGCCTCTGCTCATGTAGTCTAGACATACTCTGAGAGCCAGGACTGGTGGCTGGTAAATAAACTTTATGGGACTGCGGAAAACTTGGCCACATGTTAAGTGGACATCCAGCTCACTAAAATCATTCCAGATGACAGATGTTTCTACATCAGAGAGGTCTGGACTCGAGAAGTTCAACCTGTACATGAATAAGCATAAGAGCATGAAGCACTTTCCATTCATTTTCTGATTTAACTTGCGGTTGAACTCAAGATAGACAATTCCGGCTCCCCTCAAGATTGGGGTGTTTGTAGGTGGGCATTTTGGCTCAGACCATTTTAACAACAGGGGCCAGAAAGTGGATAAAAGAAATGGATTCGAATTTCAACCCCATAGCCTTTGGGGAGGAAGGTTTGACACTACCTAATGTTTGGCTTCATCACCTGCAAAGCTGCTTCTTTTACTGGCCACATGTTGCAGATCAGTCAATTGATGGTAACTGTCAATGAGCACACACTGGGTGGATTTTTCCTAATTTTCTGGATGCCTTTGTGTGCACTGCTTGTGCATTCGCGCAGCACGACTGTGCTGATTATCACAGCGAGTGCACAATTTTCCAGTTAGACGCACAATTGTCCAATTGCACACAGTTACGATGATTATACAGGCAACTGCAGAAACTGCATGCACAAATGAGAGCTGTGTTTTTTCATGTCCCGACGTGTGCACAGAAGAAGCATGTGGGCTCTTGTGAGCCAATATTACCAACCCAGAAGCTTTACTGAATGCATTTTGGCTGGGCTGTGTACAGAGAACAGGCCAAACACACAGTTCCAAAGGATTCCATCTCAGCAAGAGCTGAGTCTCAGATAAAAACTGGGATGGATTTTCCAGGTTCGGTGGCCATGGAAGCCCTCCTCCTCAAAGGTTTCAATGGAAATCAGGAGCCTAACTTCTGAGGATATGGCAGAGTCCTAACAGGAAATCTTCTGAGGATCTTAGAGAACCATCCCAGCATTTCTAAGGAGGGCAAAGGGAAGAAGGAAAGTTGTCATCTCCTGTCTCTGGACCACCCAAATACTATCCAACAAATCATGGTTTTTTTCAGCTAGGGTATCTTGACATATTGTTCACAGGGATTTTAAAGAATTTCATTTCATTCCTTTTTTTTCCCCCTAAGGATGACATGTAGTTTCCTGACAGGCTGGTTTTAATAAGGTTGAAATCTTTGTTGTTGCCAAATCCAAGAGGAATAGAACATCTTTAAGTCATTAGACGGGAATGGAGTAATCACTCAGAGGGTGCGCTTCAAAGGTTATTGGTTTTTTACAGTGTGTTCACCATTCTGCAGTTGTCTGAAAAATAACCTGGGTACCAATTCTTCATCTGCTTCATTCATGGTACAGTGGGCACAGGGTTTGTAGGCAAGGTCATTGAAGGATTTTCCTGGCATATTTGGCATGTGAGGTTTAATAGGAACCAGTGTGGGTATTAGTTAGGGATGCATGTAACTGCTAGCAAGACATAAGGGTGCTCCTGCTCCCTAATGGTCATCCCCCTCAAAAAAAAAAACCAAATAAAAGCAAAATTGAATTCTTCCTCAGGCTTGGTGAGTGAGCCAGTTCTATAATTTCCAGGGAATTACCTGTAACAAAGGACATAATTCTGTGCTGGTTTGAATGAGTGCAACTCGGCTCTCTTCTGCAATTTGCTTCAGAAGTGAATGTGGCCACGGAAGTAAAACAAATGCATCGAGAAAGTCTGTTTACCAGGAATTTTTCATAGAACCTTGGCAGCAGCGTGGTCCAAATCTGAGTGAGCCTGTGAAATGTTTGTGCTAGATGATGCTGATGCTCATTATTGTTATTGTTTTATTAAAATCCCAGCCAAGATCATATTGTGCTAAATGCTCTACACACATGGCTAGTCCATGCCCTAAATAGTTCACAGTCTCCTTAGAAAAAGTGGAAACAAAAGCAAAATGACTTGTCCAGGGTCACCCGGTAAATCAGTGGCAGAGTCAAGCGTAGCAATCCTCCTGACTCCCAATCCCTTTTCCTAGCCACTGAACTATAAGGGAAGGAGTCAAGCATTTGAAATGTTGACATCTGATTAGTCTTTGACGTCCACTGCACACCAGCATAGCTTCTTCATTGGAATTACTCCTGACTGCACAGCCTCCAATGAGAGGAGACTCAAGTCTCAGCCAATGGGGATTCACAGATCAGATTAGACAGTCACATGTGTGAAAAGGATCAAGCCTAAACTCCCAGAAGTTCACATCTCAATAGTTTGTGTTAGACTTAGGCACGTGGTGTACTTATTGCAGTTTCTCATCCCATAGAAATTCAGTCTAAAAAATGTTTCTTCCGGGAGTCAATTTGTGTTGCCATCAATTCAATTCCATACATGATGTTTTAGAGCAGTGTTTCTTTAACTGTGCTCTGCAAGAGGGAGTCAGGAGGTGTGCTGGAGAGAACAACAGAATTCAAAATGGCCACCCTTAAAGGGGCAGGTGACCTTTTTGTTGTTGTTGTTGTTGTTAATTATTGTTTGGTGTTCCTTGGTCTTAAAAAGTTTAAGAAACACTGTTGTAGAGCATCAGAGAGGTAGCCATGTTAGTCTGAATCTGCAAAAGCGGCGAGGAGTCCTGTGGCACCTTATAGACTAATTGAAGTGTTGGAGCATAAGCTTTCATGGGCAAAGACCCACTTCGTCAGATGCTGATGTTGTAGAGCATCTTTCATTCAAACCCTTGATACGCCTAAGTATAAAGGTCTGGTTTAAAAGCAAAAGGAGAAGGAAAAGAAGTGGTTAAAGACAAGGCAGAAAGGAAAGGCTGTGATAAGGAAAGATGGCAGTATTTGCAAAGGAGAAGACTCCTGCACCAACGTTAAGTGTTGCACAACAGAAGAAGCAAGCTTCTAGGGTGCCTCTACACAGCACAATTATTTCGAAATAACAATGTGAACATCTAAACCACAATTCCGTTATTTCGAAATAATTTTGAAATAATAGACAGCTTATTCCGGTTGCTATAAATCTCATTCCACAACGAATAACACCTCTTCTGAAATAGCTGTTTTGGAATAGCAGTAGTGTGGACACTCTGCTGCTATTTTGAAATAGCTCCTCCCCCAGGCCATTCAAAGTAATTACTCCCCAGTGCTTCCTGGGGCTCTAAATTGAGATAGCATGTCTTCATTAGGGAAGCCTGCCTAGGAGTAATTTTGAGGCTTCCCTGTAGTGTAGATGCGCTATTTTGAAATAAGCTATTTCAGAGTATTTCTTCCAGAATAGCTTATTTCGAAATAAGCGTGCAGTATAGACGTACCCCGGGGCTGTGTCTACACTGGGCCACTTATTCCAGAAAATCAGCCGCTTTTCCGGAATAAGCTGCGAGCTGTCTACACTGGCCCTTGAATTTCCGGAAAAGCAACGATGCTTTACTGTACAAAATCAGCCGCTATTCCAGAAAAACTATTCTGCTCCCGCTCGGGCATAAGTCCTTATTCCGGAACACTGTTCCGGAAAAGGGCCAGTGTAGACAGCCCAGTAGTCTTTTCCGGAAAAAAGCCCCGATCGCGAAAATGGCGATCGGGGCTCTTTTCCGGAAAAGCGCGTCTACATTGGCCACAGACGCTTTTCTGGAAAAGGGTTTTTCCGGAAAAGCAGCCTGCCAATGTAGATGCTCCTTTTCCGGAAAAATGGAAAACGGAATAGTATTCTGTTTTAAGCAGTTCCGGAAATTCATGCCAGTGTAGACACAGCCCAAATGTTTATCCAAACCTCTTGGATCTGCAAAGTTGGGCTGGAAACCCTTTTCTACTTCAGACTTATACTTCAGGCAGGAGTACCCAGGGGAGCTGACAGCCCAGGTGGTGTGAGCAGGTACTGAGCTCCTGGAAGGGGTGGGACCTCAGGTGGAAAGGGCGGGGCTAAGGCAGCCTGCACTCCATGCCACTCAGAGTGCGTTGAGCTGCCTCCCCAGTCCTCAGAGCTTCATAGAACATGCTGCACGATGCTCCAGCAGCGATTTAAAGGGCCCAGGACTCACTGTTGCTGCTGCCAGGCTGCAAGCAGTAACCTTGGCCCCTTTGAATCACCAACCCCGGGGGCAACTGCCTCCTTCTTCCCCCCTCCCTTTCCCTCCACCCCAAGGCCGGCCTTTCTGATGCTATTTTCCCATGTCTGCTGTTGTAGGAAGAGAGCCTACAACATCAGCCCTTGTATCTGAGGACTGGTAAGAGGCAGGACCCACTCACAGACTCTGGCAAGCACAAGGCTGATATTCCTGAAACACACATTCCTAAGAAGTGCTGGTCACAGAGGACTCACACAAACACAATCCCGATAGCAAGGGATACCAGAAGATCCCAATAACAAGGATGGTACAAAAAACATTCCCCTGCAAGAACACACAGTTCCCTTCTGAAAGATACGGTCAGGATGACATTACAAAGTGCAGATGTTTGGGATAAACCAACATGTCCATAGTGATGGATGATACTAGCCACACTGGGGACAGTATCTAACTATGTCAGAGGACAAGACTAACTTGTTTATATTGGGGTACAAAGCCATATCTCAGAGGGGGCATCCTTGGGCTAAGGAGGAATAGAAAGACCTGTTGGTCCGTTGTTATGGGCAAACATACATTAGTCAGCCAATAGAGTCTGCAGAGTACTTCATCATAGAATCATAGAGCTGGAAGAGACCTCAGAAGGTCATCAAGTCCAGCCCCCTGCCCAAGGCAGGACCAATCCCAACTAAATCAACCCAGCCAGGGCTTTGTCAAGCCGAGACTTTAAAACCTCTAGGGATGGAGATTCCACCTCCTCCCTAGGGAACCCATCCCAGTGCTTCACCCACCCTCCTAGGGAAATAGTTTTTCCTAATATCCAACCTAGACCTCCCCCACTGCAACTTGAACTTGAACTGTGCTTTGCCAGCAACAAACCTGGCTGTGTGCCTTTGTCCCTTAACGGGTCTTGGGGTCATTGGGCAGTGCACATGAGGCCTTCGCAGGACGCACAGAGCAAACACGCCCACTCAGCCAAACATTGATCAACATCTAATCACACCCAGAACCCGGGAGCGCAAAAGCCGCACAAAAACACAAACTAAGGGCAAAGGAGGAACAAGGAAAGACTTTTTTCCTTCCTCCCCCCCCCCCCAGCCTCAAAAAAGGGCCACGTCATTGGGGGCAAAGCTTGGGTCAGTTCTTGTTTTGCCCAAATTTTGTAACTTGTGGCACCCAACCTTTTTGATTGGCGCTTGCTGCTGTGCCACCGGTGAAAGGCCAGCCCCAACCTGGTCCTGCAGCTCAGACCACCTAGCTTTTTTTCCCTCTCCATTCAGCTTTTCCTTCTCACTTCCTCCTCCATTCGGCTTTGTGTTTTTAACCCTCTCCCGACTTTTGTTCGCCGCTTCTTTGTTCCCTTTCCCTCCCAGCCCCAGCTCACCCGATGCAGCCACTAGAGACAGCACCCGACCCGTTGCTGGAGTGGCTGACTTATGCAGTGAGGCTAGAGATACAAAGCTCATGACACCCAGTTGGTTCCTGAGGCTGCAGCCCGGAATGCCACCATGGTTCCCATGGCCTGGCGGTGTTAGCAAGCTCGGCACGATCACAGAGGGGCAGCCCGTTACAATGAGCCGCCACTTTACTCCGTGCAGCATCAGCAGTTTTTCTGGGCCCTCTGGACTAATTTGCTTGCCCTGCATCTTACAAAACACTGGTTAACCTAGCCCCAAGAGCAGGGGCGGCGGGTATAATCGGTGGGGGAAGGCCCCACCAGACTCCACCCCCAGAACACCTACTGTAGGTATACTTGGGGCAGAGTGCTGCTGGGCCCGAGCGCCCACCTGCCCTGTGCTTTGGGGTTGAGGAGGCTGGGGCCACGTGCCACCACACCTCCCCTTGGTGGTGGGGGCGGGACTTGGTTCCCATGGGTGCAGGGCCTGGGCAGAAGGGGTGGGATCTAGCAGGGCTACCCCCACTGTGACCTCAGCTGTTGGAAAGTTGGTGAAAGTTTGCAACAGAGTTACTATTGCTCCTCGCAGTAGATTTTTGCAGGTGCTGCTAACGTTGGCCTAATCGCCCATCACACACTGTTTGGAGACAAGCAAGCAAGGCATAGGGGCTTTTATCTGACAGCACTTTGGGGAGGATGGAATTTTAATGGCTTCGTACCTAGCTGTCCAGATAGGCCAGGAAGATGCCACAAGCCGCCGCCGCCTTGTTACATCTTATCAGACACATGCTGACCAAGTGTCTTGGCGTGGGGGAACACTTGTTCGCAGACGTCTGCTCTTTCAAAGCTGTCCTCTCTTGGAGCGTCCCCTCGCTCCCTGGCAAAGATAAGCAAGCGACGGCTGCAGCTGATAACGCAGACCAGGTCCGGTGGAATAAATAGATGGCTATCCGCGGCGTTGTGCTGCCCTCTGCCTCCGCCTGTGCATCACACAGTCACAGGTTCCTGCGGAAAGGGTTCATTGTCAGTTTCTCGCACAGTCAAAACATTTGATCAACAGAGCAGGTGGAAATGTGGTTTCCATTACAACCATGCCCAAAGGGGGCTGTTATCCTCAGCGGCAGCCTGTTAAGATTTCCAAGTTGTAGCTGCTCAGACCATAGGAGCATGGTGCATCACTGGCTCTTGTATCCTTCACTTTGCCCTGTGACACAGCATTGCTCACGGCAATGGAAAGCACAAAAGCACAGAGGACTGAGATATGGGAAATGTCCATGGATCTGGTCTTCAAAGACCCTTGGCATGAACAGAGACCAATAGACATCTCATTGTGTCAGTAGCAAGTCCTATATCTACCTTGTAGGCCACATTCCAGACGACAACATTGCTTCCCCTCATTCAGACACAAAGCCAGGTCATAATGGCCCCATTAATGAATAGTGACCTCTCCAGACCAGAAAGGACCATCACTGGTATCTTTAAGGCCGTTCAAGTTATTTTCTGTGAACTGAACCCTGCAAAAGGTGCTATGGACTGCCCCTCCTGCAGCAAGGCATGTAAGGGTACATCTACACTGCACGCTTATTTCAAAATAAGCTATTCCAGGAGAAATACTCCGAAATTCCTTATTCCAAAATAGGGTATCTACACTACAGGGCAGCCTCAAAATTAGTCTGAGGCAGGCTTCCCTAATGTGGATGTGCTACCTTGATTTAGAGCCCCAGGAGGCACTGAGGAGTAATTAGTCTGGGGAGGAGCTAATTCGAAATAGCAGCAGTGGAGCATCCACACTACTGCTATTCCGAAATAGCTATTTCACAATAAGCATTATTTCTCATGGAAGGAGGTTCACAGAAGTTGGAATAAATAATCCATTATTTCAAATTTATTTTGAAACAACGGAATTGCTGTATAGATGCTCGCATTGTTATTTCGGAATAACGGCTGTTATTCTGAAATACCGCTACTGCGTAGCTGCACCCCGTGTGTTTCATTTTGAGCATGTAAATATTGTATTTAAAACTGAGGACTATTAAGTGCTGTATCCAAGCCAGAGTGCTCAACTTCTGGAAAGATTGGACCTGTGCAGTATAGATGCTGCGATACAGTGTCTCCCTAGAAGACATGGGTAGATCTTTGGTCTCCAACAAGGGGTGCTTCTGCTCCCCACCAACCAAAGTTTTAAAAAATCTCCTTACATTTTGACCTATTAATTTTCCTTTTTTCCCAAAACTTAACCCTTTAAAACAGATACACTTTCTTTAACAAAACACATTTGTGTGTGTTTTGTGGGGTCATCAACCTTGTCCTCCATTGAGCCCAAAAACTTGTGTCAGATCAAAGCCTCTCTCAGAAAAGCATTGAAATCTTGACTTCAAGAGATGGATGATCCCCCATTTCTCTCTGTTCTAATGGCTAGTCACCATCCCTGTTAAAGAACCTGTGCCATATTTCTCATTTGAATTTGTCTGGCTTTCACTTTTGTTATGCCTTTTTTCCTTTAGTACTCAACATAGTCTTCTTGTGAAGTTATAGAACATCTAAACAGCATAGCAGCCATCATCCTGCATGTGGCTTGTCCAAGGAGCCAGTGAATCTTAGGCTGTGTCCAGACTCAGGGGTTTTTTCGAAAAAACTTCACCTGCGTCTAGACTGCAGCCGCGTTCTTTCGAAATTAAATCGAAAGAATGCGGCTTTTCTTTCGACGGTGGTAAACCTAATTCCACGAGGAAGAACGCCTTCTTTCAAAAGTGCTCTTTCGAAAGAAGGCGTTCTTGAAAGCAAACAGGCTTTTTAGAAAGAGAGCATCCAGACTCACTGGGTGCTTTCTTTCGAAAAAGCGGCTTGCTTTTTCGAAATTCCGCGTGCAGTCTAGACGCTCTCTTTCGAAAGAGGCTCTTTCGAAAGTATCTTTCGAAAGAGCCTCTTTCGAAAGAGGCTTGCAGTCTAGACATAGCCCTATTGAATAGTCTTTAGTGAGACACAAAACAGTCCAGTTAGATCCCAGGGAAACAGCCCTTCCTTTCCAAAAAAAAAAAAAGAACATTATTACATTATTTCGGATCTGAAAAAGCCACCAGGAAAATAATTTGATTGACTCTTTCCCCGTCTGTGGATAAAATACAAAACAAATGCAACCATTATTGAGCTTTTGTTTTCAAAATGAATAGGGAGCACATACTGAAAATCATTTTAAAAAAGAAGAGACCAACGCCAAATCACAGACTTGAACCAGGAATGATATTATGGCGCATTTTGACAGAAACATCGTTGCAACTAACCAGTGCTTTGGTCTTTTGATTGCAAACTCCATTTTTTAAGGCACAGTCTCTGTTGACATGTCATCTATGACCTCTTTTTGCCAGATACTGTAAAGAAAACCAAACTCTGGGCTTGCACACATTATTATGTAGCTTGGTTAACAATAATTGCCATATATTTACTTAATGCTTTCATTCAGATGGGTTCCAACATACTTTGTAAACCTGTGATGTCCAACACTCTAGCCACTAGCCATATGTGGCTATTTGGCTGTCTGAGTGTGGCTAGTTGGCTATAGCAGTAGCCACTACTATATTATTTACATTTTCAGAATAATGTGTCGAGTTCGCTAGAGCAGTAGCCACTACAGTTGGACACCAACCAAATGGTTGGACACCACAGTTGTAAACTGTCTAAAAGTATCACTCACCCACCACTGAACTTCACCCATCTTTAAGATGAAACGTAGCAGCTGTTTCATGTGATACAGCAACCGCACATAGAATCTTTGGGCACCCTTCAACCCTTCTGTGCTTGGAATTCCCATTGATCTGAAAGGGAGCCCTGTGACTGGAAAGTTTGCTGGATGGAAATATTTGGCCAGGAGGTGATGACAATACTATTGACACCTGAAACTGCATGGGTAACGGAGGTAGACGGATACATTTGCTCATTTTGAAGCTAGACCTTTTCATGTCCCTCTCTTTGGGTGTGTCTAGACTACTGAGTTTTGTCGACAAAAGTCGACTTTTGTCGACAAAACTATACCAGCGTCTACACTACCGCTGAGTTCTGTCGACATAACGTCGACAGAACTCAGCAGTTTTGTCGACGCTGGTATACCTCATTTTACGAGGCATAACACCTTCTGTCGACAGAGTTCTGTCGACAGAAGGTGTCATTGCCTGTAGGGTTGCGTCTAGACTACAGGGTTCTGTCGACAAAGCAGCTTGCTTTGTCGACAGAACTCAATGTGTCTGGACGCTCTTTGTCGACAGAAGTTTTGTCGACAGATACTGTCGACAAAACTTCTGTCGACAAAACCCGGTAGTCTAGACGTACCCTTTGTTAAGAAGGTGACACAGTGAAGCTATGACAGAGAACTGGACCTCAGTTCCATACCTAGGTCTGTCTCTGATTTGCTCAAAAGTAATTTTAGACCCAATTTTCAAAGGATATAGGAACCTAAAAGTGGAGATTTGTGCCTAGCAAGGTTTTCAAAAGTGCCTTAGTGAGTTAGGCAGCATTGGAACTCTGTGCCTCAGTTTCCCCTTAGGTAAACTGGGAATAATGATACTGACCCCCTTTGTAAAGCGCTTTGAAATATAGGGATGAAAAGCCTTGCATAAGAGCTAGGCGTTATCAACCAGGTTTCAACTGTATACACCATCTGAAAGACACTATGTCCAGGAAAGAACTTCTGCTTGGTGTAGAGGATATTTGAAATTCGCAAGAGGTGCTAAGAGCAAAGGTTGTGCCTACAACTTGTCAATTCTATGGATTCTACTATTGCAATACCAATACGTATTGCCAATTATGTGACCAGTTTTGTAAGAACAAGCTGATCCAGAGAAAAATAGAACTGTAGTTTTGCTACCCCTCAAGTACTAAAACGAAAACAGAATTGATCACCCAAATCAAAAGTATTATGTGTGTGTGTGTTTTCATTTTGGTGTGCAAGTACTTAAACACGTGCCCAGTTTTAAACAAGTGAAGTCAATGGGACTGTTCATATATTTCAAGTCAGGTACATGCATGCGAAATGTCTGAGGTCTGTGTGTTTGCTGCTTTTTGGAGGAAGGGTCTCCACCCATGTTAAGGCTGGGGGGCCGTGAATGGCCACCACACTGATTTTAAAGCTGCCATATCCTCTGATCAAAAGTGCAAGCTTGTGAACGTGATGCTATAGCAGGTCATTTGGCTCGGAGAAACTGGGAAGTTTCCAGATTTGTATAACAATTGCGTAAATGGAAAGGGGGAAAGAATTTCAATCCCAGCTCTGCCAAATGTTGCCCATTTATTACATGCTCTGGCATACATTTTGCTGAAGGCATTTTAGCATGGCCAAAACTCTCCAATATGGAACAATTCTGCATTGGCCAGGGGATGAACGAGGTGCACAAGAGAAGATAGGACAAGCCCCTCCACACTAATCTGCAAGTACACCAAGGTACTGCCCTTGAAGGACTACTGTGTAGGCCTTTTTACAGCCCTTGGATGCGCTGGTGTGATAAAGGCACTGGTTTCTGAGGGGAGAATTCTGGCATGTGTCTGCTTTTTTTGTGGAAAGTTTCAACCTTTTATCAAAAAAGAAAAAGAATCATTGTGGCAGAAAATAGAAATTTTTTACTGGTACCTGAACACTGTTTTATTCAACAGTACCAGCTGTGATGCCTCATGGAAGTAGTAGTGAGGGTGACGCCAATCCTCATTCTTCTTCATGGGCCAGGTTCTCCAGCCATACTTCATCTCCCATGATGCACCATGGCCAACAAGTCCCATAATGAACCACGACTGCTGAGCTAACGGAGACATCATGAGAGAGATATGTTGGTGGGAGAACCTGATCCATGGAAGAGAATGGGGGAAGGAGGCATTCAAACAGCAACTCCCGTGAAGCTCTCATGGTGGCATGTCTGAATCCAAATTTTCACTTTTCCGCTGAAAGTTTTTTCACTGAAAAGCTGGCTCTCTTCCCCTCCCCTGCATAGGGAATTAGGTGTCTATGCACTTGTAAAAAAAGACCACTTAGTGCCTACCTGCATCTTTAGGTACCTAGGGCTATGTCTAGACTGCAAGCCTCTTTCGAAAGCGGCTCTTTCAAAAGCATCTTTCGAAAGAGCCTCTTTCGAAAGAGAGCGTCTAGACTGCACGGAGAAATTTCGAAAAAGCATCTTGCTTTTTCAAAAGAAAGCATCCAGTGAGTCTGGATGCTCTCTTTCGAAGAAGCCCTATTTACATTGAAGAATGCCTTCTTTCGAAAGAGGAACTTTCGAAAGAAGGCGTTCTTCCTCGTGAAATGAGGTTTACCGCCATCGAAAGAAAAGCCGCGTTCTTTCGAATTAATTTCGAAAGAACGCGGCTTGAGTCTGGACGCAGGGGAAGTTTTTTCGAAAAAAGCCTACTTTTTTCGAAAAAACCCCTGAGTCTGGACACAGCCTAAGTACCCTTTGTAAATCTGACCCTGAGGCACGTTTGAAAATGGGGCTTTCGATTCCTCCCTCACTTGATCATTTTTGAAAATTTTAGCCTGAGGCTGAAATTTCCTAAGGATTACTAGGGGCCCAGATCCCAATGCAGTTCAATAGAGTGCCTGATCCCCTTAGACCAGTTTGACAATCCTGGCCTTAGGTTTAATTTGAAAACTATTATTTTTCATTTAAATATCTATTCATCAATGTTACACAAACAAAAACAGAGAATAACAACTGTGCTGTGGATACGACTCTACAATAGTTATTGCAAAGTTATGGTCAATAAATGTATGTTAAGCTTTTATTTGCAGTGTAAGTATAGCCATATTGGTCCCACAATATTAGCTAGTATCTTTTATTGGAGTGACTTCTGCATAAAGAGATATCTTTTAGTGGTCTCTTGGAACATATATTGGGCAGTTATTTCACCCGCCTTGTTTCTCTGTTAAACTATTAAACACTTTTAGCAACAATAAGAGGACTCAAAGTTACAAAAGAGAGGATAACAATGTAGAATCATAGAATACTAGGACTGGAAGGGATCTCAAGAGGTCATCGAGTCCAGTCCCCTGCCCTCATGGCAGGACCAAATACTGTGTAGACCATCCCTGACAGACATTTATCTAACTTACTCTTAAATAGCTCCAGAGATGGGGATTCCACAACCTCCCTGGGCAATTCCAGTGTTTGACTACCCTGACGGTTAGGAACTTTTTCCTAATGTCCAACCTAAACCTCCCTTGCTGGAGTTTAAGCCCATTGCTTCTTGTTCTATCCTCAGAGGCCAAGATGAACAAGTTTTCTCCCTCCTCCTTATGATATCCTTTTAGATATCTGAAAACTGCTATCATGTCCCCGCTCAATCTTCTCTTTTCTAAACTAAACAAACCCAATTCCTTCAGCCTTCCCTCATAGGTCATATTCTCTAGACCTTTAATCATTCTCGTTGCTCTTCTCTGGACCCTCTCCAATTTTTCCACATCTTTCTTGAAATGCGGTGCCCAGAACTGGACACAGTACTCCAATTGAGGCCTAGTCAGAGCAGAGTAGAGCAGAAGAATGACTTCCCATGTCTTGCTCACAACACACCTGTTAATACATCCCAGAATCATTTTTGCTTTCTTTGCAACAGCATCACACTGCTGACTCATATTTAACTTGTGGTCCACTATAACCCTTAGGTCCCTTTCTGCTGTACTCCTTCCCAGACTGTCGCTTCCCATTCTGTATGTGTGAAATTGATTGTTCCTTCCTAAGTGGAGCACTTTGCATTTGTCTTTATTAAACTTCATCCTATTTATCTCAGACTATTTCTCCAATTTGTCCAGATTATTTTGAATTATGACTCTATTCTCCAGATTAATCACAACCCCTCCCAGCTTGGTATCATCTGCAAACTTAATAAGCGTACCTTCTATGCCAATATCTAAATCGTTGATGAAGATATTGAACAGAGCCAGTCCCAAAACAGACCCCTGCGGAACTCCACTTGTTATGCCTTTCCAGCGGGATTGTGAACCATTAATAACTACTCTCTGAGTATGGTTATCCAGCCAGTTATGCACTCACTTTATAGTAGCCCCACCTAAGTTGTATTTACCTAGTTTATTGATAAGAATATCATGCGAGACCTTATCAAACGTCTTACTAAAGTCTAGGTATACCACATCCACCGCTTCTCCCTTATCCACAAGACTTGTTATCCTATCAAAGAAAACTATCAGATTGGTTTGACATGATTTATTCTTTACAAATCCATGCTGGCTGTTCCATAGAAGGGATATGAAGCCTCATGTTTCAGGACATTACCCATCGACTAGCTGCCTAGGGTTAGGATGGAATTTTGTCCTAAATCAGGTGATTTTAGAATTCTCCTCATGGGAGGGTTCTCCCTCTTTGGAACATCTGCTACTAGTCACTCTCAGACATGGTACTGACAAGATGGACCATTTTTCTGACAATTCCCATGTCCCTAATTTGTACTGGACATGTGTCTTCTTCAAATGAATGTTTTACTCTAATTAATTTTGCATCTGTTAACTTTAATTCTAGCCAACAATAGCAGGTGATATACATTCTGGGAATAATAAGGCAACATAAGTTTACAAAAAAAATCCCTTTGGGAAAAACAAATGAGACTATGAAACATAGGTGTGGAGAAAGAACGGAGTTATCACAAAACCCAGAATGGAAGTGTGACATTGTACTCCGATCTAATGTCTTTCGTAAGGTACTGCCTGATGTGTATGTTTAATACTGCCCTCTAGTGAAGGGAATCAGACCTGGTCATATTATTATTATTATTATTATTATTATTATTATTACAGAATTTGAAATTGTATGATCTACTCCAGACTTTTTTAGCTGGCCTTGATGGAATCTATAACCCTTAATATTAATTCATAATGGTCATTTTGGTTTTGCTCAAAAGGAAGAGATCTGTCTGTTTGGATCCAATGCAAATGAGTTCTAGATCTGTGCTGCATACGTGCAGTTAGAGAGCAAACTAACAGAGCTTCACTTGTTTCGGCTAACAAAAGGAACATTGAGAGGAGATCTAATTGCTCTGTATAAATCCACCAGGGAGTTAAGTTCCAGGGAGGGTGAAGAGCTATTTACGCCAAAGGATAATGTTGGCACAAGAACCGATTGGCACAAACTGACCGTGAATAAATTCATGCTGGAAATTAGAAGGTGGTTTCTAACTGTCAGAGAAAAGCAACTCGGGAACAGGAGTAGAAGAAGCAAGAAACCTAACTGGTTTCGAGATGAAGTTTGATACATTAATGAACGGGATTATACAATGTGGTTGCTTGAAATAGCAGGCAACTGGATTTGATGACTCAAGAGATTTGTTCCAGTCTTATCCTCCTGGTTAGCTGTTGATCCTTTTGTCTGTGATTTTTTTTTTTTTTTTTTGGCACACACACCCAGTGTGAATCAGTATGGCTCTGACTGTTTGACTCTTGTTTATGCCAATGGCAACTCTGGCCACAGATTATTCTGTTACCTGTGTTTGGGGGTTCTTTTATTAGAATTTATTCAAATGCTTTTCCCTCTTTACATCCCTCTTTTTAAAGTGGTGTACTTGTGGCCTGCCCCAGGAGAAATGTAGCTAACAGGGCTGTTTACTGCCTTGCAGTCCTGTTTCACTGTTGATTTAAGAAAATAATGGAGCGAATCTGTGGATACCAGCTCTCACATTACACTGTCACAGGCGTGTCTCTCACTTTTCACCTTGTTGGCCAGGAAAATGCTCTGCTTCGAAGAGGATAATCTCGCATAGATGCTCCAGTATTTGCTGTAGTTGACTAAAGCTGTCACACCAGAGCCCATGAATGCTTTTTAATTACTGAAGGCTGATCGTGTATTTGATGATGTTCATTGCATAGAAGCAGCTTCTGTCCGACATGGGGTTTACCATCTAAGGCAGGGGTGGGCAATAATTTTTGCCCAGTGGCCACTTCAAAAATTTTTGAAGTAACCCCGGGCCACCCCAGAAAGGGCAGGGCCTAAACAGGAAGGGGCATGACTATCCTACCCCCAGACCATGATTGGTCTGGGGGTGGGGAAGCCCCTTTGCCCCCCTTTCCCACTAGGCACCCATGCTCTGGAACAGGCTTGGCACATCCCTCCACCCCCAGGCCAATCAGGGCCTGGGGGCGGAGAGCGCAGGGAGCCTCCTCCTGCCCTGCGAGGAGCACACAGCACTTTGAAGTGCCATGGGCTCTTCACAGGGCTGGGGCAGGGTGAAGGAAGCTTCACGCAGCTCTCCTGCCCCCAGACCCTAATTGGCCTGGGGGCAGGGGAGCAGCAGGGCCTCCATGGGCCAGATCCACCCGCTTGGTGGGCTGGATCTGGCCCACAGAGTTCCTTTTGCCCACCCCTGATCTCAGAGCAAAAACACAGTCAAAGAGGGCTTTTGACTTTGGACTAGAATTTGATCCTTGTCACATTTCCTGCAATACCTTTGGGAGATATGACTGTGTTAATGTATGTAGCATTGCGGACCAGCTAGGCACTGTATGTAAGTCTAGGGGAGAGAGTAAGCACAGCCCCTCCAGGAACTATAAAAAGTGGGGTGCTGCTAGTTCAGAGTGGATTTTCCAACCGATGCAGAAAGGACTTTTGGATTAGTCTGAATTTAGCCTGATTCAAGGCCTTCTTTTGAGTCCGGCGGACAGAGAGGGCGTTCTATCCAAGGGACATCCCAATGCTTCGGGAAGGGTTGGAAGGGCTCTGGAGTTCTTGTGGAGTAGGAGGGCTGGACTCCGGACTTATTAGCAAGCATGTAGGTGCTTTGATTGTTTTAATATGTTTTCTCTGGCATGCTTTTATCTTACAGATAAATGTGCTTGCTTCAGCAGAGCCATGCGGTCCCTTAAAATCATAGGCAATTATGCTGATATTAGCCTCCGGGAAGAAAAGCAAAGCAGGCTTGTTTAGGCAGTCTAACTTTCTGGGGAAAGGAAACTGAGCCTGAAAATACCTTAGTCAAGAGGGAGGTGCATGTCTGTACCCAAGAGAAGTGATGGCTGGGAAGCCAAGCGGCCTAAGGGTAAGAGCCTTTGGTGGACCAAGGGCACATCTTCACTCGCCACGCCGGAGATCAACGTTCTGGCATTCAGTTGAGTGGGTCAAGCATAGACCTGTAAATCAAACACTGAGGGCAGCTCCAGTTGGTGCCTGAACCCCTTGCAGTCACAAGGAGTAGGGAAGCCGACAGGCCTCCCACTGTATGAATGCTGCTATGTATTTTACATAGCTGGAATTGTGTACCATAAGCCGACCTTTCAGGGCTAGTGTAGACCTGGCCCCAAAAGGGGGAAAAGGTGCAGTTGCCCTGCATTGTGACAGTCCTAACAGCATATCTACCCTAAATCCCAACCCAATGGGAAATAGGTTGGGTTTTTTTGTATTTATTTCAAAAGTTCAGTGAATAATCAGTCATGTAATTATTAGCTCAGACCTCAGTTGGCATAGCCTGACATAGCTCCCTTGAGTCCCATTTCTAGTACAGTAAAACCTGTGTTATCCGGCACGCTCGGGGATTAGGGCATTCCGGTTATCTAAAAATTCCGGTTATCTGAGGGTTCCATCAACCTAGGATAATCTAATGGATAATAATAATAAAACTCAAGTTTTTAATATTGGTAGTTTTGTAGTGTGAGGCAGTTGGTCTCACATTTCTATTTTGAGATGATTAGTACTTCTTAAATAAAAAATTGTTAAGCCAATCATGGTAGACCAAGCCAGGTCTGGGCACCTGAAAATGTGACAATATTGAGGCTGGGGACAATGCCGGTTAACAAAGTTTTCTGGTTAACAGAGTGCCGGATAACATAGGTTTCACTGTATATTGTTTTGAATAACAAGACCTTGAAGAAACACTCACACATCCAGGGTTGCACATAGAGGTGTGGCAAAGTGATCAGAGTTATGACTCCTATTTCTGACTTTTTCAGTAGGATACATCAGGTAAGTCACTTCCCTGGTGTTTCTGTTCCACCCGTCCACTGCAAACATCCCCAAGAAAAGCAAATGAATTGTACCTTTCTTACAGGGAGGTGGTGCAATAATTAGCACAGGGAACTCTTCTATGAGAAGAAGCTATAGATGTACAAACTCTGGTTATTATTACTCATCAGAGTTGTTAACTCGAGTCCCATGACTTGAACCCGAGTCCGACTTCAGTCGCCTAGGTGACTCGACTTGAGACTCAACTCGGGTTCATTGTTTGTGACTTGAGACTCGACTTGAGACTTGCTAATTTTGTTAAATCGACTTGGTGAAAAAATTGTCCAAAAATGCTGATATTGATGTCTTGTACAAAAGTGACTTGACATTTTTTAAATTAAGACTTGAGACTCGACTTGGGACTTGACTCGAAAGTGACTTTAGGGACTCAAGACTCGACTTGAGACGAACTGTAATGACTTGAGACTCGACTTGGACTTGACAATGACGATTTGAAGACAACACTGTTACTCATTAGGAAGATTATGGACTCAGCAAATTCTTGTTTGTTGAAAAAAGAATCCTGTTTAATTTTGTTCTCTTGTCCTTTCTCCTAGCACAACCACGCTACCTTCAAACATCAGGATAACCAATGGCTACATCACAGTCAATCCTCCCGTTTGGTTTTCAGACCAACTGGATCAGAGACCACGTTCAGATCTCCCGTTCCACCATCAGCCAAAAAGCTCAGCACCTGACAGCACATTGGTTCCATCCATAACTGCTTCTTTCTATGTGCCAATAGCGTCTTTTCTCCTGAGTTTTTTGAGGCCTTCCTGACCAACCTAGGATTATGTGCAATACCTACAATGGAGAACAGAAATACTTTATGGAAGAGTGGGTTGTTCCCTCAGCCACGGTTCCAACCTGGACCTTCTCACTGAGGAGAAATGGTAGTGCCTCTAGCTGGTTTTGTCTCTTAGCCCAGATATATTTTGAAACTCTAAAGCTTTATTATAACACTGACTTACATCTTCTTTTTTGTAGAAGGATCTTTATTTCCCATAGTGCTATGGGGCTTTGTAAAATATATGTGTTCATATATATAAAAATGAAATAGAAAAAACGTATTTATTCAACTGGTAAACTTATTTTTGTTGGTATTGGATATATTAATAACATCCCCATTATACAGTAGTAATGGTGAAACAGATAAATTAATATTTTCTATATTTGTTTTATAACCAATATGTCAACAAAAGGATACTCAAGTATGTGTTTTTGTCATTGCAATGTTACATGAACCCTCCCTGAGATAAATTTGTGAGATTAGTGGGTGAAGGGGGATATATCCATTTAGCATGTTTTAGACATATTTTAGACAAGTCATGTTGTCTGTGGCCTTGACATCACTTCACTCGAATTTGTGAACCCGAGGTAAAATCCTAGTGAAGGAAACATTTTTGGTGGTGTTCACATGACTTGGCAAATCAAGATAAACACTAAGCTTCCCCCATTGCCTCTCACTCAACCTGCTAACTTGTAAGACAAGTGCAGAGTGTGTTGTCTTCACTAGGATTAACAAACTAATGCATCATGGTAGCTAACACCAGTCAAGATCTCACCTTTTTCCTCGTGAAAATGCCTGGCATCAGTCTGGAGTAACTCTGCTGAGTTGGTTTCTCCTGTCACATACTTTTTGCATGAGTGTGACGCCTCACTAGATTTACCCAAGTGCTAATGAGAGCAGAATGTGGCCTACCCACTATATTTAAATGTTTAATATCATGCTAGTCGATAACGCTGTGGCCACATGTCCTCCAGAGCAAGCCAGGGTGCAGAAACATCTTAAAATTCACCTTTGTTGCTATGATCCTGTTGCTGTGAAATACATGGCTACTTTCTTGGTATTGGATTCTGAGCTGATCCAATACCATTAGACTTCCATTGATGTCAGTGGACCTTGGATTTTGTCCTTTTAATGGGTTTTGGATTTGCTTCTTAGAAGAGCATGAAAACAGAAGAACCAGATTTTCAGCTGGGGTAGACCATGGCTGCACTGTTGAGTTAAACAGAGCTATGCCAATTCACACCAGTTGTGATTTTGGATATCTATCTAGGTAGCCAGTTTTGAGCTTGGCAGTGGTGGAAAAAAGTCCATCTCTTGTTCATAATTCCAAACATATTTGGGGTATGTCTCTACTGCAGAGCTTAACTCAAAATAAGCTATGCAAATTGATCTGCATCAATTCCTTATCTTATTTCAAAATAGCTTATTTCTAAATAGGAAGCGTCCACACAGCACTTATTTCAAAATAGAGCTCTCTTCTTCCGACTCTCCTTACTCATCGTACAACGAGGTTTACAGGAGTCAGAGTAAGAAGTTCTCCAGCTTGACAGTATTTTGACACTTTTGAAATAACTGCCTGCTATGCAGACGCAAACTAAGTTATTTCAGAATAGTGCTAGTTATTTCGAAATAGTGTTGCAGTGTAGACATACCCTTTGGAAAACTGAGCTGGAGAAAAAGAGACATAACATACAAAACCTTGCCTGAGCATAGTCCTCATTGAGAATTAGTCGTGCCAAAAGATAGTTTGGTTTGTAGAGCTGGTTGAAATGTTTTAATCAAAACACTTTTTTGGAGAAAACACAAAATAACCAAACTGAAACAGTTTTGCAGCACATTCAATTTTTATTTTTAGAGAAACGGTACAAACCCAAGCAGGTCCACTGCCTCGTGAGCTAGGCCTGTTTTGCCAGGGCAAGCACAGAACGCTTCAGGTGAAATGGAAGACATTGACCTTTGCCCCAATGAGAGCTTCAAGCCAATCTCATGCATATTTTTCCATTGTATATTTTGGCATGTGGAAGATTAGAGATGTTGGTTTTGGAAGGAAGCCATTCGCTTTGCATGATATTTATTGCACTGGGCCGCATATTGGAAACATGTTTTAGGAACTTCCGTTACAGCTTTATTTGAGCTCTTACACTGTGGAGAACTTCATTTGAATATAATGCCTTTGAAAGCCTTCAAATTCAACCTTACTGCCCCTCAGCCGGGAGGGCTCTCTGGCTGTTTCAACACAATGAACAGATCATCTGGACTGCGAACTGTGAACTCATTCAAAAATAAGCAATCCCACCGTAAATGGACTTGCAGGTAATACAGGTTTAAAAGCATAGAGGGGGGAAAAGTAAAACAAAACAGGATTATTATTACTTGTAATATAGTAGCATGGCACACAGGGGGTCCAGCTGGGTCTTCCAGGACCTAGATATTGTACAAATGCATAGAGAGTGACCATCCCTGCTCCAAAAAAAAATTACAATCTAAATGGAGAAGACAGAGAAAATGTGAGAGACAGAAAAAGAAGTTCACACAGCTGAAGTGATTGTCTCAGCTTACATGTCGGTGACAGAGCTAGGAATGGCATTAAGTCTTATAACTCTGAGACCACTGTCTTATCCATTGGACCCTACTGCTTTTGTTGTTGTTGTTGTTGTTGTTGCACTGTTGCAAGTCTAGGAACATCTAAGGCACCTCATAGTCAACTAGAACGTCATCATGGCAGAATGGCTAGAACACGGACCTTCCTGCTCCAAAAGCCTGGCTCCCTACCATCTGAGCCAAAGGAGAGTCGTCATTAGCATTATAAAGCCTATGACATGCGGCTGAGTAGTTTTGATTTTCTCTCCTATAGGATAAGAGCACACATATTACAATATTTATTCTATATATATTTCAGCTATACCTGACACTTCCCAAGAGTTCATCTATACCTTCATGGGAAATAGGCATTGCCACCGTTTGTTGAATTGCTCTATACTTGGATGTTAAAATTTCATAGTGTGGTCCATATTTTCCACAGAGACTTCCTCCTGGAGACCTCCCCTCCCATTCACAATTTGGCCACTTTCCCTCCAATTCACAGTCCTAGAACATCTCTAGAGCAACTTTCTCATGTGGAAAAGTAGAATCAGATACAGGCTGACCCTCTCTTGTCCAGCACCCTGGGTACTTGACCAGTGCCAGACTGAAGAATTTGCCAAACCATTGGAGATCAATATTGTCTAGCAGCATTACCAAGACTTCTCCTGCTTATTGGGCTCTTAGAAGGTAAAGTTGAGTGAAATAACAGCTCAGAACCAAGCAAACCAGGACTGGTGGCTCTAAACAAGCTTGGAAACTTGGCCACATCCAAGATAAGTGGACATCCGGCTAACTACAATCATGCTGACCACAATGTTGCCAGAACAGAGAGTGCCAGACTACAGAGGTTCAACCTGTAGCTATTTAATTCATCATTAGCTGTTTTGAAGGCCATTTTGAAGCTGGAACTAAGGAGGAGGAGGACCCAGTACTGGCTGATCAAGCTTTCCTTGGACTTGTGAGAACTGTGCTAAAGTTATTATCATTGGGGTTCCCTGATTAATTTGATAATATTTGCTGTATGCTTTAGTGTATAGACCTCTGTCCAGCTAACTGGTTCCAATCAACTGTTTTAAACCATAGCAGAAAATATGGAAAGGACTATAAATAAAACTTCCTAGCATAGACAAAAATGGAATATTTAGTAATTAACTGTCAGCCCAATACTAATAAAAAATACATTAATACTACATAGTATGTGGCTCTGTTTCTGAAAGATTCTTTATTCAGATGGGCCATGTTAATGTCATGAATTTTCCACATGAGTTTGGAGAGTGTCTATATAATTCAGAGAGAAAACAAGCTGGATTCAGAATAGTCATAACCACATACTACCAGCTGCACTGCTATTTTATTTTCATTCTCTTCTTTGAGTCTTTAGGGTTCATATTTTCCAGCACTGCTCAGCAACCAAGAGGGCTGGAAGCTGATTTTTTTCTCTTATGAAAACTGAGAACCTCGTGTCACCTGAATCCAGGAGCTGGGGATTTTAGCCACACCAAGATATCAAAACCACTAAATACCACAAAACTCATACTACAATGATAAGAGTTGGTGACACCGTTTGCATGTGGGAATCACATGGAATCGCCAGATTTCCTGAGATTTGTGCTACTCTGGGCCAAGATTTAGGCATTGTTGAATCCAAATGTGACACTTTTCTGATTTAGTCTCATAGCTGTATCCTAGGCTAAAATCAATATTTTAGTACCCTCTCCCCTATATCTAACTGCGATATTGCGACTTATGCCAGTTAACTATTGAGCTGCTATCTTTTGCCAAAAGGAATGTACATGTTGAACTGGTCTAGTCTGGCACTTTCTGTTCTGGCAACATCTGTGGTCCGCCATGACTGTTAGTTAGCTTGTTGTCCACTTATCATTAGCATGGCCAAGTTTACTGCAGTCCCATAGGATGTGTCTACACTTGCAGCCTAATTCGAAGTAGGGATGCAAATGTAGGCGACCGAAATTGCTAATGAAGCAGGGATTTAAATATCCCATGCTTCATTAGCATGATCTCGCCGGCGCGTCACTCCGCTCAACAGCTGTTCCGAAAGTGGAAGTGCGCACCTTCAAAAAATGAGGAGTAACGTTAGTTTGAACCAAGGGGTTTGGTTCGAACTAACGCGTCCCAACGAGCACTTTCACTTTCGGAACAGCTGTTGAGTGGAGTAACATGCCGGCGAGATCATGCTAATGGAACGTGGGATATTTAAATCCTTCTAAAAGCCCAGCCTTCTAAGAGCCCAGCAAACAGTGGAAGTGTTGGTAACGCTGCTAGACAACATTGACCTTCCACAGTTCAGCAAATTCTCTGGTTTGGCACCAGTCAGGTTTTGTGGGAGCTGAACTAGAGAGGAAAGATTTGATAGCAGCCTTCAACTTCCTGAAGGGAGGTTCCAAAGAGGATGGAGAGAGGCTGTTCACAGTAGTTGATGGATGGCAGAACAAGGAGTAATGGTCTCAAGTTACCTTGGGACAGGTCTAGGTTGGATATTAGGAAAAACTACTTCGCTAGGAGGGTGGTGAAGCACTGCAATGGGTTACTTAAGAAGGGGTGGAATCTCCATCCCTAAAGGTTTCTACATCTTGGCTTGACAAAGCCCTGGCCGGGTTGATTTAGTTGGGATTGGTCCTGCTTTGGGCAGTGGGCTGGACTTGATGACCTCCTGAGGTCTCTTCTAGCTCCATGATTCTATGAACCTGGACAATCCCACAACCAAAAGAGCAAGGGGACTCTATTTTATTTTGTTAATCGTTTCCCTTGGCAAAATGCACTGCAATTTAAAGAGCATGTAGAAGATGCATTGTGTTTTGTGAATGGCATCTTTTTGGTTCAAGTCCTCGGGCTATTGAATAATGCTATTGTCTTCCTGGAACTCTGTAGACAATGGCTGCGGAACAGGATGAACGATAACTATGCTCTAGATACGTGTCCAAATACCCCATCTTGAGCCTCCCTGTCCCGTCCAGTAAACTCCGTTACAAGCAGTATGACTCAGTATGGGTGCTGTGTGTTTCTATAATCTTGTTGCTATTGTGCTGGTAAGCGAGTGAGGAAGGCAAGCCATCCTGAAGGCAGCGATCAGTGTATTGGCATGACCAGGTGTTTCATTACAAAGCATCATCTATTTAAGGCGTCACTTGTCCACAGCGCGTTACAGTTATGGCAGAGAAACTGAAGGGTGAAGGTTTAGCTTTTTCAAACCTATCAGCCCAGCATACTTATCCTGATCCCAAATTGTCACTCAGGGTATGTCTACACTAGCCACCTAGTTCGAACTAGGGAGGCTAATGTAGGCATTCGAAGTTGCAAATGAAGCCCGGGAATTTAATATCCCGGGATTCATTTGCATCTTCCCGGGAGCCGCCATTTTTAAATCCCCCTTAGTCCGAACTCCGTACCCACAGCTACACACGGCACGGAGTAGGTAGTTTGAATTAGGATCTCTAATTCGAACTACCATTACTCCTCATGGAACAAGGTATACCGGTAGTTCGAATTAGAGATCCTAATTCGAACTACCTACTCCATGCCACGTGTAGCCACAGGAACGGAGTTCAGACTAAGGGGGATTTAAAAATGGCGGTGCCCGGGAAGATGCAAATGAAGCCTGGGATATTTAAATCCTGGGCTTCATTTGCAACTTTGAATGCCTACATTAACCACCCTAGTTCGAACTAGGGGGCTAGTGTAGACACACCCTCAGTCACCTCTGGCATTTCTACCCATTGTTTACGTAGAGTGGGCTGGATTTCAGTTTCAAATTTGAACCTGCTCTGAGCAGGAGAAAAATCCAAAATCCTGATTTTGATCTCAATTCACCAATTTTGGCACCAGCATGATTTGGTGAAGACATTCTTGGTGTACACCAGTGCAAGCCAAGAAGTATAAGGCGTGATGTGATAATAGCCTGTAAGTTTCTACGTGGGGAAGCAATATTTGATCATGGGCTCATCTGGGGCTGTCCGAAGGGGATCGGGGCAGGGGGGTAACTCCCCCACAGGTCCCAGTTCTGTTCCACCCCTGCCCCCTCTCTGCCCCTGTTCCACCCTTTCCCCCAAGTCTTGCTCCTTCTCCACCCTTGCTGCACCCCTTCATGCCCCTGCTCCGTCCTCTTCCCCCCAAGTTGGGGACTTCCCAGGAGCTGGATGGCAGCAGGGGTCGCCCACCTGCACTCACCAAGGCGGTGGGAGCAGAGTGTCCCTGCAGCCTGCTCCACTCTGCCTTGCCCTCCCAGCTCACTGCGCCTCACTTTTTCCATGGCAGCAGGAACCGGAGCGCCCGCAGGCTGGCCTGTTTTGCTGCCTGCTGCTGTGGAGAAGCCAGCCGGGAGAAGGCGGCGTGTCCGGGCAGGGTGGAGCAGGTTGCTGGGCCGCTCCAGCTCCCACCACCGGGAGTGCAGGAGGTGGTGCTCTGCACCAGATACAGGCATACGATGGTTGAGGCAGCTGCCATGGGGGCCCCCAAAGGACAGGGCCTAGGCCGGCTTCCCCGAACCGTCCTATGGACTAGGGATGCTTGGTATCGGTTAACTGAATAGTCGAGGAACCTCATGACTTCTTATTGGTTACTTGACTATTTTATAGTTCCCGGGGGCAGCAGCTAGTGCGCGCCGGCCCCACTCCCGAGGCACCCCCTGCCGCTCTGTGCTGCTGCCTCTGTATCAGAAGCAGCAGCGCCGGGTACCAGACGGGAGCTCCTCTATGAGGGGCGCCAGTTTAAAAAGCAGCTCCCCTCATGGAGTGCCTGCCCGTCACCCCACCCTGCTGCCTCTGGTACAGGGGTGGCAGCAGCCTCTGTTTGCGGGGGAGAGGGTCTGAGCTCCTGGACACAGTGTGAGCTGGAACTGAGCCGGGCTGCCGTCTCCTAATACACTTTAAATGCAGAGCCACAGCAGGGGTTGGTCCTGGACCCATCACCAAGGCCGGATTAAGGGGGGGGCTAGCTGGACAGTTGCCCAGGGTGCCAACATATGGGGGACGCCTGATTGAAGTGGCCCAGGGGCAGGGCTGTGCATGCACCGTACGCCCGCTGCCCGGGGTGCAACTATGGCTCGGTCTAGCACTGCCCATCACAAACCAGGATTGAGACAGGTTGCAAGCCAGCCTGCTAAAAAAATTACAGGCGGGGTTTGTGTGCAGTCTATAGCATAACCTATACGTTTTTGCTTATTGGTTAATTGCCTACACTATTACATCCTTACTATGAAGAAGCCGGCTCTGGGCTCATCAGTCTAGCAGAGAACGGTGTAACACAATCCAACAGCTGGAAGCTAGACAAAGTCAGATGGAAACAAGATGTTCATTTGTAACAGTGATTGTAATTAACCATTGGAACAATTCGCCAAGGGGCATGGAGGTCCTCCAAGACTGGCCATTTAAAAGCAATAGTGAATGTTCTTTTTAACAAGATCCAAGTTAGGAATTATTTGCAGGATGTTATAGAGGAAATCAGACTTGATGATCACAGTGATCCTAGCTGGCCTTGACGTCTCTGAAGCAGAGCTGGCTCAGGTGTAGCTGTACCCCTGGGACTAGCTTTTAAACGGGTGCCGTACGCTAGGGAAATTCCATGAAGTCCTCCCCGCTCTTAACGCTGCTGCAGGAGGGTTGGTCAGTCTTCATCTGAAATTCAAGATGCGCATTTCTCAGTTGCCACTTCAAATGTGTGTCAAATATTTCTAGGATTTTTTGTTATTGCTGTTCTGCTTCCTTCTCCCCCATTTGGGGCCAGTTTTGCAGCGTGCTTGAAGAGTGTAATTAAACAGATGCTTTCTAATGTTATTTTGTCAAAATATTTTTGTAGCCTAATATATGAATAAAAGCTTTTATAAATCCACCGCAGGCAAAGCTTGTATGCCGAGGTTCTTCCCCACAACCGCCGCTTCCTGCTGGGAGCTAGGTGGGGGTTGAAAACACGTCTCCAGTTTGGAGGGCAGGATTGGAAAGCTGCCTTTGGTACAGGGTGGAGTCTTTTCCCTGGCCATGGCGGCCATTTCAGGGTGGGAAATGCATGATATGGCGGCAAGCTTTGCAACAAAATGGCGTCCTTCTTTGAAGCCATTGTGAACAGTGGGAATAGCACCCGTTCATCTACGGTACACCAGACAAAGATGTGGCTTCAGGCCCATCCACAGCAATTTTGGGCCCCAGGGCAGAAATCAGCCACCCAGAGGAGCCCCAGGTGCTCCACCTCTGTCAGAAGAGACCTGGGCCAGCCCCGCTCTGCCCCAATCGGCTGGGACGTGGCCCAGGATTGCCCCACCAAACCGAGCCTCCTATCCCTGGACCCAGCCTGCCTGCTCTGGGGAAAGCCACAGCAGCGTCTCTGAAGGCAAAGATGTTTTCAGTAAGCACCATGCAGGGCCCAGTAATCCAGCCCTGCAGCCTGCATGGGGCCCATAAAAATGTCTGTGAATCAAGAGACACTTTTCAGCAGAGCTACCGTGGCAGCAGCCAGGCCTCCAAGACTTTTTATATTGTCCTGCCTAGGGTGATCATATTTCCCTATGCCCAATATTGGACACTGGTGGTGGGGCGGCTGCTGGCGCTCAGGGCTTTAGCCCAAAGCAGTCGGGACTCCAGCCCCACAGTGGGGGAGGGGGAGCACCGGTACTTGGGGCTCCAGCCCCGCCGTGGAGGAAGGGGAGGAGGAAATGGGATGGGGCAGAGGCTGAGCCCCATGGCGTGGGGCCACCCAGGAATGGGGGTTTGAGATCTGCAATCGGGGCCACTCAGGAGCAAGGCTTGAGCTCCACGGTGGTAAAAGGGCCTCACCCTGCCTGGGAATGCGGCTGGAGCCAGCGGTGGGGGCGGGAAAGGGGTTTCAGTTCTGGGGGAGGGGAGGAAGCACCAGCGGTCAGGACTTTAGCCCCATATTCCGGAAAGTCTTGCCAATTCCCCCCCTTCTTTAGGATGCACAGGGAGAAACGACACTGCTCCCTGGTTTCTTTCTATGTTTCTCCCTCGGCTCCTTGCCTGACTCCAGACACCACATGTTGGTGCCTGCTTTACCGCCAGCCACAAATAGGAGGCAGCTGTGGCTGCGTTGACGGGGGAACTCAAGGACCAGCAGGGGGCATGCAAATATGGGACATTTCCCTCTTTTGAAATAAAAAGTTGGGATGCCTGGAAGACAGCTGAAACACGGGGCAGTCCCAGTAAAAACAGGACGGATGGCCACCCCAGTCCTGCCAGATCACAGAGTCCCCGTTTAGAGAGGTCCAGCCTGAACACTCTCAGGTGAGCTCACACAGAACAGTGATAAAAGTCAAAAAGAGCATCTCACCTGGGGGAGAACAAGCTTCACAAACCAATCTGAGTTCTCGGACTCCCTCCTCAAAGGACACCTGCCTGGGAGCTTAAATCCATGACTGTGCTAGACACTAACGTTTGTGGTCTTAATTCATGGCATTGATTTGATCCCTTCCCTGGAATTAATGAAGACCCATGGTTTCTGTAACCCATTAATACCCCTTTTTTGGCGTGTGACTGCAGATGTGTCAATGGTTACTTCCTCTTGAAGGGTATTTCATTGCATGTTAACTATTTGTGCAAAGTGATCCGTTTCACTTTGTATTTAACTGTGCCATTTTGAGCGTCTTTTGGGTGTAGGAATCGCTTTTATTGATCCAGCTAAAGAAGCTCTTCTACAGAAAGCATTAAGCTCAGTGTAAGTTCTGCTGGACCGTGGATGTTGCTGGACTAGAGAGTCCTACTTTAGAGAGGTTCAACTTGTAGTTTAAAAGTCTCCTGTGAGAAGAGGTTTAGATGTTGAAGGCCTGTGGAAAACATGCCTTTATTTGTACACGCATCCTCTTGCTGAAGACGTGTTACTCCCTGGCTTCTCCTCTTGCCACGGAGGGTCAGAACATTATAGGGACCTTTTGCTCAACCTCCAGTAGCTGATAGCACTGGAAGACCATGGTCCAAAGTCTAATGTACCAGCTACGAGGGGAGACTGTCACACACACATCTAAGTACTTCATCTCCAAGTACTCAACAGCACATCCCGTTTTGTGCATAAGTAACCCACAAACCCTTTGTCCCCACTAGTGGCACTAGGGCCACTTAGGGTAGATCTCCACAGCAGAGTTATTTCAGAATAACTGATGTTATTTTAACATAGTGCGGGTCTGCACAACAAATCGTTACTTTGAAATAATGTCGGGCTCGAGGACTTCTTACTCCGACTCTTGTAACCATAATTTCACGAAGAGCAAGAGAAGTCAAAGGAGGACTTCCTGCTGTGTAGACATTGCCAAAAGCCTAATTAAGCTATTTTGACTTCAGCTACGCAATTGACGTAGTTGAAGTTCCACGTCTTAATTCAACTTTCGCCCTGCTATGTAGACGTGCCCTTAGAGATTAATGAGTCTACAATAGCCTTCATTAAAACTGTTAAAACTCATGCAGTAGAGGCTCATGCATTTAGCTCTGAAGGTCTGAGGTTTGTGCTTCCTCACCAACAACCAAGGTCTATTGGTGCTACGCATACACGTGCATATTGTACGGAAAAATGAAAACTGTATCCTTTAAATCCTCATGCCCTGTTGGAAGTAAAAGTGAAACCAGCAGGACTCCAGCCGCCAGTGGAGGACATCCAACCAACAAAAATAACCCGAGACCCATAGTTCTGTTGCCAGTAATAACTGCAGTAATGGGAAAATGAGTATGTATGCAAGTTTACTAAACATCTGGATGGTGAAAATGTAATTATCTAATTTCAGTAGGGTAGATGGGAAACACCAAAAAGCTTTACTGAAAGATACAAATTTCATTCAGCTTGCTGTGACTGATGATTTCCTTGGCTGTGAATGACATCCTCAGATGATTTACTTGTGCTGCTCTTGGGTGATTGTCAGCCCCCGGCGCTTGGATGGATGGCGTGCAAATGTGATGGAAATGTAATCAGCGCCAACAACTGTAAATTCCCAAGAATTTACTACAGGAAACAGTCCTGTACTAGACATTCTAGATAGCAGTTTGGTAAATGATTTGACCCAATGCTCAGTGGAGTGAATGGAAAACCATCCAGAGTCTCAATAGACTTTGGAAAGGGTTTTAGATGACTGGCTTTTCTAGAACCGTGGTTCTCAACTATGTCTACATGGTTGTCTTCCAGAGAGTACATCTAGATATTTGCCTAATTTTACCACAGGCTACATAAAAAGCAGCAGCTAAGTCAGCACTAACTAAAATTTCACAGAATGACTTGTTTATACAGCTTTGTAAACTGTGCATAGAAATGTCAGTCAAATATTTATATTCCAATTGATCATAATGAGAATGTCAGCTATTTTTCAGTAACACTGTGTTGTGGCACTTTTATATTCTTATGGTTGATTGTGTAGGTGTAACTGCGTCTGGATGGATTTGAACCTGGGCGCTCAGTATAGAATGCTCTACAGCTTCAGCTATAAATCCAGCTGGCTCACAGCTTAGGCTGTACAACTTCCTTGTTCTTATCTCTTACTGTAAGTGCTCTAAGTGCCACTACATGGGCTAGTAAACCACACTCACTGGGTGTGTGGGTTACATAGGCAAGTAGTTTGTATGGGAGTATGCAAGACAAATCAGACTCCTGACAGTGGTACAGCAGTCTGGAAAGGCTGAGAGCCACTGTTCTAGATTGTGAGTACATATTGCACGATTTAAACCGGGACTCTCTGGTCCGGCAACATCCGTGGTCCAGAAGGACCACGGATGTTCCAGAATCAGAAAGTCGCGGTGTGCTACAGGGGGTGGAACACCAGAAGTCCGGCGCGATCCAAGGTGGGGGCGGAAGCTGGCGTGTGGCTTGGCTGGACTGAGGAAGCAAGGGGTAGCAGGGCGGGGAGGGGACTGGCAACAGAGGGGCCAAAAATGACCGCCTTTGCTCTGGCAAAATCCCTTATCCGGGACCAATCAGGTCCCAAGGATGCCGGACCATGGCGGTCCAACCTGCACAGGATCCTTTAAGAACATGAGGAGCTGCATGGACTCTGTGGGATCAGTGTGCTTTGTGGGCCAGCAGATTTCTAAAGCAATTCACTTGACTTCACTTTCCTGTTTACTACAGATGGGATTAAAATGTCACCAATTACATGAAACCAAAACACTGCTGTTTTGATTGTCAGAGGAACAGAGGAACTATAATAATAGTGGCAGCCACATTATATTGCTAATAATGATCATTCACATCCGGGATCCCTTGATTCTTACACAGCAGGAAGAAAAGGGTCAGTGTCATGTGAGAAAACATCAACGGCCACCAGACTGTGGCTCCAGCTGGATAGCTGGAGGTAGAAAATGGGAGATTTCTGCTCTGATTTACACTTAAGCTACAATGAAAAGGGCAAAGGCTGTAGTGTTCTTGAGCATTCTGATGTTCATTTTAGAATGTGTTGGCTCCTGTAATTCACAATCTTTTTCCTTTTATAAAATCCATCCTTTTATTGTCTCCATGCAATAAAATCAAGTCATTTTGGGGAGGAGTGAGGGAAATACTTCGAAAGGTGCTGTTTTAGGGTTGCCTTGGCCTCCCAGAATCACTTTCCTTCCTCTCTAGGTCGCAGAAATGAATTCCAAAACTAGTCACAGAAATGAATTCCAAAACACCCAGAAAGAAGAGGAGGGTGAATGGAAAAACTATTTAGCGTGTCTGTCCCATGCTTTCCTCTTGATTTTTCTCTTGCTTCTGAGCCCAGCACCCAAACCAAGAGGGTGGAAGACAGATCCAAAATGATGATTTAGAGAGTGATCCAAAGTGAAGGGAAGTCTTAGGTCAGGTCCCATGATTTAGAAGGTCACTTCATAGTTCCAGCACATGCTCTGGGACAAGTTTGATTTTTTCCCCCCCAGAGGTTCTATGGAATGATTTTTTTTCATCGTATTTTTCAGGTTCATAATGAAGGGCAAAAAAGTAGCGATCCAATGAAAGGGTGCTCATAAATGACCATCTCTGTCAAATACTGTAGCTTGATACAGCTTTAAAAATAATGCTCCTTTTGTCCAAGTCCTTTACATACACTGAGTTCGTTTTCATGGTGCTGAGCAGTGCTAGGAAAAGGTGTTACACCCATATTATTGAGTGGGGAAAAGTAAGGGCACATCTAGACAGTGGGGATACCGGAGGCATACCAAAATAGCTACCCCGCGTCTTTTAAATGCGCCCGTTATTCAAAATATTTTTCAAAATAATGGGCGTTCTATTTTGGCATCCCTGTAAATCTCGTTCCACAAGAGTTAAGAGATGTCTCAAAATATTGTGCTATTTTGAAATTGGGCGCTGTGTAGACATAAGCTATTTCAAAATAAGAAATGCAATTTGCGTATCTTATTTCGAGTTTAGGGTGCTGTGTAGACGCACCCTGAGACAAGGCAAGTTACTGAAAGCACTCTATCAGAACCTTTAAACCTCACTTTTTTAGGAATAAGGGTTCTTGCGCAAAAGCGATTTTTAGCACAAACCGAACCCGTCTACACTGCTTTTTTTTCGCAAAAATCTCTTCCCCAAAAAGCATTGGAAGAGAATATGCAAATGAAGCGCGAGAAGTTGCTAATGAGTGCTTCCTTTGCATTGCCTCTTCTGCAAAAAAGAGGCTGTGTAGACGCAGGCTAAGTCACACAGGAAGTCTGTGGTACTGAAGGGAGTGGATTTCATTCCTGGTTTATAGAACTCAGAGCTATGGTAGACAGCAGTGGCGGGCAAACTGTGGCCTAAGGGCCACAGACGGCCCATTGGACTTCTGTGTGTGGCCTACGAGACATTTTGTTTACTGTTGCCCACGCACAAGGTTACCAGATTCTGCTGGTACTGTGGTACTGAAGGAAGTGGATTTCCTTCCTGGTTTATAGTACTCAGAGCTATGGTAGCTCGTAATTTTGTCCACAGAATTTTTTCCTACCACTGTTACTGAAATGACGGCCACAGAAAGCAACGGCATGTGATGTGAGGTGGGTGTTGATTGCACACCGCATTGACTGTGAGAGCCGTGTGCTACCTCTGCATCCAACCAAAGCGCTGCTATGGTTCAATCGACACAGCCTGCAAATTCTAGGTACGCCAGCGTAGTGAGCAAAACTGCCCTTCCCAGAAGACCCTCTTGGTTATGACAATCTTGCAGCCCAGCGAGAAGGAGGGCCCACTCACTAGCCTAGGTTGCTTCTCACCGGTGTAGTCTCAAGAAAGCTCTGATTGCCATTAACAGAATAGCCACCAGAGTACCTGTACTTCTTTTGATAGGCTGTTTTTGCACAAGAAACCCGTTTGCCATCCACACACACCTTTTTGTGCAAGAGCTCTTGATCGAAAAGGCTTAATCCTCATAGACAAAGGAATAACTAGTGCGCAAAAAGCTCTCTCTTCTGATTTACTATAAATTTACTTGCGCAAAAACACACTTGTAGTGTGGACGCTCCATGGCTATGTCTACACTCGCGGTTTCTTGTGAGAGTAATATGCAAATGAGGCTAAGCATGGAATAACGCTGAGCCTCATTTGCATACCTAATGAGCCACCATTTTTTTCAGAAGAGGCTCTTGCGCAAGAAGGAGCATCTACACGGCCCCTTCTTGCGCAAGAAAAACCCTCTTGCACAATGATGTTACACCTATTACTTGAGAGGAAGAACGGCATTGCGTAGACACTTCTTCTTGCGCAAGAGCCTCTTCTGAAAAAAATGGGGGCTCATTAGGTATGCAAATGAGGCTCAGCGATATTCCATGCTTAGCCTCACTTGCATATTACTCTCACAAGAAGCCACGGGTGTAGACATAGCCCACGAGGTTTTGCGCAAAAACTCTGCAGTGTAGATGTAGCCCAGGTATGCTGAAGTTATTGGGGATTATACTGACCACTGGGTATATCTACATTACAATCGAACATCTATGGTTGCCCTGTACCAGCTGACTCTGGCTGTGGAGGATGGGCTCTGTGATGCTTATGGGGGAAAGGTCCCAGAACCCGGGGTCTAACCTGCACCTGAATATCTGCACTACTGTACAGCTTTGTAGCCTCACATCGCAAGTGTGACTCAGCTGACATGGGCCAGCCGTGACTTTTACTGCAATGCGAACCTACTATCACCTTGTATCTCCTCTCTGTCCGTTTGTGGTCTCCATCGCTTTCATGTCTTACATGTAGGGGCAGGAATTGTCTTTTCTTCTGCATTTGTACAGTGCCTGTCGCAGGATCCATAACAGGGGTCCTTAGGCAGTATCTCAATGCAATTAATGACCATTATTAATGGTGACTGTACCAGCCCCATGGAAAGAAACCACGTGGAGGTCACAGGCAGTTCTGAACAACATCGTTTTAGATTTTTGATGCTTTCATTTCTTTTCTTTCCCTTCAACCAATGCTTTTTTTTTCTGTAATCCCCGTGCAGAGCAATATGTTTTGGCAACGTGATAATTTGATGATGATGTGGCAGAAATGCCCTGGTGCACAAGCACTAATCTTCGGGTAAACCATAATGACAGTGTGGGAAGCCATTCGTTCGTTGTGGAAACTTGTGGCCGGCTGTGTCGTTCCAAGCTATTATGAGAATTGACTGTAAGAAGGTTAACTGGAAGGCATCAATACTGTCCTTTACATCTTGTGTTGTAAGCACCCCAGGCCACATGCAAAGGCTGGTCACTAAATCTCAGGGGCTGATCTTGTTAGCGACAACACCAGTCTGCTCACTCTCCTGGAACAAAGGGGGAAAAGCAAGCTCTGGCTAGTTTAATTTGCATGCATTACCCATCCTTCCGCCTACTGAGTTTTGTTGTTTTGTTTGGAAATAGCCGCACATTTACACATCAAAATATAAACTATGTTACTATCATTACTGCATTCACTGCAGGTCATAGGAATTATGCAGGATATACCCTGCCTTTTAGGTGTCACCCTAACTTTATAAGTAATGGACTTTGAATAAAAATCTCAGGCTGAATAAAAGGGAGGGAGCCGCTGTTGTCTGGTGAGGGGGAGGTCTATTCCGAAGATAGAAAAGGGATAGAAAATAAGATGAAGAATATCTTACTGCCCCTATATAAAACTATAGTACACCCACATCTTGAATACTGTATACAGATGTGGTCTCCTCACCTCTAAAAAGATATTTTGGCATTAGAAAAGGTTCAGTAAAGAGAAACTAAAATGATTAGGGGTTTGGAATGGGTCCCATATGAGGAGGGGCTAACGAGACTGGGAGTTTTCAGTTTAGAAAAGAGGAGACTGAGGGGGGATATGATAGAGGTTTATAAAATCATGAGTGGTGTGGAGAGGGTGAATAAAGAAAAGATATTTACTTGTTCCCATAATATAAGAATTAGAGGACTTCAAGGCTATGTCTACACTGGCGCAATATTGAGCCAGAGATATGCAAATGAGGCTAAGCGTGGAATATCGCCGAGCCTCATTTGCATATCTAATAAGCCGCCATTTTGCGGAAGAGGCTTTTGTGCAAGAAGGAGCGGTCAACACTGCCCCTTCTTGTGCAAGAAAAACCCTCTTGTGCAATGCTGTTATGATGATCATTTTCAGGCATAACAGCATTGCGCAAGAGGGTTTTTCTTGTGCAAGAAGGGGCAGTGTAGACAGCTCCGTCTTGAGCAAGAGCCTTTCTGCAAAAATGACGACTCATTAGATATGCAAATGAGGCTCGGCGATATTCCACGCTTAGCCTCATTTGCAAAGCTCTGGCGCCAGTGTAGACATAGCCCAAATGAAATTAATGAGTAGCGGGTTTAAAACTAATAAAAGAAAGTTCTTCACACAGCGCACAGTCAACCTGTGGAACTCCTTGCCAGAGGAGGCTGTGAAGGCTAGGACTATAACAGAGTTTTAAAAAGAGCTAGATAAATTCATGGAGGTTGGGTCCATAAAAGGCTATTAGCTAGGAGGTAAGGAATGGTGTTCCTTAGCCTCTGTTTGTCAAAGGCTGGAGAAGGATAGCAGGAGACAAATTGCTTGATCATTGTCTTCAGTCCACCCCCCTCTAGGGCACCTGGCACTGGCCACTGTCAGAAGACAGGACACTGGACTAGATGGACCTTTGGTCTGACCCAGTATGGCCGTTCTTATGTTCTTATGAGCTGATGCTCCATCTAAGAGATCCGCTTTTCTTGCTGAAGAGCAACCGTTCTCTTTCGGAAGCCCCTGTATTCCTTATTCCATGAGGAATAAGGGGGCTTCCGAAAGAGGGTTTTTTTCTGACATTTGGCCCAGTCTAGATGGGCCAATTGTCAGGAAAGCCTCTTCCAACAAAAGAATCAGAAAAAACTACTCAAAATGCACTCTGCCTTTTGCGTAGCTTTTTCTGAAAAACCGGTGAAGTCTAGACATAGCCATTGTTGCAAGGCCAAACTAATTTCGAATCCTGAATCTCATTTTTGACAGGCATTTTGTCTCAAGGTGCCTAAATCCCTGTAGAAAAATGAATTGTGGGGTCCCAAAATCAGGTGTTGCAACACTAAGGCTATGTCTACACTGGTGGCTCCTTGCACAAGAACTTCTTGTGCAAGGAGTCCTGCGCAAGAACACGTCCACACTGCCATGTGTGAGATGTGCTTTTGTGCAAGAGCACCCATGGCAGTGTAGATGCGTGACAGGGATTCATGCGCAATAAAACTCTATAGCTTAAATAGCTTTCTTGCACAAGAGAGTATCCACACTTGTGCTTCTTGTGCAAGAGCTATGCTCTTTTCTTACAAGTGGAAGCTGTCTTGGCAAGAGCTCTTGCACAAGAAGCCTTCCCTTATCACGCCATACTGTATATCTTCTTGCGCAGGAGCGGGTGGGCAGTGTGGACGCACTGCGGATTATTGCGCAAGAACAGCTGTTCTTGTGCAAGAAGCTGCAAGTGTAGACATAGCCTCCATATAGAAATACCTAAATACCTTTAAAAAAGTGGACTAAGACAACGGTGCCGCTATATAAGAATTCATGTGAAATCAGACAAAACCCTCTTTCCTCAAAATGTTACCCTTGTTCAGAAATCAAAGACCATCTACGTTAGTGAACTAAAGCGAGCCCTGAGCCAGCTCTTTCACTAGTTACTTGTAAGGATCTTGTGTGAAATTCACCATCCAGCACAGAAGGCCCGATAAATGACTTACTGCCTGCTCAGCTCCCCAGGTGATCATAATAACAAATCCATTTATGACCCTGGGTATCTGCCACCTCAGGGTGTAAGTGCACGAACCCAGTGAACTACAGGCCAACTTTCAGCAGGATTTCTGGAAGACGTAGAGCTTGCCATTTGCACAAGAATTCTTGGCCTCCCTTCTGCACATCACAACCATTATTTCCTGGTCTTTAGGTCTCTGTCACACTGTGATGACAGTAATGTCCTGAACATATTGTGCACAAACCAGTTATTGCTTTTCTTAGCTCCTGTGCCTCTCAAACTGCTGTTTCCACTATGACCAAACTGTTCCCCTTCAGCTTTTACACTTCAAAAGAAAGCTAAAGTCCCAGCTGCAAACAGCTGAGTGGCATGGTAAAAAAAAAAGCTAGGAGTGGCTTGACCATGCAATAGGCAGGAAGCAGGGTAGAATTACCATCACCTCATTCTTCAGCTCAGATTTCATTGCATCCATGGTTCAGGGCCCAGTGCTGCACCTGCTACATGAAGTATCCCTCATTCATGAAAGAAGATCCATTAATTTCAGAGACAAGATGGGAGAAGCAATAACTTTTTATTGGATCATGTTCTGTCTGATGAATGAGACAAACTTTTGAGGTTATGAAAGAGCTCTTCTTCAGGTCTGTAAAAAGTACTCAAAACATCATCACTTAGGTATTAGATGTAATAAGTATTTAATAGTTAAATTTAAGTTTACGTTAAGTACTTTATAGGCACTTGTATTGTGACATTCTAGGTATTTTTTCCCAGGCCTGAAGAATAGCTCATAAGCTTGTCTCTTTCACCAATCTCCCCAACCTTCTCTCTCTAATATCCTAGGACTACCCTGGCCACAACAGCACTGCAAACACCCTTTGCTTCTAGCAGACAGCTCACACTATAATGTGCCTGTTTTGCATGTGACTATTAGAGCAAGTCAGAAAAGTTGTCCACTTTTTTTTATGGAAAATGCTAGTTTTGTTGAAATGAAAACACTTTTAAAATGTCAATTTGGACAAACATTTCTGCAGGAAAAAAATCAAAATTAAGAAAAGTTTCCCAAACAAAAACATTTCCTAAATGAAATTCAGGAATTTTGCTTTGGAATTTTGAAATTTTCAATTATGAATTTCAAAATATGTTTTGGAATGTAATTTTTAAATTTCATAACAGGTCAGCATGATATGATATGGCATAATATGATGGAAATATTAAATTTTTGAACCACTAATGACAGTTGCTAGCTGGTAGTGACTGAAACATCTTCTCTAGATCAATGTGCCTACTGTGTTACAATGAAAAAAATCTGACACTTTGACACAGAGATGTTTCAATTAGTACTAAGTAACCACAGCCCTTAATTATTTTAAAAATAAAATATTATATCATTGTATGCCATTATGATGGTGATAGTAGAGATTATAAATATGGACACATTATGAAACAGTATGAACATAAAATGAAACCATTTAAAATTTCTGGAATTCTGAAACCAACATTTTCTAAAACCCAGCTTTTATTGTTGATTTATTCATTTTGTACCCTATAGGGCTAGCTCGGCTTTATTATATTCAGCAGTAATACAAGGAATTGTAGGTCTGTATCTCGTAAATGATAAGAACATAAGAATATAAGAACGGCCAAACTGGGTCAGACCAAAGGTCCATCCAACCCAGTATTTTATCTGCCAACAGTGGCCAATGACAAGGGCCCCAGAGGGAGTGAACACAACAGGTAATCATCACATGATCCTGCTCCTGTCATCCATTTCCAGACAAACAGAGGCTAAGCACACCATTCCTACCCATCCTGGCTAATAGCCATTAATGGACCTAACCTCCATGAAATTAGCTAGCTCTTTTTTTAACCCTGTTAAAGTTCTAGTCTTTACAACATCTTCTGGCAAGGAGTTCCACAGGTTGACTGTGCGCTGAGTGAAGAAAAACCTTCCTTTTGTTTGTTTAAACCTGCTACCTATTAATTTCATTTGGTGACCCCTAGTTCTTATGTTATGGGAATAAGTAAATAACTTTTCCTTATTCACTTTTTCCACACTGGTCATGATTTTATAGACCTCTATTATATCCCCTGTTAGTCTCCTCTTTTCTAAGCTGAAAAGTCCAAGTCTTTTTAATCTCTCTTCATATGGGACCTGTTCCAAATCCCTAATCATTTCTGTTGCCCTTCTGTGAACCTTTTCCAATGCCAATATTTTTTTTTTTTTAGATGAAGTGGCCACATCCGTACACAGTGTACAAGATGTGGGTGTACCATGGTTTTATATAGAGGCACTAAGATATTCTCTGTTTTATTCAGTATCCCTTTTTTAATTATTCCTAATAATTCTGACAGCTTTTTTGACTGCTGCTACACACTGAGTGGATGTTTTCAGAGAACTATCCACAATGACTCTAAGATCTCTCTCTTGAGTAGTTGTAGCTAAATTAGTTGTGCAGTACTTTACATCTATCAACATTAACTTTCATTTGCCATTCTGTTTGCCTAGTCACTTTGTTTTGTGAGAACTTTTTGACGCTCTTCACAGTCTGCTTTGGTCTTAACTATCTTGAGCAGTTTAGTATTAACTGCAAATTTTGCCACATCACTGTTTACCCCTTTCTCCAGATCATTTATAAATAAGTGGAATAGGATTGGTCCCAGGACAGACCTTGTGGGGTACCACTAGTTTTCTCTCTCCAATCTGAAAACTAACCATTTATTCCTACCATTTGTTTTCTGTCTTTTAACCAGTTATCAGTCCATGAAAAGACCTTCCCTCTTATCCCATGACAACTTACTTTACTTAAGAGCCTTTGGTGAAGGACCTTGACAAAAGCTTTCTGGAAATATAAGTACACTGTATCCACTAGATCCCCCTTGTCTACATGTTTTTTGACCCCCTCAAAGAACTTTGGTAGATTAATAAGGCATGATTTGCCTTTACAGAAACCATGTTGTCTTTTCACCAACAAATTATGTTCATCTATGTGTCTGACAATATATTCTTTACTACAGTTTCAACTAATTTGCCCGGTACTGACGTTAGACTTACCGGTCTGTAATTGCCGGGATCACTTCTAGAGCACTTTTAAAATATTGGCGTCATGTTAACTATCTTCCAGTCACTAGGTACAAAAGCTGATTTAAAGAATAGGTTGCAAATCACAGTTAATAGTTCCGCAATTTCACATTTGAGTTCTTTCAGAACTCTTGGATGAATGCCATTTGGTCCCGGTGACTTGTTACTGTTAATTGTATCAATTTGTTCCAAAACCTCCTCTAGTGACACCTCAAATGGGGACAATTCCTCAGATTTGTCTCCTAAAAAGAATGGCTCAGGGTTGGGAATCTCCCTAACATCCTCAGCCGTGAAGACTGAAGCAAAGAATTCATTTACTTTCTCTGCAATGACTTTATTGTCTTTGAGTGCTCCTTTAGTATCTCGATCATCCGTTGCTTTCTGATTCCAAATGGGACAGAATACAGAAATGCCAAAACCATGGGGCTTTTCCTGGGGCCTGATTGGAATCAGGAAATACTGGCAATATCATAAGAAGGCCTGTTCTTTTCAGATTTCCATTGTCTCTCAGACTTGAGGTGTGTCTAACCATCCACGTTATTGGCTCTGTACCCAAAACCCCGACGAATCAATCGGAAAGGAAAAGTTTTGCTGAAAAATCTGCTTTGTGTCTTGGTGGTGTTTTCGGAGGGGACTTTTACAGTAACCGATCCTGTGCCGGCTAAATGATCCCATGTCCGCGAGAAACTAAAATTTCTCCACACCGGGCTTGCCTGACACAGTGCAGTTCCCCTGTCAGACAAAGAAGGAAAGGAGGAGGCTTTTCAAACAGTCTGCCCTGATTTAAATGGCTGCAAATGGAGCTCGTGGTTGCTGGTCACTGGCATGCAAAGATAAAAGGACAACAACAGGCCTTGCCTCACAACACAGACCCCTCCCAAGCCACAGGTAGTGGAGGGATGTGGCAGTGGTTTTAGAGCAATTGTTGCCAGCCAGTAGATCGGGATCTACCGGTAGATCTTGGAGCCTTTTGATAGGTGATCCTGACAGGTTTGGCAGGGAGGCTGTCAAGTGCGGATACTTCATCCCCTCTCGCAGCACTGCCGTGCTGCTCCTGTCCTCTGCCTTGGAGCTACCCTCCACCCCCAAGACCCTCTTGCTTGCTGTGCAGGGCCCAAGAAGAAGAGGAGGGGGCAGTGATGTCAAGGTGCCCCTTCCCCTACCCTGTACCCCATCTCCACAGAGTAGAAGTGGGGCAGGGACAGAGAGAGTTTGCTGGCCACGTTTGGGAGTGGTGCAGGGCCAGGGGAGGGGTGAGCCTGCAATAATCCCCTGCATCACCACCCGGAAGCCACCTGTGATAAACGATGCCCAGCTGGAGCCTGCATTCTAAATCCCGGCCCCCGTCCTGAACCCCTCCTGCACCCCAAGCCCCTTCCCTAGCCCTGAGTCCCTCTGCACCCAAACTCCTTCCCAGATCCTGCATCTCCTCCTGCCCCTCAACTCCCTGCCCCAGGCTCAGCTCCGAACCCCTGCCACACTCCAAATCCTCTAGCCCAAGATCAGCGTCTGCATCCCCCACCCCCGCACTCCAACCCTCTGCCTGATAAAAGTGAGTGAGGGTGGGGGAAGGAGGGAGGGAGGATGGAGTGAGCAGGGACAGGGAAGGAGGCAGGGCAAGAGTGTTTGGGTTTCAGATGGATCCTGGATTGCACTCACATTCAAAAAGTGATCTCATGCTGAAAAAGCTTGGAGACCCCTGTTTTGGAGGATGGAAATAGCATTCAGACACAGCCTATGCATATTCCAGGGAGGAACGTATATCTCAGCAGCAGCTTTATCCCATTCGGATTGGTGGTATTGCAATCCACGGGGATCCTTCTAGCCTGCCCTGAAGTAGGGTGAGCCCATGACCTAAATTCTCACTGAGCTATTCAGGGGCTCAGGGTTGCAGCAGGGACAGATGAATCTACTGCCGGCACCCATATGGAGCTGCTGCAAGTGGGGGAAGGGGACCGACTGCACACGCCTCATGCCGGCCCTGGTACAAACATTTGTTTTGTAGAAGTAAAATGTTCCTTGCGACATATACAAATAAGGTCGAAATACATATATCCCTTTTAAACCACGTGCCATAACAAAGTCCGGAATGTGCGTGCAGCAGTGTAACATTCAGAGAGATGCACCGGGCACCAATGCATTTTAACAATTCTGAGTGTGTTAACGACATTAATTTGGTGGAAGTAGGGTTTCCAGGTGTCCAGTATTCACCCGGATAGTCCAGTATTTTCAGCTCTTGTCTGGTAAAAAAAAATCAGAGAATACCGGACACCTAAAATGTCCGGTATTTTTTGAATTTTTCCCCAGCCAGGAGGCAAAAATGCAGGGTACCTGGCAACCCTACAAACACTCAGCACCCGCCCTGCCCCCCCCCCCCCGAAACCTCTTCTGGCTCCCAGCACCCCTAGATTCCATGCTTACCTGATTCCCCAAGACTGCTGGCACAAAATAGCTGCCAGCTAAAAGACTGAGGGAAAGCAATTCTTTCCCCTGGGTCTTAGTGCTCAACCACTCCTATCCCTGCACTCACTTTTAAAGGGGACATGCTGTTTTAATGCTGGTTGTTTTGTTTTGTTTTGTTTTGTTCAACAACCTTGGTCTCCCTCCCTTTTTTTTCCCCTTCAACAGAATTTTTTCCCATGTTTTTTTGGGGGGTAGGGTGTTGGTATTTTTGTTTCAACCATCTGGCAACCCTAGGTGGAAGGTGACTTTAATTACAGTTTTTGTAGTGAATTGGGATTTGTTTTCTCTGTCATTTTTTGGCACCACCCAGTGTGTATGTAATTGTGTGTGTAAAACATGAGTGTGTATATAGGTGTGTATCTATTATATATTTTCAAGAGTTTGTGGCTTTATTTGTGCAAAATAAAGTCATACTTTGTGATGATAGGGTTGCCAGATAGTTTCACAAAAAATATCGAACATGGTGGGAAAAATCTTGGTTGAGCAAAAAAAAACCCCACCAACAACCGCACACAAAAAAAATAGTCGCGGCACCTTTAAATCCCCATGCTCACACCGCCCCCACCAGATGTGGCAGGAGAGGAATGTCCCAAGCAGCCTTCCATCCGAGAAAAACGTAAAATGTCCGGTATTGTCTATGTCCAGTATTTTCTGTTTTTTTAACCTGACAGAAGCCGCAAACACCGGAATGTCCAGGCCAATACTGGACACCTGGCAACTCTACTTTGTGATTACCTACAGACACCAAATTTTGCATAAACAATCCTGCCACTTAAATTAGCTGAATATACTACTTTTCACACTGGAATATGCTGGGTGTAAGGTTTAAATAATTATTTTTGGTTTTCATCAGAAAAAAGCCATGACTTTTATGATGAGAGTCCATAAGAAATATTTGCTAACAAAATTAAAATCGAGTCACCCATTCAACTGTCATTTTAGTGCAAAGAAAATTTTTACTGTTACAAATCACAATTAAAATTAGTTACAGAAAGAGTAATGGAAGCTTTATGAGTTTCTGATTCAAATTTACTATCTATGGTATTTATTCAATAAAATGAATAATGTTTGAAGCTGAAATCCTACCAATTTAAAACTGTTCTTTTTACTTCCCTTTTGCAAGCACATTAATAAAAAAAATTCTATTACATATATTTAATTTCTTGACCTTCCTATAAGTGTAATCTACGGCAAATGACTTTGCCTTGTCAACAACTGGCCTCACCTGCTAGTATATAATATAATAGACATCCATGAATAGGTCCTATTCCTGCTGTATATATTCAAGCTAGGCTCTTCAAATAATCATGCCTGATAACAGAGAGTTGAGTAAGTAGTAAGTAGTAAGTTTCCAGTACATGATTGAATGTAAAAGCTGTGTTTCTAGAGGGGGACTTAACGCTGTGCATTTAATTCTGAAGTCCATATGGGGCCCCAGAATGGTAGACTTGGATCTCTTGAAGGAGATCTGAAATTGAACTGTATGCGGAATTGCCAGGTTACTTCTTAAGCAAATGAAGTAAGTTCTCCTGTAAAGAAAACTCTCTCTCTCTCTCTCTCTCTCTCTCTCTCTCTCTGTGTGTGTGTTCTTAAGCAAATGAAGTAAGTTCTCCTGTACAGAAAACTCTGACTCTCTCTCTGTGTGTGTGTGTGTGTGTGTTCTTAAGCAAATGAAGTAAGTTCTCCTGTACAGAAAACTCTGACTCTCTGTGTGTGTGTGTGTGTGTGTGTGTGTGTGTGTGTTCTTAAGCAAATGAAGTAAGTTCTCCTGTAAAGAAAACTGTGTGTGAGTGTGTGTGTGTGTGTGTGTGTTACAGCAAAGTACACAAATGAAGTAAGTTCTCCTGTAAAGAAAACTGTGTGTGTGTGTGTGTGTGTGTGTGTGTGTGTGTGTGTGTGTGTGTGTGTGTGTGTTACAGCAAATTACACCTAACTTTGTAAGTGAAAACTGAAATGCAGATAATCTCCCCAGAGGTTAATCAGGCCTAACAAGAATGTTCTCTACAATGTGATTGGGTTCCAAATTGGAGCCCTGTGTGGGCCTATTATTTTTACCCCGCCCCACGATTCCCAGTCCCACATTGTTTCTTGCATTTTTATATCTCTTCCACCCACAGGAACCTTAGATCCCACAGGAAAGACAGCTGTTTCCCCACACCATTACTACAGAATAAAGGGGCAGCGGGTTAATATAGATATATATGGAATTCAGACAAAAAAAATGTACCACTGAAAGAATAACACCATTCTTGCTTAACCCATGTGAACAGTACTTTAACTCCTGTTAGAATAGAAAGTAAATCTCTTTCCACACCTCACTTCAATGTAAATATTAACAGGTTTCAAGTGTTTTCCCACAAGCTACCACAGCTGGGTGTTTTTGCCTACCCAAGCCCGCCCACAACAAAGTACATTTTACTCTCTCACGCTTCATGGGTAGCAGGTCCTGTGGGGCCTACATGGTCGCAATCCTGCTGCAGGGCTACATTCCAAAACTACTTTCTTTCTTGAGCCAAGAATGATTGGTTGCTTGCCTTTCCCCTGCCTCCCCCTCCCATGGCATGGGGGGAGGGAAATTCTGCAGTGGGGATATATTCTAGTGTCAGGCTTTGTCCAGGGCTGGCCCATGAGTATAGGCCGACTCGGCCGTCGCCTAGGACACCATCTTCAACAGGGAGCCCGGAGCACCCAATAATGACTTCATGGCCATTGACGGCCGTGCAGACAGGGGCGCCGATCGCACATTCCGCCTGGGGCGCCAGCTGCCGCAGCCCACCTCAGGCCACCCCCGGCTTTGTCTACACTTAAAATTTTTAAAAGCAGCCACAGCAGCACTTTACACTGTGCTATGTCTACACTGGCAGCTTCTTGAGCAAGAACTCTTTTGCGGACGAGTTCTTGTGCAAAAAATCTTCCACAAGAGCATGTCCACACTGCCATGCGCTTTTGCACAAGAGCATCCATGGCAGTGTGGACACTCTCGTGTGCAAGAAAGCTCTGATGGCCATTTTAACCATAGGGGCTTCTTGCGCAAGAAATCCATGTTGCCTGTCTACACTGCCCTCTTGTGGAAGAACTCTTGCACAAGAGGGCTTATTGCTCATGGGGAGAGGAATAACTCTTCCGGAAGAAGCCCTGTTTTTCAACATTATACTGTAAATTTACTTGCGCAAGAACACTCGTGCAGTGTAGACAGCAGGCAAGTTTTTGCGCAAGAACAGCTGTTCCTGCGCAAGAAGCTGCCAGTGTAGACACACCCAAGTGTGGCTGTGGCATGAATGCTTGAGAGACAGCTCTCCCAGCACTCCATGTAAACCACCTTCACGAGGGGAGTAGTTAACAGTGCTGGGCTCCTGGCTCCCAGCGCAGTGGCCTGGTTCACACAGGCGCTTTGCAGCGCTGTGACTTGCTACGCTCAGTGAGGGGTGGTTTTTTCACACCCCTGACCCGGAACGTTACAGCGCCGTAAAGTGCCAGTGTGGACATAACTTCAGAAGCTGTGGTGAAGCCTCTCTACTGGTATTCCCAAGAGTTGGCTTTACTGCAAACTACCTGTGTCACTTGCCCCAGAGGTAACGTGAGGTAACCTTTCATCTGTTTTGCTGTGGCGGATTTGGCACGGCCTCTAATGATTTGTTAATTCTGGACCTTGATGGGGCCTTTGTGGCATTGCCCACCCCTAGATATTTTGTTTATTCATTCCATGTTTGCCACAAAGTGCACCCAGGGAAGGGGTGTGGTACCTGCCCTTCAGCTCTCCTGGAAGACACTCCATGGGATAAGAGACAATGCAGAGCGATTCACTTGCTGCCCTAGCTCTGTCTCCCTGCTAGGCCTGGGCAGCCATATTTTCACCAGGAGGAACCCAGCCACTATGTGGGAGAGTGTGTGTGTGGGGGGGGGGATCAAAAGCATCAAGAGGGTTAAAAGACAGGGTTAAAGGGGAGAGGAAGGTGGAGACTTTTAAGGAGCAGAGTGAAATAGGGATGTTAAAGGGGAATGGTTAACTGGTACCCCGGAGCGACCCCCGCCTGTGGCCCGCTGCAAGCACAGAGCTGCGTTAGCCCTACCAGGCTCCTGTACAGAGCTGCCACTTCTGACCCCATGTGGAACTCGGAGCCGATAGCCCCATGAGGGACCAGAAGCAGCCTCTGCCCATGACAGAGCCACAGTGGCTCCCCCACCTGCTCCACATTTAATCACTTAACTTTTGACCGGTTCACTAATTAAACAGGAGCTTGAGTCAAATAGGCCTACCCGAGATAGACATGCCCATGGACTGGTTTAAGAAAAGCTCGTCCCATATGCTTTATCTTGGTCCTGTTATTCAGATTAAACAATACTTTGATTAGGTCACCGTATTCACCACTGAAGGGAAAGCGTCGAACCCAGTCAGAGCTGCCGGGTAATTATTGTTGATATACAGGGCACTATAGCCCAGGGTGAAGTATGAGTGTGGAGGAAAAGCCGGGAGGTAAAAGCGCGAGGCGCAAGGACCAAGCAAGTGTGCACTCAGAGCCCACAAACGTGGTCACAGGTGCTACAAGCCATGAACTGTGACACTTGGCTATTTAGACTGTAGTTTCTTTGGAGCAGGGCCTGCCTCTAGAGTTGCCAGGTGTCTGGTATTCATCCGGACAGTCCGGTATTTTCGCCTCCTGTCCGGTAAGAAAATTCAGAGAATACCGGACACCTAAAATGTCCAATATTTTCTGATTTTTTCCCCAGCCAGGAGGTGAAAATGCCAGGCATCTGGCAACCCTACAAACATTCAGGGCCCAGCCTCCCTTCCTTCTCCCCCTCCCCGAGCTGGCCCCCAACACCTCAGCTCCCTGCCTCCACGGTTTCCTGGTTCTGCAAGGCTGCCAGCACAAAATGGCTGCCGACCAAGGGGAAGGTCTTAGTGCTCAACTGTTCCCCTGCTCCTATCTGTGCACGCACTTTTTTTTTTTTGCTCAACAACTTTGGTCTCCCTCCCCCCTTTTTTTTTTCTTTCAACAGAATTTTTTCCAGTTTTTTGGGGGGTGAGGGGAGGGTGTTCAGTATTTTTCTTTCAACCATCGAGCAACCCTACCTGCCTCTCATGATGTGATTATACAGCACCGTGCACAAAGGTGGAGCTCCCTACACACTGTTGTACTATATGAACAAAACAGGCTAGAAGCTGAGCTTATTCTTATTTATCAGTCCAGAGCCAGTTGCCTCATCTTGCACTGTCCACTCTGTACAAGTATAGCATCTACCATAATGCAGACTGATTGAATCATGACTGATTGGCCTTCTTAAATTAGTGAGCTGGATCCTGCATGACAGCCTACTTGGTATAGGGGTTAGAGGAAGAGACTTTGGGTATGTCCATGTAACCCATGCACCTAATAGGGAACTATCTCTTTAAGAGACCCCTGTGGGGCAGGTAAGAGTGAGTTGAGTGTTACTCTTGCTGGGCACTCCATCCAGAAGTTTCTGGAGTTGGGTTTAGTAGTTTGGGGTCAGCCTTCATGAGCAAGCAGGCAGGGCAGCTGCTTTTCTAAGGCCTTTGTGAGCTGGGAAAGATGAGCCAGGAGCAGAGAGCCGACTGCTGTTCCCCATGCTGCAGCAGGTAGTGATGTTGTTAACCCTCTACCAGGGATCATGGGCAATGCTACTTAGAGCAAGGAGAACCTGGGAGGGAAAGTAACCTCTTCTGTGTTAAATGTCTGCTTTAAATGCTGTTTTGATTTTAGACCAACTATTTTAGTGACTTTCTCAGTATGATTCTTCATCGTCTTTGTAACTGTACTAATGAGGAACGCGTCCTTTCTACTTTGTTATTCTCAGTTTTTGTATTTTCTTGTAACACGGTTTATTTAAGCCCGTTCACATGTGAGTTAACTGACTAGTTTAATCAGGGATCTAGCTGCCTAGCAGTGATCCACAGCAGAGGAAAAGGCTGCCTGGACTTCAGCTGAGCATCCCCTACAAGCAAGTGGAGAGATGCTTCAGACTCTGCTTATCAGGGGCAGCTATAGGGCAGGGCGAGCGGGATGGCCACCCCGGGCCCCGCGCTTCAAGAAGCCCCGCGCATGTGCCATGCCAAAGGGGGGCCCCGTGAAATTGTGCTGCCCTGAGCCCCGCAAAATGGTCATCTGCCCCTGCTGCTTATAATGCAGATTTGATGATCAGAGGCACAAACTGAGGCTCTGGTGAACTAAGTCTAAGCTTTTGGGACCGCTCAGTCTTGTCTTACCATGTTTGTGTGGACTGAACTGTTCAAATTTTACTCTTTGTTTTCTTTTTTACTTCTGTTTACTGTAACTATGGACATTATCTCTGGGTTATAAAATAGCGGTGTTCTTTTGTAAGAATTAGATTGTTTCTGCAGAAGATTTTATAAAGTTATTTAATTAAATGCATTTCTTTAGTTTCTTTTGGAACTTGAATGTAGGGAGGCTGACACTTGGCAATCCTTGCTGAAATTCTTTATAGACTAAACTCTGGGTCTCCAGTATTGTATGGCTGTGGGAGTGAGTTGGGGTTTTTTTTTAGGCACTGGAGAAGGGCAGTGAAGTCTAACCCACCCGAAGTTACATCTACACTGAACGCTTATTTTGAAATAAACTCTTCCAGAATAGTTATTCCGAAATAGCACGTCTACACTGCAGGGAAGCCTCAAAATTAGTCTGAGGTAGGCTTCCCTAGTGGAGATGTGCTATCTTGATTTAGAGCCCCAGGAGGCACTGGGGAGGAATACCTTAGAATGGCCCTGGGGAGAGGCTACTTCATAATAACAGCAGTGGAGTGTCTACACATGCCTTAATTCGAAAAAGCTATTTTGGAATAGGTGTTATTCCCCTTGGAACGAGGTTTACAGATTTCAGAATAAGCTGTCCGTTCTTCCGAAATTATTTCGAAATAACAGAATGGCTGTGTAGATGCTTATTATTTTGAAATAATGCTGTTATTTCAAAATAATGCTAGTTATCTCGAAATAACGGTGCAGTGTAGACGCACGCGTAGAATCAAGACCGCCACTGATGGGCAGTGTGGCCTTTGACACATCACTTAACCTCTGCAGGATGGGTATCCTCCTTACATTTCCCACAGGGCAATGCTGAGACTTAGTAAACAATTGGTGCATAAAAGACATCTATGTAAGCCACAAAAGATATTGCACCCTCCAAAGTGTGGAAGCAGGAATAGCAGATAAGGGGATTTGTGTGCAGCCGTCTTAGGGTTTGTCAGTAGCAGAGCAAGAGTCAGGCTAAGTCTGTGGCCTGACAACGCGAGAGCTGTAATAAGACGCTGCCTTCGCCTTTCGCCGCGCTTGAGGAGATAAGGATAGAATGTTGACTGAAGCGCCAACCTTGAGATAAAGGAACATCTGGGTGGAACTAAAATAACTGTTAACCATTGGTGTTTGTAATGGGAAGAAGACTAATTGTTTATTATTATGATATGTATTAGATAGTATATAAACTGCTTCATAATTGCTTGTATTCGAAGATCTGCCTGGGGGGGACTCCCGCCCCCCTCTCCCTCCCCGTCTGAATCAGTTTTTCCCTTGCTGCAGCTCGTAATAAAACTGCCTCTGGCTACTTGTTGCTTACAAACACAGAGTGAAGGCTTGTTTTCTTCCACAACAGTAACATTAGGTGAATCCTGGTTTGGTGCAAGCTGTTGTTACAATGCTTTATTAATGCAACATGTACTCATATTTGCCTTTATTTTGGGATAGGGTTTTTTTTTCTGATTGCAGTAACAAAAATAAAGGCACATGCAAAATGAGCACATGGTTGTAATCAGGCAAGCTTGTTTGGTCCTGGGAAAAGTGGCTGTCCAGACTGTAAATGAGAGCCTCCTGCCGTCTTTCCTTTGGCATTTTCTGCCTAGCTGAAAGCTGAAATAACCTTCCCTTTATGCACTTGATATTGTAGCATAATAGCTAAATGGGTTTTTAGTACAAAGTATAATTTTCTACTTTGCTTTCAATCATCACTTAATGGAAATGCCTCCTAATGTCTTGATCATTCTAACAATCTTCCTTGGCTTCAAATAGTGGCTTTTCCCAATGAAAGTGAAGAGCAAATTGTCTTATAAAGCTACATTTATCTAATAATAATAATAATAACAACAAAATGATCTTTTGTAGCCTGCTGCCCCGAGTCACTGAATTCTCACAGCATGTTATTAACTTCAAAAGGGCCGAAAGCAGCGAAGTTGCCATTAACTTTTGCACCGTCTTTCGTTCACAAATCTTTGTATCTTGATGAAAGGAAGGCTGGGCTTCATTTTTCTCTCTGGAGTAGTTAAAGAATTGATAGACAATTGCAATTTCAAAGACACAGATGCATTTGAGCTGTGTCCTTAGATTGCTCTGTCTGAAAGCCTGCTAGGAGATTTGCATTCTCTCCTTGCATAAGGCATTTGCACAGTCTGAGACCGAGCTGATGGCACCTGAAATACAAAGAGGACAAAGCTTTAAATCGTTTATTGGTAGTATATGGGGCATATAGGGAAAGGGGCTAATTTTGCAGATGCACACACTTCACTTTAGGCACCTGAGGCTAAATCTAAACTACAGGCTTCTTTCGGAAGAAGCTTTTTTCGGAAGAGATATTCCGGAAAAACTTCTTCCAAAAGAGAGTGTCCACGCTGCAAAAGTGCACTGAGAAAGCATCTGCTTTTTCGAAAGAAAGCATTCAAACTGAATGGATGCTCTCTCGCATGTAAGCTGCGATTGCTAAGAACAGAATGGCTACCAGGGCACCTGTGCTTTTTCCTCTTTTGTCTTCTTCTGAAAGACTCCCTCTTCCCCATCCACACACACCTTTTTCTGAAAGAGCTTTTTCGCAAAAAGCCTTCGTCCTCATAGAATGAGGATTACCAATGCCAGAAAACTCACTCTGTTCTTTCGATTTTCTTGCAGAAGAACACAATTGCAGTGTGGCCGTTCCTCAAGTTTTGTCGGAAAAACGGCTATTTTTCCGACAAAACTCTGTAGTGTAGAAATACCCTGAGTGGCTGACTAAAGTCTGTGAAACTATTGTCATGCGTAAAGTTAAAAAGGACTGGGGCTATATTAAATATAATCTAAGACTAATATATGGATATCACCAGGGAATGGTCATGGGGCACGGAAGTTTTCACTTCTTGCCTTCAGTCTAATTTTCTAATAGAAATTCAATAGCCTCAGGCGCTGACATTGTAATATTTCATGTTCATTTTGTGAAACTGGCCTAATTTCTGTGACACGTTTTTTCCAGTTTTTCCATTCAAAGCTATGACTATTGTTGAATGAAAAGAAACACCAAAAGTTCAGCACTTCTGCAATGCTGAAAAGTGCTTTTCGATGAAAAAATCAAGTTCCACTTCAATATGCCTGAAACTGCCCGCGCTTCACAGACTTCGTTGCAAAAATTGTCTTTTTTTTAATCAAAACCCAAAATCTTTGGGTTAAGACATGACTCAGAACTGAATTGTGACTCTTTCTTCACAACTGTTCACTGAAAAATGCTTGTGACTGTGCTTGCCTAGGTGTTGATTTCAATCTAACACAGGTTGAAAATTGTTGAGCTTTGATAGCTTCTTGGTAGCCCCTGTGAATCTGAGGAACTCCTTGCCAGAGGATGTTGTGAAGATCAGGATTTAACTGGGTCAGAGGCAGCCCATCCATATGGGGCACCAAATGGTGGTGCAATATTGTTGAGGGGTTTGGAGGTGGGGGCGTCGATTGCATGGTTCGCCTAAAGTACCGGTAGCTGGCAGCTAGAGTGTTTGAAAGAGGTTATGCAAATTCGGTGGGAATTTGCATATCTTCTTCCGATCTCACTTTGGAAAGTGAGCTTTCGAAAGTGAAAGTCGTTTAGACGCGGCTTTTTCGGAGACCTCCCCCCTTTTGTCAAAAAGCCGGAGAAAAAACCTCATTTTTTGAGGAAGAGCGGCTTTTCGACAAAGAGGGGGTTTGCCGAAAAAGCTGCATCTTAACTACTTTCACTTTCGAAAGCTCCGCTTTCAACACTCTACCGTAGTCGAGATAAACCCCTAGTGGCCAAGTGCCTACATCTCGAAATGTCCACCACATTGATGGGATTGACTGGCAGCCTTGAATGGCAAACTCTGAAGACCATAGACACTGCCCTCACCTCTGCTAGACTTTCTCCAGGTGTTGGGGGTACGAGGGAACTTGAATTGCTACAATTGTTAAGCCAACCTCTGTTATGCACGGAAAGGACCATTCTCCTGTAGCCCTCTGGCCTGATCCAACAGGATCATTCGCTTGTAGGAGGGATGTTGGATGATGATGGAGCAGGCATCTAGCGGTCAGGATTCAGGGTCTAGTAGAAAAGAGACTGGGAGTTGTGAATGCTCGATTCTGTTCTGAGGTGTGACTGGGAAAGTTGTCCAGTAGATGGTGCAGGAAATCGGATATCTCTGCAGGGATCTGTTTCTGGATTTGCCGGTGACTCCCTGCGTGTGTGAGTCACCCCTCTGTCCTTCAGTTTCCCTGCCAGCAACATGGGATAATTATCCTTTAAAAAATGTCACTCTCCTGAAGCCCTCCAGCCTGATCCTGTCATACCTGTTACGTATGCACACATGGCAGCTCTGTGTTTGAAGTATCGTCCTCCCTCCCCCTTCTAAATACTCTATGGGCTTGATTCTGCCACGCTTCCTTTCATTACGAATTTTATTCCACAAGTAGTCCCATTGTAACCAGTGATGAGCAACAGCACGGTGAGCATTAGAATCATAGAATCATAGAATACTAGGACTGGAAGGGACCTCAAGAGGTCATCGAGTCCAGCCCCCTGCCCTCATGGCAGGACCAAATACTGTCTAGACCATCCCTGATAGACATTTATCTAACCTACTCTTAAATATCTCCAGAGATAGAGATTCCACAACCTCCCTGGGCAATTTATTCCAGTGTGTGTCTATCCTGACAGGAACTTTTTCCTAATGTCCAACCTAAACCTCCCTTGCTGCAGTTTAAGCCCATTGCTTCTTGTTCTATCCTCAGAGGCCAAGAGGAACAAGTTTTCTCCCTGTTCCTTATGACACCCTTTTAGATACCTGCATTAGAGGATGTCTCTTCTAGACCATTGATTTACCGCTCACAGGGTATGCTTTTGCATAAGAAAATATCAACATCTTGGATAAAGGAAGCAAAAACAAACTAAGCCATCATGGGAGTGGGGAGCAACAGATCAGAAAATCAAGATAGCATCCTAGTCTTGCACACCACCGTGTGAAACTGACCAGGAGCTGTGTGACCAGCCTGCAGACTCAACCAAAAATTAGCCCTATTAAAAACACTATCAAATGAAGTTGGAAACTCTCTGTTTAAGAGCAACTGAATCTTCCTCATAAAAAAGGATCATGAAGTATGGAGAAAGGAGTCCTTACGCTGGTTGGATTGAGCTCTTCCCTACCACCACCTCCTACTGCCAACAACAACAACCTTCCTCCTACTTAGCGTCTCCCCACACCTAACACCGTATAAGCTCCGTGAAGTAAGATGCTTTCTAGGCAGCTTGGCAAAAATCGAAACTGAAAACTTTTATTGCCATAGTGCCATCTACAGGCAGTTAAAGAAATTGCATTAAATGAAAGTGGATTTTTAGAACCGTGTTTGGGTTTGTTTATCGCATATTCTGCCTTTAATGGTATTGTCGACTAGTCTGATTGTTGATTTTCAGCCTAACTATAACCCTCCAAAAGTTGGATCTAACGCCTACTGATGCCAGTGGAAAGAAATCTATTGCGTTCAGTTAGTTTGGATCAGGCCTTGGCTACTTTGCAAGAGTGAAAGTTATAAATAATTATTATCGTTATTAACTCATGCTTGTGAAGATACAAAGGGCTCAGCTCAGCAAGATCCTTAAGCATGTGTTTAAATGCTTTGCTCGGTAAGAATTGACTTCTGAATCGGGTCCAATGAATACAGTGAAATGACGTTGATTCTTCTTAATCACAATGCAAAGGGTTATGCTACTGATGATCCCTGTCTATCAGTGAAAATGACTTTTTGTAAGATCCCATTCTTTTCCTGTATATTTTTAAAACCATGGAAAACAAATCTATGGGGGAAACTCCTCAATACATTAATAGGCTTCTGGATGGTAAGCCATTGCAGATGGTGTTTAAATTATTCTGAGCAATTTAGTAATCATTAAGTGATCCCTCTCCTGTCACCTATTCCCAGCTTCTGACAAACAGAGGCTAAGACCACCATTCCTACCCATCCTGGCTAATAGCCATCCTGGCCTTCACAACATCTTCTGGCAAGGAGTTCCACAGGTTGACTGTGTGCTGTGTGAAGGAAAACCTTCCTTTTTTTTTTTTTGTTTTAAACCTGCTGCCTATTAATTTCATGTGGTGACCACTAGTTCTTATGTTGTGGGAACAAGTAAATAACTTTTCCTTATTTGCTTTCTCCAAACCAATCATGATTTTATAGACCTCTATCATATCCCCCCTCTTGATCTCCTCTTTTAGAAGCAGAAAAGTCCCAGTCTTTTTAATCTTGCTTCATATGGCATCTGTTCCAAATGCCTAATCACTTTTGTTGCCCTTTTCTGAACTTTTTTGCATTCCCGGTGATCATGCTTTGCTGATCAGCTGAAGAAATCCAGCAAAACTCCAAGGTACTTTTTGCCTGATGTGGGTTAGAAGGACATCCGGTTCTATGCTGCTTTGTTTCTGTTTTGGATGGACCATCTACCTGCCCCACAGGTACTTTAAATAAAGTCTCGTCAGTATCAACCCTGTGGACAAGGGTGTGCAGGGATTTCAATGTGACTATTTTTGGAGGGGCATTTTAAAAAGTGCCCCCCTGGTTTCCCATCCCTCCTGCCTCCCTCACCCCTCTGTCCTTTACTGCTTCCCCCCACTCATCCACCAGGCCCCTGCTGTCTCCTCTGGCTCCCCATCCATCCCTACGGGACCCGGGGACCCAACTGCTGCCCCCTCCCTCACATTGTCCCACGCTCCCTTCTGCACTCCCCGGAAGAGTTCCAACCCCATTCTCGAGGCTGGGGGAGAGGGAGGGATGGGACTCAGCAGGTTTCACAGCGCCCCCTTCTGGCAGAGCTGTGCTGCCAGCCTGACTGCTCCGCTCCGGGCGCCCTCTAGTGGAGCGCAGCAGAAGTGCTCACTGCAGTATCTTTCCCAGGTACATTGCTCAGCCTGACAGCCACCCTGGCGGAAAAGATTGAGGATGGGCTTGGGGGAGGGAATTCCAGGGTAGGAGGATGGGGCAGAAGCTAGGGGTGGTGGCAGAGATAATTACTGGGGGATATCCCCCTGCCTCACTTCCTTTCCGCATTGTACACGCCTCTGCCTGTGCATAGCAAATGCCAGGACAGCTAGATTTTTCTTCATTCTTGTTTAAAATATACAGTTAAGGGTCTCTAGAGTCACCCTGCATTAACAGTAGAGTCAGGATGAAGAAAGGAAGGAGGTAGGATCCTGTGTTCACTCACTGGGCAGTTGGGCTGGCATTCACGCACTGGGGTTTGATTTCCAGCTAGGTATAACCTCGGATACATCATTTAGTGTCTCGGGGCTTCAGCTCACCTAAAAGGAGTAGGCTCATCTTTCCTGTCTTGCCTTTTGTCTTATCTTATACTGTGCGTGCTTCGAGGCACCGCATGTCTTTTACTGTATCTCTGTACTAGGGATGTAATAGTGTAATCGATTAACCAATAAGCAAAAGCTTATAGGTTAATGGTATAGACTACATGCATTTCCCCACGCACATACCTCCCAACAGTACATTTTTTAGCAGGCTGGCCAGCAGTCCAGCTCAATCCTGGCTCACGCCAGGTCCAGGACCTACTCCTGCATTTGTGTATTAGGAGCTAGGTGGGCAGGCAGCTTGGTTCAGTCACGGCTCGCACTAGATCTGAGAGAACAGATTCCCACCAGAGAGGGGCTGCTGCCACCCCGCGCTGCTGCCTCTGTATCAGAGGCAGCAGCACCAAGCAACAGGCAGCAGGTCTGCAAAAGAAACTGGTTTTTAAACTGGCTCCCCTCATGGACCAGCTCCCACCTGGCATCCTACGCTGCTGCCTCTGATACAGAGGCAGCAGCACGGAGTGGCAGGGGGCTCTTCGGGAGTGGGGCTGGAGCACACTGGCCTCTGTGCCCACTCCCGAGTACAGTAGAATAATTGAGTAACTAGTAAGAATTCATGATGTTACTTGACTATTCAATTAACAGATATTTAACATTCCTACTCTGTACAGCACCTAACACAACAGGGCTCTGCTTTCAGTTAGTACTGTAATAGACATAGAATCATAGAATCATACAACACTAGAACTGGAAGGGACCTCGAAAGGTCATCGAGTCCAGTCCTCTGCCCTCACAGCAGGACCCAGTATCATCTAGACCATCCCTGAAAGATGTCTGTCTAACCTGCTCTTAAATATCTCCAGAGATGGAGATTCCACAATCTCCCTAGGCAACTTATTCCAGTGTTTCACCAGCCTGACAGTGAGGAAGTTTTTCCTAATGTCCAACCTAAACCTCCCTTGCTGAAGTTTAAGCCCATTGCTTCTTGTCCTATCCTCAGAGACCGAGGAGAACAATTTTTCTCCCTCCTCCTTGTGACATTCTTTTAGATACTTGAAAACCGCTATTATGTCCCCCCTCAGTCTTCTCCTTTCCAACTAAACAAGCCCAATTCTTTCAGGCTTCCTTCATAGGTCAAGTTCTCTAGACCTTTCATCATTCTTGTTTCTCTTCTCTGGACCCTCTCCATTTTCTCCACACCTTTCTTGAAATGTGGTGCCTAGAAGCCTAATCCGAACTATCTAGTCCGTGCCGCGTGTAGCCGCGCGGCACGGGGTTCGCACTAGCCGGCTTTTAAAAATGGCGGCGCCGGCTTTATGCTAATGAAGCCCGGGAAATTCAAATCCCGGGCTTCATTAGCAAGTTCGGTATGCATACATTACCCCCCTAGTTCGAACTAGGGGGGTAGTGTAGACATACCCATATATACCAAAGGATACAATTTAAAAAAATGAACACATATGAAAAGGCCAAATCACATTTCAGAACAGAAGGTGGATGCGGAGGGGGGTGTGGGGGGAGAGGAAGGAAGGTAAGTGTCTGTGAGTTAATGATATTAGAGGTGGGGAAAGTTAGATATCTGTGAGCTAATGGTATTAGAGGTGATAATTGGGGAAGCTATCTTGGTAATGGGTAAGGTAGTTGGGGTCTTTGTTCAATCCCCCCCGGAGAGTGTCAAATTTTAACATGAATGACAGTTCAGAGGATTCCCTTTCAAGTGCAGATGTAAAAGGTCTTTGTAGTAGAATGCAGGTGGTTAAGTCGTTGAGACAGTGTCCTTTCTGGTTGAAATGGCAAGAAATAGTTTTTTCTTTGTGATCTTGTCTGATATGTTTTGTGGGCATTAATCCTTTGGCGAAGTGTCTGAGATGTTTGTCCAATGTACATAGCAGACAGACACTTTCGGCACATGATAGCATAAATTATATTTCTGGATGCGCAGGAATAGGTGTTCTTGATCTTATAACTCACTTGGTTAGGTCCAATAATGGTATCAGCAGAATGAATATGTGGACAAAGCTGGCAATGGGGTTTGTTGCAAGGGAAGGTACCAGGGTTGATATTAGTGTGGTATGTCCTGTGGCTGTTGGTAAGAATCATCTTGAGGTTAGGTGGTTGTCTATAGGAGACTATGGGTCTGTTTCCCAGAGCCTCTTGGAGTATGGTATCCTGTTCCAGTATAGGCTGTAGTTTATTGATAATGTGTTGGACAGGTTTAAGTTGGGGGTTGTAGGTGATGACAAGTGGTGTTCTATTGTTGGTTTTCTTGGGTCTGTCTTGAAGTAGATGGTTTCTAGGTATTCGTCTGGCTCTTTCAATTTGCTTTTTTATTTCTCCGGGTGGGTAGTTGAGGTTTATAAATGCTTGATAGAGATCCTGAAGCTTCTGGTCTCTGTCAGTGGGATTAGAGCAGATGCGGTTGTATCGAAGGGCTTGGCTTTAGACGATGGATCGTATGGTGTGTTCTGGATGAGAGCTGGAAGCATGTAGGTAACTGTATGAGTCAGTGGGTTTTCTGTAGAGAGTGGTGTCTAATTTTCCATTGTTGATTTGTACTGTGGTGTCCAGGAAGTGGACCTCTCATGTAGAATGGTCCAGGCTGAGGTTGATGGTGGGGTGTAGGTTGTTGAAATCTCTGTGGAATATCTCCAGTGTTTCTTGGCCATGCGTCCAGATCATAAAGATGTCATCGATGTAGCGTAAGTAGAGAAGGGGTGAAAGGGGACGGGAGTTGAGGAAACGTTGTTCTAGGTCAGCCATAAAGATGTTAGCATACTGTGGGGCCATGCGTGTACCCATGGCTGTGCCGCTGATCTGGAGGTATATGTTGTTCTCAAACTGGAAATAATTGTGGGTGAGAACAAAGTTACATAGGTCTGCTGTCAGGTTGGCAGTGGTGTCCTCTGGGATAGTGTTTCTAATTGCTTGTACTCCGTCTTCATGTGGGATGTTGGTGTATAGAGCTTCTACATCCATGGTGGCAAGGATGGTGTTATTGGGGAGGTTATCGATGTTTTGTAGTTTCCTTAGGAAGTCAGTAGTGTCTCGGAGATAGCTGGGGGTGTTGGTTGCGAAGGGTTTGAGAAGAGAGTCTACATAGCTGGATAGACCAGTAGTGAGCGTGCCAATACCAGAGATGATGGGACGTCCGGGGTGTCCAGGTTTATGGATCTTGGGAAGCAGATAGAACAATCCTGGTCGAGGGTCAGAAGGTGTTTCTGTGTGGATTTGTTCCCGAGTAGCTGTGGGGAGGCTTTTAAGGAGACAGTGTAGTTTCTTTTGGTATTCGAAGGTGGGATCAGAGGAGAGAAGTTTGTAAAATGTGGTGTTCGAGAGTTGTCTGGTTGCCTCCTGGTTATAGTCGGCCTTATTCATAATGACCACAGCACCCCCTTTGTCAGCTGGTTTGATCAAACACATTTTGCTTCAGCTACACCAGACTAACACAGCTACATTTCTATTACTTTACTAACGTCTAGGTATACCACATCCACTGCTTCTCCCTTATCCACAAGACTCGTTATCCTGTCAAAGAAAGCTATCAGATTGGTTTGACACGATTTGTTCTTTACAAATCCATGCTGTCTGTTGCCTATCACCTTACCACCTTCCAAGCATTTACAGATGATTTCCTTAAGTACTTGCTCCATTATCTTTCCTGACACAGAAGTTAAACTGAGTGGTCTATAGTTTCCTGGGTTATTCTTATTTCCCTTTTTATAGATGTGCATTATATTTGCCCCTTTTCCAGTCTTCTGGACTCTCTCCCAACTTCCATGATTTTTCAACGATGATAGCAAAAGGCTCAGATACTTCCTCTATCAGCTTCTTGAGTATTCTAGGATGCACTTCATCATCTAACTTTTCTAAGGGTATGTCTACACTTGACCCCTAATTCGAACTAGGGGGGCAGATGAAACATACCGAAGTTGCTAATGAAGCACGGGATTTAAGTATCCCGTGCTTGATTAGCATATTCGCGGCCGATCGCCATTTTAAAATGCCGGTCTCCTGAATTAACTTGCCGCATGTAGACACGGTAGTCCTATCCAAAACCCTTCCCTCAAATTAACTGTTACTCCTTGTGCAAGGGTAGACATACCCTAAGTGATTTTTAACTTGTTATTTTTTAATTTTATCTTCTAAACCTACCCCATTCCCACTAGAGTTTGCTATGTCAGGCACTCCTTCATCAGATTTCTTGGTGAAGAGTGAAACAAAGAAGTCATTCAGCAGCTCTGCCATTTCCAGGTTTCCTGTTACTGTTTCTCCCTCCTCACTGAGCACTGGGCCTGCTCTGTCCTTGATCTTCCTCTTGCTTCTAATATATTTATAGAAAGTCTTCTTGTTTCCCTTTAGGTCTATAGCTAATTTGAGCTTGTTTTGTGCCTTTTCCTTTCTAATCTTACCCTGCATACTTGTATTGTTTGCTTATATTCATTATCATGAATGCTGAAAGCCTGAGCCAGCAGCTACCCTTCACCTCTAAACTAGAAAACAGTGATATGTAGAATACATTTATTATGCTCCAAGGAGAACAGGTTTATAGTCAAAGCTGAGCTACTAAGGCAAAAGGCTAAGCATCTTATGAAAACATATTGTAAAGTTAAATTGTGATGAATCACCTCGGATTAAATATGGGGTGTGATTTATCTTTCCAGTGAAGAGCTATCTCTTTTTAACTAGGAAGTCAATAAACAACAAAGCAGGGAAGGTCAAAGTAATTAGGGTTAAATATGGGGAAGTGCCCCAAGCCACAAGAGGAATTCAATAGACAGCTACAAATCTGTGACAAGAGCATGCTAATATTTTGTATACAGAAAATGCATTCATTAACAATGAGACTAGGTAACACATTTTCTATGCAAACATATTTTCCATGGACATGACCTTCTAATTCAATGGAAATTTTTGAAAATAAAAATATTGGTTTTGTTGATAATGTTCGGATCTCCAGTTTTTTTACAAAATAAAAAAAATGCAGAAGGAAATTCTAACTGTTCTGCTAATAATTCCTAGATAATCCTGTACACTGTAAGGCTACGTCTAGACCGAATTCCTCTGTCGAAAGAGGAATGCAAATGAAGGACATCAAAAATGCAAATGAAGCACTAATTTAGAAATCTTGCGCTTCATTTGCATAATCGTGTGCAAACGCTTTTTCGAAAAAGCCTGTAAGCCTCATTTTTTCAGGAGTAAGCGTTATTTCAAAAAAGGTTTTTTTTTCCCCAAAAGAACCCAGTCTACACTGCGCTGTTTGTTTGTTTGTTTGTTTGTTTGTTTGTTTGTTTAAAAAGCACTCAGACACAATTATGCAAATGAAGTGCAAGATTTGTAAATTCACACATCATTTGTTTTTTCGATGTCCTTCATTTGCATTCCTCTTTTGCGAGAGAAATGCAGTCTATATGTAGCCTAAGTGACAATGCATTCAGATTAATGATTCTTAAGTAAGTAAATACTGCAGTTACCAAATATGAATTTCTGTCACCATTTTGAAGAGCCCGTGTATTGTTTTCACCAAAAGATTGCCACATAATTATGAATGGGGGTAGCTGCTTAGTGAACTTTTTTCTAGCACTGAAGGCTCAGTAGCCAAATCAGAGAATAGAAACAATCCCATGTAGTATCTTAGACTAATCTCACAATGCAAATAGTTGGTTGAAATTTATTGAAATTTATTGAAAGTCTTTAATGGGAGATGTGGCATATCGCACAATTTTGTCACTTTCACCAAAAGGCCTGCATGACAAACCGTATCATATGCTGTGGTCAGGTCAAGAAAAACTGAACCAGTTTTCCATGTATCTGGGAATCACTTTGCAATGAAAGTTCTGAGTGTCAGCATGTGACAGCGGATGCAGGATGATATGTACTATGATAGTGGGAAACCTATCTGGCTCTGGTACCAGCATAGCTTCCAGAGATAGTGAAACTCTTTTAAACATCAGATGTACAAGCACCTTAAAGCAGGCACTTAGGCATTAAAATGGTCCATAGTTCAAAGGATTTTTCCCAAATTTCAGCAAGACAATGACCTCCAATTGGCACCAAATTCTAGGCGGTCTGGATTCCCATAGAACTCTGCTGAAAAACAGAACGAGCAATTCTAAAGCACAAGGACTCAGACCTAGTCAACAAATTAAGCTCCAGCTCTCCCGGCTTCATCAGATAAAGCCAAGTCCCGTGGTCACTTCCTCTCATCAAGGGCATGCAATAAGGAAGTTATTTACTTGTTCCCATAACATAAGAACTAGGGCTCACCACATGAAATTAGTAAGTAGCAGTTTTAAAAGAAATAAAAGGAAGTATTCATGCAACACACAGTCAACCTGTGGAACTCCTTGCCAGAGGATGTTGTGAAGGCCTGGACTTCAACAGAGTTCAAAAAAGCCCTAGATAAATGCATGGAGGATAGGTCCGTCTAGGGCTATGAGCCAGGATGGGTAGGAATGGAGTCCCTAGCCTCTGTCAGAGGCTGGGTATGGGCAACAGGGGAGGGACCACATGATGATTCCTTGTTCTGTTCATTCCCTCTGGAGAACCTGGCATTGGCCACTGTCGGCAAACGGGATACTGGGCTAGATGGACCTTTGGTCTGATCCAGTATGGCCGTTCTTATGTTCTTATGATTCTATCAGATGATCTGCGTTTTCAGCTTTCGAAACAGCACAGCAGAAATGAGAGTTGTCTATTGTCCCCTTACAGGGTCCGTTTTTCGCCGCCAGTGAAGTCAATAAGCTATGGAAGTTTGCACCAGAGGGGGAGCTGTCCCTGAGGGCACCAGGAGCTTCTGATGCAGTCTAGTGCGGTAGTTCTCAACCTTTGGAACTCCTTGCCTGAGGAGGTTGTGAAGGCCAGGACTATAACAGGGTTTAAAAAAGAGCTAGATACATTCATGGAGGTTAAGTCCATCACTGGCTATTTGCCAGGATGGGTAAGGAATGGTGTCCCTAGTCTCTTTTTGTCAGAGGGTGGAGATGGATGGCAGGAGAGAGATCGCTTGATCATTACCTGTTCGGTTCACTGCTTTTGGGGCACCTGGCATTGGACAGTCGGCAGACAGGGTACTGGGCTGGGTGGACCTTTTCTCAGACCCAGCATGGCCATTCTTATGTTCTTTTTTATGCCATGGACCAGCAAACCAATTCACACACTTTTAGCGGACCGGCAACATTTTACATGCATATTTGAATATTCATTTTGCAAATAATAAATATGCAAATGTGTAAATAAAATGTTACCTGGCCACCAACCCACTCGCCCTCTGATCCTGGCTTGTCACTACACATCCCTCTACCTCCAGCCCCAGAAGTCTCTCATCCTACCCAGCCCACCCTGGTACTCCGTGTCACTGTATTAGGAAACCTGCCAAACCCATTCTCTGATAGTGCCTACCGCCTACGAACCCTGTTACCTCACAAGTCTGCCTTGCCAAGCCTGCCGCCCCAGTGCCCACTGCCTCCCGCTTCCCAACACCCCCTGCTGCCAACTTCCTTTTCTCAGCCACCTCTGTCTTGCCTGGAGTCCATCCTGCATCCGCTGTCACTACCAATTTTGACATGCAGTGTCCCTGGAACCCCTTAAACAGACAACCTTCCATTTCCCCAGATCCTACCCCCCCAGCCGTGCTCCCTGACCTTGCCCCATGCACCCCTAACACCATGACTGTCTGTTGTGCCAAACCCTGATCCTGCCCCACTGACCCTGCAACTGCCTGTTTCACAAGCTCTGAGGCCCCCGACCCTGCTCAGATACCCTCACCAAATGAAATTAATGGGTAGCAGGTTCAAAACTAATAAAAGGAAGTTCTTCTTCACACAGCGTGTTGTCAACCTGTGGAACTCCTTGCCAGAGGAGGCTGTGAAGGCTAGGACTAGAACAGAGTTTAAAGAGAAGCTGGATAAATTCATGGAGGTTAGGTCCATAAAAGGCTATTAGCCAGGGGATAAAATGGTGTCCTTGGCCTCTGTTTGTCAGAGGCTGGAGAGGGATGGCAGGAGACAAATCGCTCGATCATTGTCTTCGGTCCGCCCTCTCTGGGGGACCTGGTGCTGGCCACTGTCGGTAGACAGGATACTGGGCTAGATGGACCTTTGGTCTGACCCAGTACGGCTGTTCTTATGTTCTTATGTTATGTTCAGATCTGCTGCCCCCCAGACAGAAGCATGAGCAGTGCTCCATAACCGCTGACCCACTGCAACCCACTCCCTCTTGCCCTTGGAGCTCTAACCCCTGCCCTCTCTCTGCCCCAGCTCTCCCCCCATAACTCCTAGCCCCTTGCTCCCCGGTGCCTAACACCCTTTGACCCCCATCCCTATGCCCTCTGACCCTTCAACCTCTGACCCCTACAGCCCATGCCAACACCCTCTTGCCCTGTGACCCTACCAAACACCCCACGCCCTCACTCCCCAGAGTGAGGCTGCCCCTCTAGCGACTGTGTCTATTACTGCCACATGGGCAGGGGGAGCGGCCGTTGGCGGCGTGTGCTCCCCCTCCTCCTTCTCGCCCCCCTGCCTCCCCAAACACATCTCTGGCCCCCATGGGAGGAGGCAGGGGAGGGGAGCGCAGAGCCCCAGCTGGACCGTCCTCTTACCTGGGTTGAAGGGGGAGGTGATGAGAAGGAAACGCCTCCTTCTCCTCCACCTCCTGCCACTGCCTCAGCCCCAATGTCACCGCCAGGCAAAATCAGCCACGCTGGCTGCCAGAGCTGAAGCCAACTGCTGTGAGGCTGCTCAGGGGTCTGGGGTGAGCCCCAGCTCCCAGAGCTGCTGTGAACAGCCGGCTTCAGCTCTGGCAGCCACCGCGGCCCAGCAGCCAGCGGTTCATGGCCCGACACCAAGCTACGGACCGACGGTTGGGAATTGCTGGTCTAGTGGGTACAGTGCTCAGCTGGGAAACCTGGATTCTAATCCTGGCTCCGCACCTCACTTGCTGGGTGACCTGGGACAAGTCACGCCCTGCCCGGTGCCTCAGTTTCCCTGCGTGTAAATTGACCAGGAGATCATTGAGTCCAAACCCTTGCTCAAAGGAGGACCAACCCCAACTAAATCATCCCAGCCAGGGCTTCGTCAAGCTGGGACTTAAAAACCTCTAGTGGTGGAAATCCCACCCCTGCCATGGGAACCCATCCCAGTGCGTCACCAGCTTCCTAGTGAAATAGTTTTTCCTAATATCCAACCTAGACCTCCCCCACTGTAACTTGAGACCATTGCTCCTCATTCTGCCATCCGTCACTACTGAGAACAGCCTCTCTCCAGCCTCTTTGGAACCCCCCCTCACTCTTCTCTTCTGCAGACTAAATAAGCCCAAATCCCTCAGTCCCTCCTCATAAGTCATGTGCTCCAGCCCCCTCATCATTTTGGTTGCCCTCCACTGGACTCTCACCAGTGCGTCCACATCCTTTCTGTAGTGGGGGCCCCCAGAATGGGATGCAATAAGTCAAGGGGAAGCCTTTCAGCGTCGGCCACTGGAGCTGGATCCTTGTAGGCTCCTGTGTGGCCTAAGCGCCGGCGGCAGTTACTAGAACTTTTCCGATCTTTGCTTTACGAAGCAAGCCGAGAGCCTGAGTCACTGGAAAGCCTGCCACAGGCTTTGATGGAGCCCAGCGGCAACTATTTGCTCAGATGTGGTTTTTTTTCCAGCGGAATTCAGATCTGCAATGAAAAGTGTTCAGGAGGGGGAATCAATTCCGCCCACGTTCTCCACCACTCAGACTGGAATAATGCAGTGCGTGAACTTGTCATTCCACCCCTCATGCCCAAGGGGCAAGAAGAGGGCTCTGCTGTTACATCAGCTTCCAAGTATAATTTCCTATAATTGTAAAGTGCTTTTGAGGTACTTCTGAACTTGGCTGAATAGCTCCTAACTAAGCTAATAAATAGCCCAGTTCTGACTCATCTTCTTAACAGACAGCCCTGAATGAGGCAGACTTAGAAAAGGTGGTGCCTTACATTAACTATGCGATCCAAACACCTGAACCCTGCTAGATTAGTTCAGTAGAGGTGAGTGATAATTTGCTCCAAATGACAGTCATTCAATGTGAGCATTCAGGCTATGTTACAGGGAGTTTTTCGTTTCCTCACATAAATTGTCAGCTTTCCACAAAAGACTCCGGCCGTCAGATCAAGCAAACATATTGCCAGTTATTTCCAGGAAGAGTTCCAGTCCCAAGTTGGGATGGCTACCAGCTAATGTCAGACATTGCCAGGGGAATGTTTTACAGTCCCCATCACCCTTTGTTCAATAAAGGGTCACTGATTAAAAGAGTGTAGGAGCAGATTATTTTTTGCATGTGTTCTGTGAAGCTATTGTGAACGAACAGGAAACTTGCTAATTATTGTTTTCATGAGATCCAGACTTGCAGTGCAGCTCATGAACGAACTTAAGCTTCTGTGTACAAACAAAGAAGCTTCCACCGAGCTTGAGTTCCAGCATTGAGTTCCTCTTTCACTGGGAGTACACTCTGGAATTCTGGCACCAGCAGGGGCGGGGCTCTCCTCTGCACTCACTGGTGGTGGTGAGAAGCCGAGCAACTGCTAATTCCAGTCCACTCTGCTCCACCAGGTCCCAGTGTTACAGTAAACTTCCGATAATCTGGCACCTTTGGGACCCAGGGAGTGCCGGATTATCAGATATGCCGGACTATCGGAAGGGGGGGCTATGAGGGATCTGGGGTGGGGGGATGCCATCCCAGACCCCTCATAGCCCCCCTTCCGATAGTCCGGCTCTGCCCCAGGTGTCCCTGATTCAGCCGCCGCTGAAACTGACCACCAGCGGCTGAATCAGAGATGCCTGGGGCAGAGCAGCTGGAGTGCTGCCGGGTTGGTCGGGTAGCACCGACCCTTGGCGGGGCAAGACCAACCGGGCAGCACCCCAGCTGCTCGTGGGGACGCCTGGGGCAGAGCAGCTGGGGTGCAGCTGGGTTGGTTCTGCAGCGCCACTCCTCGGCGCTACTGGACCAACCCGGCAGCACCCTAGCTGCTCTGCCCCAGGTGTCCCCAAGTCAGCTGCTGCTGAAACTGATCAGCGGCTGATTCCAGGAAGCCCGGGGCAGAGCAGCTCTGCTTCGGGCTTCCTGGAGTCAACCGCTGGTCAGTTTCAGCAGCGGCTGAATGGGGGACATCTGGGGTGCTGCCTGGTTGGTTCCACATTCCCCAGGGGCAGCGCTAGGGGACCTACCCAGCAGCGCCCCCAGCTGCTCTGCCGGCTTCCCCGATTCAGCCGCTGGTCAGTTTTAGCAGCGGTTGAATAGGGGAAGCTGGGGGCAGAGCAGCTCCAATGGTCCGGCTACCCGGAGCACTTCCGGGTTCCTGATTGTGCCGGACCATCAGAAGTGCCGGACCGTCAGATGCCGGACCATCGGAGTTTTACTGTATTTGGAGAAGTGGTGGAATGGGGACGGGATGTGGGCAGCGCAAGGGCAGGAAGAGGCGGGGCAAGGCCTCGGGCAGAGCATGGGGCTTGTGTCTCACCCCCCAGGACATCCTTGCCTGCAGCCATCCTTCCTATCAACTACAGGGAGGAAACAAAGCAGAAAAGGTGTAGTCTGTTACTGTAGCGACTACAAGTGATCTCTTTTCTTTTATTAAGGAAGGCAAAGCAGAGAAGAAATATTATGGCTGTACGGATGGAGAATGGAAGCAAGTCTAGTGTTGATGTAGCATGTTGGCCTCAGAAGAAAAGACAGATCTTCCTCAGACCTGAAGAGGAACCAACAAAAGACTGAGTCCATAAGCCCAGATCTCCCTAGTGTGCTGCTTCCTCGAGAGAGAGAGAGGGAAAAAAACGACAGGAAGAACCATACGGGGGGAGGCCCTTCACCATCATCAAGGGAGCCCTTCCTCCAGCCCCAAGCAACACAAACACTCCCCTCCAGGCCTCTCACACTCTGGATGTGACATCTGTAGTGACATAGGGTACTTCACAACCCATAGGGATTCAAATGGGAGCAAGTAGAAGTGATGGCAACCAATGGGTTCATATAATCATACCATGCCTTCTAGAGCCTGCACTTAAATCACACAGGGTGCGTCTACACAGCAAAGTTATTTCGGAATAATGGTTGTTATTCCGAAATAACTATGCGAGCGTCCACACAGCCATTCCGTTATTTTGAAATAATTTCAAAATAACAGGCGGCTTATTCTGACTTCTGTAAACCTCATTCTATGAAGAATAATGCCTATTCTGAAATAGCTATTTTGAAATAAAGCGTGTGTAGATGCTCTGCTGCTACTATTTCGAAATAGCCCCTCGCCAGGCCTATTCTAAGTTATTCCTCCTAGGGCTGTCAATCGAGAGCACGTCTACATTAGGGAAGCCTGCCTCAGAGTAATTTTGAGGCTTCCCTCAGTGTAGACGTGCTATTTCGAAATAAGCTATTTCAGAATAACTATTCCAGAATAGCTGATGCCAAAATAACTGTGCAGTGTAGACATAGCCACAATGTCTTCATTGCCTGTGGAGATTGCGCAAAGAAAATCTTTGCTGTGCTTTGCTGTCTGCCTCCTTCATGAAGGATTTGGTGTGTCTGTACTCCAAGACAGGCCAGGCCTTTCTCTTCATTCAGAAACAGAACATCCTCCTGCCCCCGTGTGGTTCTTCCTGTAGTTTTTTTTTCTCTTGTAGATTTCACACCTGCTCAATTTACAACTGGCTCAGTAAGCAAGTAGGGATACAGTGTGAGGCATACATTACAGAAATAGCCAGACAGGAAGATAAGTGTTGTTTACCTCCAGGTAACCTTCCTTAATGCCAAGTTCGTAACAACATAATTTGTAGTATAGCTACATAACGCCTTGAATATTATTAATGTATACAGTTCACAGTGATTATGATGATCTGTGGGCTACTGGCTCTCAATAGAAAGCTCATGTGCCGCCCTTTGGTGAACTGTTATAGACATATATGATTGAGTAGATCACAACAGAAAGTACCTCCCATTTGATGCTGTAGAAACTGAAAGGCTCAACACAGTATCTACAATAAACAGCAAGGGGGGTAGTAACCTATTAGTCATACAGAACATGCCAGAATCAGAATTTGAAGGCAATTATTTTGGTGGGACAAGTTTCTTGGCAACATCGATGTCTATATCCAGACCATCAAAGTCAATGCCTGCAAAGTCATAGTGAGCTGTAATTGTTTTCAGTTTCAAGAGCATTCACCACTCTTTGGGTCACCAGAAGTTAATGCAGAAAGCAAGCTGGAGTTGGAGGCGAATCGTCTCACAAGCGCTGCAAGAATTCTGTCCACACCAGGCTAGCAGAAATCAGATTTTATAGGTTCTCGAACATCAGGCATAGATGGCTGATCCAGTGTACTAGCAACAAAATACAAGGCCAGCTGGGGGGGTTATGTTTTTAGGTCTTTTTGCCATGGTTGTATTGCAGTGCTTAGCAGTTGTGACTATGTAACAGCCACTGGGTGGATTTGAACCAAGGATCTCTGGAGCTTAGTATTTGAACCTGGGACCATTGAAGCTTAGTGGATAAATCTCTACAATGAGTTAATCAGCTTATGCTGTAGAGCTCCCTTGCTCTTATCTCTTGTTGTAAGGGGTCTAAGTGCCACTCCATGGGACAGTGAACCACAGTAGGGCTACATCTATACTGTACCCTTTTTGCGCAAAAACATATGCAAATGAGGCTAAGCGTGGAATATCACCATGCCTCATTTGCATAATTAATGAGCGCCCATTTTTGCACAACAGGCTTTTGCACAAAAAGGAGCCATCTGCACAGCTCCTTTTGGCGCAAAACCCCCCTCTGGCACAAGAGCCGTTCTTCTGGGGGAAAAAACGGGGAAGAACGGCTCTTGTGCAAAAGCTTCTTGAGCGAAAAAGGGCGCTCATTAATTATGCAGATGTTGCCTCGTTGTGTGGGTTACAACTGTACTAGCAATTTCAAATTCCTTGGCAATGCTTACAGCTTCATCACGTAGGTCCTTCCATTTGCTTTCGGGTGTTCTCATTTCTTGAAGAACAGCAACATTGCTTGCTCCTAATTCCACAGCACTTGGTCGATTCCGATTTTTCATTTTGTAGGACTTCGGAAGCACTATTCAAAATCTTGAATAGTCTTCCCAAAACCAAGAGCCTCCACAGAAAGAAATGAGTCTTTAGCCTTTCCATCAAGCCATTTGCAGTGTTAGCTGATAGGACAAGGCCATCAGCACTCGGAACTGAAATGGTTTTTGGTGTTTCCAATGTTATGCCATATCATGCATGCAGTTTTTGGAGGCAGTTGTACCAGCATGGCCTGCAAGTTTAACATAATCTACCTAGGTCAAGTAACTTCTGGCCTAGCTTTCGGCTGTGCCTTCACAAACAGTGAACTAAGGATGTTTGTAACAGCAGGGTTGCAGTTGCACTTTATAATTCCAGGATTTTTCCCCAGAAAAACTCTTACAGAACTGCTGGTCCTTTACACGTGCAGATACAAAGCGATGCTGTCCTGTTAGGGTACATCTACACTGCAACACTATTTCAAAATAAGTAGCACTATTCCAAAATCACTTATTGCAATGGACAATGTCATGATCGTGAGGGTTAGCCAGCAGCCTAGGGACTAAGGGGTTAACTATACCTAACTCAGGTAGAGTTGGCCAATAGGAATGTAGGTAGGAAATTCAAACTAGGACAAAGGAATTTGGGGGTTTCCCTCTTTTGGTCTCTCGCGAGTTCCCTCCAGCTACTGAAGGAGACAGACATGTCTCTCTCTCTCTCCAAGAAACAATACTTCACTTTCTGTAAGTAGGGTAAAGTTTAGATAAATCCGTTAGGTTTTATTATTTTATGGTTTGGAAATGGCATCTGATGTTTTGGCTTTCTGTTGTAACTCAGTTCTAGGCCCATGGAGTTTCTCCATGAGTATATTAGTTTGATACTTTTCCATCTAGTCATTCTGCTTGCAACAGGAATATTGTGGTGATCATAAAAGTTTTCTCTTTTCTTTTTATTAACCTGGTACCAGTTAATGGTTGTGTCCTGGTTTGTACTTTAGAAGTGAGATTTCCCAAGTAGTCTCTCCCCTGATTTTCTTTATTAATGTTTGGGTGGTGGCAACGGAGATTTTATTCCCAAAATCTAGGTTGTTAAGATTTGGGGGGTAAGTTTTATACCAAAGCCTGGTAGATAAGGTTTTGGGGTACTTTTGCTGGCCCCCACTGGCATTTATCATGCCAGAGTGGGGAAGAAGTCATGACAGACCATCATCTCCTCTCTTTTTCCAAATGGCAGAGCTGGGTTTTGCAAGCAAACCCCTTTTGCGGAATGTCCCTTATTCCTCAAACAATGAGGTTTATAGTCTCTTGTGCCAAAGGTTTTTTTTCCCGACAAATGGCCTTGTCTACATGGGGCTTTTTAACAGCAAAAACCTCTTCCGCAAAAAGGATCGGAAGAGGATATGCAAATGAGAGTGCCATATATGCAAATGAGTGTTTCGTTTGCATATTTTCTACCAAAAACAACCCACCGCGTAGATGTAGCCACAGCGTCCTGGTCCCCTTTCAGATTCTACCCATTGCAGACTCCAGCCCACCGCTGCTTAACAATCAGCTTTGCTGGGCGTTGCTGAACGTTCCAGCTGCGATTAGCACCGTAGGGGGGATCAGAGGGCAGGTTTCATTGTCCAAGTAGCTTGTAAAGCCATTCAGTAAACCTGTGTAAATCTCGCCGGGAGCTTTCTTTTTACAAGGCGACTTAGTTCCCTCTATCCCAGTTCCATTTACGAGGTCATTGCAGGTGGAAGAGCAGCCTGAGAAATAGAGCTACTGCTTCAACTGTGTGTTTTATGAGCCTGGGGAAAACATCCGTTTGGACTGTAAAAGAGACTCGTTGCTTGCTTGTTTCTTTGTGCACTGATTAGGCGGTTCCCTTCTGCACGCAAACACCCCTTCAACTGCAGCCAGATTAGGCAGGGGCAGCGTTCCTCTGTGGCTGGAACTTAGCACCACTTTCCTTTCCATTGAACTTTGGAGTCAAGGCTCTGCACCACAGAAAGCCCCAAATGAATTTCGGCTACCGAGTATCCTGAAATAGCTGCGGAGTACGTTGCACACAGTGGGTGTTTTGAGCTCTCCTGCAGCCAGCTCTGGGGTGGAGCGAAGTATGTACAGGTTGAAACTCCCTACGCTGGGACTCTCTGGTCCGGCAACATCCAGGGGCTAGCACACGTATTGCAGGACTAGAGAGTCCCGGTGGAGGGCCAGCAGCCAGGAGCCCTGTGATGGGGCTGGCAGGGCATTGGGCTGCCCATAGCGAGCTGATGGTGGAGCCTCCCAGTGTGTGCTCAGCGGGGCTGGGAGACCCGGCATGTGGCTGCACGGGGGTGGGGGGAGAGTTGGCACCACAGCAGTGGTGGCTGCCCAGGAGGGCAACAGGGCCAGCAGGAGGCAGGGGGCTTGGGCAGGAAGGGCTGGTGGCAAGAGGGCCAAAAATGACCTTCTCTGGTCCAGCAAAGTCCCTCATCCAGGACTGGTCTGAGCATGGGACTCTCTGGTCCGGCAAGAAAGATGTGGAGAAATTGGAAAGGGTCCAGAGAAGAGCGACAAGAATGATTAAAGGTCTAGAGAACATGACCTATGAAGCCAGGCTTCATGAACTGGGCTTGTTTAGTTTGGAAAAAAGAAGATTAAGGGGGGACATGATAGCGGTTTTCAAATATCTAAAAGGGTGTCACAAGGAGGAAGGAGAAAATTTGTTCCTCTTGGTTTCTGAGGACAGGACAAGGAGTAATGGGCTTAAAGTGCAGCAGGGGAGGTTTAGATTGGACATTAGGAAAAAATTCCTAACTGTCAGGGTGGTCAAATATTGGAATAAATTGCCAAGGGAGGTGGTGGAATCTCCCTCTCTGGAGATATTTAAGAACAGGTTAGATAGACATCTGTCAGGGATGGTGTAGACGGAGCTTGATCCTGCCTTGAGGGCGGGGGGCTGGACTCGATGACCTCTCGAGGTCCCTTCCAGTCCTATTATTCTATGATTCTATGCTGGACCAGGGAGGTCCAACCTGTATTTTGCTGGTCTTTGTTACGCAACAGAATGGTATGAGGATGTGGAGAAGCCAATAATCTGATGGGAACGACAGAGGGTATGGAAGAAGGCAAACTGCAATTACTCTTAATTGAGCTACAGCTACATACAAGGGCAGGGGTTGGGAACTTAGCTGTATGACATCAATGGGAGTGTTCCCAGAAGCTTCAAGAGGACCAGGATTTCACCCTGGCTAGTGTCCTGCCGCTGGCCAAGAATGCCATAGTTAATTCAGTGCTTGCAGCCTTGTGGCTCATTAGAAAGAGAACAGCGTTGAGCTACTGCTCCATCGTTCTTGGTGGCATTGCCAACACCGTTTCGTATGGTGCCCTGGGTTTCCACAGAGCAGTGTTTCTCAACCCTTTTTATCCCAGGAACTGTGCTCCCTGTAACGTGCGTGCTGGGATGGCCACCCAGGTGAGATTCAAATGCCACCCAGCTGATGAGCAGCTCCCGCACAGCCGGCAGCATGTGTTTCTCTGGGTGGTGCACATCCACACATGCCTTGGTGCATGAAACAACAAATTTTATTCCACACAGAAAAACTCGTTAGAGGGAACATTGCCCAGGGATGGGCTTCCAGCCTTCCTAAATCATGTCAGCGAGTGCACAGGGACTAGTGTCAGCCGATGATCATTGAAAAACACCTCCCCAGATGTCCTGCTGCAACCCAGCCAGATGCTGCTGCTAGTGTCCTGATCACATTTTAACATCTGGCTTACCTAAATCCCCCCTGCAGGCTCAATGAAATGTAGCGCACTTGGCATATGTCTACTCAGACCTGCACAGCTTCCAGCCCTCGTGTGCTAAAACTCACGTGTAGCCAGCACGTGGAAGGTGTGGGTCCAACTGAAGCTCAGGATCTCACGCCCATTCCCCTCCCTAGATATCAAAGCCCAAAAGGCACCTTCAACACGCTGAATATACAGTGAGTTTTAGAGCACTAACGTGAGCCCCTCAAACCGAGCTCTGTTGACCTGAGCTGGGCTGCTCTCTGCCTCGGGCTGCATAGATGTTTCCACGACGTCCACTGCCGTTGTATGGAGCCATGCGGTGCTCTCAAATAGCTGCCAAGTTCCACCCCAGAGGGGGGGCGCACTAAGGTACTGAATGGATTGCGGCCTTCTTTGCAAGCTGTGGCAAAGGCGATTGGATTGCGTGTGGGACAGGCAGCCAAGCAGCCCTGGCTTCTGCAACTGCCTCGCTCTTTGTCCTCGGTCAAGTCACTTATCCTCTCCCGGCAGCTGTTAACCCCTTCTTTGCGGGGTCACAATATTCAGTCATGTGCCTCCTGTGATCGGAGGATGAAAAGTGCTCTTGTAGCACAAAAATCAGTTTGTGCAATCGTGTTGGATAAAAGCTGCTCTCATTTCATAGGAGTAGCCCTGTAGCAGCTGAATGGGGTGTGGGTGCTTAGCCTACCGTCAGTGCAATGGATGACACTTATCTTGCAAGCCTCCCGTCTGGATGTAAGAGGAAATGTTTCCAAGGCTCAAGAATGCCTTGTGTCCGTGAACATGTCCCATGACCTTAGACATAACTTCTGCCCTCAGAGATCACATGATAAACACAGGCAAGCACCATGGTGTTGGGTTTAAAAAAGGTCTTGCAATATTTGGGTAGTAAAAACATCCCTTGGTGCTTCCAACAGGCCAGAAGGATGGCAGGATCCTGCTCTTTAAAAATAGATTTGCTTATATGATTCCTCAAACAGGAGGATCTTTGGGGCAGAGGCTGGTTTTTTTTAATCTGTGAGTGAGCAGCCCCTCAGGCAACACGGTTCTGGCCCGTTAGTTGGGCCGCCGAGCTGCTCCCACGATGCAAATAATAATAACGATAATTAATACAAATGGGGCCCGGGAGCTCCAATGTCTTGCAGGAAATCAGGGAGGCAGTGAACAAAATCAAACCCAGGCCACTTATATCCCAGCCCTCGTTCTGAGTCACTAACGGCTTCATGGTGCCAAATTTTGAACGCGCTTAGGAACCCGCCCGAAGAAGGGTTTCTTGCTCTCTCGGATATGTATAATATATGTATAGATCACTGTTTGTAGCTTAGCTTCTGGTCCTTAATGGCCCCCTAACACCTGTTTACTTCCTGGCTTCTTATTTTTTCATGGTCTGCCTTTATTGGGTAAAACAGGAAGGTGGATCCACAGGCACCGTGTGCTTCGGTTCCCCATGCCCTGTAGACCTCGCTGCTCCTAGAGCATGTTTCATGTTAGCTTAGCGGGTGCAGCCGTTGTTTCTGACTGAAATACCTTTCTGGTTGACTTGTAAAAATGTATTAACAAAACCTTGCTTGCTGGGAGACGAGACGCTAGTTGCAATGGACCTGCCAAGTTTTTTGTTCGGTCAAAAGGGCAGAACTTTGAGTCACGTGGCAAGGAGTTGTCTTCCAGAGGTACCATTCCGTCTGGTGCACGCGTGCAAAAGGGGTCGTTGGGTCACAGCTCTTGCCGTGTTCCTATAGCGCTTCCTGTATACGGGGTGTTCTCTTGCCTCCAACTGCTGGTGAGCCATCAGATGGATATTAGGACTTGCCACGCCACAAAGGGGAACCAGCGTTGGTCCGTGAGCTACGTATACACTGTGGTTTTTTTTCCAGCAGAAGATATGCAAATAGAATGCTCATTTGCATATCTTGCACTCTCAATTGCATAACCTCTTCCGATCCTTTTTGCGACAGAGGTTTTGCCATTAAAAAGCCCCATGTAGACGGGGCCATTCGTCGGGGAAAAAAAACCTTTTGCGCACAATCCCTCATTCCTCAAAAAATGAGGTTTATAGGATCTTGTGCAAAAGGGTTTTTTTTCTGACAAATGGCCCCCATCTACAGAGGGGTTTTTAAACAGCAAAACCTCTTCCACAAAAACGATTGGATGGTTATATGCAAATGAGAGTGTAAAATATGCAAATGAGCATTTTATTTGTATATCTTCTGCCCAAAAAACCATAGTGTAGATGTAGCCAATGTGTCCACCAGCCAAGACTGTGCTGACAAGTTTACTTTGCTTATGAAGAAGTCAGAGAATTTCAGCCAGGGATTCCCATGACCAGACTACACTACTGGAGAAAGTCAGCCTATGATATGCCACTCCAGCTATGAGACTAGCGTAGCTGGAGTTAACATACCTTAGACCAAATTACTGCAGCATCCCTACTGTGAGAAGTTGACAGAAGAAATGCTCCCGCCCACTTCCCTTACTCCTCGCAACCCAGTAGAGCATCGGGATTGAAGGGGGCTCCATCAATGATCGCCTTAGTGGGTCCTTACTAGACCTGCTCAATCAAACCCTGGGAGATCAATCTCTGGAGCATCAATCTCTGGGTGAGTGAAGACAAGCCCCAAGACCCCACTCACACTCTGGGATTGAATATCTCATGGCAGAAAACTAAGGTCCAGAACCATGGAGCTGGGTCATCAAAATCCCAGGTGCAGGTGGGACCGAGCTGTGACGGTGAGTCGGGGAGCCCCCGATCCTGCACCCACATCCACAGCCAGATGTGACTCTCAACCAGACAGTAGAGTAGAAGGTTTATTGGTTCCCAGAGACACAGCTTAGCTTAAGATCAATGTTAACACGGAGCCAGGGTAGGCAGCCTTATTCCTTTTGAGGGGAAGGGTTTACGGGCCCTGAAACCCCCCCCCCCTTCCTTGATCTAAAACATCCTCACTCATCCTAGCCCAGCCAAGATTAACTCACCCTCCTAGAAGCTTCAGGGGGTAGCTGAGTTAGTCTGTACAAGATAAACTTAAAAAACAACAAATGGTCTGGTATTACTTCATAGACTAAGGGCATGTCTGCACTAGCCCCCTAGTTCGAACTAGGGAGGCTAATGAGGACGACCGAAATTGCAAATGAAGTGTGGGATTTAGATATCCCGTGCTTCATTAGCATGGTCCCAGGTGGTCGCTGTTTTGGAAATTGACCAGCCCGGAATAACTGCCCTCGTCTGTGAAACGGGAGTTCGAAGTAAAGCCCTAACTCGAATTAGCTGTTATTCCTCCTAGAATGAGGTTTACCAGCTAATTCGAATTAAGGGGTTTACTTCAAACTCCCATTTTACTGCCACGTGTAGACGCGGGCAGTTATACCGGGCTAGTCAATTTCCAAAATGGCGACCGCCCGGGAACATGCTAATGCAGCACGGGATATTAAAATCATTTGTAATTTTGGTCCTCCTCATTAGCCTCCTTAGTTCTAACTAGGGGGCTAGTGTAGACGTACCTTAGAAAACATGTAGATGGCATCATGAGCTTTCATGGGCACAGCCCACTTTCTCCGCCTCTTGCGTTGTCCTGCTCCCAGACCCACGGTGTATCTCTTGTCACCTGGTCCACAAGAGGTGAGACACTGACATACTTCCACAGTGAATCATGCCTGGCCTCTCCCCCTCTCATGCAGAGAAAGCTGCAGTGGGGTGGGGGGACTGAGGTACACCCCCCCACACACATACACACACACACACACACACACTACAGCAGTGACTGTAACAGTACCCCCACTACATCACACGGGCACTGTCGAAAGCATTCATGAGTTCATATACATAGGCTAATCAGGATTGTCTGGGAATCTCCGGGAATTAAAACGATTAATCTTTAATTAAAGATTATGTCATGCGATGACACCTCTAGGAATACGTCCAACCAAAAGTGGCAGCCCTAAAATAGACTGCAAGTGGAGTTCAAATGGTCACCTCAAACCAGACTTCTTCCAATTGGTAGGTCTCATCGAAGAAATCCACGTCTCACCTGTTGATGCAAAATGTCTCTGAGTTGAGACAACATTCAGGGTCCATCAAACCTCTATACTACCTGTGTTGCTGTAGCGATCGGAAACTGGGACCCTCTTAGGGTGGACTTGGTGGTGCTGCAGGCATGTCAGGCCACCAAAGCAAGCCTGAGCAAAAAGTGGTTTGACTCTGCGAAATGCCACGATAGTCCACAAATCGGGCCTTCCTGCAACCCCTCACTACATTCAAAGGCAGCATGCTCATTAACCACGTCGTCCAGACGAACAAAGCCCCTGGCTCGCTGTGCTCGTAAACTATCCACGGATGCACAAAGGGGTGCATGACTTTACCTTAGCTGGCATTGCCCACACGCTACCTGCAAAGCCTAGTGGAGACTCAAGTATGGAGCTCGAAAGACTTTGGCCACAAGGATGTTGTGCGACTGGAAGTCCCGTGATATTGCTTGTTGGTTCTGCATGTTAATTGCAGAGCCCAGCAAAGAGCTGTATCATGAAGACTTTGATCCGGGCCACTTGTTTAGTCAGACCTTTAGTAAAAGTCCAGCTGGCTGTAATAATATCTTTGAGCACTAGATGGCGAAATCAAGTTGTCTTTCATCCTTCCAGGGTCTCACCAGGAATTGTAGACCCCTGAGGAAGGAAAGCTGAGATCCCGGAACGGAGCTGCTGCTGTGGGTTGAACTGAGCATCTTTCAGACTCGAGAGGAAAGATTTTGTACGTGGGCGCAGGCTGGGGCTCAGAGGTGGGGATGCCCAAAAGGGATTTCCCAGTCGTGGGGCGGTGGGACTGCCCTCGTCACATCGTTTGGAACAGATAATGAGCTTAACCTCCCACACACACACCCATCATAGGACCAGTGAGCGTCACATGGCTCCCGTCACCTCCATGTGCCACCTGTACCGCTGTTAAAGGTACGACTGGGTTTGTAAAAGAAGGTGGCTCGGTTGGGGGAAGACAGTCCTATCAATAGCTATTAGCCACGACGATCAAGGATGCGACCCCACGCTCTGGGTGTCCTTAAGCCTCCAAGTGCCAGAAACTGGCACGGGACGATAGGGGATGGATCACCCAAAATTTCCTGGTTCTGTTCATTCCCTCTGAAACACCTGGCATTGGCCACTGTCCGGAGACAGGATCCCGGGCTGATGATCTGACTCCATTGGATTTACTTTGTTTTAATGTACAGATTCCGTCATGCCTCCATTCTACCTCTGGCTCTGTCGTACCCATCCCCCTGCCACTGACCCCACATTGATGGTTGCCCCATCTAAGGCCAGGAGGAGATCACTCATAGGATCTATTATCTTGCCACCTTGTCCATCACAAGGCGTCCCAAGGGGGGAACACGCTGGATCAAAAAATAATAACGACCCACAAGAGATGGTCCATAGTCACCACAAGACGTCAGTCACGGCATAGCTTGATGGGTTGCTACCACCCAGGTATGGGTTGAATCATGCCCTACAGAGTCCGTGCCACTTGCATAGCATCCCGGCCCAGGACTCACGGCAGTTGCAGCGCACGCCCAGAGATCCAGGTGAGTCAGGAATCGAGGTGAGCAACCCGAGCACAGCAGGGCACCAAAGCCAGTGGTCACATTTCACTCCTGGCCAGGCCTACAGCCCCTTTGTGTCTCTAGCACTCAGGGACCTGCCCCAGGGCATGCAGGAAGGCTGAAACAAAGCAGGGAACTGCCTCGTGGGCTCCTAAATCCTGACGAATCCAACCACCCCTAGATCATTCCTTCTGGTCTCCACCATCATCTGTGACAGCTGCACTAGCAGCCTCTCAGCGGGTTCTCCACAGCTGTCAGCGGTCGAGTATTTTAGCCGTGTTTCTGGCTCCGCTGGGGAACGGTCTGGTCTTAAACTGTCTGCCAGGCCCGTTTTTTTGGACTTGTTCGCCTGCAGCTTCGTGCCTGGCCTGCAGAATAATCGGCCTCGCTGGCTACACTCAGACTAGCCAATTACCTCCCGAGGCAAATAAACAGTGGGGGGCATGATGGAGCCATCAAAGCCTGCCCCACCACAAGGCCCAGCCATCTCCGTTTTAAAGGGCTGGGCCTGTGTCACCATATGATACCCCTGACACCATCGCGCTGACACACGGCGAGCGTGGTCCTCGAGATCTTGTCCAGGATGTCAGAACCGCCCCAAGCCAAGTGCTGTTTGCAACCAGCTCGTGAGGGGTCGGGGAGACCTGACTATCACAGCGCATCCCGCAGCGGTGACTGGGAGGCAGCGTGAGGCAGTGGGTGAGCCTTTCACGTGAGCCGGTCTCGTTAGGCCACAAGTGGCTGATTCCCAGGTTGCTATTTGCTCAGGGACCGCCCCATATCTTTGGCAGCCCCTAGAATCATAGAATCATAGATCTCAGGAGGTCATCAAGTCCAGCCCCCTGCTCAAGGCAGGACCAATCCCAACTAGATCAACCCAGCCAGGGCTTTGTCAAGCTGAGACTTAAAAACCTCTAGGGATGGAGATTCCACCTTCTTCCTAGGGAACCCATCCGAGCGCTTCACCACCCCCCGAGGGAAATCGTTTTTCCTAAATTCAAGTAAAATCCAGAGCGGTGGCAGCAAAGGAGGATAGGATTCAGAACTAAGGGGTCCTGTGTGTAGGAACGTGGCAGACCGAGGGACAGTCACCCGCCAGCACAAGGCAGCTGCGTCTTTGACGTCCTGCTCCCTGCTGTGCCTGGAGGCAGGTTTTTCTGCACCACTCAAGCCTAGGAGGAGGGAGGCGATGCTTTCTGGGCATGATCCATCCCACACATCAGGAACGTCACTCTCACGCGGTGGCAGCCCGTCAATACAGGCGAACGAGGCGGTCGCCTAGGGCACCAAGGTAAACAGCCGGGGAGGGCTTTGGAGGCAGGGGCGCCGATCGCGCATTTCACCTCGGGTGCTTGTTGCCAGCAGCTCATCTAGGGCCGCTCCTGCTCTCGCGGAAGAGAGGGGCTGGGCGCATTGGCCGCCAGCGGCCGACGTGAGCTGCAGTGGGCGGAATGGACCGCCAGGCAGAGTCCATACTCCATTCAGATCCCAGAGGCGGGGCTTGCAGCTCTCAGGTTCCACCCACACAAACAGCTGGCAAGAGGACGGAACGGCTGATTTGGGACTGCATTCATAAAGCAGGAAAGGAGGCTAACGGAATGAATGCAAATAACTATCGATGTATAGGAGCCTAAATAAATATAGCTGTAGAAGAGCCTGTCAGGCTTGATTTTTTTTAATGCCTTCCCATGTTCGGCTGTAAAAGTGAATTGGGTGGGTGTCGTATACGTGGAATTCACCGGGGCATTTGACGTAGCAAGCCATGGTATTGTGTTTAAAATACTAGACCCTGTGGCAGATTACCATACAGCCCAATGGGGCCACAGGCAATTTGGGGACCCCTCCAGGGCACCGTCATGCTAGCCATGCTTTTTTCCCCTCCCCCACCTCTAGCCCTGCTCCTCCTCTTCTCCCAGAGATGGAGCTGTGGGAGGGAGCGTGTAAGTCCCTCTCCCATCCCCCACACTCCCCAGCACTGGGTTAGCCTGAGTGTCTCTTCTTTTCTCCCTCTCACCTCTGATTGGAGCTGCCCCAAGTCTCTACTTCACCCCGCATGGAGCTGTCCCAAGCCACTCAACTCCAAGTCCCCTTTTTCCCCCTGCAAGGCTGGCCCAGACCCCACTCGTCACCCCTGCCCTAGCCCCTTTATGACAGAACTGGGCATTTGTCCCATTTACTCTTGCCAAGGGGTGATCAACTAACAAGAGCAAACTGGATAAATACCCAGTTTTGCCAAGAAAGTCTGGCTGTCCAGGGCGCAGGCCATGTCTTCACTCTGCCGAAGATCGACACAGCCACGATCGATCTTCTGGAGTTTGATTTAGCGAGTCTAGTTAAGACTTGCTCAATCAAACTCAGCGGGCTCCCGCATCAGCAGCCGGTACTCCTGCTTTTGTGAGGAGCAAGGGAAGCCAACGGGCGTGTTTGCTCCCATCAGCTTCCTGCTGGGGGGACTCTGCCAAGCTTGGTTTATGGTAAGCCGACTGCACCTACATATTCTATGTAGTTGGAGGTGCATATCTTAAACCGAGCTGCTGGGTCTAGTGTAAACCTAGCCTGCAGACTCTTAGTATGAGGAGTGGTGCTCAGTGGAATTACTCCAGAGGAACCAGAATTCCCACTGCTACAATTTTGGTTTTGCAGGATCAGGACCATACTTTCCACTACGGGTTAAACCTGTCTAGTCCAGCACCCTGAGAACCCAACTGATGCTGAACCAGAGAATTTGCCGAACCACAGGAGGTCAATATTGTCCAGCAGCTTTGCCAACACTTCCACTGCTTGCTGGAGACAATTAGGGGTAAACTAGAGCTACATAACAACACAGAACACCAGGAGCCAGGGCTGGTGGCTGTAAACACATTTGATGGGACCACGGGAAACTTGGCCACACCCATGATAAGTGGACATCCTGCTAACTAAAATCGTGCCAGACCACGGATGTTCCACAGTGCCAACTAGAGAGACGCAACCTGTCCTGTAAACATTTTCGCTTCCACGCACACACCTTAAAACCAAATTATTAGAGGCCTTCAGGGACCTACTCTCATTGAAATCAGGAGGAGTTTCGGATCCAAATACTTTTTAAAATTTCGCCCTTAGCATATCTCTACCTTATTCCCTGTTGTGTAAAAATACCTGGGATGTGCTGGTGACGTTTTTGTCTTGGCGCTCTTTTCTGTTTAACGGCAGCTGAGGGCTGTTGCCGAGAGACGGCTTAGGAACAAGAAACAGTTGGTCTAGTTTAAAGAACAAGCTGTAAAGCAAACAGCTTTTCCTCCTTTCTAAAGCCCCACAGGACAATATTTACTTTTCTAAAATATCATTTTGTCATGGCTTTGGGACTTTGCTTGACAAACTTGGGGGTCTCAGAGCAGTTCAAAGTGGGCTTGACCTATAGTTGAGCATGGAAAATAGGAGCTGCATATAAATAACTAAATTACAAAGGGATCAATTCTCAGTCAACTCATTAGCAATGCTCTGCTTCTTTAAGTGATAACTCCACGTTCTAAGACCCCCGGCGTAATTACTTTGCGCCAGTCACATTTTACCCTTTGGTTCACAAGTTTCATAAATGAAGGTTAAGTTTGCTTAACCACCCAGGATTTACCAACCATGGTAAAGCATAAAATGTGCACGCTTCTCCAGAAATGGTCTTGTTGATTTAGAGACTCCAAGGTTAAATGGTTAGCGCCTGAGTCCAAGTGAGTTTCCCAGGGGAGAACCAGCAGATTTGTCTTGAAACATCATATCCTCCTCTAGGTGAGGTTGACTTAACAGGTTTGGAGTTATGATAGCAGTGATTGCTAATGCCAGAATGGAAATCTGGGATTTAAAGTAAATTACATCCATGAAAGAGATTTCAGAAGCATCTCATTAGATACCGTCCGCCACTGAACAATGCTATAAAGTCAATCTAGCGATAAATGTGTGAATACATCATTCTATCTAGCTGTGTATATATGTGTATGTGTGAATGTGTGTCAAATTAATTTATATCATAAATACCTTATATAAATTAATATGTGTGTGTGAGTTATTCTATAAAAATGATATAGTATAAATGATTGATAACTCCATGTATGTAAATTAAAACTTTCCTTTTATTTTATTTTATTTTATTTTATTTTATTTTATTTTATTTTATTTTATTTAACTCTTTAAAATCAGGGGCCCAGATCCTCGGCCAGCATAACACAACATAGATGTAGGGACATTCAACCCAGCAACACATCTGGCCGACTATTTTCCCAGTGAGATCCTTACATCTTGATGCATTTGAAAGGCTCTCTACGTGCCACATCATTCTATATGGCTACAGCCCTTCCAGCCAAGAATCTTGACACATCTCACAAATATCAGTGAGCTGAACCTCACCACGACCCTGGGAAGTTTCCATGTGTTTATTAATCCCGTTCTAATAAAGGGGGGCTCTGAGTCACACGGAGTTGAAATGGCTTTCCCAAGGTCACACAGGAAGTCTGTGGCAGAACTGGGAATACAGCCTAGATTTCCTGGCTTGTAGCCCTGTAACTTGACATAAGGCCTTAATTCCCCTCCATATCTGGAGCCATCTGCTGCTGCGTTATTGACGTTTTGTCGTAGGTGTGCTCGTTGCGAGAGAAGGCATCCAATGGCTGGATTGGCTCCTAAGCTGGTGTCACGTTATCGTCTGAACCTCCATCAAATCATGCTGCCTATGAAAGGGCAAGACACAACCAGCCCCCGCACATAATGGTAATTGTGTGTGTCTACATTAAAGTGTGGTCTATCGGCTTGTTGGGAAATACACTCGCCTTGTCACCCAAAGCAATTTACTTGACTTCTGACAGCTCTTTCTCAGTTCCCAGGGGAACGTGCACAACAGCCTATGGTAATTCAAACCGCAATTCCCTTCCCTTGCATTGCTAGAGTGACTTTCAAACAGTCAAAGGAGCAAAGAGTCCAAAATCGCTAGACCTCCTGAGTCAGCAAAACTTGGCCTGGTCTTGCAATCCTTATTTAGACAAAACGTCCATTGGCCTCACTTTTCCTAGAAGCAGGAGCCATCCAGAGGATTCCTGTCTATCTAGTCTTCTGCTAAGATCGCCAGTGAGCTTAACACACTCTGGATTCTTGTCCAGTAGTAACCACTCTGGGATCACAGCAGTGCCCTTTATCAAAGATTATTAAACAGGTGTCAGAGAGCAACAATTTCCACACTCCTGCATGCTGAATGTCATAGAATCATAGAACACTAGAACTAGAAGGGACCTCGCAAGGTCATCAAGTCCAGTCCCCTGCCCTTACGGCAGGACTCAGTACCATCTAGATCATCCCTGATGTCTATCTAACCCACTCTTAAATAACTCCAGTGATGGAGATTCCAGTGTTTACCCACCCTGGGTATGTCTACACTACAGCACTAATTCGAACTAACTTAATTCGAATTAGTTAATTTGAACTAAGCTAATTTGAACTAGTGCATCTAGACCTAAAAACTAGTTTGAATTAGCGTTTTCCTAATTCGAACTAGCATGTCCACATTGAGTGGACCCTGAACCAGGGTTAAGGATGGCCGGAAGCAGTGCCGGCAGGGCATCAGATGAGGACTTAGAGCGTGGAGCTGTCTCAGGCTAGCCGAGGGCTGTGCTTAAAGTGACCCGACCCCCACCCCGGACAGACAGTTCTCAGGGGTTCCCCGCTCGCTTGTCTAACTCGATGAGGGACAACAAAGCAGTCCTGGCTTGGAGTGCCCTGAGTACCCACGCTCGGCACATCACAGCACTCGGCCATCAGCCCAGTTGCACTTGCCGCAGGCTGCCATCCAGGGGGGGTCAATCGGGGAGCTGCAGGAGAGCGTCCACCCCGAGGAGCCCGCAGAGCCAGCCCAGTCCTCCCCATCAGGGGCTCGTACCCCATTCCTCCCTCACCTCCTTCCACTTACCCCTCCCTAGCCCCCCTTTCTGATGTACAAAATAAAGGACACGTGTGTTCAAAAATAGAAACTCTCTTTATTGAACAAAACTCGGGGAGACTGGGAAAAGGAGGTGGGAGAGGGGAAGAGAGAGGGTGGGAGAGGGGAGGGCAACTAAAATGATCAGGGGTTTGGAAGAGGTCCCATATGAAGAGAGGCTAAAGAGACTGGGACTTCTCAGCTTATAAAACAGGAGACTGAGGGGGGATATGATAGAGGTCTATAAAAGCATGAGTGGTGTGGAGAGGGTGCATAAAGAAAAGTTCTTCACTAGTTCCCATAATAGAAGGACTAGAGGACACCAAATGAAATGAATGGGTAGCAGGCTTCAAACTAATAAGAGAAAGTTCTTCTTCACAAAGCAAATATTCAACCTGTGGAACTCCTTGCTGCAGGAGGCTGTGAAGGCTAGAACTAGAACAGAGTTTAAAGAGAAGTGAGATAAAGTCATGGAGGTTGGGTCCATGGAGTGCTATTAGCCAGGGGGTAGAAATGGTGTCCCTGGCCTCTGTTTGTGGAAGGCTGGAGATGGATGGCATGAGACAAATCGCTTGGTCAATGTCTTCGGTCCATCCCCTCCAGGGTACCTAGTGCTGGCTGCTGTCGGCAGACAGGCTACTGGGCTAGATGGACCTTTGGTCTGACCCAGTACGGCCATTCTAAGCTCAGGGCTCAGGTCGGGGGTCTCACTCGACCACCTTGATTTTCATGCAAACCTGCTCTTGGGTGGCCAGGCTGGCAGCTCTCCTGCCCCAGATGGCCACTTTCCTGTGCCTAATGCGGAGGTCGTGGATGAGGTCCACGATGTCCGCACTAGACCAGGCGGGCACCCGCCTCTTGCGGACCTGGGCAGGCTCCCGGGAGCCGCCAGCCTGGTCCCGGGAAGAGGCGGAGGGCTGGGTGGCAGCGGGTGGCCGGCTCGAGCCGTGCCAGGTGCAGGGTCTGCTGGCTGGGTGCTGGCAGGCTTGCACCTGGCATGGGCACCGTAGCCAGCCTGTGCCCCTTTAAGGGGTCCGGGCCGGGAGGGGGGCAGACGAGTTTCCCTGGTGCTGCCCAGAGTGGCCACCAGGAAAAGCTGGGGAGGGCTAGCCTCCCACTAGTTCGAATTAAGGGGCTACACAGCCCTTAATTCTAACTACTTAATTCGAACTAGGCGTTAGTCCTCGTGGAATGAGGTTTACCTAGTTCGAATTAAGCGCTCCGCAAGTTCGAATTAGCAGTTTCCATGTGTAGCGCCTATCAAAGTTAATTGGAACTAATGTCTGTTAGTTCGGATTAATTTTGTAGTGTAGACATACCCCCTGAGAGTTAGGAAGTTGTTCCTAATGTCCAACCAGGAGTGGCCCGAGGCCGGCTGAGGCAGCTGGTGCCCCAGGCAGAACGTGCGATCGGCGCCCCCGCCTGCAGGGCCGTCAATGGAGTGACGTCATCATCGGGCACCCCGTGATGTCATCATTGGGTGACCCAGGCACCCTGTTAAAGGCAGCACCCTAGGCAACGGCTGAGTCGGCCTATAGTCACAGGCCGCCCCTGTGTCCAACCTAAACCTCCCTTGCTGCCGTTTAAGCTCATGGCTTCTTATTGGGTCACGGTAGTTATCTGGGCAAGCTAGAAGTGAAAGCTTTCCTGATGCATGCAGCCATTCTCTTCAATCCATCTTTAACCAAAAAAAATGGCAGTCATTAAAAAGCATCGTATTTCCTGAGATCTAAAAGACAACTGATGATTCAGTGGATCCTCTGTTGATGTGGTCAGGCATGTGACTCATGACTGTCACATACTAAGAGCTGAGCATTTATAAAACCTTTATTAAGGAAAAAATTGAAGATAAATTTTGAACAAAGGATGTTCAGAGTACTCCATGTTCGAGCTATTCCTCCAAGAGGTTCTCGGATGCCAGGTTCATTAACAAAAGCTTAATCAAATAAAATGGGGGGGGCGGGAGTTTCTGGATTGTCTGTTCGCTAGCAGCGGTGCATTCCTCGGGCTGCGGCAGCATTGCCTTTGCATTGCTGTGCCTAACGCTTCTTCGATGTCAAAGACCACGGAACGTCTTTCAGGGGGTTCGGTTGCGTTGGGTCGGCACGTTCCGCCGAAGAGTCCCTGAGCTATTTACGCCACGGTGCCTCTGGCAAGGCCACGAGCAGCAACGCTGGGATTCAGACCGCTTGGCTTGTTGAACTGAGTCAGAAAGAAGAAAACCGGGGGAACGGTGGAACATGCTGGCTCCAGAGGGAGAATACAGAGACTTCCCTATTTCAGCCAGTGGGTCGCATTCTGCCGTTAAAGCCGTTCTCTATCATTCTTGCACCATCCAAGGACCAGGCCCTTTCCATTAAAAGCCATAGGATGCTTTCCATTGACCTTGATAGGCATTACTTCTGGGGCACCTGGCCCATCTGTCGGCAGACAGGCTACTGGGCTAGAAAGACCTTTGGTCTGACCCAGTACAGCCATTCTTATGTACTTATGTTCTTACATCAGGCTCTAAGGCAGTGGTCACCAACCGGTAGATCAGGATCTACTGGTAGATCTTGGAGCCTTTGACAGGTGATCCGGACTGGTTTGGCCGAGAGGCTGTCAAGTGCCGGCTCTTCATCTGCCTCTCTCAGCACTGCCGTGCTTCTCCTGACCTCTGCTAGGAGCTGCCCTCCACACCGGGAGCCTCCTGCTTGCTGTGAAGGGCATGGGAAGAAGAGGAGGGGGGGATGATGTCAGGGTGTCCCTCCTCCTACCCTGTACCCCATCTCCACAGAACAGGGGGGGTACGGATGGAGAGAGTTTGCTGGCTGCTTTTGGGAGTGATGCAGGGTCAGAGCAGGGGCAGTAGGTTTAAAACAAATAAAAGGAAGTTCTTCTTCACACAGCACACCTGTGGAACTCCTTGCCTGAGGAAATTGTGAAGGCTAGGACTATAACAGGGTTTTAAAAAGAGCTAGATAAATTCGTGGAGGTTAAGTCCATTAATGGCTATTAGTCAGGGTGGGTAAGGAACTGCGTCCCAACCTCTGTGTGTCAGAGGTTGGAGATGGATGGCAGGAGAGAGATCGCTTGATCAGTACCTGTTGTGTTCACTCCCTCTGCAGCACCTGGCATTGGCCACTGTTGGCAGACAGGATACTGGGCTGGGTGGACCTTTGGTCTGACCCAGTATGGTCATTCTTATGTTCTTATGTTCTCATGTTCTCACCACCACCCAGAAGCCACCTGTGGTATGTGGTGTCCAGCTGAAGCCTACATTCTGAACCCCTAACCCAGTCCTGAACCCCTCCTGCACTCCAAACCCCTGGCCTAGTCCTGAGTCTCCCTGCACCCAAACTCCCTCTCAGAGCCTGCACTCCCTCCTGCACTGCAACTCCCTGCCCCAGGCTCAGCTCAGAGCCCCTGCCATACTCCAAATCCCTTAGCCCAAGACCAGAGCCTGTATCCCCCTTCCCTGCCCTCCAACCCCCTGCCCCCAGCCTAATAAAAGTGAGGTTGGGGGAGGGAGGATGGAGTGAGCAGGGGCGTGGCCTTGAAGAAGGGGAGGGAAGGAGGCGGAGCCAGGGTGTTTGGGTTTGAGGTAGATCCTGGATGGCGCTTAAATTCAAAAAGTGCTCTCATGCTTAAGAAGGTTGGAGACCCCTTCTCTAATGAAACCCTTTGCCAGAGAAATGGATTGCTCTTTGAAAACAGGGAGACCCAAAAAGCCACACGACTGGCATCTTCAACATTGTGGTTCAAGGGGGAGCACCGTAAGGAGTGATTGCTTTATTCAGCCTCACGCCACCTCTACACAGAACACTGGATTTAAAATAAACCCATCAAGGCTGTGATGAAGCAGTTATGAATGAAGCACAGGGTGTTCCCCAGGAATTAGACACATTGAAGGATTGCCCCAAGCTATGTAATCCTCAAGAAATGCTCCATACCGAGAATGCTAATGTATGCGTTGCAAAATTCCCAGCTGGGTAAATGCTTTCTCCCTCTTAAAATTCCCCCTGTCCATCTGGGCATGGCATTTTCCTTCACTTAGGGTATGTCTAGACTGCATCCCTCTGTCGGCAGAGGGATGCAGATTAGGCAGGTTGACATTGCAAATGAGGCAGGGACTTAAATAACCTGAGCCTAATTTGCATAAAAATGGCCACCGCGCTTTTCTGACTCAGCACTTTGTCAGCAAAAAGTGGCAGTCTAGAGGGGGATCTGTCGAGAAAGAAAGCCTTTTTTGACAGATCCTGTAAATCTCCTTGCAGGAGGCATAAGGGATCTGTCGGAAAAGGCTTTCTTTCTCGACAGATCGCCCTCTAGACTTCCACATTTTGCTGACAAAGCGTTGAGTTGGCAAAACGCAGTGGCCATTTTTATGCAAATTAGGCGCCGGATATTTAAATCCCTGCCTCATTTGCAAGGTCGACCTGACTAATCTGCATCCCTCTGCCGACAGAGGGATGCAGTCTCGACATATCCTTTCTTCCCTGTACCATCGTATTTCTGAATAGTGTTGAACACAAGCCCTTGAATTCAGCCAGTCTGGGGGATGGATTTCATACCCATTGGTAGAGTAGCCATTCCACTGCATGCTTTGCCATTGGCTTCCTTGGGCATGAAACTGGGAATTTAATTCTCTGTTATTGCAGGCCACATTGTTTCGATCATAGCATTCCATTCCATTTACATCTCAACCCCCCTGCTTGTTTCTTACCTGATTGAATTAATTGACAAGTCAGCAGGTGACGAAGAAGATTTGATGTTCCACGAGTTAAGAATCCAACATCCATCCTACAACAATGAGTCAGTCAGTGCCAGTATGTGTGGGTCAGAGAGCTGGTCATGTTATTCATTACAGATGAATCACTGGCGTAATTTAATCTTTGCTTTGTTCTTGAATCTTTGACATTCTTCAGATACTTTGTTATTCCCAAGCAGAACACAAAAACACAAGGGGAACAAAGCCGTGAAAACACGATTGACCTTTTTTCCCGTTTTTGTTGCTTACATTTTTTTAATATCTATGTAAAAATTCAAAATTAAAAAAAATGTTGAGCAGCTTACAACCATCTGAAAAAAGTGAGTGGATTTTAAACCTGTCACTGACATTTATTTCTAGTGTTTTCATCAATATTGCAATGGTATTTAAAAAATGCTGTGGGTGATTACTCAAGCTATGGTTTGAATAAGCAATCTTCAGACTATGGGTGGTTTACAAAAGCTGTTCACATTTGGGAGGGGGCATTTGAGTGCTGTGTGTGCCATCTGAGTCATATGGTCTCCTTCCTGCTTCTTGATTGGATGATGCAAGCATTTTAAACAGGAGAATAAGGAAGAAGTGGCTAAAAAGATGATCCAGAAGAACAGAGACTATTGAACAGCAAACACCTTCTTTGTATGCAAAAATGAGTATTTGCATAAAGGAAAGACGGTTCCAAAATTGTGAGCAAAATTAACTTCCAGCCATTGCAAAGACCTTAGATGTTGATATACCCTGGGTCTTTCTCATCTTTGCTGTGGCAGACAGTAGCTTAGAGTCATGGGGACTTTGCCTAATTCTGGCTGCTGGATGTGTTGGTGGGGGGCTGTAACTAAGCAGAAGTTAATGGCTTGTGATAGAATGTCGCACTAGACGTCTTGATGGTCCCATTTGGCCTTCATCTCTAGGACTCCAAGAGCAATTGCCCTGAATATTCACATGGAAGGCATTAACTGATTTCAGTGGGCTTTGGATCAGCTTTAATGACTTTACCTCCAGCCTTGAGGGGGACACGTTTTTCTTGTGCACACCCGTGGAACCTTACAAACTACCGTAATTTCCCAGAAGTTTGATGATAAAAGCTCTTGAGGGCTGTCCCCAGCATTCAGTTCCTAGAAGCAGGGATGAGCCCTTGGTCTGTTGTCCGTTCCCTCTTAGTTTGGATGGGGAGGGTTTGAGGCTGGAATGTGAGCCAACCCCGTGGAATCTGGCCTTTTAGGATCCACGTACATAAGAACATCAGAACGGCTATAGCGGGTCAGACCAAAGGTCCATCTAGCCCAGTGTCCTGTCTGCCAATGGCCAGATGCCCCAGAGGGAGGGAACACAACAGGTAATCCTCACGTCATCCCTCTCTTGTCACCCATTTCCAGACAAACGGAGGCTAGGGACACCATTCCGACCCATCCTGGCTAATAGCCATTGATGGACTCCATGAATTCCAGCTCTTTTTTGAACCCTGTCAAAGTCCTTGTCTTCACCACATCCTCTGGCAAGGAGTTCCACAGGTTAACTGTCCACATGGAGAACGAGTCATGGCGGAGGAGATCGTGTTGTAAGCGATTGTCTGTAAATTGCCTCGAGTCAAGTTAAAAAAACCAGGTCGAGTCCCTCCTTTCTGTCACATCACCAACCTGCCCTAGAACTGGAGATGGTAAAAAAAAATCACCATTTTAATGCCAGCTGTACAAGTAAGGCCAGGCCAATTATAACACTCGTTAAGGGGTTGGAACAAGAGTTCCAACACGGCTGTTTTGCATGAATAGACAGGCCCTTCCACAGCAGATCCAGAAACTCGTGGGTCCTCGGTTAATTGTGCTATTGGACTGTAGGCCAAGGAAGTATTGAACGATGCCTCTTCCTCTCTACCAACTTCACATGGCCCCTAGAACTGAGCCCCCCTCCCCTTTTCCCCCAAAATATTGGTGAGAGGAAATGAATCTGGAACGGGTGCCTGAGGTTTTCCACAGTCACCTCCCACTGTTATCCCCAATGAGCTCTGAGACAGCATGAAGCCATGGAGTAGAACACAAGCAGGAACCAGTATCCCAGCAATGTGGCCTAGAAGGCAGAGCAGTAGATGTGGACTCAGTAAAAAGAGCAGGTTCTGTTCCTGGATCCAACCCTCTGTCAGTCGACAGTCAGAGCAGGGTGTGTTCCTATACCTGTCCCTTATGACCGGCTGAAGTTCTTTTAAATTGTGCTTGGTTCTGTTACAGCAACTGAAGGGCTACGTCTACATTGGCCCCTTTTCCGGAAGGGGCATGTAAATTTCATGAGTCGTAGTAGGGAAATGCGCGGGGGATTTAAATATCCCCCGCGGCATTTAAATAAAAATGTCCGCCGCTTTTTTCCGGCTTTTAATAAAGCCGGAAAAGAGCGTCTACACTGGCCCCGATCCTCCGGAAAAAGCGCCCTTTTCCGGAGGCTCTTATTCCTACTTCAAAGTAGGAATGGCTTCAAAGTAGGAATAAGAACCTCCGGAAAAGGGCGCTTTTTCCGGAGGATCGGGGCCAGTGTAGACGCTCTTTTCCGGCTTTTTTAAAAGCCGGAAAAAAGCGGCGGACATTTTTATTTAAATGCCGCGGGGGATATTTAAATCCCCCGCGCATTTCCCTACTACGACTCATGAAATTTACATGCCCCTTCCGGAAAAGGGGCCAGTGTAGACGTAGCCAAGGAGTCAGGTTAAAACTTAAACAGTTACAGGTTTATTAAAGAAGCTTATAAATCATATGGTTACAATGGCTATTGCTCTATTTCTTAACTGCTAGCAAATATAGATCTTAAAAATGGTTACAAAGAAGATAAAGATAGAAAAATAGAAATAATGGTACCAAGTAACAGCTTAATCATTAAAGAGCTCTAAGTCTATGTGTACACTTAAGACAGAGGACCACATCCAGGTACAATTGTTACCCCCTTCTGTGCCTCTCGACTCCAGCGTTTCAGGCCAGGGCCGGTCCCTCAATTCCTAGGAAAGGCGAAAATACAAAGTGGGCGTCCCCATGAAACCTCGGGAGGTCAAAACACCTAACCCGACCAGCAGGTAGAGGGTAGATTGACACTCAAAGTGAGTGTGCTGCTGGACCCATCTTTATACCCATGGGGTCACGTATTTCTCTTTCTTGTCTGTGATGCCAAATAGTGCTGGTCTGCCTTTTGTGAGACCAGTTCTTACAGGGGAATTGTGAACTTAATTTACACTTGTAAGAGAGAGAACTAAATTGGAAGTACTGGGCATTCTTTTCTCAGTGGGAAATTCCTCTCCCAGGGACTGTGTGTGATCGAATCAACATGGATGCCAGCCGGGGCAGTTCTCGCAGCCTCGAGGCCAGCTTATTGCCTTAATTGCTCTCTCCTCATATCTATGTTTTCAGCTTCTCGGGATCAGATGAGCCAGCATAGACTATGCTGATTTTATTGCTCCTTCTCTGTCCTGTATGCTTCAGGAACCTCAGAGAGGCAAATAAGATGGATGAGATGGGGGGGGGGGGGATCTGTCTGGCTACACCCTCTTGAGTGAGCCACTTCACCCTCTAAAAGGGAGGTCATCATATTCCTTTGAGATCCGGTGGCGGAAAGAGCGAGGTGGTATTTTCACTCTTGTCTTGATGGGCAGGAGTCCCCATGTGCCTGAAGCAGCATCTGAAGGCTTGTCTCCACGAGGCCGGGGACTGATGCTGAAGCAATCAATCTACTGGCCATCGCTTTGTAAGCCTGCTTAGACATGCTAAATCATTCTCCAAACACTTTCCTATCAATGCTGGTACTCCACCAGAACTAGAAGAGTATCTGGTGTCGACAGGAGAGCAGCCCCCAATGACCTTACCACATGCAAGATGCTGCGGTAACTACATCAACGTCAACTGTGCTATTTGAGTAGCTAAAGTGATGCAGATTAGATTGACTTTGCGGGTTAGTGTAGACTAGACCTCAGGTCAGATCTACCCTAGACCTGGAAGGTCAGGTGAAGGTACACAACGCTAGCAGCTATGCATCTGACGAAGTGGGTCTTTGCCCACGAAAGCTTATGCTCCTACACTTCAGTTAGTCTATAAGGTGCCATAGGACTCCTCGTTGCTTTTGCAGATTCAGACTAACACAGCTACCCCTCTGATACTGAACGCTAGCTATGTATTTTACGTAGCTGGAGTCAACTTATCTGAAGCCAACCTTGGTGCCATCTTTACAGAGGGAGGCCAATGAGAGCAAATGCTCCCATCAGCTTCCCTTACTTCTCGCAACTATGAGGAACACCAGCACTGACTGGAACTGCCCTCAGTATTTGATTCAGCAGGTCTTAATTAGACCTGCTGAATCAAATACCAGAAGATCGATCTCTGGCACAGTAAGTATAGAAGTGGCCTTTGTGACTCTCTTTCTGAGTGCAAGGAATAGGAGAGCAGATGCCACGGTCCACCTCTTTAGCCTTGAACTGTACCCCTGGGCCCAGTGAGCCCCTGTGAGGGGCATGTAATAATAAATACAAGATGTCTTTTGTAATCCCTTCCTTCGCTGCATGAAAATACATGCCTGCCAAATGGGTAACTACACAATGTCCCAGATGCTGCAGCTAGACTCTGAGTTATGACTCCTTTGGGGATGGGTAAATGTCAGAAGGCAACCGAGACAGCCTGCTCTGTCAAAGAACTGAACAGGATCTAGCACAAACTCTTTTTAAAAGGACAAGTCACAGGTTGACTCAACTTTCTTGTTTCCCTCTCTAGTTTGTTTCTGATTATTTTCCAGCAGCTCCCAGAAAAAAAATGGGGGAAAAAAAGCATCCGGTTTTGCTGCGGCAGAGAGGGGAACCACACAATGAGAAATGTTTTCTTTTCTTTTAAAAAGTAAAAAAGTAAACTAAGTTAATAGGCCAAACCAGTTGAGTCTGAATCATTTTCAGTACAAACTAACCACAAAGGATAGGAGACTAGATTTACGTTCAGGACATAAGGAAGGGAAGAGATTATAAAATAAGCCATAGAATCAATTTATTTTTAGGCATATATTATTATCCGTGATTAGAAGCATAATCATGAACAGTTCAGCTTGAAGTTGTCAAATGACCCCTAGGAGGCACCCAAACAATAAAGAAAGTTCTTTAGTGGCCAGCAACTGGAGAGTGTGGAATCAAAAGATGTTATTATAAAACTTGTGCAGAGAATAATACATGTGCTTTTATGGCTTGATCATATTTCTTTAAACCTATTAGGGCTTTTCTCTTGACTGTATTGGGAATAGAAGGAAGGCCTTAGTAAAGGTCTCCACTCATGTCTTAAAAAATTTTTCTTTTCTTCCAAGTTCTGCAACCTGATCATATATTTCAGTGCATGATCTCTTTGTATTCGCTCATCAGTAGATGTCCATATAATATACTGTATTAAAGTCAATTAGAAAACACCCATTAAAATCAGTAGGACCAGAATTTAATAACAACACTTACATTTTACTGCAAGATAAACCCTGCAGGCTTTACTCTGGCCTCATTCTAGAATGATTCCAGTTTAGTAAAGTAATTATGGTAAGATGCCACTGCAATTAGTGGGACTTACGTGCATGCTGAAGTTAAGCACTCACTTAATTGCTTTCCTAAATAAGGACTTTTTTTCTGAATTGGGGCATATGGAATAGAATTTTTAAAGAATGTACATGGTCTGAAGATACAAAAAAGTGTACGGTGGGATTTTCAAAGTCACGTAGGATACTTAAGGGCTGTGTCTACATTGGCGCGATCTTGCGCCAAAGCAGCCGCTTTTGCACAAAAACTTGCTGCCTGTCTACAGTGGTGGGGAGTTCTTGCGCAAGAACACTGACGTTCTAACGAGTGAAATCAGGGCTTCTTGTGCAAGAACTATGATGCTCCCACTCAGGAATAAGCCCTCTTGCGCAACTGTTCTTGGGGGCCAGTGTAGACAGGCAACAAGGGGCCAGTGTAGACAGGCAACATGAATTTCTTGCGCAAGAAAGCCCGATGGCTAAAATGGCCATCAGAACTTTCTTGCACAAGAGGGCGTCTACACTAGCAAGAATGCTCTTGTGCAAAAGCACATCTCTTGCACAAAGGCACATGCCAGTGTAGACGCTCTCTTGCACAAATAGTTTAATGCAAGAACTCTTGCGTTAAAGAGTATTTGCGCAAGATCATGCCAATGTAGACATAGCCAAGGAGTGTCCATACAACCAAGCCCATTATTTCAAAATAATGGGCTGGTTATTTAGAAATCAGAATTCCTGCTTTACTCAGGGAATAACACTTATTGGCTGTGTCTAGACTGGCCAGTTTTTCTGGAAAATCAGCCGCTTTTCCGGAAAAACTTGCCAGCTGTCTACACTGGCCGCTTGAATTTCCGCAAAAGCACTGACTTCCTACTATAAGAAATCAGTGTTTTTTGCGGAAATACTATGCTGCTCCCGTTGGGGCAAAAGTCCCTTTTGCACAAAACTTTTGTGCAAAAGGGCCTGTGTAGACAGCTTAGATTTGTTTTGTGCAAAAAAACCCCGATCGCGAAAATGGCCATCGGGGTTTTTTTGCGCAAAAGGGCATCTAGATTGGCCATGGACGCTTTTCTGCAAAAAATGCTTTTGCGGAAAAGCGTATGTGCCAATCTAGATACTCTTTTCCGCAAATGCTTTTAAAGGAAAACTTTTCTATTAAAAGCATTTCCGGAAAATCATGCCAGTCTAGACGTAGCCATTTTGAAATAGTTATTTCAAAATAGTGGTCGTCTGGATGCTCTGTTGCTGCTATTTCAAAATAATTACTCCCCAGAGTAAATCAACCTAATTACTCCCCAGTGCTTCCTGGGGCTCTAAGTCGAGATAGTGCGTCCACAATAACAGAGTCTGCCTCGGATTAATTTTGAGAGTCTCCCATAGTGTGAACATGGGGGACATGCTATTTCGATTTTGTTATTTTGGGAGTTATTATTTCAAATTTAGTTATTTCAAAATAATTTCCTAGTGAAGACATGTCCTTATATACTATAGAGCCTCAGAGATTATAATGAAACACCAAATATTCCCATTTATGTATGTTTCTTTTGTTCCGTCGCAAACAAACTGAGGAACATCAGCTCTGTGTTTACTGCCTGTCCCCAGTCTTAATATTAATTGTACAGGCTTTGAAAGCTTTGAAAATCTGTATGAAACCATCTGCCTTTAACATTGAGCTGTATTTAAGCTTTGCTTCACTTCATTTTGCTTTTCCAAGAAACCAAAATGAAAGCAGAAGGTTCTTTCACTTAGTTACTTTATAAGGTGTTATTTCATTAATTAATCTCAAAATTGAGCTAAATAGGCAAATCACAGAAAATTCTGGTTTTTTTTTCCTGATTCTATTGCAGATACTGTAAAAATCAGTGCAATATTCAGAAGGGAAGAAAACTATGATTATTTGACTATATTTTTAATGCATATTTCATGATTCAAAATGTTATTTATACCTAGATTAAACATTTCAATCACCCTTTATTTTTCTTCATTCAATATTATTTGTTAGAAAAACAAAAAAAAAGTCATTTTTCCCTTATCAATGTCAATTACAATGTTACCTTAAAACAAGAATGTTCACATTTTTGCCAGTTGTTGTCCTCTGAAAAACCTGAAATATGCATCAGGTAAAACAATGAACCCTCCCTCTAAATTTGGACTTTAAAAGTTCATAGCCAAAAGAAAGAGTAATTGGTTTTCTTTTATATTTAAACAGAATATACATATCAATAAAGCATTTAATGATGCCATTGAAAAACAAAACTGTAATGTTACCACTAAATGATTTTAAATATTTTTTAAATCGGTAACAGACTTTCAGTTTCCTGAGTAAACGGTTTCTGATGAGAGTATGTCTGTAAACATCTTGATACCAAATGGGCACTCCAGTTTATTCTAGTACATCACAGTGGAAATAGTATCATATATTTCAACTAGCAGTGGCCACACAATTGCTATGATTAAGAAACTAGCAAGCTTTAGCACACAGGGTTCAGAAATGTCATTGTCTTTCTTCTCACAAGCCTTTTTTAAGCCCTCTGGCATCATATCTCTCCTGATTTTCCAAATTCTTCTGCCATATAGGATGTGCTATGAAATGCATTGCACACCACGTCTTCGGTAGGTTTTATCTCCAGGCAAAAATAAAATGACCCTGAGTTACCAGCAGCTGAAATCCAACATAGGTTTCCAAGAATTGTATGTGCAGCTGAGAACTTTGGGAGGAAGAGGCCAGTTGTTTTGGGAACAGTTGTTTACTTCTTCATGCAACACACAGTCAACCTGTGGAACTCCTTGCCAGAGGATGTTGTGAACAAGGTTAAAAAAAAAAGCTAGGTAAATTCATGGAGGATAGGTCCATCCATGACTGTTAGCTAGGATGGGTAGGGATGATGTCCTCAGCCTGGCTGTGTCTAGACTGGCAAGTTTTTCTGCAAAAGCAGCTGCTTTTGCGGAAAAACTTGCCAGCTGTCTACACTGGCCGCTTGAATTTCCGCAAGAACACTGACGATCTCATGTAAGAAATCAGTGCTTCTTTCGGAAATACTATGCTGCTCCCATTCAGGCAAAAGTCCTTTTGCGCAAAAGCGCGTCTAACTTTTTCGTTAAAAGCATTTGCGGAAAATCATGCCAGTCTGGACGTAGCCCCTCTGTTTGTCAGGGGCTGGAAATGGGTGATAACCTAGGATTGATGATTCCCTGTTCTGTTCACTCTTTCCAGGGCACTTAATCTTAGCCAAAAGACCGAGAAGCGATACAAGCATTTTTTTTCTAAATGGGTTATAAATATTAATCAATAGGAGGGAGGGAAACGCTCTATAAATATTCCTAACAAAACAGCATCTCGCTACCAACAGATGAGGGACTGTTTTAAAGAGGATGCTGATCAATTATTCTCCAGGGCCTCTGAAGGTAGGACAAGAAATAATCAGCTTAATTTTGCAGCAAGGGAAATTTAGATCAGATATTAGGGAAAACGTCCTAACTCTAAGGTTAACTGAGAACTGGCACTGGTTGTCAAGGGAGAATGTGGAATCCCTATCATTTTTTAGGCACAGGCTGGACAGACAGCTGTCTGGGATGGTTTCTAGTTGGTTCTGCCTCATCGCTGGGGGCCAGCCATGATAATTTCTCAAGATCCCTTGGTCCAGCCCTAGATTCTCTCAAAATTCAGTATCTAAACATTTTACCCTGGTTAAGCATAACAGGTGAGCCAGAAATCAGCCCACCCTATGTGTCCCCTCTCTGTGTCCTGGCCTCCTCCCATTTTATATTTCAGTGGCTGGGGTGCAGATCACTGCCTGTGTGTGCAGTTTATTGCCTGGTTCAGGTGCGGCTAGGTAAGGTCAAGGACAGCCAGGGGCCCTTAAAATGCCATAGGGGAGGAAGTGCGTGTGGGGTTGTAAAGGCTTTATTTGAACAAGTTGGTTGTGCCCCGTGGCAGGAAGCTGGGTTGTTTTCAATCAACTCACCTAGATTGCAAGAGCAGAGAGAGCAAATCCGGCCTGGCCTTGACTGGCGGGAGGGGGAGACTTCGTTTTAAGCCTCGCTAATGGAGAAGGAAAGGGGAGGAAGGGCTAGGAGCACCCATCAGAAAGTGCCTTCTCCTCCACAGGCAGCTCCAAAGGGAAAAGGGAAGGGTGGGTGGCAGTGGTTTGAAAACATTTCGCCTCCCCTCTGTTATTCAGGAGGTGAAAGGGGTGCTGCCGGTCATGGATCGATCCCAGTTCACACACGCTCTCCCCCAGGTTTGAAAGGGGAAGTGAGGACACCAACCAGGGCTGGAGAGATGGAGATGGAAACAATCAGAGACTTCATAAAGCCTCGCCCTTGCCCACGGAAGTCAACGAAGAGACGCCCACGGATTTCTGTGCTGTTTGGATCATGTCCCGAATAAAGAGCTAGCTGGCTTCCTTGCCCATCACAGCGGTAGCGGAACACCGGGCACAGCTGATTCGGTCACCCTTGTTCAACGCAGAACAGCGCTCCGGCGGATTTATTCACCCCATTCAACATAGAACACCGCTCTCAGCTGACTCATTCACCCCTGTGGAACATAGAACACCGCTCTCAGCTGACTCATTCGCCCCATTCAACACAGAACACCGCTCTCAGCTGACTCCTTCATCCCTGTGGAACATAGAACACCGCTCTCAGCTGACTCCTTCATCCCTGTGGAACATAGAACACTGCTCTCAGCTGTCTCATTCACCCCATTCAACATAGAACACTGCTCTCAGCTGACTCATTTACCCTATGGAACGCAGAACACCGCTCTCAGCTGACTCCTTCATCCCTGTGGAACATAGAACACCTCTCTCAGCTGACTCATTCACCCCTGTGGAATACAGAACACCGCTCTCAGCTGACTCATTCACCCCATTCAACATAGAACACCGCTCTCAGCTGACTCGTTCACCCTATGGAACGCAGAACACTGCTCTCTCAAGCACCTGAAAGGGGCTACGCCTGCGAAAAAGCTCCGTTCCTAAGACACAAGGCTGCAGCCTTGCAAAAATTCTGAGGCGCGATCATTTTCTTTCTCCCTCGCCTGTTCCCCGTCAGCCCGACCGCGTGTCCGAATTTGCGGGGTGGGGGGAAGGGTGCCCCCCCAGAGCTCTCTGCCGGGAAGCCAGTGTTTTGCTTGGGTCACTAACAGCGGCTGATAGTTTGTCCTCATTACAGGGCGGGGCGGCTAAACGAGGGCGAGCTTCGCCCTGTGGCTGCCCCTTCTCCGGAGAGCCCGGGAGTGGAGGGGCCCTGGGACCATTCGTTTCCTACTTCAAGCGTGCCAGCCGCCACCAGCCACTACTATGCCAGTGTAGGGTTGCCAACTCTCCAAACCACACGGACGAGAAGCCATTGTCCGGTCCGGGAGAGTTGGCACTCTGTGATATTTGGCATGGCCCCCACATGGCGTTGGGAGTTTGGGCAGGAGCAGAAGCAGAAAATTGCCCTATTGCTGTCACATCCCTCATTAACCTCCCAGGTTTGTGCGCTAGCAAGCCACTGGCTGCTGACCCTGTTCCCAAGCGTACGGCTATGTAATTAAAGACAGGGTTTCAATTTTCCTCTTAGCCTTGACACCTTTCCCTGGCTACTTGCCCCTGGAGGTAGAGTTGGACACACCTCTATCCACTGACTACATTTCTGAAAGTCTAGGGACCAACGCTCTATCCTGCTGCTGACAAAAGTGGTCCTAGGTAACACCCATGCGGATCTGTGAACATGAAACTGTCCCCCAAATCTCTATGAGTTAGTTAAACCGAGGCAAACTAGCTAGATAATTTAGCCCATCAAAATTAACCCTTGACTCAACTGACTAATCCTTACTCCTGCAAGCAGTGGTGAGTGGGTAGGTCTTTCCCCCACCTTACAGCTATTTAACAACCACCAACTCGAACTACACCTCCTAGGATGTGTCTACACTACACCGTTATTTTGTGATAACTAGCATTATTTCGAAATAGCAAAGTGAGCGTCTACACAGCCATTCCGCTATTTTGAAATAATTTTGAAATAACAGACAGCTTATTCCGAAATCTGTAAACCTCATGCTATGAGGAATAACTCCAATTTCAAAATAGCTATTTCAAAATAAGGTGTGTAGACACTCCGCTACTGCTAGTTTGAAATAGCCCCACACCAGGGCCATTCTAAGTTATTCTTCCCAGCGCCTTGTGGTAATCCAGATAGCACGTCTACATTAGCAAGGCCTACCTCAGATTAATTTTGAGGCTTCCCACATATAGGCGTACTATTTCAAAATAAGCTATTTTGGAATAACTATATTCAAAATAAGTGTGCAATGTAGTGCCCTCAGAAGGATCAATGAAGAGCCAAAAATTTCAAGGGTCCAAGGGATGCCTCCTTAGACCAGTGGTCCCCAACCTTCAGAGGCTCCTGGGCGCCCGGGAGGTGGGGCCACTCACGCGCCGGGCGCCCGGGAGGTGGGGGCCACTCACACGCCGGGAACCCGGGGGCGGGGCCGCTCGTCCGGGGGCACGCTAGGGGACTGGGATGCCCTTGCACCCGGCGCGTGCCCTAGGGCCGGGGCTGGGGCTGCCCGAGCGCCTTGTGCCGTGGGCCCGGGGCCGGCGCTGCCGCCCGAGCCACGCGCCTGGGGCCAGCACTGGCGCCGCTCGAGCACCGCGCGCCCGAGCGCCTGCATGTGCCCCGGGGCTGGGGCTGTCCGAGCGCCGCGCACCCAGCGCCGGTGTGTGTCGCGCACCTGGGGCTGGCGCCTCCCGTGCGCCGGGGGCGGGGCTGGCCCAGGTTGTCGGCGGGCGCCCACGAATGCACCGGCGGGCGCCATGGCGCCCGCGGGCACCGCGTTGGGGACCACAGCCTTAGACTATTCAGTGATCAGGGGAGAGAGCCCACCCTGATGGTGAATCTACACAACACTTATTTCGAAATAGAGAACTCTTCCCCCAACATCCCTTGCTCCTTCTACAATGAGGGTTATGGGAGTTGGAATAAGTCCAGCTTGACAATATTTCAATATTATTTTGAAATAGCTGCCTGCTGTGTAGATGCCGACTAAGTTATTTTAAAATAACACTAGCTATTTTGAAATAATGTTGCTGTGCAACAAACCCCAGAGGATCTGTGCAGTGACATTCGTTTAACTTGGGGGGTGGGGTTACCCATCTTTAAACTGCCTCTTGGTGCTTGGCACCCAGTAATGTGAATAAAAGCATTCCGGAAGGCGTATGGAGTCTGCTGTGCTATGTGGTACCTGTGCTAGCAGTTAGATATTGAAACGGCAGCAAAATCCGTTCTCTATTCAGTGAGAACCGCTCTTCAACATCACTGGATTTTTGTGCGCAACACCAACACACTCTAAATGGCATGTGACTGCCAGGTGACTATCTTTGACCCTAATCCAATTCTTAATGTTTTAGCTAGTGGCTGGTTATACATGAGGGTTTCCTTTTCTTTCTACGCACTATATTATTTAGTGGCTCTTTTTTTTCTTCTTCGAGCCTCAAGCATCTCACAATTGTCTGTCTTCTGCCTCCAACGCGGCAACTAAAATATGAAAAGTAACAGAATTGTTTTAGCCTATTTCGAGGGATGGTCCTGGAGTCCTTACTCAGACAAAACTCCAGTTATTTGCGAGTTTTGCGCTACACAATCGGCGCCTTTTGCACAAATGGAATGGTGATTTTTTTTGGTCTGGCTTTTCTATCATTTGATCCCTTTTCCTTACACACACACACACACACACACACACACACACACACACACACACACACACCCTCTCAACATATAACCACAACTTCTTGTGACCCATTCCGACTGGTTATAGCAGAATTTCTGCCAAATTCTAGCCACCTCTTAAGAAAAAAAATTAAACCACCCAAGCCTTTAACTCTAATTTAACAATCCTCGCCCACGCCCATTCTCGAAGACCGCACTGCATTGGAGAATTACAAATATCGCGGTGGGAAGCGTTGTAGTCATAAAACCACGATCAATAACAGCATTGGAAAGCGAAGCCTTTTGAAAAGCAGCGTGCGACAAGCACTTTGCTTTGCAGACCATAGGGGGCGCAATGGGATTGTGCCTGCTCTTGAAAACGGTTTAGGCTGATCCGGGTTTTACAGACGTTTGAAGGCTGTGGACAGAGTGGAGAAAAGATCTGGAAGTGTTGGAATGCAGAAATACAACCAGTTCACCAAGCAGGCTGTTGGGTGAAGTGCTTGTTCAGGGAAGAGGCTTCGCTTTGAAAGCTATAAGTAGCGTACGCGTTTTCTGAGCTTTATCTGGAGAACCCATACATACACACACACAAAACTCTACAGAGGGGCTTTTAAGAAAAAGTGCAGGGAAAAATCACGCCTTTTACTTTTCGAACTGATCTGACAGCTGACTGAACAATTGGGAGGGAGGTAAAACTACCCTTTGTACAAATAAACAAACACAGATTCACCTGGGGAATTTTGGCTGGGGGGGAAAAGTTCTTTCTGTTCCATCCCTGGTTGGCTGTGTCTAGACTGGCAAGTTTTTCCACAAAATCATCTGATTTTGCGGAAAAACTTGCCAGCTGTCTACACTGGCCGCTTGAATTTCCGGAAAAGCACTGACGATCTCATGTAAAATCATCAGTGCTTTTCCGGAAATAATATGCTGCTCCCGTTCGGGCAAAAGTCTTTTTCCGAAAGACTTTTGCGCAAAAGGGCCAGTGTAGACAGCATAGTACTGTTTTCCGAAAAAAAGCCCCGATCGCGAAAATGGCGATCGGGGCTTTTTTGCAGAAAACCGCGTCTAGATTGGCCACAGATGCTTTTCCGCAAAAGCAACCTGCCAATCTAGATGCAATTTTTCCGAAAATGCTTTTAACGGAAAACTTTTCCGTTAAAAGCATTTCCGGAAAATCATGCCAGTGTAGACGTAGCCGTTGTGTATGAGGGCTTATCCCTGAAATATTAAGGGATAGGTGCCAATAAACTGTAGATTCATACCAGCATCGATCAAAGATCTGGTATTTACATGAGAATTCCTATAGCATTAACCTTAGGCATATCTTTAACTAAAGCTTTCCTATTACTTTCTGGCATCCTCCTCCTCCAATCAGTTGAGATGATTTTAAGCAAACAGCGTTGCCTAGGGCCCTGCGAAATGACAGGATGAAAAGCCAAAGATTTATTGTCCTTCATCAACAGATCGTTTAGGTCATTACAAGCCCATTAAGGAGAGACAGTAAAGGCTGACTGTGAACCAGGGAGTTCTCCACGTTGTCCTCTGGGGCAGTGTTTCTCAACCTTTTTTATAAAGTACCCCTTTCCCCCAAAAAAATATTATAAGTACCCCCAGTACCTACAGTTTTCATATGCAACATTTTTTTCTGCCATAGCAACACATTTGTTTAAACAACTTAATCGTATGGGTGGAGATGAACTTTTTTTGGTGTAAAAAGTACAAAAAATTAATAAAGCGCTGTAAAGCTTAAAACAACAATTCAGTTTTCTCCAAATTTCAGTTGTGTTCAGACTTCTCTTGAGTACCCCTAAAAGTACTCCTACCACTGGTTGAGAAACTGCTCTAGCGCTTTGCCTTTAGCTTGCCTGCCCAGAGCACCTTTAAAGACCGCTCCTCACCCCTTCCATTTGCTGGGAAGGGGGATGTGATGCTGTTATTTGCCCCCACCTCCATGGAGTCCAACTTTAAATGTGTTTGGAAACTCTGCAACACCTCTTTTATTATTAGCTGCCCCCAACGTCTACACTGCAACACTATTTTGAAATAACTAGCGCTATTCCAAAATAACTTAGTTCACATCTACACAGCAGGCAGTTATTTCTAAACTGTTGGGCTGTGTCTAGACTGGCAAGTTTTTCTGCAAAATCACATGATTTTGCAGAAAAACTTGCCAGCTGTCTACACTGGCCACTTGAATTTCCACAAGAACACTGATGATCTCATGTAAGATTGTCAGTGTTCTTGAGGAAATACTGTGCTGCTCCCGTTCGGGCAAAAGATCTCTTGCGCAAATCATTTTTTTGCGGAAAACTGCATCTAGATTGGCCACGGACGCTTTTCCGCAAAAAGTGCTTTTGCGGAAAAGCGTCCTGCCAATCTAGATGCGATTTTTCTGAAAATGCTTTTAACTGAAAACTTTTCCGTTAAAAGCATTTCCAGAAAATCGTGCCAGTGTAGACGTAGCCTTGAAGTACTATAAAGCTGCAGGACTTCTTGCTCCAACACCTGTAACCCTCATTTTACGAGGAATAATGGAAGTCAGAGGAAGAATACTCCATTTCGAAATAAGTGCTGTGCAGACACTCCCTATTTCGAAATCAGCTACACAATTGGCATAGCGGAATTTGCGTAGCTTGTTTCAAGTTAAGACCTGCAGTGTAGATGCACCCTAAAGTGACTCAAAACCGAAGCAGCCCTTAGGTAGTTTCTGGGGCTGTGTCTAGACTACACCCCTCTGTCGACAGAGAGATGTAGATGAGGTACGTTGAAATTGCTAATGAAGCAGGGATTTAAATATCCCCTGCTTCATTAGCATAAACTTGGCCACCGCTTTTTTTCAAAAAGGAGCTTTTTCGAAAAAAACTGGCAGTCTAGACACGGATCTGTCGAAAAATAAACCCTTTTTCGAAAGATCCTGTAAACCTCATTTTTTGAAGAATCCAGGATCTTTCAAAGAAGGGTTTATTTTTCGACAGATCCACGACTAGACTGCCGTTGTTTTTTGAAAAAGCTCCCTTTCAAAAAAAAGCGGCAGCCATGTTTATGCTAATGAAGCAGGGGATATTTAAATCCCTGCTTCATTAGCAATTTCGACATGCCTAGTCTACATCTCTCTGTTGACAGAGAAGAGTAGTCTAGACATATCCCCTGGGGAAGGGACAGCGAAATGCGCACCTAACCTGCCTCTCCCAGGGCTTGATGCATGTTAAGCCAACATGGTGGGAAGCCAGCACTGCCAGTGCTAAGGGCTGTTGTGTTTCTCTGGACACCAGTTAGTATTTCAAATGCAGTGTTGTGTTGAAACACATCTAGACTGGCAAGTTTTTCCACAAAAGCAGATGCTTTTGCGGAAAAACTTGCCAGCTGTCTACACTGGCCGTTTGAATTTCTGCAAGAACACTGACGATCTCATGTAAGATCATCAGTGTTCTTGCGGAAATACTATGCTGCTCCCATTCGGGCAAAAGCCCTCTTGCGCAAATGCTTTTGCGCAAGTGGGCCAGTGTAGACAAAGTAGTATTGTTTTGTGCAAAAAAGCCCCGATAACAAAAATGGCGATTGGGGATTTCTTGAGCAAAACTGCGTATTGATTTGCACGGATGCTTTTCTGCAAAAAGTGCTTTTGCGGAAAAGCATCCGTGCCAATCTAGATGCTCTTTTCTGCAAATGCTTTTAACGGAAAAAAAAAACCATGCCAATCTTCTACCCAGCAGTGTTATTTCAGAATAACTGATGTTGTTCCAAAATAACAAAATGAATGTCTACACTACAAGCCTTTGTTCTGAAATAATGTGGAGCAGGAGGACTTCTTACTCAGCCTCCTGGTAACCCTCATTTCATGAGGACTAAGGGAAGTGAGAGGAAAAGCATTCTTCGTTCGACTTCATGCTGTGTAGACAGCACCTAAAGCCAAAATAAACTATTTCAACTTAAGCTACACAATTGACGTAGCTGTAGTTGCATAGCTTGTTCTGACTTTAGCCCTGCTGTGTAGACATATCCCACGTGTGGGTGGGGGAGGGTTGGATTCAATTTTATTTTTCTTTCTTCCCCACAAAATCTACCTCCCCTCCCAATTTGTGACCTGGACAAGAAGGTCCAGGAGGGGGGAATTAGGAAGGTATCTAGGGCAGTGGGACCTTGCTCACTATAAGGGTCTGTCTAGACTACAGGGTTTTTTCCAAAAAAGTGGCCTTTTTTCAAAAAAGCTTCCCCTGCATCTAGACTGCTGCCGTGTTCTTTTGAAAGTAAATCGAAAGAACGGGGCAGAGTTTTTGACCGCAGAAAACCTCGTTTTACAAGGAAGAACACCTTTTTTTGAAAGTGCTCTTTTGAAAAAGGCGCTATGCCATGCAAACTGCTTTTTCGAAAGAGAGCATCCAGACTGCTTTTTCGAAAGTACTGGTTGTAGTCTAGACGCTCTTTTTCGAAAGAGGCTTTTTCAAAAGTATCTTTCAAAAGAGGCTTGAAATCTTGACGTCACTCAAAATAAGCTGTGCAAATTGAGCTACGTCAATTACATAGCTTATTTTGAAATAGCTTATTTGAAATTGGGAGCTTCCACGCAGCACTTATTTCAAAATAGAGCACTCTTCCTCTGACTTCCCTTACAATGAGGGTTACAAATGTCAGAGTAAGAAGGCCTCCAGCTTGACAGTATTTCAACAAGTTTTTGAGATAACTGCCTGGTGTGTAGATGCAGACTAAGCAATGTTGAAGTAATGCTAGTTATTTCAAAATAATGTTGCTGTGAAGAGGTACCCTAACTTCTCATCGGGGTGCTCAGAAGAACAATGTTTTTATGAACTACAAGATTGGAGAGAGTAGCAATGGGCTTCAATTGCAGCAAGAGAGGTTTAGGACATTGGGAAAAACGTCCTGTCAAGGTGTTTAAATACTGGAATAAATTGCGGAGGGAGGTTGTGGAATCTTCATCACTGAAGAAATTTAAGAGCAGGTTAGACAGACACCTGTCAGGGATGATTCTAGATGGTGCCCTTGATGTCCCTTCCAGTTCTATGATTCTATGAATATTCCGATGTCTTCATCGGAAATTCACACAAGTGCAACATGGCTGGCCGGTGTCCCAAATCCCAGTGAAGCCAGAGAAATCTTCCCATTGCCTTTGAATCAGGTCTAGGTGCTTTCCCATCATTAGCATCCATGAGCTTCCCTCCCTCCTCCCACCTGGCTTAATCAGCCCCTCCACCCCATCTCCAGATGAGGTAGCTCATGCATAGAGCTCCGCGCCTCTCTTGCCTCCCACCGCCCTAGTAATTATGCAACCTCTCCTGACCCTCCTTTATGTCCCTTTTATCCCGGCCTCTGTGCCTATTCGCCTCGGCAGACAAGGCTGAGCCGCCGGAGAGTGCCAAAGGGGTCCCTCCATCTGGCACTTTGTCTGTGCGCCCCCACTCCAGCGAGAAAACAAGGGTCACTTTTTTGGATCACACACCAAGGCCCAGCACAAATGAGCCCGGGGGCTTTGATGCCTGTGTTGGGCCACAAGCAATTATCTCTAATGATTGTTTTGCTTTTCAGTTTGCCCAACTCGAGAGAGCCTTGAAAAGGAGCTTTAAAGAGGGGGCTCCGTGGAGTGAATAAGACACTTCTCTAAGCAACCTCTACCCCCCCCCCCCAAATGCCCCTCGCTCGGCTCCTCCACCTCGAGAGAAACAAAAATCTCCCCCCGGGTTTCAGACACAATATGGGCTGGGCTGATCCACCCCCTCCCCCTTAAGATGATTTCTAAAGACACAGCAACATGTGGACAAACAAGGCGCAGATGGGAACGGGTAGGGAGGCTGGAGAAATGGGTTTCAGCCAGGGTAGGAAGTGAGGAGCCGCAGCGCTTTCCCACCGCTCGGACTTAAAACCCAAGACCAGGCCTGTGAGCGGATCGCACTGGCGGGCAGGCGAGGCCCGACGCCGCGATGAGGGGCCGCAGATCAGAAAGGACGCACCTGGGAGAGGGCCGCGGCGCGTGCCCATGAATACTGGGAACGCAGAGGGGGGTGAAACCCTGTCCCCATTCGTGGGCAACACGTGCAGTGACATCAGAGGGGTCAGACTCGCCCCTAGCCACCCAATTCCGCGTCTTAAAGGGAACCGGACCGTGGCCCTTCGAAATCAGCCCCCCTGGTGGCTTCCTCCAAGAAGCGCTTATTTCAAGTCCCCCACGGAGGCGCGCAGGGCAAGGGGGAGGATGTGGGTGGCTGTAAGAAACAGAGCGAAGCAGGCTTTGAACCAACCACTCCCTTTGCGGGGGGTGGCGGCACGTTGGGGTTTCCCGCCTCCTGCACCCCCTAGTGGCATGAACAGACTCCACCAGCCAGTAGAATAGAGGGAGTTTATTGCTTCTCCAGGATACAGCACAGCACAGATGTAATCTGGTTACAGGGCAGGCCTAGGATGCCTCAGTCCCCCTTGCAGATGGGGGAGGCTAGGCCCTTAACTCCCAGCCCCTTGCCTAGGCTGCTTCCTCCATCATCCCAGACAGAAAAAACTGCCCCACTCTCCTCCAGCCCTGCCCACCTGCCAGGGCTGACCTCACCCTCCTTTCTTTGTTCCCCTCCCTGGGAAGTAACTGGTTGGACAGGTTCAGAGCCCCCTTGCATAATAACTCATCCCCTGCCCTACTGTGCCTGCTTCAGACAGCAGCCAACGGCGGTCACCTACAGCCCAAGCCTAGCTACCAGCAAGGTACAAACACTAGTCACAGGGGGGCAAAGGGGAGCTGGGGGGGGGGGTCTGTGCCTGTTTCCCTGGATTCTTCCAGTTTCTCATCAGGTTTCCCCCCCTCCTCCCGCAAAGACAGTCTCAGTCCAGCCCCATCTCAAATTGCAAGGACCAATCTCTTTGGGGGGGGGGGGGGCGGTCTTTAGTCTGTCACTTTATTTTTTTATTAATTTTGTCAGTGACACTGCTGGGGATGCGAGGACCAATGGGGTTTATGTTATCGATTTCCTCTGAGGATCAACTTTATTATCAATTATCAGAGGGGTAGCCCTGTTAGTCTGGATCTGCGACAGCCACAAAGAGTCCGGTAGCACCTCAGGGTATGTCTACACTACCCCGCTAGTTCGAACTAGCGGGATAATGTAGGCATACCGCACTTGCAAATGAAGCCCGGGATTTCAATTTCCCGGGCTTCATTTGCATTTTTAAATCCCCGCTGGTTCGAACCCCGTGCAGCACGGCTACACGGGGCACGAACTAGGTAGTTCGGACTAGATTCCTATTCCGAACTACCGTTACTCCTCGTGAAACGAGGTGTACCGGTAGTTCGGAATAGGCACCCTAGTCCGAACTACCTAGTTCGAGCCCCGTGTAGCCGCGCTGCACGGGGTTCGAACCAGCGGGGATTTAAAAATGGCGGCTCCCCGCTTATGCAAATGAAGCCTGGGAAATTCAAATCCCGGGCTTCATTTGCAAGTGCGGTATGCCTACATTATCCCGCTAGTTCAAACTAGGAGGGTAGTGTAGACATACCCTCATAGACTAACAGATGTATTGGAGCATACGCTTTCGTGGGCAAAGACCCACTTCATCAGATGCATGTCTGACAAAGTGGGTCTTTGCCCACGAAAGCTTATGCTCCAATACATCTGTTAGTCTATAAGGTGCTACAGGACTCTTTGTCCCTTTATTATTAATTGTTGTTGTATTGTGGCTTTTATTTATTTTATTAATTACCGCAATCATCATATTATTTCTTGCGGATCAGGACGGGTACCACGGGCGCCTCTAGGTTTCGTGGTGGTGTTTTTCCTCTAAGTTTCGTGGTGGTGTTTTTCCTCTAGGTTTCGTGGTGGTGTTTTTCCTCTAAGTTTCGTGGTGGTGTTTTTCCTCTAGGTTTCGTGGTGGTGTTTTTCCTCTAAGTTTCGTGGTGGTGTTTTTCCTCTAGGTTTCGTGGTGGTGTTTTTCCTCTAGGTTTCCTGGTGTGTTTTTCCTCTAGGTTTCCTGGTGGTGTTTTTCCTCTAGGTTTCCTGGTGGTGTTTTTCCTCTAAGTTTCGTGGTGGTGTTTTTCCTCTAGGTTTCCTGGTGGTGTTTTCCCTCTAAGTTTCGTGGTGGTGTTTTTCCTCTAGGTTTCCTGGTGGTGTTTTTCCTCTAGGTTTCGTGGTGGTGTTTTCCCTCTAAGTTTCGTGGTGGTGTTTTTCCTCTAGGTTTCCTGGTGGTGTTTTTTTCAGAAAGTCACTGGCGGCGGGTGGGCGCTCCTGCCTGTCTGCAGGACTTGTCAATATCAACGCTAGTCAGAAAAGCGGAATAGCCGGCCCGCTACTTTTTAGGGAAGGGGCACGCGAGAGGGGCCCAAGATGTCCGGGGAAAGGTTTGACCCCCCCTCCCCCCCGCTTTACAGTGATGCAGCGTGGAACAACACCCCTCCCCTCCCCCAAATAACTCCCTAAACCTCAATTAAAAAAAGAAACCGGGAAACACAGCGGATGACACTGGATTGGTTTAGAAGCGGGCCAGATGTGCGCAAATGCGTTCCAAATGATCCAGCGTTGTGCCAAGGGCCGGGGGCCAGGGGGAGGCAAGGAACCAAGCTGCCGATTGCATCTCCGGGTTTTCCTGGGCTGGGGTCTGCCGCGTGACGCCGCCTTTCTGCCTGGGGGAGGCCGACGCGTGGGGTCCTGGGTCGAAGCTGCTAATTGAACCGGTTCACAGTCCCCGCGCGGCAGCGCCTTGGCCAAAAATTAACTCGTCGCTGCTCCGGCGCGCCCCTGGGGGACCACACACAAGCTTTTGTGTGTCAGCAAAGGGGACGCACAATGGAAGGGGCGAAAGGGAAGGGGGGCGATTTGGTAAAGACATCGGGCAAGGTACGTCTAGAGCAAGGGAGGCCAAGCGGTTCCCAAGCGGAGATCAAAAGTTGGGCTTTTGGTAGGAGCCGCTGAACAAACCGGAGGCCATAATGAGCTGGAAACCCAGCTCCGGAAAGCACCGCCCCACTCTCCATACACGTCTGGCACCTTAAAAACGAACAGATTGATTTGGGCAGAAGCCCGATGCATTTATACCTGCCTCTGTAACTTCCACTCCATGCATCTAGCAATGTGGGGCGTTGCCCAGGAATGTTTCTGCCCGATGGGCTTAAAGTTACCACCTGACTCCTTGTTGGCTTTTGTGGGCACAGGCTGACACCCCCCTGATACCTATAATACACTCCAGGATCTGTCAGACATACAGGAGCCATAGTAAGAAAGGGGATAAATTGTGTGCATTAGAGACAACACACACATGTACACCCCCACCACTTGAAAACACACCACCGCTTATGTACATGGATGCATCTCACACAGGCCTGTAGTACACTCCCACACATACTGACTGCACGTGTGTTCATTCTGTCTGTGAGTGTGTATAATACACCTAGGCTGTGTCCAGACTCAGGGGTTTTTTCGGGAAAAGTAGCCTTTTTCCGAAAAAACTTCACCTGCGTCTAGACTGCAGCCGCGTTCTTTCGAAATTAAATCGAAAGAACGCGGCTTTTCTTTCGACGGCGGTAAACCTCATTTCACGAGGAAGAACGCCTTCTTTCGAAAGTGCTTCTTTCGAAAGAAGGCGTTCTTCAATGTAAATAGGGCTTCTTCGAAAGAGAGCATCCAGACTCACTGAGTGCTTTCTTTCGAAAAAGCGGCTTGCTCTTTCGAAAGTTCCGCGTGCAGTCTAGATGCTCTCTTTCGAAAGAGGCTCTTTCGAAAGAGGCTTGCAGTCTAGACATAGCCCTAGTCCTGTAGATATAATTCACTCCCGCAACAAACAAGGTGGGCCAGGTAATATCTTCCAGTGGACCGATTTCTGTTGGGGAAAGAGACAAGCTTTGGAAATCTGGGCAGAAGAGCTCTCTGAAGCTGGGAAGTTTTTTTTTTTTTCTCTTTCCCCAACAGAAGTTGGGCCTATGAATGATCAGGTGTCACCTGCTTTGTCTCTCTACTACCCTGGCACCACAAGGGCCACAATTACACTGCACCCAACAAAGCAGAACACATAGGCAACCACAGAAGTGTATGGGAGACAGTTGCATTTTATACAAACTGCGCTGCAGCCTACTGAAATAGATGGCCCGGGTGGAAAAAAATAGCAAATCGGGGAGTGAAACGGATTTTCAAAGTAGTGTAAAAATGAAAGATCAGCACACTATCCGTCCACCCTGATCCGTCTGTCTTGCAGCTATTTCTTATGGCATTTTTTTTAGTAAAGATGACAGGGAAAAGTTATTTCAACATAGGACATATTGGCTGCTTCCACAGAGGGAAAAAAATGCTCCAGATTGCTATTATGTTTATGGATATTCACAATACTCTTTGATGAGCAAAGTATGGGTGTGAGGAGAGAGATTGCTGGAGGAAGTGAGGCAGCATTCACTGCCAGATCTTAACAATGCACAGAGCACTGATCCTATGTGCTCTCTGGCTAAGATTGGCATTAGATTTTAGATCCAAAATCATTAGGGGGAAATAGAATTCTCGCTACCTAATTTTGTGCTTGAGTAATATATGCCTAAGTTATAAAACTAGGGGAAAATACGTAACTGACCCAGACTGAGCTATAACAAGGGCAAACCCCCAATTCTTCAGCTACAATATTTTCATACCAATTGGTTTTGTTCACCAAAATTATCTCTAGGAGGAAAATTAATGGAGACATCAGGGCTGTGTCTACACTGGCATCCCTTCCGGAAAAGGGATGCTAATGTAGCACTTTGGAATAGGCAAATCCGCGGGGGATTTAAATACCCCCCGCGGTATTTGCATTAACATGGCTGCCGCTTTTTTCCGGCTTGGAGATAAGCCGGAGAAAAGCACCAGTCTAGACGTGATTCTCCGGAAAATAAAGCCTTTTCCGGAGGATCTCTTATTCCTACTTGAAAGTTTATTAGTTTATTAGTTTATTATTGAAAATAGGAATAAACACAGCCCATGTGTTTCATAGATATCCTGTTCTTTAGGAGATAGGCCATCATGTCAGGTGTCTATCTTATATTATTTCATCTTTTAGGACGTAAGAATGGCAACACTGAGTAAGATCAAAGATCCATCTAGCTCAGGATCCTGTCTTCTGACAGTGGCCAATGCTAGGTGCTCCCAGAGGGAATGAACAAAATAGGGAATCATCAAGCGATCCCTCCCCTGACACCCATTCCCATCCTCTGACAGAAATTGGGGACACCATTCCTAGCCATCCTAGCTAATAGTCATCAATTTATTTAGCTCTTTTTTAGCTTTGTTAAAATCCTGCCTTTATAACATCCTCTGGCAAGGAGTTCCGCAAGTTGACTGTGTATTTCATGGATAAATACTTCCTTTTTTTGTTTGAAACCTGCTACCTATTATTTTCATTTGGTGACCCCTGGTCCTTATGTTATGGGTACAAGTAAATAACTTTTCCCTATTCACTTTCTCCATCTTTTATCTATGGTTACCTGCACAAGCACTCAATCAACCCAACTGATTGAGCCTACTGCTGAATCCACAATCAACACATTTTTTAACCTACTTCCGTCAGTCACTCTCTTGTCTCCCCTATGTAAGTTATCTACAGGGACATATCTACTTCAAAAAAAATGGCATATGTTACTATTTATGAAGACATATTCCAATGGGGGTAGCTGTTAGGGAGGAAGGGATGGAGAGGAAAGAAAAGGAGGGCAATTAATGCATGATTAGCAATTATTCTGATTAATTAAATCACCTACTGGGAGATGGCATGCTGTATTTGTGTGGGGTGGAATTCAATGAGCGCTCCTGAAAGCAGCCAATCAGAGAGACTCAGACTCTTGTTTCACAGAACAGCTGAGTAGCTTTCCCTACCTTGCCTTATAAAAATACCCCAACCTACGTTCCATGCTCATTCAGTGTCTGTTAAGACCTCAAATATCAATAGTCAATCAGTGCTGGTTTTTAAATGACATTTTTGGTGGCGAAAGGAAAATGTTTTGGCCAAATGTGTTCGGATGTTGATACCATGGAAACTAATTCAAATTCATTGTAGTTGGCTAATAAAATGTGAATAGATCTATATAGGGAATTGATCTATATTTATCTACACAGTATAAAGGTGACTTGATCTGCATGTATCCACATTGTATAAAGGTGACTTGATCTATATGTATCCACATTGGGAAAGATTTCTGACAGTTGAAGTTTCTTTACTTTACCAAAGGCACAATGAGGTCCAAAGGCTGGGAGTTAAAATTAAAATTCACGCAGGAAACAAGGTGCACACTTTCTAACCAGGATGGAAATTAACCGCTGAACAGCTGTCCAAGGAGTGTGTGTTGCATGATTAATCTCTGGGGGTCTTTAAGGGCATGTCTACACTGGAAAATAGTTTTGAAATAACTACATTTGAAGTAATTCCTGAAATAACAAAATCGAACTAGCGTGTCCCCGCTACAGGAGAACCTCGAAATTAGTTGGGGGCAGGCTCCATTATTGTGGATGTGCTACTTGACTTAGAGCTCCAGGAAGCACTGGGGAGTAAATACTATGAATGACTCTGGGGAGGAGCTATTTCAAAATAGCAGCAGCGGAGCATCCACACAAACGCTATTTCAAAATAACTATTTCAAAATAAGCATTATTCCCTTAGGAAAGCAGAGTACCGATTTCGAAATAACCATCCCATTGCTTTGAAATAATAGGCTTAGTAGTGTGGACGCTCCGCTTATTATTTTGAAATAAGGGGGGTTATTTCAAAATAACTTCCTCGTGTAGATCAGGGCAAAGTCACAATTCAGGACCTTTCAAAAATACCTGCTTTAGGTCAGCCATGAGTTAGTGTATTTGATGCTGCAATGACTGAATGAAACTCAATATGGCCTGTGCTATGCAAGAAGTCAGACTAATCACAATAATCCTTACTGGATTTATAAATTCAATACAAAGAAGCCCATTAGTTTCAGTGATCTTTAGATCAGTATTCCTCCAGTTCCTGAATATTTGCTTTGAATGATACACATGATCTGTTTCTCCATATAGTTCTACATGCCATTGCTTGTGTGATAGATGGCAGGGACACTGCCCTTTTCTAGACATTCCAGCTAAAAGGTTAACCCAGAACAGTGGGTATCCAGGAGGTGTTGGCAGGGATCCAGGAGAGACTATGGGAAGAGAGTGAGAGATTTTAAATGAAACAGTATTTGCCTGCTTTCATTTGCCTAGTTTCATGACAAGCTTGTTCTCCACTCTGGAACTTTGAGTGCAGAAGGTGAGAGCTAGCAAGAGACCTTAAAATACCCCTCAACTAAAGGCTTTTGTTTTAAATATATCTCCCCAAGATTACAGACTTCCTAAAGATGGGTGCTATGCTGCCACCACCCAAATGAACCCCCCCCACACACACACTCTTTTTGAACCCATGAAGATGAACTTGGTATTTTTTTTCTGTGGGTTACCCCAAACTCTTAACTCTTCCTTAGAAGAGAGTTTGACAACAATCTATACTTTCTTAATAGTAGACCTTCGGGTTTAGGCATGTGTACACAAAATCTCCTGCTTTCCTTCACAGGAATCAGATCATAGTCTTAAAAAAGGTGATTTTATTAATGAAACAAAACAAAAAAGAAACATACTTGGTAAAGCATACTTGGTTGCTAGGTGTTACAGAGCAACAAGAAAAAGATTAAAGCACAGAGATTTACTTCCCTGGGATTCAGTTTTAGTCATAAGTACAGGAGGGTTTTACATTTGCACAGAGACGTTCCACAAACTAAGAAATAAAGGGTGTGTCTAGACTACAGAGTTTTGTCGACAAAAGTGGACTTTTGTCAACAAAACTATACCTGTGTCTACACTACCACTGAGTTCTGTCGACATAATGTCGACAGAACTCAGCAGTTTTGTCGACGCTGGTAAACCTCATTTTATGAGGCATAACGCCTTTTGTCGACAGAGTTCTGTCGACAGAAGGTGTTATTGCATCTAGGGTTGTGTCTAGACTACAGGGTTTTGTTGACAAAGCAGCTTGCTTTGTCGACAGAACTGGCTGTAGTCTAGACGCTCTTTGTCGACAGAAGCTTTGTTGACAGTATCTGTCGACAAAACTTCTGTCGACAAAAGCCTGTCGTCTAGACGTACCCAAAGAAAATAACCCGACTGCATCTAACTACATATCCCCTCTTCACTTACATATCCTTTGTTCCAGGGTTCAGTCTTTCCTTAGGCATGGACATTGCTAAAAAACATGCCTTTATTCCTAGTTCAGTCCATTTTTCTCTCCTCAGCACAGCTTGGGTCTTCTTTCAACGATGGATGGCTAGTTGAAAAGTCTTAACGTTTAGGCTAAACTGAAGGCAACACCCTGCAATTCCTTGTCAAGAGCACTGACGTTTGTAAAGGCTTCCTGGAAGACAGGCCTTCCCTGCAGTGCTTTTGCACTTTTAGCCCTATCAGCAGGTTAAACAAGACCATGATAGAACGTTCCCCTAGTGGAAGGGCTGTCAGATGCACTGTTTGCTTAGACAGTTCAGTGGGCATTGGAAACTGTGTTGATGGTCTTGAATGCAAAGCAGGAGCAGCAAGGACATGCTCACCTGATTCTCCCCATTAAAGTCAATGGTTGTTTAGCCCATGAATGAGGGGTTCAGAGCAGGGCCTGGAAGGAACACCACACTGACCCATAGCAATCCTTCCTGAGGTATATGAAGGGTAACCTCAAGTTATGGGGCTCCATCTGTTCCACATGGAATGGAAGGTATGGTACTGTCCCACCTCCTGGTTCTGTAAGTCACAGAAACTGCTCTAGGGCTGTGTCCAGACTCAGGGGTTTTTTCAGGAAAAGTAGCCTTTTCCCGAAAAAACTTCCCCTGCATCCAGACTCAAGCCGCGTTCTTTCGAAATTATTTTGAAAGAACGCGGCTTTTCTTTCGATGGCGGTAAACCTCGTTTCACGAGGAAGAACGCCTTCTTTCGAAAGTTCCTCTTTCGAAAGAAGGCATTCTTCAATGTAAATAGGGCTTCCTCGAAAGAGAGCATCCAGACTCGCTGGGTGCTCTCTTTCGAAAAAGCGGATTGCTCTTTCGAAAAATCCGCCTGCAGTCTAGACATAGCCTAGGTGTTCAAAGGGAGAGAGACAAGATGGGACAGGCCAAGGGAAGGCCAGGGCAGACTGAGGATTTGGTATGGGAAGGACAAAAAGAAAATACAGCTTGTAAGTGTGGCTTCACTGAATTGTTCTTAGAGGACTGCAGGCCAACTCTTCCAGGCCTGAGCCTGCACTTGTTGCATACTCAAGAGTGTCATTGACTTTAGAAGGATTTTTGAGTTTCAAAGGCTGCCGGATGGGGCTTCATGTCTTTTCAAGTTCATTGCCTATTTCCAGCTGATGCGCCAGTTTGTTGCTCCCACTTTCTTCTTGCGCAAGCTAGGGCTGCATGGGTGTGACTGATGGCTACGCTTGGCCCAAGATGTTTCAGAATACTCATGCTTCAATAGGCTTTTTATTATATGGTCTTGTCCAGTAGTAAAGGCATTGAACTGGACCTCAGGAAACCAGGATTCCTTCCTGGCTCTCCAGCTGACCTGCCTGAGCAACTCCCTTTCCCTCTGTGTGTGTGTTTTTTTTTTTACTTCCAACTTTTAGTCTGTTTAGTCTGATAAGCGTTGTGGGGCATGGATCATCTCTGATTTACTATATGTCTATACAGCGCATAGCACCAGGGGTAATGATTTTAACTGTGGCTAATACGAATACCCTAAGGGCATGTCTACACTAGGAAACTATTTCAAAATCAATGTAATAACCCCTGAAATAACATCAAAATAGTGTTTCTACACAACAGGAAGCCTCAAAATTAGTCCGAGGCAGGCTCCATTTAAGTGGATGCGCTACCTTCACTTTACTTCCCAGTGCTTCCTGGGACTCTAATACTTCAAATTACTCTGGAGAGTAGTTATTTTGAAATAATGGGCTTGGTAGTGTGGATGCTCCACTTACTAATTTGACCTAAAGAAGGTTATTACAAAATAAAGCACTAGGCTGCATCTACACTCTCTTGCACAAATACTTTTAACGGAATAGTTTTTCCGTTAAAAGTATTTGTGCAAGAGAGCATCTACATTAGCATGTGCTTTTGCGCAAAAGCATCCGTGCCAGTGCAGACGCTCTCTTGTGCAAGAAAGCTCCAATGACCATTTTAGCCATCGGGCTTTCTTGCACAAGAAATTGATGTTACCTGTCTACACTGGCCTCTTGCACAAGGACACTTGCACAAGAGGACTTATCCCTGAGTGGGAGCATCAAAGTATTTGTGCAAGAAGCCCTGATTTCATACAGTAGAACATCAGTGTTCTTGCGCAAATACTCAAGGCCAGCGTAGCCAGGTGGCAAGATTTTGCGCAAAAGCAACTGCTTTTGTGCTAAATCTTGCCAATGTAGACGTAGCCCTAGTGTAGACCAAGGCTAAATGTTTGCAATCACTTTCCTATGTACCATAATCAACAGTGTCTATTGCACTATGTCTTGGCTGGTTGTGAGAGACAGAACACCCTTCTGGAGAAATAAGGCATTCCTTTTCGTGTGTATGTGTTTCCTTGTTTTTTCTTTGAAAATCATACAATTCTTGTACGTGCATAAAGACCTGACTGTAGTGGTCGAGAAAATCATGGAGCACAAGAGACAACTCAATTAAACTTATCACCAAGTCTCTCTATTTTGACCTCGCCCAGGAAGAAAGCAACAAAGCCATTGCTGCTAGCATATTCCTAACAAAAAGTCTCCCATGGTTTCCAGATCTTGATACATATTAAAAGCAGCATAGGGCATTTCTTAATTACACACATGATTTCTTAATAACAGCCACAGAAGGGACAGAATGGTGGAACAGGTTGTTTTGCTTTATGAAACCTGCATAAAATTTGTAGCCCTGCTTAGTCAGGAAAGTATTATAGAAAAACTGGGCTACATATGTGGGCTGCAATGTTTTTACATATATTAACCAGCAAGAGCTACATTCTGCTCCAATTTGCAATCCTGCAGAATTCAAGGGTTTCTTTACCCGATAAATTAATACCCTTTGTTTCTGTCTGACTATGCCTCTCACATTAACTTCTCTGCCCAGCTCTTGGGATAGATACATATTGGGCCACTTTCAAGGATGGTGTGTAAAGCGGTGTAAATTACATTCCAGTAAAGGGTTTGGAGGGAATTAGAAAAGTCTAAGGGAGTCTAAGGCCTTGTCTACACTATGGTTTTGTCAGCGACAGGAAGCTTTTGTTGTCAAAACAGTCGAGGTGGACCCCCCCACCATGCTCCTCTCACTGACAAAACTCTCCCATTTTGTAACCCAAACCAAACTGCATCGATGGGAGGTACAGAGCTTATTGCGGTAAAGCTAGGCCGACAAAGTGCACGTTAGATTAATAGCCCCCTTGTGGGCTCCTTTTATAGCATTGTGCTCAGAGCACAATCCTGAAGAGCAGTGCAAGATCCCTGACAGAGGATGCATTGGAGAGGGTCCAGAAGAGGGCAACGGAAATGATTCGGGGGCTGGAGCACACAACCTACGAGAAGAGGCTGAGGGATTTGGGCTTATGTAGTCTGCAGCAGAGAAGAGTGAGGGGGGATTTGAGAGCAGCCTTCAACTTCCTGAAGGGAGAAGCCAAAGGGGACAGAGAGAGGCTGTTCTTAGTAGTAACCAATGGCAGAACGAGGGGAAATCATCTCAAGTTGCAATGGGGGAGGTCTAGATGGGATATTAGAAAAAGGTATTTCCCTAGGCGGGTGGGGAAGCGCTGGGATGGGTTCCCTAGGGAGGTGGTGGAATCTCCATCCCTAGAGGTGTTTAAAGTCCTAGTTTTTAAGCAGGGCCGGCTTTAGGCCAATTCGCCCGATTCCCCCAAATCGGGCCCTGTGCCCTAAACCCGGAAGTGTGCCGGGTATGCTGTGAGAGGGGGCGTCAGCCCCGGAGGAGCGCAGCGGCTTCTGTGCACCGCAGGAGGGGGAGTCAACCTCTGGGTTTGGCTGGAAGGCAGGACTCTGTCCTGTAGCTGGGGACTTAACGGGGCTGTGACTTGTTTCTTTGTTTGCTGTTTTTTTTCTCAACCAAAATTAATTTGCGTGGGGGGTTTTTTTTAGGGGGGGGTGTCAACAAAAAACTCCCAGCTGCTGGGGCCCCGTCGAAACGGTTCAAATTGGGCATCTACTTCCTAAAGCTGGCCCTGTTGGCTGGGATGATTTAGTTGGGGTTGGTCCTGCTTTGGGCAGGGGGCTAGACTCGATGACCTGCCCTAAAATTCTCTGATCTCTTTCTTCCAGCTCTTCCCTTGTATATCACTTATGGTAAAGAAACAAGTTTAACATACAGGCTAAGGAACTAAGAGGAACTTTAACAAGGTATTGGGAGTGGTCCTCACATTCATGTCTCCTGGTAATTGTTCTTCCTGCTGCACATCTCTGAACATGAGTGTCTCCATCTTTGACTAAGGATGCCAGTTTCATTGTTGGTGGATGTAAGATATATGTTAGTATGTGGGTGAATGTCGAAGATGGTTTCATATACAAGCTGGGAAGGGCGGGGGGATGGTGGAAAGTTTACCCACTGGGAAATCTTCAATTGTTTTAACACTAAGGGTACGTCTACACTGCAACACTATTTTGAAATAACTAGCACTATTCCGAAATAACTTAGTCCGCGTCTACACAGCAGGCAGCTATTTGGAAATAATGTCAAAACACTGTCAAGCTGGAGGACTTCTTACTCCGACTCCTGTAACCCTCATTGTACGAGGAGTAAGAGTGCTCTGTTTCGAAATAAGTGCCGTGTAGACGTTCCCTATTTCGAAATAAGCTACGCAATGGATGTGGCTCCATTTGCGTAGCTCATCTTATGTTCTTATGTTCTAAGACTCACCTCTGAATGTGGACCATTACCTTGGCAGCTTTTTTTTTCAATATACCACACCTAATTTTGAGTACAAAATTAGACTCAAACCCTCTGTATCCCTTACAATAATAACATGATTGTACACATTCCAAGAACAAAGCTAGTGGAAAACAATGAACATAAACAAGTTTTAAACACAACCACATTTGGTGTAGTAACGTCCATTCCTCTAGCCAAACGTTTATTACTATGAATATGGCACCGAATATGAACGACAATAAGTGAAGATGATCCGCATGTAACCTGATAAAGCTTCATTCTCACTCAGGAAAAGGTGACTCATATAGTTGCTTCCCGGGCGTAGGTAGCAGGAGAGTTTATTAATAATTTGCCAAGCGTGTTGAGATCCTTACATGCAAAGTTCTAAACCTGAGCTGGAAAAACAAAACAGGCAGAGTTGTCCCATCCTTAGGACGGTTTTGATTGGCTGCCTCTAGCCCTGCACCTTAGGGGGCCCTGCACTGGCTGTCTCAATTGTCCTATGAATGGGGTTCAGGGTGGCCTGGGGGACCTGGTGTGGAGTGCAGCAGTGGTCAACCCCCCACTCACTCCAGGGACAGAAACTGGAGCAATCCAGCAGCTTGCTCCGCTCTGCCCCACCTTGTTGCTCTCTCCCAGCCTGCTGTGCTCTGCTTGACTGCAGCAGCAGAAATCAGTGACCTAACCGCAGGGTGCTCTGCTTCCTGCTGCAGTGGGCTGAGGGAGGGAATCAGAGCCGAGCAGGCTGCTGGGTGGTCCCAGTTGCCGCTGCCACAGAGAGTGGGGAGAGAGGGACAACCCCTGCTGCCACCCCATGCCAGGGCCCTAGCTAATCCCCTGGCTCACATTGCTTGGGGGGGAAGGGACTTTGGACAAGGGGTGGAGCAAAGTTGGGAAAAGGCAGGAAGAGGAAGGGTGGAGCTTGGGGAAGAGGCGGGGCAAGGAGGAGCAGAAGCAGGGTGGGGACAGGGCCTGCAACAGGTGAGATTGCCCTGGGCCCCAAGCCAGGGAGGAGGCCTGCCGGAAGTCACGCACCTCCCCCGGGGCAGCCCTGCAAACAGGTTGCTACTGAATAATTGGACCATAGACTGTCAAGCACAGATGAGTGGTGTTGGTTTTTTTAACTGCAATGGGTTTGACCATTGTTGCTACGTGGTTTTACCTGGGTTTCTGTACTATGCTCACAGAGTGCCTGACTCAGCTCTCCTTATAGATAGAGCCTTGCAAATCTGTGGATATCTGCCTAATATCCGGGGGTATCCACATCCGCAGATGGGAATGCGGAATCCTTTTGTGGATACTGATGCAGATACAAATGTTGCATCTAGAACAGTATTTCTTAAAGTGTGTTCTGTGGCACAGTGGTGTACCGCGAGGCAGTCGGAGGTGTGCCGCAGAGACCAACAGAATTCAAAATGGCCACCCTTAAAGGGACAGGCGACTTTTTTTTTTTTTTGCTCAATAACTTTTCCCTGACTCTTTTTTTTTTTTTGCTCAACAAAAAGTCCTTGGTATTCCTCATAAAAAAAATTATTGTTTGGTGTTCCTTGGTCTTAAAAAGTTTAAGAAAGACTGATCTAGAACTCTTCAAATTTGCAGATATCCACTTATATCCACAGGTAGCTGGGGATCATTTCTGCAGATGCAAACGTGGGTGCAGATACCTATTTTGTATCCATGCAGGACTCACATTATAGATTCATAGATTTTAAGGCCAGCTGGGACCATTCAGCCATGTAATCTGACCTCCTAACAGGTAATAAAATTTCATATAGTTACTTTGGTATTGATCCCAATAATCTGTCTTTGGCTAAAGCAACTCTCCAAGAATAGAATCCAGTCTCCACGTGATGACTTCAAGAGACAGAGAATCCACCATTTCCTGAGGTAGTATTGGATTGAGTCTCCATTCACAAGCGGTGTATATCAGGAATAACTCCACTGAAGTCACTGGGTGAAAAAGTGTGATGCCACTGATTTCATTGAGGTCCCTCTTGCCTTCCAACGAGAAGTGAGAAAAGAATTTGGCCCGTGGAGTAGCACAGCAACAAAACGACTTGTGTGTGTAAATGCTACTCAACATGAATAAAGATGGTGGAATCAGCCCTTAGCAAAATGAAGATGGGAGGAAAAGAACACAGTCAAACCAAGCGAAGGAAACCCACGCTGAATTCTCTCATTATTTTTCAGCCGATGAACACGTCTTACAATGTTCTCAATCAACCCCAAGAGATGATTTATTAGCATCCAATTACTGCGCAAGAGAAGAACAAAGAGGCGCATCCATTTCCTACCGTAAGGGGATGGTTTCTAACACAGTTTGCCTCTAACTGCCCAGCTCTTCCCCATCAGCCTACCTGATAATTAAATATCAAAGCAACCCAGGTGCAGTTTGTGTACAAAGGCAAGAACAAAGAGCCGAATTGCTCCTCCAGCCAGAAGTGTAAGTGCGCTATTACCCTGCACCCCCACGGCACGGCTTTGTTTTCTTAAGTTCTCTAACCTCTGCTGCTCGAGGAAACTCCTTTGCACATTACAGGAACATGTAGAGGTTCTCTCTTTGAACTGCTCAAGCTAGTGATTAGGGTAATAAGTATGCCTGTTCTCATGATACTAGAGGGCCTGATTCTGAGCTCACACCATACATCTTCACTGTGTTCACAGAGGCCAATGGGACTGAGTTAAGAACTGGCCCCAGCATACTGCTCATTCCACAGGAAGGAACCAGGGCTGCCCCGGGGCCTTTCTTCCTCCACCCTCAATCTGAAACTTTGTCTTTGGGTGGTACACAATAGCGCAGGGGTAGGCAATAGCCTGCCAGCAGGCTAGATCTGGCCCACCTAGCTCTTTTATCCAGCCCACAAAACAGTTCCTGGCCACGGCCGCTAATGCATTGCCAGGGAGCCGGAATGCGCGAGTCTTTTCAACTGCTTCTATTTAAAGGGCTCGTGCCTTCCCTGCGGTGGTCAGGCAACAGCCACGGGGAAGGCGTGAGCCCTTTAAATAGAAGCAATTGAAAAGGCTCGCTCATCCCCGGCTCCCAAGCAACACGCTAGCAGCAAGGCCGGGAGCAATGAGCCCTTTAAACAGCAGGAGTTAAAAGGGCTTGCAGTTCCTGCCCCCCCGCTAATGTGATGTCCCCCCTGGGAGCTGCAAAGGAGGCATGAGCCCTTTTAACATCTGCTGTTTAAAGGCCCCACCCCTTCCACCCAAGGCCCCGCCCCTTCCTGGCAGCTAGCGACCACTTCAAACATTTTTGAAGTGGCCCCCCCCTTTAAAAATGATTGCCCACCTGCGATAGCAGTTAAAGGGAGAAACTGTGTTATGATACGTATTGAAAATTAAGGGCCACGTTCTACCAGGCCTTCACATGGGCATGCAGTGGGGATGGAAGGGAAGCCACAACCAAGTTAGAATTCAGGCAGAATTGTAGCCTCTGCACTCAAAGAAGCACTAAACCTGCTTCTCCTTTACCCTGGGGGCGCACTGGCCAGCAAAGGATCCCACTCAACTCCAAAATTAAATGTGGTTTTCTGGTGCTAACAGACCCGTGACCGAACCCATTCTGCGACCAAAAAGAGGGCCTGCCTTCTATTGTTGTTGAGCACAAAATGGCTGCCCGCATTGCCTTCATGGTCACTCTACTGCTCTTATGCAAGGGCCTCATCTCCGTTTGCGCACGTTATTCCAAGTACGTAGCCTTCTGGGATTCAAATGTAAAGAGCTTTAGGATGCCCTGAGTGCCAGTGAAACTTTGGGAGGCTGAATTCTATTCTAAATTCTCTATTCTATTGCTCCTTACATTTCCTGTGAGATTCAGGGCACACGGTTTTGTGTAGCCACTCCCTTTTCTAACTCGCAGGGCTCAGAGAAACAAAATGCTACATGGCACTTGATGGAACAGGGATAGAGCTCATGTAGTACTTTAATTAAAAAAAGAGGCCAAATTCTGCTCTCCGCCACGTCTCTGTCACCCGGCTGAAAACAACCCAGGGCAGCATGTGACTCCTGGCCCCCATGTTAAAAATAACAAAAATATTCCTTTGGATTCCTGGATCATTTCCAGTTTCTTCTTCTTTTCCAACACATGGTGGGATTTGAACATGGTGGAATATCAGAACCTCGGACTCCATGTCCAGAACTGAATCTAGTCCCCTCTGAGGCCAACGTGACATTGATTTACCTGTTGATTATCTCAGTAACACCATTCTGTTAGGGTATGTCTACACTAGCCCCCTAGATCGATCTAGGGAGGCTAATGAGTGTGACCAGAATTGCAAATCAAGCCCGGGATTTAAATATCCTGCGCTTGATTTACATGTTCCAGGCCGGGTGCCATTTAAGAAAACTGACTAACCCGAAGTAACTTCCCGCGTCTACACACGGCAGTGAAACGGGATTCCGGAATAAAGCTCTAAATCAAAGTAGGTGGTATTCCTCGTGGACTTAGGTTTACCACCTAATTCAATTTAGGGGCTTTATTCCGGAATCCTGTTTCACTGCCGCGTGTAGACGCGGGCAGTTACTTCGGGCTAGTCAATTTCTAAAATGGCGACCGGCTGGGAACATGCAAATCAAGCGTGGGATACTTAAATCCCGGGCTTGATTTGCAATTCCGGTTGCCCTCATTAGCCTCCCTAGATCAATCTAGGGGGCTAGTGCAGACGTACCCTTATTCTATTGGATTACTATGTTTGTATTGTGCATTCTTTTGGGCTTGCAAGTGTATCCAAATAGGTTAGCATGGGGTGGAGTATTCGGACCACTGACTCTCTAGATATCGGATCCAGTAGGTAGGTAGTTCTTCCTAGCAGTACAGGAGGTGAATAGCTGCTACTCATTGTGTCCTAGCCCACAGAGAGAGCCTGAAAGTGGGCTGGATATAAGCAAGAGTCAGTGCTATTGGATAGCTGATCGCATGGGTCAAGAATGCGTCTACACAGCAGGGCTTACCTTGAAATAAGCTATGTAAATTCAGCTACGTCAATTGCGTAGCTTATTTTGAAAGCTTATTTCAAAATAGGGAATGTCTACACAGTACTTATTTTGAAATAGAGCACTTCCCTTACTCCTCATACAAAGAGGGTTACAGGAGTCGGAGTAAGAAGACCTCCAGCGTGACAATAATTTGACACTATTTCAAAGTAACTGCCTGCTGTGTAGATGCGGACTATGTGATTTTGGAATAGCGCTAGTTATTTCCTAATAGTGTTGCAGTATAGACATACCCCCTACTGACCTTTCACCCCTATGATGGCACACTCCATGAAAGAACTAGGAGCGCCTGAGGTTGCAGAAGCAGCCATATTGCAGTTTGATGACCTAAGAGACACCAATAGCCTGGAAGGTAGTAAAACTAAACACAAGACATGCTCCATTAACCTGCCTTCTCTAAGAAAACACTGTGGCTATGTCTACACTGGCATGATTTAGCGCAAATACTCTTTAACGCAAGAGTTTTTGCATTAGAGTATTTGAGTAAGAGAACGTCTACACTGGCACGTGCCTTTGCGCAAAAGCATCCGTGCCAGTGTAGACGCTCTCTTGCACAAGAAAGCTCCGATGGCCATTTTAGTCATCGGGCTTTCTTGCGCAAGAAATTAACGTTGCCTGTCTACACTGGCCTCTTGCGCAAGAACAGTTGCGCAAGAGGGCTTATCCCTGAGAGAGAGCATCAGAGTATTTGCACAAGAAACACTGATTTTATACATTAGGACATCAGTGTTCTTGTGCAAGTACTCACGGCCAGTGTAGACAGGTGGCAAGATTTTGCACAAAAGCAAACGCTTTTGCACAAAATCTTGCCAATGTAGACACAGCCACACTGTACAGTAACCTGCCTTTGCTAGGAAAACACATCTGAATAAAATAGAACTCACCCAACAATTCAATATACCAGGGGCAGGAAACCTAAGGCCTGGGGTCTGAATGAGACTCCCAGCTTGCCTGGATCAGGCCTCCGAGGCTCAGGGCTTCCCCTCAGCACAGGAGAGCCCACGCTGCATTCCAACCCGACCACTGTGCCATGGAGCTGGAGCATAGAAAATCTATTAAAAAATCTGCTACTCTGGGGCCCCCTAGGCTCTGCTGTGTGAGGGTTGGTGTGGGGTTTTTTTGCTTTTTGCTTCTCAGTTGTGTGCAGCCCTCGACTGATTTTTTCTGTGGGCCAGAAAAAATCTGTGGGTGTTGGACAGAGCAGAAGGATACAATAGAAGCAGATCTTGTCTGAAATTTTTCTATGAAGTGTTTTTTTTTTTTGGTCAGAAAATATCTGTTTGTCACAACCCAAACTGGTCACAGGGAAGGGTTAGTTTTGACCAATCTCCCAGTTCAAAAAGTTTGTTGTTTCTTTTTTTCTTCTTCTTCACATTTTTGACATTTTCAGACCAAAGAGCATGGGCGGCCTGTATGCTAGGAAAGGGAAGGCGTTGCCTTCATGAACTGCCAGCCTGGCCCCGCCCACACTCCGCCTCCAGAATGCCTACTGTAGCATACTGGGGGTTCACTGTTGCTGCCTTCCCTGTGCTCCAGGACCAGGGAGGTTGGGGCTGCCCACCCTCACTTCCTATGCTCTGAGGTGGCTTGGGCCTAGTGCCACCCCAACTCCCATGATGAGGGTCATGGCCTAGGCAGATAGGGTGAGGCTATGGACTTGCCTCTCCCATCCCTACCTTCACCCACCACCAAAGAGTTTATTTTGTATGGTGAAAAGACTTTATTTCACGCTTTTAGTTAATTTAGACTAAGATATTTAATTTAAACATTTTAAAAAACTTAAAAAGATCAATAGCAATGCTTTTCAAAATGAATGAAAATACAACATTTCATCTGATACAATCCAGAAAGAAAAAAGAAATCAGATCGTGAGTTTGAGTAGATTTTTGAGATTTTGACTCGTCCTCCTGATTCACTATGGGAAAACAATGTAAAACCTCAAAACCTCTCAGCTCAGAACGGAACAAAACAGAACAGGACTCTGGTCTGGGATTTCCTCTTCCAAGCCCCATATAGAACCCGTGCTCTGAGTCCATGCAGTCAAACTTTGTTCTGGATACAAGTTCTGGCCTGAGATGGAGAAGGGCAGGGGGATCTCAAGCAAAGCGCACTGTTTGGCTCAGATTTTTGAGTGTCAGTTAGAGGTAGGCACCTAACCCCCTTACATCCTTGTGAAATTCCCAGGCTTCCTTTTCAAGGGAAAAAATATTAAACAATCTGTCTGTGCAACAGCCTGAGAGGCTGAGAGAGATGATCCAGTTTCATTTGCAGCGTCACTCATAAAGAATGAATAGGTCAATTTGTTTCACTAATACAAACTACACCACTGGGGCTGGTTTTCTCCCTCTCTAGATTGATCTGCATAAATATTAATACCACATCCCCTAATTGAATTCAGAAGCATATTTACTTTCACCAACTAGACACTTGTGTGTCAGAAGTGGGGTTCTTTCCATGAAACTTTACAGCCTGTGAAATACAGAATTTCTTGGCAGGAACACTGCCGCTTGGTAAATAACGTGGCGTATTTTTGAACGCTGGCTTACGTGCACTCCCAGCACACGCTTATGTGGAGCAAAGTCAAAACAATGTCAGAGATCTCAAAGTTGCTACAGAATATATGTATACTGACCAAGTGCAATGCTTCAGCTGGGAAGTTTATATAAGTACTTGTTCTTAGTGAAAATGTCAATGGTTATTTTATTAACATCAGTTTTTTAAACTTAAGTGCAACAATAACCTTTTGTGTATCCTGGAAAAGGCAGGCTCGTTCAGCGTGTGCAAAAGTTCTTGGCCTCTTTAAAGTAAGTATTAATATATGTTAATATAATATATATTAATCAGCACCTAAGTATGTTCTGAGTGTGCCTCATCTGAGTTTCCATGGGAAAAAGTCTCAGGGGCTTCAACAGGCTTTGGAACAGAACCTTTTGAACCACAGGGTTCAACAACCGAAGATGACTGCAAGACTTCGATGTCTTGGTGTGGACCTTAATCACAATAAATCACCTCTGGGCATGCTCAAATTCAGTCGTGTGAGGGCTGGATTACCCAATAGGCAGACTAAGCACGTGCTTAGGGCACCAGCAAAGCAGGAGCACCAAAAAAAAAAAAAAAAAAAAAAAAAAAAAAAGAGAGAGAGAGTTTTTTTGTTGGAAAAAATGTGTTATTGAAGTCGTCATCATGAGAAATACCAGAACTCCGCAGAACGCTCTTTTTCTCAGCTGAAAAGAATAAAAAACCCTCAGGCTGTGTCTAGACTGGCAAGTTTTTCCACAAAATCGTCTGATTTTGCGGAAAATCTTGCCAGCTGTCTACACTGGCCGCTTGAATTTCCGGAAAAGCACTGACGATATCCTGTAAAATCATCAGTGCTTTTCCGAAAATACTATGCTGCTCCTGTTCGGGCAAAAGTCTTTTTCCAAAAGACTTTTGTGCGAAAGGGCCAGTGTAGACAGCATAGTACTGTTTTCCGCAAAAAAGCCCCGATTGTGAAAATGGCGATCGGGGCTTTTATGCGAAAAACCGCATCTAGATTGGCCACGGACGCTTTTCCGCAAAAAGTGCTTTTGCAGAAAAGCATCCTGCCAATCTAGACGTGCTTTTCCGAAAACGCTTTTAACGGAAAACTTTCCCGTTAAAAGCATTTTCGGAAATTCATGCCAGTTTAGACGTAGCCTCAGAGAACAACAGTGTATCAGGACAGACTTGATTCACTTTCCCTATCGTGTACGGAAGTGGACATGCTTCGTCGAGTCAGCTTTGATGAACTTATCCAGAATTTTGCAATCAGAAAATCTAGAAAGAAGCTATTTTTATTTCAGCAGACACTTACGTTTTGTGTCATTTCGAAAAATAAAATTTTATTTGACGGTATAGTATTGTTTTTATTTTGAATTACATACGGGGGGGCACCATAATCTCTTCAGTGTTTAGGGCCTCTAAAGGTCTTAATCCGGCCCTGGGTGGGACCCATAATGCAAGCAGGACGTGGATTTAGATTCTGAACAGCCCCAAACTCCTGAACGTTTGCATCGACGATTTGGATCTGGGGCCTCTTTACAACTTTCCCAAGTGAGCAGTCAGGGCCATTTTGAGGGGGATGCAGGGCTTGGGGCAACCCCTTCCCCTAGAGGCCCAGGTGCGGGGCCCATGGCAGCCATCCCCCACCCCAGGCCCCACCCTGCTCCTGTACTACCCCTCCCCCCACAATGTGGCCCAGGGAATTATGGGGGGCCTGGTGTGGTGGAAGAAGAGCCATCCTCCCCCAGCAGCAAGTGCTGAGTGGCCTGGCTCTGCCCCAACATGTCACCCTCCGGCCTGCTGTGCCCCGTTTCTCCACGGCAACGGGAAGCAGAATGCCCTGAGGCCAAGGCACTTTGCTTCCCACCACTGTGGAGATGAGAGTGGGCGATCCCTGCTGCTGCTGTGCCAGGCCCCAGCCCCACATTATCTCATGGGTCCCATCCATGGAATGGCTGAGGCAGCCACCACGGGGGCCCCAAACCTTGGGGCCTAGGGTGGCCAACCTGAACCATCCTATGGATGAGACTGCTCTGTGGACAGTGACCATAAAGCTTCCCAAGCTTAATTCTCAGAGGTCTTTGAAGAGAGCTTCATTTCATCTGAAGAAAAAAACCGAAGGGTAGGATGCTATTACTGCCCCACTGGAGTCACTGGGGAGCTCTGTTTGGACATCCGTGGCAGATGTCCCAAAGATCTATGAACGGGATGAGGACAGGGGAAGCAACAGCCAGTTAACCACCTTGTGAATCGGTGTTGTTTATCGCAAGGAACAACGTAGTGTGTGGGTGAGGCAAGGTTTATTTTGCAGTCAGCATCACAATTACACTAAGTTGGTGCTTTTCCATCTGTTGTCCAATAAACTAAGTAAATAAACACCACAAAGGACACTCTGTTCTATGCATCTGAAAGTCACAATGGGAGAGTTGGGATGAAGGAAAAATGAAATACTGAACAAGGAGCCCAAACCATAAAACTCGGCTTTGTTTTCCATTTAGCAAAATAGTACAATTTGTTTCCCCCCTCTCATTTCTTTTATGGGGGTTTTAAGGTGACTTTTCCATTGTAGGTGGCTCCATTCATAAAATAATGTCTATGGCACAGGAAATCACTCTATTTTTCATGACCATATCCTCGGAATATGTGCTGTAGGCTAAAGGGGAAAATTATAATTCCTGATCCGCATTTCAGGATTCCTGCTATATACAGCACAGCTCCCACATCAATGGGAGAGCTGCATGTAGGGGGAGGGGGCCGGGATGGGGGGAATGCAAGTAGCTGCTGGGCAGATTGGCAAAGTGATTTTTGGTTTGGTTCCAGTTAAAGAAAGGCAGATATTAAAAGTCTTTAGCCAGCTGGGGTACTCCAGAGTTTGCAAAGAGGCTTGAATCCACCCAAAATCTGGACGGACCTTGAGCTGTGTTACAGTTTTTGCCAGGATCTGTGAATATATTTGCTGAATTTAAATGGAGAGTGATCCCATATTCACCACCAACAGCCCAGAAGCCAGAACAGACATATGCACATGCATGTATACACACACACACACACTCTGTGTTGCATTCACTAGAGTCTGATTGAGGGATAGACATTATAGGCCTATTCTTAGGGTCCCAGCTACGACAGTTACCTCAGAACCTCAACTTTCATTTTGGCCAAGAACAAGTTTTTTGGGCTCCCTGGCTTCAAAGAAAAGCTCAGCAATGTGAAGTGAATAGAACTAATGAAGTGATATTTGCCTGAGTCTGTAGAGAGCCTGAAACAATAGCTCGGAAAGGGGTAGACTGCTCCATGCAATTCAATGGGGTGTTAACTCTATGAGCTCATGCTCTGCAGTGGGGGGGACTAGCCCACACCATCCCCACCATAACAGAGGACTGTTTGTGGCAGGAATGGAAGAATGAAGTGAAGGCAGCTGACCTACTCATGCAGATATTCCCTGCTGCCTCCCCTTCCGTAAGCGCTAACATATCTACAATCACACCTTCACTTGTGCATTGACAAGGTGGGGAGAAGGAATTTACACGACTACCACTAAGGAAAAAGGATCCCATGCAGCCACCCCCAGTCCAAGGGGGGATAGAGTGAGGTGATGAATCAACCCTAGACTAAAACCTTGTCTAGAGTGAGGAATCATTCCTGTACTAGGCTTCGGCCAATCTACAAGCCCGATGCTGGTCTGGTGTCTTTCAGAGCAAACATATAAGCCTTCCAAGAACTTTGCTTGTTCTCACTCTCTCTCTCTCACACACACACACACACACTATATTGGGTACTGTCATGCTATGTGTCTTACGCCTCGTGCAATGAGGTTTACAGGATCGGTCGGAAAAGGCTTTCCTTGTCGACTGAGTCCCATCTAGACTACTGCTTTTTGCCGGCAAAGTGCCATGTGGGTAAAAAGCGGCAGCCATTTTTATTCAAATGTGAGGAATATTAAAATCCCTGCTTCATTTGCAATAGGCATGTGCCTAATCTCAGTTGGCAGAGGTGTGCAGTTTAGACACACCCACCCAGAGAGAGAGAGAGAGAGAGAGAGAGAGACTGATTATATTGGGTATTGTGATACTACGCCATTTACACACAACGGTACTCTATACTGTAATGCTACGTCTTCACTGGCATGATTTTCTGGAAATGCTTTTAACGGAAAAGTTTTGCGTTAAAAGTATTTTCGGAAAAAGGACATTTAGATTGGCAGGATACTTTTCCGGAAAAGCACTTTTTGCGGAAAAGCATCCATGGCCAATCTAGATGCGGTTTTCCGCAAAAAAAGCCCCAATCGTCATTTTCACGATCGGGGCTTTTTTGCGGAAAACACTACTGTGCTGTCTACACTGGCCCTTTTCCAGAACAGTTTTCCGGAAAAAGACTGTTGCCCGAATGGGAGCAGCATAGTTTTTCCGGAAAAGCACTGATGATTTTACATTAGATGTCAGTGCTTTTCTGGAAATTCAAGTGGCCAGTGTAGACAGCTGGCAAGTTTTTCTGGAAAAGCGGCTGATTTTCCAGAATGACTTGCCAGTGTAGACACAGTCTAAAGGTTTAAACATGTACTTAATTCTATGCCCAGGAACTATCTCTAACTTTGCTGAGGCTACCCACCCATGCAAAAACAAGCCAGGGCATAAGGTTTGGAAGCATTATAAGACATCTACCGACCCCGGAACCCTTTATTAACCCAACAGAGAAGGGATTTCGGAGGCATGTCCTCTAACTGCTAAGCAAGCCCTTGCAGAACAGCAAAATAAGGCCCCGATAATCCAATTATGTAGAATCCAGGGAGGTTCCTTAGAGCTGGGCAAATAGGGTCTGATCTTGTTCATGTTTAAAGTCCCACGATTTAAACAGTGCAGAATGAGATGATGGGGGGAGGTGAATATTCTATGTGAAAAAACTAAAAATCTGTTCATGAAACTTTTCTCTCTAAACCAAAGTGTGTGTGTGTGTGTGGGGGGGGGGGTCGCCAAACACTGCGTGTGGTGTATATAAAATATCTTAACAGTGTCGTTTGTCTAACATTAATCGAGAAATGTACCTGACCCGCCCCCCGGCTGTTTCTACCCTCTCTGTCTGCGCTTCGGCTTCCGAATCCGTTCACACGGTCTTAGGACGCAGTTTCTATCCCGCTATGCGCTAGCTTCCCTGGGTATCTCCTGGTCGCTGCTCGGGTTGCAGCTATCTCTGCCCTGTCCAAACTAACCAGCAAACCCACGTGGGTGATTAATTCTTGTGTGCCGATCGTGAGGATCTCCCTCCCCCACGCTTGTTTAGATGGAAGGGACATTTGCTTTTAAAAAAGAAAGGTTAGAAAGTGACCGCGGGGGAACCGCTCCACACCCCGCATCTGAGAACTGGGCGTTTGATTCGCAGGGGTGATTGCTTCTAAACCTGCCGGTTCTTCCCCTCCCCCCCCGCAGATCAGTGACTTGGAAACACACGTGTCTCCAGTTTTAAAACCCACCCGATATTTTTCGGGGGGCATAATTTACGATTAATTCATTTCTCCCTGTAGATATTTCCGTTTCGATTTGTGAGGCTATCGCCGCGGGTTGGTTTGTTTGCCAGTTCCTAACCGAAGCGGTGTCACCGAGGCCGGTGTATAGACAGAAAGTGCAACTCTCCGTTTTTGCGATCGTTGCAGTTTCTGTCATGCTGCACCGGTGTACCTCCCACAATCTGGGGGGGTTCCCAGGCAGACCTGCTCATTAGCCCTGTGGCCGAAATGTAGCCTTTGAACTCTTCCCCGAGCGGCTAGAGAGAGGGGCTGTTGCAAAGTCTGGTGCAGTGGTTCTGAGCGCCGCTCGTGATCCGGAGTCTCAAATCTCCCCCCACCGCACGGACCAGAACATGAATCGAGCCCATCCATTTCTAGGCAGGTGTGTCCCCGCCCCCTAAATTGCCAACGAGTTTTAATCAACCGAGGGCAGATAACCCTCAAACGCTGTTAATTTCCAACTCATCATCCAATCCAGATGCTGGAGCGATGTGAACAAACACCGGGCCCAACGGCCCTAGGAAAAATCAAACAAACAAGCATGAAGCGATTTCAGATCTCGCCTCACCTCGCCCAGGACCCGCAGCGAGCTGCCCATCTTCCCAGAGAGAAAAAGAGAAAGGGGGGAGGGAATGTAAATAGAGGTAATGTGGACCACGTGTTTGCAACTGGATCGCTTTGCAGCCAGGCGTCCTGACAGAAAGCCCGCACGCAGACACATTTACCCCGAGGGAGACGAATTGCATCTGGTTTCGCATGGTGCTCGTCCATCTCGGGCTACCTCCTGCAGCCATGCTAACGTTCGGAGCTGGCTCGCAAATGGAACGCAAATGGAACGCTGCGGCATTGTCGTGGAACGTTGCTACACTTCGCACAGGTGGAAACGAAGCTACTCACGGGGTGATCAGCTGTGAGGCTCGAAAAGAAAACACCCACCCGCACCCCTGGCAAGCAGGGCGGCATCACACGGCGTGATTTCCTCTCCCCTTGGACGCAAACCTGGCTGGACGGGAAACAGACGTTCGGGCCTTTACAAACTTCACTCAAATCAGGGCAGCTCAGAGAAGTGATGACCCACGCCTGAAAAAGAATGGTGCCCCCTCCCTCCCTCCCTCCCTCACACCGCTCGAGTGCCTCGTTTACCCCCTTCGCCCTCGTGTATTTACTTGAAGTGCTAATAATGTAGCAGCGTTGCCCTTTATTTGTCTTGCAGCCTCGCAGTGGGACGATCCCAGAACCCTGACACTGAATTATTGCCCCTAAGCAGCAGTGGCATTTAAATCAGTGAGAATAAAATCGAAGCGGCCTCGGTCCCAGTAAAGACCTTATTTTGCTTGCGCAGAAGCATTGGGAGACTCCCTCTGCCTCGATTTCACTGGGCTGCTTCTTGTAGAACAGAAGTTTCGGCTCCGATCACAGGCTGCGCGCTGACTTATGAATGTTCTACAGTTTTCGAACATCTCTCACGTCCTTCGTGCCTCGATCGCTGTCTTTTTAAGGAGCCCAGCAGCCCCTTTTATCATGGGATCACATGGCGGCATTTTGAGCAGCTAATGGCTTGCAGATGGTCAGGCAGAAACTTAAAATTCAGTCGATCGGTTGGCATTTACATAGAAACGTGCAAAACTAAGAGAGGCGGAGGTACGGAGGAAGATGTCTTGAAACATAAAAGCTGAAACGAGGCAGAAAGGAAAAAACCAGGATCTCTGCTCAGAATTCACAAACTGTTTGGCTTCCTGAGAAAGACAGAGTTTAATTTGTCACATTCCATTTCCTGGCCACTGCTAATAGACACAAATGATTGGAAAACCTTGAAGTAAAGGTTTTTTTTTTTTAAGTATATAAAATCACCAAATAAAAAAGTCCAATAAAGCATTCCATTCTGGGAAGTCTGGAGGATGAGTTGCTATTGAAATGTTGTTTAGGTTTTAATTAAAAAATTCCACCTTATTTTATCAAAATAAAATTAGCTTCAAGAGCAAGGCCCAAGTTGTTTTTGTTTTATATGATGCATTAGGCCTTGCAAATAGAATTGGGCAGGAATACAATAGAGCTTGGAATGTGGAGGCTATTTGAGGGTAATCTGTCCTCAGCCCCATCCTCTTTCCAGTTGTACTTTCTTATTGTATTATCTTAATGGGGAAGGATCGTTCATCCAGGTTTTCAATGGGAATAAGTTAGCCCAATTGTAATTACAGTAGCAGACTGACCAAGGCCCTAGGACCAACAAATAATGAAAATACGATTTCTGCTCCCATAGTTATCCCACGTGAGGGGAAAACACTGTATTTAACTTGGGTTTACTTTAAGGCAATTCATACATGAGAAATCTTGCAATGTATTGATTGCATGTGACAAGAGCTACTTAATACCCAGCTATTTCATTATTTGTGAGTTAGCATTCGAAAGTCTTAATGAACTTATTTAGCTCAGTGTTTCTCAACCAGTGGTACGAGTACCCTTAGGGGTACTCCAGAGCAGTTTGGGGGGTATGTCAATGCAACTAAAATTTGGAGAAAACTGAATTTTTGTTTTAAAATGTACAGCATTTTATTTTTGTACTTTTTACACCCAAAAATGTCATCACCCACCCAGCTACAATTAAGTTGTTTAAACAAATGTGTTGCAATGGTAGAAAACAAACTGTGTGTCTGAAAATTGTAGGTACTGGGGGTACTTATACATTTTTTTAAAGGGGGTACTTTTTTTAAAAAAGGTTGCGAAACACTGGTTTAGCTACCCTTATTAGTAGCAATGCTATGTACTCTATTTTCTTCTTCTTCAGAATATACACCTCTCCTGGCATAATTAGGTCTTGGGGATCAAGTGTAGGACAATCATTTAAATGAAGTGTGTATCTATGTATTAATTTAGAAATGTGCATACATTATATATAGATACACACTTTGTTTAATGATGGTCTTATGCTTGATTCCAAAAGACTAATTTTGCCACAAGAAATTTGTCACAAGAATTTGTCAAGCCCTGTGTGTGCGTGTGTGTATGTATATATATATATATATATATATATATATATATATACATACACACACACACACACACACACACAGGGCTCGACAAATCGCTCTGTGTGCCCCATTCACCGGCACTACGCGCATGCACAGTGCCGGTCTGGCACGGTGCAGGGCTGGCAAGTAGCTCTTGCCACAGTTTGTCGAGCCCTGTGTGTGTGTGTGTGTGTGTATATATAGATAGAGAGAGAGAGAATTTGTTTATTTGATTAATAACTCCTGTTAAATGGTAAGAACTAGGACCCACACAATTGGTATACACCTTCCTTTCATCATAACTTCAGCAACATAAGGGTTTGGTTGTGCCAGGAAAATGGGATGTGCCTGGAATGGGACTGAGTCTCATAAAACCAAACAGAAAAGAGACAGACTCACCAGATCAGGTATAGTCCTCAAAATTGACACAACTGAGTAAATGTTGAAAGAGACTGAACCAAGGTGAGACAGAAAAAAATAAGATGAACTTGGAATAGGATTGCTTGTCACTAAACTTTACAGAAAAGAGATAAAATGGAGATATTTGGAGGAGTGCTCTGTTTTGGGACTACTGGGCAAAGCCAAGTCCATCTATCTGCTAGTATGCACATATAGCCCTGGTGTACACTAGGAATTTATTTCAAAATACCTCCCACCCTCCACACATACACAAGGTCAAATTTATAACTGGAGTGTCCACACTACCAAGCCCATTATTTTGAAATAAAAAGTCGTGCAATTCAAAATCTGTACACCTGCTTTCCTCAAGAGTAACACTAATTCCACAATGGTTATTTCAAAATAATGTGTGTGTGAATGCTCCAGTGTCACTATTTCAAAATACTCCTCAGCGTAATTGAAACTAATTACTCCCCGGTGCTTCCTGGGGCTCTACGTCCGAGGTAGCACATCCACTTTAATGGAGCCTGCCTTGCACTAATTTCTAGGCTTCCCCTTAGGGTGGATGTGCTAGTTCAAATATGTTAAATTGGGAGTTATATTGAATTGACTAATTTCTAAATAGTTTCCCAGTGTAGACATGGCCGTAAAGTTAAGTGCTTTTTGTTTTTTACCATTCACATGTATAGAATCACACGTTAGTATGTACACACAGCATCTATCAGTGACCACACAGAATCATACAGACGGACACAGAGATCAGATCTTTATGGGGCAGGAAATTCTGAGCTCATTTAAGTCTCCTAATCTTGATCACAACACAACTTACCCACAGGATATGGGTGCTTGCAAGAAGAAGAAAAAAATCTAACTTGCCAAACCAGGCCTTCTAGTGAAACAGAGAAACAGCATCACCATAATTATCTGTGATGTCCCTTCCTTTCAAGATAGCAGCAAAAGACCCTCTTTCAGCAATTCATGGTAGTTTTAGATCACAAATGTGCAGAGCAGTTAGCCCAAACATTTGCCTTCTTTGGCTTTTTGGTAGCGTGAAGAAATAAACCAGCCACAATGCTTGCTCCCAAAGAACTTTCCTTTTCCCCCTTTGCAATTCAGGCGGCTCTCTTCTCGCAGGTTTTCCCTTGCGTGTATAATCTCCATTTCCCCTCAAAGTGTGTTATTTGGTTTTGGAATTATATCTATTTATCCAGAGTGGAAGTTGCACAAAGGTTGTGTTTATGCGAGAAAATTGTATCACTGACAAACGCTGATTGGCATGCGGAGGCTGGGAGGGAAAACTGCAGAGGACGTTTTCATCAGCTTGGAATAACACAATGATTGTATTTTCAGCAGAGCTAATTGATCACATACTTCGGCGCGCTCTGATAGCTGTTTGCACAAAAGACGGCTTCCCAGATGCAGCCCACAAGAGCTTGGAATAAGAAAACACATTGCAGCAAACGTAATAATCATAATAATGGATGATCATGGATTATCCATTGAATTAAAATTCTAGGGGCTAGTTCTCTTGTACCCTAACCCCTTTAAATCTCTCTAACAGTATAAAAAGGTCTTGGAGAGGATGCAAATGACAGGCACTTCCTCAGCATCAGGGAGGCGTAAATGGGCGATCGTGTAAATAAGAATCAGGCCTTTAATCTAGCCTCTCAATGTCATGGGAATCAAACAAGATTAATATACTATTTAGTTGTTTTCCAGTTGCACAGTGTATGCAGTGTCCATTCAATTTTGTTTGGAAATAGTTCCTTGTTATAAGAAACTTCAGATAGCTCAGTGGTAGGGCTCAGCCACATAGGAGCAAAGAAGGAAAAATGGGCCATTTACAAGGAAAGATATTATCTATTGCCTCACTGTTCTCTGCTGAGTTGCGCTTCAAAACCAAAAATAAACAAATGCACCAGAAATGTTTTAATGTGGTGCCTGTGTGAAAATCAGCAATCCTTTATAGGAAAAGACAGATCTCCTTTCTAATTGAGATTAGCATTTCTGGACATATTTAATTGTAATGTGACTATCCACAGCAAGAACAAAGCACAGAAACCAAGCGGTCTGTGCTTTTCACAGGCTTACATCCTTCTATATACAGTTTCTGCCTGTATATGAGATCTAAAAATGCAGACGAGACATAGTTTCATTAAAAATCAACACAACAAAGAAACAAAACCATACACACATTCACACGTAGACACAATTACACACACAACCTGGAGTGTGTGAAACAAAAACATTTATTTTGGATATATAATATATCTCTCACCAGCCTTGTTTCCTGATTTTGTATGTGCAAAGATTCTGTCAGTCTAAAAAAATTAAAGCACTATGTTAGTTTATTATATGTTCCCAATTCCATGTCTATTCTTGCCTCTCAGAAAGTCTAAATCTGTCACATGTACTCCAGAGGGACGTGTTTGATTTTGCACTTTGTTGCATGTCATCTGCTACTGTGTTTAAAGACCCTTCTTTTGCACAACGGATCAGAATCTGATAATATTTCTCTTTGCAAAGTCAACATTCTATCAGTGTTTCGAATTCAATTATGCAGCAGTCTCTCTGTGGTATGCAAGCACTATATTTAGGTTATATTAAATTATGTTTTAATAACATCCACTGGCTGTTTTTTAATCTACCTCCGCCTTTAAAATTCTTAGTGTCTTTAAGGGGGGGATGCAGGGGGGATAGTTTATTAATGCACCACATTCAGAATTGTTTTTTAATTGGAAACATTTTGCAGCGAAGACCATTAATAAAACTCAATTCCAAATCCAACTGCTATGTGTATGTTATTTTTACTCTGCAGTCAAACACTTTTATTAGATTTAAAACTTTCACTGTTCTTTTTTATCTCTAGCACTGTAATGTTCTTCAATAAAAAAAAAAAGGCCAGTGACTCCAAAGTCTGGCAAAATAATATACTCTTTTGGATGTCTGTGTATGTTGCCAATTAGTTTTGCTGTAAATACAGACCTCCATCCATCATCAGTCTCTGGGTGGCTATAAGAGATCTAATTTGTTTCAGATGCCTCATGGTTTCTGAGCTATTCACCAACTCTGCTGACCTGCTGTGAAGACCAAAAGCTACAGAAGGATGACTGACAAGGGAAACTCAGAAAAAGACCCTTATCTGCTTAGGGGCTGATCCTGCCTCACCAAGTGAGAAACAGAGGCCATTACAAGGGTCTCTCCTCCCCCACCTCTTTGCCCGCCCCAATCTTTTCAGAAGCTTGCAGGTTTAGAAAGAATCTCAAAGGCATAAGACTCACATTAGGGAGGCTGTGACAAGGTAATGGAAAACTCTCCTCCCCAATCCGTTCTCCCACCTTCCCTCTCCTCCTTTTACAAGGCAGGCTTAAAACCTTCAGTTCCCTAGGAATTTTATGAATGCCTGAGACAAGCCAAAATAAACTCGTAAAGAAAAAGTTTCAAAAAGAGGTCACAGACCTGTACAGCAAGTGTTAACCAGTAAATATCAACTCCTAAGCTAGAAAAGGTTTGGTGAAAATCTTGTGGCTGTCCACAACATGGCAACACTTTCTTTTGTGTATCTAAAGCGCAAGATTTTTCCCAAAGGTATTCCCTCCCTCGAATCCCAGCATAATTGAATAGGAGATATAGTACAAATATTGTCATTGACTTGAAAGAACGACCTTGCTTTCAACTTTCTTTGCATAAATAAAAACTTCAGTGGGGGAGCCGAGTTAGTCTGTAACAAGAAAAACTTTAAAAACAACTAGTCTAGTAGCACCTTAAAGACTAAACAAAACATGTAGATGGTATCACGAGCTTTCATGGGCACAACCCACTTCTTCTGTCATCATCTACATGTTTAATTTGCATAAATAATCAGGCTACAGTAAGACACCTAAATCCACATTAGGACACCTAAAGGGAATTCAGCATCTCTGGGGACAGAGGGGGTAGGAGGGAAAGTAGCTTCTTTTTTAGGGCTTGATCAGGCTAAGCTGTCTAAGGTCCTGATCAGAGCCGGTCAAAAATATTCCATCTTCATTATTTTTGACAGAAAATTGGATTTTCAATGACATGAACTTTTGGTGAAAAGAAAATCTGCTTTTCTGAGGAAAAATGTGATTATTCATAAAAAATGGATACCTCAGAAACAAAGTTTTTGGTTTTCTGCTGAAAATGGAAATATTTTGATTCTGAGACATTTCATAGTGCCTCATGGGAATTTTGCCCCAGGGCTAGAAGAGACCTCAGGAGGTCATTGAGTCCCGTCCCCTGCCCAAGGCAGGACCAATCCCAACTAAATCATCCCAGCCAGGGCTTTGTCAAGCTGGGCCTTAAAAACCTCTAGGGATGGAGATTCCACCCCCGCCCTAGGGAACCCATCCCAGGGCTTCACCACCCTCCTAGTGAAATAGTTTTTCCTAATATCCAATCTAGATCTCCCCCTCTGTAACTTGAGACCATTGCTCCTTGTTCTGCCATCCATCACTACTGTGAACAGCCTCTCTCCATCCTCTCTGGAACCTCCCTTCAGGAAGTTGAAGGCTGCTTTCAAATCCCCCCTCACTCTTCTCTTCTGCAGACTAAACAAACCCAAATCCCTCATAGGTCATGTGCTCCAGCCCCCTAATCATTTTGGTCGCCCTCTGCTGGACCCTCTCCAATGAGTCCACATCCTTTCTATAGTGAGCGGCTAGTGGTGGGTAGGGGAGGGCAATGAACATCCTTCCTGCCCCTCCTTGGTTGCTCATGTTCTCTTTCTGCTCTATGGACTAGGCTCTCCAGCAGGACTTCATTTCCCATGATGCACTGTACCCCATCGGACTCCCATGATGCACAACCTCCGTGATACATGGTACCTCATGAGAGATGTCGTCTGAACAGACAGTGTGAACTACAGAGACTGGGAGCATGGGGCACCTTAGCTGCAAGTCTCCTAAGGTGCCACGGTAGCAGTTATAAATCAAACTATTTTGTTTTTAGAAGAAAATATTTGGTGGTTTGATTTTTAACCCGTTCCAGCCCTATCCAACAAATCATTTCAGCATGGGTTAACTTCAGGAGTGAATAGTCAAGATACCTGCATGCCTGATACGGAGATCTGGTCTCATACTCTTCCTACCAGGCTCACCGTACCTCCTGGTACACTTTCCGATTGTTAAACAACCGCTTCTTCAGACCTGCCATGTTCTACAGTACCTGCCTGCAACAGGCTTAGTAGCACTAATGGAAGCTGCTGTGAATTTGGCTCACACAGTGCAGACGCCTCACTGAAGCTGCTGCCGGAACCCTTTCTGAAGCAGATCCATTTTCGTCTTGACCACCTGCTCCTGCAAAGTGGCTCCAAGTGCCCTTTTGATTGCCAGTTGCACCTGCTCTGTTTCAGAGGTACCTACTCCAGCCCTGCTGATGGGATGGAGCAAAGGGTACAGTCGCCCTTGGGCCCGGCGATTCAGCAGCCGCAGCAGTGGCCAGAGGCCTGGGCGCTTTAAATCACCACTTGTCCAGGGGGCATTGAGGGCTGAATAGGGATTCACCACTCTCTGAGCAACAGGGAGGGCTGGCTGTCCCCGGCTCCACCCCCTTCTGCTTGAGGCCATGCCCCTTTTGGGATCATGGAACTAAGGCCCTCCACCTTCCCCAGATGCCTGCAGAAGCTGTCAGCACTCCTGGCCTAGACTTCATCGGAACCATTGCCAATAGAGTGTTGCAGTACAGCCTGATCCTGCAGGAGGCTGAGTACCTCTGACAAGGTGCTCGGCACACACAACTCCAGCCACAGTCCATGGGAGTGAAGGGTATTTGGCACATTGCATGGTCCTGTCTTGTGGTCAAAGCATTGGTCTGGGTCTAGAGATCTGCGTGCAGCTGCTGGCTGCTTTGCACACTTCCTCCGTAACCTTGGAGCAAGGCACTTACAGAGTCGATGGACCTATTCTGAGGACCACTGAAGTCCACGTAAAATCTCTCCCTGAATGTCCGAGGCCCTCAGTGCATTAACTCCATGTCTGGACGATTTAGATTCTAATCCTTCATTTCCATACCTCATGGCTTTTCTGGTCTATTTGGATTGTAAACACTTCAAGGCAGGGACTGTCTCATTGTTCGTTTGTACAGCTCCGAGCACAATTGGGTCCCAAGCTCAGCTGCAGAGTCTAGCTGCTACAAATATTCAGATTTGTTGGAGACATTATAATATTGCATAATGTGCTCAAAAAACTATAATGTTCTTTAGAAAAACACTGGGTACATTTTTAAAAAGTGCTTAAGAAATTTAGGATCCATTTTCAAAGTGACTTAGGTGTAAACACCTTTTAAAGTCTAGCCCTATCTGCATCTTCACGCACCTAGATACCTCATAAAATCTGGCAGCTCTCTCAGGCTACGTTTAGACTGCAAGCTTCTTTCGGAAGAAGCTTTAAAGGAAGAGATCTTCCGAAAAAACTTCTTCCGAAAGAGAGCGTCCACACGGCAAAAGTGCATCAAAAAAGCGATCTGATTTTTTGAAAGATTGCGTCCACACTGAATGGACGCTATCTCGCATTTAAGCTGTGATTACTATGGACGGAGTGGCCACCAGGGCACCTGTGCTTTTTCTTCTTTCCTCTTCTTTCGAAATAACTCCCTCTTCCCCGTCCATACACGTCTTTTTTCGAAAGAACTCTTTTGGAAAATGGCTTCTTCCTCATAGAAAGAGGTTTAACAATGTCGGAAAAACACCCGTTCTTTCAATTTTTTTCCGAAAGAACGCGATTGCAGTCTGAATGTAAGTGAAGGTTTCCCAAAAAACTCTGCAGTGTAGACATACCCTCGTTGACCTTCACCCTCTAGGTCTACACTAGACTTGGAAGGTCGGCTTAAGGTATGCAACTCCTGCTACATAGAATGCATAGCTGGAGTTGACTTACTTTAAGTGGAGCTTAATGGCATCCACATAGCTTCCCTGCAAAGAGTACAGGTACCGGTTGGAGATGCCCTCAGCAGTCGATTTACAGGTCTACTGGACCCACTAAATCAAATGCCAAAACATCAATCTCCGCGAGTGAAGACATGCTCACAGCCACTTAGGTTTCTAAATATCCTAGTCACTTTTGAAAATAAGATGAAGGCACATATGTCACTTAGTCATGTAATCCATGACCTCTCTTCAAAATTAACATCACCAGTTCAGCATTCACTGAAGGGAAAAGAGAGGAAAAATATGACCCTCGTCCATCACATTGCATGCTTAGTTTTCATCATGTTCGGAGGAAATTGCTTTTACTCAGAGCCATATGTGGAGCATCAATAAATGCACATTCTGTAACACGGGGAGTTGTGCAAGTGAGATTACAATGCTAGCAATTTATAGCAGCTGCATAAGTAGCCCCTCTTTCCACACATTATTCTGTCAACATTGTATTTTCCTTGGAAAAACACCTACAGTAGTTCAAATCTCTTTACTGAAAACAAATCTACTACAGGTGCTTTTGAGTTCATCCATGGGATATGAGAGGGTTGAATGTCCCCAAGAAAGGGAAATTTATGTCGGTAATGACTAATTGATTTGCTTGGCTTTAAAATCCCCAATGTATTTTCACTTTCCCTCCTCCTCTTTTACAACTCTAGTAAAAGAAGCTACATCATATATTGTGTCGTATGCAGGTTTGTTCTGGAAATCCTTACTTTTTGAAAAGTGTTTATGTTTTCCCTCATTTCCTTCGACTATCCCTTATAAAAGGGCTCGTTTTTACAGTCAGGCAATAGGCTAAAGGTGAGCAGTACAGAAAAATGTGTGTTTGGAAAATACATTCTGAAATAAAGGTAGAACCCAAAGCCTAGTCTTTGTGGCTAGAAATGAGACACACACTTTGCATACTCATTTGGACTAAATGTAATACATTACAGCAAAACACCGGTAGCTAAGGTTGCAGGTCACTTTCTGTATAAAGCTGACCATTCTTTGTCTCTAAAATCCACATGGTTGCTCACATTGTTTTAAAACTTGCTGTGCCTCCAGGGGTGCAAAGTAAGAAATTTGAGGTCATTTGAATCACCGTGTCCCGAGATTAGGCCTCCTAAAAATCAGCAGGGTCTCCTGGCATATTTTGCACACACAGATTCTTAGCTCTGAAGGGCAGAAAGCACTTCTTTGATCAGTTAGTCTGACCCATAGCAGGCTAGAGAACTCCCTCAAAATAATTCCTAGAGCATGACTTCTAGAAAAAGATTCAATCTTGCTTTTAAAATGGTCAGTGATGGAAATCCACCCTTGGTAAGTTGTACCAATGGTTAATTACTCTCACTATAAACACATACACCTTATTTCCAGTCTTCATGGCTACGTCTACACTGGCATGATTTTCCGAAAATGCTTTTAACGGAAAAGTTTTCTGTTAAAAGCATTTTCGGAAAAGAGCGTCTAGATTGGCAGGATGCTTTTCCGCAAAAGCACTTTTTGTGGAAAAGCGTCTGTGGCCAATCTAGACGTGCTTTTCTGCAAAAAAGCCCCGATCGCCATTTTCGCGATTGGGGCTTTTTTGTGGAAAACAGTACTGTGCTGTCTACACTGGCCCTTTTGTGCAAAAGTCTTTCGGAAAAAGACTTTTGCCCGAACGGGAGCAGCAAAGTATTTCCAGAAAAGCACTGACGATCTTACATGAGATCGTCAGTGCTTTTCCGGAAATTCAAGCGGCCAGTGTAGACAGCTGGCAAGTTTTTCCGGAAAAGCCAGTCTAGACACAGCCCATTTGTCTAGCTTCAACTTCCAGCCACTGGATCATCTAATACTTTGTTCTGCTGGCTGAAGGAGCCCAAATATTTCCTAACATTCTGCATGTTGGTATTTATAGACTGTGATCATGTCACCCCTTTAACTTCTCCCTGTTAGCCTAAATAGAGTTCCTTAAGGCTACCATCGTAAAATATGTTGTCTAATCCTTTAATCATTTTTGTGGTTCTTCTTTGAACCCTCACATTTATTAGCATGCTTCTTAAATTGTAGGCACCAGAACTGGACGCTGGATTCCAGTGCAGCGCCAAATACAGGGGTAAAATAACATCCCCACTCTTACTCAAGATTCTCCTGTGTATGTATCCCAGGACTACATTATCCCTTTTGGTCAAAGCATTGTACAGTGAGCGTATATTCTGCTGATCACCCAACATGCTCTTCACTCTTTCAAGTCATTGGCTCCCAGGATCCTCACTGCTTGTCCTATACGGAAGACCTACAGCCTTTTGTTCCTAGATGCATGCACTTACATTTAGCCACATTAAAATGCAAACAGTTTTGCATTTTGGATCCAAATAGATTTGGATCCAAATCACCTGTCCTCTTCATTACTCACTAATCTCCAAATTTTGGGTCATTTGCAAACTTTATCAGGGAAAAAAAATATTTTCTTCCAGGTCATGGATAAAAATGTTAAATCGTATAGGGCCAAGAGCCAGCCCCTGTGAGACCCCACTAGAAACGCACCCATTTACAAATATACTTTATCAGTTTGTCACATTTTAATCCATTTGGTTTGTGTCATAGTAATTTTATATCTTTCTAATTTGTTAATCAAAATGTCATGCAGTACCGAGTCAAACGCTTCACACTTAAGAATATTACTTCAACATAATTAGCTTTATTAACCAAACATGTGTTCTCATAAAAAAATATAACTTACTTTAAATGGATTGATTTTTAATTTAATTTTAATTAGGATTCATTATATTACCCTCCTTTAATTCTTAATTCCTCAAGTCTCACATCAGGCACTCCATTATCTGGCCCAGGATCAACATCTGACTGACAGGCCAGGACATCCTGTTTATCCATTTCAAACATGGTACCGTATTAGCTTTTTTTTCAGACTTCTGGAATTTCCTTGGTTGAAAAAATCAACAGTAATGAGCCCCTTAGCCATCTTTTTTAGATGCAAGTTACCACATCTGCTCATTTAAAAATGTCTCACTTCAGTATCTGCTATTTAACTTTCTGCCGAAATTCTAGTGGAATGGAAAGAGTCATCATAAAATATCATCTGTTTTTTCTCCAAGGGCAGAACAGAAATAGTTATTGGACATGTCTGCCTTTTCTGCATTATTATTGATAATTCTACTATTTTCAGCTAGTAATGATGTAATACCATGGCTAGGATTCTTTTTATTCCTACTATACTTAAAAAACTCTTTCATATTATCCTTAACTCTACTGGACGTAGGTTTCTCTGTGTGCCTCTTTGCTTCCCTTTTTGGTTCTCTACAAGTTCTAACTTCTGACCTATATTCATTATTCTCAGCTTTCTATTTATTCCATTTGTTTATACATATAAAAATAAATAACTTTATAGTTAACTTGCCTCAAACATGTCCTTTTTTCTTTGATTGTGGGCTGCGGCTTTATGAGCATTTAATAAAGTTTTCTTAAACAATTCCTAATTATCATTCATATTTTACTGATTACATTTTTCCTCCATCTCTCTTTCTGTGTGTGTCTCTCTCTCTCTCTCTCTTTTGAGCTTTGCAAAATTGGCCTTCTAGAAAGGACATGGAATCTATATCACTGGTCTGGACTGTATTCTGTTTGCACATTAAAAACTATGATCAAGTCATGATCACTTGTATCTAAGTGATCATTATGTTTAAGTTCTATGACCAGTTCCTCTTTATCTGTCAAAATGTATCCAATATAAAATTTACCAGTGTTGACTTTTTGGGTCAGGAAGATGCAATCTATAATTTTTAGAAACCTCAAAGTTGTTTTACTGCAGGTATCACCAGATCTCTGCCATATGTCATTCAGATTGAAGTCTCCCATGACATGATAGATAGTTGTACAAGAAACTAATCATCCTGTTTCCCTAATTTGAATCGGTGGCCTATAACAAACAACCCCATCTTGAGATTTATCTCTTAGGACATTGATCCATACACTTTCAAGATAATTTTATTCCAGGTTATCAGTGACTGAGAAATTAGTAACACTATTTTTGACATGGAGTACAACTCCCTCTCTCCTTCTGCCCACTTGGGCCTTCCTAAAAATTCCAGTCATGGGGTTCATCCCACCAAGGTTTCTTTAATAGCATACATGTTATCTAGTTGATAATAAATGATCAATTCCAATTCCTTTGTTTCTTAGGCATTCTTCTAGCATTGGTGTAAAGGCATAACATAATTTCTTTGCTTCACGTCCTTGGGCTCCTTGTTAAACTTGTTCTTATCACCTCAGTTTTGTGCTGCCTTCGTAATTTGCTTAACACCATCCTGACTATTCTAACCTGCATGTCCCCAAGAAGGTTGGTCCTCTTTCTATTGAGGTGAAGGGCATCCAGATGATACAGTCTCCTCTTCTCATAGAAGTTGAACCTATGATGTTCCACAGAATCAAAACCTTCCACTCCACCTAGCCAGCATTTCTCTTCCAGAATTTTCTGCCTTCTCTCTTTTGCTCATGGACAGGAAGGATCTCAGAGAAAATCACTTGGTATCAGTGTACTGAACTCAACATTCTGGAAGGGCATAAGGTACCTATGGACAACCTTAATTCTTCCCTAATGAAGATTTTGGGTAATATATATATATATATATCAGACAGTGCTTTATATCATCAAGACTTTTAATAATTTATGTAGACGGAGCTTGGTCCTGCCTTGAGGGCGGGGGGCTGGACTCGATGACCTCTTGAGGTCCCTTCCAGTCCTATTATTCTATGATTCTATGATTCTATTTGTTGAATTTAATAATTCAACAACCAGACTCCAATTTCTAAAGCTATACTCAACTAACATCATAGTTAACTGACTAAGGTAGAGGAGTGGAACTTAGAAAGTCCTGTGTTCTGTTCCCAGCACTTCCATGTATGTACAGCCTGCTGTATAGCTTTGGGTAAGTTGTTTTTTTCCCAGTGCCTCAGTTTCCATATTGTTCAAATGGGAATAATGTTATTTTTACCCTCATTTGCACATTGTTTTGAGACTGACAGATGAAAAGCCCTTTGTAACAGTGTGGTCTATCAATAACTGAGCATTTAAAGACCTGCAGCCACCAACAGTTGTTATTAATTATTAATACTTCGTTTTTAGTGAAAATTAATGGAAATATTTGGGTAGCCCCTAAACACCCCAGTCAGGAGTATCCAGAAAACTATTGTACCGGGGACTGTGCAACCATAGCTAAAGAAACAACCCCAGCCTTAGAGGCTGCGTCTAGACTGGCAAGATTTTCTGCTGCTTTTGCGGAAAAACTTGCCAACTGTCCACACTGGCCGTTTGAATTTCCACAAGAACACTGATGATCTCATGTAAGATCATCAGTGTTCTTGCGGAAATACTGTGCTGCTCCCGTTCGGGCAAAAGCCCTCTCGGCAAATGCTTTTGCACAAGAGGGCCAGTGTAGACAACGCGGTATTGTTTTGCGCAAAAAAGCCCCGATGGCGAAAATGGCGATCGGGGCTTTCTTGCGCAAAACCGCGTCTAGATTGGCATGGATGCTTTTCCGCAAAAAGTGCTTTTGCGGAAAAGAGTCCATGCCAATCTAGACGCTCTTTTCCGCAAATGCTTTTAACGGAAAAGTTTTCCGTTAAAAGCATTTGTGGAAAATCATGCCAGTCTAGACATAGCCAGAGAGTTTGTATTCTTAAAAAAAAAAAAAAAAAAAAAAAAAAAAGCTATTGCTTTTAGATTCACCTTTTCATGTGCTCTCTCACAGTGAGGTCAGTCTCCTTGCAAAAGTGCTCCTGATAAACTATTACCCCGTTTTAATCATAGATGAGCATAGGAAATATACAGGTAACTTAGGGTACATCAGCGTTATTTCGGAATAACTGATGGTATTCCACAGTCCACGTCTACGCAGCAAGCAGTTATTTTGACAGAATGTCCAAATAATGTCAAGCTGGAGGACTTCTTCCTCCGATCCCTGTAATCCTCATTGTACGAGGAGTAAGGGAAGTCAGAGGAAGAGGGCTCTAACTCAGACTTCCTGCTGTGTAGACAGTGCCACAAGCCAAAATAAACTATTTCGACTTAAGCTACACAATTGACGTAGCTCAAGTTGCGTAGCTTATTTCGCCTTTAGCCCTGCTGTGTGGACATACCCTTAGTGGCCACCAGTATTACTTTAAATTACAATGAGTAAAGGAGAATGTAGTCCAAAGAACACAAGGTATCCATATGTCTCCATATGTGTCCACACAGGCTCCTGTGCAAAATTTATAGCTACCCCGTGGAATAAGGAACCTGGCTCACAGTCTGACAAATGCTGTAGAGGTTACAGAATTGATGGTTCCCCATTTCCTCCTGTGGTCTTATTGTCAAAATCTTCTGGGACATGCTCTGTACTAAAAATCAATTAACTTTCCCAAGGACTGCTCCCCCTGAACTCTCAGACCCCATCCACCCAAGTTATTATCCTCAGGCCACGTGAACTTTGGCAAACTAAACATTGGCATGTAGCGCGCAGCTCTGGAAGTTATTATCTCAGGAAACTTGCAGGGTCCAGCAAGTTTGGGATGCTGCTTCAGCTGTGAAATACAAACCGGCTTTCTGATTTTGCAGTGCATGGCTTTTGCACACCTGTGATCTCTGCCTCGTGAATCCACGTGACAGAAAAGGCACGTCCTTTGGCTTCTCAGTCTTAAAAAAGATCAATGCAATGATTTTTCAGAATCCATATTCAAGCATCTGAACACATTGTAGTATCTTAAATAAAAAGGGCAGCTCCGAAATGTTTTGCACGGTTGATAGAGATGCAAGGGGCTGGATTTTAGCTTTCTGGGGGCATAATGCTGTGCCCGACATAAGAGTAAGGAGAGGGAGGTTGGGGGCAGGAGGAAAGGGAAGATGGCATGGCTGAGCAGAGCTCTGTGGTGTCTGATCCACCACAGAGATAAAGACCTTACAACAGACCTCGACACAGGCAGGAAGGACCTCACCTCAGTGGTGTAAGTTAGGGCTGGTCCCAGCATGTCTCACGGGCACCAGGGTCAGGTGGCTTTGCATCCAGGAGCTAGTGGAGATGCAGAAATGTTACAGATGACAGGTGCTTGCGGAGAAGAAGGCTCTCATGCCAAAATACTGGACAGGGCAGAGAGATTACAAGCACGAAGGGCTGGATCCAAAGTTTGCTAAAGTCAAAGATTCTCTTGACTTCAAGGGGATTTGGTGCAGCCCTTAGATAATCACAGGGAGTGGCCAAGAAACTGAAGACCCATGGAGCAATGTGAGGATGGGGCACTCACCACCAGTGCCGCCTTCTGGCCAGGCAGGGATGTAGCAGGTTGCTTTCCTTCAGGGCACTCCCTTTTTTTGACTACCACTCTGCCCTGCAACAGTCTGCCATCTCTGCGTCTTTGCCCTAGAGCCTGGTCACATATGCGAGTCAATCCTTTTCAGGGGATAGATACAGAGTCCAACAACGGAGAAGTCCTCAGGATGAAGCAATAGAGCAGGGGTGGCCAACCCACTTAACAAAGAGAGCCGAAACAGCAGTGGGAAGAGCCGCACTAGAATTGTCAAGCAAAAAAAAAAAAAAAAAAGGAGGCTGCCCCTTTAAGAAACAAGCTTAGGCTTTTTGGCCATATCGGGGTCCCATCAACAGCCACCATCTTGGGTGCCGGTGAGTACAGGGGAGCCGGGGGCGGAGGCGGAGGAGGCAGAGGTCGTTGGGTGGGAGCACAGGAGCAGCTTCACGAGCCACACTTTTGAGGGAGAAGAGCTGCATGCGGCTCACAAGCTGTGGGTTGGCCACCCCTGCAATAGAGTCAGAGCTTCCTCCTGGAGTCAAGGGTTTATCGTCCAGATCCTTGTACCTACAGAGTCTTCCCCACAAGGTTCCTCACCAAGGGATAGGCTTCTATTATTGTCCCACTTTAAGGATGGGTAGAGAAGCGTGGGCCCACCCTTTCTACCGGCTGCACTCCAGCACCCAATGGTAGGCAACTAAGTCCCACACTCCGGGTGTTACCTTACTGCCCGCCTTGATCATGTGCAACCAGTCCCCTATCTTCTCACAAAGCCAATAACTAAACTGCCAAGATATAGTTACTACCTTCAGAGAAGCCCAAGTCTGCCTTTGTTGGCTTGGTCAGGTCCAATATTTTATTTTTTTCTATCCACATGCAGATTAAATTTTGTTTTGTGCACCAAGGCATGTGCAGATGTGCACCAGCAGTAGAAACACATGCTGCCAGTTGTGGGCGCTTTACTCAGCAGCTGCATGGCATTTGAATTTCCACTGGGTGGCTGTCAGGCAAGCCAGGAGCCTCATCCAGCCCCCAGATTTAGGTTCCTCACCCGTATTTTAAAAGCTGGTTGCTTACATTTTTTATTCCTATGTGAGTGGATGGGAACTTAGTAGAGGAGTGATATAAAGATGGGTCTATTTAAGTACACAGGTGGTGCATCTCAAATATTTTGATTGTGTCTTGGACTGATAAATGATTCATGGTATGAAGATATTACTGAGTAGCCCTTTTCATAATACAACTAACAGTGCATGTAATTTATAACTTCAGTACAATCCAGCATTTATTTTCAGTAACTACTTCCAAGTATCCATATCAATTGACGTCTCTCAGTGAAGTGCCAAGTCTTCACAGTATGTTTGGAAAGTCCGATATGGTTGCATAATACAAACCTATGTCATGTTGGCAACTCGTTTGACTAATAGATCTTTAATTAGATCCGTGTGATAGACTTGATTTTCAAAAGGTTTCATTTATAGGATAAATTCTCCCCAGTAAATGTTCTTTCTGGTGTCCCAATAGGACAGACATTTTCTCAGACCTGTTTTCCACTAGTGATAGAGCTGCAGCCGTGTTAGTCTGGTCTAGCTGAAACAAAAGACAGGACTATGCAGCACTTTAAAGACTAATAAACCATCTTGTTAGTCTTTAAAGTGCTGCATAGTCCTGTCTTTGGTTTTCCACTATGTATTCATTGATGTGCTTGACATTTTAAACTTCTGTAAAGTATGTGAACGGTGGATCTATTGATAAAGAAGATAAAGGATTTCACGGGGAATTGATCCGGAAGAGCCGCATCTAACATATCTTTCACCCTTAAATGTACATATAGAAACATGTCTCTTGAGGATGCAAATTATATATGTCGCTCAGGTAATATGCAGCTGTCACTGGAGCTGTAGTACAGAAACCACAACAGGAAATGTTCATTTTCTCAACCTTAATAATCCTTTCAGTACCAATTACTTTGGATTTTTAAGAAATGACCTTAATTCTCAATTAATGTGTATTGCAAGGTGTTTCACATTGAAGCAAGTCAATACTTGATCATGCAGGGATTTCTTAAGTCAGCTCCTTGACTTCTCATTTAAATGGCTGTTGCGCTGCCAAGAAAATGTAAGTTTAGCCTGTGAGGTTGCCTCAGGGGAAAGAAACCTTCAAATGCAAAGGAGCACAGCAGGAGAGAATTGCCTGCTCTGGTAGAAATGCAGAGGAATTGACATGGCCGAACACTGGGCAGAAGTCGAGAGAATTGAACAGACGCGGCAGATCTAAATTCTAATCGCCACAACGAATGCAATAACTGCGGTGTGCCAGTCCTGTGCGAGCATGAAGCCAAATGATGATGCTTAGCTCCTGGAATATTCACTGAGGTCTATAGGAGTCGCAAGCACTCAGTGCTTCCAGGTTTTGGCCTATGCATAGCAAGATAATAAATTAGTCCAGTTGTCACCAGCAATGAGTGTGTGTGGGGGGGAGGAGGTATGTCCTTCTTGCCTCCTGCTCCCTCTTCCTGTTTTTTTCATGGTTCCTGCTCCTGGCACTCAGTGTTCTATTCCCTTTAATCTGTGCTGGTGAGTTTATAGCACTGTGTATGTTTAGTTACTCAGGGCCTGCCTCTACATACCTGTTACAGGACTGTTTTGTTTGGTTCAAACTGTTGTCGACTGTTGCCACCTATTCCTTGCTGCCATCTTGTTAGTCTTTAAAGTGCTACATTGTCCTGCATTTTGCTTCAGCTACCCCAGACTAACACGGCTACATTTCTATCACTCTGATAGAGAGATGTGTGTAACCATTAGGAATAGCCTGGGCTTATTGGTTAATCGTGTAAATGATTTTCAGTTTTTCCGGAAAAGGAGCGTCTACATTGGCAGGCTGCTTTTCCGGAAAAGCCCTTTTTCTGGAAAAGCGTCTGTGGCCAATGTAGACGCTTTTGTGGGCAAAAACCTACTTTGTCAGATATCCGATGATTATAAAGGAAAGTACAGTTATTAAGTTTGCAGGTGAGACCAAGCTGGGAGGGGTTGCAAGTGCTTTGGAGGATAGGGTCAATATTCAAAATGATCTGGACAAACTAGAGAAATGGTCTGAGGTAAACAGGATGAAGTTTAATGAGGATAAATGCAAAGTGCTCCACTTAGGAAGGAACAATCCATTTCACACATACAGAATGGGACGTGATTGTCTAGGATGAAGTACTGCAGAAAGGGATCTAGGGATCAGAGTGGATGACAAGTTAAACATGAGTCAACAGTGGCAGAGACACTGGGGAAAGATATAGGTCGCTTGCCATCTTGAACTAGCATAAATGGTAGGTTCTCCATAATTTTAAAGCTTTAAATTAAAACAGCAGGACTTCATTAACTTAGCCAGAGGTTGTGGGTCTATTACAGGACTACAGTTTCACACATACAGAATGGGAAGCGAATGTCTAGGAAGGAGTACTGCTGAAAGGGATCTAGAGGTCATAGTGGATGACAAGTTAAACATGAGTCAACAGTGTGACACAGTTGAAAAAAAAGCGAACATGATTCTGGGATGCATTAATAGGAGTGTTGTGAGCAAGACAAAAGAAGTCATTCTTCCACTCTACTCTGTGCTGATTAGGCCTCAGTTGGAGTATTATGTCCAGTTCTGTGTACCACATTAAAAGAAAGATGTGGAGAAATTGGAGAAGGTCCAGAGAAGAGCAACAGAAATGATTCAAGGTCTAGAAAACATGACCTATGTGGGAAGACTGAAAGAACTGGGCTTGTTTAGTTTAGAAAAGAGAAGACTGAGGGTATGTCTACACTACCACCCTAGTTCGAACTAGGGTGGTAATGTAGGCAACCGGAGTTGCAAATGAAGCCCGGGATTTGAATTTCCCGGGCTTCATTTGCATCTCACCGGGCACCGCCATTTTTAAATGTCCGCTAGTGCGGACTCCGTGCCACGCGGCTACACGCGGCACGGACTAGGTAGTTCGGACTAGGCTTCCTATTCCAAACTACCATTACTCCTCGTTTCACTCCTCGTTTTACTCCGAACTACCTAGTCCGTGCCGCGTGTAGCCGTGCGGCACGGAGTCCGCACTAGTGGACATTTAAAAATGGTGGCGCCCGGCGAGATGCAACTCCAGTTGCCTACATTACCATCCTAGTTCGAACTAGGGTGGTAGTGTAGACATACCCTGAGAGGGGATATGATAGCATTTTTCAAGTACCTAAAAGTTACAAGGAGGAGGGAGAAAAATTGTTCTCCTTAGCCTCTGAGGATAGGACAAGAAGCAATGGGCTTAAATTGCCACAAGGCAATTGGACATCAGAAAAAACTTCCTAGCTGTCAGGGCAGTTAAACACTGGAATAAATTGCCTAGCAGGGTTGTAGAATCACCATCACTGGAGATATTTAAGAGCATCTTAGACAGACACCTGTTAGGGGTGATCTAGACAGTGCTTGGTCCTGCCATAAGGGCAAGGGACTGGACTCGATGACCTTTCGAGGTCCCTTCCAGTTCTAGTGTTGTGTGATTCTATGAAAAGCTTGGAACTGGAACTGCTATTTCACTATGACCGTTTTGTAATTCTCACTTCTAACTGGCATGGTGTCAGAGAATCAAATCTCTCACTAGTTCTTAGATACCCCTCACCACCCAAATAAAGACTGGATGGTGGACCCTTGAGTTTCCCTGCAACAGTTATCTGTGTAGACAGGAAGACAGACAGACTGAAATAGCTGACCTCAAACCCAGTATTTGTGAAAAAGAGCTGCTTGGAAATTTGTCATCAACACTTCCCTCTCCCCCGCAATGAAACAAGCCATTTATAAAAAATTAATGGCTTTGAAATTTTGTTGGTGTCAACAAAACTTCATCTTTTTAAAAAAGAAGCATTTCAACAATGTCAGCATTTTTGCTTAAAAATTATCTCCCTCCCCCCCAAAACTAAATTAATTGTTTTATATAACATGCATTGTAAAATGTTTTAAAAGCTCAACATCAGAATGGAAGGTCCTGGTTTCATAAAAATGAAGCTGTTCAATTGAACTGAAATAAAAAAGTGACTTTTGGGGGAATCTTAACAATATTTGCTTTGGTTTCCTTTTTGGAATGTGAAAAAACAATATTACTGAATAGCCAATAAAATGGAAAATATGGCCTGGTCCCAGCTCTTCTGATGTATTGGAATTAATGATACTGCACTGCACTTTAATATCCACATCTTCTTTTCTTGCTTTGTTTTGATTTGTACAGAAAGCTGGTATAATATTCATAAATACTGATTATTATCTTCATTTAGGAAACAAAATTTGGGTCTGTAAACTACTGCTTTACTTAACCAACACTAAGCCATACATACCAGCTACATGGATAATGTACACGCTGTTAGATCTTGAATATCGAATGCACACCATTCAGAGGGGGCTCATTTTACTGTTGTTTACTTGGACAGCCGAGGAATTTAAACCCGGGACCTTCTATGCTAAAATCAGGAGACTTGACTGCATACGTTAAAGGGCTAAGTTGGAAAGAGCAGTAGATTCACAGTCCTGTTACCCTGACTCTCCAGTAGAGGGTGACAGAAATCAACACACTCGTATTTGAGGTTTCAGCCTTGGATCCATTTATATGCCTACATATCAGCCCTGATGATGATATTCAGAAGCAAAACACTTATCTCCAAGCCATGAAGTGCTTCTCTGGGAGCATTAACAGAGCCATCCAGCCTTCAAGTAAATGCTAGAGCTGTATCGTGGTCAGCTCCTAAGTGAAATGCACTGAGGTGGGAGGGGTCTACGAGACCCCTCTATCTTTTTTTCCATTCCACGGCCAGCCTACATAAAACAGTTTAAAGTTAGAGAGAGGCTAGACCCAAAGATCTATTAACTGCCTCACCCCCTACCCCCCACACACTTTCCTAACATGCCCTACCCATCAGCTCCTCGAGTGAAGACCCCTCATCTGCAAAACTCCTTTTAAAACAAAGGGGCAGATTTCATGACCATTAGCTTCTCTGTCCATCTGTTTCTTAGAGATGGGCCTGAGGTCTGCAGTCCAGATCCAAAATCCTTCAACATCTAGGGGTGTCCACATCTGGGTTTATGATAGGGGGCCAGTCCAGTACATCCTAAATTGCTCCTGCCATTCCTGGCTGCCCACAGGGACTCTAAAGCATGAGGTGTGTTAAAGGCTTACGTAGCTATAAAATAACTAAGTAAAAAACCCATCTCTACTACATTTACTTCAGATGCACAAATGAACCCATGGGCATAGAACTGCCCTAACGTCCTCCCAACTGCATTTTCACCTGCTCCTGTGCTGTGCACCTATAGCAAGCTGGGGATGTATTTGCTCTCGATGGGGGAGAGGGTCCTCAGGCCTGGATTTTTGGTCCTTCGCACGAGGATTTGTGAGTGAGGAGTGTGTGTGTGTATGTGTGTGACTTATATAACCTTCCAAACCAGATCAGCAATTCCTAGCTAGAATGACAAGTTTGGGGAGCATGCACTAAAGGGCACAAAAGGCCTCTCTTCTCTTCATGTGAATGTATGAATAATTCTCATTAATTCAATGACAGATTCGGGGGGAGAGATGTATGGGCAAGAGCAATTGTGAAGAGAAAAGTTTCAGATCCAAGTTCAGGTCATCAGAACGCTTGAAAGTTTGAGGGTCTATTAATAGGCATGGTGACTAAAAGAATCAGGTTGCGTCTCCTCTGTTTTTTTCACAATCAAGATTTCATTCTCATATTCTTCATATTTAAAACCACCTCATTCACACACTAGGCTACATCTAGACTGGCATAATTTTCCGCAAATGCTTTTAACGGAAAAGTTTTCCATTAAAAGCATTTGCGGAAAGGAGTGTCTAGATTGGCACAGACGCTTTTCCACAAAAGCACTTTTTGCGGAAAAGCGTCCGTGCCAATCTAGACATGGTTTCCCACAAAAAATCCCCAATCGCCATTTTCGCGATCGAGGCTTTTTTGCGCAAAACAAATCTGAACTGTCTACACTGGCCCTTTTGTGCAAAAGCTTTGCGCAAAAGGACTTTTGCCCGAATGGGAGCAGCATTGCATTTCCGCAAGAAGCACTGATTTCTTACAGTTGGAAGTCAGTGTTCTTGTGGAAATTCAAGCGGCCAGTGTAGACAGCTGGCAAGTTTTTCCGCAAAAGCAGCTGCTTTTGTGGAAAAACTTGCCAGTCTAGACGTTGCCACTAGAGTTTAGGATCTCTCCCTGCATGTGTAGGATCTTCAGCTTTAGTCACAAGCCTGAGCAACTCGAAAAGAAGAAGCTATTTACTTCAAAGATGGCATTTCTGGCTCTCGATGTTATCTGGCTGAATTTGAGAAAGCTGGTGTCCAGGGAGTTTAAAAAGAGAATCGGTAAAACAGTTAAGAATCTGTAGACTTTTAGTGGGTAAATCTAATTATCAACATGCAGTTTTGCTTTAAACATTTTGGGGACATGAACTTTGTTCCTGGGAAAACGAGGAACTTAATAACATTAGCGAGTGCCAGACACACCCAGTGCAAGTTTGCCACACACAACTCTTAGTGCGCTGCACCCTTCACATCACCCTGAGCGCTGACTCCATTCCTTAGCCTCACTCAAGCAGAGATGACCAGCTGGCTTGGAGTCAGATGTATTCTAGCAGCTAATAAAGATGCCCTAGATAATGGTGAGTACTAGGGGCTGTTCAGCAGAGCGGAGCAGATGAACAAGTTGGTCAATATAATTGTGTTGCAAGCACATTATGGCCCTTAATTTTGATTCACAAATCAGTCTCTTTTTTTTTTTTTTTTTTTTTGTTACGGTAACCGCTGGAAATCACAAATAGGTAATGCTTTGAAAGTATAATAAAATAGTATGACTCAGAATCCTTAACATTTCCACCTCTGCTGTCTGAAAGGAGATGTGTTATTTTACTTCCAGGATCTCAATGTTACTCAATAGAATCAACCTTGCAGGAAATACAGGAGAGCAAACATGGATGTCATGGTTTCAGAAATTGGAAGCAACTTGTTTGAATTTGGATCAACTTGCCTGGTGTGAACAGAAGCCCAGCTTACAGCCCTAATGCTGAACACACACAAAGATTGGGGGGGAGAGGGGGGGAGGAGGCATGGAAGACAGCTGACATGCACACCTAGATCTGAATTTTGCACTCACAGTATCTTTACAAGGATCTGGACCAAATCCTGACTTCCCATCAGCCCTAAAGTGGCATTTGAAATCTGCCGCTGAAGTTTGTCTACATGATACATTAGCCTGCAGTAGAGATGTAAATTCTAGTACATACTAGCATGTTGCATACTAATTGGCTTGCATTTACCTTGCAGGTACTACATTGACATGCCTTAGGGGACTTCTACTGTGCACAAGCAGGGTTCACACGTGCCCACTTAGTATGAGACAACCTGTGGAACTCCTTGCCAGAGGATGTCATGAAGACCAGGATTTTAACAGGGTTCAAAAAAGAACTAGATACATTCATAGAGATTAGGTCCATCAATACTTATTAGCCAGGAGGGATAGGAATGGTGTCCCTAGCCTCTGTTTGTCAGGGGCTGGAAATGGATGACAGACGAGGAATCACTTGATGATTATGTGTTTCTGTTCACTCCCTCTGGGGCATCTCACATTGGCCACTGTCAAAAGACAGGATACTGGGCTAGATGGACCTTTAGTCTGAACCACTAGGGTCATTTTTATGTTCTTGACACTACTGCACACTAGATGTATATCTCTCTAGTGTAGATTAACGCCCGGTGTGGACAAGTCCTGAGCTTGGTGTGTAAGGCTACCTTGGGTATGTCTACAGGGCAATAAAGCACACACACATCTGGCTCAGGCCACCTGGTGTGGGCTGGGGCTACAGGGCATTCTAGTGTAGATGTGTCAGCTCAGGCTACAGCCTGGGCTGTGAGCAGGGAGGGTCTCAGAGCTGGACTCCATCCTGAGCCCAAATGTCTATTCTTCAATTTTATAGTCCCAGAGCACGAGCCCAAGACAGCTGTCCCAGCCTAGCTGCGGGTGTTTTATTGCAATGTAGACATAGCCCTTGGTTCTTGTCAGCTCTCCTTAGACTATGATAAAGGAGGACAAAACGCTAAGCAGACTTGTTGATGGAGGTGAAACTCAATGGTTGCCAGAGACTGTTTTTGGAAACAGTGCAAACTCTAAACTGAATCCTTACTGGCATGCAAGACAATCTTTGCTTTTTACTACTAGGCCCAAAACTAACATTTTCATAATAATTTTCCAGTATCAAAGTGATAGTTTTTATCCAAGACAGCTGAATACTGCAGAACTGTGTAACAATCAGTTGGTGCCAAACATATGCTATGTATCTATTTTAACACCTTTGATAATAATAAAAAATGCATGTTCATAGCAGTTTTCTCAACTTTCCTGCAATAACAACATCCTAGAGTTGATGCTTTTTGTTTTCCTTTCACATTATTACGAACCTGTGTTTAATTCTCAGGGCCAGTTTGGCTTTTTAACCTCTCTTTCTACATTCCACTAGTAATGTCTGATTAAGAAATTAGCCTTTCAAGTGCTATAAAAAAATCCAAGAAATACAGTAACACAATACCACGGAAAACCGATATAATCTTCTCAAAACTATAAAAATTGGTCACCCGAAGGAACATCTGCATGGTAAAAATTTTAAACAAACTAGAAAGGAATCAGATAGCCCATAAAGAACGAAGCAGCTAGAAGACCCGTTGGTCGGCTCACATTTTTTGCTGTCATCCTGACTCAGAAAGGACTATCATTCTGAAGCATGTTTCTTCAGTTTTAGTTACCAGCATCTGGAATGAATTCCGGGATAGAACACTGAAAGTTTTTAAAAGGAAACTCAACCTTACAATAATTATTCCTTAAATCATTAATATGGTGAAAGCGCCAGATGTAAAAGTATGAAAAAAATACAATAAAATGTGCTCCCAGGTATCAGTCAAATCCCCAATGTGCATCTGTCTGTTTTCTCAGTTCATTAATATGGGTTGTAGCCTCAGATATTTTCTTTTATGTAAAAATTTCCACTTGCTTGTTAAGTCTTCTGTCTTGCATTAGATTCACTGCTCCACCATGCAGAACAGCCTGGCAGCGTATGTTGCTGCACTGGGGATCTATCATAGTGTAGGCTGTCTCCAGCAAAAGATAAAAGTGCACTAGTCTGTTATCCAGCAGAATGAGAACTGCTTGAGTGGGAAGGTTTTCACCTGGGCCCTGGTCCTTAATGAGCGGTATATGTTGGCACTGGGGTCTGCCCATGTGGAGCTCATTGCAGAATCATGGTCTAATTCACGGATAAGGGATCTGACTTCATAAGGGCAAGTTGGGATTGCAGACAAGGAAAGGAATCGTTCAGGTTGCCGTGCTTTTGATGGGCTCATGTTCTCAACTGACTTAGCAACTCTCCCCACCCATTTCTCAGGCTCACTCTTCTGCGCTCGGACACTCCGCTGACTCCCAGCCGTGGAATTTTCTCCCCAGAGCATGGTGACTGGAGGGAGTTTTCACTTCCGTGAAGCCTTGTTACAGATCACTTGCCAAGATAAGTGGGTAGCGCTCTTAATCAGACCCCCCCAATGGCTGAAGCTGAAGCCTTGGGCACAGATGCACTTCCACCCTCCTATTCTCCACCTGTGGCACACAACGGTTGAGTCTCCTGTGGGCACTCGGGTCTCATTTTGGTTGTTGGGTTTAGTGTAGCAGTGCTGGGGGGTACTGATGGACTGTGACATGCAGGACATCATACTAGATGACCTGGTGATCTCTTCCAGCCTTAAACCTCTAAGGTATGTCTAGACTGCCTTTTTTCCCCTCTCAAAGGGAGATATGCAAATTCGGTGCTAATTTGCATCTCTTCTTCCAATCGCTTTTTCAAAAGTGAAAGTAGTCTGGATGCATTTTTCGGGGGAAAAAAACCTTTTTCAGAAAACCGCGTAAGCCTCCTTTTTTTAGGAAGAGCGTTTTTTTCGAAAAAAGGGTTTTTTTTCCCCAAAAAGCCCATGTCCAGACTACTTTCACTTTAGAAAAACCCGCTTTCGAAAAAGCGATCAGAAGAAGATATGCAAATTAGCACCGAATTTGCATATCTCCTTTTGAAAAATCCCGTAGTCTAGACATACCCCAAGGCCATGGTGTCCAACATGCTAGCCGCTAGTCACATGTGGCTATTTGGCTGGATGAGTGTGGCTAGTTAGTAGCTATAGTGGCTACTGCTTCAGAACTGGCTGGATACCCTGGCTCTAAGGTGATGACGAAGCACCTGGCCTAGGGAAATGAAAGGCCCTGGATTCATCAGTCTGGAAGGTCAGGGCTCCATGCTTACCTAGGAAGGGGACACAAACCATAAGGCTATGAGTGACCTCACTATCAAACCTGGGGAGCCTCAGCCTGGTGCATCGCATAGGAATGTCAAAACCTCCCAAGTGACTTCTGAGCACAAGTCTCACTGGAAGGCTATGAGGCTTGTGGGCCTCACTCACTTAGACACTAATGAGAACAGGAGCAGGCCGAGGTCAGCTGCTGCAGTTGGCACCCAAGGTGGAAGGTGTGATCGGCACCCCCACTTCACGGCCATCAATGGCCATGACGTCCATCAATGGCTGTGACGTCATCATTGGGTGCCCGGGCCCCCCATGCTGTCATCATTGGGCGCCCCGGGCCGGCGGTGCCCTAGGCAACCGCTGAGTCTGCCTATGCTCACGGGACGCCCCTGACTGAGAATCCCACCCATTCCCTGTCTTGCACTACTATTCCCACACTCAAGTAAGAAGATGCCCCCACGCTACTAAATGTTCTTGCGGATAAATGCTCATTTGAATATTAATAATTATTCCAGGCAAGTGTGTAATTAGAATCATAGAACTGGAAGGGACCTCAAGAATTCATCAAGTCCAATCCCTTCCCCTCGTGGCAGGACCAAGCACCATCTAGGTCATGGGGGGTAACCACAGGTCCAGTCCCCGGTTTGCTTAGGTCAGGCCCCAGAGGCTCGGGGCTCACCGACCCAGCATTGGTTCCAGCCCTGACCCCGTGCTGTCTCCCCGTGGGGCTGGGGCACACAAAATCTACTAGCCCAGGCCCGCTTAGATTCTGGTGTGCGAGGGGAACATGGGGAGTGTCTTTCTCCTTCTCAGTCAGGTGCCACTTCAATGAGGGCTTGTTTTTGTTTTGCTTCGCTTCTCACTTGCATGTAGCCCCTGACTGATTTTTCTGTGGGTCAGCGGCCTCCAGACCCAAAAAGTTTCCCTTGCCTGATCTAGATCATCTCTGACAGAAGTCAGTCTAACTGCTCTTAAACATTTCTAACTGCTCTTAAACAACCCTCCTAGGCAATTTATTCCAGTGTTCAACTACCCTGACAGGAACTTTTTCCTAATGTCCAACCTAAACCTCCCTTGCTGCAATTTAAGCCCATTGTTTATTGTCCTTGCATCAGAGGTCAAGGAGAACAATTTCTCTCTCTACTCCTTGTAACACTCTCCTAGGGTATGTCTACACTACCCCGCTAGTTCGAACTAGCGGGGTAATGTAGGCATACCGCACTTGCAAATGAAGCCCGGGATTTGAATTTCCCATTGCATAAGCGGGGAGCCGCCATTTTTAAAACCCCGCTGGTTCGAACCCCGTGCAGCGCGGCTATACGGGGCACGAACTAGGTAGTTCGAACTAGGCTTCCTAGTTCGAACTACCGTTACTCCTCGTGAAATGAGCCGCGCTGCACAGGGTTCGAACCAGTGGGGTTTTAAAAATGGCGGCTCCCCGCTTATGCAAATGAAGCCCGGGAAATTCAAATCCCGGGCTTCATTTGCAAGTGTGGTATGCCTACATTACCCCGCTAGTTCGAACTAGGAGGGTAGTGTAGACATACCCTTAGGTACTTGAAAGCTGCTATCACCTTCCCTCTCAATCTTCTCTTTTCTAACAAAACACACCCAGTTCTTTCAGTCTTCTTTCTTTGTATTAGATGCATACAGTGTTTATTCCTCACTAAAAATAAACAGTAGACATCCTGTTTGCAGTCTGTTCCCACCTACCTTTCCAGTTTATATGCAGTAGACTATAAATGGGCTTCCTGGAGACCCAGATGGAGCTGGAGGGACCCAGTGATGGTACAGGGAGAACCTGTCTGAAAACCCTGGTTAATTTAAATAGGAAAGTTGCCACCCCTCCCTAAATCCTGCCTCTATCACCTGACATATGACCAGAACTTCGCACAGCATTCTAGAGTTGCCTTTTCCAATGCCACAAAGTGGCGGAAGAGAGGCATGTCCGCGGATCAGAATGAACATCTCTTCAACTACTGTCAGGAAGCGTCGGTTGGCCGGTCACTATCCAAACGCTCATGTACCCCATCTCGTGGCAAAAGTGACAGTTTGAGGCGAAGGAGAAATTGGAGAAGGTCCAGAGAAGAGCAACAAGAATGATTAAAGGTCTAGAGAACATGACCTATGAAGGAAGACTGAAGGAATTGGGCTTGTTTAGTTTGGAAAGGAGAAGACTGAAAAGGGGACATGATAGCAGTTTTCAGGTACTTAAAAGGGTGTTACAAGGAGGAGGGAGAAAAATTGTTCTCCTTAGCCTCTGAGGATAGGACAAGAAGCAATGGGCATAAACTGCAGCAAGGGAGGTTTAGGTTGGACATTAGGAAAAAGTTCCTAACTGTCAGGGTGGTTAAACATTGGAATAAATTGCCCAGGGAGGTTGTGGAATCTCCATCTCTGGAGATATTTAAGAGCAGGTTAGATAAATGGCTATCAGGGATGTTCTAGATGATACTGGGTCCTGCCATGAGGGCAGGGGACTGGACTCAATGACCTCTTGAGGTCCCTTCCAGTTCTAGTGTGCTATGATTCTAAGGGAGCTCTCAACCCAGCCCAAAGTGAACAAAATGGCTTCTGTTAGATCAGAGCCTGTTTCTTTCTACCTTTTAACCAAATGCATAGGGGACTTAATAACAGGTTTTCCGCACCATTAAGCCAACCTGTTGGTTAGTTGATAAGCCTTGACTGTGCTTGGTGCTGCACAATGACCAAATTGCAAGTGTGGAAAAACTGGGACAGGGAATTGGGGAGGGAGATACAACCCCAAATACTGGGATTGTTCCTATACACTTTGGATATCTGGTCATCCTAACACTGCATGAGACATACATAAGGACAATCCCCACCATGGTGAAAGGATGCAGCAGACTGGCACATGTACCAGGAAAGTCTGAGGAGTGGGTACCGCTAACTAGAAACTTGTCCTCCCTTTCCTGCTCCCTGATAAGACAGCTGTGGAGAAAGAGCCTGGCTGATGAGGTAAGGCAGGGTTTGTGGATCGCCTGGTGGATGTGAATCATTAAGAGAGATGAGAGCCAGGTGATCACGTGTATTGGGATTACATGAGGCAAACATGGAAGGGGACGTGAAGATGGGAATGAGAAGCGGATACAGTGGTAGCAAGGGCAGCACACAAAAGTATCGAGATGAGAGTCCCTGTACAGGAGATGGAATTGTAGAGTCATTGAACACTAGAACTCATCGAGTCCAATCCCATGTCCTCATGGCAGGACCCAGTACCATCTAGACCATCCCTGATAGATGTCTATGTAATGTGCTCTTAAATATCTCCAGAGATGGAGAATCCACAACCTTCCTAGGCAACTTATTCCAGTGTTTAACCACCCTGACAGGAAGTTTTTCCTAATATCCAACCTAAACCTCCCTTGCTGTAGTTTAAGCCCAATGCTTCTTGTGCTATCCTCAGAGACTAAGCAGAACATTTTTTCTCCCTCCTCCTTGTGACACCCTTTTAGATACCTGAAAACCGCTATCATGAAGGATGGAGTTGACTTGGTCCTGGAAAGAGAGGATAATAGAAAACATGAAAATGTTTTATATCTTTGGTTGTGCCCAGTAGCTGTGATCAGGACTCGAGCCCTGATGTTGTGGGTGCTGTGCAAACACGTGGTCACCAGACACCACACGAAAGATCTTGCAATCTAAGAAAGACCTGGCAAGAGAGACCTGATGAAGGGCCTGAGTCTATATGGAAGACAATTGTAGTGACTATGATTTGGCTATAGAGATGAGCTCAAGCTGGAAACTCAGGACATGTCTTCACTAGACGGAAGATCAATGCTGCTGGAGTTTGATTTAGTGAGTCTTGTTAAGACTTGCTAAATTAAAATCAGAGGCAATGAGTACTCCTCATTCTACGAGGAGTAAGGGAAGCTGATGGGAGCCTTTGCTCCTGTAGGCCTCCTGCTGTGGGAATGGTGGGGAAATGCGAAATAAGGTACGTCAACTCCTGCTACATAATTAATGTAGATGGAGTTGCATATCTTGATTCTACCTTCTCTTTTAGAGTAGATCTGGCCTCATGGTCTTCAGGTCTCTGTGTGTTTGGTGTGAGACCACCTCTAGATGCCCTAGCTTGCTGGGGAAAGACAATGGTATGGGTAGCTTCCGGACACCACAGAGCACAAACAAACCATCATGAAGTGACCAGGTATGTGACAGGCAAATGAAAAAAGCCTTGTACAAAAATCAGGGATGGCCAAGACAGTATGGATGCAATAAAGAATCACCCCCACCGGTCATCCATTCTTTAAACCTGACTTGAGGCTTCTGGCTGATTTTTATTTGAATATTTTCAAATAATTTTGTGCTCCAACGCCCTTAATGATTTGGCCAGAGGAGGAAGCTGAAATATCAGATGAACCCAGGGAAAGCATGAGATTGGCAATGCGGCTCAGCCTGCAAAATACCGGGTGGTGGCTCTCACCAGAGGGTGAGTTGCTGAGAAAGCTGCAACTCAGTTTTCAGGGCAGGCAAACGTCAGATACCACATCTGCCCGCCTTGGTGGCCACGCAGCCTCTCATTATGATCACAGGGTGTTCTAGGGCTTCTGTCACCACAGTGTCTGTCTGTGCAGCTCTCAGCTGGTAGGGACACAGTCTGACTCAGAGTACATCTAGACTATACCTCTCTGTCGACAGAGAGATGTAGATTAGGAACATCAAAATTGCGAATGGACCAGGAATTTAAATATCCCGTGCGTCATTAGCATAAACACAGCCGCCGCTTTTTTTCAAAATGGAGCTTTTTTGAAAAAAAAAACGGCAGTCTAGATGGGGTTCTGTCGAAAAATAAACTCTTTTCCAAAAGATCCTGTAAAACTCATTTTTTGAGGAATACAGGCTCTCTCGAAAAGGGGTTTATTTTTCAACAGATCCCTGTCTAGACTGCCGGGTTTTTTTCGAAAAAGCTCCATTTCGGAAAAATGTGGCGGCCATGTTTATGCTAATGAAGCACAGGATATTTAAATCCCTATTTCATTAGCAATTTCGACGTGCGTAATCTACATCTCTCTGTCGACAGAGAGGTGTAGTCTAGACACAGACTCAGAGACAGAGGACATGACTTGGCCAAAGTCATTGTACCTAGAGCTCCTGCAACCCAGTCCACGGCTCTGACCACATGACCATCCTTCCTCTGAATGACTGCTGAGGTTCACTTGGACAATCAAAAGTAGAATTGCAGGGAGGGGTTCGATATGGACTAACGGCTGCAGCTAATGCAGTTGTCGGTGAACGGCCCAGCTTGTCTCTGCACTGTGTGGTTGATCAAGGAAACAAGGGCTGAATGGGCAGCCCTTAGAGAGGATAGGGGATATGTTTAGCAGAAGCAATGCACGCCAGCACTAGTGACAATAAGCAGAGGCAAAGCAGACCTCAAAATGACAGGAAGTAGGACTTTGTGGCTGGAATGTAAGCCTGAGACTCAAGAGACCGAGACTCAAGAGACCAATTTCCTGCTCCCCTACACACTTTATCAGAGGGGTAGCTGTATTAATCTGGATCTGCATAAACAACGAGAAGTCCTGTGGCACCTTATAGACTAACAGATTTATCGGAGCATAAGCTTTCATGGGCAAAGACATGCATCTGACGAAGTGGGTCTTTGCCCATGAAAGCTAATGCTCCAATAAATCTGTTCCTACAGACTTTGTGCATGAAACTTGGGCAAGTCATGTAGCCGCTCCGTGCCTCAGTTTCCCATCTGAAAACATTGGATTATAGCATTGCCCTGCCTCAGGGAAGTGATCTGAGCATAAATAATTGAAGACTGTGAGACAATTGGACACTATAGTAGTCAGGGCCATAAAAGGCCCACAGAGAGAGGGTGCTAATCTCAGCAAATCACCCTGTGTGAAAGTCAGGATTAGACAGCATGAACAAGTTTAGGAAAATTGACTGGATAGCTAGAAAATAGCTGGTGTTTCCAGGATGGGTTTAGATTATGGTTAGTCCTGATATTCAGGGCGGGGTTATGAATGGGCTTTCCCTGACTATATAGGGGAGGCCAAATATACTAGTATTTTTCCCTCTTTTGTAACATGGGGACATGGCAGGGGAAAGATAGAGAAGCACAGATTGAATGAAACTTATTTTATTTTACAAGACATCCATTCTTGTATGGGCACAAAATACTGGGGGATCCAGGGTAAGCTGTCGTAGGTAGGCAGGTGACATGGTGAGCGACATCAGAAAAAAGCGAGGGCGAAGACTAGTTCATTGGCAGAGAGAAGATGCAGAGCCAGGAGGTGGCCCGGGGTAATTCTAAACTAGCCTCCGGAGTAGATCTGCACAGAATGTGTCAGGAAAACCAATGGCGGACTCTTGGGGCAGAAAATGGGTGAGCAGGGACTCATGAGCAGGGAAGATATATGGAGACGCGGAGAGAGAAATACAGAAAAGTATTTGACAACTTGCCAAGAAAACCAAAAGTATTCTCCAAAGAAGGCCCTAAATTGCCTCTGTGCAAATGTGCGAGGGTATGAGAAACAGACGAGGTTAGCGTCATGTGTGAGCATGGGCTGATGACTGAAATATGCTTTGTATAACAGCGAGGCACTGGGGTGACACAAACTCGTGGGAGGCAGAGGTGGGGGATTTCCATTGAAGAGAGACAATACAGGAGACTGTAATTTAGAGAACCAAAGGAGCAGGAGGAGAAGCTGGGCAGGCGGGGCCAGGCTGGGAGGGGAAGCTGGGCCTGCGGGGCCTGCCTCGGGAGGGGAATCTGGGCGGGCGGGGCGCCCTTAGAGCCACATGTCGTAGAGCTCAGAGGCTGAGCCCTTGTAAAAGTTTGGCCGTGGGTACACGGATGCGATTCCAATTAACGCCAGTGAGAGTTAATCTTACTGAAAAGCACTCCCGTAGGCTAACAATTCAGACAAGCGCCTAAAGACAGAGACACTCCCACTCAGCGTATGGCCTCCAATAAGGGCTCTGAGTTAGCACCTCTGAAAGGGCATGTTGACACTAGGGATGTTAAGGACTAGTCAACTATCGACAGGATAATCAACAGGATAGTTGACTAGTCCAGTGTTTCTCAACCTTTTTTTTATAAAGTACCCCATTTAAAAAAAATTATAAGTACCCCAGTAACTAGTTTTCAGACACACATTTTTTTTCTACCATTGCAACATGTTTGTTTAAACAATTTAATCGTAGCCGGGTGGGCAATGAAATTTTTGGGTGTAAAAAGTACAAAAATAATAAAGCACTGTAAAACTTAAAACAAAAATTCAGTTTTCTCCAAATTTCAGTTGTGTTGACCTACCCCCCAGACTTCTCTCAAGTACCCCTAAGGGTATTCGTACCACTGGTTGAGAAATACTGGACTAGTTGCTCCGCCCGACCTTGCTGCCTCTATCATAGAGGCAGCAAGAGGGGAGAAAAGGGGGGATACTTCCAACTGGCAGTCTAGATGGGGTTCCGGGCTCCATGTGCTGCTGCCACTTTGAAATGCTGCAGCAGTGTTTCAAAGGGGCAGAGCCACAGAGCTGATCCCAGGCTCAGTGCGGTGCTGCCCCTTTGAAGTGCTGCCGTAGCATTTCAAAGTGATGGTGCTGCCCCTTTGAAATGCCATGGCGGCGTTTCAAAGGGGCAGCATTGCCCTATCAACTAATCGGACAGTCAACGCAATAATGCTTCGACTATTCGACTACTGAATGACTTAAGGCCTCACATCCTTAGTCGACATGAGGGAGTCATTTTGAAATAAGTTATTTCGAAATAACTCGTGAAATAACCATTTCGAAAGAGCACCGCTCCTCTTCGCAAGCAGGCGTCATTATTTCAAAATAACAAGCCCTTTATTTCAAAATAACGGGCTTGGCAGTGTGGATTCTCGCCTTGTTATATTGAAATAACTCCCTAGTATAGACAGGCGCAAAGTCAGAATATTGACTAGGTGCTTGGTAGACAAGTTTGAAACTGCTGGCCTCAGTTTGCAACAGTGATGCTCTGGGGGTGATCCCTGGAGTTGTTTGCTTACAAGGGCATACCCCAGTCATGGGCAACCGAGGGTAGTGAGTGGTCGCATGAGTGACTCTCCTGTATCTCAGGAGGTTGTAACCAAGATAATCTCCCAGGATAGGGTAGTTTTGCTCACTGCGCTTAAGTGCCTAGAATTTGTGGAGGGTGCCGCTTGAACCATGGTAGCACTTTGATTGGAGGCAGAAAGAGCAGATGGCTCTCACCGTCAATGCTGTGCACCATCAGCACACCTGTCACTTCATGTGCCTGGGCTGTACGTGTGTGTCACTTTAGTAACACCGGTAGGAAAAAACACAATGTGAACAGAAACCAGCAGATTCTGGCAACCCTGCGCATGGGCAACAGTAAACAAAATGTTGTGGGGTACGTCTACACTAGCCCCCTAGTTTGAACTAGGGAGGCTAATGAGGGTGACCGAAATTGGAAATGAAGCATGGGATATTTAAATTAGATGTTCCCAGGCGGTCGCCATTTGGAAACTGACTAGCCCAGAATAATTGCCCATGTCTATACGCGTCAGAGAAACGGGAGTTTGAAGTAAACCCCTTAACTCGAATTAGCTGTTAAACCTCATTCCACGAGTTCCTGGCCTTCACAACATTCTCTTGCAAGGAGTTGCACAGGTTGACAGTGCGCTGCGTGAAGAAAAACTTCCCTTTGTTTGTTTTAAACCTGCAACCTATTAATTTCATTTGGTGACCCCCTAGTTCTTATGTTATGGGAACAATTAATAACGTTTCCTTATTCACACCTGTCATGATTTTATAGACCTTATCATGTCCCCCCTTAGTTTCCTCTTTTCTAAGCTGAAAAGTCCCAGTCTTTTTAATCTCTCTTCATATGGCACCCGTTCCAAACCCCTATGTTAGTCACCGGAGTACAAACCCAGCTGGATTGCCTCGGAACAATCCCAGACACCTAGCCCAGGCTGCTGCCTTTGTGACTACACTCCTATTTTTAGCTGCTAGCTCTGTTCTCGCTAGCCCTTATCTGACTTCCCAAGCTGTAAAGCACTGTCCAATGTATAGATTGCTGTATAGATGGCTGCTGTATAGACGTAGTCCTAGTCTCCTCTTGGAAGACAGGCTCTTCTATCCTTTGATCACCCTAGTCGCCCTTCTCTGCACATGTTCCAGTCTGAAATCTGGACTCAGAACTGGACACTGGAGGACTCTATGGCTATGTCTACATTGGCAAGATTTTGCACAAATACTCTGTAACGCAAGAGTTTTTGCGGTAGAGTATTTGCGCAAGAGAGCGTCTACACTGGCATGTGCCTTTGTGCAAAAGATGTGCTTTTGCGCAAGAGCATCCATGCCAGTGTAGACGCTCTCTTGCACAAGAAATCTCTGATGGCCATTTTAACCATAGGGCTTTCTTGCGCAAGAAATTCATGTTACCTGTCTACACTGGCTAGTTGCGCAAGAGGGCTTATTCCTGAGCGGGAGCTTCATAGTTCTTGTGAAAGAAGCCCTGATTTCACACAGTAGAACGTCAGTGTACTTGTGCAAGAACTCCCCGCCAGTGTAGACAGGCAGCAAGTTTTTGCGTAAAAGCGGCCGCTTTTGCGCAAAATCATGCCAATGTAGACACAGCCTCAGACATCCCCCAAAAAGCTCAGCAGGGCAGGAGAATGAGAAACAAAATCCAAAGGGGTTCTGGAACACGTGGAGTGAGGCGTAACGGTAGTCTGAATTAGAATCTTTAATTCGAACTACCTACTCCGTGCCACGTGTAGCCATGGGCACGGAGTTCGGACTAAGGGGGATTTAAAAATGGCGGCACCCAGGAACATGCAAATGAAGCCCAGGATATTTAAATCCTGGGCTCCATTTGCAATACCGCTTGCCCTCATTACCCTACCTAGCTCGAACTACCGAGCTAGTGTAGACGTACCCAGAGTGTCCCGATAGCTCAGGCTGCCACTGACTTGAGCAGAAATTGGCATGATCCTTCTCAGAGCTGCTGCTGCAGTAAAGCATCGAGGCCCCACTTCCAGTGCTGGTGTGCGCTTATCAGACACAATTTGATACCAAAAATTGAACAGCAGAGACAGGAGAATGGAGAAAAGCCCTAGGAAAGTTTCAGAGTGCCTCAAAAAACAGTAGAAAAGATTACAGAGGGACGCTACAACCCGACAGCTTGGCTAACAATCAGACTGAAGTCGAGAAATCCTTGGGCATCTGAACAGAAGGCCGGAAGTCAAACCTGAGGTGAGATGGTTTGATGGGTAGATTTGGCTTATACCTGCGGTACTAATGACTAATAGTGTTGTAGGACGCGGCTGACCTGTGTGTGAAATGGTCCGTGCATGGCTATACATGGTATTTGAGCAATGTGGACCACAGAGGAACATAACAGACATATAAATCAGCCATGTCAGTGCTACAAGGGGGAGATGCATGAGACGAACGAAAAGGAATGTGAGAAAGTTGTCAAAAATATCATTCTGGAAAGGAGTGAAGATTGAGCAAGCCTGCAAGGCAAATAACACAATACGTTAAAGATGCGTAAGGGGGAGGAGGAGGTGGTCACGGGAGGACAGACAGGAGGGCTCTTGGGGAACTGAGTCAGGGAACAGCCTCAGAGGAGGCATCGGCAGATATTTCAGAGGGAAGCCTTAGCATTTATCAGGGAGGGCAATGAAAACATTCCAGAGTCTAACCTCTGGTTTCTTCTGAGGCAGCAAAGATGGACAAATTGCTGGGAGAAAATCGGTGCCACCAGAACAGGCCCAAAGCACGGCAGAGGAGTAACCAGGGTAACAGTTTTGAAAGTATCTATGGCACTGAAGAGACTACGTGCCATTTCCAAGAGCTACATAAGCACTTAGGAGACCCTGCATCTTTGAAAAGTCCATGGGAATTAGGCTCCTACATTGTTTTTGAAACGTCAGGACTTTGGTGCTGCTTGAAAACGTCTCCCACCCTTGAGCAGGTCTATGGGTGGTGGCACCTGAGGCCTCCAATCAGAATCAAAGGCCCAACTGCTGAGGGAGGCGCTTGTGCAAACGTAGCAAGGCACAGTGCCGGCCCAGAAGGGCTTAGAGGCCAACTGGAAACTAGAGGCAGCAAGTGGGGCTGGCGAGAAAGGGGAGGGCAGAGGAGGTGGTATGAGGAGAACAGTAACAGGCACCCACAGTCCCACTGGCTGCTGTGGGCACTAGTGGATAGTTCTAAATCATTCCAATGAGGCTGGGATTTTCAAAGGAGCTGAGCGAAGCGCCCCTCTCCTACTGGAATTTGGATACCTAACTCCCAGGGGGTCCTTGCTCATGGTCACGCAGAAGCTGTGTCTACACTGGCCACTTATTCCGGAAAATCAGCCCCTTTTCCGGAATAACTTGCCAGCTGTCTACACTGGCCCCTTGAATTTCCGGAAAAGCACTGACGATCTACTGTGAGAAATCAGTCGCTTTTCTGGACATAATATGCTGCTCCCGTTCGGGCAAAAGTCCTTTTTCCGGAAAAGGGCCAGTGTAGACAGCACAGTAGTGTTTTCTGCAAAAAAGCCCCGATGGCGAAAATGACGATCGGGGCTTTTTTGAGGAAAAGTGCGTCTATATTGGCTACGAACGCTTTTCCGGAAAAAGTGCTTTTCCGGAAAAGCATCCTGCCAATGTAGACGCGCTTTTTCCGGAAATACTTATAACGGAAAACTGTTCCGTTTTAAGCATTTCCGGAAAAGGGTGCCAGTGTAGACGTAGCCAGAGAGTGCTTTGCTCTCCCCCTGATCTCTTGGCTGCTGGTAGGAGAGGCAGGACTGGATAGTGACCAATTCAGATGGAAAAGGGAGTTGGGCCCTGGGGGAGTTGTCTCTGCAATCGATGCCACTAGCTGGGGAAGGGGCACCGGCGCCACGGCCGTGGCACCTCGCGGTTCCCATTGGCTGTTTTGTCCTTTGCGGCCAGGGGGTGGGCCAGGCCACCGCTTCCTGCAGCTCCCGTTGGCTGTGGAGGCCGAGGTGGGGCCAGTGGAAGCTGCCGTGGCACCAGCGCATGGACAGACCGGGGCGGCCGTTTCTGGGGGTGTTTCCGCGGTGCACTTTCAGAAACACTGGTCTAGATGGTACTGGGTCCTGTCATGAGGGCAAGAGACTGGACCTGATGACCTCTCACGGTCCCTTCCAGTTCTAGTGTTCTATGGTTCTATGATTCTATAGGGCCTTGGTACCTTGTGGGAGGCCAGATCCCTTTCTCCACGCAGGTCTGAGTCTTAGTAAAACCACCTCCCACAATTCCTCAAGACATGGTAGCTACAAACAGAAAGGAAGGGTGGCAGGGATGTTCCATTCTCCACTGGCAACAGGAGAGGTACATAGAAAACTAGGAAGGAGGAATTGTTGCATTCCTGTGTCAGAAGTGGAGAACTCAGTTGGTCTGGGTAATGGGGAGAATTGGAAGCCACGAAGTGAAGGGAACATCAGAAGAGCATTCATTGGCCACAGAGAAAGCGGGAAGTGCGTCCAAAGCAATGAAGTGGGCATGACTTTAACGTACAAATTTTGACCACCTCTAGAGATAGATTTTTTTGGACAGAAAACGGCTTTTCCAACCAAAAAGGAAATGGAAATGGGGGTAGAAACAGTCCCTTTTAGTCAAAAGCTTTTTTTCTGTTTTTGGCAACCAAACCCCAATTTTTTAAAGAGGTTTTAACTTTCATTTTCTCGAGTTTTCACAAAAAATGCATATATTTTGATGAAATGATCATTTTTGTTCTTATTGAAATGTTTCAGAGGGGAAAGAAATATCGCGTTCCCATCCGCTCTGAAAGATTTTGAGCAATTCTCCTCCTGACAAACCCCTGAAAAACAGCAAGGAGACACTAAGAAGGGTCTGGGATTTGGCCTTATAAGGATTTCCTTTTTTCTCCACGGGCAACTAATCTCTTGGGTGCAGGATCAAACTTTCATCTCCTGTATCTAACAAGAAGCCCAGGAGTGTGAGCTAGATGGAACACATTCCAAGTCCTGATGTGCTTAAGGAATAGGGTATAGCTTTCGCTCTCTCCTCCTGTTAAACAATAACGTGCTGACTGAAAACGTCAAGCTTAAGTTTAAACAAAATAAAAGACTGTCTGGCTGCAGAGAGAAATTTAAACATGTATTAATTATGTTTGCTAATACTCTGACATTTTCAGGATTTTAATAAACTAATACATATTTCCTCTTCATATTTCACTGACATGAAATCTGTTTGGCACGAGTAATTTCAACAACTCTGGACAACGGGTGAAAAAGGCAAATGAATGTGTAGAGCCATTAGCATGAACCAGTTGTGCCCTCAGTCAGAACAAGTCATATGTAACCCAGTTACATAAATGGCGAAATCACCACTCTGGGGCTTTGACAGGCATTTCTGCATTAGGAACAAATGATTTGTTTAACTAATTATCGTACAGGATCAGATGTAGGAGGAAAGATACGATCAGAAAGGCTGTCTCCAGAATATGACCGATTGGAGTAAAAGTCCCACTGAAAACATTTCAGTGGTAGCATTTTAAAAGTATTAGCAAGAAGTGGCAGGGTTGCTGTTCAAAAATAGTTGTCAGAGGACAACGTTCTAGACCAGCATGGGAGCTCAGGTAGTGCTGGTATTGTGGTGTAAAGGAAGAGGATGGGCAGTCGGTGGAGGTAGGGGTGGAGGAGGCAGGCCCTACCTACAGCCCCGCCCCTTCTGCTGAGGCCCCGCCCCCCACCATGGGGAGGGGAGGAGGCAAGGCAGCATGTCCCAGCCTCCCTGGCCCAGAGCACCAGGGAGGGAGGAGGGCTCATGGCTCTAGCCTGCCCGGCCTGGAGCACAGGCATTCAGGGGCAGCAACACTCCACCTCAGTATGCCTACAGCAGGCATTGTGGGGGCGGAGTGTGGGCGGGGCCAGATGCCTTCTCCCGCCTAGGCTACCGGACGCCTATGACAGAACAATATTCTTTACGTTGTTTATGAGCCCTGTAGTGGCTCTCAGGGTATGTCTACACTACAGCACTAATTCGAACTAACTTAATTCGAATTAGTTAATTTGAACTAAGCTAATTCGAATTAGTGCATCTAGACCTAAAAACTAGTTTGAATTAGCATTTTACTAATTCGAACTAGCATGTCCACACAGAGTGGACCCTGAACCGGGGTTAAGGATGGCCGGAAGCAGTGCCGGCAGGGCATCAGATTAGGACTTAGAGCATGGAGCTGCTGCCTCAGGCTAGCCGAGGGCTGTGCTTAAAGGGACCCGACCCCCACCCCGGACAGACAGTTCTCAGGGGTGCCCCGCTTGCAAAGCAGTCCTGGCTTGGAGTGCCCTGAGTGCCCACACTTGGCACATCACAGCACTCGGCCATCAGCCCGGCTGCTCTTGCTGCAGGCTGCCATCTGGAGGGGCTAATCGGGGGGTGCGGGCTGCAGGAGAGCTTCCACCCTGAAGAGTCCGCAGAGCCACCTCAGTCCTCCCCATCAGGGGCTCGTACCCCATTCCTCCCTCACCTCCTTCCACTTACCCCTCCATAGTCCCCCTTCCTGATGTACAAAATAAAGGACACGTGTGTTCAAAAATGGAAACCCTCTTTATTTAACAAAACTGGGGGAGACTGGGAAAAGGAGAAGAGAGAGGGTGGGAGAGGGGAGGGGGAAACCTGGGAGGAGGGAGCTGGAAGGGGGAAGCCAGGGGAAGAAGGAGGAGGGGAAGTATCAAACTATGGTACGCCATATCTTCAGTACTGTGTACAGATGTGATCTCCTCACCCCAGAAAAGATATTTTGGCCTTGGAAAGGGTTCAGAAAAGGGCAACTAAAATGATCAGGGGTTTGGAACAGGTCCCATATGAAGAGAGGCTAAAGAGACTGGGACTTTTCAGCTTAGAAAAGAGGAGACTGAGGGGGGATATGATAGAGGTCTCTAAAAGCAGGAGTGGTGTGGAAAGGGTGCATAAAGAAAAGTTCTTCATTAGTTCCCATAATAGAAGGACTAGAAGACACCAAATGAAATGAATGGGTAGCAGGCTTCAGACTAATAAAAGAAAGTTCTTCTTCACAAAGCAGATAGTCAACCTGTGGAACTCCTTGCCACAGGAGGCTGTGAAGGCTAGAACTATAACAGAGTTTAAAGAGAAGTTAGATAAAGTCATGGAGGTTGGGTCCATGGAGTGGTATTAGCCAGGGGGTAGAAATGGTGTCCCTGGCCTCTGTTTGTGGAAGGCTGGAGATGAATGGCACAAGACAAATGGCTTGGTCATTGTCTTCGGTCCATCCTCTCCAGGATACCTAGTGTGGGCCACTGTCGGCAGACAGGCTACTGGGCTAGATGGATCTTTGGTCTGACCCAGTATGGCCGTTCTTATGTTCTAAGCTCAGGGCTCAGGGTCGGGGTCTCACTGGACCACCCTGATTTTCATGCAAACCTGTTCCTGGGTGGCCAGGCTGGCAGCTCTCCTGCCCTAGACGGCCACTTTCCTGTGCCTAGTGCGAAGGTCGTGGATGAGGTCCACGATCTCCGCACTAGACCAGGTGGGCACCCACCTCTCGCAGCCCTGGGCCGGCTCCTGGGAGCCGCCAGACTGGTCCTGGGAAGAGGCGGAGGGCTGGGTGGCAGCGGGTGGCTGGCTCGTGCCGTGCCAGGTACAGGGTTTGCTGGCTGGGTGCTGGCAGGCTTGCACCTGGAAGGGGTACCGTAGCCAGATCGTGCCCCTTTACGGGCTCCGGGGCCGGGAGGGGGGCAGACAAGTTTCCCTGGTGGTGCCCAGAGTGGCCACCAGGTCAAGCTGGGGAGGGCTAGCCTCCCACTAGTTCGAATTAAGTGGCTACACAGCCCTTAATTAGAACTACTTAATTTGAACTAGGCGTTAGTCCTCATAGAATGAGGTTTACCTAGCTCGAATTAAGTTCGAATTAGAGGTTTGTATGTGTAGTGCCTATTAAAGTTAATTCGAACTAACGTCTGTTAGTTCGAATTAGCTTTGTAGTGTAGACATACGCTCACTGTGTTATATGTTTTAGAAGTTGCCTCTTCCTAACCAGAGCAACTTGTCTATGTAGCCAGGTCTTGCATGCCGGGTATAGTCAGAAAACATGGTTACATGGATCCCAACCCGCCCATGTGGTTTCTTCATATTATGCTTGTTGGGCAAAGAGCCAGACACACAATTATTATTATTTATAGTACTGTGGTGACTCTTAGAGGCGGACATTGTACTGAATACATAAATATACAACAAAGAGTAGCATAACCCAACTCCAGCTGGGAAATCGGGGGGGGGGGGGGGTGACGCTGAACTCAACACTCTGGCACATCAGAGAAGCAGGGAGGAACACCCCTCAGAGAGAAAGATCTCAATTTTGGGGATGGAGTAGAAAGATGATGGGTTACGCAAGTTTTAAGCAGGGGCCATGACCTAGGTGGCTCCCATATTGCTACATGGGAAGGGGGCTGATGCAGGAGAGGGTTCTGGTATGGAAAGGACCAAGAAGCCATATATAGGTTGAAACCTCTTTAATCCGGCATTCTTGGGACCTGACCGATGCCAAACCAGAGAATTTGCTGGACCACGGGAGGTCAATATTGTCTAGCAGCATTACCAACATGTCCACTGCTTACTAGGCTCTTAGAAGACAGTTAGGGGTAAATTAGAGCTAAATAACAGCACAGAACACGGAGAACCAGAACTGGTGGCTGTAAACAAACTTTCTGGGGCCATGGGAAACTTGGACACACCCATGATAAGTGGACATCCAGCTAGTTAAATTCCTGGCCAACCACAGATGATGCTGGGCCAGATAGTGCTGAACTAGCGAAGTTCAACCTGTACTACAGTAATGAGTGATCCTCATGAAACTAAGCAGACAGATCTAGCACCAAGTGCAAAGTTTGATATTTAGCTAGGAAGAGATTACAGCTGGGACGTTTTAAGATTTCAACATTTCCAATTTTGAAAGTGAAAAACAAAATCACGTTTTTGTTAGCAACAGGTCTGGGAACAATTTTTTAAAATGTACAAACATCAAAACTCACCTTTTAGATAAATGGCATTTCGAAGAAAAAAAAACCCACAGGGAAAACATTCTGAAGCAATTTTGACACATCAGTTCCTTGCCGTCAACCACCTCCAAAGATAAACCATAGTCCCAGGCAGAATAAGCCATCCTGTCAGTGACAAGTTTTGCCCTGGGATGAAGCTGCTATCACTATATTAATAATAGCCATTAGCTGAATCACATTACAGTGTAAGGACTCCTGTCTGCAATCAAGGGCCCCCCTGGTAGCAGGATATAAATGCTTATTAAAAGAGTCATTGCCATCAATGAGTTTCCATTTGTTGATGCAATCAGGGAAACGCGGGAGCAAAAGGCAACGCAGAAAGAGAAAGATTGATCGATACAGCAGTGGGGTTCCTGCAGATCTACACTGCTGCTACTGAGGTCGGAATCTGGGCCATTATTAGCAGCAGCAAGTTGTATTACAGTAGAAGTTGAACCTCCCTGGTCTGGAACCCTTGGTCCTGGATGAGGAGATTTGCTGGACCAGGGGAGGCCATTTCTCCCCTCCCCCGCCCTGCTGCTGGTCCCATCCCCTGCAGTGCAGCTGGGTCACATGCCAGACTTCCTGTCCCCCTACTGCCCCACCCCCAGCCCAACCAGGCCATGTGCCAACCTCCTTGGCTCCCCCCACCCCTTCCTCTGCAGCCCAGTTGAACCACATAAGACCGTCTAGCACCACTCTAGCAGATGAATTTCCGTTATTTGTACTAAAGCTTGATTCATTCTATATGTAGCAATGGTTTTGTTTCTTCTTCTGCATGTTCTGACATTGAGGAAAGCCATTTAAAGCTCTGCAGATGAGACATGGAAACCAATTTTACTCACACTCCACCACATTAAGTTCCACTGGGAAAATTAAGTTAAATGAGACCAGAATTGTGCCCATCATCTAGCCTTCCACAAATGCGCAAAGAATTAGAATGAAATTCCCCATTTGCTTTAATGGGAGTTACCAAAGTAAATCCCTGTCTATAGAGGAGTCCTCTCGACTTTTAAATTAGGTCTTAAATTATAAGAAGGATCTGATTTATTGGTGGAAGGAGACCAAGAGGAGAAAGCGCTCTAAGGGATTCATTTCATTACAAAGCTGAGTGCTGATACGTAAGAATCGTGAAATAAATATGATCTCCAGAAGGAGTTTGACATCAAGCATGTGTGTGTGGGGGGGGGGGGGGGGGAAGTGGAGAAACAGGACTGGCTGCAGAATTCTGAAGGTGACTGGTGAGAGACAGATATGAAATGGAAAGGAAAGAAGCCAGTAGTGGTCACTGAAGGATTGGAGCAATGGGAAACACCCAGAGCAGATGGAGGAGATGAAATAATGGACACAGACTCGGAGGAGCTCAACTCCATTTTCTTTCTAAAGCTGATGTACCGATAGCCTGTGACAAAAGCCTTTTGTGATCAATGTTTGGGGCTCTGGTGTTTGATTTGCTGGACTGGGAGGCAGGAGACTTGTCTTCTTTGTAGACAGTAACATGAGTTTTCATGGGCACATCCCACTTCTTCAGATGACTGGAGTATTAAACATCTAGTTCCAAAATAAATAGGGGATGCGCGGGGGGGGGGGGGGGGGGACAGAGAAGGGCAGGGGGAAATAGTGAATTAGAGTGTTCATGTCACATGATGCTGATAGAGAAGATGCAAATTGTTCTTAAGTACCCATTGTTTGTTTTTTTAAGTCATTAGGATGTGGAAGGTAGTGTGCTAGTCAGGTAATGTCTTTTTTTCCCCTTCCTTCCCCCCTCCAACTACCTATTTATTTTGGAACTGGACTTTTAGTTCTCCAAAGATCTGAAGAAGTGGGTTGTACCCACAAAAGCTCATGATACCATCCGCATGTTTTGTTAGTCTTTAGGGTGTTGCTAGCCTGTTTGTTGTTTTTTAAGTTTTTCTGGTTAAAGACTAATTCAGCTACCTCTCTGAAGCTTTTGTATTCTTTGCTTCTGGCTGAATTCATGCAAATCGCTTAGGCCTGGATTTTCAAATTTGGGAGCCTTGGATTAGGCACACAAATCTATATTGCCCAGCCTGATTTTTATGGGTGCTAAGCACCAGCAACTCTCGTGGACTTCTAGGCCCACTCCTCACTGTTGGGAATATTGATTTTAATTCTCTGTGCCTCAGTTTCCTCATCACATGCACGGGGGCAATATTACCACCCCTTTTCCCCCCAGGTCACTTCTAAGGTTCATTTGACGAATGCATGTAAAGTGCTTAGAATGACTAAGATGGAAAGTGTGACAGCAAAGAAATATGCAACAATGATAAAAGCAGATTCCATTTTGAGCAATTACTCTGATCATTGTAATATTGTTCTTTCCACCAAGGTACTATCATAAATGACACACAAGAGATAGATAGATAGATAGATAGATAGATAGATAGATAGATAGATAGATAGATAGATAGATAGACAAAGCATTAGCCATTCTTAATTATTATTATGTCTAACACATGAAAGTTAAGGTCTCCACTACTTCTACAATCTAAAGCACAAGTCAGAGACACCGACCAAACTAGAAGCAAGATGCTCCTTTGATGCTTTACAAGACAAAACCCACATTATTATTCAGAACTAAAAAAACCCCCAAAACGAAGCTATTCATAGCTGGTATTTACGTAGCATATGTCCTCTGACAGTCTCAGTGCAGTGTAAAATGACCTTAATGGAAGCTGTGGGTGTTAAACACTTCTGAATATCAGCCCATTAACGGAGACAACTAACTATGGCATTAGTTGTCTAATTTGAATCTCCCACATTGGAACATTTTGACCCAAGGCTATTGATGCGCAGCCCTTTGATCTAATTGCGAGAGCAAATGAATAAAGCACTTTAAATGCAGTGCCCTTTTCTTTTCAGGGGTTCTAAATAAATGGACATGGTTTTAGACGCTGCAGATAAAACATGATGTAGGAAAATGACAAAGCCTCGTCTGTGATTCCATCCACTCCCTATCTCAGGCTTTGTCTACACTGCAGGGCTACGTCTACACTGGCATGATTTTCCGAAAATGCTTTTAACGTCTAGATTGGCAGGATGCTTTTCCTCAAAAGCACTTTTTGCGGAAAAGCGTCCGTGGCCAATCTAGACGCGGTTTTCCGCAAAAAAGCCCCGATCGCCATTTTCGCCATCGGGGCTTTTTTGCGGAAAACACTACTGTGCTGTTTATACTGGCCCTTTTGCACAAAAGTGTTTCGGAAAAAGACTTTTGCCCAAACGGGAGCAGCATAGTATTTCCGGAAAAGCACTGACGATCTTACATGAGATCGTCAGTGCTTTTCCGGAAATTCAAGCGGCCAGTGTAGACAGCTGGCAAGTTTTTCCGCAAAAGCAGATGATTTTGCGGAAAAACTTGCCAGTCTAGACACAGCCCAGGGGTTTTCTGGGATCCCAGAAAAACCCTGCTACACCCAGGGAACGCGTTTGCTCTTCCGCTTTTTTTCGCAGAAGAGCAGACGTACTTTTTCGGGGAGCCCTGTATTTCTCGTTCTATGAGGAATAAGGGCTCTTCCAAAAGAGGAGTCTTTTCTGCCATTTGGTCCCATTTACACAGGGCCAAAATGGCAGAAAAGCCTCTTCTGGAAAAGCAATCGGAAAAAGCTATGCAAATTGCAAGAATTTATCCACCCCAGGAGGCTGTTCTATTAGAAACCAGAGGACATTCCCTCTAAGGAATCTGCCTTGAGCAAGAATGCTCTTTTCTTGCAGAGGAAATTTCTCTTTGAACGGGGCCCTTTCTCTGGAAACAGGCATTTGGTTGCATGTGCACACACTAAGGATGTTAAGAAGCAGGTAATTCACTAATCACATAGTCAGCACATTTGGTATCGACTAAATGATTAGTCGATAAAGGCAGGCGGGGTCCAGGAGCTACTCCCATTGTGCTTCTGCAGTTTAAAAGTAGCAGGAGCTGGGCACATGGGCAGCCCAGCCTCTTACTACATTTAAACTGCAGAGCCGCAGTGGGGGTAGGTCCGGGACCTGGCGCCAAGCCGGGACTGAGCAGACCTGGCTTGCACCGGGTCCCAGACTGCTGCACCTTTGTGTCTTCTGCTCCCTCCCTGCCACTACGGAGTCAGTGCTGGGGGAAACTGGCTCCTGCTTCCCCCTCACCTTGCTGCCTCTGATACAGAGGCAGCAAGGGGGCGGGGAGTGAGTAGTTGAGTAGTGACTCGACTACTCGATAAGCCTAGGCTTATTGGGAAGTTGACTACTCACCTAGTTGCTTACATCCCTAGCGCGCACATCCAAATGTATACACAAAATCCAGCAATTTGGGATGATAATTTGCTTTCTTTAGACTTGCTGCCATGAAGCGCTCTCTGGGGCAAAGCTCAATTTAAAAGCACAATCTGCTTAAGAGACATAACACGTAGGACACATCAGTCTTGGAGGTGGCGGAAAGGCTGCAACAGAGAGGCTGGCTTGAATGGAACAGTGTCACAGGCCTAGCCGCAAAAATGGCTGCTTCTGCCCACTTGAAAGCCCCTTTATGCATATGTGGGTGGGATAAAAGGGCCTCAGTTTCATTACTAAAAAGGCCCCATACTTTGACTTCAGCAAGGGGTGTGCTAGACAGAAACCATTAGTCCGTGTTCAAAAGCTAAAGGTAATGCTGGAAATTTTAGAGAAAGTGTAAGAACTGCCTGGAGAGACTGGTGCTTTTGCTATGAGTCAACAGCATGTCCCTGTAGCCAAGAAGGCTAACGGCATATTGGGCTGCATTAGTAGGAACATTCCTTTATTCAGCAGTGGTGAAGCCACATCTGGAGTATTACATCCAATCCTGGTGCTTCCCCCCCCCCCCCATTACAGAAAGGATGTGGACACATTGGAGAACGTCCAGCATAGGGTAATCAAACTGATAAGGGGGCTGGAGCATATGACTTACAAAGAGCGGCTGAGAGAGTTGGGTTTATTTAGTCTACAGAAGAGATGAGAGAAGGGATTTGAGAGCAGCCTCCGGCTACCTGAAGGGAGGTTCCAAAGAGGATGAAGAGAGGCTGTTCTCAATGGTGACTGATGACAGAATAAGAAGCAATAGCCTCATGTTGCAGTGGGGGAGATCTAGGCTGGATATTAGAAAAAACGATTTCCCTAGGAGAGAGGTGAAGCACTGGGATGGGTTCCCTAGAGAGGGGGTGGAATCTCCATCCCTCGAGGTTTTTAAGTCCCGGCTTGACAAAGCCCTGGCTGGGTTGATTTAGTTGGGATTGGTCCTGCTTTGGGTAGGGGCTGGACTAGATGACCTCGTAAGGTCTTTTCCAGCTCTAGGATTCTATGATTTTAAAAGTTGCTCCTCATACCATAACGAGTTTTCTGTCATACCCGCTTTTGCCCCAGGTGCTCGGATAGCAGGATAGTGGGCGTGTGATAAGACAGGCAAACAATCAGAGATCTCTTTCCCGTTGATGGTGCTCTCAGCCCCAGCTCACAGCCTACTGCGGAGATGACAGGGCTCAGGGAGACCACATGTGACCACACCGCCTGCATGAACATTGCATTGGCTCTGAAACCCAGCACGGAGCAACCTCTTGCACATCTACCTCCAGAACAGTGACACTTACAACATTCCTTCCCTTTACATTCTGTTCTGGGTAGGCACATTTGTTATTAATCATCCACTTGCATGTCCATACTGTGTTTTTTAACCATCCAACCAGATATTCTATCCTAGCAACTTAAATTAATATTTGTTTGAATAATCCACTTAAAATGATGCCGGGCCAGCCATGTGGTCTGACTGGCAGGACTCTGTATTTCCAAGTGGACATTTTTATTTGCTTTTTTTTCCTGTGTTTTCTTCCTCTCCTCTTATTTTATATCATCCACCAAAACTTTCTGCTCAACTGGATTTTCTCTGCCAGTGTTTCTTTTGCATTCAATCAATGGAGGTCACGTTTCTTCTTTTCTTCTCCCAGCAACTTTGGATAGGTGACTCAATCAGAAGTGAAGATTTCTGAGGAACTTTTTTTTGCATTCATTTCTTTGCAGAGTCTAATTGTTCTGTAGCATTTATTAATGAGGGGCCTCCAGCCTGCAATGGATCTCATCTGTGGGCACTCCTATGAGCCAGCACAGCGCCCCCTTGAAGGGCGTGCAATGCCTCTGCGGTATGTGAATAAGTCCATGTGCATTACATTTCAGAGTTAGGGCCAGACTCTGGTGATTCATGGAAAGGTGGGTGGGCAATTATCTGGGGTGGGCCTAAACTCAAATTCCAGATATAGACAGCCTCCAGCTTTGGAAAGTTTGAAATCCAAATCAATTTTTTTTCCCCATTCAGGCCCACCTCTGCTAAATACTAATGAAGAGCAATCTTCATTCATTTTGAGCAGCTATTACCCCACTGAGTATTTCTACTGATTCCTCAAGTGAGTTGATGCTATTCAGGGTGAATAATGGGTTCAAACTCTGTCCCAAAGTCCTCTACAATTCAAGGAAAGAAGAGAAACCTCTCATTAAAAAAGAACTCCGACTCAGAAGTTTTGATCAATCTTGGGTTGGAAAATAACATTTGACAGTGTTGATCATTTTCAGAACGCATCTGAAGAAGTGGGTTTTGCCCACGAAAGCTCATGATACCATCTACATCAGTGGTTCCCAAACTTTTCAGCATCACGCCCCCTTTTTGATTTTTGAGAAACCCTCATGCCCCTCTTCCCCCCAAAAATAGCAGCAAAACTTGGAGTGGGATTGAGGGGCCAGGGGGAGGGGGTTGGCTGGGTCGCCTCGCGTCCCTCCTGGAATTTCTTCACACCCTCCCAGGGGGGCACACTCCCAGTTTGGGAACCCACAATCTACATGTTTTGTTAGTCTTAAAGGTGCTACTAGACTATTTGTTGTTTTTTAAGTTTTTCCTATTATAGACTAACTCAGCTACCTTTCTGAAGCTACAGTACAGATAGTAATTCATCCTGACAACATCCTTGTGAGGTCCATAGGTAAGTGTAATTTGTTCTCACTTTCCAAGAAACAGAGGACATAACCCAACCCCCTTTGAAGTTGACTTTCCATTTGCTTCTATGGATCAGGCTCAGCGGTATTAAGTGGTTTGAATAAAGCTACAATGGGAGTGTGTGTCCAGAGCTGGGACTAGAACTCAGGAATTCTCACCTGTTTTCATCATCCCTACTCCGACAGGATTTCATATGAGTCCTCTCACTTGCATGTGCTCAGTTAATGGGTCCATACCTAGTCCTCTTCACTGAATCTTCTCTGAAATACAAACTCTGAACCTCTTGGAACTTCAGAACAGGTGGAAAATCTCCCAAAAAAATTGTTCTCCTTTTCCTTTTTTTTCACAAAACCCAGAGTTTCCTTCTTCTAGCCAATTGCCTGCAAAATCAGCCTCTCCCAGGATGCTGTTGTGGTGTTTCCTTCTTGAATCTGGATATTGAGAAGTATGAAAAATGGTGGGGAGGGCTAACTCAATATTTCTGGACCACAAAGAGACTGAGTTTGAATTGTGGATGGGGGTTCATATTAGGTTTCTATTATCTCTGCAGGTCTTCAACCATCTAGTTCAGAAAATTCCTCTGGCTCTTGACAAACAAAAATGAGAAAATTATGACTTTGGGGGAAGATTCTCTCCTTATTCCACATGCAGGTCTTCCCGAACACTCACGCATGTATCAAGAGGAGACTGTGCCCCTTTGTTAGCATATTCCAAATTTGTATCCATTCCTGTAATTAGAATATACTTTGCCACATGTAGCTTCAGCATAGTTATTGATCCATGAGCTCATCTCTCCTTACCCCGTTCACCCTTCATGGCCTCCTGTTCAAATACACAAAGAGGTTTCCTATGGCGATAGTCAATGTTGGATAATGAGCATTTGCCCTTCTCAGGGGCTTTGTAAATCCTGCTTCCCCACTGCCCAGTGGAAACAGCACAGTCTTACTGTAGGCAGGACCTGCAATGGCCAGGGATGAGGAAGTAAATTTAGTCCGTTACTATTTGTGTTCCTAAGACTCCAGCAGACTTAGGAAACCAACCTTAGCAACGAACGAAATGTGTAGCTTTGAGTTTATCAGGTAGCTTTGAGTTTATCAACCTCGTATTAATGTAAAACTATTTTCTGCAATTTAACTGTCCCACACTCATTCCTTCATACCCTGCAAAGGAATTAATGCCAAAAAAAGGTCCTAAAAAATCTTCACTTCTGACTGTCACCTATCCAAAGTTATTACCTAATTAATAGATAGCAGGTTTAAAACAAACAAGAGGAAGTACTTATTCAGGCACCACATAGTCAACCTGTGAAACTCCTTGCCAGAGGATGTTATAAAAGACAAGACTTTTACAGGATTCAAAAAAGAGCTAGATAAATGTATGGAGGATAGGTCCATGAATGGCTATAATAACCCAGGATGGGTAGGAATAGTGTCCTTAGCCTCTGTTTGTCAGAAACTAGGAATGAGCAACAGGGATGGGATCATTTGTTAATTATCTGTTCACTTGATGATTCTGTCTGGAGTCATCTAGGATTGGCCACAGTCTGAAGACAGGATACTGGGCTAGATGGACCCAGTATGGCCCAGTATGGCCGTTCTTATGTTCACACACACGACACGCACTCATGCAAACAAAGCAAACCTAAAATCTATAAACGAATCTAGGTATTTCTCCTGAAAACTGGAAAAGAGGAGAGAGAAAAAGAGGTGAGTTCCTATTTCTATTTTTAACCCCATGTGAGGAGAATAGTTAGAATAGTGCTGAGGCAGGGATGGGGCGAGGATAGATAAATGAGCAGATCTTTGAGCAGTTTTGAGACAGTTTTATTAGAAGCAAATCACACAAAGTAACAAGGCCTCGTGTTTGCGATTGACCAGGACAAATCTTTATCTGCTTGTCAAATTGAAGATAGTCTTCAGTAGACATCTATAGGGATCGCTACACTAAAATTGGTTCAGGGCAAAGAGCAAAATAGCATATTTTGGTTAAAAGCTCATTTTCCTGACAGCTATGAAGTTGTTATGAGATCAACTGCTTTTTTCTTTCACCTTTAGTTTTTCTTCATAAATCATATGTCAATGATCTTTATGACTGTCTATATATAAACACTAAAGGGTAGCATAATATCTCACCTATTATAATGAAGTCTTTTCTTTTTCCACCATAGAGGAACATCACTGTAACTGAAATAGTAATTTGCACATGGCATCGCAACAAAACAATTGTAAACTTAAAAACATAAGAACGGCCATACTCGGTCAGACCAAAGGTCCATCTAGCCCAGTATCCTGTCTGACGACAGTGGCCAATGTCAGGTGTTCCAAAAGGAAAGAACAGAACAGGGAATGATCCCTCTCCTGTCATCCATTTCCAGTCTCTGACAAACAGAGGCGAGGGACAGCATTCCTACCTATCCTGGCTAAGTAGTATTGATGGATACTTTTGGTTGATGGATACTTTTTTGAACCCTGGTCTTCACAACATCCTCTGGCAAGGAGTTCCACAGGTTGACTGTACACTTTGTGATGAAAATTTTTCTTTTGTTTGTTTTAAACCTGCTACCTATTAATTTCATTTGGTGACCTCTAGTTCTTCCATTCTGCTTTATGATGGGACTATGCCTGAGGGATATGAGGGCCAGTTCTCAAGTAAAATTGAATAGACATTTGGAAATGGGATTTTTTTAAAAATTGGTGAGAGGGATGGTAATTGAAAAAATTAAAAATTCCAAAGCCCAACATTTTGAGTGGTGAAATAGTGAGCTGACAAAAACATGGCTTTTTTTTTTTTTTTTAGCAAAAATTGATTTTTGGCAAACATTTCTTTTTCATGGAAAAACCGTTTTTTTTTTTTAATAAAAAAAGTACTTCTGAAAAATGTTCACTCATAGAATCATAGAACTGGAAGGAACCTCGAGAGGTCATCAAGTCCAGTCCCCTGCCCTCATAGCAGGACCAAGCACCATCTAGATTATCCCTGACAGATGTTCATCTCTGTGTGTATCATCTCTAGTACTGAGCATTTCCATCCTTGATTTAAATCCCTGAAGCTGCAAATTCTAAGCTCCTCTCAGGATTTGGACTTACAAATAGAGTTTCCTTTACCTAAATTGGCTCAGCCTAAATCCTTGTTCAGTTTTGATTCAGTCCTCGCTCAGGCAAAGCTCCCATTTAGGGGTAGTGAATAAGGGCTTTAGTATCTGACCCAATTGCCAGCTTCCACTGTATATAAGACAATTATTATTAAGCATGGCCGTTAGTCAGCAATAGGCTCTCTTAGCACTTAAACTTTTGGTGTTCCCACAAGGAAATCTATTGAAAGACTGTGCTTTGTAAATTCAATTCCCTTTGCTGGCTTATAACACAGCTGCTATATATTATCTTATACATTTGACCACAAAGGTTCATTCTATAGGCAAGATTGATCCATTACTAGTATCCCTTTTTACTCATTCACTGCTTTTCAGTGTAATGTTTGGGGACCCTGTTCTCAGCCACTTGTACATTTCAGCACTTCAAATGCACCAAGAGGGACAAACACTTGACTAATATCTCCACCTTAATATCTATACCCGCCTCTCTGTTTCTCTAGCTTTCTCCCCAACCCATTGTGTTGACCAATTGTTCCATCATAAAGCAGAGTGGTGAGGGATGTTTTGTGGTGGTGAAGAACCATGCAATCACAAGCTTTATTGCATGCCATACCATCTCGTGACCCTGGTTCTTATCATGAGAGCCCATTCAAGGGGAAATTATACCAGACTTCAACTGGGGAAAGTGTCCCTCTGTTTCAAGGCTATTCAGGGCTGTGACCACAAAAGGTGAGAACCTCAGAACAAGCCTCTTCTGCTTTAATTGTGAACTATTTCAAGCAACTCACACACAAAAAAAAAAAAAGAAAAAAAAAACAACAAAAATCCTATTGAGATCAGGTAGTCCCAATTCCCTGAGATAAACAAGTTCAATAATATAGTGGTCAACAGAGTTAGCCTATCTTCAACAGGCTTTTGTGTGTTTAAAAAAGGACTAAAATAACCACTTGGAAATGCTAAACCAAGGCATGGCATTTTAATATGAAAATAGAGGCCTAGTATATTTTTGGCTCCCTCTAACAATGATTGCCCTCAATCAGATCACTTAGACACGGCAAATTGGTTCCTGCAAGGGTTTGTATGATCATAAAAATAATTCATACATATTTATGGCAAGCTGCTTTCAAGCAGGGGCATTTTTTGCTTATTACCATAGTAACCACATGGTCACAAGTGCATATTTTGGCTCCGTTCCAAAACAACATTTAAAAATGTTCTTTCTGTCACTTTTTAGCAGGGCCTGCAATGAATATTTGAATCTATTTTCCAATTATGCAAACTCAAATGCTTTCCGATGACTCTGGTTTTTCCTTCATCTACAGAAAATGTGACTTTTTTTTATTATGCCAAGGACTTTTGAGACAATAGCCACAGACACTTTTTTCCCCAGCTCTGTGTATAATGATATCTAATTCTGTGCTAATTTTTAATGGTCAGGATTCCCGGAGGAGTTATTTGCAAATTTCATCAACTTGAGTTCCTGCTTCATTTACTGAAATGCAGTGCTTGGAACTGACCCAGCTACTAGGCATACTTGTGTCCCTCTTAAAACACGACAGCTTAGTATAATGGACATTGACTAGTTATCACAAATAAAATGCCCCATTGTCTAGAGAATCAGAGAACACATTTCGTCTTGGGTGAACTCGCTGAATCAGATGCATCATTGACCCAACTTAAACAAACACACACTGCATTATAAACCTTGAATTTCTACTTAAACCAATAGGACTGGGGCAACTTACAACAGAAAGGGAACTTTAGACATTCCATTCATGAGTAAGTAGTTCTGCAAATGGAAGTAAACAATTGATATCCACTCCTGAATTATCTTATTAAGAGACACAGCTGAAAAACTCTTAGTACTCTTTCTCTCAAGGTCTTCATAATATGTCACCATTATACATTTCCTAATGTCTCTATAGCACTGCCATTATCTAGACCCTTCTTCTATTATCATTCTCCATATCATGGTAAGGCAGCCTCTTAGTCTATACACGCCCAGTAATGCAAACTGTGGCTCTGATCCTGCAACAAAATGCAACCTAACCCATTCACCCGCAAAAAGCCCCTTTGGCATCAATGGGCTACATGTGTGTACCAGGTTGCAGGACCAGGGCCCATTCGCCTATACCTGCAGGGGGTGGGGTCTAATTTTTATCTTGTTCAGAACACAGCGTGATTAAGGAGGAACTGACCTATCCTATCTCTGGCCTCTTCTGAAAAGAAATCTTTACTTTGTTCTTAGGGTATGTTTTTAAGGACCTTAGGTAGGGACTCGTGTGGCCAGCCCATGCAACCTCCATTGCTTTTGTTTATTGAACATCTAGATTGGGGTGGGCAAATACTGGCCCATGAGCAGGATCCATTTCCCCAGGAGTAGCCCTGGTGGACTGTATGTACCTGCACCTATACAGCTACGGGTTATTGTAGCGCCCGTTGGCTGTGGATCTACTTCCTCAGCCAATGGGACTAGCAGGAAGTAGTGTCCTGGTCCACTGCAGCTCCTATTGGCTGGGAAAGGCGATCCATGGCCAACAGGAGTGGCAATTGCCTGTACCTGTGGAGGTGCAAGTAAATTAAGAGGCGGCCCACCAGAGGGCTAACCCATGAATTACTGCCATGTTATTGCCCTCCCAAATCTAGATCAAAGCTAGCTCAGGTATGTCCACATGTGCTGTAATCACACCTCTGATTACAGTGTAGCTGTAGCCTTAGTAGTAAACCACAAGGGTAACTTTTGCTCATCCGAAGGACAGGAAAGTCGAAGAAATCAAGATATTCTAGATGATGACTGTAGGTGCCTCCATTTTGGTTGCCAACTTCAAACACCTGATTTCCAGAAGTTCTGGTCAATCTAAACTCATATTTGTAAGCACATATTTGTGAGTACTTGGCATCTCTGAAATGCAGGCCCTGTATTTACCTCCCATGCATAGTTATATATGCACCTTGAGTTAGACATACCAAACATAATTCTATCTTAATGTAGTACAGGAGACCCCCGAGATGTGACTGCCTCAGTTCTGACCCCCCACACTTATAACCATTTTTGAAAGTGCGGAAGGGGCCGGAGCCCCACAACTTACGTCCTCAGCCTGCATTTACGGCAGTGCACGGCGCCTACCATAAATGCAGGTTGGAGTTACAAAGCACCTGACTTGCGACTCGTCCTCCAGAACCAATCGTGTCACAAGTCGGGGGCCTCCTGTATTAAATCAGCAGGTTGGAGAGCTCTTTATGTTATTTGACAATCCCAATATGTGGTTTATTGTTTGTACTTTATACAGGCTCCTCATCTGGAGAGTCTGCAGATATAAATCTACTGTATATTTGAGACAATCTGTGTGAGCGAGTCTGTCTGTTTGTTCAAGAGCTAGGACCACCAAATGTGGTAGGCAGTTTCCTCTTAGCCTAAATTAAAGCAATGCAAGGGATTGGTTGTGTCTGGACAAGGGGCTGTGCCTGGAATGTGACTGTTTTTTCATAACAAAGGGAGAGGCAGAGGCCTGTCAGCAGCAACAGTTATACTGTAGAATGACCACAGGGGGCAGCAAGGGGCCAGAGATGGGACCTGGACAGCTATAACCTCACTGTGGCAGTGGGGTGGGGTAGAGGAGAGGTTCCCATGTTGGTGCTGGGTATGATGAGCTCACCCCTCCTGTTCTGGCTCCCATCCCCCACAGCTGGAGTCGAAACCACTCCCTCCACCCTTGCCCCAGTACTGGACAGCTGCAGGTGGGGAGACTAGGCCCCCACCTTGGTGAGCCTGACCCATCATGGTGCAACATTGACAGCCGCTGGATGGGTACAGTGCAAACAGGCTGCAGTCCTGTAGCTCGGATGGCCAGGCACAGGGGTTGCTGCCCCAAACCCAGGGATCCAGTAGCCAGGCCCCTGCTGTACTGGCCAGCCCTGGCTATCCACCTCCTGCACAGTTCAGTCTTTGCTGCCCTGGCTAGCCCTGGAGATCCATTGCCCATGCAGCATGGCCCCCACTTCTCCAGCCAAGCCCAGGGAGCTGCTGCCCGGGCAACGTGGCCCCCAGTGCCCTGACCAGACCTGGGGACCCACCAACTGAGCAGCTTGGTGGCCATATCCCCTGCCCTGAGCACCTCGTATATCCAACCTCCTGCCCTGACTCCTGCACTCTCCCCACTTCTGCCCTCAGCCCCCCTCCTCTCCTGACTCCTGCATCCCCACCTCCTCCCCGAGCCCCCCCACTCCATGTCTACCCACTTCTGCCCTCAGCCCCCCCACCTGTCCTGACTCCTGCATCCCCGCCTCCTCTCTGATCCCCCCCACGCCATTTCTTCCCATTTCTGCCCTCAGCCCCCCTCCTGTCCTGACTCCTGCATCCCCACCTCCTCCCCAGAGCCCCCCACACCTCCCAACCCCCTGCCCTAACTCCTGCACCCCCACCCCACACACACACACCCTGCCCTGGCTTCTGTGGTGAGATAGGACTGGGTTTGTGCTCTCTCCTTGGGGCAATCTACCTCTTGAATCTCACATCCCCAGCTCCACCCCAGAGCAATTAACTAAATGAAGAAAAACAATGCCAGGTACATCTTCTTGTACACTCTATGTGCCAAAGGACTTTAAGTATGAGAGAGAGAGAGAAAGAGAGAGCAATTGTTGAAGTAGCCAAAGTGTTTTAGGTCCTTCTAAACTGAAATAAAATTTTGGGCCCATTGACTTCCCTTGATGTCAAAATCCATTGGATTAGACCCACCGTCTCTGCCTTGCACACTTTCCAAACAAAAATACTTTGCTATTTTCCTCCAGCGTTTTATTATTGCATGAAACAGCCATTAAAAAAATCTACTCCAATGGGTTTGATCAGAAAACACTTAAATAATACAGAAGGAATTTGCAGGTTTTTGATACTGCATTATTACACTAATATCATAATCCTTTACCAATGACATTTAAATCCCTATTGGGATCTGGATTCAAAATTACATTATTTAATGTTTATACAAAAATAATCCAAACAATATTTAACACTAGCAAAGAAAAAGCGCACACACGCACATCCTGCTTTGCCTTTCTTAGCAATTATCCAACCCAAGGCCCTATTAAATTATTAAATTACCCTGATTTTATGCTCTTAAAATGAAACCAACCTTCTGTTCCAAACAGTCTGCAGAAGAAATGCTTTAGATACATAGTGGCATAATGGAGCTCAGTTCCAAAATCATATCCAAAGCCTTTCAAAACTCAAGGCTGTGTAGAAGCATTTTGGACGTTCTTGGTCAAACCCTTTGACTTTCGATGGGGCCAATCCTGGTTCCATGGACTTGACTGGGGGCAAGATCCAGGCCTGAAATAGGGGATGAAAAATGGAAATTATCCTGGAAGTGCAGCGTCTGCTTTCTTTTGGGTTCTTTGGCTTCAAACTCATAATATGGTTCCGGTAACTGGTACGCTGGGCCTGCTGCTTATAATCCTGATAATAATTACCTTATGCTTTCCCATGTGTTTGCCATGTACACCTGTTATCTACTCTTACACTAAGGCTGTGTCTCTATCTAGGGTTGGCACAATTCCACTTCTTAAATAACATTGACGGTTATCAACATTCATGTTTTCTTTTATTGATAGAGACATTTGCACAGCAGTCTAGTAATTGAAGCTTCAAGTGCTGGTTTCTATTTTTATCCATTTCCATTTTCACAGTTATGAAAAATGATAGCACAGTCAGTCAATAATCACTTAATGACCGTGAAGGCTGAGATTTCAGAAAGGTAAAACTTTAAAACTGTTAAAACACAAGCTGTCACAATTTACTCAATGAATATCCTGAAATCAAATACGAATAAATTCTCAAAGAGCATTGCTCTTCTTTTGTTTGTCTCTTTATATTTTTTTGTGTTAGGCTATGTCTAGACAGCAGCACTTTTCTGGGATATCGGAGGTATCCTGGAAAAGCAATGCTGCATCCAAGGAATACGTCCACTTCTCTGAAAAAAACATCAAAACATCAGTAATCTTCCTGAAAATACCATCCTGACCACCATGGATGTAGAAGCCCTCTACACCAGTGGTCTCCAACCTTTTTACACCCAAAATCACTTTTTAAATGACAGACCAAGCCAGATCTATCGCCCCACCCCTTCCTTGAAGCCTCGCCCTCTCTATTCTCCTCCTCTCCATCACTTGCTATCCCCAATCCTTATACTGCTACTTAAAAAAAAATTCCCACCATTTCTCGCAGCTACTCACCTGTGCTGTTGCTCGGTGAGTATCTGTTCCTCAAATGAGGAAATCTAATGTAAATGTACTGCGCAGGCGCGCAGTTCAGAGAGGGCTCAAGAGCTACTCTTAGAGCCTCCGAGTTCTACCGGTAGATCGCAGTCTACTGGTTGGTGACCACGGCTCTACACCAACATTCCACATGAAGATGGATTACAGGCCATCAGGAACATCATCCCTGATAACACTGCACATCTGATTACAGAGTTCTGCAACTTTGTTCTCACCCACAACTACTTCCAATTCAGAGACAATTTCTATCTCCAAGTCAGCGACACAGCCATGCGCACTCACAATATGCCAACATCTTTATGGCTGACCTTGAACAATGTTTCCTCAACTCTCTCCCCCTAACACCTCTACTTTACTTATGATACATCGGTGACATCTTCATCATATGGACCCACAGGAAAGAGACTTGAAGAATTTCACAAGGATTTCAACAACTTACACCCCACCATCAACCTCAGCCTGGACCAGTCCACATGAGAAATACACTTCCTGGATACTACAGTACAGGTAAATAATGGACACATTTCCACCACCCTATACTGAAACCCCACCAACCGCTACACTTACCTTCATGCTTCCAGCTTCCATCCCAGACACATTTCTCAGTCTATTGTATACAGCCAAGCCCTAAGATACAACCGGTTTTGTTCTGACCCCACAGACAGAGATAATCACCTACAGGATCTTTACAGAGCATTCCTAAAACTGAAATACCCACCTGGAGAAGTGAAAAAACAAATTGACAGAGCCAAAAAAGTATCCAGATCTGAACTACTTCAAGACAGACCCAAAAGAGAAAATAACAGAACTCCACTTGTTGTTACCTCCAGTCCACAACTCAGACCCCTCCAGTGCATCATACACAATCTACAGCCCATCCTGGAAAATGATCCCTCACTCTCAGAGGCCTTGGGAGAAAAGCCTATTTTCACCTACAGACAACCCTCCAACCTGAAGTTAATTCTTTCCAGAAACCATGCCACACAACCACATCATAAGCATCCAGGAACCCAGCCCTGTAACCAAACACGATGCCAATTCTGCCCAAATATCTATACTAGCGAATTCATCACTGGAGCCAACAACATAAGCTACCAAATCAAAAGGTCATTTGACTGCACCTCCAGTAATTTGATCTATGCCATCAAATGCCAGCAGTGCCCCAGTACTAAATATATTGGACAAACTGGACAGTCTCTGTGGGAAAGAATCAATGGACACAAATCAGATATACATAAAGGAAACATACAGAAACCTATTGGGGAACACTTGAAGATCTTTTAAACAGTGATTTGGAAGATTAAAGTGGCTGTCTTGTCAGAAACCAGTTCTACTAGCCAGATACACAGAGAAACATTGGAATTAGAGTTCATCCACAACTTCAATTCACATGCTAATGGACTCAATTGTGATGAAGGGTGGTTTGGTACTATCAACTTAACACTCATTGAAGGTGCAAACAACTCTTTATATAGACTCCTATGTCAGGAAGGTTAATATCTATTGACTTTGATTCTTATCTACTTCATTTTAACTATCCAATCTTCAGATACTTACTGATCTCCTCTAGCTCCCTGTCTCCCACTCCCCTCCTTTTTTTTCCTCCTCCCATTTATTTTGGGTCTGCACATCCTAAACTCAAAACTCCGGTCATCTGAAGAAGTGGGCTGTGCCTACGAAAGCTCATGATACCATCTACATGTTTTGTTACTCTATAAAGTGCTACCAGACCATTTGTTGTTTTTTCTGTACAGACTAAGGGTACGTCTACACTTGCTCCCTAGTTTGAACTAGGGATGCAAATGTAGCCGACCGAAATTGCTAATGAAGCGGGGATTTAAATATCCTGGGTTTCATTAGCATAATCTCGCCCGTGCGCTATTCCACTCTCCAGCTGATTCGAACCAGGAAGTGCGCTCCGGGACACATTACTTTGAATCAAACCCCTTGGTTCGAACTAATGTTACCCCTCAAAAAATGAGGAGTAACGTTAGTTCGAATCAAGGGGTTTGATTCGAACTAACGTGCCCCGGAGCGCACTTCCTGGTTCTAATCAGCTAGCGAGCGGAATAGCTTGTGGGTGAGATTATGCTAATGAAGTGCGGGATATTTAAATCCCCTCTTCATTAGTAATTTCGGTTGGCTACATTTGCATCCCTAGTTTGAACTAGGGTGCAAGTGTAGATGTACCCTAGCTTGGCTATCCCCTGAAGTTTTGTAATCTAGACGTCTGTCTCTAAGACACTTGTTTTTTAACAAGTTAGGCTACCCTTCTGACACCTTGTTTGTTTGTTAATTTTGATTATTATTGGTGGAATTTTGTTGGCGGTTTGTGTGTCTATGGTGAAATCCATGTTTACCAATATTTACCAATAAAAATCTTATCTTTCCAAGTCTATCTACACACAAAAGTTATATCTCTATAACAATATAGTTTAAGTGATACAATTCTCCCAATATGTAGATGTAATTATATCAATATACATGCAAACTTACACTGGTATCATCTTATAAGTGAAAGGGAATAAGTTATACTACTAAAAGGTACCATATAACTCCATCTACTGTAGAGGTTGTACCTGTTTAACTGTACCACATCCCCAGTTACATTGTACAAAAACTGCATGTAGACCAAGCTTTAGTTTGTTAGCTCTTTGGGGCAGAGACTTTTTGCTATAGGTTGATAGGGTGCCAACCACCAAAATACGGTACACATAAATGAATAACAAAACCTAGTTGTGAGTCAGATCAAAAGGAATGCAGATTGTATTCAGTCACTGAGAAAGAAGTACCCACTACATTTTTTTCTCCTACTGTGAAAGATTGACCTCCTGTGATTTGGCAGATGTTCTGGTTCGGTACTGGTCAGGTCCCGAGAGTGCCAGACTAGAGGGATTCAGTCTGTACAATGGTGCAGGCTCTTTATCATGAACGTATTCTATTCTTGTTGAGCAGTGCTATTAAAACTCCAATTAATCACATCTATTTTAAATCTAGTGAATTTGTTTTACATCTAGGCCTCGTCTAGACTACGCTGAAGTTCCAAAAGAGGATATGCAAATTCCGCAGGTTTTTTCGGCAACCCCCTTCCCCTTTTTTGAAAAGCCCTGTAAACCTCATTTTTTGAGGAAGCGCAGTTTTTCGACAAAGGAGGAAGGCTGCCGAAAAAAATGCACCCCAACTACTTTCACTTCTGAAAGCGAGATCGGAAGGAGATATGCAAATTCCCACAGAATTTGCATATCCTCTTTCTGAACTCTGGAGTAGTTAAGACATAGCCTAATTGTGTGCAATAACTGCAATTATTTGACAGCCTTACTTTGTAGGATTCAATTCAGTCTCTGCCTTCTGCTCTGTACAGTGGCTGTCCATAGAGTATCAAGTTCAAGATCTCAGTCCTGGTCTCCTAGACAAACAATGGTCTGGGATCCAGGAGAGCTGGAGGCTCACTTAAAAAACCTGGGATGAGGATCACAACTGACTCTCAGCTCCTCAGTTGCAATGGAACTTTTTACCACAAGGGTCTGGTTACTCCAGACTGGGGAACAAACTCCCACAGGAACTAAAGATCATCCAAAACAACTTTCCACTTCAAGTGCCAGATGTACTTTCTTGAACCTACCTTCTCTCAGATCAATCCAGCACACTGGGTACATGTAAGAAATCCTATCAAAACAACCACTAGATTGCACATACAGTTCTCCCCTTGTGGGGGGAGGAAAGGAAGGAAGCTGACAAGCTCTTGAATTCTAGTGGCACTGCTCATCAGCATTGTAACATCTTAAACAAGCAAATGTGAGGAAGGGAATGAAGAAATAGGAAACAGAAATACTTTCTGGCTTTGTGTTTTCTGTGCGGGTCAGATAAAGAAAACAAATCTTGCCTTCTGGTTTGCCACAATTCGTCGTTAAGAATGAGTCGAATTTAGGCTGTAAAGGGTCAAATCTTTCCTTTCTCCAAATGCTGCTATATTAAAAGAAATCACAAAAGATAAACAGACACTTTCCCTGCTAAGTTTTCATCTCTGCACTTCAAACCTGCCTTAATCAGTGGCCTAGATTTTTGTTTTTGTCGTCTTCTTTTGTGGAACATTTCTAATTGAAACCTTTACTCTTGCATATAAAACTCAACTAAGCGTGTCTTGAGGTTGTGGCACAGATGTGTGTGTGTGGAAGAGGAGAGGATGGGTAGACGTGAAGGAAATAAATGTGGTTTTGTCTCTCTTTGAATGGAAAACATTGTTACAGGTTTATTTGTAACTAGCCAATTAGCCTGTCATAAGACGGGATTTTCAGGTCTCTCCTCCACATCGGTCTTCTCTCCTGAACCTCCGGTCTCTCGCTCCATCTCTCTCTCCTCTTCCTACTGCCTCCCCCTCTCTCTCTCTCAGCTCTCCTCCACCTCCTGCCTCTCTCTCTTTCACTTCTCCTCCCCCTCCTGCCTCTCACCCGGGGGACCACGGAACCCAAATGGCCGTTTGGGCTATACACTCCCCGTGCTGCATGGGAGGTGTGGAGCCCAAATGGTCGCTTGCGTCGCTTGCTCCCAGGCGGCCTGGCTGAGCAGCGCAGAAGTCAGCAGAGCGCCATTGGGGGAAGCCAGGTGGTGACGTTCACGGCCGGGGCAAGGGCCTGGAGCTGCTGTCACGCTGCACGTCACCGCCCCACCCCCCTTCGCCTCCCACTGTGGTGCTTGGCTGACTTCTGCGCCGCTCAGCTGGGCCACCGCGGGGGAGCATGCGGCGCAGGCGGCAGTTTGGGCCCCGCACACCCCATGCAGCACAGGCCGCTCAGAGGGAACAGCCAGCATTTCAGGCAACAGCACCGCCCAGAGGGAACAGCCAGCATTTCAGGCAACAGCACCGCCCAGAGGGAACAGCCAGCATTTCAGGCAACAGCACCGCCCAGAGGGAACAGCCAGCATTTCAGACAACAGCGGCCCCCCAAAGGGAACAGCCAGCATTTCAGCGTTACAGACTCTCAGACATTGGGCTACTATATATATATGATATTCTGTCAAAGAAAGACAATATGAAAAGATTTCCTGGTCTCATGTCTATTTCATCTCTGTCATAAGGGGCCAAATGAGTTTTATTCCACTATGTCAATCTGTAAATATATAATTTTAAAAATCCAATTCATAGCCACAGACACATTAATTAATATCACAGACTCTTGTAGCTTGTCAATATATCAAGTATAGAACCTTATGCTAGAGAGCTCAACAGAGGAACCATTTCAAGATCACATGGACTGAAATTCTTGCTGACAGATAGAGGGAGAGAGAGTATCTAATGCAGGCTGAACCTCTCTAGTCCGGAATCCTCAGGACCTGACCGGTGCTGAACCAGAGAATTTGACAAACCACAGAGGTCAATATTGTCTAGTAGCACTACCAAGACTTCCACTGCTTACTGGGCTATGAGAAGACATTTAGGGATAAATTAAAGCTAAACAACAGCACAGAACCCTTAGAGCCAGGACCGATAGCTGTAAACAAACGTTATGGTACTGTGGGAAACTTGGCCCCACCCATGATAAGTGGACATCTGGCTAAGTAAAATCATGCCAGACCATCGCTGTTGCTGGACTAGAGAGTGCCAGACTTGAGAGGTTCACTCCATATAGTAATTCGACATCCTTTCCCACCCACCAACCTTTGGATTGTGCATGGCAATTTTGTTCTTAAAGTCAATTGAAATCTTAAGGTTTTAATGCCATTCGGGCCTTTGTTTGAAAATTAGCAACTAAGCATGTTCAGTAGTTGTTATTCATAATTTATGTGCCAGCAACAGCGATGGTCTGGCATGATCTTAGCCAGATGTCCGCTTATCATGGTGGGGCCAAGTTTCCCGCGGTGACATAAAGTTTGTTTACAGCTATCGGTTCTGGCTCTAATTCTCTGGTTTGGCACCGGTCGGGTCCTGAGGATTCCGGACTAGAGAACACCATAGTGAAGCCCATTCGTTTGATAACAAATCTGGACATATAAAGGCCCGTGTGTGCACCTGTTTTCCTGCTTTTTATCCTGCAGGTTTCAAACAGCATTCCAATCCAGTATTGCAACGATGTGGCATGTAAGCCTGTTCTGTTTCCCAGCAGAGCTGGAGGACTGGACCAAAGTCATTATTAGCCCTGAACCAACTTTCTTCCTTGTCTAACTGCCTATGACAGTTCATTACAAGGAGCTCACAGCAGATCTGAGAGACCTGCTCATGGATTTAGGGTCCCTTCCATCATGATTCACCATCGCTTGTGGTTTGGAAAAAATAATGCTGGTTGCTTTCACAAATTGCCTGAGGACCAGTCTAGATGGCTTCTAGGCAATGTGCTTACAACAGGCCCTGGCAGCGAGGCTAGAATTAGCTCAGCACCATTCAATACCTATGCAAAACTGAATGGGCTAACATCAAACGGAGACTATGACTGTGCAGATGGTCCCATTGACATCAATGGAGCTCTGTATGAGAGGCTGCCGGCATAGAGACAATGGCTGGAGAAAGGCAGATGGCCCTTATTTTTTCAATCAGTGGGATGCCCAGAAGGAGTAAATGTCTACATTGAATTTACAGAACCTTTCAGAAGGATAAATTTAAAGACCATGTCATCTGCACAAAGGGGCAGAGTTAAGGATATACTAACATTCTGAGATAGTTTTGAGTGCTTGACTTGGCAATCTCTTAAACATTATTTTAATGTCGCTTTTGCATGTACCATAAATTAGCGAATATAGCCTTCAGGTTGTCCGTGTTTTTATCTTCCACACACACCCCTCCCTCCGCGGGGTATATAGGTCCGATTCTTATGCAATTTGATTTGTACTCATATTACAAGAAGACAAGATCAACATAATAAAATCAGCATCTTGGATTTAATAATAATTTAATAAGAGGGGCAATGTTGTTGTGTTTACTAAAATAAAAGTTAAAACGTTACTTACTGTGAAGCTACTAAATAAATAAATGTTAATATATACGATACTGCAGCTTTAAAAAAATCCATCCTACGCATTGTCATAAAATAAATAGTACATGCTGCATGCTGAATAAGTTTATTCTGCATCACTTGAGTCATAACTAGGAGCATCCTCCTCAGTGTCTGAATTTTCAAAACTGTCAAAACTTTCATCATACTCACTGTGATGAAAAACATCCATAACCTCGGCAAGAACATAAGAATATAAGAACGGCCGTACTGGGTCAGACCAAAGGTCCTTCTAGCCCAGTATCCTGTCTGCCAACAGTGGCCAAAACCAGGTGCCCCAGAGAGGGTGGACTGAAGACAATGATCAAGCGATTTGTCTCCTGCCATCTCTCTCCAGCCTCTGACAAACAGAGGCCAAGGACACCATTTTATCCCCTGGCTAATAGCCTTTTATGGACCTAACCTCCATGAAATTATCTAGCTTCTCTTTAAACTCTGTTATAATCCTAGCCTTCACAGCCTCCTCTGGCAAGGAGTTCCACAGGTTGACTACTACAAGGCATGCTTCGTTGATGGTTGAGGCCTGTCATGCTGCATGATTCACTGTCGTAGTTGGATTCAGAGTCGACTTCCGGAAGAATTTCACATTTATGGAATCCATTGCGAATAGTAGCCGGTGTTATTCTTTCTCAAGCTGCCAATACCAATTTGCAAACTTCAACGTAAGTTGCACAGCGCTGTTGACCTGCCGGAGTCAAGGTGTGCTCCCAATTTTGGAATCCCCGGGGGCCACAATGATACTCACAGCACATGCCGAGGGCTGCAACTTAAGTGTGGTTGCATATACGTTCAAATATATATGCAGATATATGCCAATAGCTTCTTTCACACTGATGGACAAGAATACAAAGATGAAGGCAAGACTACACATAGGCCCCATTTAAGTCAGTTCCGTTGATATTAATAAAATGCAATTTTTTCCCAATTTCCACCCATATGACAGCACTTTTAAGGAGCAATGACAGTCCTGGAATTCAACTACTAAAACACATATCAACAGAAGAGCATTATATTGACTAGTTTTTAATTTGGTTCCCACGCGCAGGCTGTGTGTTGAGCCCCATGTAAACATAAACTGCACTTCAGGCCGCATTCAGACAGGCTAAGGGCAGCATGCAGCCTGTGGGCCACGTGTTGAGTAGCCCTGATCTAGATCATCCCTGACAGATGTCTATCAAACATGCTCTTAAATATCTCCAGTGATGGAGATTCCACAACGTCCTTAGGCAATTTATTCCAGTGCTTACCCTCCCTGACAATTAGGAAGTTTTCCTATCTTCCAAACAAAATCAATCTTGCTGCAATTTAAGCACATTACTTCTCGTCCTATCATCAGAGGTTAAGGAGAATAATTTTTCTCCTTCCTCTGTGTAACACCCTTTTAGGTACTTGAAAGAGGTTATCACGTCCCCTCTCAGTCTCCTCTTTTCCAGACTAAACAAACTCAATTCTTTCAGTCTTCCCTCATAGGCCTAGTTTTCTAGACCTTTAATCATTTGTGTTGCTCTTCTCTGGACTTTCTCGAACTTGTCTACACCTTTCCTGAAACATGGTGCACAGAACTGGACTCAAAATGGGGACAATCCTGCGGAGGATGGACAAAATAACCCAAAATGACCACCAGCCCAATAACGCAAACCTCAAATCATGATAAATAGAGACAGTACTTGATGAGTCACAAAAACAAGACCAAGAGGCATGTCTCCCACATTGACTTACTCAAGGTTTTCTACTTCCAGTCTTTGGAACATTATCATATGTAGCAGTGTTTGCCAGTATTGGTTGAACCTCTCTAGTCTGGCAGCCTTGGGACCTGACCGGTGCCAAACAATGGGAGGTCAATATTGTCTAGCAGCATTACCAACACTTCCACTGTTTGCTGGACTCTTAGAAGACATTTAGTGTATACACTAAGGCTACGTCTACACTGGCATGATTTTCCGAAAATGCTTTTAATGGAAAAGTTTTCTGTTAAAAGCATTTTCGGAAAAGCACGTCTAGATTGGCAGGATGCTTTTCCACAAAAGCACTTTTTGCGGAAAAGCGTCCGTGGCCAATCTAGACATGGTTTTCTGCAAAAAAGCCCCGATCGCCATTTTCGCGATCGGGGCTTTTTTGCGGAAAACACTACTGTGCTGTCTACACTGGCCCTTTTGCGCAAAAGTCTTTCGGAAAAAAGACTTTTGCCCGAATGGGAGCAGCATAGTATTTCCGGAAAAGCACTGACGATCTTACATGAGATCGTCAGTGCTTTTCCGGAAATTCAAGTGGCCAGTGTAGACAGCTGGCAAGTTTTTCCGCAAAAGCAGATGATTTTGCGGAAAAACTTGCCAGTCTAGACATAGCCTAAGAGCCAGGACTGGCAGCTATAAACAAACTTTATAGAACCGCGGGAAACTTGGCCACATCCATGATAAGTGAACATCCGGCTAACGAAAATCATGCCGGGCCACGGATGTTGCCGGATCAGAGAGTATTCAACCTGTAATTTGTCTAACTCAAACGGTGTAACCATGAAGACAAGAGAGCCCGGAATAAATTCACGACAAGCTAAGAAAGGTTCTCAGGTTTCAAAACAAAGCTTAAGCAAAGATCCCAATTAGGGTGCCCAGACTTCTTGATTTTATTGGCACCATCATGATATTAGGGCCTTTTGCTTATATATGCAACTATGCTCACCCTTCTCCCCCGAATAAAAAAAAGTGTCCAGATTTTTCACACTACCTATTTGGTTACCCTAGTCCCAACATGCACTGGGGTTTTATTGTTGAGTTCTTTTAAAGCCTGACAGGCAAAATGAATGCTAGGCCTTGCCCCGAAGTTCAAAATTAATCATTCATAGGTCCCATGTTTATTACAGGTTTCTCTGGAAGGCGGGCCTAGCCAACGAGACCTGTTAAGACGAAGCCTGGGGGAGCTGTTCTGTTTTGGAGGACTGACCCTGAAGCCTTTTCACATGGCAAGCAAACCTCCCCCCCAGATAGGATGCCTATTTGGATAATTATATGGCCTTCACCACTACATAAGCAACGAGAAGTCCTGTGGCATTAGTGGATTTAACCTCACATCATCCCTGGGAAGGAGGGAAGTTATTATCTTCACTTCTCTGATGAGAACTGAGGCACAGCATCAGCTGAGTGACTTACGCTGCTCCCAGGCAGGCAGGCTGTTGCTGGGTGGGCGGCTGAAATCAAGTCGACTAGTTCAGGGTTCCTTCCATTAGACCATCCTTCCTCCCCCTTCCACGTTTTTTCAGTGGAAGGGGATGATCAGAGCCAACCTGTGAGTGTGTGGTTACTGCAAATGCAAAGAAGCTAAAATACATTGGCAATCCTAAAACCTATGTTTGCCGGCTGGGTCAAGGAGCTATTTTACTTGCTACCAATAGGAACTTTGGGAATGGAATCAATTAGTATTAGTTTAAAACATCATCTGGTTTAGTTTAGCAGAAAGCTTCTGTTCAATGAAATACAGCATTGGTAAATGAAAAATAAAAGTTCTCTAATTTTAGTAACTCCTAGAGTAGTAGTTTAAGACACAAACTGCGGTGCAGTGCATCTGGCACAACCGTGTGCTTAGATAAATCACCTTTGTTCCCCTTAGGTTTTTTTCTTTTTTTAAAGTGTTTTCCTATTCCTCTATCCCTGCAACAGCCTGGAAGAGAATAAATAACACCTTCACACTTCACATGAATCTTGCAGTCTGATTGAATATCTTCCTTAGGGATAGTGCCAGGTAGACCGCAGGTTAAAAAATGGAAAAAAAATAGAACTAAGAAACAAATCACAAGGAAAAAAAGATGATGTTGATTTAAGATAATTCATCCTTGGGCAGAGCAGTACTGGGTTCGTAACCAGGAGCAAAGAAATCACCAGGTCTGAGTTGTACCATCCATGTTTCAGCCTCTGCGGCACGAGTCAGGAGGAAAAGTGAAAAGGGGGGGCTAAGCAGAGCGTGGAGTGAGATGGAACAGCTGTTGGCCTTCCGAATTGGTGGAAACATGGCAGCACAGCCCATGTCAATTGGCAGCTACTGATGCAAAAGTGGAAATTTCCAGATATATATTTTACACGGCGATAATGATTTTAGCAGATGCCTGATGCGTTACAGCCCACTTCTGGATCCTTTCTCACTTCAATGACTTGCTTTCTATTTTGTTTGGGAATAATAATCTGTTTGCGTTTATTGCCCATTTATAAACATTTCATCTCAATCTACTAATGAAATGAAGAGGCGTGAACACTGTTACACAAATGCAGCGAGGGGTGAGAACAAGTGTGGGTCAATGACAGCAACAAGGCTAGGCAGCAATGTAAGGAAACATCTGTATCTTGAAGTCAAGGAGAAAAGTATGATTCCTTAGTGTGACGGTGCAGTTGCCCCACACTGGCCCATAATGGGTTAAAATAGCCCCAAGTGAAGGCTGGGGCAGAGGTCCAATCAAAAGAGGGCTAGAGACAGCCAATCAAGGCTTAGTTCGGCCCTATAAAGCAGGGCTCCTGGAGAGGAGGAACACTCACTCTTTTTCCAGCTGTTGAGCAGGAAAGCCCTGGCTCTCTGGGAATTTAGAGAGGGTACCTGAGACGGAGCAGGACTGAGGCCTTGGTCTCAAGGCCTATGGGTTACTAGGGCTCCAGGGAGTCATCTAAGGCAGGGGAAGGCAGCAGGTCCACACCCCCTTGCCAGTGACTTTAGTAAGGCACTTGATACAGTCTCATATGACCTTCTCATCAATAAACTAGGCAAATACAACCTAGATGGGGCTACTATAAGATGAGTGCATAACTGGCTGGATAACCATTCTCAGAAAGTAGTTATTAACGGTTCATAGTCATGCTGAAAGGGCATAACAAGTGGGGTTCTGCTGTGGTCTTTTTTGGGACCACTTCTGTTCAATATCTTCATCAACAATTTAGATTTTGGCATAGAGAGTACGCTTATTAAGTTTGCAGATGTTACCAAGCCGGGCAAGGTTGCAAGTGCTTTCGAGAATAAGGTCATAATTCAAAATGATCTGGACAAAGTAGAGAAATGGTCTGAGGTAAATAGGATGAAGTTTAATAAGGACAAACGCAAAGTGCTCCACTTAGGAAGGAACCATCCATTTCACGCATTCAGAATGGGAAGTGACTGTCTAGGAACGAGTATGGAGAAAGGAATGTGGGGTCATAGTGGACCACAAGCTAAATACGAGTCAACAGTGTGACGTTGCTGCAAAAAAAGCAAACGTGATTCTGGGATGCATTAACAGGAGTGTTGTGAGCAAGACACGAGAAATTATTTTTCCGCTCTACTCTGCGCTGATTAGGCATCAGTTGGAGTATTGTGTCCAATTCTTGGCACCATATTTCAATAAAGATATGAAAAAACTGGAAAAGGTCCACAGAAAAGCAACAAAAATTATTAAAGATCTAGAAAACATGAGCTATGAGGGAAGACTGAAGGAATTGGGCTTGTTTAATTTGGAAAAGAGAAGACAGAGAGGGGATATGATAGTGGTTTTCAGGTATCTAAAAGGGTGTCACAGGGAGCAGGGGGGAAATTGCTCTCCTTGGCCTCTGATGATAGAATAAGAAGCAATGGGATTAAACTGTAGCAAGGGAGGTTCCAGCAAGGGGGTTCGTGGGCCAGATCTGGTGGCTTAGCAGGCTGGATCCAGCCTGCGAGAGGTATCTTGCCCACCCCTGGCTAGGTAATGATTGACAGCGAGTCACTGAGGCAAGGTGGGGACTGGGGTTCCCTGGAAGAGGAGGACCCTGAAGTGTGGGGAAGGGCAAAGTGGGCCAGAAAGGACACCAGGCCTGAAGTAGCACAGAAGAAAACAGGTCACTGAGGGCAGGACATGGGCCCCCAGGAATTGCTCCAGGGATGGAAGAGCTAATTGCTAGATAGACAAGCAGGAGGCCCTGCAGGGGTGAGTCTCAAATTGCTACACTTAGAAAAATTGCTGCCTTGAAAGAAGGAAGATGGCAAGCTGGAGTTTCTGAATGTTTTTTAGACCTGACCATAGATATCTCTAGCCTATCCCCCTCCCGACCCCACCGCAGCACTTCCTGTTCATATCCGCTGTGTCCACAAGACGGCTTCATGCCACCAATGCTATGGTGGACGTGGCTGCATGAAGCCACTGAGGAGTGTTTCACCACGAGAGCCGAGGCATGAGGAGGAGAATTATTGAGGAGCAATTCCTTTTCCACCTGGTGTCACTGATGCTGGGAAAATTTGTATAACAGGGGTCGGCCACATTTTCAAACCAAAGAGCCACATCACAGCCCCGGCCCAGGAGCCGACAACCCACTGCCTGGGTCCGGCTCCGGTATGTGGGGCAGCAACTGACCACGTGGCTCCGCCAAGCTGCGTGGTGGCCACCAAAGCTGGAAACAGGGCTGCGGTGCAGCTGTCCCAGTAGGCTGTCCCAGCCTGGCTTTGGCTCTGGCACACGGGGCAGCAGAAATGGCCAAAAGAGTCATATTTGGTGTCGTACTGACCCATATTTGGTTGGCGAACCGAAGGTTGCCGATTCCTGTTCTAACTGATGAGTCCTGGGAATCAAAGAACACCCACCACGTAGCGCACTCCGGCCAGTCCCCGGACATGCTCCTTACCACGGTGGCTAGAGGCAAGGCCTTCCCCTTTACATCGGTTCTACGGTAGCCCAGCAGACCAGTTAGTTTAACTTCTGTGCCAGGGAAGATAATGGAGCAAGTAATTAAGGAAATCATCTGTAAACACTTGGAAAGTGGCAAGGTGATAGGGAACGGCCAGCATGGATTTATAAAGAACAAATCATGTCAAACCAATCTGATAGCTTTCTTTGATATGATAACGAGTCTTGTGGATGAGGGAGAAGCGGTGGATGTGGTATAGCTAGACTTTAGTAAGGCGTTTGATACGGGCTTGCATGATCTTCTTAACAATAAACTAAGAAAATACAACTTAGATGGGGCTACTATAAGATGGGTGCATAACCGGCTGGATAACCGTACTCAGAGAGTAGTTATTAATGGTTCACAATCCTGCTGGAAAGGTATAACAAGTGGGGTTCCGCAGGGGTCTGTTTTGGGACGGGCTCTGTTCAATATCTTCATCAATGATTTAGATATTGGTATAGAAAGTACGCTTATTAAGTTTGCAGATGATACCAAGCAGGGAGGGATTGCAACTAATCTGGAGGATAGGGTCAGAATTCAGAATAATCTGGACAAATTGGAGAAATGGTCTGAGATAAATAGGATGAAATTTAATAAAGACAAATGCAAAGTGCTCCACTTAGGAAGGAACAATAAGTTTCACACATACAGAATGGGAAGTGACGGTCTGGGAAGGAGTACGGCAGAAAGGGATCTAGGGGTTATAGTGGGCCACAAGTTAAATATGAGTCAGCAGTGTGATGCTGTTTCAAAGAAAGCAAACATGATTCTGGGATGTATTAACAGGTGTGTTGTGAGCAAAACACGAGAAGTCATTCTTCTGCTCTACTCTGCGCTGATTAGGTTTCAGTTGGAGTATTGTGTCCAGTTCTGGGCACCGCATTTCAAGAAAGATGTGGAAAAATTGGAGAGGGTCCAGAGAAGAGCAACGAGAATGATTAAAGGTCTAGAGAACATGACCTATGAAGGAAGGCTGAAAGAACTGGGTTTGTTTAGTTTAGAAAAGAGAAATTGAGGGGGGACGATAGCAGTTTTCAAGTACCTAAAAGGGTGTTACAAGGAGAAGGGAGAAAACTTGTTTGTCTTGGTCTCTGAGGATAGAACAAGAAGCAGTGGGATTAAACTGCAGCAAGGGAGGTTTAGGTTAGACATTAGGAAAAACTTCCTAACTGTCAGGGTGGTCAAACACTGGACTAAATTGCCCAGGGAGGTTGTGGAATCCCCATTTCTGGAGATATTTAAGAGTAGGTTAGATAAATGTCTATCTGGGATGGTCTAGACAGTATTTGGTCCTGCCATGAGGGCAGGGCTCGATGACCTCTCGAGGTCCCTTCCAGTCCTAGTATTCTATGATTCTATGATTCATGCAGGCAATTTTCTTAGATGCCATTTCCATCTCCCTCTGGCATTTCCAAAGGGGGCCTTAGTCTGACTGAAAATCAAGTCCTAAGTAGATATCTCGTGTTTGTGCAAGGCAAGAAATGAATCTCCTCTGAAATAATGCTAGCAGGCCAGCCTTAGATCTAGCTAACAATAACTAGCGTTGGCATCATTGCTCAGTTGAAGACTATTTTATCTAATGTAAACATTTAATTGCTTTTCAAGGTCCTTGATCTTTTTAAAACTTGAGCTATGAAAAGGGTTCTGTGCTTTACTCCAATGTTAGAGCTGAATTGTAGCCATCATCTTTTTTTTTTTTTTTTTAAGGAGTGTGTTCTTCAGACAAGAAGATGAACAGACACTACAGCTGTCCTTGCAGAGAAGGTACAATGAGGAAGGACAGAGATTCAATCTCCCATTTGCATTTCTAGCTTCCTTGAAAATAAAAAAGCCTTTTAAAAGGCTTGGATCGCACTATAGCTGGTTGAAAAATGGGTTTCTTTCCCTGCAGACAATGTCAATTGAATTTTTTTTTTTAAAAAAGCAGACCCTATTTGCGAAAAAGAGTTTTTTGAGCTGCAAGGCATTCAAATGATTTGAACACAGAGCGTGACCTTAAACAGGACAAAGCAGAATACAAAATAAGTGGAACAAGTGGTTGTTGTGCCCCAAAATCCCAGCTAGTATAATCTGGATGTAGCTCCTCCCACACTGCCTTCTTTTCAGGCCCACCCACAAGGCGGAGTAAAAGGGGCAGCTGCCCCATTGGCTGGCGATTCAGAAGGGCCTGGAGCTGCTGGCATGGTGCACTCCAGGAAGCGCTATGGGCTGGCGGGGGAGGGACGGGGCATGGCTTGCTCTGAGCAATGCTGAGGGCTGGCTGCCTGAGGCCCCGCCCCTTCTGCCTGAGGCCCCGCCCCTTCCAGATGCATGGCGCCATCTCCCCTCACCTTGCCCAGAGACCTAGCAAGGCTGTCAGCTCCACTGCCTTCTTCAACTCTTAGGCTACGTCTAGACTGCAAGCCTCTTTCGAAAAAGCGCGTCTAGACTGCAACCAGTACTTTCGAAAAAGCAAGCCGCTTTTTCAAAAGAAAGCACCCAGGCAGTCTGGATGCTCTCTTTCGAAAACGCCCTGTTTGCATTCAAAAACGCCTTTTTTTGAAAGAGCACTTTCAAAAAAAGGCGTTCTTCCTCGTGAAATTAGGTTTACCGCCGTCAAAAGAAAAGCCACGTTCTTTAAATTTAATTTCGAAAGAACGCGGCTGTAGTCTAGACGCAAGTGAAGTTTTTTCGAAAAACGGCTACTTTTTTCGAAAAAACCCTTGAGTCTGGACACAGCCTTAGAGGGGCATGCTTGGAACAAGGAGCTTGTGGCTGAGAAGTCCGTAATCCCCAGCAATTCTTCACTGCCATTACAAGACCTTAGGTCAGGGATGGGCAATAATTTTTAAAGGGGGGGGGGGGGCACTTCAAACATTTTTGAAGTGGTTGTGGGCCGCCTAGAAGAGGCAGGGCCTTGGGCAGAATGTGGCCTTTAAATAGGGCTCAGGCCTCCCCTGCAGCTTCCAGGCATCACATTAGTAGAAGACACAAGCTGCGAGCCCTTTCCATTCCTGCTGTTTAAAGGGCTCATGGCTCCCAGCCTCGCTGCTAGCGGGTTGCTTGGGATCTGGGGATGCGCAAGCCCCTTTAATTGCTTCTTTTTCAAGGGCTTGTGCCTTCCTCATGGCTATTGCCTGACCACCATAGGGAAGGCACGAGCCCGTTAAATAGAAGCAGTTGAAAGGGCTCTCATGTCCTGGCTCCCAGGCAACGCATTAGCGAGCGTGGTCAGGAACTGCCTTGCGAGCCGGATAAAAGAGCTAGATGGGCTAGATCCAGCCCATTGACAGGCTCTTCCCCACCCCTGGCTTAGGTTCATGTTCAATCAATATAGAAGCAGCATAAAGCACAGCTCAGACAGAACAGAAGACGGATCACGTTACATGTAAACTGGATCTCAAAAATGTGAAATTAAAGATGGGCCCTGTGGACATCCCAATACTGAGATAGAGCAGAGACCTTTTGTCTGACTCAGGGTGGCTGTGCTTAGGTTCTGGGTGCGTATCTAGATTCTGGTCTGAATGTTGGGTTGATGTCTTTCTCATGGGCTGAACCAAAATCTGGGGTCTAAAGAATACTAGGCAAGTTCAAGTATGAGCTGCCATCAGGGCCTTCTCCATGAAGGAACCTTGACTTTGAAATGCATTCATCCACATTTCTTGGTCCACAGTAAACTCAATCAGTTTATCATTCAGGTAGGCTTTCAAACCGAGCTGGTTAGGAATTTTTCAACTCACTTTTTTCTTGAATGAGAAATGCCGACTCATTGGGAATACTATCCCATGAAAAGGGTCAGTTTTGACAAGTTTTTCTTTTGAAAAGAAAATGAATGTTCTTTCCCTGAAATTATTGAAAAACAAAGTTTCAACGTTTTCTAAATGACAAAGTCTCAGTTTCTGGTTCGTATCAACTTTGTTTTAGAATCTAAATTAAGTTATAATAAAATAAATAAAAATATTGAAGGTCCAAATTATAATAAACAATTAAGAATTATTAAAATGAAACTGTTTGATTGATCCAATCCATTTTTTCTTGGTTCATACAATTTTGCAAGTTTTTGACTTTTTGAGAAAGGAATTTTTTTTTTAAACATTCTCAAGGAATGGGATTTTTTTTTTTTTTTTAACCAATTCTACTTCCAAGCTTGCCTATCTGAACAGATAACTGGAAAGTGCTGGTGGATAGAGAGGTTTCATAGAATACTAGGACCGGAAGGGACCTCAAGAGGTCATCGAATCCGGACCCATGGTCCCACGGCAGGATCAAATACTGTCTAAACCATCCCATTTATCTAACCTACTCTTAAATATCTCCATAGATGGGGATTCCACAACCTCCCTGGGCAATTTAGTCCAGTGTTTGACCACCCTGACAGTTAGGAACTTTTTCCTAATGTCCAACCTAAACCTCCCTTGCTGCAGTTTAAGCCCATTGCTTCTTGTTCTATCCTCAGAGGCCAAGATGAACAAGTGTTCTCCCTTCTCTTTATGACATCCTTTTGGATACCTGAAAATAGCTATCATGTCCCCTCTCAGTCTTCTCTTTTCTAACTAAACAAACCCAATTCTCTCAGCCTTCCTTCATAGGTCATGTTCTCTAGACATTTAATCATTCTTGTTGCTCTTCTCTGGACCCTCTCCAATTTCTCCACATCTTTCTTGAAATGCGGTGCCCAGAACTGGACACAATACTCCAACTGAGACCTAATCAGCGCAGAGTAGAGCGGAAGAATGACTTCTCATGTCTTGCTCAAAACACAACTGTTAATGCATCCCAGAATCATGTTTGCTTTTTTTGCAACAGCATCACACTGCTGACTCATATTCAACTTGTGGTCCACTATAACCCCTAGATCCCTTTCTCCTGTACGCCTTCCTAGTCAGTTGCTTCCCATTCTGTACGTGTGAAACTGATTGTTCCTTCCTAAGTGGAGCACTTTGCATTTGTCTTTATTAAACTTCATCCTGTTTACCTCAAACCATTTCTCCAATTTGTCCAGATCATTTTGAATTATGACCCTATCCTCCAGAGTAGTCGCAACCCCTCCCAACTTGGTATCATCTGCAAACTTAATAAGCGTACCTTCTATGCCAATATCTAAATCGTTGATGAAGATATTGAACAGAGCCGGTCCCAAAACAGACCCCTGAGGAACTCCACTTTGTTATACCTTTCCAGCAGGATTGTGAACCATTAATAACTACTCTCTGAGTACGGTTATCCAGCCAGTTATGCAGCCACCTTATAGTAGCCCCATCTAAGTTGTATTTGCCTAGTTTATTGATAAGAAGATCATGCAAGACAGTATCAAACGCCTTACTAAAGTCTAGGTATACCACATCCACCGCTTCTCCCTTATCCACAAGACTTGTTATCCTATCAAAGAAAACTATCAGATTGGTTTGACATTATTTATTCTTTACAAATCCATGCTGGCTGTTCCCTATCACCTTGCCACCTTCCAAGTGTTTACAGATGATTTCCTTACAGATTTGTTTACAGATGATACCACTTACTGTAGTAGGATCAGCCATGCCAAACAAAAGAAGAACAGAGTAAGTAAAAGCAACTCCGGACACTTTTTATCCTACTAAACTGCTGAAGATAGTTAAGACTAAAGCAGACTATGAAGAGCTTCAAAAGGATCTCACCAAACTAACTGACTGGGCAACACAATGGCAAATGAAATGGAATGTTGGTAAATGCAAAATAATGCACATTGGAAAAAGAATTCCAACTACACATACAAAATGATGGGGACTAATTTAGCTATAACCACTCAAGAGAGAGAGAGATCTGGGAGTCATTGTGGATAGTTCTCTGAACACATCCACTCAATGTGCAGCAGCAGTGAAAAAAGCAAACAGAATGTTAGGAACCATTAAAAAGGGATAGAGAATGAGACAGAGAAAATCTTATTGCCTCTATATAAAACCATGGTACACCCATGTCTTGAATACTGTGTACAGATGTGGTCGCCTCGCCTTCAATAAGATATATTGGCATTGGAAAAGGTTCCGAAAAGGGCAACAGAAATGATATGGGGTTTGGAACGGGTCCCAGATGAAGAGAGATTAAAAAGACTTGGACTTTTCAACTTAGAAAAGAGGAGATAAGGGGGATATGATAGAGGTCTATACAATCATGACAGATAATGGAGAAGGTGAATAAAGAAAAGTTATGAACTTGTTCCCATAACGTAAGAACTAGGAGTCACTCGGTGAAATGAATAGATAGCAGGTTTAAAACAAAGAAAATGAAGTTTTTCTTCATGCAGCACACTGTCAACCTGTGGAACTCCTTGCCAGAGGATGTTGTGAAGACCAGCACTTTAACAAGGTTCAGAAAAGAACTAGATACATTCATGGAGTCCATGAATACTTATTAGTCAGGATGGGTATGAATGGTGTCCCTAGCTTCTGTCTGTCAGAGGCAGGAAATGGATGACAGGGAGGGATCACTTGATGATTCCCTATTCTGGTCACTCCCTCTGGCTATGTCTAGACTGCAGGCTTCTTTCGAAAGAGGCTCTTTCGAAAGCATCTTTCGAAAGACCCTCTTTCGAAAGATCGCGTCTAGACTGCAGGCGGATCTTTCGAAAGAGAAATCCGCTTTTTCGAAAGAGAGCACCCAGCGAGTCTGGATGCTCTCTTTCGAAGACGGCCTCTTTACATTGAAGAATGCCTTCTTTCGAAAGAGGAACTTTCGAAAGACGGCGTTCTTCCTCGTAAATTGAGGTTTACCGCCATCGAAAGAAAAGCCGCGTTCTTTCGAAATAATTTCGAAAGAACGCGGCTTGAGTCTGGACGCAGGGGAAGTTTTTTCGGGAAAAGGCTACTTTTCCCGAAAAAACCCCTGAGTCTGGATACGGCCTCTGTGAGGTACTGGCATTGGCCATTGTTGGAAGACAGGATACTGGGCTAGATGGACCCAGTATGGCTGTTCTTATGTTATGTTCTTAAGTTTACAACCATGAAAGGACTTCTGTAACCAGACCTGTTGACAGGGTAGTAGAGAAGGAGAGCAAAGGGCGCAGTTGCCTTCGGGCCTGGCTACTGTGGCAGCAGTGGCTTTTGGAGCCCTGAGCCCTTTTAAACCCTGCCAGAGCATGGGGCTGCGTGTTCCATGTAACTCTGAGGCCACGGGGGGGGGGGGGGGGGGGAGAGGACAACAACGAATGCCGTGCTCCAAGCAGTGTGGAAGGCTAGCTGCCCCAGCTCTGCCCCTTTCATCCAGGGCCTGTCCCCTTTCAGGAGCATGAAGGCCCTCCCTCCCTCACTTGCCCAGGCATCCTTGTCTGCAACAAGAATCCTAAGGAATTTTTAGCCCGAATCTTTAGAATTTTTTCTGTGTCTTTCGTGGTTTTTAAACTTATTTAACTGGAACTGTACCTGATCAGAGAAATGTATTTCCATCAGAATATGTATTTCCAATGCTTCCCTCCATTGAGCTGATTTTGCTGCAACTTCATTTCAGAAGCAATCTAGGCCTTACCATGTCAAAATGTCCCATTTCAATATATTTAGAACAAAATATTTCATTTTTTTGAATGACTTTTTGTTTTCGAGGTTTTTTTTATTTTGTATAATATAATATCTTACATTATAACACGCACATGTTAAAAGTAAACATCAAATTGAAGAGCTTTTGGCCAAATTGAAATATTTAGATCAACCCAAAATGAAATCAGGGAAGAGGGAGAGGAAATTTTCCAGCTTTCACTTCACCCCACGTTTGCTGCCAAAATGAAAACAAACTTCAAAATCCTTTGTGAAACAGAACGTCCATTCAGTGCACAATGTAATGCCTAATTAACGTTTTAGATAATGGGCACTTTGTTCAAGATGCAGCTCATTTAATATGTCATCCAGCAAAGCCAAAGAAAACTAGGCTTGATAACGATATTTCTAAGATATTTTCATGGCTACCCTTGGGAACCCATGCAGGGGTGGTAAGTGAACTGGTTCATAACATGCAGTATTAATGGTATACCCAACGTTTGATTATTACTTATTTATTGCTTGTATGATAGTACTGTTTTGAAGCCACAAGTAAGTGAACACCGATGTTCTAGATACTATACAATCTCATAGAGAGACTTTCAAACTTGAAATCTAAATAAACAAGAGGGGAAGCAGAGAGATAGGTGCCATCTGTGTGGGTGTTCTGGGGCTGGAGCGTCCGTGGAAAAAAATAATGAGCACTCAGCACCCACTAGCTATCGACTGATCAGCTGTTCAGTGGCGGAAGTGAGGAGCTGCAGGGAGGGGGCCAGAGTGGGAGGGTGGGAAGAGACAGAGCAAGTGTAGGATCTTGGCAGAAAGGGCTGAGTGGGGGTGGGACCTTGGGTTGGAGAGGAGTACAGAGTTCGAATTCCGCAGCTCGTTATTCCAAATTAATGGGCTTGGTAGTGTGGACACACCGCTTACTAATTCGAACTTGGTGGGGGGGGGGGGGTTATTTCAGACTGAGTTTCTAGTGTAGACCAGGGCTAAAAGTAAAATCCAGGGTCAGAGTCCAATATCATTTACCATCATGTGAATCCACTGAGCTCAATGAAATTATTCGTCATTTGCGCCAGTGGGGAGTCCAGGATTTGGCCTATTAACTGGAAAAAAATGTCTTACTGACGCAGTATCTTCCATTAGAATAGTTTTCAGCAGCATTTACTCACCTTATGGCAAGAGAATGGGGATCCAGGACTTTTAAGTCAATTTTATCCATGGTTCATTTTTAATTTGTGGATGTGCTCAGATGCTTCATGGGTGAGGGATAAGATGGGTAAGATGGATCCATGAGTGGTAAAATAAATCACATGAACACTGACTGATCAACAAAATGGAAATGTTCACCAAAAATCAATTTTACTTGAAAATGTTGAGGTTTTATTGAAAATAGATATTCTAAATGTACGTTTCTGGCTAGTGAAAACCAACATGTTTTCAATTTTTGTAGCAATTGAAAAACTTTGTTTTCAGTGACACAAAACAAAAGTAATTTCAATTTTCAAGTTTGGAGGAAGCATGGTTTTGTTTGCTTTGTTTTTAACAAAAACCTCAACATTTACAAAAAAAAGTATTTACTTCTATAAAAAATATGGCGGAAAAAAATATATAATTTCCTGGCATCTCTATGAGACAGAAAAGAAGAGATTAAATTAGACTAGCTCAGGTCATCGTCAGATGATTTAGACCATTTGAGGCTTTTTTTGGTTTGGTTTTTGGTACAACACAGAAGAAAACCAGGAAAATGCTTCTTTTTTTCTCTGATTCTCTTGGAATGTTTAACAAAATGTTAGAAAACTTAAACCTATATGGTGATATAATTCCTAAAAATAAATATTTCCATTGTGGAATATTTTCATTACAGACACAGGAACTAATACATAAAGCATGATTTTGACTTATTTTCTTTGAAAATAAAATAGTGGTGATAAAAAAATTCCTGCTATTAAGAATGAATTTAATTTTACGTTATATTTTCCAGCTGTAATCTTTCTATAGAAGTAAACCTCAACTCCTGGAAGGTTTTTAGTTTTACATGTTTATTTCATTTTGTTTAATATCCTAATCGGTTCACAGTAAATTTGACCACACACACATATGCAGTAACCCCAGCTGGTTGAATGTAGCAACTGATGCCAGAGACATAATCCAAAATACCAGTACTAATGCTGAAAACTCAGCAAAATTACAAACAGGATGCTTAAAATTATGAACTTGGCATCAGAACCCAACAGTCATAAGGATAACAGGATTTTGCAGGAAAACATGTTCCATGCTCTTCTATGTCTAGATGCTTGTTTTAAAGGAAACACTCACAGTTAACTGGTTTTGATTTATAGTTTTATAGCCCTTTTGGCCACTGTTATGGTTTTAATAAACTTGTCTGATAACTGCTGGGTTTTTCCTTGTAGGTAGGAGAATGAAATAAATTAACATCTGAATGAACTCTAGGGTCTGAATGGGCAGACCCTCTGTGTTGTTCCTGTCCTCACTGTCAGTAGAGTCCTTGTCTTATGCCGCTCTACTACACAATAATATATATATAAAAGCAAACAACAAAACCCTTTGTTAAAGAATGTCTGATGCTCATGGAAAACACTGCAAACACTCTAGGCCAGTTCTCTGCCCTGGTGATTCAGTCCAGGTAAGGGTCTATTGAGAAGCAGGACCTCTTACATTTGTAATTGTCTCTCGCCTCACTTCTTTCATTACTATGGAAATTTGTACTAAAACGGGGATCGTTTGAAAATAAAACCCTTTTTTGAAAGATCCCGTACTCATTTTTTCAGGAGCACAAGATCTTTTGAAAAAGGGTTTATTTTTGAACGATCTTTATCTAAACAGCCATTTTTCTTTCGAAAAGCCCCTTTTCGAAAAAACCACAGCTGCCATTATGCAAATGAAGTGCAGGAAATTTAAATCCCGTCTTCGTTTGCAATTTCAAAGTGTCTAATTTACATCCCTTTTTTGAGAAAGGGGTGTAGTTTAGACAGAGCCTTAGGATATGTCTACACAGCAGAGTTATTTTGGAATAACTGACGTTATTCCAAAATAATATAGTCCGCGTCTACATTAAAAGCAGTTATTTCGACATAATGTCAAAATAATGTCAAGCTGGAGGACTTCTTACTCCAACTCCTGTAACCCTCATTTTACAAGGAGTAAGGGAAGTCGGAGGAAGAATGCTCTTTCTCAGACTTCCTCCTGCGTGGACAGCGCCAAAAGCCGAGTTAAGCTATTTGACTTCAACTATGCAACCGACGTAGCTGAAGTTACGTAGTTTATTTTGGCTTTGGCCCTGCTGTGTAGACGTGCCCTATGGGTACATCTACACAGCACGGATAAAGTCGAATTAAGCTACGCAATTTCAGCTATGTCAATTGCATTGCTTAAATCTAAGTAGCTTAATTTGGCTTTTGGCGCTGTGTACACAGCAGGAAATCAAGTAACACTCTCCCTTGACTTCCCTTACTCCTCATGAAATGAGGGTTACAGGAGTCACAGTTAGAAGTCCTCCAGTTTGACATTATTTTGACATAAAAGCTTGTAGTGTATACATGCACTATATTATTTCAGAATAACATTATTCTGAAATAACGCTGCTGTGTAGACCTACCCTAAGCAGCTACAAGACCATTGTTGTTTTTAAAGTTTTTTTTAGTACTAAAACAAAGATCATGTGTCTAAAACGTCATTCAACTACCCTCTTCCAATCTCACGGGGCTAGATTATGATCACTGATGTAAATCCAGAGTAACTCCACTGAGGCAAGCGACTCACTTTCGAGTTACACTGACGTCAAATCATGCTGTGGCCCAGAGAGTCATAACTTTCTGGAGTATCAGAGGGTCAGATCTTTTACTCTTCAATGACTTCAGTGCAGAGCGTGGGAGCGAAGGCAGGATTGTGAAGGAAATCACTGCATATTAAGTATGCAGTACTTGTGTTACACCGACAGGACTCCTGTCATCTGCAGACAGAATCAATCCTGGGACCTCTGAAGCTTCATGAGGTACATGAGCCTCTACCTTATGAGCCAAAAGCCAGCTGTGTGGTAGTCAAAGCTGTAGAGCAGACTCATTATTTTCTCTGTCAGGTCTCAGTGCCACTAGCTGGGACACTGCACCATACCCAGAAGGTGTGTGAGTTACACCTGCATGTTTCCCCCAGTGAAGTCTTCTCAAGTTGCTCCCAATGAAGTCAATGGAAATTTGGGGTACATGCAGGATGAAAGAAGACAACATGAATTCAAGCAGGGGGGGAAAAGAAGCCAAATCAGCTCAACTCAAGAAACAAAACCATTTCCCTTCTTCCACGAGTGCCCCAGAAAAAAAGAGAATAAAGGAGAAAGGAATAGACACAACAGAACTGTTTCTGTATAGGCTGAACTGTTTCTGTATAGGCTGAACTTTTCTAGGAAAAGTGGGAATCTTTTAGCTTGAATCCATTAGCTTGAGAACTCAGACTTACGAGTAGATGACTCAGTGCAAAGATCAAATACATCAATGATCAGAAAGAGATAAAAAGTAGAGGGTGCAGAAAACATTTTTATCTTGACGGTAGCCTGCCGAGCTCTGTTTGCTATGTCTACAAGGCTAATCAAAAACTGAAATCCTTCATGCAATAAAGCTGGTTATCAAGATTCCTCATCTGGCCTGAACATCTTAATTTAATGATGATACGGCAACAGAGCCTCTCCACTGCACAGCACAAATTAACACATTGACTTCGGAGGATGTAAATCTTCCTTGGCATTTCCCCCCCTGGAGTTTTACTATCCAGCTAGGAGGAGGTGAAATCAACCAGGAAGTGCATAAGGAATATTTTAAATGGACAGTGAACAATAAAAGCCCTGATACGTTCTGCAGCTTTGCACAACTATTACCACAACATTCAAGCATATTTTTTATGCTCCTCAGCTACCCTATTTTACACCCAGCTGGTGCAAATCAACATGGCTCCACTGAAGTTAATTTACACCCACTGAGAATTTGGCCCATCACTTCATACACTGGCATCCATCAAAAGCCATCCTAGTATAATTTAGGCTCATTCCTGGGGTTTATTTTTGCAACATATTTTTTGTTTTAAATCTGTATGTTTCTCCCTTTCTGAACAGATTTCGTTCGAACTGGAGATAGAATCACATCTGTGTTTGGCCAATTCCAGCCTCTAAGTGCACTCGCTAATTAGAAGAGAGGCATTTAAGTAAGTGTATAGGGTAGTTCAGGACAGAGTCGCTCACAGGAGACTTGTGGAATCAATCCACAGCTGATGCATAACATACCGGTACTTTCTCTTACTAAATGTCTCGGATCTGCCATCTTGATTTGGTACTCAAGATGAATTCACAGGAAAACCATTTATCTGGCTACATCACTTAAGTCAATAAAGGGAGGGGGGGACCAACACAAGAATATGAGCAGCTATATCCCTAGCCCACATTTATTTTGAAATGTTATTATTATGGGATGGCGTGTTAAGGATCTGTCAGCATTTCTATTACAAACCTCAACCTTCAGAGGTTTATAAACGCAGCCATTTAAAATAACACCACATTAAAAGTTAGGTATGTGAGTTGTCAGCAGTGGTGAGTCTGGTTTCTTTAAGATGGTTTAAAGAAGTTTAAGCAGATTATGAGCATTAGAGAGGTCAAAATTAATGGGGGTGGGGGAGCGGTTTTTTCAGATTTTTTTTTGGCCATCTTTGGATAAATACTGGTTTCATTTTAAAAAATTCAGTGCATAATGTGGACGGTCTTTAAACGACAACCAAAAAAAAGAAACCCCTCACTAAGTGACCATGATATTTATGTTCTAGGAAGGATCTCCTGCACACGCTGTGATGTGGGTAACATGATACAACAATAGGTATGTTCTCCGAGAGGCTGCTTCTGTGTCCTTAGCTCACTCCCTGGAATCCAATGTTATTTTGGGGCTCTGGCCCTGTTTCCACTTATGACAACAGCCTTGAGCTAACAGGAACAGGCGCTGCACCTCTCTAGTCACTATCTACAGAGTCCTGGGAGCTTACCACTCATAGTATCAATGGGATGGAGCATGTTTTATTATGCTTAGTGGTACAGTCACACCAAGAAGTCCCACCTGGTACAGACTTACACTAGGAGACAGTCCCTATTTCCAAAACCGATGGCAAACATAGACATCAATGTGCAAACCCATAGCCAGCCAGGAATATATTCCCGGTCTCCTGACTCTCTGCCTCATGATGCATCCACTAGACCAGGAATGGGCAAGAGCCTATCAGTGGATTGCTCTTTTATCCAGCCCTCGAGGTAGTTCCTGGCCATGCCTGCTAATGCATTGCCTGAGAGCCAGAACGCATGAGCCTTTTCACCTGCTTCTATTTAAAGGCCTTGTGCCTTCCCTGCAGCTGTCAGGCAACATCCATGGGGAAGGTGCGAGCCCTTTACATAGAAGCCCTTGAAAGGGCTCACTCATCCCCGGCTCACAAACAACGCGCTAGCAGCAAGGCCAGGCGCAGGAAACCCTTTAAATAGCAGGAATGGAAAGGGCTCGCAGGACGTGTCCCCCACTAATGTGATACCTGGGAGCTTCAGGGGAGGCCTGAGCCCTTTTAACATCTGCTTTTTAAAGGCCCCACCCCTTCCGCCAAAGGCCCCACCCCTTCCGCCAAAGGCCCCGCCCTTTCCAGGTGGCCCATGACCACTTCAAACATTTTTGAAGTGGCCCCCCCCCTTTAAAAATGATTGCCCACCCCTGCACTAGACCATCATGCTTCTCATTTGTCCAGTGTAAAATGAGACGACATCGATGGTTCCACCATATTGGGCTTGTTTCTGGCCTCATGGTCTAGACCGTGCTGGGTCCTGCCTTGAGGGCAGGGGATTGGACTCGATGACCTCCCAAGGTCCCTTCCAGTCCTAATATTCTATGATTCATTTATCTCAGTGCAACTCGGGCAGCTTCAGCTGAGACAGTGCCAATTCAGTTTCGGGCAAGAGGAGAATCAGGCCCTTTCCTTATAAGATGTAGCCTAACGGATACTAATCCAGGATGGGGGAGGCATCTAGTTCAGCTCCTACTTCTCCTGACAAGAAGGGATTTGTCATTGCTCAGGGAGTGCCCTGCCTAGGAATGTGGAATCTCCAGCATGGGAGATATGTAAGCGCACGTTAGACAGACACTTGTTAGGAATGATCTAGACAGTGCTTGGTCCCGTCGTTAGCATGGGGAGTTGGACTTGGTGCCCTCTCGAGGCCCCTTCCAGTTCCAGGTGTCTATCATTCTCTTTAATTGTAGGATGGCTGCTGCAAGAGCAGTGGCCCTTGAGGCAATGCTGAAAAAGGTTCAGATGTGCAATTGGCTGGGGCAGTCTCTAGCAAAATGCTCCTTTCTCCACAGTGAGAATGGCAGATGTGACATTTGGGGCTCACGGTAGTTGAGGCTGAACAGCAGTTATGCTGATCATCCTCTCCAAATCAACACAGCATGTGCAGTGGGCCACCCAGGCCAATAGCTGGCTTAAGAGCTTCAAATGATCTCCGTTCAGCTGTTGATCTCCTCTGTTTGGTCGTCGCTTCAAGATATTTCTGCCGAAATGAAGCAGCTGCAGCACTTTCTATTTCTCTTGTGCCTTATTCTTCTCAATGAAAGTTTTTGATCACATCCTGTGGGTAGAAACTACAGATTTCTAGTGGGGTTCTACTTCCAGCTTTTCCATCTCATTCAAGGGCCTGGTCTAAAAACCGTTGACGTCAACGTGAGGAACCAGCCTATCAAACATTATACAAGTGCTATGTGTGTATATTATATATGAATTTCCTTGCTAGAGTATCTATGGGTATGTCTACACTACCCCGCTAGTTCGAACTAGCGGGGTAATGTATGCATACCGCACTTGCTAATGAAGCCCGGGATTTGAATTTCCCGGGCTTCATTAGCATAAGCGGGGAGCCGCCATTTTTAAATCCCCGCTGCTTCGAACCCCGTGTAGCGCGGCTACACGGGGCTCGAACTAGGTAGTTCGGACTAGGGTCCTATTCCGAACTACCGTTACTCCTCGTGAAACTCCTCGAACTAGGTAGTTCGAACTAGGAGGGTAGTGTAGACATACCCTATCTTTGATACTTAAAATAGTCCTATTACTATAGTAACAAAGGATACGTCTACACAGCCCCCTAAACTCGAAATAAGATACACAAATTGCGTATCTTATTTAGATTGTATTTCAAAATAGGTTATTTTGAAATTTGGTGCATCTATTCAGCACCAAATTTTGAATAACATGTTATTTCAATAGTGATAGAAATGTAGCCGTGTTAGTCTGGGGTAGCTGAAGCAAAATGCAGGACAATGTAGCACTTTAAAGACTAACAAGATGGTTTATTAGATGATGAGCTTTCGTGGGCCAGACCCATTTCCTCAGATCAAATAGTGGAAGAAAATAGTCACAACCATATATACCAAAGGATATATATAAGGATATAATAAACCATCTTGTTAGTCTTTAAAGTGCTACATTGTCCTGCATTTTGCTTCATGTTATTTCAAGACATCCCTTAATTCTCATGGAATGAGATTTACAGGGATGCTGAAATAATACTCCTATTATTTCAAAAAATATTTCGAAATAACAGACACATTTAAAGGACAGGGGGTAGCTATTTCAGGATACCTCTGGTATCCCAGAATAGTCTCACTCTCTAGACATACCCTAAATGACTCGTAATCGTTAATGAATTTACTCTAAGAACACCCTTTTGAGTTATGTAAGGGATAGTATCCCCAGTTTACTGATGGAAACTGAGGAACTCGGTGATTTATCTAAGGGCACACAGGAAGTCTGTAGAGGAACAAGGAATCAGACTTGAGTCTCCAGAGTCCCACACTAGTACCCTAATCACTTACCCATCTTTCCCATCTCTGAGGCATAACATATTAGCTCATTAACAATTAATATTATAAACATATTACACGTATATAGCTATTTTTCATTCCTTGTGCTGTTTGTTTACTTTTTGCACTTCATTGAACTTGGGCAAGAAAACAGGACTTGTCAGTTTCACTTTCTGTTTATACTCAGTTTAACATTTCCATGCATCAACACAATGGCGCTGCCTTTAATTTCACAACATGGCAGGACAATATTTAAATTGAAAAATGAAGGCGCCAGTCTTGCACTAACCTATTTATGCTTTGGTATATGCCTGTAGCTCTATCTCTGTAGCTCAATGACATCTCTCTCTTGTAGGATTGGGATCTGCATTATTTCCTAGTAATTTTTCTATTAACCACCTTGAAAATCTTTTTTTGCCCAATTTTGTTGTTTGTGCCAGGTTCGGGATCAACCCTAACCACAATCCACTATGTGTAAGTGGATACATTTTGTATTTAACACCAGCATAAATTAAGAAATGACAGCCCATGTACAGCTTTTATTATACATGCAATAAAGAATTTCTCAGTCATAAAGAATGGGCAAGGGGAGGAGGAACAGGTCACCACATAGAAATTCATCCCTTACTGTCTTAAGATACAGGGGGAAATTCTCCAGCTATGAAAATGACCCTTAGGAAATAGGTTACCTGACTGAACCAAAACAGTGCACAAACATCATATTGTAAGCTGTAGTTGTTTGGGCCATTGCTGTATCATAGGCCTGAATTCTGTAAAAAGACTTACATACCTGCTTATGTAAGTACGTACAACCAGAGTACATACAACCTTAAATGCATGCGTAAGTATTCACAGGGTCGGAGCTTTAGTTTACAAAGGATGCTCTGTTCAAAAAGCCCCGACTAGGCTGTGAGAAACATTCGTGCTCAATAGAAAACATCCGCACTGTTTATTCTGTAGGTCAAAATTACCCTTGCATGCCCAAGAAATGTACATTTAATTTAGATACGGCACCTCATTTTTTCATAGCTTCCTGTAAATTTTAATCAAGATTCCCATTGATCCACATGGTCTTTGGATCAGACTCTATATACTAGGCTAGGAAACCAAAAGTGCCTTCCTGAGGGGTAACCCCCACCTGGCTTCAGAAGGACTCCAGGGCATTGTCTGTGTCGGACTGGCTGGGACAGTTTTTGTCATGTCCCCATTGGTGATTAAAGTTGATGTTTATTATTTTACCCAGTCAGAGTCCCAGTTATCATTGTGCTCAGAGCTGTATAAACACAGAACAAAAGGATGATCTCTGCCCGCAAAGAGATTGCAATCTAAGCTAAGACAACAGAGGTATGTCTAGACTGCATCCTTCTGTTGGCAGAGGGATGCAGATTAGGCAGGTCGACATTGCAAATGAGGCAGGGATTTAAATATCTGGCGCCTAATTTGCATAAAAATGGCCGCCACATTTTGCCGACTCAGCACTTTGTTGGCAAAAAACGGCAGTCTAGTGGGGGATCTGTCGAGAAAGAAAGCCTTTTTTGACAGATCCCTTATGCCTCCTGCAAGGAGGTTTACAGGATCTGTCGAAAAAGGCTTTCTTTCTCGACAGATCCCCCTCTAGAATGCCGCTTTTTGTGGACAAACTGTGGAGTTGGCAAAACGCGGTGGCCATTTTTATGCAAATTAGGAACGGGATATTTAAATCCTGCCTCATTTGCAATGTTAACCTGCCTAATCTTCATCCCTCTGCCAACAGAGGGATGCAGTCTAGACATACCCCAGGAGGAGTTGCATGGATGCATGGAAGAGTAATAGGAGGAAAGAATGAGACCGTATTAGTCAGCACGACAAGCAATGGTCTCAGCACATCAGCTGCCTCACTATTTATCTTTACTATATGATATTTGTGTGTGGCTCATAACAGTTTGTGTTCTATTATTTCTATGTTTGGCTGCAGTAACTCCCTGGAGTTATAGGAGCAAACCGATAGGCTTTAAAACTAAACAGTGTTGTGTAAAGTAAAGGTAGCTATTTCATATACAACTCAAAATACAGCAGGCTGATCAGCAGCACAAAGCTGGGAGATTCAGTCTTAGATTGATCGACCTTTAAACATTTCTGCTTTCCCAGGTAGAGCAGAGCTAAATCAAAACCCAAGGACTCTTGATTTACTCGCATAGGTGTGGTGATGTTTATAACGGTTATCACAACAGAAGAAATACATTTACGGCTACATTCCACAAACATGACATCATAAGCTGTCCTGTTAAAAACTCCCCTTACATCCATTCAACATAGCTACCAGGAGAGGAGTCACATGTAGCAATCTTGATAAATACACCATATCAAAAGAAAACATTTAACTTATTTGACATTATATTCATGTCTCCTGTACATCTGTCAACATACATGTGTAGTGGTTTCTAATCATGCAATTAATTAACTTTGTTTAATAAATTTAAATTGTCAGAGGAAATTACTATCCAACCTCTCTCCTTCTACTCAAAATTCCCGTTTATGCATCCCAGAGTTGCATTCATTAGCCCCTTTGACCAGAGTTGCCTCAGAAGCTCATGCTCAGTCAATTACCTACCACAGCGGAGCTAACAGACTCGCCAGGCCCCTGGACATGGTGGGAGGTCCCGGCTCCATGCTCCCGAAAGGAGCAGGATTTGGGCAGAAGGGGCGGGACTGGGGGCAGCCAGCCCTCAAGTGCTCTGCCTGGGCTCCGCAATACCAATAGCCAGGAGTCCTGGGCCCTTTCGAAATGTCAGGCCCAAGGTAGTTGCCTCCTTTATTCCTCCTGTCAGTGCGCCTGAACCACCATGACCCCCAAGTCTTTTTCAGAGCTGCTTTAAACCTACAGCGTTTGCTTGCACCCGGCTTTCTACATCACCCAGAATGCTTTGCATCAGTGATCTGTCCGCTTCATTATTTACCATGTCTCCAATTTTTGTGTCATCTGCAAATGTTATCAGCAATGGTTTTAATTTTTTTTCCCCCAGGTCACCGATAAAATTGCGAGAGAGCTCGAGCTGAGAATTGATCCCTGTGGGATCCGACTAGACGCAGCCGAGTTCAAAGATGGTTTCCCATTTTCAGTGACATTCTGAGGCCTATCAGATAGACAGCGGTTAATCCAAATGACGGGTGCCATGTTCATTGCATATCGCGCTCATTTTTTAATCAAAACATTGTGTGTGCTGCCAAGCCAAACACCGTACAAATCTTCTTTAAAGTGCTACTAGACTATTTGTTGTTTTCTAAGTTTTACCATACAAATCATTAACTGAAATAAACCAGCCGCTCGGTTTCAGCTAGGATAACCCATGGAAGTCAAGGAAGCTGCACTGATTTGCACCAGTGGAGAATCCGTCCCCAATTTCCCAAGCCCTTTGCACTATTTTTAGCACAAGGACTTTGACTAGGATGAAAAGTGACTCAGTTGGACCATGTAGCAGATGGGGAGGGAGAAAGAGAGAGAGGCCTTTAAAAGAAGGCACTCGCTAAAATCTATTGTTATCAAACATGCGGCAGATAGAATCTAATATTTCCCTTGAATCGGGAATGATCTACCACAGCAGTTTTCATTACTGCAGGGAGAAAAAAAGACATTACTTCTCCGAATTACACGCCACTTTCATAATTCTCCCTGAAGTGCCACACAGAGACTGTGTTGAAGGGAGGAAAATGGAAACAGCTGTGGAGGTTTTGAGTTACACACCAGTTCAGCTCTGCCTCTGGCCCTTGCCCACCAGTGCAGTGTGTGCCTAATCCTGGTCGTGAATGTCCGCATTTGTTACTGCTTGCTAAGGCGAGGCTGCTGCCTCTTAGAATAATAAAAGCAGCCGTGCGCGAATCGAAGCTTTTCAGACAGTCGCAAAGAGTCCTCGTGTCCCCATCCAGCGACAGGCTGTCAATCAACCCCTGCTGCCTAGAGCAGTCGGTTTGCATGGGAACTGTGTGTGATTGTTAGGTGCAGGGAAGCTGGTCCTGCTATTTAAAAGCACCCCCTTATTTTACGGTCACGCTGATGCTGATCCCCACTGCCTTTGCCCCTCGGAGATGCAGCCTCCTTTTTAACTGGGCTTTAGAATTTTTTTTTTTAAATCTGACAGTTTGCAGTGGTAAAGCCATTCCTAAAATAAGTCATGTCATTTTAAGGAGGGATTTGGCATTGGAGACGAACTTTGATAAATAAGAGTTGACTTCATTTCACCAGAGCTCTGCTTTAAACTCAGAATCTCCCTCCTCTAGTTCTTGCAACTCCTAAGCAGCCAGATTTCCCGCCAGTGTTCCAATCCACAATGCTGCCATGCTGCTTCCCAACGCTGCTCTTCTATTTACTCTCTAATCCCTAACTTCCTTCCACACTCCCCAAATAGCTCTCTCCAGGCTCTGGTTTATTAACTAAAGCTGTTTATTCATGTGTCGCTAGAACGTAATTCTGTATGTTCCGTTCTCCTCTCCTCCCCCCACCCCAAAAAAACCCAGTGCATGCTGGGACATCATTTGTTCCTTTGGATGACTGCAGATGCTGGTCCTCTGCATTTCATATAGAGAAGTTGGGGGGAAAGTTCCTGGCACTGCCCCATCCAAATACCATATCTGGTTTTAATTTTGTTAGTTAAAAATTGCAGCCTGTTGTTTTCTGGAAAATAACCTGACTTTTTTGGGATGGGGAGGAGGCTGTCTATTTGGAAATGGTTCAATGTGTTAGTTATTATATGTCCTATTGTTGTCTGTGCTGCACATCACCCTTCCAAGGCTGATAAATGCAGGCTTTTTAATTGCTAATGAAAAATATGAGCTAATTGTTCTGCATGAAGTATATTTAATAATGATGCTTTAAATAGAATTATTTGTAACTGTATAGTAATCCAAACACCTACCCCAGGGAGAGCCAGCTCACAAATCCAAGACTTGAGGCAGCAGAGAGAAAGAAGCTGAAACACAGAGCAAAGATGTGATTTTGAGACCCATGTAATTTGGAAAGCAGTGTTGCCTAGTGGTCACAATATAGAACTGGGATTCAGACGATGGCGGTTCTATGCCCACTTTTCCCACTGCTCTCGTAGCTGACTCCGGTCAAGCCACTTCCACTCTGCCTCAGTTTCCCCATATGTAAAACAAAGATAATGACACTGCTCTCCTCTGTAATGTGCATTGAGACCTCACAATGGGAATTTCCATATAAGAGTTAACCGTTATTTAGCATTTGGAATATAGGGGCCTAAATTTAAGCACCGGAAGCGTGTTCCCTGTAAGCTAAGGAGAGATTCCAATGACACCCAGCTGATTAGCTGAGTGCCCGCAGCTAGGTTTCTGTTTCTACTGGTAGTGCACTTATGCACATGCACATAAAAATCTCTTCTACACATGGATGGAAAAAAATCCATGCATAGATGGAAAAGATTAGAGGGAACACAGACCTGGAGAAACATGAAGAGAGAAAGCTCTTTGGGGTATGGAGTGTCCCTTTGTTCTGTGTTTTTACAGCACCTTGCACCGTGGAATGCCTAGGACCCCTAGCTACCATAAGAATAACATAAATAATAAGGAAGTCCTCAGGAAGGACTTACTCCTTTATTCCCACAGGAATCACTTTGCCCACTGCTAGGACTGAAGGAAACAGTACTAGACCCTGTGTGAGGTCATCATCCTCCACCCCAACCTCCATCCAATGACAAGCCAAGTCGTCTGTTGTAGTGACGGTGTACTCAGTGCATATTTCAGGAACAAAGCGCTCACGCTTCCATCAAAGCTCCATCTGCTTGCTCAGTGTTACTGTTATCATCCGTTTGACAATGGCATCTAGAGATCAGGGCCTCATCAGGCTAGGCACCGTAAACACTAGTGAGAGTGAGTCTCCGCCCGAGTCTAAACACAGAAGAGAAACCCAAAGTATTATTACTCCCATTTTACAGATGGGAAATGAAAGTACCAGGCAATGAAAGAGCTGGAAACGGGCCCCAGTTCTGTTGAGTCACGAGCCAGCAATTTAACAAAAAGACCGTCCTCCCGTGAGAACTCACCAGTCTTGAACCCACAATTATGGGTCCCCAGCCATTGCACACAAGCCATCAGATTATTAGCAAGTGGTGGACAAATGAGCTAGGACAAATGACCCTCCAAAGGCACCGCTTCTTCCAACAGCACCGCCCCTGGGAGTCCTGATTAGAGGAAGGCCCGGCCCCACTGATTGGTTTGGCCCCGTGTAGCTAAACCACCCAGTACAAAGGTATTTGGTTTGTGCAAGTGGGTGAATTCCTGGCTGGCTGCTACATTGGACATGGCTCCTGAGCCTTGCCCTCCTTAGTTTTTCCTGGGTCCTGCCTCATTCCTGATTGCTACCCCAGTCCCTGACTCTGTTGCTGATCCTTGCCCCACTCCCCTCCAGCTCTGAGGCTTGGCCCGATTCTCCCCTTTGGCTTGGCTTCTGCTTTGACCGCTAGGCATGCCTGCCCACCTTCTGTCTGTTTCATCCCTCTTTGCTTCTGGTTTTTTAAAAGCACGTTTGTTGAGATGGGAAAGTAAGGGGGTAGATTCCCCAGTCCTTCATCCCACAAGCATGCACAGCAGAGGGCATTAATCACAGGCTGAGGGTAATACTTGGATGGGAGCGCCTTCTTGAAATGTTAGCAGTACCTCAACAGAGTGATCAGTCCGGGCAAACAATAGAAAGTTCTCTTAGTCCGTGAATGTTAAAGGCCTTTCTCTTCCTGAGTTTGGCAATGGGGTGGGGGAGGGAGGAAAGGGAGATTAAACTAGGTGACTGGGCAACATAATGGTAGATCAGCTTTAATGCTAATGAATGCAAAGTAATGCACATTGGAAAACATAATCCCAACTCTGCGTATAAAAGGATGGGGACTAAAGTAGAGGTTACCACTCAAGAGAGAAATCTTGGAGTCATTGGGGATAGTTCTCTGAAAACATCCACTCAATGCACAGCAGTAGTCAGAAAACCAAACAATGTTATGGAATCATTCAGCGAGGGATGGAGAATAAGACAGAGAATCGTATTATCGCTCTATAAAACCATGGTACGCCCACATCTTGAATACTGCATGCAGATTTGGCCGCCTCATCTCAAAAAAGATCTTAGCATTGGAAAAAGTTCAGAAAAGGGCAACAACAATGATTAGGTGTATGGAATGGCTGCCATATGAGGAGAGATTAATGAGACTGGAACTTTTCAGCTTGGAAAAGAGGCACCTAAAAGAGGCTATGATAGAGGTCTATAATGACTGGTATGGAAAAAGTGAATACAAAAGTTATTTATTCATTCCCATAGCACAAGAACTAGGGGTCACCAAATTAAATTAATAGGTAGCAGGTTTAAAACAAACAATAGGAAGTATTTCTTCACACACAGTGCACAGTCAACCTGTGGAACTCCTTGCCAGAGGATGTTGTGAAGTTCAAGACTATAACAGGGTTCAAAAAAGAACTAGATGAATTCATGGAGGATAGGTCCATTAATGGCTATTAGGCAGGATGGGCAAGAATGGTGTCCCTAGCCTCAGTTTGTCAGAAGCTGAGAGTGGGTGATAAGGGAGGGATCACTTGATGATTCCCTCTTCTGTTAATTTCCTCTGGGGCATTTAGCATTGCCACTGTAGGAAGAGAGGCTATTGGGCTAGATGAACCTTTGGGCTGACCCACTACAGCCATTCTTATGTTTTTAAGTGACAACAGCATTAACCAGTTCTTCCCCCAGTATTGCAACCTGACCAAGAGATGTTCCTTAGGTGACAGAAAAATCATACCATCTTGTTATTCAAAATAAATCAATTAAATAAATTGATGAAAAAAAATCAAGTATACAGAAAGGGTATGTCTAGACTGCACCCCTCTGTCGGCAGAGGGATGCAGATTAGGCAGGTTGACATTGAAAATGAGGCAGGGATTTAAATATTCTGTGCCTAATTTGCATAAAAATGACCACTGCATTTTGACGACTCAGCATTTGTCGGCAAAAAGTGGCAGGCTAGAGGGGGATCTGTTGAGAAAGCCTTTTTTGACAGATCCTGTAAACCTCCTTGCAGGAGGCATAAGGGATCTGTTGAAAAAGGCTTTCTTTCTTGACAGATCCCCCACTAGACTGCCGTTTTTTGCTGACAAAGTGTTGAGTCGTCAAAACACGGCGGCCATTTTTATGCAAATTAGGCACCGGATATTTAAATCCCTGCCTCATTTGCAATGTCAACCTGCCTAATCTGCATCCCTCTGCCGACAGAGGGACGCAGTCTAGACATACCCAAAGTGATGCCAAATGGGCCACGTGCCAGCCCTAAGAAGCAGCTCCAAATTGAACCCACTGTTTACACATGTTTTTACATTATTATTTACTACAGTTACCGATGCAAAACACTACTTACCCTAGCAACCTCTGGGTCATATGGCATGTATACCCCACCTCTGGGAAGCAAGGCAGCTCCATAAAGAAAACCAGCCATAGTTAGTGTGAGACTCTGTACTTTTTACAATGTTTTCAAAACTGTTTTACATCATGTAGAAAGGCTTCCATAAAAGCAGTCTTATTATTCCCAGTTTCAGGCTGTCTTTTCAAGTGCAGCTCTCTTACACAAATATTTTCCTTCTCTCCTCGCCATCCCTTCCTTTCTAAGTGGTGTGAAAGACAAAAGCGACCAAATCCTGACCTGCGTGTAAACTGGCACTGCTCTTTTGGCTTCAGTGGAGACAAGCCAAATTCCATCACATGATGACCGGATCCAAAAGGCGCTTCACTAGGCCCTAAGGACAGGCCTTTTGCACTTTTTCTGCTGGGTGCCACTGAGTCAGGGATTCTGGGTGTTACTCCATGGCTGTGTAGCCCTCTCGTGGAGGAGTGCGGGGTTTTGCGCACAGTGAAGGAGAAGCATCTTCCTCCTTGAGCAGTCTCAGTGTTTGTTTATGTTTCCCTTGAGTCAACTGGGAAGCCTCAGTTCAGACTTGCCAAGTCATCTGGTTCTTCCTAGACAATGTCCCTCATTGGATCTTCCCTGTGGTGGACAGGAGACTGAAGTCTTGTTCATGTGAGAGGCCCAGTTCTGACTCTCTCGTACCCCGGCTCAGAATTCAGCCTCTCTCCAAACTGTCTACAAGTGTTGAGGGTTCGGCTTCAGCAATATTTGGATCGCTAAGGCTTCTGGTATCCAGGGATGGGCTAGCCGGGCAGCTGCCGACGGCAACAACCTACGGGGGGTGCCCTGCTCCCGGTGGGCTGCAGCGGGGGCCGTATTAACCCCTGCAGCACCGGCCAGCAGCGCCCTTCCCCCTGCGGCCACAGGGCCCTGCATGGCCAGGCACAGCCCACCCCAGGCAGCCCCGGGCTGCGCGCCATCGGCGGTGGCCAGGCCGACTGGGCAGCGCATGCGCCGTGAGTCCACTCACGCGCCCTGGGGGCAGGCCCGCGCATGCGTCATGCACCTGGAGGCGAGGCCGCGTGTCCCGGGGGCGGGCCCGCACATGCGCCATGCGCCCAGAGTCAGGGCCGTGTGCCCTGGGGCCAGCGCCATACGCCTGCGGCTCGGGGCGCCGAAATGGCTCTGGCTGGCCCTGCTGGTATCCTTACCAATCTAGGTATAGCATGGAGTGGCCTGCCAGCTATGGACCCAGGATAAAATATATAAACTGAATCTCTTACACTTTGTCTACACAACAAGGGTATTTCAAAATAAGTTATTTTGGAATATCAACTCCTGAAATAGCTTATTTCGAAATAGCACGTCCACACTACAGGGACACCTTGAAATTAGTCTGAGGCAGGCTCCCTTAATGTGGATGCACTACCTCAATTTAGAGCCCCAGAAAGCATTGGGAAGTAATTACTGTGAATGGTCTTAGGGAGGAGCTATTTTGAAATAACAGCAATGGAGCATCCATACTACTTTTTGAAGCAATTTTGAAATAGGCGTTATTCCTTGTGAAATGAGGGTTTTACTCAGGAATAAGAAGCCTGTTCTTTCTAAATAATTTCAAAATAACGGGCTTGCTGTGTGGACGCTCCTCTTATTTTGAAATCACGTGAGTTACTTCAAAATAACGCCGTCGTGTGCCTTCAGTCCTGTCAGTGATGGCGGCTCACACCTGCCATGAGTCAATTACCCTCAGAGAGGCACTGGGGAGTGAGTAACTCTCCTTTGGTCTTCCACGGAACTACTCACGTGAGTAGAGTTAAGCCCACACTTTGCAGAAGTGAGGCGCGTTTTGGACCAGCGGCCCTATATAGTTGTCAGTGTTAATATTGCCGGGACTAACATACACAAGGAAGCCTTCACGCTGGGGGGTTTAGAACATCAATGCTCTCTGCTTGTTAAGGATGACAAGCCCAATGAGCACAATAGTCACCTTTTTAAGTACATTACCACAGCATCTGAATTTCTTACGATCTTTAATCCTCACAGCAGGAGCAGCGGAAGCTTCTTAAAAGTGGGGAGGCCCAAACCATGGCCCTGTCCCACTGCTCCTTCCTCCTGAGTCCCCACCCCTTCACTTTCCCTTGCACCCACAGCCCTATCCCCACATGCCCGTTCCCTAGGTCAGCCTCTTCCCCCTAATATCCCCTCATTTTCTTTCCGCCCCCGCCCATTGCTCTCCCTCACTCACACAGGGAGTTAGATGGAGCAGAAAACTGAGGCCAAACCTATCTTCAGCACTAAGGTTGGCCTCATAAACCTGAATGTATTACTCGAGGGACACTGTTTATCTTTCCTCATTGTATTCCCTTGCCCTCTGCTCTTCTTTGGATAGCCTTTCATTGGATCCAGACTTCAAACCTTGCTTGTTATTTTTCCAGCAGGAGCATTTGGCTCCTGGCAGACTGCAAAGACATTTCTGTCGGCCACTTAGGAATTCCCTTTGCGCCTTTCATGAGGGGAGGTTCAGCTACCTTGTGCACCTTGACGTGTAGACTTTGACCCTTTTTTAATGCAGAGGAATGTGTGCAAATTTTATTTCCGTTTCAATAACACCTCACTCACATTCACCAAGAGGCGACCCTGCTTCTACACGTCAGCCACACGGATCTTTGAAAAAGGAGCAGTGAAACTGTTTGGTTTCCAGTTTAATTTGGGTTAAATAGGAAAATAAAATGCCTTCTACAAGGATTCAATCGCCACCCCCCCTTTGTTAAATCTTTGGACTCCAGTACAATAAGGCACTGTCACAGTGAAGGTATTTAAAGTCAGCAATTCCACCAACTGCAAAGAAAGCAGCACAAGATGTTACAATACACAGTGTGTCCCTTTCCAGTTTCCATCTTAGAACTGGTCAAAAATCGATTTTGTTTTCCATGAAAAATTTAGTTAAAAATGAAAAAAAAAAAAAAGGGTTGTCTACATTTTTCATGTACGTAGCTGGGACAGGGGGGTTTTGAGAACAAACTGAAAGACTTTTATATAACTATACAATACCATACTATAGTATAAATGATACAACGTTTTTATATAACTATAGACATGACAACCAAAATCTGACATTGTTTCAGATTATTTGCTTGTCTTTTTGACAAAAATTTGAAGAAAAAATTTAAAAAAAAAGAGAAAGTGTGAAAAAAATCCATGAAGCCAAAAAAAAAATCCTTTTTTTTTCACCCCCACGAAACATTTTGGAGAGAAGTTCTGACCCACTCTGGTTTTCATTCTGACTTTCTTAACTTGCTGTCTGTGCAGAGCTGAGTTCATTGTCGGTACTTAAGTCATACATAATCATAAAGATTTCATTTCTATTAGTAATAATATTAAAGTCATCTAAAGGCCCCAGCAATGACCAGAGACACATTGGCTGCGTCTAGACTGGCATGATTTTGCGGAAATACTTTTAATGGAAAAGTTTTTCCGTTAAAAGTATTTCCGCAAAAGAGCGTCTAAATTGGCACGGATGCTTTTGCGCAAAAAGTGCTTTTGCGCAAAAGCATCCGTGCCCAATCTTGACGCTCTTTTGCGTAAGAAAGCACCTATGGTCATTTTAGCCATCGGGCTTTCTTGCGCAAAAAAAATTAAGGTTCCTGTCTACACTGGCCCTTTTGCGCAAGAGGGCTTATCCCTGAGCAGGAGCGTCAAAATATTTGTGCAAGAAGCACTGAATTCTTACATTTGAACATCAGTGCTCTTGCACAAATTCAAGCGGCCAGTGTAGACAGTTGCTTTTGCGCAAAATCTTGCCAGTCTAGATGCACCCATTGAGATAGGCACTTAGTAAGAGTTTGTCTACACATGAAAATCTGGAACAAGATAGGATGTGAATTTAAAGCAGAGTAGCTTTTCCTGATTAACTCCACATGTGCATGTTCTTAATTCAGAATAAAAATGCCTTATTCCAAATTAAATAAATAATTTAATTAAATCCATGGAATTAATTGAAGACTATATAATAACTTGGTTTGTGGTGAGATGGGGATTAAATCTATCTCGCACTAACCTGTAACTCACAAAGTATCCAGTTTGCCCCTGGTGCTGTGCACTAACAATTCCCCAGTGTGCTTTGGTCTATTCTACATTTAGTTCACACTAACAGGACGTTCTGTGTTCGAGTAACACAGTATTCTTGCCAGCAAGTTAAGGAAGTATGAATTGCATAAATGGACTATAAGGTGGATAGAAAGCTGGCTGGATTGTCGGGCTCAATGGGTAGTGATCAATGGCTCAATATCTGGTTGGTGGTGGATTTCAAGCGGCGCGCCCCAAGGATCAGTTCTAGGGCCAGTTTTGTTCAACATCTTTATTAACAACCTTGATGAAGGGATGGATTGCACCTTCCACAAGTTTGTGGATGACGCTAAGCTAGGGGGAGAGGTAGATACATTGGAGGGTAGGGATAGGGACCAGAGTGACGTAGTCAAATTGGAAGATGAGCCCCAAAAAATGTGATGAGGTTCAACAATGACAAGTGCAGAGTCCTACCTGAAGGGGGGTTCCAAAGAGGGAGGAGAGAGGCTGTTCTCAGTGGTGGCAGATGACAGAACGAGGAGCAATGGTCTCAAGTGACAGTGGGGGAGGTCTAGGTTGGATATGAGGAAAAACTATTTCACTCGGAAGGTGGGGAAGCACTGGGATGAGTTCCCTACGGAGGTGGTAAGATCTCCATCCCTAGAGGTTTTTATGTTCCAGCTTGACAAAGCCCTGGCTGGGATGATGTAGTGGGGTTGGTCTTGCTTTGAGCAGGAGGTTGGACTTGATGACCTTCTGAGGTCTCTTCCAGCCTTAGGATTCTCTAATTCTAAGGTCTAGATGGCCACTTAGGGTATGTCTACACAACAGGGCAAAAGTCAAATTAAGCTATAAAACTTCAGCTATGTCAACTGTTCAGCTTAAGTCAAAATAGCTTAACTCTGCTTTTGGCGCTGTCCACGCAGCAGGAAGTTCGACTTCTCTTACTCCTTGGCTACATCTAGACTGGCATGATTTTCCGCAAATGCTTTTAATGGAAAAGTTTTCCGTTAAAAGCATTTCCGAAAAAGAGCGTCTAGATTGGCACGGACGCTTTTCTGCAAAAGTACTTTTTGCGGAAAAGTGTCCGTGCCAATCTAGACGCGGTTTTGCGCAAGAAAGCCCCGATCGCCATTTTTGTGATCGGGGCTTTTTTGCGCAAAACAATACTGCATTGTCTACACTGGCCCTCTTGCGCAAAAGCATTTGCACAAGAGGGCTTTTGCCCAAACGGGAGCAGCACAGTATTTCCACAAGAACACTGACAATCTTATGTGAGATCGTCAGTGTTCTTGCGGAAATTCAAGCAGCCAGTGTAGACAGCTGGCAAGTTTTTCCGCAAAAGCAAGTGCTTTTGCGGAAAAACTTGCCAGTCTAGACACAGCCCTTGTGAAATGAGGGTTACAAGAGTCAGAGTAAGAAGTCCTCCAGCTTGAAATGAAGGCTTGTAATGTAGACGTGCTCTTTGTGATTTCGGAATAACGTCAGATGTGTCGATGTGCCCTTTGTGCACAACACATGGGTTCGAAATAGCAATCTTGCCCCTCTAAGTGCATATTGTTACACAAGGCAGGCAAGCCCTGGGGGAAAAGACTGTGTCAGTGTTTTGTCCAAGGTCTCACAAGGAGTCGGTAGAAGAGTCAAGGGACTGATCTCAGATCTCCTGAGTCCAGATTCTGTGCCTTTAACACAGCACAAGCCTTCCTCACCAAAACGCATTTGGATCCAGTGTTCCCTGTAAGATGAGCGCTTGGGCGGATACCCAGGAAAGATTCAAATGCTGCCCAGCTGATTAGCAGAGCACCCGCAGCTGGCAGTATGTGTTTCAACTGGTGGTGCACATCCACACATATCTGAGTGCACATAACATTTATTCCGCACCTGACTAGGAAAAAATAGAGGGAACATTGTTTGAATCCCTTACTTAACATTCAGCTGGCCACTGGGGTGAAACAAATCACAGTCCCCTGCCATGTGGCTAGCATGTAACAAACCAGCTGCAGCGTCACCAGTTTCGCCTGGACGCCAGCAAAGGTTGGCTATTTATGGTTAGCCACAAGCCTTCTCTGATTTATTTTATTTGTGCGACTTGTGTATTTGGTTTTTGACAAATCTGCCCTAATGTGATTTATATTTTAAATGACCCTATTCTAAACTAGAGATGTCAACATTTCAGGAGTCTTCTGGGGGCTCTTACGAAGGAGCCCTGGTTGAAACGTAGCTGATGGGAGTTAACCACAGCCCTTGGCGTGCACATGTGTATAATGTAGGCTCTTTATTGCTTTTCTCTTAGGTCTAAGATCCATAGAGTAGAGCTGTCCTAAATGTCTTATGAGTGTGTTTGTGCATAGGCTGGGTTTATGGTATAAATGGGAATAAACTTCTGTCCTCAATTAAAGAAACTCCATGGGGTGAAAAAGGACCAGTGCCAGCTACACAGAAAAGCTATCCTGGTGCAGCTGGGGAGATGAACCACAGGGCTATTAAAGTAGTCATTCAAATCAGTGGGAACTGCATGTGCTTAGCAGCCCTCAGCCAGGACTGGGTCTTTTCAAAGGAGCAGGATGCATCCCATGCTACAGTTGCTGCTGACAACATGTCCCTATTGAAATCAATGAAATTTTGTCATTGTCATAGCTGGACAGAGGTGGGGCTATGGGTTGCCAGCTGGCATGGTAGCTCAGGTACTAAAGAGGAAACCTATCTTGCTTCCTGTAGGTCCCATGATTCTCACGTTCCCTCCTGCAGAGGACTGAGGACTTCTGCTAGGTCCTGGTGTAACCCACACACCTAGGCTGTGTCCAGACTCAGGGGTTTTTTCGAAAAAGGTAGCCTTTTTTCGAAAAAACTTCACCTGCGTCTAGACTACGGCCGCGTTCTTTCGAAATTAAATCAAAAGAACGCGGCTTTTCTTTCGACAGCGGTAAACCTCATTTCACGAGGAAGAACGCCTTTTTTTGAAAGTGCTCTTTTGAAAAAAGGCGTTCTTGAATGCCAACAGAGCTTTTTAAAAAGAGAGCATCCAGACTCACTCGCTGCTTTATTTCAAAAAAGCGGCTTGCTTTTTCGAAAGTTCCGCTTGCAGTCTAGACGCTCTTTTTCGAAAGAGGCTTGCAGTCTAGACATAGCCCTAGAGAGCTAAGAGTGAGTGAGCTATATAGGCTTAGCTGGGAGCCAGCTGACTTTTACCTCAAGCTGTAGAGCAGGGGTGGCCAACTCATTCTGAGCAAAGAGCCAAATTATCAGCGTGAAGAGCCAGGGCAAAGCTGTCGAGCAAAAAAAAAAGCTCTGCCCCTTTAAGAAAACGCTTTAAATGGCTTTAGACGCACATCAGGCTTCCGCCGGCTGACACCATCTTTAACTCTACATCTTTAATGGCCGCACCGGACAGCTCCCATGCCTAGGTCAGCACAGGGAGCCAGGAAGAGAGGGCCTTATGAGCCGCAGAGGGGGGCTTCATGAGCCGCATGTGGCTCATGAACTGTGGGTTGGCCATGGCTGTGGTAGAGGCTCCTACACTAAGTTTCAGAGGTCCCAGGTTTGGTTCTGCCTGTTGGTTACAGTGGAGCCCTTAATTCCCACTGACTTTAATGTAAAAGAATTCAGGCCAGAGCATGTGGGATGATCCAGAGGCCCCTGACTCTCCTACTGCATATCAGTGTTTTTTTCACTGCCTACACCTTGGGAGGGAAGTTGTCGGCATCACTGGTATCCATGGAAAGACTCCTGCTGATTTCAGTGGGAGCTGGATCCGACTTCCAAATCACTCAAGCTTCATAGGCTATGTCTAGGCTGCAGAGTTTTTCCAGGATCCCAGAGGTATCCTGGAAAAGCTCTGCCCCCGTCCAGGGAACGCGTCTGCTTTTTCGGAACAGTTTCTGAAAAAGTGGGCACATTCTTTCAGCATCTCTGTATTCCTCTCGGTGAGAGGAATAAGGGATGTTCTGAAAGAGGAGTTTTTTCTGGAATTTGGCCCCATGTAGACGGGCTAAATTTTGGAAAAGCCTCTTCCAAAAAAAAAAAGCAGAAAAAGACCTTTTTCTGATACAACTCTGCAGTCTAGACGTAGCCATAGGGAAAGGAGAGCACATGATCACATTAATTAACAAGCCAGCTTCTCAGTTGGTGTAAATCAATGGCCAATAGACCCTTGGTGTTACGAACACCGCAGTTACGAACTGACAGGTAAACCACATGCCTCCTTTGGAACTGGAAGTCCACAATCAGGCAGCAGCAGAGACCAAAAAAATTAAAAATAAAAACCAAATACAGAATAGTATGTGTCAAATGTAAACGACTGAAAAGAGGAGGGGGAGTTAAAAAATAGTTCTGAGTAGGTAAGGAAACTTCCTCTGTGCTTGTTTCCTGCCTTTTAAGATGGTTAAAAGCAGCAATTTTTCTTCAGTACATAAAGTTCCAAAGCTGTGTTAAGTCCATGTTCAGAACCACCCCCATTCCCTGGGGGTTCGGAACTGCAGCTTCATTGAAATCAGCAACTCATATCAGCAGAGGATCTGGCTCCAGGATGACACTGTAGGGCATGTGCTCAAAGGGTCAGAGTTAAGGCTGAAACTATAACCCCAGCTTTAGCCATGTGGGGATTATTCAGTCATTCACTTGGCACATTTAGGGTACATCTAGACTGCAAGGCTATTTCGGGGAGGTATCCCGGAATAGCTACCCCGCGTCCAAGGAACGCGTCCGCTATTCCGAATAATATTTGAAATAACGGACGTGCTGTTTCAGCATCCCTGTAAACCTTGTTCCACGAGGAATAAGGGATGTCTTGAAATAGTACTTTATTTCAAAATTTGGCGCCGTGTAGACGTGACAAAATTTGAAATAGCCTATTTCGAAATTAAAATCGAAATAAGCGACGCAATTTGCATAGCGCAAATTGCGTATCTTAGTTCAATTTTAGAGTGCAGTCTAGACATACCCTGAATGTTCTTTTGGCATTGTTTGTTTTCTATGGCATGGGCAGTGCTTAATCTGTGCCTGGGCTGAATCCCAGAACCGTTAGGTTTGGCAGTTCATAGCCTGGCACCTCTGGGCTTGCCGCATCAGTTATGAAAGTAAAAAAATTGAGCGATCCCTGGCACCTCTTTCCTTACACATTAAGAACTGGGCCTCGCTTTAACACATGCACACGCACCATGTACACACAGAAAGTCTATAAACTAAAGCAGCCGTATAATTTTAAAATGGAAGCATCAGTTTAAAGCATTAAAGCAAATCTGGTCAAAGAAAATCTCTCCCGGGTTGATACTTTGTTTGCCAAGTTTCAGCCTGGAATGAATTTTTACAACTGAGTTATAAACCCTTGAAAATAGAAGTTTATAATGGAAATCTTGACAAAACTTTAACACAGCCTCCATTGTAACATATTCTGTACATTGCCCATTGATCTATGGCAACAACAAAGTTTTATATGAAAATCTCTAGCTATGAGATTGACGTGGTTAGCATCAAGGTTTCTAAAAATACTTTATAAAATAAATAGGTGGCTCTTTAAATGTGGTGAATGAATTATGCATTGAAAAAGACATGTAAATAGTCGCAAGTCTAAAAGAAATACAATAAACGCCAGGACCAGTGATGTTTCTTAGCTGAAAAACAATCATTTCTGAAGTCTCAGAGGGGGAGCTGTGTTAGTCTGTAACTTTCAAAATGAGTAGTCCTGTGGCACCTTAGAGACTAACCAAAATATGCAGCATCATGAGCTTTCGTGGTCAAAACCTTCTTCATCAGGTGAGCTGGACTGGAAATAACAGAAACTGAAGGTACGTCTACACTTGCTCCCTATCTCGAGATAGGGATGCAAACGTAGGTGACTGAAATTGCTAATGAAGCGGAGATTTAAATATCCTGCACTTCGTTAGCATGATCTCACCAGTGTGCTAGTTCGAATCACAGCTGATTCAAACCAAGAAGTGCGCGCTGGGATGAGGTAGTTTGAACCAAAGGCCTTGGTTCAAACTAACGTTACTCCTCAAAAATTGATTGCTCCTATATCTCGAGATAGGGAGCAAGTGTAGATGTACTCCAAGATACAGGAGCAATCAATTTTTGTTCCTGTTAATATTAGTAGCTATCTACCACAGGTGCTTATAGGGAACCTGTTACCCTAGTATCTAAGCCCCTCACAATCTTAATTTCTTTCTCCTCACAGCACCCCAGTAAAAGCAGAGTAGAATACAATGGGGAACTGAGACAGAGAGAGACTCCGTCCCTTGCTGAAGGTCTCACTAGATATCTGTGACAGAGCAAAGAACCAAATCCACATCTTTCAGGTTCCACGCTAGCACCCTAATCACTACACTGCTAACAACACCATTCATGTCTGAAGAGCAGGTAAGTAGTCACTGTCTACCAGCATTTTGGGCACATGCACATGCATTAAAAAAAATGCAGGCACAGTTTTTGGTAGCTCTATTTGTACCTTCAAATAAAGGCAGCTACTTTTTTGCAACTGCGGCCAAAATGTCAAACTTACACTCGTGTCCTCAAAGTCAGGGGACAAAGTCATTTTCATCTCCACTGCATTCCTTTCACTTCCACTGAAATGGATTACTACATTGCAGCTTTCATATGAACATACATTTTTCCAAGTTAACATGTTGCTTTAGGACTCGGTTTCCCTCGTCAGTAGACTTCCATATGTGCCATACCATTTGTGTTTCTAAGCAATGCCTCAGCAACCACATCAGGGTCGCCGAAATGCAAAAAAGAAAAGCTTGATTTTTAATTTTCTTTTTCTGGCTATCTCAGTTGGAAACTGGAAATAAAAGACGGTGGTCTATGTTCCTGGCACAGTATCAACCAAAAGAAATGTAGTTCAGAGGCCAAATTGTATTTCGAGTGCTCCAATAAAATGTTGGTGGTGTGTGTCTAACTTTAAAACTAAATCAATTTCCCTGAGATTAGCTTGCGAGAAAAAACATGTTAATTCTCAGTCACATGTGACACACAACGAAATATCTTGTCCTGGTGAAATGTCCCAGCAGGTGTTGGCCAGAGATACCTTTAGAAAACAATCATAAATACATTTCAGAGCATTGCTACACACTCCATCTTGCAGCGGGCACTTCGATGTTTTGTTTCACATCTGACAAGGAAGCTGCATAAACTTGCAAGATTTTTTTCTCCAACCCAAATCACTCACAAGCAAGCAATATGTGAGTCAGACACGTGGACTAAAGAGAGGACGTTACATTGTAAAGCCTGTTACGAAGCTGGTTGAAATCTGTGGAAAGAGTCCAGGGCAGACAACAGCCTCCGTGGGCCCCCAGGTGAGGTGTGGGGGGGAGTTTTGCACTCCTGGAAGGGGTGGGGCCTTGGGCGAAAGGGGCAGAGATGAAGCAGCCAACTCTCAGTACCCCCTGATCACATCATGTCAGTCCCCATACAGACCTCAGCACTACCTGGAACATGGTACAATCTCCCCACCTCCTCCCCAGCTCTTAACAGTGTCTGGAGCAGATGGTGTGACGCTCTGGCGGCAATTTAAAGAGCTCCAGCTGCTGCAGTAGCAGCGGTGGCAACCAGGAACCCCAAGCCCCTTTGAATCACCAGCCCCAGGGCAATTGTGCCCTTTGTCCCCCCTGTCAATAGGCCTGAAAGAATCATCGATTTTAGGGCCAGAGGGAACCGTGATGATCATCTAGTCCAGGGGTGGGCAATAATTTTTTGCCGGGGGCCACTTTGGAAATTGTTGAAGTGGCCCCAGGCCATACAGGAAGGGGCGGGGCATCGAGCAGAAGGGGCGGGGCCAAGATATTCCCAGGTTCCCCACTCCCAGACAATGAAATGAGGCATCGGGGGGAGCACATAGGGGTGGGTCACATGACGCTCTGTCCTCCCACCCCCACCCCCACCCCTATTCCTGCCTTGAAGGGCTTGCTCTGCTCATCTGGGAGTGGGGGCCTTTATCTTTCCCACACTGCATATCCTGCACTCCCTGACTTCCCCATCCCCACCCCCAGCAGGCTAAACAGGCCAGGCCCTGCAGCCAGGCCAGGCCAGGAAGCAGGACACAGCAGACAAACTGTGACTATGTCCTTAAGTCCCCGTCGCAGGGCGTGTCTGTCACTAACCAGTGAACTGCACTGCCTGTGTGTTTAAACTGAAGTATCTGGGAATATCCATATGGCAAAACAAGATGGGCAAACATTATTTTTGATGAAATGGGAGACTTTATATAAGCTTGTACTGTCTGGGAAATGGAGGGGGAGAACCTAAGACTTGAGTAAATTGGGGAGTTGGCAGTGTCATGGCTCTTTCCCCACTCTGGCACCATAAATGCAGAAGTGGGGGCCAGCAAGTATACCCCAAAGCTTTATCTACCAGGCTTTGGTATACAACTTCCCCCAAAATCTTAAAACCCTAGATTTTGGGAATAGAACTTCTGCTGCCACCACCCAAATATTAATAATGAGATTAGGGGAAAGCTCATTTGGGAAATCTCACCCCTAGAATAAAAATCAGGGCACACAATTAACCAATGCCAGGCTAATTAAAAGAAAAGAGAAAACTTTTATTATTACAACAATATTCCTATTGCAAGCTTAATGATTAGATAGGAAGGTACCAAAATATACTCATGGGCTACGTCTAGATTGCATCCCTTTTTCGTAAAAGGGATGCAAATTAGACGTATCGCAATTGCTAATGAAGTGGGGATTTAAATGTCCCCGCTTCATTAGCATAAAAATGGCTGCCGCTTTTTTTCGGCACGGAGCTTTGCCGGAAAAAAGTGCCAGTCTAGACTCGGATCTTGCAGAAAATAAAGCCTTTTCCGAAAGATCCCTTATCCCTTTTAAAATAAGGGATAAGGGATCTTTCAGAAAAGGCTTTATTTTCCGAAAGATCCACGTCTAGACTGGCGGTTTTTTCCGGCAAAGCTCCGTGCCGAAAAAAAGCGGCAGCCATTTTTATGCTAATGAAGCGGGGAAATTTAAATCCCCACTTCATTAGCAATTGCGATACGTCTAATTTGCATCCCTTTTACGAAAAAGGGATGCAATCTAGACGTAGCCCATGAGTATATTTTGGTACCTTCCTATCTAATCATTAAGCTTGCAATAGAAATATTGTTGTAATAATAAAAGTTTTCTCTTTTCTTTTAATTAGCCTGGCATTGGTTAATTGTGTGCCCTGATTTTTATTTTGGGGTGAGATTTCCCAAATGAGCTTTCCCCTAATCTCATTATTAATATTTGGGTGGTGGCAGCAGAAGTTCTATTTAATTAGCAATTGTGATACGTCCAATTTGCATCCCTTTTATGAAAAGAAAAGCCAAACATCTCTTAAGCAGTGCCAGATCTCAGATCCCATACCCAACCCTTAAAACAATAAAGCCTAACGAAACTACCGAAACTTTACCCTACTTACAGAAAGTGAAGAATTGTTTCTTGGAGAGAGAGAGACATGCTTGTCCCTCCCTGTAGCTGCACAGGACTCACCCAGAGAGACAAAAAAAAAGGCAAAAAACCCAAATTCCTTTGTCCCAGTTTGAAAGTCCTACCTACATTCCTATTGGCCACTGCACCTGGCTAGGCGTAGTTAACCCCTTAATCCCCAGGCTGCTGGCTAACCCTTATAATCATGACAGGCAGTATAAGGAAGGCTGTTAAGAGCCACAGTGTGGCTGGCTAGCTGCAGTCCATCCCCAGACATAGTTGGGTATGATCCTTCCACTGTACTCTGTACTGATGAGGCATCAATTGTGTCCAGTTCTGGGCGTCACATTACAAGGAAGATGTGGAGAAATTGAAGAAGGTCCAGAGAAGAGCAACAAAAATGATGAAAGGCCTAGAAAACAGGAGCTATGAGGGAAGACTGAACGAACTGGGCTTGTTTAGTTTAGAAAAGAGAAGACATGATAGCGGTTTTCAAGTATCTAAAAAGGCATTATAAGGAGGAGGGAGAAAAATTGGGCTTAAATTGCAGCAAGGGATTTTTAGGTTGGACATTAGGAAAAACTTCCTGTCAGGGTGATTAAACACTGGAGTAAATTGCCTAGGGAGGTTGTGGAATCTCCGTTACTGGAGATATTTAAGTATTTTGTAAACTATGTAAACTGGTGTTGAGTGAACAACTTGTAGGTGTTCCGCAACCTCTTTGTTTTTGTAACTTTGGGGTTTTTTTGGGGGGGGTTGTCTGACAACAATTTTTTTTGAAGAAAATTTTCATAAGTATTCCACATAAAAAAATATTATTGTTTGGTGTTCTATGGTCTCAAAAAGTTTAAGAAACATTGATCTAGATGGTGCTTGGTACTGCCATGAGGGGAGGGGACTGGATTTGATGACCTCTCGAGGTCCCTTCCCGTTCTAGGACTCTATATGCTTATCTGTAGCTCTCGCTCCTCAGCCTGGGCTCACCCTCTGAGCTTCCTTCTGGGCTACCCCTTGCTCCTCTCCTTTCCATTTATATTCTCCCAGTTTCCTCTTTAGCCCAGCAATTGCCACCCAGGCGCTCAGACTCCTCCAGCAGAAAGTGCATAATTGGCTTCAACTGGGCGGGCGCCCTGTCACAATCCCATGGAATCCAATGGCATGTGAGCACATGCTGAAGTGTTTTGCTTCATACAGGGGGAGGGGAACCTAAAATTATGGATCCATTGATTAGGCTCGAGAGCCATGGGAAGAGCCCCGCCTCTTCTGCCCAAGGCCCCACCACTGCTGCGGCTGCTGGCCCCTGCTTCCCAGCCCCGGAGCCTGGGGTTGTTAGGCAGCATGGCCAGTGGTTCCTGAAGTGCTCGAGAAACGAGTGGGTAGCACAGCCCCAGTTGCCCCTGATCCCGGATCGCTCAAGAGCCAGGGGAGTGGCATGGCCCCAGACAGCCCTAGTCCCAGAGTGCCTAAGAGGCAGGTGGGCAGCACGGTCCCGCCACCCCCAGTTCTGGAGTGCCCTAGAGCCAGCTGCCTCTGGCACGCACTGAAACTCCTCCTCAGCCGAGCTCGAATCCTATCCCAGCACCGGGCTGCTGGAGTGGCTCCCGGGCCCCCAGCCGGCCTGCGCCAGCCTTTGGGAGCAGGCAGAGGGACCGACTAGAGGCGTAGGCAGGGCCTCATCAGGCAGTGTGGGATGGCAACGTTTTCCTATACCTAGAAAACCCGCCGCCCATGTCTAGTGCTGATCACAAAAGGAATTACCAACTGGCGGGGAAGTCTAAGAATGTGGTGCTGTCTGGTGGAAAAGCTTGAATTTTTTTTTTAAACCCAAATATTCTAAAATATTTCACTGTGAACTTTCAACCGTTTTAACTATTTCCCGTCAAAAATTCTGACTAATCTGCTACATTTTGTGACATACTTCAATTTCACGGGATCCGCATTTTCCAACCACTGCGCCACTGGAAATTGTTCCACCAGCTCCATTAGAGTTCAAATCCCACGGCTCCCTCTTTCAGGAACAAGCCCTTTTTCATAGGGCTAGCTAATGATCCATGTCTCTCCACACACTGATTCTCTGTAGGAGGCTACAGCGCGTAACGGCTGTATTCGCATCCACTCTTCCACTTACAAGTGAGTTTATTATAACCTTGGTGAAGTGGTTTGGGGCACTTCAGACTCGACGATGGCTCATTAGAGCCTGAGCTGTCTTGGGGGGATCGAATGGGGAGAGACCCGCTGTTTGAATGGCTATGTGTAGCGGCATTTTCTTTCTCAGAGACTCAAGGGGGGTGGTGTGAAACTGGCTAAAGAATTTTGCAAAACAGAAACCTGAATTCTTCCCCAACATGGGTGCGTGGGTGCCATGCCTTTCTTGCCAATACCACTGCCACCAGTGTTACCCCATCTACTTCTGCAATTGCATATTCCCCTGCAGTGTATTGCCGGTCGGGAAAAGATTCTATTTTCCCGCTTTTCCCATAGCACACTCATGCATGGGGGTAAAACACTTGGCAAACCACCACAAAAATGTAAGTTATTGTACTTACAGCTTGCCTAAATATTTGATTCAGAGACTTTTGTAATGCGCAAAATGCATGAACAGCATCATAACCAGAGCCTATTGGCTAAATTACATAATCCTGCACAACCAGCTAGGAAAAACCCATCATCCTCCGTTTTTCAAGGGGTTTTAGAATTGATTAATTCTCTGTGTTTATTAATCACAACATGTGTTAGTGTTTGATAAATGGCCCAACAGTTGCCTTAGCTAATAAGCAGGAGAACAAAACGAAATAGTTTCATCTGTTTTTGTAATAAGACAGAGAGCATCATGGGAACTTGCACGGTGGTCATGAATAAAAGAGAAACATTCATTTATGATAATTGGTTTCAGCTCCCCGTTTGGCTGGTTCTTGTGACCTAAATGTATCCAGTTGTTTCCTTTCTTTCTCTTTGGTTTTTGGGTCACTCCTAATGGTTTAATTCAACAAAAAATGTCTACCATTTCCTGTAACCTCTGTCTTTTTTCATTCCTTCTTCCAAAATGTTTTTTTTTTTTTTTTTTGCGCAGCATCTAGAGAAATCTTGCTCTCTGTTTCCTTCCAAGTGAACAAAGTCAATATTGTTGACAGAGAAAAGGTTTAACTCCAGGCAAAAAAAAAAAAAAAAAAAAAAACCAAAAAACATAATAGTCATTTATTTGTCTCCACTTTGAGTTCACAAGGGTTTTTTTTGTTTGATCCTGGCGGTCAAGATTTTGACACGGAACATGCCCTCTCTGACCAGAAGCAATTTATAGGGGGAGGAGGAGACAAAAATCCTCATTCATGTTTAAGAAAGCAAAAGAAATGGCTGTAGATTAATTCTTGTGCACTTGGAGCAAAATTTTCTGATGGGTCTAACACATTCAACCACCCTGGTTGAGACACACAAGGGGCAAAACTCAGCCCTGGAGAGTCGAGATTTGTTACTCTTGGATGCCTTTCAAAACATCAGCACTCATTTGGTTTTTCTTAGGCCAGCTTTCTCCAGTGTAGAGTACAGATATTATATGTCATATTCAGGAACAAGACCCACTTTGGCAGGGATGCCTTTAAATCAGGGTTGGGCAATAATTTTTGGCAGGAGGGGCACTCTAAGATTTTGGAAAGTGATCAAAGGCTGCACTTTTCTGCGGGAGAGATGTGGGGTGTAGGATGGAGACTAGGTGCAGAAGGGCCCTGGGTAGCTATGTGTTTGAGGGTACCAGCAGGGAGGTCTGCGAGCTAGATTCAGTGGCTTGGTGGGCCAGATTGGGCTCCCGGGCTATATTTTGCCCAGTCCCTGCTTTAAATGCTAGAGACTCCGTGGTGCAGTGCTCTTCGTTTATGTATACATTTCGCTCTAACTGAACATCACAAAGGTGATTTTATGCATCTCATCTTGCATTTGTTCTGCAAAAAAAGAACTAACCTGGGTTGTATGGCACAGTGACCTGGGTTCCATCTAGATGGAAACTACTATCAAGCACAGGGCTGGGCAATATATGGCCCAGGGACTGGAATCAGCCCACTAAGACACCGGATCCGGCCCGCGGACCACCCTGCCGGGACCCTCTGGCACATGTAGCGGCCCCGGTTTAAAGTGCAGTGTATGCGGCTCTCTGCTCTGCAGGAAGGGGGAGGCGTTGTGTAATCTTCTCTCCCCTAGCCCAATCCTTAGCTCCTATTGGCTGGAAACAACCAGCCAATAGGAACTGACCCCAGCCAATCTCTCAGCTCCTATTGCCTGGGGATGGGGACAGTGCAAGCCTCTTCCTGCTCGCAGAGTTATGGGGGAGCAGCCTGCAGTTTAAAGTGATCTGGGGCTGCAGCAGGCAGGGAGCCCAGCCTGCCTTGGGGGTGCTGCAGGGCTGCTGGCCAGGAGACACTTAGGTAAGTGCCTTGCAGCCTGAGCCTGACTCTGGCACCCCAGCTCCTCCAGCACCACCACTCCCTCCCCCAGGTCACCATCCAAACACTCTGTACCCCCTTTCCCCAAATCACAACTCCCTCCCAGACCCTGTACCCCCCTACATCCCTCTTCCAGGCCAGAATCCTCGCTTGCACCCAAACACCCTCCCAGACCCTGCACCCCATTCCTCTGCCCCAGGTCACCACTCAAACCCTCTGCAGTCTCACCCCATTTTCCCCTTCTCCCAGTCACAATTCCCTCCCAGACTTTGCACCTCCTCCTAAAGCCCTCCTCCCCCAGACAGAATCCTCTCCTGAACCCATACCGCCTCCCTAACCCTACACCCCAATCCTCTGGCCCAGGTCACAACCTCCTCAGCACCCCAGTCTCTTAACCTGTGCGCCCTTCTGCACCCAACCTCAGTCCTAGACCCTGCATCTCCTCCACAGAAAAGTGCGGCCCTGGCTCTTTGCTGCTCAATCAGCATGGAAAAGGGGACAACTTAAATCACAGGCGGGGAACCTAAGGCCTGGAGGCTTCATGCAGCCCCCCGCTTGCCTGGATCCAGCCTCCGAGTCTCAGGGCTCCTCTCCCCAACATAGGGGAGCCCATACTGGTGCTCCAGCTCCCCCCGCCCTCCCGCCTACAAACCTGAGCCCCCCAGGCTCTGGTATGTGAGGGGAATGTGGGTAATGTCTTTCTCCTTCTCAGATGGGGGCTACAACAGTGAGGGGTTTCAGTTTTGGTTTTTGTTTCTCACTTGTGTGCAGCCCCTGACTGATTTTTCTGTGAGTCAGTGACCTCCCAAGGCTAAAAAAGTTCCCCGCCTCTGGCTTAAATGAAACACAGAGGAGACAGGAGGGTAAGGATTGTAAAATGGAACAGTGAGTGCAGGGGAAGGAGTAGATTGGAATTGACTATGAAAAAACGTGGACTGGGGGCAAAGTGGATAGGAGGGAGACTAGAACTGGCAGGCCCCCTGGGGGAGAATGAGATTGGACAATGAGTCGAGGCCAGAGGGATGGGAACTAACTGGGCAGGACGAGTGAGGCAGGGAGCCTGGGGGAAGGAGGAAATAGGATAGAACAGGAGTGGGCAGTAAATGCGGCAGGGGTCTTGTAGAAACAAGTAGTATGTGACCACATAATCAAAGACTGCACCATTGTGCATATGCATGAGGGGGCTTTCGTAAGTTGCATTAATACCGGCATTTCCTAAATTCTGAATGCTCAACTTTGGAATCTTAACGTGCGTTTAAAGTACTTTTGTTTGTGTGTAAGTTAGCATGTATACCACAGAGCAGCATCTACAGTCTTCAAACAAGTCTCTCTCTCTCTCTCTCACACACACACACACACACACACACACACACGTGCGCACGTGCAAGGAGAAAGGATGTCCCAAATAACTTAGGGTATGTCTACACTACCCCCCTAGTTCGAACTAGGGGGGTAATGTATGCATACCGAACTTGCTAATGAAGCCCGGGATTTGAATTTCCCGGGCTTCATTAGCATAAAGCCGGCTCCGCCATTTTTAAAAGCCAGCTTGTTCGAACCCCGTGCCGCGCGGCTACACGCGGCACGGGCTAGATAGTTCGAACTATGTAGTTATTCCGAACTATCTGTACGCCTCGTGGAACTATATAGGCAAATAGCTTCTTTCACACTGAAAGAATACACAACACAAGTCAGTTCTGCTGATATTAATAAAATGCAATATTTACCCGATTTCCACCCATGTGACAGCACGTTTAATGAGCAATGGCAGTCCAGGAATTTAACTACTAAAACGCATCTCAACAGAAAACTACTATATTGACGACTTTTTTGTTTTGGCTCCCACCCGCAGGACATGTATTGAGCCCCACGTAAACCCAAACTGCACCGCGAGCCACAAACAAACAGGCCAGGGGCCGCATAGTGGCCCCTGGGCCGTGTGTTGAGTAGCCTCAGTGTAACCAATCAATAGTGGTGATTACTTACTAGGTAGATGGGTGGTGGCATCATTGCCACAGTATCAAGCCCAAGCATTCCAAAATCATGAGTTAGGCCCCTCAAAAAAAAAAAACCATAAGAACATAAGAATGGCCATACTGGGTCAGACCAAAGGTCCATCCAGCCCAGTATCCTGTTTGCCGACAGTGGCCAGCGCCAGATGCCCTGAAGGGAGGGAACCAAAGAGGTAATGATCAAGCGATCTCTCTCCTGCCATCTATCTCTACCCTCTGACACACAGAGGCTAGGGACACCATTCCTTACCCATCCTGGCTAACAGCCATGAATGGACTTAACCTCCATGAATGTATCTAGTTCTCTTTTAAACCCTGTTATAGTCCTAGTCTTCACAACCTCCTCCAGCAAGGAGTTCCACAGGTTAACTGTGCGCTGTGTGAAGAAGAACTGGTTGGCTGAAAATGTCGGCAATTTTGAAAAAGAATGGGGTTCTTTTCATTTGCCTTCCTCCTGCTGAAGCGTTTAGGAGTCACATTTTCAATCTTCTCGTGGCAACCATCACAACTAGAAACTTACTCTGAAGGTGAAGTCGCCTATGAGGTGAGGGAGGATTCTATTCCCCAGGAGGGTTAACAGAATTGCCCGGCCCTGGGCAAGGTGGAAGGGCAGGCTCCGTGCTTGCGGAAGAGGAGGGGTCTTGGGTGGAAGGACTAGGGCTGTGAGCAGCCAGCCCTCAGTGCCGTCCGAAACATGCTGGCCCCTCCCACCGAGCCCAGAGAGTTGCCCGGAGCATGACGCATGGGGCTCCAGCAGTGATTTGAGAGAGCTGGTTGCTACAGCTCCTGCAGTAGTAGCAGTGGCCGGGAGACATGGACCTTTTTGAACTGCCGGGACCCAGGGCAATTGCCCTGTTTTCCTTCCATTGTTAGCCGGCCTTTTCTTCCCCATAATCCATGAGGGAGCAGCTCCCAGGGCTCAGCTCAGATGCTCTAGGGAAAAGATTTGAGGCATACTTAGGTTTGGCCAAATTCCATTTTTAGCTCTTTAGCATTTTAGGAGATTACCTCTGTATTTATTTTAACGCTTCTTACTGGTATCTGTTTCAATAGTCACAGGTGTGCAAAATTACAAGTTTTAAGCATCTGTTTTCTATTTTTCTCTATTTAAATTTTCTCAGTTGTAGGAAATTACCAGGGCAGGGTTCAGACAATAATTATTTAATGGCAGCAGAAACTGATATTTAAAAAGCTAAAGCTATATGACCATTAAAACATACCTTGCCAACATTGCATGTCCAGATATACACACTAAATACACTTAAGTCAAGTAAGTTCCCTAATATAATTTCTCTTTCTTTGCCGGTCAGTACCATTTGATCTTAACAATGGAAATATTTTTCATTGGTTTGCAAGTACGGTGAAGTAGGCAGCGTAGTTGTGACCATATCAGTCCCAGGATACTAAAGAGATAAGGAAGGTGAGATAATTTTCAGAAGCTTGTCTCCCCAACAGAAGTTGGCCCAGTAAAAGATATGATTTCATCCATCTTGTCTCTATGGTGAAATTGACATTTACCATGAAAAATCTAATTCTGCCAAACCAAGGTAGAACAAATTGGTAAAAATGGGACTTTACAGTTTAGAAAAGAGGACACTAAGGGTGAGGGAGGTGAGGGTGATATGGTACTGTGCTATAAAATCATGATTGGTGTGGAGAAAGTGAAAAAGGAAAAGATTTTACCTGTTCCCATAACATAAGAACTTGGGGTCACCAAATGAAATTAATAGGTAACAGGATTAAAACAAACAAAAGGAAGTTTTTCTTCACACAGTGCACTGTCAACCTGTGGGACTCCTTGCCAGAGGATGTTGTGAAAGCAGCTGGGAATGGGTAACAGGGGAGAGGGATCACTTCATGATTCCCTATCCTGTGCATTCCCTCTGGGGCACCTGGCACTGGACCCTGTCAGGAGCAGTGTTCTCTCTAAGCTGTGCGGCAGCCCAGCTTCACAGGTGATTAACCAGCCCCGCCCAGTCAGAGGCCCAGGGCTCCCTGCATGGAGCTGATGGACTGGGCGGGGCTGATTAATCACCTGTTAAGCTTAGAAGGAACACTGCTCAGGAGACAGGATATTGGACTAGATAGACTTTTGGTCTGATCCAGGATGGACGTTCGTGTGTTCTCATGTAAATTCTACAGGCCAAATTCTCCCATGCTGTAAATCAGGATAGAAGAACTGAACTCATTGAAGTGATAGCCTATGTCAGCAGAGGATTCAGCTCTGTGTATCCAGAATACTCTTATTAGTAATAAAGCAGAATTGTTGATTATAGGCAAAACTAGAACCCATGATCCTGTCCTTTCCAGGTGAGCATCCTATCCCCTAAGCCACACCACCACAGTGCCCCTTATCCCTCCAGCCCCGGGGCCGACTGGTACACACCTAGGCTATGTCTACACTCATGGCTTCTTGCTCAAGTATGGCCATTCTTGTGCAAGAATCTGCAGAGCATCCACGCTGCCCACCCGCAAGAGGGTAGCTCTTGCACAAGGAAATTTACAGTACGGTGTGATAAGAGATCTTGTGCAAGAGCTACCCTCTTTTTTAACAGGTGTAAGCCCTCTTGCGCAGGAGCTCTTGCGCAAGCGGGCAGTGTGGATGCTCGGCAAGGATTTCTTGTGCAAGAAAGCCCTATGGCTAAAATGGCCACCAGAGCTTTCTTGCGCAAGAGAGCGTCCACACTGCCATGGGAGCTCTTGTGCAAAAGCACAGCTCGCACATGGCAGTGTGGACGTTTTCTTGCACAAGACTTCTTGCACAGGAACCCTTGCACAAGATGTTCTTGCACAAGAAGCCGCGAGTGTAGACATAGCCATGGAGCACAGGGAGTGAACAAACGGGAATTAACCCCACTGTCTAGGAGCAAGATAAAAAAAGTTGTATGGTCAACAGTGATAAGTAACTGGAGTTAAAAGGGGAATAGGACATAAGGATGTTAAATATCGGTTAGCTGAACAGTGGAATAACCTCACGAATTCTTATCTGTTACCTATTTTATAGTCCCCAGGGAGGGGCCGGCAGCCAGTGAGCTCTGTCCCCATTCCCAAAGAGCCCCCTGCCACTCCGTCCTGCTGCCTCTGTATCAGAGGCAGCAGTACAGGGTGCCAGGTGGGAGCTGGTCTGCAAGGGGAGCCAGTTTAAAAACCTGCTCCCCTCATGGACAGGCTACCTGTCATCCCACGCTGCTGCCTCTGATACAGGGGTGGCAGCAGCCCTTGTTCAGGGTGGAGGGGTCTGAGCTCCTAGACCCGGTGTGAGCCGGAACTGAGCCAGGCTTCCAGTTCCTAATACACTTTAAATGTAGAGCCACAGCAGGGGTAGGTCCCAGACCCGTTGCAAACCAGGACTGAGACAGGCTGCTAGCCAGCCTGCTAAAAAAATTATTGGCCAGGGAGGAAGGGGATGCATGTAGTTGGATAGCATTAATCTATAAGCTTTTGCTTATTGGTTAATCGGTTAATCGTCTACACTATTACATCCCTACTAGGACATAGAGTGTGTTAATGTAGAGTAAATTTTCCTTTAAGTATATGATGTCAACAAGACACAAAGTTACCATAATATTTAGTTTTTATACAACTACTTACGATACCTACTAGCAGAATTCTGGTTTTCTTGCTAGTTCTGTACTTCCCTATCATGGGAATTAAACACATTTTACCACACAAATTTCTAATGCTCACATTTCCAAAGAAAACAGAGTTTCTGTAAACTATATGCTTCCTGTCTGTGACACCTGCTTTGCGTTTATTTGTACTAGCGGTGCCTAAAAACATGATTTAAAGGAACCATGCTCCCCCTCTAAATGTGCCAGCCATTAAAATAGTTTTGCATCTTATCAGTAGGAAGCAAAACAAAAAAAAAATCTCCTTTTCAAACCCAAAGCTCAACTTCAGTTGGATGAAACATTCTTAGATGTAACAACAATAGTAACTGTTGTCACCGTGTTTCTGATCTGCTTATGCTCCCTAGGGCACATGCCCAAAAGAAAGGCCCTAAAGTGATATTTCCTGTATAGCTGTTTGGCTCATTTAAAATTGGACTGGACAAATCACTAGGTAATAGACCACAGTGAATATGGCACTGTCTAGATGATCTACTAGGTTCTCCTTCCCCATGGTGCAGTGCAAGGAAAATCACAGTGGGGCCCCACAGAGGAGGCAAGCAGGTAATCCGAGGGCCTCCCAATTCCAGTTTCCCTAAAGCCTCCTTTCAACTCCTGCCAAGTGCCACGTGGCGACGGGGCTGTGTGAAAATATTGGAGAAGGCAGCAAGGGGTAGTGGAAAGGAACTACCCGACGTAGTCTCCTCCCTATGGCAAGCCCACGGCAGCATCACAGGTGAGCTCAGCCAAGAGTGAACACTTCTCCTGCTAACCGTTCAGTGACGCTGCTTCTATGGAGGGCAATGAGCTCGTGGCAGGGTGGCTATTGGTCTCTTGCTGCTGTGGTCAAGGACCAGGCTGCTGGGAAGCCTGGAGGAGGAGTTTTTCCACTAAATCTGGGCATTTTCCACAGTGCTGGGATCCCTCTGGCCCTTTAGGACACCGAGTACTCCACACTCATTCTGGACCTGTGGACTGTGAGGATAGAACAAGAAGCACTGGGCTTAAACTGCAGCAAGGGAGGTTGAGGTTAGGCATTAGGAAAAAGTTCCTAACTGTCAGGGTGATTAAACACTGGAATAAATTACCTAGGGAGGTTGTGGAATCCCCATCTGTGGAGATATTTAAGAGCAGGTTAGATAGACATCGATCAGGGATGGTCTAGATCAGTGGTCACCAACCTGTAGATCGGGATCGACTGGTAGATCTTGGAGCCTCGGACAGTGGATCCTGACAGGCTTGGCCAAGACGCTATCAAGCACAGCACTTCAGCTGTCCTACCCCTACTGCTGCTCATCTCCTGCCCTTTGCCTTGGAGCTGCCCTTCCTGCTGGGGAGCCTCCTGCTTGCTGTGCAGGGCAGGGGAGGGAGATGAGGGGTGCTAATGTCAAGGTGCCCCCACAGAGCAGAGAGGGGGCACAACAGGACTTAGGATGGAGTTTGCTGGCTGCTTTAGGAAGTGGTCCAAGGCCAGGACAGGGGTGAGGTTGCCTTACCTCCTAGGGTTGCCGGATGGTTTCAACAAAAATACCGGACACACTTGACATTACGTCACAATCTACATTACATCTTATTTAGGAAATACCGGACGCTTCTATTTTCTCAATTTGTTTCCCGAACAAAAAGCTCAAATACTGGACTGTCCGGTTCAAAACCAGACACTTGGAAACCCTATTAGCTCCACTGCACCATCACCCAGGAGCCACCTGAGGTAACCAGTGCCCAGCTGGAGCCTACTTCCCAAACTCCTATCCCAGTCATGAACTCCCTCCTGCACCCAAGCCCCGAGCATCCCTGCATCCAAACGCCATCGCAGAGTCTGCACCTAGAACCCCCTTCTCCATCCCAGCTGCCTGCCTTAAGAGCAGTTTAGAGCCCTTCTCACACTCCAGATCCCTTAGCCCAAGACTAGAGCCTGCACCCCAACCCCCAGCCTGATGAAACTGAGTGAGGATAGGCGAGAGAGGGAGGATGGAGTGAGCCTGGTGGGGCCTTGGAGAAGGGGTAGGAGGGAGGCTGGGCAAGGGTATTTATATTTGAGGTAGATCTTGGCTTGCACTTAAATTCAAAGAGTGATCTCGTGCTTAAAATGTTGGAGACCACTGGTCTAGATGGAACTGGGTCCTGCCATGAGGGCAGGGGACTGGACTCGATGACCTCTCGAGGTCCCTTCCTGTTCTATGTTCTGTGATTCTATAATTCTATGACTCTGTTGGATTTTCCCAAAGATGTAACCACTTGAGGGATTTAAAAGAATATGTTTCCCCTACACCAGATTTTCACCATCCCGCCCATGACTGTAGGAGTCCTGCAGTTGGTCTTCTCTTCCAGCACATACATAGTCAACAGTGGCTATCCAACCCAGGACCACCCACACAGAATGTATAGAAGGTCCTACTACTTGAGCTATCACTATCACACAAGTTCCCATAGATGGTGGGCAAGCCTTTACACAGGGACATGGTTGCACAAAACCAGTGGTGCCATGGGCTTGGCACGGGAAGGGGTCATCCAAGGACTAACTCAACATGAACAGCCAATTGTTGGATGTGTGTGTGTAACACCGACAGGCGGAACCAAACCTGGGACCTCTGGAACTTAGTGCACGAGCCGCTACAGCTTGAGCTAAAAGCCAGATGGCGCTCAACTAAGGCTGTGGAGCAGACTCATCCTTCTTTCTGAAAGTCATCCTGGTGCCACAAGGCTGGACAATATAGCACACCCAGAAGGTGTGAGGGTTACACATGGTACATCTGTGACAACCAAGTGTGGTTGATGGCATGAGGAATTTTAACTCCAAAAATAAAAAAAAAATCCTGTAACAATAAAGCATAATCACTTTGTACAGAACCACAGAAACACAGAGTTGGAAGGGACCTCATGAGGTCATCTAGCTCAGCGTTTCTCAACCACTTTCCTACCAAGGACTGGTTTGATGCCTTCCTAAACTCTGCTGGAAATCTCATGCTCCAATGCCAGTCCCTGGACTATTCACTGAGAAACACAGAGCTAGTCCAGCCCCCTGAGCTGAGGCAGAACCAAGTAAACTTAGACCAGGCTTCAAATCTTTGGGACTGATCACCTGCCAATCTATCACAACCTCCAATTTGATTTCCATAGGACCCAGGCATTGATGTCGTGTTAGTATAATGCAGAGCTCGAGTTTTTTTGTTTGTTTTTTTTTGCTGTCCGGTCCTAACTCTCTTCCCAAAGATCTATCACAGAGCTGGAAGGGCAACAAAAGCAGCTGAAATACAAAGCAAGTTGCCTACCGATTCACAAACATGTCATTTGACTTTTCAGACAAAAAACATACTGAAATCTACAGAACATCTCTGCTTTGCACAGATACACAACATTAGACAAGGACCTGCAAATGGAGTAAGAGCACACAATTTCAGCCGATGCAATCACATTGCCACCGATGTCCAGCAACAAGATAATTTGCTTGTCCAACTTCATTTCCGTTTTCCTCGGTAGCCTTCAAGACCACCTGTCCATTGGAGAGCAGAGAAGCTGCCCATAGAAGACAACTGAAAGACTCCTATTGATTTCAATGGCTTTGAATCAGGTGCTTATTTTCAGACTCGGGCGTAACAAGAATGTATGCAGATACTTCAGTCTAAAGTTTTCATCGGCATACCTTGGTTTGAAATATCCCAGCATTTCAGAAATGTATAGAAGTGATTTGCACTTCTGTGGAAAACCTGTGGTTTCAAGAATACAGAAGACACTTGCTATTATAAATGCCACCTTACCATAAGCATATCATTCTTGAGGGGGGTTGCACATGTTTTTTGTACATCTATAAATTTTATGAAACCGTATAAATTTGATTTTAGCAATGATAAATGGCCAGATTCCAATCTTATTAGATTAATTCAGTCACATGGGTTATGCAGTTTTCCGATAGCCCAACCTAGCACTGGCTGCATTGTAATTTCAGTCAGAATTAATCTAAAAGGCTACCATTACCATACAATCACAAAACTGACCAGAACAATCTGCTCTGCAGATCAAGGGAAAGAACCACTGACGCAGTTCTGTGGATAACGGATTTTTTATGGATAGAAATGTTAATTCAACATCTTTTCACCGGCAATGAATTCACTTTGATATAAAAGAACTCAGGCATTCCTGGGATTTTGACTAGTGTTGATAAGAAGTGGGATATATCTATATCTGGATAGCACCTAAGCACTTTACAGGGATTTACTTCAGGCCCAAACCTTTTTTTTCAGTGTTTGAAATTGTCCCGTTTCATTAAATCCTTGACTATTTCGTCTTCTTTTTGATAGCATACAAAGTAGATCATAGGCGTGCTCAGGGGGTGTGCCACACCTGGCACACCCTAATGTCTCAAAAAAAGTGGCTGTGTGTTTTAATTTAATTGCATATTACGCTCTTTTAGTTTTAAGATATGGATTGTTGTATTATGCAATAAGTGCCGAATTATGCAATATAGATGTTGTAGAAATGTATAGAAAGCCCACGTTCACTCGCAGCATGTCCTTTATGATTTTCAATAAATGTTCTCCTTTAAAAAAAAATTAAAAATAAAATTCCATGGGTGCACACCCTAATGAAATCTGCTGCGCATGCCTATGAAAGATACACTGGTAAACTTGATTAGGAACAAGTTTTATTTCAAAACTGGACCTTTAATAACTCCAGTCATCTGAAGAAGTGGGTTGTGCCCACAATGCTCACAATACCATCTACATGTTTTGTTAGTCTTTAAGGTGCTTCAAGACTATTGGTTGCTTTTTAAGTTTTTCCAGTTATAGACTAATTTGGCTACCCCTCTGAAGCTTTTGAGTAGGAACAAGCAGCATTAATTGGTGGGATCACAGCATTTTTTTCAATTTTTTCCCCCCTTCTTGTGATTTACAGTTCCATCAATATCAAGTTAACATGCCCAGCATGTAGGCATATTTACAATGTGTTTGAATTGGTGCACACTTTTGCATATGGGAGTCAGGGTTCTTCACCCTCTGAGCAATCCAATCGATATGCTTCTAATTATTACAGCATGACAGGCAATCTACACCAGTTCTGGGGCTGGATTGTTTACGATGCACTTTTTCTGCAAGGGCTGAGGGTTTTTTTTTTTTTTTAAGAGTTCATCGATGGAAATTTCTAACGGTTCCAACTGAAGTTTCTGACCTCAGCATCTAAGTACAGTAACGGGGGGTGGCGGGCACCACGCTCTGAAGAGGCCGTGGTAACAGGGCCTGCCAAAAGGCAGACTGACAGCACTAATAAAATATTTAGCAGAGTAAATAACTGTCAGATGCAATAAAAGCTGCAGTGGGACAGCTCTGCTACGCCATAGCAATGGAAGGAGCTAGTATTTTGCTGGGAGGTGTTTTTAATTAGACAGGGCACCATCCTGCCTGTGCTCAGCATGTTCTGGGACCTCATGAGCCTTTCATCTGCTGCCGAAACCCCCTGGAAAGAACCAGGCTCTTAGGCATGCAATGCAGCAGTAGAACATTGGTAAGAAACATTAAGAAAACATTGCTGTGCATTTAGGACGCCCCCGCCCCACACACCCACACCTTGTGTTTCAGAACCACTTGTGAAAAATTCAAACTTGGAAATGTCAAATTTATGTGCAACTGTGAATGCCCAAAGAGGAGACCTCTATCAGGGACATGTACTTGGGCTGGATTTGGATCTGGACCACATGCCCCAGAAGAGGAATAAGAAACTTTCTCGCTCATCTGTGGCAAGTGTGAAAGTCATGCTCTTGGTCACGTGCCAGGGACTGAACTGATCTCCAGCACTAAAAGCCGGAGCTGCCATAGCTCGAGCTACAGGGAGCTATAACAACTCACACCCTCCATGGATTGGCACAGAGGGGCATCAGCTACAGGTAGGGTTGCCAAGTGTCCGGTATTGAACCGGACAGCCCGGTATTTGGGCCTTCCGTCCGGTAAAAAAATTCAGAAAATACCGGACATGTTAAATGTCAAGTATTTTCTGTTTTTCCTAGCTCGGGTGTCCGCCAGAACACGCGCAGCTCGGGCTGGCTGGGGTGGGGGAAGGATGGAACAGCTTCGGTAGACTTCAAAATGGCCACCTTAAAAGGGCAATGTCTGCTCTGTTCTTAAAAGGGCAAACTGGGTTTTGTTTTTTGTTTGTTTTTTGTCAACAATTTTTCCCCTGGAGTACCGTCACCTTTTTTTCACACTGGTCCTGGGAATTAAAGAGGCTACAACTGTTTTTTGAGGCCCGTCTGTTCCTTTTTTTTTTTTTTTTTCACTCAACAGAATTTTTTTCCTGGTGTGTTTTTTTTTGGGGGGGGAGGAGGGAAGGGAAAGAGGGTTTGGTATTTTTTGTTAAACCATCTGGCAACCCTAGCTACACATCCTGACCAGTGGGTCATACACATTGCCCAGATTTTGGAGAAATTGGGGCTGCGCACCTGCGTCCTCTCTCCTCCCTCGGATCAAGAAGGGGCAGGGAATGGCTGAAGCCTTAACTCCACTCTTCTCCCCTTCCTGAGGGTTGGCCAGCACAGTTACATTGACAGAGATATGAGACGGGAATGCTATACTCCACAGGCCAGCAGCAACCTGCTGCCCTCCGCTTGCCTCTGGGAGCAAGAAGGAATCACGGGAGGAATCATGACACAGAGGGTGTGTCTAGACAACAGGGTTTTGTCGAAAAAAGTGGACTTTTGTCGACAAAACTATACCTGCGTCTACACTGCTGCTGAGTTCTGTCGACATAATGTTGACAGAACTCAGCAGTTTTGTCAACGGCTATAAACCTCATTCTACGAGGAATAACACCTTTTGTCGACAGAGTTCTGTCGACAGAAGGAGTTATTACATCTACACTGTCCTTTGCGTCTACACCATGGGTTCTCAAACTGGGGGGGGGGCGTGAAGAAATTCCAGGGGGGGCATGAGGCAACCCAGCCTCCCCCCTCCATCAACTTTTGCTGCCCTGTTCAGTTCCTTTTTTCCTTTTGCTCAACAAGTTTTGCTGCTATTTTAGGGGGGAGGATGAGGGTTTTTCAAAACTCAAAAAGGGGGGCGTGATGCCAAAAAGTTTGGGAACCGCTGGTCTATACTGTCTTGTTGACAAAGCAGCTTGCTTTGTCGACAGAACTGGATGTAGTCTAGACGCTCTTTGTCTACAGAAGCTTTGTCGACAGTATGGGTACATCTAAACTACATGGCTCCGTCGACGGAGGCATGTAGTCTACACACACCCTATCTGTCAACAAATCTTCTGTCGACAAAAGCCTGTAGTCTAGAAGTACCCAGAAGGGTTTCTCTGAGGCAGGTGGTGTAGCTTACAAGCGACTGTGCAGAAAAAAGCTTCCCTCCTGATGTGGAGGGGTCCATGTTTCAGCTGAAAGGGCATAAAGGGAAAGGTGTCCCCACAGGTAACTTGGGCTGGTCCTGGGTAGGGCTTTGAAGATGAAGACCAAAACTTTGAATCTGACCCAGTGCAGAGCCCTGGGGGGCCTAAGTTCCTGAGAAAACAGGATGCTGCATTATAGAAGCTGCATGTTTTGGAAGGGGCTACGACTTCACACCTATGAATATTTTTACCACAGTCCAAACAGCTCACGTGCATTGGGCCTGAACCAAAACTCACGGAAGACAATGGAATGGCTCTCTGTTGATTCTAAACTGGCTTCAGACCATGGTCATTATCATTGTTCTCCTAGTGGCATATAAATCAAACAGTACACTAGGCAGAGCCAGCCCCTGGCCTATGGCAAGCCTGTGGCTGTAGGCCTGACTGATGTGGGGAGCCCTAAAAACATCAAGGTTAATCTCAGCCTCCATTCTTTCAGTAAAGTGAGGAATGCGTGGCCCTCTGTGGCTAACCCCAGATTGACAGAAGGCGTTTCAGCCTTCTTGCCAACCATAGATAGGAAACCGTGTCTTTTATGGCCATGATTCCTAGGGTACCCAGGAGGGTTGCAGGGTGCCTGGTATTCACCCAGACAGTCCAGCATCTGCGACTTCTGTCTGGTAAAAAAAACAGAAAATTTCTCGGATGGAAGGCTGCTTGGGACATTCCTCCCCTGCGGAGGGAGTGGGGAATGTGGAGCGCTGGGATTTAAAGGCACAGGAAGTTTGGTCACTTTTTTTTTCTCAACCAATATTTTTCCCACCATGTTTGTGTTTCTTGTGAAAGTATCTGGCAACCCTATCCAGAAGCAATGAGGATACACACCCATGGGAACACCAGGACTGTTGACTCTCCTGATGATCCTCTATGGATAGTCACAATGTGGAGGTGACAACTTATTTGATATTTTCTTCTTCCCCATCAGCATCCCCTCAAGTCTTAGAATCAGAGAATCTCTGGAAGAGACCTCAGGAGTCATTGAGTCCAACCCCTACTCAAAGCAGGACCAATCCCAACTCAATCATCCCAGCCAGGCTTTGTCAAGCCGGAACTTTAAAAGATCTAGGGATGGAGATTCCACCCCCTCCCTAGGGAACCCATTCCAGTGCTTCACCACCCTCCTAATGAAACCATTTTTCCTAAGATCCAACCTAGACCTCCCCCACTGCAACTTGAGACCAAAGCTCCTCATTCTGCCAGCTGCTACCACTGAGAACAGCCTCTCTCCATCCTCTTTGGAACCTCCCTTCAGGAAGTTGAAGGCTGCTATCGAATCCCCCCTCACTCTTCTCTTCTGCAGATTGTCTTAAAAAATATGAAGACGATAATAGCTAAAGCAAACTAAAAAAAAAAATCTACCAAAACAACAAGCAGAACTTTCTTGCTAGAATATATATAAAGACAGAGAACTATTTTTTAGAGTTGCTTGCTTGATGTGCTGAGGAAACTTTTAAACCTTTAAACACTAAAATGGAACAAACATGTACAACACAAGGAGAAATGTAATTACTTCAGTGCTTGACATTGGTCTTTTGCCTCAGGTGTTTAGTTCCTCTCTTAGGGTACGTCTACACTAGCCCCCTAGATTGATCTAGGGAGGCTAATGAGGTCGACCGAAATTGCAAATCAAGCCCGGGTTTTAAATATCCCGTGCTTGATTTGCATCTTCCCGGCCGGTTGCCATTTTAGAAATTGACTAGCCAGAAGTACCCGCGTCTACACGTGGCAGTGAAACGGGATTCCAATTTAAAGCCCTAACTCGAATTAGCTGGTATTCCTCCTGCAATTAGGTTTACCAGCTAATTCGTGTAGACACGGGCAGTTACTTCAGACTAGTCAATTTCTAAAATGGCGATGGGCCGGGAACATGCAAATCATGTGCAGGATATTTAAATCCCAGGCTTGATTTGCAATTTTGGTCGCCCTCATTTGCCTCCCTAGATCGAACTAGGGGGCTAGTGTAGACGTACCCTTACTGATGTAGAAACTAAAATTCCAGCTTAACAGTGTAATTAATTCCTTGACAATGGAAACCCACCTTTCCAGCTGCTGAGGGCTAATGCATTTTACAGCAGGAAATCCCTGCTCCCAGCATCTTATTCAGAGAACCATAAGTGAAAGAGGAACTAGCACCTCACTCCGAGTACAATCAAGTAAGGCAGGGGCTCCCACTCCAGGCATTAATACAGGAGTTAAAGCAACGAATCATGGGGGAAAAAAATTAAGGGCCCAGTACAGCATGTGTGTTCTATGGCACACAGTTCCTCTTGGACTAAAGAACTCCCCAACAGTCTAGCAGCATACCTAGCACTAAACCAGACACTATATTTCTGACTAACACTTTCCTAATCCAGATTCCTAAACTGATGTTTCTCCTCCTGACTGGAACTAGCTAACGCTGGCTTCAAATGAACGTCCATTCTAAAAGCACGTAGGTCCCAGTCCAAAGGCTCCCATTGGCTTCAGTGGACTTTGGATCGTGCCTATCAACTGCCCAACAACAAAAGTTGTTTCAATTCCTCGTAGACAGCGTAAGTAATTCAGCACTGAAGAGCGTGAATTTAGCACTGAGTGATTGGACTCACCTTTCCTCCTGACTCACCGCTCAGCCAAGCCTCGCAGATGCTGGTGAAATGCTTGACTTGATGTTTCAAGTGGGACATAAATGAAAGACATCCTGACTCTCTTCCTTTATTGGACTAAAAGAGTTTGTTCCTGAAAAGGCTTTTTCACACGTTTCATTCCTTTTGTATTCTGTCCAGTAGTTCTGGGGAAAACAAGAAGGAAGCTCTGTGTATATGCCACTGTGATGCACCTACAGAAAGAGTGAGCGAGGGTATGTCTAGACTGCAAAGTTTTTCCGGGATACCATATCCCGGAAAAACTCTGCCGCATCTAAGGAATGTGTCTGCTCTTCTGAAATTTTTTTCAGAAGAACAGACACATTTTTTCAGCATCCCTGTAAACCTCGTTGTATGATCAAGTAGGAATGTTCCAAAAAAGGGGGTTCTTTCTGACATTTGGCCCAGTGTAGATGGGCCAAATGTTGGGAAAGCCTCTTCCGAAAAAAGAAGCTGAAAAAGATTTGCAAATTGCGATTCACAATTTGCGTATCTTTTTCCAGAAGAACTGTGTAATCTATGCCTCGTGAAACCAGGTTTACCTGTGCCGATCAAGAAAGGCTTCTTTGTCGACGCGGCGCGTCCAGACTGCCCCGATCTGCCAACAAACAGCTGATCGGCAGAGCGGGGCAGCCATTTAAATTTAAATGAAGCCGCGATTATTTTAATCGCGGCTTCATTTCCCTCTGCCGATCTGTCTAATCTACATGCCTCCGTCGACGGAAGCATGTAGTTTAGACGTACCCTTAAAGACTAACAGATATATTGGAGCATAAGCTTTCATGGGCAAAGACCCACTTCGTCAGATGCATGTCATTGTTCTCCTTCAAACTCTCCTTTGTCACAGTGCCTCCATACACCTGGACAATGGTTAGGCTGTTATTGCATTGAAACCACTGTCTATTAAGTCCCCAGTCAGCCTGTCTTTACCCACCCATTGTTTTATTTGTCTTATATTAGGTTGTAAACACCATGGGAAAGCCCTGTCTTTGTTCTGTGTTTGTACAGCACCTAGCACAAAGAGGTCCTAGTCGACGAGGACCTAAGTGCTGCTCAATACAAACAATAAAGGCCAGTGGTGGGTAGGGGCCACATGCAGCCCCCTGGAGTTCTATGTGTGGCCCATGGGACATTTTGTTTACCGTTACCCACGCACAGAGTTGCTAGATTCTGCTAGTTTTCACCTGTGTAGTTTGTTTACCTACGGATTCTACAAAAGGAAAATATAACCCACACCCCTAGTGAGGTTACTGAGCAATGCAAGTGGTACCTAGACCATAGCAACAGTTAAGATCAAGAGACCTCTACAGCATGAGTTAGGAGCCAGCTGCCTTATAGCTCAGCAGGGAGAGGCTCCTATACTCTGCTTCAGAGATCCCAGGTTTAAATCTGCCCAGAAATGGTTACAAGAATATACTCAAAGCAAGGGCACACAATGTTGTGAGAGCCGTGCGCTCCCTCTACACCGAGTCAGAGCACTGCTACAGTTTGGTCGGCACCACCCACAATTTGTAGGTATGCCAGCGTCATGAGCAAAACTACCCTATCCCAAGGGGTTGACTTGGTTTGGACAACCTTGCAACCCACTGAGATGAAGGAAGGTGGTTCATGTGGCACTCACAGGCCTATGCTGCCCCTCACTGTGCTAGGCCTTTTAGGATGCATTGGAAATGTTCTCAAGGCAAATTCAGCCCTGGCTCAGAAGTGGGCCAAGGGCCCTATCTACACTAGTTTTGACACAAACCAACAACATCGTTCGGATTGCCTCCAAACTGGCCAAACCCTATCCATATACCCAATTTAGCACACTCAGTTCCCTTTAACAGGCTTATAACCAAGCCACTCAATTTTTTTTCCTGGTAGCCTCAAAATGATGTTTCCTTAGCACTGATGCAGCAATTTGCATTATCCTTGTGATATCACACAAGGGTAAATTCTGATATTTCTTCATGTGCCACATCCCACCATGCCTTTCTCCTCCTCCTCTTTTCCCTCATTTTAAGGATTTATTTATACAGAGGTTTTCCCCCAGGGACAGTAACTGAGATCACACAAAACATTCTGTCGCAATCTGTTAGCTCAAGGAAGAGTTCTCTAAATCCGTCGGGATTCCGGGATATCAAAACCGAAACCTCCACATTCCAAGGCTGTATCAGTATAACTATTTCAGTAAGGGATGTGGGAGTTTTTGGTGATATAATATTACCGGTAGAAGTCTGGACATATTTATCCCAGTAAAATGGTGCCTACAGCAGTATCTCTCATTCCCCTTCCTGTACAGACAATAGCTACACCAGCATACAGCACATTTTTATGAATATAACTGTGTTCTCCCTAGGCAGAGCTATACCACTATAACTATACTGATATAATTATAGCTGTACAACTTTGAAGAGTAGACAAGCCCTTAAGCCGAGACTTTTGAAAGTGACAAGAGATTTGGGCCACCACTTTAAAGGGGTGTGAAAGATTAGACCAATGTCACAAGTTGGACACCCCAAAACTGAGGCATGCAAAATCCCTCGTCACTACTGAAAATGTTGGCATGAGCTACAGCGTGCAATAGCCTCACAAGAGAAGAATTCACTAAGATTTCCCTTCCCTTGTTGCAACAAAAAGTCGGGATTTAAAAGGAAATAGGATAAACCCAGAACTGTACAAAGTGAATTCTCTAACTTGAGGCTTATCCTGAGATGAGTAAAGAGTCGTGTCTTGAAAACTATCAGCACTCACCACCCCCAAGATATATTTGTTAGCAAAACTCAGCGGGAAATTCTATGTGAGAACAAATAACCAAAAAAAAAAAAAAAAAAAAAAAAGAACATCTGAAAAGACTTGAATCAAAGCAGATCTGGCTTCATTTCCAATTGCTGGTGGATATAATCATCAACAGAGCAAAATGCTGGAATCTCAACAAGCTCTGGGTACAAATATAGCTCAAGGAGGTGTTTGGAATGAAGGAAATGGCGGTGTGTCTTCCATTTCCCATGAATATCATATGCACAGCTCTAGCCATATGTTGCGCTGAATCTGCCACATTCTTCACTGGTGGGCACAGATGTGGGCTGATCTGACAGTTCAGGGTCCTGGGGTCAACCAGAAGTAAATTGGGGGCAGATGATAGGAGAGATCCAGCTTATTTTTAGAATAAAGATTGCTCAGAATCATTTCTACCATGTGTCTGAGCAAGAAGCACATTTATCTCGCTTCTTAAAAACAAAGACGCGTCTCTCTGAAATAAGGCCTCTGTTTTCACTGGCCAACAAAGAATTTTCTATTTACTATATGGATCACAGGTGAACTAGATAAGCATGTACTTTGCCAAATCATCCTATTTCAGTGCCTTATTTAGGGGAATTATTTTTAGGCAGTGTCACACCAAGGCTTTCTATTAGCAGACTCGTGAAATACATTCACACATCAGAGTAGTTATACCTCCAATGCCTGACATAGGCCGTTCTTTAGATTTTTGGCCACAGCTACACTGTGGCTACAAAGGACACTAGAAAAATGCAAAACACTCTTCTGCACATACAGCCATCAGTATGAGAAAATTAAAGAAAATCCAGGCTAACGCAAACTCATCCAAATCCAAAACACATTTTTCTGTTCTGTATCTCCTACAATTTGCACAGCACAGTTTCTGTGTATCTCCCCATTTCTCTGCAAAATCTCATAGTGCACAGCTATCGCAAAAGTGTCAGGTTGCTATAACTTCATCCGTTTTTACAAAAGGCGGAATATTTTCTAATACAATGTACTGTTTTTGCACAAAAAGCCTAGCGAAAAAACAGATCGGCAGAAAATATGCAAATGAGACCATGACTTATGCAAATGAGTCACTCATTAGCATATTTGTTTACGAGAAAACTCTTCATGTAGACGTAGCCCTGGAGTCAAGCCCCACCCACTCCTAGCCCGACCCTCCCCAGCCATGTGGAAAGCCAGGGCTGCCGTGCTGTGGTTCCAGCCTGGCCCGCCTCTCTGGGGAGAGCCATGGCTGCCATAGCGTTGGCCTGGCCCACCCCAGTGGGTGGGGGGGGAAGGAGCTGGGCTGCTTACCCCCGGGGAGGGTTGGTCAGCATAGCAAGCAGGGGGTGCAGCCCCCTAGTTATTGTTGTTGTTATTAATAATAAATAATAAATAACAACAACAACAACATCTCATGATTTTTAAGCCAACCTTGTGACGCTTTGGAACCTGACTCATGATCTGGTGGCACAGTCCTGACCTAATGCCTCATAGCCATGACGGGGTGCCAGCCCTGCCCTTGCGGCCATGAAACTGTTTGCGTTTCCCCTTTCTGGGGGCTGCAGCTGAGCACGTGTCCAGCAAACACAGAGACAGGAACAGCACAGAGTGGAGAACAAGAATACATTCCCCAGCAGGGAAGCTAGAATGTCACAGAACATTCTTTGTCTGGGGGGAGAAGAATTTCCTTGGCTTCCACTGGCCAATAAATCACTAGATCCAGTGGGGGAAAAATGCAGTGGAACAATGAACCTGAACTTAATTAAAACTTCTTAAAGATGAAACGGAAGGTTCCATCGACCGCTCCAGAGAAGGCGGGCTATCTGGTTTTTCGATGACAGCACTTTACAATAAATAGGCATTTATCTTATTGAAGCACTGGCCCGAATCATAATATGCAGTGATATTGTATCCTTCCTATATCTCAGTATCACAACCAGCTGATCTCCACACAAAGCGAAAACCGCCTCCTTTTCAACCCAAGCCCATAACACATAGAGCTATCCTGGGCCTTTAAGACTCAGCTGAGGATAAACCAGAAAACACATTATGCCAGTGGAAATTCCTAGCAGTCATTGTGCATGGCTCAGATCAACCCCACCCTGCCCGCCGCCCTTTAGCCGATGGCTGCGCCAAATTTGGAGATGTTTGAATTCTGATCCAAACATTGAGACTCCAATCCATCTCTGATCATTATGATTTATTTATGCAGCAACAGCATGATTGCAGCTGAGCAAACACATAAAACAGGTGCTGTGCCTCTTGTGTAGTTATTTAACCCTTTGTAAAGGGTGTGTGATCTACACTCAAGATCAGAATGCTCATGCCACCAGAGGGCACTGTTGCACATCATCTTATAGGGACTTTTCTTTTTCTTGATGTGTGAGCAGTGTGCCATCTTTGAAGACGTGCTGTCCCGCTCTTTGTCTTGTGATGCTGTTACTCTTTGGAGGAGCTGTTGCAAATAGCTCTCTGTCTTAATCTCTTTAGCTAGAGTTAATTCTTGGGGCAGGGCTGTTTCTTGGGAACTGGAAAACTGGTGTTTGAGCCAAGATTACTTGTTTCCTGCATGCTGTTTATGACCACCTCTGTTCAAGGACCTGTGTACCTGGTGTCAAAAAACCAAGTACCCGGATTTGATATCATTGATTTTTTTTCTTCAATGGAAAACTGATCTGCAAACCCTACTCTCTATTACTACTCATCGATGGGGCATCAGTTTAGCATGTGCTCTTGTAGACACAGGAAATCCATGCACAAGAGCAAAAGCAGAGGAGGATCAGCCCCATAGCCTCGGCCTCAAAATTCAATTCTACACAGAGATGAGCACTGCCACAGTTGCCTTTAAAATGTTGCTGCGGGTTCTCCACACATCTCAGCAGTGTTCAGCATCTTGCAGGATTTCGCTTTGACATTCTAGCTCTGAAAATGGTTCAGACATATACGACACGCTGGAAGAAATGGGACAAGGGGTTGAAAAAAATCACACCACAGATGCCAAAGAAGTCTTTGTGGACGTGGAATAGAAGGATCCGGTGAAGGACAAAGGCATTGCTTGGCACCTGAAATGTGAAGGAAAGTCGTGGGTAGCAGAGAGGACCATGCAAGAGTGAAGGTGCCAGTAAGACAAAGAGGGAAACGTTCCGAGGGCAGGCTCACATTTAAAATGCTGCATCGGGGCAACTACTCCAACAGAGCAGCACTGTTGTAGTTAATTCATTTCTGAGTGATTGTTGCTATGTCAACAAGAGAAGCTCTCCCACTGACACAGGGCCTTCCACACTGGGGGTTAGGTCGGTTTAACTACGTCTCTTAGGGGTGTGGATTTTTCACACCCCGGAGTGACAGTGAGGCCAATATCAGTCTGTAGTGGAAACCGGGCCGGAAATAGGAGTGGGAGGCATGAAGAGGAGAAGCCGGAAGAAATGAGAGTACAGAGTGGGCAGCTGTGACTGACAGAAAACACCCAACCCTATGAGGCAAGGGATTTTTACAGAAGGTTCGGGATGTGATTCCCCCAGGATGGGAGTACTGCCTAGTAGTTAAGGCACGAGAACAGGAAGCTTACTGTCTTTGAGCGTATATAACCCGAACTTCAACAGGTTTTCTTCTAGATTCGGCTACTTGGTTTTCTTTCTGCAGCGCGCTCTTTTCCTAGGGTGTAATTTCTCAATCTCTGCTTCTTCCTTTCTCCACCCCCGAAAAGACTTTTCATTGACAGAATATTTTCTCCCTGCTGCTCTGTTTCCATTGTCCTTTGCATATGTCACAACACACAATTTAAAATCGCCTGTGTGGGATTTGCACTTAGGCATGTTTAGGAAGTTTTAAAATTCATTACAAGTTAAAACCACTAAAGGAATAAATAAATAGTAAAACAGTTTGGCTCAAAGGGGTTATATATCAGCAATAAGGGTTGTAGCATACTTACTGCTCAGCGTCATCAGCTGCGGTTCATTAACACTTCATTACAGGTGCTGTTCATTAACAGTACCCATGGTTCATCTCCCACGGGCTATACACGTGCGCGGGTTATCTAAGATTTTTTTTACACAATCAGCAAAAACTGTGGGTTATGTACGGGTGCGGGTAATACACGTGTGTGGATTATATACACTAATTTACGGTATGCTTGTTTTCCTAGTTTTCCCAGGAACTTGCTTGTGGCCTAGAACAAGTCAAGCCATCTCTGTTCCTTCATTTTCCTATCCACTGAATGGAAAAAGCTTCTACCTGCCTCACGTGATTCTTTTAAGGGCTTAAATTAATAAGCCTTTATTATTAACTTTATTAACTTAGTAGACCACTCGGTGAGAAGGGCTTTACCAGGGGTAAAGAATTGTCTTCAGAAAATGTGATTTGTATTCTTTTGTGTGGAAAACTCGGCTTCCAATGATAGCCTTTAAAGTAATGTCCATTATCCAGAAAATGTGCTTTATTACAGTCACGCTCACAGACTGCCTTTTTTCCCATAAGAGATAAGAACATAAACAGAAGAACAGCCATACTGGGTCAGACCAAAGGTCCATCTAACCCAGTGTCCTGTCTTCTGACTGTGGCCAATGCCAGGTGCCCCAGAGGAAATGAACAGAACAGGGAATCATCAAGTGATCCTTTCCCTGTCACCCATTCCCATCTTCTGACAAACAGAGGCTAGGGACACCATTCCTTACCCATCCTGGCTAATAGCCATTGATGGACCTCTCCTCCATGAATTTATCTAGCTCTTTTTTGAACCCTGTTAAGTCCTAGTCTTCACAATATCCTCTGACAAGGAGTTCCACGGGTTGACTACGCGTTGCATGACGAAAAACTTTCTTTTCTGTTTTTTGATTTAATGTTGTTTGATGTAGAATTTCCATGACAGCTGCTCCAAGGAGAAGCGACCTGAGGCAGCAATATGCAAATACAGTAAGAAACAATGTGTTTTGTGGCTTTGCTCACACATCTGGACAGCACACAAAAACAATGCTGCCAACGCCTGCCAATCCAGAGATGGTGCCAAGCTGCAAACTACTGACACAGACCTGAATTTTCCCAACATTCAGGGTATGTTCAGATGGGGGGGGGGGGGCCATGCACAGAGATTCAGATCCATCCAGACCCAAAATCTGGGTGTATCTGACTATCGGATATGGATTAAGGCTCCTCCTACATGGAACTGTGTCCTGTTGGAAAGGCTATAAGCAGAACCAAAGGGGATTTTACACTGAACTTTTCTCAAACTAGGGTCTTCTGAAGAATTAGGTCTGTCTGATTGTCTAGAAGGATAAGTCAGATGCTAGAGTCTATTGTGCTAGAGCTGTACAAGCATGGAACACTAATATAAATAATGAAATTGACAAAACTCAGGAGAGGTGAATAGATAAGAAACACCCTTTTTTGCTACCAAATGAACCACCAAGGGAGCAAATACTGAATTCTCCTTGAACTCAGCTGAAATTCTCCTATTGACATCAGTGAGATTAGAATTTGGCCCTGTGTTTTTCTAATAAATTATTCAAAATGAAAAATTCCACCAGCCCTAATCATTTACCCCCCTGAAAAAGTCTAAGAAAAATTGATTTTTTCTCATTTGTTTGGAAACTTGTGCGATTTCCATAGAAAAATAAAAAATAAAAGTTTTGTGTTTGTTTGTTTGTTTCCAGCCACCAAAAATCCAACCATGTTCAATTTCTGGCCAATGAACCTTTTCAGTTGTTGGTTGCCAAAAAACAATGTTTCGTCTGTTTCTAAGCTTTCTAAGTAGATGGGCAAGCCTGGTTCTGCTGAGATGCTCATCTCATTCACAGGAATATAGATCTGTGACTTGTGTTCTGAGTTCTGAAGCTTTATTTCACCTTTGTCAATGCACAGTGTACAAGATGCACTTAAATTGGAGTTGGGAAGCTGCCTAAGACATGATCTTAGAGGAAACTAGGCCACTTTTGCAAAGTGCTGCTTCGCTTCCTCTATTGGAGCTGTGCTTTAATGGTTTCTTCATGACACTAACGAGAGAAGTACTTTCATTTGTTCTTATTTAGAGTGAGGTCATGGAACCACAGAGCAAAGGCGGTCACATTTCTCCCAGGCTCTCCAAAGGATTATCCAGGTGCACTGAAAGAATAAGCAAGAATCTCCCTTTGCAAACACAACTTTGCAATGCAATAAAGGCAGAGCAAAGTCACGTAATTCAAGTGCCCACCTAAAGAAAAATGTATAGGTGGGAAATACAGGGGAGAGAGGTAGCGCAACTTGGAGAGAGCTGAAATTGTAGTTTTCCATACATCAAAACCCTGGGCTCTTGTCCTCCAAACCTTGCCCTTACAAACCCTTAAAGCAGCTAAAAACAAAAGGGAAATGGAAACTATCTTCCAAAGGCATATTGACCCAACTCTCAAGGGGAAAACACGAGCATCTACTGTGTGCATTAGCTAGTGTTTCAAAAATGAAAAAGAGGGAGGAATCCTTCTGAGACATTTCCACATTCTGTGTAGGATGAAGTCTCCACAGAGATTCACAAGTGTGCGACAGACTGAACTTAGAGGCAGGTGGCTTTTAGTTTACATAGTAGAAGCTCATGCGTTTAGCTCCAGAAGTTCCAGGTTCAGTCCAGCCCAATGACGACCTAAGCGTGGCAGGAGCCGGTCCTTTCCGAGTGCTGTACATGTGTAGCTATAAGCTGAATTAACTTACCTTATCTAGCACATAAAACAAGTCTCAGAGGGGTTGCAGTGTTGGTCTGTAACTGTAAAAACAACTAGTAGTTCTATGGCACCTTAGGGTATGTCTACACTACAGCGTTATTTCGAAATATCTAATTTCAAAATAGTTATTTCGAAATATCTTATTTCGAAATAACACGTCTACACACAAAATGCATTTCGAAATAGCATGTCCACCCTGATTGGATGCTGAATCTAATTTAAGGCCAGCCGGAACTGGGCATCAGGTCAGAAGTTACCTTGTGGCCAGGGCGGCCAGCAGGGCACCCTGGGAAGGGCTGGAAGCCCCCTATTTCGAAATAACCGTCTACACAGCGCTTATTTCAAAATAGCAGTTTTGAAATTGGTGCTATTCCTCGTGGAATGAGGTTTACCAATTTTGAAATAAGCCCTCTGCTATTTCGAATTAATTTTGAAATAACAGCTGTTATTTTGAAATAACTTTGCTGTGTAGACATACCCTTAGAGACTAACAAAAATGGATGGCTGCATCTAGACTGGCATGATTTTGTGCAAATACTTTTAACGGAAATGTTTTTCCGTTAAAAGTATTTGCGCAAGAGAGCATCTATACTGGCATGTGCCTTTGCGCAAAAGATTTGCTTTTGCGCAAAAGCATCCGTGCCAGTGTAGATGCTCTCTTGCGCAAGAAATCTCCGATGGCCATGTTAGCCATCATGCTTTTTTGCACAAGAAATTAACATTGCTGTCTACACTGGCCTTCTTGCGCAAGAATACTTGAGCAAGAGGGCTTATCCCTAACTGGGAGTGTCAGAGTATTTGCGCAAGAACCACTGATTTTGTACATTATAAAGTCAGTGTTCTTGCGCAAACACTCGCGGCCAGTGTAGACAGGTGGCAAGATTTTGTGCAAAATCATGCCAGTCTAGAAGCACCCTATATGTGTATAGATAGATAGATAGAAAGTGTCATGAGTTTTTTCATGGGCAAACTAGGATTGCCAGGTGTCTGGTATTGAACCGGACAGTCTGGGATTTTCAGAAATTCAGAAAATACCAGCCCAGTGCAGGGAGGGAAGATGGCAGGCTTAACAGCTCTCAGGTCCTTTTTGTTGCTCAACAACTTTTGTCTCCCCCTTTTTTTTTCCTCAACAGAATTTTTCCCCCGGTGTTTTTTTTGGGGGGAGGTGTGTGTTCGGTATTTTTGGTTAAACCATCTGGCAACCCTAGGCAAACCCCAGTTAATCAGATGTGGGTTGTGCCCACGAAAGCTCATGATAGTATATATTTTTATTAGTCTATAAGGTGCCACAGGACTGATCATTGTTTTTATATGTAACAAAAGTCCCCACTGCCTAGAGTAAGGGTGGGGAACCTAGTAGGCTGGTCCCCACAAGCAGCCACGTGCTTGTCTAAATCCGACCCCTGAGGTTCAGGACTCCCCCTCGGTATTGGGGATCCCACGCTGGCATTCTAGGCTCCCGCCTCCCTGCCACGGGGCTGGAGCACACAAAATCTACCAGCCTGGGTCCCCATAGGTTCTGGTATGCAAAGGGAATATGGGGAGTTTTTTTCTCCTTCTCAGTCAGGGGTCACATTAGTGCGGGGGCGGGGGGAGTTGTTTTTGGTTTTTTGCTTCTCACTTGTGTTCGGCCCCCGACTGATTTTTCTGTGGGTCAGCAGCCCCCAGGCCAAAAAAGGACCCCCATCCCCAGCCTAGAGGATAGATAGAAAAGTACCAACCAGATCACAGCCATGACCTCAACCCTATAATCACATTTTCAGGGTGGTGAGGCCATCTGCCTCCCGCTGATCCAAAGCCTTCCCGGCTGTAAGTTAAAATTTTACACCAACCTGCCCTCTTCCAAATCACAGTGAAACTCTTCACCCTGTAACACAATTCCATGATAACCAGGAGCCTGTGCCTCTTAACACAATTTGGTTTGAACTAATTTGACTCCTTTTTAACACCCCCGGTAGTGAGAGGCAACTCCAGGCCCTGGATGTCGTACAGATGGCGCTCCTCACGCTAGCTCTCATGCAGGGGCCGTCCGTGTAAAGTAATATTAGCAACAGCTCCGTAGAAGGGAATCATGTTGGTGTCATTTAACACAATGAAAAGTTTAATTGCTTACAGCTGACAAACAGAGAATTGCATTAAACAGCACATTGGATACCCGGCCGTGGTTTACATCAAATTGTCAATCTCAATATGGCACTCGCCTAAAAAAGCCGCTTTTCCTGTAAACGCTCCGGAAACATAGCAAATCATGGTAACATGTTTATAGTCTTCAAATGCCACCCAAGGAACCCGATATGGATCTTTTATGGTGGGCTAGACTGTAGGGTGTTTCACCATGTCCAGACTCATTTTCCAAATATATAGCACAGCCTCATGAATCCAGCCTAAATCCCCGGAGCTGCCGAGATAGACGTTTCGATTAAGCCCCAGCACATAATATGCAGAAAGCCGGACTTAGTTAATAGAAGAGATACCACACCCCTCATCTCCACATCATTTTGTTTTCTGTTTGATGCCAGCAACGAAAACTGGAAATGACAAACTGGCAATGCGCTGATCCTACCAGACTGCCACCAACATGCACAGCCCTCCTGGATATGAGAACACAGCTCACACAAGACATCAACCACAAAGGATCCAGCGGGGAATTCTTTGTATTGAAATAAAAGCTCCCATCTGCATTTAGTGCTGGTTTTCACTTAACCTCTCTGTGCCTTGCTGCCCAACTGACAAATGGAGCTAACGAGGTTTCTTTTCTCCCATAATTGGCCTTGCCTATTTAAATGGCAAACTCTTTGATGCAGGGGCTGTCTCTTACGAGGGGTAAAGCTCCTAGCCCCAGTGGGCTGTGAGGTCTGCTGGAGGTAGTAGGAGCTTAACACAACCCCAAAAATAACAATAATAGGGAAAATGAGCCACGAAGGAGGCGAAATAACTTACTGACGTCGCAGCAGGAATAATTGTCAGAGATCAGTGTTTGCTGGTTTGATATTTTTTAAAGAAAACCGAGCAACCCTGATAGGGCAGTTGCACAATAAGAAGTCACTATGCGAAAGACAAAAAGGAGAGAGAAAAATCAGGTACAGAGAGAGAGTCGGTTTTTTGACCTTTGAGAGGTGGAATATATTGGGGGTGGAGGAGAAGCTACAGAAGGGGTGAGCAAAAGGGCCTCCACGGGCCGAATCTGACCCATCAAGCGGATTCATCCAGCCTGCAGATGCCTTGCCACTTCTCCAATCAGGACCTGGGGATGGGGAAGCGCACAAAATCTCCTCCACTTCCAGGGGCACGAGGTGCTTAGAATCAACCGCGAGGGTTGACTAAGCACCGCGCACTCCTTGCAGGATGGGGGCAGGGAGCGAGAGACTGCCTGTGCTCTCCTAGCCCCCAGCCCCAGATTAACCTGGGGGTAGGGGAGTGTGCGAAGTCTCCTCCCGCTGCCAGGGGCTCGGGAACCTAGAGGGAATCACCAGCTGTTCAGAAGTGTCCTGACCCCGCCCCCATCCATCTGAGGTCCCGCCCCCTCCAGGGCAGCCTAGGGCCACTTCAAAAATTTCTGAAGTTGCCCCCTGTCTAAAATTATTGCCCACCCCAAAGCCACACTGTAGAAAAATATCCAGAAAATACCCTTTATGGTGTTTAGTCCCTGCTACCTTGTAGGTGATTTACCAGGACATTGTAACATCTTTCAGGCTCCAGGGCAAGAAACCTCAACATGAAGCGTGTGCTTACATGTGATCTAATTCCCACCGATTTCAGTGGGAAACCCAATTGACTTCCATGAGTACTGGGTGAGCCACATGGGGAATCAGCTCTGAACTCACTTTATTGCAAAACAGATCAGAACAGTGAACAAAACAAAAACAATTTACAAATTCCAGGGCGAGGAGCTTTATTGCTCTTACCACTGTAATTGACAGACACAACAGCCATCTACAATACTCCTGTTATTTATATTACACTAATTCCTACAGTCAAGGACCCACTGCACTATGCCCTATATATACACTTAATAAGAGCGAGTCCCTGCCCCAGATGCTACAATCTAAATAGACAAGACAGACAAAAGATGGGGAAACTTAAGTATTATTATCCCCATTTTACAGATGGAGAACTGAGACCAAAAGACACCAAGTGACTGTCCCAAGATCACAAAGGGAAGTCTGAAGCACAGCTGGGAGATCTCAATCCAGTGTTTTAACCACAAGACCACCTATTGTATTTTCTGTAACAGTGCTGAGGTCATCTCTGAATGCAATCTGCTATTAAAATTGAAGAAATCAGAAAAGACTTTATAATAAATAAATCCTTAGTGGTCAAAAGAGATGCAGCCGTTCTGTTGAAAGTACTCTTATTTAGTCCATGCCATGTTTAGTACAAGATGGCAAATTCTTCCCAAAATGGGTCCTTTGTGCCTAATTTTATCCACTTGACCTAGAGGTTGCATTTTTTAGGTGGTCTGCCAAATGCAAGCATATTCCAGTTGCCAAGTACACCCTTGTTCTAAACCATTCTCTGCTCTGCTTCACGCTAACAGAACATAGCTTTCTTCCCACATCTGCAGAAGATATGGAAAGTCACAATGCACTTTAATGACAAACACCCACTCCTCCTGCTATCCACTAACAATGGAAAGTTCCTTAGCAATGCTCTTTCCTCGTCGTGCAATGCAACACACTGGGTGTGCGTTTAAAGGAGGTTAAGAAAATCAACATGACAGTTCAGTGTTAGTAGAAATGATCACAACTGGATTATCCACTTTTCAGCTCCTCCTGTTCTAAGCCTCACAGTAGCCTTGATTCGGACAAGATCCAAAATCTACTAATTTCAATTTTCCCCTTTATGTAAACACCATCAGTGCAACTAAAGTAATTATCATCAAACCATCTGAAATTGATCAGCACACTTCATTGCTAAGTAAGTAGACTGTACTCCATAATAAGATTGTAATTTGCACCTTTATTTTAATTCAAGGAAAACTTTACTTTCTTTGGTGCATATGTTAAGCATGGAACATATTATTTAATCCTAATGCAAATCACACGGACAGGAAATGTCGTAAAGAGAAAACTAATCTTCTGAAGGAAAAATAAATTATCAACCACGTTATGAAGGAAAAGAAACATTCTCAAATAATTTCTTTCTTTGTTGGTATTGGCTAGCAGCATAATCCTGCCAAGTAAATTGTAATTTCCAAATTAGATTATACATTATGTCATATTAGTTTTATATTAGAAAAACAAACTGACTGAAAGGAAAAATGCCAAAGTTGACTTGGTTGGTGATATAAAATTTTGGTGCTTCTACTGTGAAATGTTTAATGTTTTCTTTACAAGTTTAACAGCAAACATAAAACCTAAATTAAAGCAAGGTATTTATTTCACATGACTGAGCCTTGATCAGAACTTAAACTAGGAAAAGGAAAGTCGAACATTTGTAGGACACACACATGCATAACCACAGTGATAGGTATTAAATACAGCTATCCATGTGTACATTTAGATGTGTCTGTAGGTTTATGTCTGCATTTGCAATTATATCTGTATAATATGTATGTGTCTGTTCAGAAATGTAAATATATTACATGTGAAAGACAATCTCTGTTTAAAGATCATTAAGGGTACAAAGTCAATAACTCGAAGGTTTGGAAATGCCAGATTGAAGATTGCCCTTGCAACTTAACTTTGATTCTTGTGTGTACCTTCATTGTGGTTACGGCCCTTTGTGTATCCTATTTCAAAATAGGGTATTTCGAATACTGGCATGTCTACACAGCACCAAATTTCAAAATAGCATGCTATTTCGACACATTCCTTAACCCTCATGGAACGATGATTACTGGGACGCTGATACAGCACACCCGTTATTTTGAAAAACATTTCGAAATAAGAAGCGTGTTTAAAAGTTGTGGGGTAGCTATTTTGGGATACTTCTGGTATCGCGAAATAGCCCTGCTGTGAGGCCAAGGATAAAAAGTTGGGGGGTTGTGACTTTCCAACATCACCTGTACTCTGACGGGAAGTGTGGCGCGCTGTGTACTCTGGCGCTGTATTCTCCGAAGGGAAGTGTGCTTCAATAGTTCCGGACCCTTCTGCCTCGGCCCCATCAGCCTCTCTCTAACACCTTCCTTCCCATCTCCCATTCCCCAAGTTTTGCCCTGCTGCCTCCCCTGCTATTATGCACCTCAACTCCTGCTTCTTTGCCCCACACCCATTTCTTTCCCCTGTTCCTTCTACTCCCATCATCCCTTTCTTTCCACTCCTGCCCCATCCACAGGCCTACCCATGTCCCCATCTCTATTCCTCTCTCACCTCCAGCCATCGTCCCCCTCCCATTTTATACCACCTCCTGCTCCAGCCACTCCCTTCCCCCAACTTCTGCTCCTAATCCTATCCCACCCAATTCCTACTCCCCATCCCTCCACCCGCTCTGCATTTGAGTCTGGCAGCCTCCTCCTTTTCCTGGACACCAGCAGAGGGAGCACCGCTCTCATGGGAGACACAAGTTCCTTGCACCAAGGAAGAGTAATTCCAAGAAAAATACTTCAGAGGTCCCTCAGCCGGGTGATTTAGATTGCTCAGTCTCTCTGTGGGGAATGGTACATGCGTGCCTGGTATGCGCATGGTGGCCATGTAGGAATGGAGCATGCTCAGTGCACATGGAATCTGCAGAGAATTTATCTGCCAAATTCTAGCGAGGCGCTACCGAACGTGTGCGACAGGAGATTTTTCAGAGGCTTATGACTTGGCCAAGTTTGGGTGGTTTTGTCAGGGACAGCAACAGGCTCATCCCTGACACCTCCCTCTCCTTCATGCCAAATTGCAAGTCCTTTTGCCAAAACGCAGAGGTGCCAGAGTTTCTCAACTAAACAGCAATTAGGTTTTTTTTCAAAGTGTGCAATGCAGTATATTTTCCATCGCCTCTTTCTCAAAGCAGTCGAACTACTTAGGCTTAAGCTGTCCCTCAAAACTCAACCTTAGGCAGGGACTCAGCCTCAAAAATTTCAGTTGAAATAGTTTCAGTTTGTCGAAGTTGTAAGCAGCAGAAACCAGAGTCTTATGGTGGAAACTGTTGGGTGACCTTAACAGTTGGCAGCTGTGCTGCCTATAATATATCCATACACAAACATTTCCATATTCATTAAAGCCATCACCAGTTAGCAAGGAAGTTTGAAGGTTAGCTGTTTGTGAGTAAGTGAAAGGAAATAAGCTGTATTTTTTAAAAACTACATTTACACTTTCAGATTCCAAAGTAGCTGACTAGATTTTCCTCATAGATGGCAACAGTAACACTTAGAATTTATATAGCACTTTACATGTTCAAAGCACTGTACGGAGAAATAACAATCACCTCCAAGCTGAAAGCCAGAGGGCGAAGTTTGAACCCAACAGGTCAATGTTAAAGAAAGATAGGAGTGACTTGAAATGAAAGACCCTATTCAATCTCAGCTACCTTGATAGATGCTATAAAATACACACATTCACATCCTTTGTGCTGAGTATATTTATAAACCATTTATAAAGGGTTAATATGGTATTAACAGATGTTGTACATCTGTTATAAACACAAGTCATATGTATGCTGGATGACTCCAAGAACATCAGTAGAAGGTCTTATAGATGGTTATAAACCACAGCTATAAGCAGCATGTTGATCTATAACTATTGATTTAGTGTGTTATTCAAACATCTATTAATCATTTAGCAACTTTTGTAAAGCTATCAAGAAGTGGAACTGTATATAAAAAGACAATTATACATTCTAATCTTGGTTGGAAGATAGTGTGTATAAAAGACATCAGGCGGGTGTGGTAATTTCTTCTGGAGATTAGATAGATAGATAGATAGATAGATAGATAGATAGATAGATAGATAGATAGATAGATAGATAGATAGATAGATAGATAGATAGATAGATAGATAGATAGATAGGATGTGTGTGTATTCTCATAATCATTTATGACTGAGAACCAGGTCTATAAACCAAGATCCATGAAGCTTTAATTGGTTTATGCCCTATCTGCTGACACACAAAATCATTCCCAAGAAGTGAAAAGAGATACAATTATCTTGCTTCCCCTTCTAATATCATTTACAATTGAATGCTGATTTCAAATGTATTACAGAGCTTTGCTTTTAATTCCCAAGTACATCAGAGCAGGAATCCAGCTTGAAACCTGGATAACCCGAATCCTCATGTTGGGGCAGGTTCTCTTCACAGAACCACTGGTGTAAATCAGCATTGAAATCTCAGGAGTGACACAGATGTAAAGGGTGAGGAGAATCAGACCTGTATCTACTGGACAACATTTCTTGTGTACAGCTCGTTGAAATGAAAGCATTTCATGATGCGACTACTTAATTTTTTAGTCTCTTTGGGGCATCCACTGACTTTTGTTTGTGACGTGAAACTTTAGGCTAAGAAGAGCATTTGGGTGGATGGAGCGATGTTTATTAGGTTGTTATGTGACACGCCACCATTGGAAATCGCTGTTCATGTACACAAGTTTTAAGTATAAGCTCATCAAAATGATTTATGTTGCTCAATACAGGGGTTTATCAGCCACAATAAATATATTGCCTTGCTATCTTTGTATACTCATATCTCCACGTAGCCCTATATTACAGGCGGTCCCCGGGTTACATGGATCCGACTTACATCAGATCCCTACTTACAAATGGGGTGAGGCAACCCCGCACTAGCTGCTTCCCCCCAGCAGACCAGGGAGACACGAAGCTAGCACCCCCCCCCCCCCCCCCTCCCAGCAGACCAGGGAGACGCGGAGCGGCTTTTCTCAGCAGACACCTCAGCTTGAGAATAAAGGACTGAGGAAAGTGAGGTGTGGGAGAGTAAAACTGAGCTCTGGAGAAATGTTTGGCTAGGGTTTCCCCTACAATATGTACCCGTTCCGACTTACATACAAATTCAACTTAAGAACAAACCTACAGTCCCTATCTTGTACGTAACCCGGGGACTTCCTATATACTATTACAATGTGCCCTCTATCCATGGACTGGCCCAGGAGAGAGATAATTGCTTCTCATGTTACAATCTCCCTCTCCCCCACAATCTCCCAAGCTAATTCTGTAGGGTCTACACCTGGTACAACATATGCTGGGTGACATTAGCACAGCTAGGTGCATTGGAGGGGGAAGAGTCAAGGTTCTGCCCAATTCCCAACCCCTCTGCCCACCTGCGTCGGGAGGGGGAAAAGCACCTCTAAGTAGGCCCTCTCAGAGAATGACAGAGGCCTGGGACACTTTGAGCTTAGAGACCCCAGACCAGACCTAGACCTAAGACCTGAAGTATCTAACTTCTCATCCACAGGGTCGTACTAAAACCTACAGAATATATGAAAATGAACACTTGAGACATTTATTTAACAACTACGTCATTACACCAATAGCATGTATATTAAAAATGCTACTTTAATTGTGACTTTCCACAGCAAGCAAAACTCTTCATTTTTGTGAATGCTTTTCTGGCTTTGTTGTGTGCAAACTTGTTTATAACTTAAGAAAAATCTAATTTACGTGCAATATCACTGTTAATGTTCAGCATTGCAAGCCCATTCAAACACTCTTGTCCCATTGCAGAATGATGCAAATTATTTACTCATTTTAACACGTTGAATGCATGTTCACCTGAAGCCACTGAGGCAGGGAGACTAACAAAAAAACGTAATGCAATTGTGATATTAGGAAATACAGTCGACAGGCTGAGATTGAATATTTCTTGAAGCAGTTTTTTTGGCTTGCGGTCCGATTTAAAGTTGGTGGGATGTATACATTTCAGGAAGACGATCTTGTCACAAAGATCTCTTAAAATTTCATTGTTGTACTTTTGTTGAAACTGTTCAGCCATTGAATTTAGATATTCATCACTTAGTTCTCTGAACTCCCAAAGGAATCCAAAAAGGGTACAAATTTGTCTCAGTGACTCAAATAGATGTGTAAGACCAGATTTGATGGAGTCAATAATAACAAAAAAACAAAATTTTGATTCGATAGTGCTTTCTGCATCAGTTTGAAATGTTAGGCTGCGATTGGTGGAAAACTCAGATTAATACCCTGTGCTACTGATTTAGACTCAGAAAGAACTGCATCTCATTGATCACGAATCTTTTGAATATCTTTAAGAAGTCATTCAATGTTATCCCTCCCAATATCTAATGTAGCATTGCATGCTTCAATTATAAGATTAGTTTCATGGATCATTTTTAGCAACTTTGTCCACATGGATGGCATTAAAATGCATTCAAATTTGGATATATAATTCTGAATTGACTTATGCTCAGTGTGAGCCTGTGCTGTGAGAGTAAGAGATTCAAGCTCATTGAGGGTGTGCCTAGACTACAGGGATTTTTTGAAAAAAGTAGTCTTTTTTCAAAAAAAACTTCACCTGCGTCTAGACTGCAGCCGCGTTCTTTCAAAAGTAAATCAAAAGAATGCAGCAGTTTTTTCAATCATGGTAAACCTCATTTTATGAGGAATAATGCCTTTTTTTCGAAAGTACTCTTTTAAAAAAAGGTGCTATTGAATGCGAACTATGCTTTTTCAAAGACTCTCTTTCAAAAAAGCGGCTCGCTTTTTCGAAAAATCTACTTGTAGTCTAGATGCTCTCTTTTGAAAGAAGCTTGTAGTCTAGACGTAGCTTTAAAGCCTTTCTCACAGAGTCCAAATGCTGTGCAACTGGTTTAATGCCATCAATTCGTGCTGACAATCTCGTTGCTGACATGTCATGAAGGGAAACAGGCAGATGCTGTTTCAGAATTTCCTACTTTTGAGGACTGCTACTGATGAGGTTGTACAATTGCTGGATTGTTCCAAAGTATGTGATTGCTTCCTTTCATGATTCAGTGCAATGAACACCAACAAGATTTAGTGTGTGGTTTCACAGTTGGAGAAAATACAGTTTGGATTTTGCTCAAGAAGGACTGGTTGCACTCTGTTGTATTTCCCAGCCATATTGGATCCATTGTCATAGTCTTGGCCAATGCAGACTTTCTAATAAATGAGCGGAGATTTCTTTTCCATTTTTTGTGTGAAATTATCGAACAAAATAAATCATTCTTCAATTGAAACCTTTGAACTTCCTATAATTTTAACATAGTGAACAACCAAGGTCATCTGTTCTTTATGAGCATAGTCTGGAGTGGCATCAATAACAATTGAAAAGTACTTCTCATGTTGTATTTCTTCAAGAACTGCTGTTTGCAGAAATGTTCCACACAGATCAATAAATTTGTTTTGTATTCTGGTAGACAGATAATGGACTTGCATGTGTTTTCCGCTCTCTTGTGAATCACAAACAAGCTTAATATGTCCTGATAAAAGTGGTTTATACTTGCAAAGAAGTTCAAGTATATCAAGAAAGTTTCTATTTGTAGGGTCACTGATACATTGACTGGAACCAAAGCCAATCCCTGTTCAGAAAGAAAAAGAATGACTTTCAATATGTGTTCAAGGAGTTTTTTCCAGTTAACAGTTTCTGTGTTTATTTCACTCAAGAGTAAGTTTTCAATTGAATTGTCAGTTAGTGCTGTTCTACTAGTTGACGACCATGTAACATAGTTATCTTTATACAGTGCTGAAGTTTCATGTCTTTCAACTTCCTCCTACCTCTATTGATGCTCCAACCTGATGGACCAGATAGTACTGATGCATTTGAAGTATTACTGTTAAAAATGTAATAGGGTGTACAATACAGAGCCTGCTTTTCCATGCTCCAGCAGAGTCAGTCTCTTGTGTAGATCTCTCCATTTGGAAGAGTTTTTGTAGCAGACAAGTCGGAAAAGCATAATTTTCAGCATTTTTTGCTATATTACTTGGAAACTGAAAACAACTAATTTTGAGAAACGACTGCATTTGAGCAACGTTGTTCTTATCAAGAAGTCCGATATCAGGTTGTGATGCTACTGTTGTTATACTGTGACCTGTGGTAGTCATAAGTTCTTGTTCCTGCTGCGCAGCATCTCCGAGGTCCTCATTTTCTGCCTGCACAGTCTCTAAATCAAGCGTAGATTCTCCATCTATCACTACTGTTGACATTTCTATGTCTTGATTAATGACCTCCTCATTTTGAGACAGTGGCATTGAAATGTCATTTGTGGATACAAAGTTTTCAGCATCAGTATTGTCACTGTCTAATGGCTTAGACATCTTTTCTATGGGAAATGATGGTATTGGCTTTAAACTCTTAACTGCTGCTTCACTCTGTTGCTTTCACCATCTCTTACTTGCACCACTTTCAGATCTTCGCTTCATTTTCATTGAGGGGTTCTTTCAAATACAGTAAAACACAATAAATTAATTTGCTAAAGACTATTGGTTATACAAAATTTTAATTGTATAGACTTCACAATAAATATTATATAACAACAGTTTGGGGATGTAATTTACTATGGCCCTTATATCCTTATTTCAAAGTCTTGAATTTTTTTCTGCCAACATGTTCCCATTATTAAATTCCCCCTAATAACTGGTGCGTTATTATGAATATGAACATGGAACAACTGTCAGATTAGATATACATTTTATTAAACAACTAGAATTAAAAGTGCATTATCACCAAAAAAAGCCTTTAAAGTTTAATCTAAAACTGGATGAAGAGGTAGCTTACAGCTGACCCTTCATGGTATATGAAGACACATAAGTAAAAACAGGAAAATGAAACTCTCCTATACAGAGATAAACATCTCATTTAAAAGCTAAACTTAGCCTCAGACCAAGCAAAACCACTTTAAAGTAACAGAATTAATTACTTTAGGGGGTAGCCGAGTTAGTCTGTACAGGATAAACTCCGGTCATCTGAAGAAGCGGGCTGTACCCACGAAAGCTCGTGATACCTTCTATAATATGTTTTGTTAGTCTATGAAGTGCTACTAGACCATTTGTTGTTTGTTTTAAATTTAGAATTGCATCTTTCAAAAGCTCTAAACTATGCAACGTAGAATCACTAATAACAGAAGCTGCACCAGTCAGGCAGATGAAAACTCAGGTGTGACTGAAAAACTGGCGAAGGTCCGAGGCCCCACAATGATTTAAATCAATTTTTCACAGGTCTATAGAGCTTCTTTTGTTGTGTCTGTTATAACTGCAAGGTATAGAATAAATGGAAATGACTTGGTAGAAAAATGTCAAAATTTTAGGCCCCTTTGTCTCCTGAGGCCCAGTCCAAATGGCCCTCCTGCCCCCGCCGCCCCTCCCTTCATCCTACCAATAGGACCTGCCTGTAAGGACCTCTACTCCCCTTGCCACACTGCTACCTCAGAAGAAGGGCTGCCACCATAGTTACCATGTGACTTCACACCTAGAAACTAATTGGACCTTGATGCAACCTATAGCCCAGATTTTCTAGCTGGAGATTTTCCCCACATTCAGAATGGAATGGATTTCATCCCGATACTGTACATTGAAGGCATCTAAGAACACATGAGGGCAGGAAGTTAGAAACCAACAGCAGAACTACATGAACATCATTAGAACCCTGTACAGACTTCCTGAGAGGACTGAAAACATAGGATTGGTTATTTGAAGAGGACATTTGACAGAGCTATTCCCAGTCAGACGGAAAAGTACATTGTGTGCTTTATTTACCCTCTCTCATAATACCATAGAATAGGAGCAGTCAATAAAACGAAAAGTCAGCAAACTTCAAGTGATAAAAGAATTTTAACTCAACATTGTATACTTGTGGAACTCCCTCCCACTTGACATCAAAGCCAAGAACTTAGTGGGATCTGAGAAAAGATGGCATGCATATGACAATAATGTAACTATTCCCAGAACCTTGCAAGAGTAAAATTGTCTGAGAGGTATAAGCCTTCTTGCTTCAGTTACTGACTGGAGCTTAGGAAAAAATTCCCTCTCTGGCATATTAATAGAAAATTACCCACTGTGGATTTTTCACACTTTTCTCTGAAGAATCTGGTGTTGGCTCCAGTCAGAGAAGGAATACTGGATTATATAGATCATTGATCTGCTCTGGGATAATAATTTCATCAGTCTTTATACCCTGCCTTTCCCTCTAATGCAGAATATCTGCAATTACTCTGTGACTGTGGAAGGGTGTGTCTTAACTACAGGTTTTTTATTTTTTTAAAAAAAGCTGTCTTTTTTTAAAAAAAAAAACACTTCACCTGCATCTAGACTGCAGCCGCATTCTTTCGAAAGTAAATTGAAAGAACACGGCAGTTTTTTTGATCGCGGTAAACCTCATTTTACGAGGAATAATGCCTTTTTTTGAAAGTACTCTTTCGAAATAAGGCGCTATTGAATGCAAACTGTGCTTTTTCGAAAGAGAGTGTCTAGACTCTCTCTTTCAAAAAAGCGGCTTGCTTTTTCAAAAAATCTGTTTGTAGTCTAGACGCTCTCTTTCGAAAGAGGCTTGTTGTCTAGATGTACCTGATGACAGCTTAGTATTTTCTCTTAAGGGCCTGATCCTTCAGCTAGCACTCCCTCCAAAGTCATCTAGGTGGCACTTGGTTTCTCTCACAACATGGTAGCTCATTTATCTTCCCCTTCTATTCTTTTTTAAATGGACTCAGTTGGGAATTGACAGGATTGGGTCCTCAACTGGAGGTTCCCGGAAAAACAGATCCCATCACAAAAACCTTGGTGACACAGAATGCCTCACAAAACACAACTGGGGAGAAAGGGGGCCACACTGGAGATGGCGAGCACTCCTCCTGTCAGCAAAAAAGCATCTCCAAGCAAATTAAGAGTCCAAGATGACACACAGAGAGCCCTGGAGATTATACCTCGAATGACATTATTGCTTTGCAGATGCACTTCAATCGCTGCTTCATTGTGCAGCCTCCCATTATTTATCCTAATAAGAGCTCAAAGAAAGGACAGGGAAAGTTAACTGAAGTAACCTCCCACTCAGCCCAGATACATTAGATTGTTTTCCTTTCTCGCAGCTCCCAAGTGGTTTCACTTGTACCTATAGAAACTGTTCTCAATGAGAGTAACCCTGGGGTGATTTTATTAATAATAATGTGATGTCATTGTCCTCAGCCATTATCACCAATGTCACTCAATGGCCTATTTTATAAATATCCTAGAACACAATATGTGTTGCCAGAGAAAGCCTTCCGAAACATTCTGATTGCAAACAACAGCCCTGGATTTTCCATACAACCTGAGCCAGGGTCTATTGATTTCAATGGGGAAAGTAGCATGCCCAATTATGTAAATTAACATCTTCCATTTAACATGCCAAACTCCAATCTTCTGGTGGAATCCCATTGAAGCTGACGGGGTTTTGCTGCAAAGGATTTGGCCTCTGACCTAAGTAAAACAAACAGCCTTCCCGTTTTCATAGTTACAGATCAGAAAACACTGTAAGCCTCAAGCTGTCTTTTAATGATCCTTAGTCTAATATTTCATATAATAGGCAGCACATAGAAACTCTCTTGCAATATATATAGGTGCATTGGATATGGTTTTTTTATCAATTTAATTTTTAATTCCACAATAAGAAGGATATTGTCATGAACGAATCTTTTAAAGTGCAGATTAATTAAAGGGGGGAAAGCACACTGACTTTTCTCATTTGGGGATTATAATGTTGGTCCTTTGCCATTTTTGACCTGAAACACACTCACACCTTAAAACAGTTTCCATCCCAATACAAAGTGATTTAATGTCATTAGATTTGTTCTTGAGATCAAATCTGAAGTTGGGAGGAGAACAGGGGAGGGGGGAAGTGGAGAGAAGAGGCATCTCAAGACATCTAAACATCCCTAAGAACGGCCGTACTAGGTCACATCAAAAGTCCATCTAGACCAGTATCCTATCTTCTGACAGTGGCTAATGAAAGATTCCTCAAGAGAGAGAACAGAATAAGGAATCATCAAGTGATCTCTCTCCTGTCACCCATTTCCAGTCACTGACAAACAAAGGCTAGGGACACCATTCCTACCCATCCTGGCTAATAGCCATTGATAGACCTAACCTCCATGAATTTATCTAGCTCTTTCTTGAACCCTGTTAAATTCCTGGTCTTCACAACATCCTCTGGCAAGGAGTTCCATAGGTTGACTGTGTGTTGTGTGTTGCTTCCCTTTGTTTGTTTTAAACCTGCAATCTATTAATCTTATGTTATGGGAACAAGTAAATAACTTTTCCTTATTCACTTTCTCCACACCAGTCATGATTTTATAGACCTCTATCACATGCCCCCTTAGTCTCCTCTTTTCTAAGCTGAAAAGTCCCAGTCTTTTTAAGCTTCAACCAAAGAGCAAATCAAAACATTGGAAGTTCCTCAATTGGCCCACCAGGCCACGGTGAGAAAGCAGACAAAGAGGCATTGTAATACTCCACGTGGTGAAGTTTGTCCAAGAACATCAAGCCAAACCCATTTCAACTGAACACTCTGCAGCTGAGAGTAGGTGGATTTGAAATAGTGAAAGATCAATAAAATCCAGCCTCCCCTTTTCAGAGGAAGTCAACTATGAAAACATTCATGAGCTTGTCCAAAGCATGTAAAGCAGTAAGGCCACACAGAGTCTGGGAATCAGGTTACTGCTTGATGGTTTAAATACCAATGCATAATTTTATACTATGATGATTATTCTTAGGAGCATCTTTCTTGGCCCATCTCATACATTTAGCCAAAATGAGTTCCAGCTTCCTACACCAGTTTTGTGGCAAGCTTTTAAAAGCCCATTCTGTCATTCTATCCTTTGCTCTGCCTAGCAACTGTATTACACACGGTCTGCAAACAAGGGGTTATCCTTGATATACTATATACTGCAGTACAGGCATGACTGGGTGATAAGAACAATTGTATGAAACCAAACAACTTGCCTGGGGCTTCAACTAACTGTTTTGGGGTTGATTCCTCCTTGACTGACTGTTGAATAGAACAAAAAACAAAAGCCCTGATCCAAACTATGTCAGCAGAAATTCTGATGTAGAATCCATAGTTTATGTTTGGTCTGACCTTTGTAATGAATCAAGCCAATTCCACGGATTCACATGCCTCCTAAATCTGAAGACATTTCGGATACGTCTAAACTACATCCCTCTTTCGAAAGAGGGATGTAAATTAGACATATCGAAATTGCAAATGAAGCCAGGATTTGAATTTCCCATGCTTCATTTGCATAACAGCATCACAGCGTTCTAGAAGCAGTGCTTTCAAAAAGAAATGCCTTTTTTGAAAGTTCCTGTATTCCTCAAAAAATGAGGTTTACAGGATCTTTCAAAAAAGGCTTTTCTTTTCGAAAGAACCGTGTCTAGCCCATGGTTTCACTTTTGAAATAGCGTTTTTTGAAAGAACGCGATTATGCAAATGAAGTGAAGGAAATTCAAATCCCGGCTTCATTTGCAATTTTGATAGCTCTAATTTACATCCCTCTCTCGAAAGAGGGATGAAGTCTAGACATAAGCCTCAGATCAGAAACTGAACTTTGGGTCATATATCACTAATGGTGAAACATGCACCTATGCTGATTTATACTGGTTAAGGGTCTGGCTTTTGGTGTCTTTGACCCATCTCTAGGTTGGGGAGCTTGGATTTAAACCCCCCCCCCCAAAAAAAAACTCCTCAAAGCAAAACTAAGCTGAAACAATTAAGGCTTCCAGATGAATCCATCAGTTCATGTTTAATTCAAAGCTTCCTCAATGTTTATTCCAAAAGATCTTTGAACCTCCACAAAGCATCTATGGAGCCCACCTTGAGAACTGAGTTTGCAATGAACCTGCTTTCTAGATTTATTATAAACATTTCGCGCCACTCTCCCACCTTGTGAAGGAAAGAACATCAGATCAGATTTTCAACCTTGTGCATGCTAATACCCTTGCTTTTGAAGCGTGGTTTCTTCTGCGATCTGATGACATTTCTGGTAGGAAACCTCTAATGCTGATATACCCCAGGGCTACGTCTAGACTGGCATGATTTTGCGGAAATACTTTTAACGGAAAAGTTTTTCCGTTAAAAGTATTTCCGCAAAAGAGCATCTAGAATGGCATGGATGCTTTTGCGCAAAAAGTGCTTTTGCGCAAAAGCATCCGTAGCCAGTCTAGATGCAATTTTGCGCAAGAAAGCCCCGATCGCCATTTTAGCCATGGGGGCTTTTTTGCGCAAAACAGTTCTTCCCTGTCTACACTGGCCCTCTTGCGCAAGTATTCTTGCACAAGAGGGCTTTTTCCCGAGCAGGAGCGTGAAAGTATTTGCGCAAGAAGCACTGATTTTATACATTACAAAGTCAGTGCTCTTGCGCAAATTCAAGCAGCCAGTGTAGACAGCTGGCAAGTTTTGCGCAAAATCTTGCCAGTGTAGATGTAGTCCAGAGGAATGCGGCTGTCACTGTGTCTCAACATCTGTGAAAGATTAACGGCACAGGAAGGAGGAGGAGAAGGAGGTTACATTCGATGATCCTCCAATAGATGTCCCTGGGACCCTGGAATTTTTACTAGAATATTAAATTTGCCTGTTCCCATTTGCTTGCTTTTCTCAGATATGGATTGTAAAAATGATATAGAGAACATAGGGTTTCAGGTGAACCATCCTCATCATAAGACTTAATGTCTAAGAGACCTAGGTACAAATACCACATCTAAGCAAGTCCTTTCCATGGAACTTTTTCTACATCCTTCCATTAGTGAAGCTAAAACCTGCCTTGATGGATATAGTGATGAGAGGGGAAACTAGAAGTCAAAGATATGGTTTATATTAAATCAGTAGTTACCACTATATATTGGTCTCCTTTGGCTCCAGGTGCCTGCTGCCTGTCAAACACTGAAGGTGGTCCGTAGGAGATCTGTGCAGAAATCATCAGTTTCAGGTCACAAGGATTTGTGCAAATCTCTTCATTGATTTAATTCATCCTGGGCTGGATCCTCATGTGGTGTAAATTGGGGTGGGTCCGTCCATGTAATTAGTGCCATGCTGATTTATACCAGCTGAGGATCTGGATTCTTGAGTTCGGGGGTTTAAACAAACCCAAAATCTCAAGCAAAAATAAGCCACAACGTCTTGTGTTTCATCCAGATTTTGATCCCACAAGAGGGAATTTACATTGACTTCAGCAGAAGTGTTGCATGAATGGAGAGCTGGAGTGTGCTGATCCCTGGATTTGGGTCCAAACCATCAGCTACACCTGATTTTGATGTAAACCATAAATCAGCCCAGGTTCATTCCAAAGTAGGCCCAGGAGCTTGACTCTTAGCAAACCTTTCAATGAACTGAAGCAAAGGTTTTCGAATTTGTAATGAAACCTGAAACCAAGTGATTTTTACTTGCACTGTAATACTTTCTACAAAGCCCTAGACCCTACATATGGTCTCCTTAGATTCTTTATTGTGGTTTGTAATGGGGTATCACTCACCTCATCTGACCAGCCCCTCTTTGACCAAGTGCCTGTCCTTCCTGTAGCAGCCCTCCTCCTGCAACCCAACTCTGTCTGAGCTTCTTGAGCTCCAAGGAGAAACTGCCTCACTCTGGCCCAACAGCGTCCTTTTAATTGGCTTGCTGAGCCCTGATTAGTTGCATCCTATGTGCCACTCTATCTTTTTTTTTAAAAAAAATAATGGAGATTGCCTATCTCCTAGACCTAGAAGGGACCTTGAAAGGTCATTGAGTCCAGTCGCCTGCCTACACAGCAGGACCAAGTACCACCCTGATGAATTTTTGCCCCAAATCGCCTCCACAAGGATTGAACTCACAAGCCTGGGTTTAGCAATGCTCAAACCACTGAGCTATCCCTCCCCCCAGCTTTCCTGGAGGACTTCTCTATCGGTACATCTACCCTAGCTCGGTAGTTCCAGCTAGGTGGAGTAACGAGGGCAAGCGGAGTCGCAAATGAAGCCTGGGATTTAAATATCCCGGGCTTCATTTGCATGTTCCCGGGCGCCGCCATTTTAAAATCCCCCTTAGTCCGAACTCCGTGCTCGCGGCTACATGCTGCATGGAGTAGATAGTTCGAAGTATAGATCCTAATTTGAACCACCTTTACTCCTCATTCCATGAGGAGTAACGGTAGTTCGAATTAGGATCTTTAATTCGAACTACCTACTCCATGACGTGTGTAGCCACTGGCCCGGAATTCGGACTAAGGGGGATTTAAAAATGGTGGCGCCCGGGAACATGCAAATGAAGCCTGGGATATTTAAATCCTGGGCTTCATTTGCAACTCCGCTTGCCCTCATCACCCTACCTAGCTCGAACTACCGAGCTAGTGTAGACGTACCCTCTGGTTTGCTGGGCAGGATGTGGCAAGGCCACAAGCCTCCAGCAGGGGGCATCAGAGCCTTGTCCACCTCGTCACATGGTTGGACCCCTGTTCCAGCCTATTGCGAGACAATCACCCTTATGAATGCTAACGGAAGCATGTTAATAACTGTGTAGAAAAAACAAGGCAAAATGTAAAGGCAGATATTCAGTGGAGAACTGCCCCCACGCTGCCCATTCCACAACTATCAAATATCACAGAAATGAAAACTATATCCAGTTCTAGAGTTGAACCTTCCATTCTTCATGAACAATGCCACCGACAGCTATATCCTGAGCAAAGCAGTAGCTAGCTCAGCATTTAATGTCTATCTCTTCACTCTGTTAAGACATACCAGGGAAGTTCTGCCATTTTCATGCTAGGTTGAGGTAAGGCAGGTGTGAGTGGCATGCCACAGGAAACCCCCAGCTGAAGTGGGACATGCAATAGGCCATTAAATTCTACAACTCTCTCTCACAATGTATGACACCAAGCAGTAGATACTTGGGATAGCTTAGTGGTTTGGGCATTCGCCTGCTAAACCCAAAGTTATGAGTTCAATCCTTGCGGAGGTGATTTGGGGCAAATATTTGTCAGGGATGCTACTTGGTCCAGCTGTGAAGGCAGGGGACTGGACTTGATGACCTTTCAAGGTCCCTTCCAGTTCTAGGAGATAGGCAATCTCCATTAACTAATTATTATAAATATCTTCCTGTGTGGGCTCTAAAAAGTCCTGCCCAATGTATGTGCATGAAACATTCATGTCCACACACAGCTTCTAGAATCAGAAAAGAATATTGTTTCAGCAGAACCTGAATTCGCCCTGCATACACACCTCCTTCCTCCCCAAAACCTCTTTAAACATAGATGACACTGGATACCAATCACAAACGTATCGTAAGAAGATAGGCAGCTCTTAATAGTTTATGGGAGAGATTTTCAAGAGGACTTCAATGGCAGTAAAGTACCTAATTCCCACTGACTAATGACGAGACTTAGGCATTTAATGGTTATTTGTGCCTTTGAAAGTCTCCCCCCAAGTACAGAACCTCATTGGTCCTATAACAGCGATAATCCCAAGAGATGTGTGCCAAGTATTGCGACACTTTTCAGCTCAAGAAAGGAAGGTCGGTTCCGTGATCTCGGCTGTCTTGCTGGAGTAGCTCATCTAAAGCAGATAGAGTTACCATCTGTGCAAAGCTGGTGCAAAAGCTGGATCAGGCCCAACAAAACTTCAATGGCTCCATTATGCCAATCATCTAAATCCCAGCCCTCTAGTAGGAAAGAGGGGAAAAAAAGCAACACACAAGGCCAAGTATGTGCTGCTACAGCCCCTCAACCTCCACCCCCTGCCCTCCAAAATAGTGCCCTTCGCCTCACCCCCATTGTTCTGCCCTGAATTCTGCCAGGGGGAGCGACATTATGGTACCTGAAAGAAATGTACGTTACTTTCACCCCGACTGCGATGTACGAGACACATGTTTAATTCCCAGCTGTGCCCAATTAGAGAAAAAGAGATGAACCTATGACTCTCTCTCTCACACACACACACCCCGCCAACCAGCTATCTAGTCTCCCTCTTCTTTTGTAATGATCTGAAACCAAACACTAATTTTTTTTCATGATAAAGAATTTGTGTTTTCCAGCCAGGCCTAGGTATAAGTCTGTTCGGAATAGATCAGCACAGGTCACCTGCTTTACAACTGTACTCCCCTCTCCCTCTGCCCTTGAAACAAACAGAGTTTAAGCCATAAAGTGTTAGGAGAGGAGGGGAAGAGAAGAAGTTAATTTACACAATGTTTGCTCTGTTTTTCTCTCCCAACAAGATTGGAAGGACCTGTCTAATTTGCTGGGGTCTGCACTGCATTTCACAAGAAAGAATTCAGTCCTGAAACTGGAAAATCTAACCTCCTATTTTAAGAAATACTTGACCTGAATTAGTACCCAGAAAATTCTTAACCTGGAGCTCCGATGTATGAACAGCTGAGAGGAAGGAAGTGATGCTTAAAGTATCCTTCTAAAGGCTTCACTCCCTCCTTGCTTTGCAAAGCTATTGTGAACAATGCATCAATCTTTAAAGCAAAACAATCAGTGTAGGTTTTGTTTCATATTGGCGTTCTAGAAGTAGCAGCGCCTCACATTTGATAATGCCCTTGTTATAAAGGATGCGAAAACATGACCTACTCCACAAAAAGTATAACGTTAACTGAAAATAGCCTAAGAAGGATATAACGTCATACCTAACACTACATTAAATGCAAACTGAGAACCTGATATATTTTAGGAAAATTCAGCACACGCTAGACTAATAAACCTTTTACAATATTATTGCACATGTTCATTTCACTTTGTACAAATAATCATTCCCTTCACATCTAATAAGTCTGCTTGACACATTTGTGGCCTTATAAAAACACCTTTGAGGTGCTTGTTTTTAGGTGTATTGATCATTTATTTATATAAACCTCAATGACAATGACTAATGATTTTGCTGGTACAAAAGTCTTCACCAGTGTTCTTTGTCTTGCTGTTTGTTGTTACAGAAATGTAAAATAACTTAATGGGAGATTTTATTTTGATGTGGGAAAAGTGGCTTTTTCACTTTCGAAGTGGCATCAAATCAACCACCATGAAAAAAATTGAGTTTTGATTTGTTTTTTCTCTCAGTACATTTTCAGTATTGGAATCAGAAAGTTTGCAAATCCAAAGGCCAGTTTGCAGTTTTGTCTGTATAATAGGCTGCATCCAAACAAGCCAGATTTTAGGAAAATCTGGATTCACATCCAGATTTTCGATCCTCTCCGTAGAAAAAACGTGGGTTTGATTCTGTCCCTTGTAGAGTTGTGGGGCCTGATTTGATCCCATTTGCCCAAGCATAAATCAGGAATAATCAAAGTCAATGAACATAGACCGGTGTCAAACTCTTGAGTAATTAGAACCATGAAGTTTGGAGCCAAATCTGGCATTTTGATTCCTGCTCATTTTTAATCTCATCTCTAATTATGCTGTGACTTTTTTTTCAGTTTTGAAAACAAATAGACTGTCTGTCACCGGCAAGCCAGAACTTTGGGTTGTATAAATCAGAGGAGCGTCACTGAATTCAGTGTTACTGAATTGACGTACCCCTCCTCGAATGCATATTTATGATGGTGACTGCGCTTCAGAATAGTACAGAAAACCAATTCCATACAGATTTAAAGGGAATAAGAACAACTCGGGGAATTACAGACCAGTCAGCTTAACTTCATTACCAGGAACAATAATGGAGCAAATAATTATGCAATCAATTTGCCAATACCAAGAAGATAATAAAGTGAAGAAAAATCATGTCAAACCAATCTAATAGCTTTATTTGACAGAGTAATAAGTTTCGTGGATGGGGGGTTGTAGTAAATGTAGTACAGGGCTGGGCAAAATATGGCCCAGGGGCTGGATCTGACCCACCAAGCCACTGGATCAGGCCCATGGACTACCCTGCCAGGACTCTGAGGAACACAGCTGCTGTGGTTTAAAGCTCAGTCTGTGCAGCTCTCTGCTCTGCAGGTAGGGGGAGACTTTGTGTGATCTCCCCAACCCCAGCCCAATCGTCAGCTCCTATTGGCTGGAAACAACCAGCCAATAGGAACTAATCCCAGCCAAGCTCTCAGCTCCTATTGGCTGAAACAACCAGCCAATAGGAGCTGAGAGATTGGCCTGGGGGATGGGGGCAACTCAAGCCTCTCCCCCCTCCCCAGAGCTGAAAGCCACATTGAGGGAACAGTCTTCAATTTAAAGTCATCTGGGGCTGCCGTAGTCAGCCTGCTTTGGGGGTGCGGCAGGGCTGCTGGCCAGGAGACACTTAGGTAAGCGTCTCCTCGCCAGAGCCTGCCTCTAGCATCCCACCCCCTCATACACAACAACTCCCTCCTCCAGGTCATCATTGAAATCCTCTGTACCGCCTTGCCCCATGTCACAACTCCCTCCCAGATCCTGTACCCCCTACTATAGCCCCTCCCGCAGGCCAGAATCCTCTCCTGCACCCATACCCCCTCCTTAACCCTACAACCAAATCCCCTGACCCAGGTCACAACCCCTTCCCTCACCCAAACTCCTTCTCAGACCTTACACCGTCTCCTGCACCCCAGTCCCTTGCCCCATATGCCCTTCTGCATCCAACCTCCATCCTAGACCCCACATCTCCTCTACAGAAAAGAGCGGCCCTTGACCACTTTTCAAAATCTTGGGGTGGCCCCCCGCTAAAAATTATTGCCCACCCTGATGTAGTATAACTTGATTTTAAGAAGGCTTGGTACTGTCTCGCGTGACCTTCTCATCAGCAAACTAAGGAAATACATTCTAAAAGGTGGGTGCATAACTGGTTGAAAAACAGTTTCCAGACAGGAGTTATCAGTAGCGTAAATTAGCGTATAAAACCCATGGGTTATACACGTTTTTACAAGCTCCTCCCTCTCGCCCCCCCCCCATGGGGTATACATGTCCACAGGGTATACACATTTATTTTTACTCACGGAGCCTGGGGGCTCTCCATTCCCTCGCCCGGAGGAGGGTGGGTTGTGCCTTGATGCGGCTGCACGGGGCCTGGAGGTGAGTGCGGTTCCCCTCCTGCTGGCTGACCAGCACGCCTGCACTGTGCTCTCTGCTCCCCTACGTGGAGGAGGGTGGGTTGTGCCTGGCTGTGGCTGCATGGGGCCTGGGCATGAGTGCAGTGAATGTGCTGAGTGGATGAATGCAGGACCTGCAGGCTATACACATCCATGGGTAATCTAAGGGTTCTTTTACACAAAAAAGAAAAAATGCGGGTTATACATGGGTGCGGGTTAAAAACGGGTGCGGGTTATATTCGCTAAACTATAGTACCGGTAGTTCACATTCACACTGGAAGGGGATATCAGGTAGGGACCAGGGATCAGTTCTGGGTCCGGTTCTGTTCAACAGCTTCATCGATGATTTAGATAATGGATAGTTTACTAATAAAATTTGAGGATGATACCAAGCTGGGAGGGGCTGCAAGTGCTCTGGAGGATAGGGTTAGCATTCACAATGATCTGGGCAAATTAAAGAAATGGTATGAAGTAAGCAGGATAAAATGTAACTGCAAAGTACTCCACTTAGGAAAGAACAATCACTTGCACGTATACAAAATTGGAAATGACTGTCTAGGGAGGAGTACTGTTGAAAGGGATCTGAAGGTACATCTAGACTACAGGCTTTTGATGACAGAAGTTTTGTCGACTGATACTGTCGACAAAACTTCTGTCGACAAAGAGCATCTAGACTACATCCAGTTCTGTCGACAAAGCAAGCCACTTTGTCGACATGAGTGTAGACGCAAAGGGCAGTGTAGATGCAATAACGCCTTCTGTCGACAGAACTCTGTTGACAGAAGGCGTTATTCCTCGTAGAATGAAGTTTACCACCGTCAACAAAACTGCTGAGTTCTGTCAATGTTATGTCAACAGGACTCGGCGGTAGTGTAGACGCAGGTATAGTTTTGTTGACAAAAGTCCACTTTTGTCAACAAAAACCTGCAGTCTAGACACACCCTGAGTGTCATAGTGGATCAAAAGCTAACTACGAGTCATCAGTGTAACACTGTTACAAAAAAGCAGACCTCATTCTGCAATGTGTTAGCAGGAGCATTGCACGCAAGACATAAGAATCAGAGGGGTGGCTGTGTGAGTCTGAATCTACATAAACAATGAGAAGTCCTGTAGCACCTTATAGGCTAATAGATTTATTGTGGCATAAGCTTTCATGGGCAAAGACCCGCTTCCTTAGATGTATGTAGTGGAAATTCCAGAAGCAGGTATAAATTCTGGAATTTCCACTACATGCATCTGATGCAGTGGGTCTTTGCCCATGACAGCTTATGCTCCAATAAATCTGTAAGACATAAGAAGTAATTCTTCCATTCTACTCTGCACTGATTAGACCTCACCCGGAGAACTGTGACTGCTTCTGGGGCCACATTAGAGAAAGTCCAGAGAAGAGCAACAAAAATTATTAAAGGTCCTATGAGGGAAGATTGAAAAAACTGGGTTTGTTTAGTCTGGAGAAGAGAAGACTAAGAGGAGAAATAACAGCTTTCAAGTACCTAAAAGGGTGTCACAAGGAAGAAGGAGAAAAAATATTCTCCTAAACCTCTAATGATTGGACAAAAAGCAATGGATTTAAATTGCAGCAAGGAAAGTTTAGGTTGGACATTAGGAAAACTGTCCTGTCAAGGTGGTTAAGCGCTGGGATAAATTGCCTAGGGAGGTTATGAAATCTCCGTTATTGGAGTTTTTAAGAGCAAGTTAGGTAAACACTGTCAGGGATGATCTAGATAATACTTAGTCCTGCCATGAGTGCAGGGGATGGACTAGATGACCTTTCAAGGTCCCTTACCATCCTATGATTCTGGCATTTCTCCTGTGCACTGTTTTAGTAAGCCACTAAAATGACAACATTTTCTTATGAAGCTTGATCTATGAGCAAGACTTAACCAAAAGCAGAACAGTCATTCCACTTATGACCTCAGATACATGTAAACTCAAATGAAGTGTCAGGGAAACGTGATATAAATAGGCAAATTATAAGCACTTACGTAACAATACAAACATTTTGAAGCTGGTTGACCATTAACATCGATATATAATTTATCATATTTTACTGAGTCTAGGTTATTTTCAAAGCAAACTGAAGTAGATTAGCGGGTTTATGGAAACACATGTTAAATGGTCAGGCAGGATTTTATTTTCAATCAAAGCCGTGTCTTTGTCATTTTTGCTGTTAATGTCAGATTGCCATATTTCAGCTCGGGAAGGAATTTCCCCGAAGGTCACATTAGCAGAGGCCCTGGTTGGATTTTTGTTTGTTTGTTTGTTTTTGCCTTCCTCTGAAGTGTGGAGCCCAGGTCACTTGCAGGTTTATAATACTGTAAATGGTGAATTTTCTGTAACTTGAACTCTTTAAACCACATCTCAAAGAAGTAGCTGTGTTAGTCTACCTGCAAAAACAATGAGTTGTGTGGCACTTTACAGACTAATAGATTTATTTGTGCATAAGCTTTTGAGGGTAAAACCCACTTCATTGGATGCACTGGAATGGAAATTACAGAGACGGGGATAGATAGATAGATAGATAGATAGATAGATAGAAAGAAAGAAAGAAAGAAAGAAAGAAAGAAAGAAAGAAAGAAAGAAAGAAAGAAAGAAAGAAAGAAAGAAAGAAAGAAAGAAAGAAAGAAAGAAAGAAAGAAAGAAAGAAAGAAAGAAAGAAAGAAGGGAGTTACTTATCAAGTGTACAACCAGTGTTAACGAGGTCAGTCAGGGGGATATGGCTTACTACCAGCAGCTGATGGGGAGGTGAGAGTAGCAAGAGAGAGAAAACTGCCTTTGTAGTGAAAGAACCATTCTAAATCCTTATTCAGTCCTAATTTGATTGTGTTAAGTTTGCATATGAATTGAAGCTCTGCTGTTTCTCTTTGTAGTCTGGTTATGAAGGGGGATTTTTGTAGAAGATTGGCTACTTTTAAATCCACTCCTGCGTGCTCAGGGAATTAGTGTTGATTGGAGGACTTCGGTGCCATGCGATGTGCAGGACCTCAGACTAGATTATCACAATGGTCCCTTCCATGGCCATGTCTACACTATGAAGAAGATCGCTGCTACTGTGGTCGATCTTCCGGGGTTCAATTTAACAGGCCTAGTAAAGACCCACTAAATCTAACTTAGAGGGCTTCTCTGTCGGTGCCAGTGTTCCTGTTCTTCACGAGGAGTAAGGGAAGCCAATGAAGCCTCCTGTTGTGTGTACGGCAATTTAAGATACATCAACTCCAGCTACACAGTTAATGTTGCTGGAGTTGCGTATCTTAAGTTGACCTTCCATTCTAATGTAGACCAGGCCTATGAGTCTATGAAGAGTAAATAATAAATAACAGGTCAGAGGCTCAGGAGAAAATGCGTGTCCACTAAATGACTTGGGCTACAAGCTCTTCGGAGCAGAGACCATCTTTTTATTATGTGTATATACAATGGGACAATGGGATTCCGATTCCTGCTTGGAGTTTTTAGGTGATACCACTATACAAAAAACAATACAATTCAGTGCTGTTGCATAGACACCCATTTATTCCTCCTAGGACCCAGAATTACCCAGCTGTGCAATTGTCATGGTTTAGGATGGCACTCAGCGCTTTAAGTTGCCAGACATGCCCACTCTCCAGACTAAACTTGCCTTTATTTCACTCTGTTCTCAAGTGTGAGAGAGCAGGTACCAAGGGGCACAGGACTAGTGAGGGGACAAAAAGGCTTTAACTATTTTCCCAGCTATTTCGCACATGATTTCCCTCTCTTCCCCATTCCCCCCTGCCTTTTCCCTCTCTCTTTTCTGGTGGCAAAAGGGGAAATGCAGAGGCAGGAAACTAAAAGGTTGGGCATGGTGGGGAGAGGAGAGAAGAAATACCCAAAAAATGTCTGTGTCCGGTGACCCCTGGATTTTCCACATGCATTTTCATGGAGGTCAAAAGGCCATTTCCTTATCAAAAATATTTGTAGGTGACAAATTTCAAGGAGTGATAGTCAGCGGTGCTAGACGAGTTTTTATAGTGGGGGTGCTAAAGTCTGAAACCATGTATTTAGGGTGTTATCAGTGTGTCTAGGCAGGGCGTGTGACAGCACCCCTAGTTCCGGCACCTATGGATGTATTGGAGACTAAATTCCTCTCTGGGCAACAGAACAAGCCTATCATGTCAGCATGTTTCTAACCAAATGAAGGGGGAAATCGCAGTCCAACTGAAGTGGATTGTGAAACTCCCAACTGATCTCAATAGGATGGAGATTGTACCTCCAGCCACATTAATACTAGTTTCACATCACCTCCTGCCATCAGGAGATATTGTTGAGGCTAAATTACATGAATAACCAGACTCTCCAGTTATGGTAGGTGGGACTGGAGAATCAAATGGGATACAAACCCTCCAACTTCAGGGCATAAGCCAACCTCTAAATTACAGGGTTAGGAAGGTATTTTCCTTATGGGCTGTTAAGTCAATAATCATCCACCAGGGAGGTTTCTTTTATCTTTTTTTGGAAGCATCTAATATTGGCCACCAGTAGACAAGATCCAGGTGTGGCAATGTCTGTGTTCCTGTCATGCACATGCAGGATTAAGGCTAAAGGGAATCAATTCAGGTTGACATTTATGTGCATCCAATGTGGCAAAACCCAAGGTCTGATCCTGCTTGATTTGTGCCCCAGAACTAGATCCTTGCTGGTGTAAACTGGAATCATTCCCCGGACTGTGCAGAAAAGCTGCTCCCCACTGACACCAGCTGGAGGTCTGACCATTTCCCCCTCCCCTAAACACAAGCTCTTGTCTCCTTGCACATTTTCGAAGATTTACAAGCACCTTCAAACAAATTACGGCAGAGGTGGTGTTTTTAAAGAGCTGCACTCCCCGTGTTTATTCAGTCCTCTTTTTTGTGCTCATACCCACTTTCATTTCTATTGGAGACTTACCAGGAATAGTACAAAACCCCTGAAATCAGACGCAAGCCCATTGAATGTGAGATTAATTTGGTCTTAAAGGTTAGCTCCATTTTCATGCCAGTTTTCCTGTCTGCAATCTGTCTTTATAACAGGCACTAATTAATAAGCAGACACAGCTTTGGAAAACTGCCTTTAATCTTAGCAAAGTGTAAATACTCAGGGTTACTAATGCAAAAATCTCACTGCGCAATTCATCCGCATATTGGAAGACGTAATTTTCTTTTATTGCTACTTACTGATTTAGGGGACTAAAAGCACAGGTGAAGCTGAAAAGAAATATTGCTTTAGATGTTCTAAGTATTTCATTTAATTTTCGGCAGGCAATGCCAAGGTATTTATATTTTCCTACGATATTTTAGTATTTTTCAGGAAACAGGCCTTAATTCTTCTATGATTTATACCAGTGTAGCTCCATTGAAATCTGGGGGGGGGAGGGGTAACTCCTGATTTGCACCAATGTAAATCAGTTGAGAATTAGGCCCGTATTGGCTCTGTTAGCAGTGCTGGGGAGGGAGAGGGGGTCTCCTACTATTAGAAAAGTAAAATATTACTTTCCAAATTCTGTTTTTAATGATCACTTCCTTTCATAATGATGCAAGATTATATATTGACTGCGAAGGGCAATGCATGTGCCACGACTAAGATAGATTTTCTTCAAACATTTATTTTTCATGTCTAGAGCTAATTTGTATTTGATTAAAGGATTTCTAAGCACTTCCAGGAAAAGACTACTCACATTGAATTGGTTTTCTCAACAAAAAAAAGTGGATGAGGACTGCCAAAAAAGTGGTTTTAAATACATCTCTTTTTATTTTGTGCAGTGGAGTGGGGACATTTCACTTCCTGAAATCGTAATCCATACCACATTGGTAACGAAACAGTCATACTACTGATTTTGGACTAGCTTGTCACTAGTGTACTGCAAAGTAGTAAGGGGTGGTTATATGTTAACCTCCTGGTGGTCCCATGTGACCCACCTACACTATAGGTCATAGTACTGGAAGGGAAGCAAGTTCCATAGAGACACGACAATTTCTTCTCCTGTGTACAACAAGGTGGGATGAAACAGGAAGTAGGTGAAGCATCGGTCCCACCCCCTTGATGCATTCTCCACCATAGTCAGAGCAGTATCCCGAGTAATGGAAGCTGCTGCAACTCATGGGCTAGTATAGCTCACTTCTTCCTCAGGGGAAAGATCCTAAGACAGACTATAACTTTTGAGTATTGGCTTTCTTGGCCTGTCTGAGTGACTGTGCAACACTATGATGAGAGAAGAGAATAAGGAGACAATTTTAGTCTTCTGAGAGTCAAATTCTGAGCTCAGGGACATCAGTATCAATCAAGAATCATCACCAATGACTTCAGCAGCACACTGACCAGTCTAGAGGAAGGATGGCCCAGAAGTTAGGGTGCTAATCTAGGATTTGGGAACATAGGTTTAATTCCCTGCTCTGACACGAACTTTTTCACATTTAGCCTCTGAGCTCCTCATCTCTTAAAATAGGCATAAATAGCAGTTTCCTACCTCCCAAGGGTTTGATAGTTTGTACAAACTGAATCTGTGGTTATAAAATGTATAGCAGCAGATTTGCAAGGCTCTAGACAAGTCTTCCCTGTAAGCTGTACTTTTGGTCCCACTGTTCGGGAGACATTCAAATGCCATCCAGCTGATTAGCAGAGCACGTTTTTGTTTTTACCGGTGGTGCACATTCGCACATGCCTCGGTGTGCATAAAAATTATTCTGCACATGGATGGCAAAGATTCGCGGGAACATTCCTCCAGACACAACATCTGTATCTGCATCCATTTGGGATCCATACACATGGTCCATGGAGACTTGCAGGTTTGCAGGTCTCTAGTGGCATTGTGAAGGGAAATACACTAAAGCTATGAAGTGCTCAAAAACTACAGTAACAGGGTCCATATAAGCAGGACAGATAGAATCAGACTTGGCATTTCCCTGCTTCCTAGGTTTCAGATTTATCTTCCTTAGCCGTCGCTGCTCTGTGCCAAAGGGAAGCTGCAATGCATCCAGCACACAGGGAGGAATTTCCCGCAACCAGAAACGCTTTAGCTATTAGGATGCTCGGCTTTTCAGTATAAATAAATGTATTCATGAGAGCACTTAAGACAAGTCCTAAGGTTAACAAACAATGTGCTGTGCAACTACACAGCTGTGACAAATATTTAAGAAATCCGATACGGCGTGCCTAAAAATTATTCATTTGCAGGCCTCGTTGCCTTTGAGGATCAACTGTTTTATTTGCAATTTTTGACATTTTCCTTCTTTTCCTGTTTGGCCTGTGAATTTGAAAGGGTTGTAAACACGTATTCCAGCTCCCTGCTCCAGGCACTGACCGGCTGTCACTGTGCCAAGAGAAAAGGAGGCTGATAGGTTCTTTGGTTCATACCAATCTGACGGGCTTGTAAAGATAGCATTTGTTTGTTTTTTTTTATCTGACTTTGACTCTGGCTGTAGCACTATCCTTCGGGGAAAAGCAACTTTTTAAATAAATGCTTCAAGATTGTGCAAACACTTCAGTAGTCTTGAGTCCTGGTGTTCTGGGTCAGAGAAGGAAGAAAATACATGTCACTCAACAAAGAGATGAAACTGATAAAAGATGGTGAGGGCAGTAGTAATAATTTTTCCTGGGTTGGGAGAGGGGTTCTCTGTGCTGCTGAATCACTTTGGAAAATTCATTAATGTGCATTTTAATCTGCATATTAAACATGCATGTTTCATAGACTTACAGACCCACACATATATTGCATATGGACTAACAGAAACACAATTCTTCCAGGGTCAACAAAACAGCGGTTGGTGTGGATTTTGTTTTTAATTTTGTTTTGGCTTCCCTCCAGTTCTCTGCTCTTTTAGATCTTGAAATGATCGTGCATGTCCTAATTATGAAATAAAAAAAATTGTCAAGCTTTCTGTTTGATTGTTTGCAAGTTGTGACTTTGCCTTACTTGTCATTATTTATTATTTGTAGTAAGGACGTGTTTAGAGGCCCCCATGCAGTTCAGAGCCCCAGTGGGCCAAGAACTAGTCAGACAACTAGCAGGGGAATTTTTTTAAGGCCCCCACAGAGCATTCAAATGAAATAAACAAGACTGACAAAGGTCAAGAGAGGGAACAAAGACATGCTAAGTGACTTACCCATGGTCACATAGTAAATCAGTGGTAGAGTTGGGAACAGAGCCTGTGACTGAGCACAGTAATCTACCTACTCAGCCAAACTGCCATCACAGAGCCTGAAAGATTATTTACACACACACACACACACACAATGGGGTAAAACCCCCTAACTTCTTTCAAAACTGGGCTTGATAAATTTATGGAGGGGATGATATGATGAGATTGCCTACAATGGCATATGGCCTAGGCATGACTTTCCTTATCCTGTTTGCCAGAGTTGGGAATGGGTCACAGGGGTGGAATTGCTTGATGATTCCCTGTTCTGTTCATTCCTACTGGGGTACCTGGCATAGGCCACTGTGGGCAGACAGGACACAGGGCTAGATGGACCTTTGGTCTGACCCAGTCTGGCCGTTCTTATGTTCTTGGTATCATTAGCAGCTGTCTCCAGTAATTGGTGTTGGAACACTCGATGTCATGGGCTCTGAAGTACTCCAGATGATTCTTTCCTAGAGAAATGCACCCACATGCTCGGGATCTAACCAATCATATTTGGGGTAAGGAAGGAATTTTCCCACAGGTCAAATGGGTAGAAACTCTGGCAGGATTTTGCCTTTCTCTGCAGCATGGGGACTGGGTCACTTGCTGGTTCAAACTAAAGTAAACAGTGGACTCTCTGTAACTTCAAGTCTTTAAATCAAACTCTGAGGGTTCAGTAACTCAGCCACTGGTGCTGCGACTATTGAAGCAATGGGTGGGTGAGGTTCTGTGGCCTGCAATGTGCAGGAGATCAGACGAAAAGATTGTGATGGCCTTAATGTCTGTACACTTTTACTAGGGAGAAAAGTGTATTCTTAACATCCATTAAGGAGTGAAATCCTAGTGAAGGAAAGGTGGGAGTCGCCAGAATGAATCCATGACTTGCTAACAAATGGCTTTGGTTTCACTAAACCCGTGAAGATGTCGCTTTGGGTTAGTAAACTGGAATGAAGAGCACGCTTTATTTTCTCTTGGCAAAGACAAGCCATGCTGTGAGATCTCCTTGGGGCTCTTTAACAAAGACACCATGAATTCAAACTTGGAAGTTAAACAACAAAAAAAGAGCAACAAAAACCCAAATCATTTAAAGAAGTTTCTGTGAGGTAATGACAGGGGTGATAATTGGCGAAGCTATCTTACAAAGATCCCATCTTATCACCCCTAATGTCATTACCTCACAGACACTTCCCCTATTATCACCCCTATGGGTGTGTCTAGACTACCTAGTTTTGTCGACAAAAGTGGACTTTTGTCGACAAAACTATACCAGCGTCTACACTACCGCTGAGTTCTGTCGACATAACGTCGACAGAACTCAGCAGTTTCGTCGACGCTGGTAAACCTCATTTTACGAGGCATAACACCTTCTGTCGACAGAGTTCTGTCGACAGAAGGTGTTATTGCCTGTAACGTTGCGTCCAGACTACGGAGTTCTGTCGACAAAGCAGTTTGCTTTGTCGACAGAACTCAATGTGTCTGGACGCTCTTTGTCGACGGAAGTTTTGTCGACAGTATCTGTCGACAAAACTTCCGTCGACAAAACGCGGTAGTCTAGACGTACCCTATGTCATTACCTCACAGACACTAACCTTCTCCCCTCACCCCCACTCTGTTCTAAAATTTGATTTGTCAATTTCACATGCGTGAATTTTCACATTTTTTTGATTGTATCACTTTGGTATATATGGTTGTGCCAGTTTTCTTCCACATATTGATCTGAGGAAGTGGGTCTGGCTCATGAAAGCTCATCACCTAATAAACCATCTTGTTAGTCTTTAAAGTGCTACATAGTTCTGTCTTTTGTTTTGGGTAATAATTAGTTTGAATGACACTGGGGAGTTATTTCGAAATAGCAGCAGAACATCCACATGACCGCTATTTCGAAAGAAGTGTTATTCCCCAAGGAAAGCAGCAGTACAGATTTTGAAATAAGCAGCCCGGTATTTCAAAATAACGGGCATGGCAGTATGGACGTGCCGCTTATTAATTCGACCTAAGAGGGGTTATTTCAAAATAAAGCCCTAGTGTAGACCAGGGCTAATTGTTCAACTTTCACTCTTTTATGCCTGTCTATACACAAATATTGTGTATGTTCTACTATACCGGTATCAGCACAATGGTGCCACCCATTTAGTGTGAATGCAGGTAAACTGGTGCAAAGTGCTAATACCATGATAGCTTATTTCTGCAGTAGGATAACTTTGTGCGGATAACACCGCACAGAGGCTAGGTGTGGTACCAATCTTCCTATGTATGGGGAAATCACACTCCTAACCCAAATAGTGAAATCTATGCGTAACTCCGACAGGCAGAATTGAACCTAGGATCTCTGGAGCTTAGCACATAAGCCTCTAGCATGAGCTAAAAGCCTGGTGGGTCTCAGCTAAGGCTGTAGAGCAGACTTATTCTCTCTCTTTGTGTGTCCAGACTCAGGGGCTTTTTCGAAAAAAGTAGCCTTTTTTCGAAAAAACATCACCTGCGTCTGGACTGCAGCTGCGTTCTTTCGAAATTAAATCGAAAGAACGCGGCTTTTCTTTCGACGGCGGTAAACCTCATTTCACGAGGAAGAACGCCTTTTTTCGAAAGTGCTCTTTCGAAAAAAGGCGTTCTTGAATGCCAACAGGGCTTTTTAGAAAGAGAGCATCCAGACTCACTCGCTACTTTCTTTCGAAAAAGCGGATTGCTTTTTTGAAAGTACTGCTTGCAGTCTAGATGCTCTTTTTTGAAAGAGGCTTGCAGTCTAGACATAGCCTGTAAGAGGTCTCAGTGCCACTCCATGGGACAGTGCCCCACACCCAGCAGGTATCTGAGTTACATATTTCTCCTTAGGGTTGCCAGGTGCCTGGTATTGACCTGGACAATCCAGTATTTTCACCTCCTGTCTGGTAAAAAAAATTCAGAAAATACCGGACACCTAAAATGTCCGGTATTTTCTGATTTTTTTCCCAGCTAGGAGGTGAAAATACCAGACACCTGGCAACCCTATACACTCGGCAACTGGGCCCAGCCCCTGGTGCCGCCACTCCCCCGACCGGGTTCTACAGGGAAGCTGTATTCTGGTTCCATGAAGAAAACAAAATGGCCACCAGCAAAAAGCCTAAAGAACTGAAGCCTTCCCTGGGTCATAGTGCTCCATATCTCCCGTCTTGCTATCCCTATTCTGACTCTGCAGGCACTTAAAACTGTTTTAATGGTTCTGTTGTTGTTTTTTTGCTTACACATTTTTTTTTTTGCTCAACAACTTTGGTCTCCCCCCTTTTTTTCCCTCCACAGAATTCCCCCCCGTGGGTTTTTTTTTGGGGGGGAGGGGTGTTCGGTATTTTTTGAAGAACCATCTGGCAACCTTATTTCCCCAAGTTGGGGAAGTGCATCCCAAGCTTCAGAGACCCAGCTGAAAGCCGAGACAAGCCCCCACTTGTACCGCTAGAGTTTAGTGCATGAGCCTCTACCACAGGGGTGGGGAACCTAACTCCCAGGGACCAGATGCAGCCCCCAGCATGCCTGGAACTGGCCCCTGAGGTGGGACTCACCTCTAGCTTTGGAGAGCCTGTGCTGGCATTCCAGCCTCAGCCTCCTGCTTCCTTCCTCCCCACCAATAGTCCCCCCCACAGGACTGGAGCACACAAAATCTACAGCCGGAGCCCCCGAGGCTCTGGTGTGCGAGGGGAACGTGGAGAGTTTCTTTCTCCTTCTTGGTCAGGGGCCACTTATGTGCGACACCCGACTGATTTTTCTGTGGGTCAGAAGCCCACAACCCAAAAAAGATTCCCCACCCCTGTTCTACCGCTTGAGCTAAAAGCCAGCTGGCTCTCAGCGAAGGCTGTAGAGCAAACTCCTTTCTCTCTGTCTCTCTGTGAGTGCCACACCCTGGGACAGCGACCACGCCCAGATGATGTGTGGGTTACACATGCCAAAGCCATATGCAGGTAGTGTTAGCAAATGGGATGTTGCCACTGCATTGGCTCTTCTGTGACCATAGAGTCTGCAGTCTAGACAGACCCTGCCATTACTGCAGTAGACCAAGCAGAACTGATTTTTATTTTTTTGCAGGGGAGGGGCAGGGGGTTAAAACCCTTTCAAGTTGCGTTTATCCATCATAGAGAAGACAAACCAGGAAGACTCCTGATGCCCTTTGCAGGTTAGGGGATGGCCCTTTAAATACTAAAACAAACAAGAGCCCAGGTTGAGCCAGGTCCTTCTCTGTAGGCATTATTTCGGGGAAGTTTTGAGGCCAGACAAGATGGTCACCATGGTCCCTTCTGGCCCATAGGAATCTGTGTCTTGAACGGGAGTTTTGCCAGGAGCAGGCATGTTATAAAAGAAAGGACACAAGAACGTAGTATTGTGCTCTAGCAATAGAATGAAAAGTCTTTGATCGCTTAAGAGCTGCATCTGGTATAAATTGCCCTAGTTCCACTGACTTCAGCTGAGGTATGACAATCAGGTCTTGCCTATTTATTTTTTAAGCCAGCTCTTCCTTTTGGCGGGTGGGGTAGAGTGCGGCAGGGTAGAGGCAACAGACTTGTGGGGCTCCTGGGGAAGGGAGGGGGAGGGCCAGCTCCGCACTTCCAGAAGAGGCATTGCCTTGTGTGGAAGGGGTATAACCCCTCAGGGCCGCCCAGAGTGTCCCCTTCCCCCTCCAGCCCTCAGAGCTGCCTGGAACTCACTGCCCAGCACGCTGGCGGCGATTTAAAGGGCCCAGCGCTCCAACCGCGGCTGCTGCCACGGTAGTACCGGCAGGGAGCCCTGGCTCCCTTCGAATCGCCAGGGCCTAGAGCAACTGCCCTTTCCCCCTCTCCCTAGTTGGCAGGTCTGCCTTTTAGACAGAATGGTAGGAGTCGTCGTTCTTCATGAACACTGTCTGTAAAGGTTAAAGGCATTGCTTGAATGACTGACATACAGGTTAAACCGCTCTAACTGGGACTTCCTGCTTCGGCAGCATCCGTGCTCCGGCAGAGAGGCCCAGTGCAGGGCTGGTGGCTGGGTGCTCTATGGGCCAACAGGGAAGACGGCTGGCAGCAGCTGGCAGTCCGGCTCCATGCAGCTGGGATGCCCAGTGGGATCAGGAGCCTAGTGCATGGAAGTTGTGCTGGGCTGCCCAGTGCAGCAAGGAAGTTAGGGTGGAGAAGGACCAACATAGCAGGGCTGGTGGCCAGGACAGTACTGGGAGACTGGTAGCAGAAGAACCAGATATGATCTCCCCAACTCCAGTAAAATCCTTAATTTGGTCAGATCCTCAGGTTGCTGGCCCTGGGAGGTCCAACCTGTATTTCATTACCTCGTGCTATCAGGTGTCAAGAATACAAGATGACAGCAGAGTGCTATCTCTAATGGAGCTTGTATTAACACTATTGATTCATCATTACCATCCTCATGGTCCCCTTTTAATAAGGAAAACATGGCCCAGAGTAATGGGAAGGGACAGACAGGAAGTCTTCCAGGATTTAGAACAATAATTTTTGGTACTTAGTTCTTTTTACATTCAAAAGACTGAATATTAGCTATTGAATTCATAGGTCTCCCCTGTAAGGTAGGTAAGAGATGTTATCCCAAGTGCTGTTCTGAGCTACACTGGGAGAGATGATGGTAACGTCATGAGAAAAGTCGTCCAGCCAGGGCACATGGACTATAGATGACAATGAAACAGATGGGCCATGAGTTAGAAGGGCCTAGAACTACAACTCCCATGAGGCTCTGCTGCATCTTAGATGGCCACGGATGAATTGCAACCAAAATAACAAATTCTGCCAAAATCAATGTTTTCCCTTAGAAAATTTCGTAAGAACATAAGGGCCATATTGTGACAGACCAAAGGTCCATCAAGCCAATGCTAGATGCTCTAGAAGGAATAAACAGAACAGGGAATCAAGTGATCCATCCTCTGTCACCCATTCCCAGCTTCTGACAAATTGAGGCTGGAGACACCATTCTTGCCCATCCTGGCTAATAGCCATTGATGGATCTAACCTCCATGAATTTTATCTAGTTCTTTTTTTTTTTTTTTGAACCCTGTTAAAGTCCTGGTCTTCACAACATCCTCTGGCAAGGAGTTCCACAGGTTGACTGTGTGTTGTGTGAAGAAATATTTCAAATTTGACAGAACCCTTTTTTCTAATGGGGAAATGTTTCCTTGGAACATCTCTTTTTAATACAGTCAGAAGGAAAATTTGCACACCAACCTGCCCCTGAAATTTAAGTTGGTGAAAATCTGTGTCGCTTCTTCCTCTTCCCGCCCCAACCAGCTCGGCTGTCTTACAGCCTGTAGCATATGGTAACAGGGTAGAATCCCTTTAAACCATGAGTGGGCCCTTTAATGGACTCCCTGTGTTCTAGAAGTCTCCAGATATCAGTAGGAGACACAGTGCTGACCTAGCTAGGTCTGCCATGTTTCTGCTTGTGTGGCTGCTTCCTACTGTTTTGAGGGGAAATGAACGAAAGGCTGGTTGCACTGGAATTCTTTTTACAGGGAGGGTGTCAAAAGCCAGTGGTGCTCAAACATTTTACCTCACGCTCTCCCTCTTCCCAGAGCTGGGGCCAGGCCCAGGTCCTAGCATGGGGGTGGGCAGATATGGACAAAGATAAGGGGAGGCCAGGACCCCACATGTGGGGCCAGAGCTCAGGAGAGTACCTGTGACCATGACCTAGGTGCAGAAGCAGCAGCTGGGACCCTATGCAGAATCTGGGGGGGGGGGATGCTGTAACATCCCCCCTTGCTTGTAGTCTCAGCAAAGCCTTCATTCAGTTTGCAGTCTGAGCAGTGTTAAGAGGCAAAGCTTCTTGAGTTTCAACTGCAGACCACAAATCTAACCGGGGAGGAAAGCGCACAAGAGGTACTTCCCATAATATGGCCTAGGAAGGGGGCAGGCAGACTCACAATGCCTCTGTGAGGGGACAGATTTGTTCCCAAGACACCCCTGCACAAGCCACCTAAGAGAGGGTCGTGGGGAGGCACGCACACACACACTTCTTATGTGCTAGCCAGGGAAGGAGGATTATAAACTGCCCACCCCCAGTTGTCAGGTAGGTGGGGTAGTGGGGGATAACAAGCATATTTCTACCCCTGGGTACCCACAGTCTGGAGAGACCAGGCCTGTGAGGTGGCCAGTTTACTTCCTGTAGTGACCTGGCTGTGGCTGGCCCATCATTTGGGACACAAACGCTGCAGCTCAGCCTTTGAATGCTTGGGAACGGAAGGGGCGGGGACTTTTTTTGCAGTGGTTTGCAGTGTTTTGCAGTGTTTTGCAGTGGTTGAATGTGCATCTGATTCCTAGCTAGAGACAACACTGTAAATCAATGGCCTTGCCCTTTTTACTGCTTTTAGGGCTCGTAGCAGGGTTATAAGCGGCTAGGAAAATCACACCCAGTTTTCCTCCTGCTTCTCCCATGAATCACTCTCTGCTGCCCCATCCCCAGCCTAGACCTCACGCTTGAAATTCCAGAAGCCGTGCTAACAGACTTGTCAATCGCCTTAGAGAGCCACCTGTGGTTACCCAAGTCATTGGCGTAGATCAAAGACTGTTACCTAAGCATCAATTGGAAAGATTCCCATGCTAACCACAGCAGCAGCCACATGGCATCTCTATGAAATAAAAGAACCAACGTAAAACAAGGACCAGAGAGAGCTGCATTATTCACTGCTAAAGAATTATCCAGCAAATTGTCGCCCGAGTCCTGGGCAGGGACCCGACTGCACTTGCCTAATGCTCACACACCCCGGTTGTCTGGGGGCACAATCGAACTTAGGAGTGCTTGAGCTTAGTTCATCAGCCTATAGCACATGAGCTAAAAGCCAGCTGGCTAGTTACAAAGACTGCAAAGCAGACTCCTTAGTCTCTCTCTGAGTGGTCTTGGTGTCACTAGGGGTGTGTCTAGACTACATGCCTCCTTCGACGGAGGCATGTAGATTAGCCAGATCGGAAGAGGGAAATGAAGCCGCGATTAAAATAATCGCGGCTTCATTTAAATTTAAATGGCTGCCCCGATCTGCCGATCAGCTGTTTGTCGGCAGATCGGGGCAGTCTGGACGCGCCGCGCCGACAAAGAAGCCTTTCTTCATCGGCACAGGTAAGCCAAACGAGGCTTACCTGTGCCGATGAAGAAAGGCTTCTTTGTCGGCGCGTCGCGTCCAGACTGCCCCGATCTGCCAACAAACAGCTGATCGGCAGATCGGGGCAGCCATTTAAATTTAAATGAAGCCGCGATTATTTTAATCGCGGCTTCATTTCCCTCTTCCGATCTCGCTAATCTACATGCCTCCGTCGAAGGAGGCATGTAGTCTAGACACACCCTAGATGGGAGAATACACCACACCCAGGCAGTGTGTGAGTTACACTTGGCGCTGTACAAACAGAACTAAGAAATGGTCCCCACCTCAAAGATTTTGTAATCCAAGTAACCTTTTATCTATGTGCAAGAAACTGCCCTGTGCAGAGAGTCAGACTAAAGCCTTTACACAACTCCATTTCATCCTCACACTCTACATAAGAACAGCCACACTGGGTCAGACCAAATGTCCATCAAACCCAGTATCCTGTCTTCCACCAGTAGCCAATGCTAGGTGCCCCTAAGGGAGTGAACATAACAAGTAATCATCACATGATTCCTCTCCTGTCATCCATTTCCAGACAGACAGAGGCTAGGGACACCATTCCTACCCATCCTGGCTAATAGCCATTGATGGATCTAACCTCCATGCATGTATCTAGCTCTTTTTTGAACCCTGTTAAAGTCTTAGTCTTCACAACATCCTCTGGCAAGGAGTTCCACAGGTTGACTCTTCTCAAAGGGCACCTGATGTTTCCAAATATATTTATTATTTGTAACTATTTTCCAGATACTTTGATCGATCCAATAAATAGATCTACTCCAGGAATGATTTGGGGGGATTTCTCTGACCTGTTTGAGCCACACTAGATGATCACAATGGTCCCTTCTGACCTTGGAATCCATGAGTCTATGAAATTTCAGACAATGGACTGTTCATGAACTGTTCCCTTTGTATACACAAGTATTCATTGTCTGTAGTATGAGATTAGTCACCTACTGGAGTAAGTCACATGGTATCATTTCTGTTCCCTGATTGGACAGCTGACACTTTTAAAAATAAAATAGGAGATTTGGCTAATAATGATTGATGAAGACATAGATGAAGACTTGTGAGTATTCATCATTCATTTTTGTAATATTAATAATGGTTTGTATTTCAGCAGCCCTTTCGACATGCTGTATAAAGAGAGCAAAGAAAGAGCCGCTAATGGATTTTGAAAATATGGCTGTTACTCTGGGCCCGTCCAGACTACGTTTTTTTTTTCAAAAGGAGATCTGAAAATTCGGCACTAATTTGCATATCTTCTTCTGATTGCTTTTTCAAAAGTGAAAGTAGGCTGGACACTTTTTTTTTGAAAAATACCCTTTTTCGAAAAAAAACGTTCTGCCTAGAAAAAGGAGATTTACAGTTTTTCGAAAAAAGTTTTTTCCCCAAAAAAACCCCACATCCAGACTACTTTCACTTTCGAAAACCCGCTTTCGAAAAAGCGATTGGAAGAAGAGATGCAAATTAGTGCCAAATTTGCATATCTCCTTCTGAAAAAAACCTTAATCCAGACATACCCTCAAAGAGCAGCTATTCCGTGGACATTAGCGTGAGCTAGAACCCACAAGCCATAGAAAAAAAGAAGAAGAAAAAGAAGCTTCAATTACGTATCAGAGAAAGTCTTCCAACTGAGAAATGTTGGATGGATTCTACTTCCTCTGGAATCAATCATAGCCAAGATGGCCAGATCGACTGTTCGCGAGTCACCAATTCGCCAACCCCATGGCAAACCACACTCCTGCGTCACTGTTGCTGCTCAAGCTGGCTCTGAAGCATGAAGAAACCCAGGTGATTTCACCCCTACCAGAACCCCCAGGCAGCTCGGGATTGTGTTTGTCACAGTGTCGCACCAGCAGGAAAACTCAGGAGCCATATCCTTTGGCTGCCTGAAGCATTTCCATAGCCCCGTTCTCATGGCAGTAGCAATTTGTGGGAGGTGGGATCTCAAATGGCAAATGCTATGCATCTGTGGAGTGGGTGGGCTACATGTCTTTCATCATGACCCTCGTTGTGGTCGAGGCTGCCAGGCCCAGATGTCACAGCAGCGTCCCTGTGGCGGGAAAACGGTTGATTACCATCAACCACCAGTCAGTTCCTTGTCACAGAGCCTTAGCTTCCTACCTGCCAGGCCGGCAGCGGGCCCCTCTTAACCGATTCCAGACTGGGCAAGGCCTCTGTGCAGCCAACCAACACTGTGGCGGGCTCTGAGACAATCCAAGCGGCAGCTGCAGCACAGACCAAACAATGGTACGCATTGTCGAGGAGTCAAATTCGGTGGTAGGCTCCGAGTGCTCCTCTTGGCCACTAAGAACGCTATCGCTTGGCTTGGCGAAGATGCAGAGGCTAAGTAAATAACTGGGAAGTAAGACGGGGCTGGATACCTCACTCGGCATGAGTCACAGGCCAGGCGTCAGACAGGGTCTACATTTTCCAACGTGGCCACAGAAATTGCCCATGACTGTGCCGCTCACCCCCGCAGGGCACATGTATATTTTGTGGGCTCTAGTTAGGTGGCCAGGATTTGAGAATTTGTCTCCTAATGGGAAACAGATTGGAAAATGGATTAGCAGGAATAAGATAAAGGATTAAATACAATCAGCAGGCAGCCACATTTGAAAAGGCACAGATGCACCCGATTAGCTTGTAGCATATGTTAGAGCCTGCATGTTAACCTCAGAGATGGGCCCGGCGCAAATCCCGAATTTCCAAGGGCCAGTCTTAGTGCATAAGAGGTACCTCCCAAGAGTAGCTATGAAGCAAGACACACTCCTGTGAATCACAATCCTATCGGTCTGTTATTCTTGTTCCCAGGACAGAAGGAAGAGATTTATTGCTTTCCTATACCAGAAGCAAATGGCTACAAGCCACCAATGGCTACATTAGCCAGAGAATAAGAGTGGAGCCCGTTAGCTCAGGTGAAGGAATAAGCAAGCTCCTTTTATTCCTCTGCAAATGTTGTGCCTCACCAAGATAACACAGAGGCTGTGTCTACACTGGCCACTTATTCTGGAAAATCAGCCGCTTTTCTGGAATAACTTGTCAGCTGTCTACACTGGCCCCTTGAATTTCCGGAAAAGCACTGATGATCTAATGTAAAATCGTCAGTGTTTTTCCGGAAAAGCTATGCTGCTCCTGTTTGGGCAAAAGTCCTTTTCTGGAAAACTGTTCCGGAAAAGGGCCAGTGTAGACAGCCCAGATATCTTTTCTGCAAAAAAGCCCCTATCGCGAAAATGGCGATTGGGGCTTTTTTGCAGAAAAGCGCGTCTACATTGGCATGGACGCTTTTCCGCAAAAAGTGCTTTTCTGGAAAAGCATCCTGCCAATGTAGACGCGCTTTTTCCGAAAATGCTTATAACGGAAAAGTTTTCCATTTTAAGCATTTCCGGAAAAGGGTGCCAGTGTAGACATAGCCAGAGAGAACTAATCACCACAGACCATAAGGCTAGGTCTACACTGTGGGTTTCTTGCGCAAGAACTGTTTTTCGTAAGCGTTTCTGCACACAAATTCTTGCGCAAGAGCGCGCCCACACGGCCATGTGCTTTTGTGCAAGAGATGTGCTTTTGCACAAGCGCATCCATGGCAGTGTGGACGCTCTCTAGCGCAAGATAGCTCTGATGGCCATTTACCCGTCCACACTGCCTTCTTGTGTAAGAGCTTTTGCACAACAGGGCTTATTCCTCGTGGGGAGAGGAATAACTCTTGCACAAGAAGCCCTCGGTTCTGACGCTTTACTGTAAATTTACTTGCGCAAGAATGTAAACAGCTGTTCTTGCACAAAAAGCCTGCAGTGTACACATAGCCTAAGTGTTCTGCCTCCCTGCCTCCAGCTCTTCCTAAAGGCCAGGTGTCTCAAGAAAGGTATTCTTAGTCATTTGTGTGGGTGCATGGTCCAAGCTCAAAGTTGAGGAAAGTTACTTTGAATTTGAATCTAAACGATGTGTCTCAGCCCCATCTTGAACTAAAATAGGCTTATATTTTTACATGGGTTTTAGAAATGTTCTCACATCTCCCTTCTTCACACTCATGTAAGACCCGTAAGAACAGTAAATATTGCTGAGAGACAGCGCAGCATCTGTATGCTATCAAGTTTTCCTGGATCTCAAACAGCACTTTGGCAATTTCTCTCCTAGGTTTACCGGCTGGGGATTTTTTCCCCCTCTTTTAGGGAGGGGAAGGGAACCAACTAGAAAGACAGCTCTTCTTTGTTGGGAAGCACTTTCTCACTGGCAGACCTTAATTGTCAGGTTCTCGTTGTCTTGACATTTGATCCAAGTTCATTAGTTCAGTATGAAACCATAAAACAGAGATGGCTGAATTCTGATCTTGACTGCGCATGAGTGGTGCTGGAGGAGAGCAAGATTTTCTGTGTTGAACAAGAAGTCCTGCAAATCAGCTGAGACACAACACAATACTGCTTCCTAAAGTAAGGCTACAACTAGGGCACCAAATATGCATTCCCACAGGGCAAACTCCCATGGCAGTAATGGAATCAAGAAGTGACCAGGTCTACACTAAGGAAGAAAGTCAGCCTAAAATACACAACTCCAGCTAAGCTATTCTCATAGCTGGAGTTGACGCACCTTAGGTCAAATTTCTGCGGTGTCCCTACTGTGGGAGGTCAACAGGAGAAACTCTTCCATTAACTTCCCTTACAGCTCGCAACCCAGTAGAATACCGGGATGAATGGGGTGCCAGCAGCAATCAATTTAGCAGGTCCCTACTAGACCCACTAAATCAAACCCAGGGACGTCGCTCTCCAAGTAAGTGGAGACGAGCCCTTAGTATCATTCACTGGGGAGCTTGACATGCTTAGTAAACATTAAAGCTCAGAAGTTACAGGGGAGAGAGGTGAACTTACATGTCACTGTTATACATAGGTAAACTGACGCAAAGAGCATATGGGTCTGGTTTTCAAAAATGCTGCTGTAAGTAGATATAGCATGATAGATGCCAAAGGATCATTGTGATCATCTAGTCTGGCTTCCTGTATAATACAGACCACAGAACTCTCTGCAAATAGTAGGGCAGATCTTTTAGGAAAACATCCAATCTTGATTTGAAAACTGTCAGCGATGGAGACCCTTGGTGAATTGTTCCAATGGTAATTCTATTTTAAAAGCATGATTATTTCCAGCCTGACATTATCTAGCTTCAACTTTCCAACCCTGGACCATGTTACACCTCCCTCTGTTCGACTGAAGACCCCCTTTGCCAAATACTTGTTCTCCATGTAGGTACTTTTACAAACTGTAATCCCGTCACCCCTCAACCTTCTCCTTGTTAAGCTAAATAGCTCCCTGAGTCTTTATCACTGTAAGGCCAGTTTTCTAGGCCTCTAATCATTCTCATGGTCCTCCTCTGAACCCTCTCCAATTTATCAACATCCTTTCTGAAATGTGGACACCAGAAATGGACAGTCTTCTTGCAGCGGTCACAACAGTTCCAAATAAAGAGGTAAAATAACCTCTCCACTTCTACTCAAATTTCCCCTGCTTATACATCCAGGGATCCCATTAGCCCTGTTGGCCGTAACATCACAATAGGAACTCACGTTCAACGGATTATCCATCATCACCTCCCAATCTTTTTTAGATTCACTGTTCCCCAGAATAGAGTCCCCCTCCTGTAAGTAAGGACAGCATTCTGTATACATTTACATTTAACCATAGTCATATGCATATCGTTGGCTTGTGCCTGCTAAATAATCTAGATTGCTGTGCATCAGTGACCTGTCCTCTTCGCTATTGATCAGTCTCTCAATTTTTGTGTCCTCTGCAAATTTTAAGCAGAAATGCTTGTATGCTGCGTCATTGACAAAAACTTTAAGGCTGTGTCTACACTGGCAAATTATTCCAGAAAATCAGCTGCTTTTCCAGAAAAACTTGCCAGCTGTCTACACTGGCCACTTGAATTTCCGGAAAAGCACTGACGATCTCATGTAAAATCATCAGTGCTTTTCTGGAAAAACTATGCTGCTCCCGTTCGGGCAAAAGTCTTTTTCCGGAAAACTGTTCCGGAAAAGGGCCAGTGTAGACAGCACAGTAGTTTTTTCCGCAAAAAAGCCCCGATCGTGAAAATGACGATCGGGGCTTTTTTGCAGAAAAGCGCATCTAGATTGGCCACGGACGCTTTTCTGCAAAAAGTGCTTTTCTGGAAAAGTGTCCTGCCAATCTAGATGCGCTTTTCCAAAAATGCTTTTAACGGAAAACTTTTCCGTTAAAAGCATTTCCGGAAAATCATGCCAGTGTAGACGTAGCCTAATAGTGTAGGGTCAAGAACTGATCCCGCTGGAAACAAACCCTCACAATGAAGATTCCGTTTCCAATTGCACTTTAAGGACTATCAGTTAGCCAGTTTTTAATCCATTTAAGGTTTGCCAGTTTAGCTGATTCTTGTTATTTTTTTAAATCAAAATGTCATGGGTTATCAAGTCAGTTGCCACAGAGAAGTCTAAGTATAGGAAAGGGAAACATTTTTCGGGTTGGGGGCCACTAACCCACAGAAAAATCAGTCGGGGCCACATAAAAGTGAGAAGCAAAAATAAAACCCCTCACTGACATGGCCCCCAACTGAGAAAGCGAAAGACACTCCACGCATTCCTTTCACATAGCAGAGCCTGGGGGGCCCAGGCTAGCAGATTCGTAGGGCCAAAAATGAGGGTTTCAGTGTGGGGGTGGGGGCTGCTGGGAAGCAGGCTTTGGGGGTGGGGTCTGAGCAGGAGGGTGAACACAGGAGGGGGCTGGGAGAGGAGCTACAAGCCTCAGGGTCCGGATTCGGGCAAGCTTTAGGTTCCCCGCTTCTCGTCTAAGTATATTAAATCAGCTCTATTGTCCATATCAACCAAATCTGTAATCTCATCACATCAAGTTACTGTGACAGAAAGATATCAAGTTACTTTGACAGAATCTAATTTCTATAAACCTATGTTGATTTGCATTAAATATGTCATCTTCCTTTAATGCTTTATTAATCAAGTGTCATAACAGCCATTTCATTATCTTCTCCAGGATCAATGTCAGACTGATAGATATATAATTACCAAGGTCATTCCATTTACACTTTTAAATACTGGTATAAGATGAACTTTTTTCCAGCCTTCCAGAAAGGCCCCAGAGTTCCAAGATTTATTGAAAATTACATTAATAGTTCAGGATGCTCTTTTAAAATTACTGGATGTAGCTTATCTAGACCTGATGATTTTAAAATTTACAATTTTAATAATTTCTGGTTAACATCTGCCTGAGATACTAGTGGAATGGAAAGAATGTTACTTGATATGACTACATCATCTGGCTTTCTCCCTTGCCCCCAAACTAAGAAGAGGAATATTTGTTGAATACATCTGTCTTTTCTACATCTTTATTGAAAATTCTACCATTGTCATCTAGTAATGGGCCAATATCATTGTAAGGATTTGTTTTGTTCCTAATGTACTTTAGGAACTCCTTGTCATCCTTAACTCTGCTGACCACAGATTTCTCCTTCTGTCCCTTAGCTTCCCTCGTCATTTTTCTACAGTTCTTAGGTTTTCAAAAATATTCATTGCTAACAACTTCGTCTTTCTTCCATTTGATTTATAGAAAGACGGACAGACATTATTATTTATAGCTGCATTCATTTCCCCTCTAAACCAGACCAGTTTTTTAACCAATATGTACTTCTTTCTTGCTTGTGACTTTTGATGCATCTACTAAAGTGTTCTTAAACAATTACCAATTTTCATTCAGAGTATTCTATTTAAATACTTCCTCACAGCTAATTTGGTTCATAATTGTTTTGGCTTTGTGAAATTGGCCTTTTTAAGGCACCAAGTATGATGTGAGAGAATTAATATAAATATTTTATATAATGATATATAAAAATCTAGATTTGATTCTATTTGCACATGATTACTTGTACCTAAAGTTACCATTAATTTTTAGTTTTTTGATCAGTTCGTCTTTGTCAAGAGAAGATCTAATATAGAATTTGTCAGTGTTGGCTGCAACACTTTTTGACTTGGAAAATTGTCATCTGTAACATATAGAAATTCCAAAGATTTTTTTTAGTAGTGGTAGCATGAAACCTCCAACATACATCATTCAAATTGAAGTCCTCCATGATCAAGCAGTTTTTTTCCCTACACATTATAAGAAACCAAGCACCCTGTTCACTAGTGTGATTTGGAATGTCTGTAACAGATATCGACTAATACCCGATTAAGTGCTTCATCTGTTAAGATGCTGAACCGTACATATTCAAAATATTTTTTCCTGAGAGATCAGTAACTCAGAAAGGGGTGACGCCATTTTTGACACAGAATGCAGCTCCCCCTCCCCCCTTCGGCCTACTTGACCTTTCCTTAAATAGATTATCATCATTGATTTTAACACGCCATCATGGGAATCCTCCCACAAGTTTTCACTAGACAAAACTTTCGCTAGTAAATGAGCAGTTCCAATCCCTCTTGTTTGTCACCACGATTCCTCACCTTGACTTCAAATTAGCAATGCTGATTTACCCTAGCTGAGAATCTGGCCCAAAGTGTTTAGCCTTGATAACTATGTCCACGTTAGACACACCATTGAATACATTTCTGTGTGCAATTGCACATGCATGTTAAGGATCTTGGAACTGCCAGTATTCAATCAGACTGGTGGTCCAGCATCCCATTTTCTATGCTGACCAGAGGTAGGTGTTTCAGAGGATAGTGCACAAAATCCCACAGTTGGCAGATATGGGATCATCTGCCCACTGTAAAGATCTCATCCTTATTCATAATAAAAATACTTTCCTATCCCTGATAAGCCTCTTTTTTAGCATGAACTATTATAACTCTGGACGGTCTTCATATCTATATAACTTCTCGGCCCTTCTTAGAACCTTCCTATGTTCTTGCCCTGAATGTTAATTTCCTGTGGCAATGAGTTCCACAGACTAATTACACACTGTGGGAGGAAACACTTCCTTTTATCAGTTTTGAATTTGCCACCTTTCATTGAGCGTCCCTTTGTTCTTAGGCTATGAGACATTCTTTAAAGCAGAGTGAATTCCCTAAGGGCATAAGAGTTAGTAACCAAAGGAGGCAGGAGTCCTTTGACACCCTGCCCGCTGCTCTGACATTAAGCAACACTCCTTCCTTCAGGCCACACGGATGCTCAAAACCCAGGTGGTCAAATCCAAGAAACAGATTTGTTTTAAGTCTTCGCCAAAGTGAATTTTATTACATAAGTTTCTTTTAATAAAGGTTGCAGCACAATCCTTTTTAATAAAGGCAAAGAGCAATATAGCAACATCCTTGTACACTTACCCAGAAAGTTAATGAAGGAATGGGCTAATTCAAATTGATTTCAGTGCCATGAAGGGGATGCGGTGCCTACGGTGGCATCAAATAAAAATGAAAATAAAACCCAGAGTCTAATATTAATCTGCAGCTTTCTTGCCATATGTGGGAAAGAATTATTATTCCTCCTTCTTCTAATATGTTATAGAGTAAAACCCCCCGTAATATGAAAATAAATTACACCTGGAGCAATCGTACATTGCACTAACAGTCTGGCTCTGATTAGCTGCCCCCCCCCCGCCCCCCTTATCATTGCATGCATCGGATTAGCCCTTTTCAAAGAATTCGCAGAGAAATTCATACTTCAACCTTAAAACAGAAAGTAAAAACACAGCTGAATTTAATTACCCACTGGCCACATGTGCCGGGTTAGGTAATAAAATATAGAAGCAGTGAGATATGTAATGCTTTATTAAGCTATCTTAGATACAACAGCATGCATGCCAATTATGCCTGCAGGCTACCGAAGGCTACTCAGAATCTTTCCTGGACCACCCAAAGAGTGAGCTAAACAGAACTTGGTTCTCACTGCACAGAATAGACATCCATAAATAATAAAGCCATAGTCCCCAGAAGTGACTACTTCGTCCTATCTTCCTTTAAATCCATATGTTTACCGAATGCACATAGCCCGGACATGGGCCTTTTCTTCTCAGCATCGTTCGAGACGTGGATTTTTAATGCCTTCCCGATGCGTTTTTAAGCCTGGCTTAGGTCTCCCGCTTATGAATGTTTAAATAAAACAGCTGAAAATTAAATAAAGCCCAGAGAGGGCTGCATCAGAAAAAAGAAAAGACAAGCTGTCTGACTCCTAGCCCCCCACCGCCCGGACCCCAAATTTCCCGTATGCATTGAAAGTGGACCGAGGCGGGAAATCGTCTGCGGAACCACTGTGCAAATAAATAAAACGTTTGTTTTCTGAATGCACAAGGAAAGCCACCATGGGACAAATCCCACCGTAATTCTGAAATTAACAATTTCAAGGGCTGCAGTAATAAACCAGAGCTGCAAATGTGGATCTAACCAGATCAGTGTGTTCAGGCAGTAATTTTTGAATTACTCTAAACTAACATGAACCCTTTTTATATGCCTCATCCAACCCTACGCTGCCCATAACATGTAAACTTACACTAGTAAAACAGAAAGCTATACCGTGAGTAATGAAAAGGCAGCGATAAAGGCGGGGGGAGCCCCGCTGAAGGACACATTGCCAGAGAATTGTACTATAAACTGGATAACCCGAGTTTATGAAGAGGCTCAGATTTTTGGGCCCTGATCCAGACAGGGGGCCTATGCTCTCAGTTTCCAGGGGGAAAGAGAGTTGACTACAGTGTTGCTCAGAACCCAGCTATGGCAGTCATGGTGAAGAACAATGCCACTACCAGCTGGTCACTCTGGATCACAGCACAGTGGTGTGGCAAGAACCCCCAAGTGAAGGAAAAATGGGGTTATCGCTCAGGAGTTGGAATTGTTTTCGATAGAGCAAATCCAGGTTAAAGCGGGAGAATGTCCATTTCAGTCCGAGGTCAGGAGTGGCCTAAAATCAGATCCAGGCATATTCTTTCCTGGGATAGGCCTGAATCAAAAATCCCAACCCAAACATGCACAGATGTCAGTGTGTGGCCTTCTCTCTCTGTCCCTTGACCTCCCACCTTTGGCTGTGGTGGCTAGTTAGATTGTAGGTGTTTTGAGGCAGAGACTGTTTCATTCAGTGGCTGTACAATACCTCACATAACAGGACACTAATCTCAGAGGGTCTTTCTAGGCACAACCGCAACACAAATAACAATCTTCCTGATTATGGGACCAGCCAGGGGTCCAAACTTCATAAATGGTCCTAATTCCTTGTAATGGACTAGACCAAAATCTTAGGTCGCCACATGTTCAACCCTGGCACCAAATCTTTGGGTTATGCTACTTTTCACCTCCCACTCCCCTGTCCTTTACACAGGAGGGTCTTCTGCATTTCCAGCCTCCAACAGCACCAGAGACAGATTTGCCAGAGTATACTGCCGTGTGAAGAATGCCCTTTCGGATATTCTTGGCCTGAACGGCAAGTGGACAACCTGAAATGTTCCCACGGGAGCTGATTTTCACGAGCTGCCCATCCCACCTCTGCAGAGTTACATGGTTCAAAAAGCCAGGTGGTGATAAGCATCCACACTTCAGAATCTTCCAAGTAAAGCAGAATGAACGAATACCTTGATCCGGTCAATTTTGTGGCGTCAGCCCCTTGGTTGCTGAAATGGTTTTTATTACACCAGCGCTTTGCAAAGCACTGCACACATACAAACCGATCACTCCTCCATGCACCTTGGTGGGCATTACTATTCCCACTTAAAAGCGGATGAAATAGGCATAGAGAGGTTGATTATCTCGCCCCCGGCCACCCAGAGAGTGACTGATGGAGCCAGGATTAGAACCCAGGCGTTCTGGCTTTCAGCCCTCTCTGCTCCAGCTAGAGTTTTGGAGCAGATTTTCCTGGGGTGCTCTAACGTGCATATGGTTTCTACAGCTTGGTCCCAGAGGATCACAGTGTGTGGGTTTTTCAAGCTTAAGAACAGCAACTCGTACGCGAGATCAGGAATTCTCATTGACAGCAATTGTTCAAACGGCGCTTACAAGAGACAGCAGGGCACTGCATTCTCTTTATAAACAGTTGTTTATTTTATTATCTTTATTTGAAACAGATTATGCAGCAGAAGACTTCTGGAAAAATCTTTTCCATCTGGCTACTCTTTTGTATCAACAATCACTAAATGATGAAAACTCTCAGAGGGCTTGCCGTGTTAGTCTGTACCTGCAAAAATGACAAAGGAGTCCTATGGCACCTTAAAGACTGACAGATTTATTTGGGCATCAGTTTTCATGGGTAAAAACACTTTGGCATCTGATGGCGTAGTTTTACCCATGAAAACTGATGCCCAAATAAATCGGTTAGTTTTTAAGGTGCCACAGGACATCTCGTTGTTTTTCAGTGATGAAAGTGCAGCTATTTCTTTTAACCAAGGAATGTAAAGAGGGAAATTTTGGGTTAAAAGTGGATATAAACCAAGCTTACCCAGATTTATGTAGAGAAAATTCAGGTGCATTCTAAATTCTTCGGCAAGAAGCTACAGTATTTTGATCTTGGTAAAACTGCAGGTCATCAGGTTAATTTAAGGATGTGTTTTGTCTCAATAATGATTCTTGGATTGAGCAGGGTGTACTCTCAAGACCCTTATCACTAGTAACATAAAAGCCCCAAGGAGTAAGATCTTCTGGCAAGGTCTACAGCACAGCCGCTCTCCGAGTTACAAACGAGTTACGGACCAACATTTGGCCCGTAACTCGAACTGTTCGTAACTTGGATCCCATAGAGTTCCATGGCGACCATGCTGTTCGTAAGTGCGGATCGCCGTTCGTAACTCGGATCCGCATTTACGACCGCTTTGATCGCAAGTGCGGATGGTTGCAAGTGGGGGTGGCCGTAAGTCGGGGAGCGGCTGTACATGGAAAGTCTGAAAATACGCAAATCCAACTACAAATTACGCAGCTGGAGTCAATGTATCTTACATCATGTTTCTGTGCCGTCCACACAGCCGGAGACCAATGGGAACAATCATTCCCATCAGCTTCCCTTACTCCTTGTGAGGAGCAGGAGTGCCTGCACCAACGGGACACCCTTAGTGTTTGATCTAGAAGGTCAGTACTACACCCGCTAAATCAAACCCCGGAAGATCAACTGCAGCAGTGTAGATCTTCTGTGTAATGTAGAAATGCCCCCAGATAAAATTATAGAATCCTAGGGTTGGAAGAGATTTCTGCAAGTTATCAAGTCCAGCCCCCTGTCCAAAGCAGGACCAACCCCAACTAAATCATCCCAGCCAAGGCTTTGTCAAGCCGGGACTTAAAAACCTCAAGGGATGGAGATTCAACCACTTCCCTAGGTAACCCATTTCAGTGCTTCACCACCCTCCCTCCTAGGGAAATAGTTTTTCCTAATCTCCAACCAAGACCTCCCCCACTGCAACTTGAGCCCATTGCTCCTCGTTCTGTTATCTGTCACCACTGAGAACAGCCTCTCTCCAGCCTCTTTGGAACTACCCTGCAGGTAGCTAAAGGCTTCTCTCAGATCCCCCCTTACTCTTCTCTTCTGCAGACTAAATAAGCCCAAATCCGTCAGACTCTTCTCGTAGGTCATGTGCTCCAGCCCCTAATCACTTTGGTTGCCCTCCGCTGGACCCTCTCCAATGCATCTACATCCTTTCTACAGTGGGGGGCTCAGAACTGGATGCAATACACCAGATGTGGCCTCACCAGTGCCAAATAAAGGGGACTAATCACGTCTCTAGATCTGCTGGCAATGCTGCTCCTAATGCACCCCAATATGCCATTACCTTCTTGGCTACAAGGGCACAGTGTTGACTCATATCCAGCTTCTCATCCATTGTAATCCCCAGGTCCTTTTCTGCCTAACTGCTACTTAGCCAATCGGTCCCCAGCCTGTAACAATGCTTGGGATTCTTCCGTCCCAAGTGCAGGACTCTGCATTGGTCCTTGTTGAACTCCTCAAATTGCTTTTGTCCCAGTCTTCCAGTTTATCTAGCTCACTCTGGACCCTATCCCTACCCTCAAACTTATCTACCTCTCCCCCAGCTTGATGTCATCTGCAAATTTGCTGAGGGTGCACTCCATCCCCTCGCCACATCATTAATAAAGACGTTGAACAAAACCAACCTTAGAACCGACCCCTGGGGTGTTCCACTTGATACTGACCATCAGCCAGACATCAAGCCATTGATCACTCCCTTTTGAGCCAGCCAGCTTTCTATCCACCTTACAGTCCATTTGTCCAATCCATACTTCCTTAACTTGCTGGCAAGAATACTATGGGAGACCATATCAAATGCTTTGCTGAAGTCAAGGTGTATCACATCCGCTGACTTCCCCACATCCATAGAGCCAGTTACCTCATCATAGCAGGCAATCAGGTTGGTCAGGCACGACTTGTTCTTGGTGAACCTATTACAACTATTACTGATCATTTTCCTCTCTTCCAAGTGCTTCGAAATGGATTCCTTTAGGATCCCCTCCAAGATTTTTCCAGGCACTGAGGTGAGGATGGCTGGTCTGTAGTTCCCTGGATTGTCCTGCTTCCCTTTTTTAAAGATGGGTACTTCATTTGCCTTTTTCCAATCATCCAGGACTTCCCCCGATCTCCACATGTTTTCAAAGAAAATGGCCAATGGCTCTGTAATGGCATCTGCCAACTCCCTCAGCACCCTTGAATGCATTAGATCTTGCCTCATAGATTTGTGTATGTCTAGCTTTTCTAAATAGTTGATAGTAGCAGTCGTAGAATCTTACAAAGATTGCCACCATGGAAAAATTGTACACAATTTAGCAAAGAGGAAACTAACTTGTTTCTATAGAGATTAATTTAAAAAAAATATCTATAGACATTAATAGAAGATGATTTTCTCTCTGTGGGATTTTACTCGTGTAAAATTCTGATTGAGGTCAGTGTAAATCAGGATTTCATTGAAATCTATTGTCTAACACTAGCGGAAGTAGAAGAAAACATGTCCACTGACTTAAGTGGGAGACTGATATGAAAACTGGAACTGGTCAAAAATTTTCAAACAAAAATTTGAATAAAATGTAAAAGAGAAATTCCATATGAAACATTGTCATGCATTTTTTGACACACATGAAAGCTGATTTTTAGTGTGTTTTTTTTTCTCCTATTCTCTCCTCCATTTTTTCCTCCCCTCTCCCACGGAAAAGGTGTAAAAATGGGAAAAATCAAGAATACAGAAAAGTTCTCTTTTATGAAAAAACAAGGAATTTCTTAGCAAAATGAAGATTCTCCATTAAATACTTGTTTCAGCTGAAAAACCCACATTTTCTATCAAAAAGTATTTAGAAAACAATCCAAGCATTAGTAAAAATCCAAATTAAGATTTCTTTGCCTCCCCATGAAAATAACAAACCTACCTTTTTTCTGCCTAGGGTTTTTCTATGGGGAAAAAAGGAAACCTTATGCATTTGTAACTCATCAACAGTGCTTTAGCACAACCTGCAGTGCCCATAACATCCCCATAAAAATGCCACTTAAACGTTATTCATGAATTTGTTGCAATCCTTCCAGAAGGCTCATTGCCTAATTAATCATTTTTACACTGTATGTAATTGTGTGTTTAATTTGAAGAACGGTTTGCTGTGGCTACTCAGATACACACACTGAGAAAAGATGCAGCTATTTCACAACGGAATATGAAGCTTTAATTATTCTATTCACATTTGAAGTTTTCATCAGGGGATCCTTATGCCATCATGGCTTTCAGAGGAGCTGATTAGTGTAATGAGGTCCCTAGTGGAATTATAAACATTATGAGAAGGATTGTACAGTGTTATGAGACCTATAACTATAACAATAACCATGATGTGCATTTCAAAAGGCTGGTAGAGTTGGACAAGATTGTTTAGGCTTTCTATTACTGTAGCAAAAGCTGTGTGTTTCATGGTACCCTATGAGTCTCATTGTTTTTCAAAATGCTTTTTCAGCCTAACACTAAGTACTTGGTTCTGTGCACCATGTTCATGGCAGACAGACAGTACGTTAAATTAAAAACATGAAACACTCAGGCTGCAATGTAACACTGCGTATATTCCGAGAATCGAGAATGGGGCGGGAACTAACCAAAACCAGAGAGACAAAGCAGGCTGCTCACTAAGACTGGGGAGGTTCCTATTGGCAGAAATAGAATCCCCTCCACTTTCCCCCACCTCACCCACAAAATGGTTCAAGTTATAGCTTTCAGTTCCAGGACTGTCCTCATTGTACCATGAAAGATGAAATCATCAGCTAGGAAGAGATCATAAACGTAAATATAGTTAGAGATCATAAACGTAAGTAGTGTGTTTGGCTGTGTTTACCTGACTACCATCATGTGAATGAGAATATAGGTATTTAGGTCCAAGTGTTTCAACAATGAGAAAAAAACACTGGGAGTTATGGGATTCTTAGCTGTTGTAAATTAGTCCGCCTCCAATGAAGTTAATGAACTTAGGCCATTTTACACCAGCTGAAGCTGTGATTATGCGTTGCATCCGAGAGTGTCTGAGGATACATGCTGTAATACAGTGAAATTGTTGAACCCTGTTATAGTATTAAGCCTCTTAATATTATTGGACTTGCCATCCTCTGGCAAGGAGTTCCACAAGTTGACTATGCACTGTGTGAAGAAGTACATCATTTGCTTCTTTCTAGGGTTGGGCATGAAAGGTGGTCACCCAGGGTGCCAACTTGTAGAGGATCCTGTAGCACTGGGCCATTTGGCCTTTTCATTTGGTTAGTTGGAAGTTGTTTCACTTGGCAGATGGGTTGGCCAGGGGAGAGAAGAACAAAGGAAATGTTGGTACATTGTGTGTGCTCAGTTGCTTCAGAGAGCCATCAAAAACATTTTCCAGCTTGGCCTGTAAAATGCTTAGCGACGCTCCTATTGTAACCAGTTAGGGTGTGTCTAAACTACATGGCTCCACCGATGGAGCCATGTAGATTAGGCTGATCGGCAAAGGGAATTGAAGCCACGATTTAAATAATCGCAGCTTCATTTAGATTTAAATGGCTGCAGTGCCGAGCTGACAAACAGCTGATCAGCTGTTTGTCGGCTCAGCACGCTAGTCTGGACGCTCCCGCGCCGACCTGAAAGCCCTTTATCAACCTCCCTGTTATGCCTCGTAGGATGAGGTTTACCGGGGCTGCTGACAAAGGGCTTTCATGTCGGCAGGGGAGCGTCCAGACTAGCGTGCTGAGCCGACAAACAGCTGATCAGCTGTTTGTCGGCTCAGCACAGCAGCCATTTAAATTTAAATGAAGCCGCGATCATTTAAATCGCAGCTTCATTTCCCTTTGCCAAACAAACAAATCTACATGGCTACGTCGACGGAGCCATGTAGTTTAGACGTACCCTTACAGTGGAGCAGAGCAGGGGTCCTGCAATTAGACATTGTGCTGGGGCATAGAAGACATGGATTCAAGCACCAAGCTGTGCAACACACTCCCTCTGTCTACCCAGGTGGTAGCAAAGAGGGTATGTGTACCTATATGCAGCAGTGAAAGACTGGCTATATGGAAAGGCTCCTATGCACTGGCACAGAGAAGAACATGGGTGGGACTTGAACCCACAATCCGAGGCTCTGGAGGCTGATATATCCATTGGCCACCCCACTCTCCTCCCTTTTGCTGCATCCCTGGGGAACCTGGTGGTGGCTGCCCAGCTGCTCGTGGAGCATGCAGCTTGCTCTGGGGCAGCTAATGGATTATTAGCAGAGTCTTGTGCCACCCATAATCATAGCAGTGTGCACATGGGAAGTACTGCTTGGGCACACAGAGAGCCATGTAGGACATATAATCTAAGATTCTGGCATGTACAGCACCCTGCTCACCTACACTGGTCCCCCCTCCCACACACACACAGCTACAGGCGCCCTGTGAACTGGGTGTGCAATGTTTGCACGCTATACACAGCACAGGTAGAAGCATGCCCCTTGTGTGACCAGCCGCTTGCTCTCAGCCTCAGTTCCCCCATCTGTAAAATGGGGATAATAATACTCCCCTTCCTCTGCCTTCTCTAGATGAATTAAGAACTTCTTGATGGGCAAGGACTCTTCCAAGTGTTTCTACTGTGCCTAGCACAAACAGGGCCATATGCAAATAACAAATAGTAATAATTTAAGGCCAAATTCTGCCTTAATTCACATCCCCTGTCTTCATCCCCGCCCACACATGGCCGCTCATGGACCCAGAGGGGGAGGAACCCGTCTCCAAGCCCGAGTGGGCCACTCCTGGTCCTGCCCCTTTAACTTCCTTGGAGCCAAGGGGTGGAGCAAGTGGTATAAAAGCCCAGCCCAGGAGCTCAGTAAGGTCCCAGCTGCCAGAGGAAGTAGAGGCCTGCCCTAAGCTCTAAGCAGGGAAGCCACCGAAGACCTTGCTGAGGCTGAGGCCTGGCCCGGACCGCTGGGCCCCGCACCGAAGAGGAGACTCTTGTAACCCTGCCGGAGGGTTCAGACTATGATAATCCCAAGAACCTGCAACAAACGTGGCGCCAAGTAAATGCCAAGGGGGAGTTTGGAAGTGGCCCAGGGGAGCCGACGACTGTCAGGCTGACCTTGTTGTCCTGAAGTGTGTCAGAGTATTGTCAGCCAGATCCCCGATGGCAGCCCGGGTGGCCACTGCTAGGGTCGTGGGCCAGGAAGTGATGGAGGAGGAAGGTGCGCGCCCCCACTGCCATCCCACACCCTGGGGTGCAGTCTCCCTCTCTCTCTTGCCAGTGATCTGTGTGTGTTTGCCTGCTTCGCCTTGCACCAGGGCTTGGGCTTACTAACTGTTGAACTGCATTTATTTCATTGCCTGCCCTGTACTCGGGGCCCGGGCTTGAAGGCGATCACTGGACACTTATTTATGGGCCTGAGCGCAGGTCTGGGGCCCAGGACTGAGCCAGGTGGCTTACAGCCCATCAAAAGTTAGAGTTATCTGTATTATAGTAGCACCTACAAGCCCCTGCTGATATTAAAGTGCCTTGTTCTAAGGTAGCTCAGTACTTTCAGATAGACAGGCCCTGACTCAAAGAGAACATAAGAACGGCCAAACTGGGTCAGACCAAAGGTCCGTTTAGCCAAATATCCTGTCTTCTGATAATAGCCAATGTCAGGTGCCCCAGAGCCAGAGGGAATGAATGGAACAGGGACTCATCAAGGGATCCATCCCATCGCCCATTCCCAACTTCTGGCAATCAGATGTAGGAAAACCATCCCTGCCCATCTTGCCTAATAGCCATTGATGGACCTAACTTCCATGAATTTCTTACTCTTTATTGAACAACTCTTAGGGTATGTTTATCAAACCAAGGGGTTTGATTCGAACTAACATGGCCTGGAGCGCACTTTCACTTTCGAAACAGCTGGGTTTTGAACCAGCACGTGGCCGAAATTATGCTACTGAAGTGCAGGGTATTTAAATCCCGTCTTTGTTTACTATTTTGAATGCCTACATTTGCATCCCTAGTTCGAACTAAGGTGCAAGTGTAGACATACCCTTGTAGTCTTGGACTTCTCAACATCCTCTGGCAAGGAGTTCCACAGGTTGACTGTACATTGTGTGAAGAAGTACTTCCTTTTGTTCATTTTAAATCTGCAACCTATTGATTTCATTTGGTAATCCCTAGTACTTGTGTTATGGGAAGGAGTAAGTAACTCTTCATTATTCACTTTTCCACACCAGTCATGATTTATAGGCCTCTATCAGATCTCCCCTTAAACACCTTGTTTCCAAGCTGAAAAATCCCAGTTTTATTAATCTTTCTTTATATGGCAACCATTCCACACCCTAAGTCCTTTTTGTTGCCCTTTTCCTAACTTTTTCCAATGCCAAGATATCTGTTTTGAGATGAGGTGACCTTACACAATAAATAGAGAAAACAAAAGGGAAGTGACTTTCTCAAGTCACATAGCAGGAGCTCCCTGGAGGTGTGTCTACACTGCACCGTAACTTGAAATAAGATACGCAATTTGAGTGATGCAAATTGCGTATCTTGTTTCAAGGCTATTTCGAAATAGCTTATTTCATCATTTGACGCTATCTACGCAATAAAGCGCTATTCCAAAATGTCCCTTACTTCTTGTAGAAAGAGGTTTACAGAGACGTTGGAATAGTGAGCCAGAAATAACGGGCTTGCTGTTAAGATACGAGATAGCTATTTCGGGATATTTTGGTATCCCGAATAGCATTGCTATTTAGACATACCCCTGGCTGAGTAAGGAATGGCACTTTGATCTCCTGCTTTGCAGTGCAGTGTCCTCTCCTTTAGACCCTGAGGCCAGTGGGTAACAAATCAGCTGCCTTCACTGCCCCTAAGGCCACAGCCCTATGGGTCAGTCGACAGGTGAATTGCAGAATCAGAGCAAGAGGGACCTTTTGCTACCCTTGCTGTGCTATTGTGGGGCTCTCCAGATGAAGCAGGAGGAGTTTGTTGCTATTGTGAATGTGCGGTGGGATTTGAGAAGGAAGCAGTGGAGACATATAGCTCACGCATGACACATATCGTGGCTCCACTGAAGAACTCTGGGGACAGTCATGTGGGGAAGAGGCAAAGTAGGAGAGAAGTTGGGCAGCAGATTTACCACCACGCAGACCTCCCGGCCACTGGCATCCAAGAAGGTGGAAGCTGGCAATACTCCCACCTCTGAACTACCCTCCCTTGCAGAGAATCCCAGCCCCCAGCGTGGCCTGCCCACGCTGCCTTCAGATGTCCAACATTGAGTCCTAAATTCTTCTCTCATCCAGATTTAAATTTTCTACTCCCCTCCTGCAGGACTTCCCCAATAGCATCACAAAACAGCTCATGCTGCAGAGGTGAAGGTCCAGGGCCTGTTACTTAGGTCCCATGATGCAGGCCCATAATAATAATAATAATAATAATAAACCATGTAGACACACATCCTGCCAAGCTGCCAAAGTTGCTGCAGGAACATCAAAACCAGAACCAGCTTCGGGGAGTTCTGATGTGGTTTTAATTTTGGATTCTGTCACTGGGAAAGCAATCAGGTCAATCAAAGATGTGGTGGAAACCCAGCTGAGAACACGAATTACTATACTTCCTGGACCACCCATGACAAAAAAAATATACCCTAGCAACACTATAGCTTTCATCATTCGGCTTAGCATTATAGTTATAGTGAAACTATGGAAACAATACAAGGCAGTGTGAATGCTTCCATTTCAATCCACATCCACTCTCCTCTCTTTCTTCCCCTCCTCCCCAATTGAGTATAAATCTACTACAAAGGTTCAGTTCAGACTGAAACTTGGGGCCAGATCCTCAGGTGGCGGAAATGAGTCTCACTTTTCCGAATGAGCAACACTTACTCCACTAACTGAGGGTCTGGTCCAGAGACAGCTCATACCTGCCAATAGTGGGTTGGGTAGTGGCTACATCAGATGCCAGTGAGCATGCTCAGTCCGTGTGAGCATGCTCAGTATACAAACCAAGCAGCAACACTGGAAGGGCACATGACCCTGCGTCCCATCCCTGCTCATCACCTCCAGGCTGTTCATTGTTATATAAAGTTCCATATTTGGAGTGCGTATTTTCCCCTTCAATCAGCATTCAGAAAAACCTCTTTTGGGTCCCATTTGAGGAAATGTATCTGGTTTCTTTATAAACAATGTTTGGAAATGAGGAGCTAAGTGCTCAGGGTGGAATAATTTTTTTTGTTTTCTCCACTGTTGTAAGAACGGTGACGAACTAGTATGCACAGAGGAGAACAAAGAGGCATCCTTTGTATGACTTCAGCAATGGAGCCCTGGTTCTTCACTCATTTATACCTCTAAGGCCAGATCTACGCTACATGAGGAAAGTGACGTAAGATACACAGCTCCAGCTACTGTATTCTCATAGCTGAAGTCAACATACCTTAAGTCGAATTTCTGCAGCATCTCTACTGCAGAAGGTCTATGGGAGAAACTCTCCCATCAACTTCTCTTACTCTTCGTGACGTGGTGGTGCCACTGGTGGTTGATTTAGAAGGCCCTTACTAGACCCGCTAAATCAAACCCCAGAAGATCAATCTCTGGAGTGTAAATCAGGAGTAAAGCAACTGTAATCAATGCAGATACACTGTAAGGGTACGTCTACACTAGCCCCCCTAGTTCGAAGTAGGGAGGCTAATGAGGGCGACTGAAATTGCTAATGAAGTGCGGGATTTATATATCCTGCGCTTGATTAGCATAGTCCCGGCCGGTCGCCATTTTGGAAACTGACTAGCCTGAAGTAACTGGCCGCTTCTACACACGGCAGAGAAGCGCAATTCCGAGATAAACCCCTTAGTTTGAATTAACAGTTAAACCTCATGTTTAACTCAGGTTTAACTGTTAATTCGAACTAAGGGGTTTATCTCGCAATCGCACTTCTCTGCCGCGTGTAGACATGGGCAGTTACTTCGGGCTAGTCAGTTTCCAAAATGGCGACCAGCTGGGAATATGCTAATCAAGCACGGGATATTTAAATCCTGTGCTTCATTAGCAATTTCGGTCGCCCTCATTAGCCTCCTTAGTTCAAACTAGGGGGCTAGTGTAGATGTACCCTAAGAGAGTACAAAAACAATGAGGAGTAATGTAGCAGTAATGTAATGCTAGCTCATTACAAAAAGTAATTTTCCCCTTTAGGTACAGGCAGTCGCCGGGTTACGTACAAGATAGGGACTGTAGATTTGTTCTTAAGTTGAATTTGTATGTAAGTCGGAACTGGTACATATTGTAAGAGAAACTCCAGCCAAACATTTCTCCAGAGCTCAGTTTTATTCTCCCACACCTCACTTCCCTCAGTCCTTTATTCTCAAGCTGAGGTGTCTGCTGAGAAAAGCCGCTCCGCGTCTCCCTGGTCTGCTGGGGGGGGTGCTAGCTTTGCGTCTCCCTGGTCTGCTGGGGGGGCGGCGCTAGCTTTGCGTCTCCCTGGTCTGCTGGGGGGGGGGGCACTAGCTTTGCGTCTCCCTGGTCTGCTGGGGGGAAGCAGCTAGTGCGGGGTTGCCTCACCCCGTTTGTAAGTAGGGATCCAATGTAAGTCGGATCCATGTAACCCGGGGACTGCCTGTATTATCAGCTGTTGGAAATGGGCCACATCCTCCCTGACTGAATTAGCTTCATTAGCACTGATACAAAGTTCCCATCTCTGTATGTATATATCAATCAATCCCTGCTAACTGCAGCTACCACTTCATGCATCTGATGAAATGAGGGTACAGCCCACGAAAGCTTATGGCCTAATTCATTTGGCATTTAAGGTGCACTGGACTCCTCATTGTTTTTGCAGGAACATACTAACACAGCTACCCCTTTAAGACATGTCAGTAAGGGCACGTCTACACAGCTAGGCTAAAGCTGGATTAAGCTATGTAACTTGAGCTATGTCAATTGCATAGCTTGAGTAGAAGTTGCTTATATTGACTTTTGGTGCTGTCTACTCAGCAGGAAGTCCAAGTTAGAGCTCTCTTCCTCCGACTACCCTTACTCATCGTAAAATGAGGGTTACAGGAGTCAGAGTAAGAAGTCATCCAGCTCGACATCATTTCAACATTATGTCAAAATAACTGCTTGCTGTGTGGATGTGGACTATGTTATTTTGCAATAAAGTCATAGAATCCCAGGGCTGGAAGAGACCTCAGGAGGTCATCGAGTCCAGCCCCCTGCCCAAAGCAGGGTCAATCCCAACTAAATCATCCCAGCCAGGGCTTTGTCAAGCCGGGATTTAAATACCTTGAGGGATGAAGATTCCACCCCCTCCCTAGGGAACCATTCCAATGCATCACCACCCTCCCAGTGAAATATTTTTTCCTAATATCCAACCTAGACCTCCCCCACTGCAACTTGAGCCCATTGCTCCTGGTTCTGTCATCTGTCACCACTGAGAACAGCCTCTCTGGAACCTCCCTTCAGAAAGTTGAAGGCTACTATCAAATCCCATACCCCACCCCTCACTCTTCTGTTTTGCAGACTAAATAAACCCAAATCCTTCAGTCTCTCCTCATAGCTCATGTGCTCCAGCCCCCTAATCATTTTGGTTGCCCCCCGTTGGACTCTCTCCAATGCGCCCACATCCTTTCTATAGTGGGGGCCCCAGAACTTGACACAATACTGCAGATGTGGCCTCACCAATGCCAAATAAAGGGGAATAATCACTTCTCTAGATCTGCTGGAAATGCTCCCTAATATCCCATTAGACTTTCTCGCTATGAGGGCACCCTATTGACTCATATCCACCTTCTCATCCTCTGTAATCCTCAGGTCCTTTTCTGCCAAACTGCTGCTTAGCCAGTCAGTTGCCAGCCTGTAACAATGCTTGGGATTCTTTTGTTCCAAGTGCAGGGCTCTGCATTGATCCTTGTTGAACCTCATCCAATTTATTTTGGCCCAATCCACCAATTTGTCTAGGTCACTCTGGTCCTATCCCTACCCTCAAACTTATCTACCTCTCCCCCTAGCTTAGAGTCATCTGCAAACTTGCTGAGGGTGCAATCCACCCCCCATCCAGGTCATTAAGAAGATGTTGAACAAAACCGGTCCTAGAACTGACCCTTGGGACACTCCACTTGATACCGACTGCCAACCAGATGTTGAGCCGTTGATCACTACCCGTTGGGCCCGACAATCTAGCCAGCTTTCTATCCACCTTACAGTCCGTTTATGCAATTCATACTACCTTAACTTGCTGGCAAGAATTATGTGGGAGACCATATCAAATGCTTTGCTAAAATCAAGGTGTATCACATCCACCAACTTCTCCATGTCCACAGAGCCAGTTACCTCATCATCAGGGCTGGACAGAGGCATGGGTGAGCCAGGCAGCTGCCCAGGGTGCCAACTGATGGGGGGCGCCTGATGACAGCTGTAAGGGGAACGCGGCGTCCCTTACAGCTGCCATCAGGCGCTGCGTCCCCGGCTCCCACAGCGTCGGCCCCCCGGTGCCAGCCAGCAGCGCCCTTCCCCCCACGGCCGCGGCACCCTACACGGCCTGGTGCGCACGCCAGCAGCCATAGCTGGGCCGTGCATGCGCCCCAGGGGTGGGCCCCGGGCTGCGTGCCAGTGGCCGTAGCCGGGCCACACATGCACTGTGCGCCCTGGTGACGGGCCTGCACACCCTAGGGGTAGAAGGCAGTCAGGTTGGTCTGGCATGACTTGCCCTAGGTGAATCCATGTTGACTAGTCCTGATCACTTTCCCCTCTACCCAGTGCTTCCAAATGGATTCCCAGAGTATCCCCTTCATGATTTTTCCAGGGACTGAGGTAAGGCTGACCTGTCTATAGTTCCCTGGATTGTCCTTTTTCCCTTTTTTTAAAAATGGCCATGACATTTACCTCTTTCCAGTCATCTGGGACCTCTCCCAATTGCCAAAAGTTTCCAAAGATAATGGCAAAAGTCTCTGCAATGACATCTGCCAACTCTCTCAGTACCATTGGATGCATTGAATCTGTACCCATGGATTTGTGTATGTCTAGCTTTTCTAAATAGTTCTTAACCTGTTCTTTCTCCACCAAGGGCTGCCTACCTCTTCCCCATACTGTGTTGCCTAGTCTTGTAGCTGACCTTGCCTATGAAGGCAAAAAAACCATTGAGTACTTCAGCTTTCCCCACATTATCTATTACTAGGTTACCTCCCTCATCCAGTAAGGGCTCTACACCCTCCCTAATGTCAGTTATTCTGAAATAACACTTCTGTGTAGACATAGCCTAGGAGACTGGAGAATGTGGGTCTAGATTGTGAAGATGAAACACTGTGTCAACCACTAACGTGGCATGTGGCAACCTCTAGAAATAATCAGCCTGGTCCACAGCTGATGTATATTGACATAATTCCATTCATGTCAGTGGAATCGTACCAATTTATACCAGTGGGAAATCTGGCCCAGTCTGATATATAACAGCAGAGAATAGGGAACACAGAAAGTGTACAATGATTAGGATAAGTCAAAGAGAGCCCAGGTTGGACAATTCAGATCTGGATCCTGATTTCAAGCCCCCACATTCATGGCTTGTTGGACCTGTCTCTTTGAAGTAGCCTCTAATAAAGATGAATAGTCCTGTGGCATCTTAGGGTGCGTCTAGACAGCGGGGCTGTTTCAGGATACTTCCGGTATCCTGAAATAGCTATGCCGCGTCTTTTAAACAAGCCCATTATTTTGAAATAGCTTTCAAAATAACGGGCTTGCTATTCCAATGTCCCAATAAACATTGTTCCACAAGGATTAAAGAACATTTCAGAATAGCACTCTATTTCAAAATACACTCGAAATAAGCTATGCAATTTGAGCAGCTCAAAAACATTCATATAGTACCATGAGCATTCATGGTCAAAACCCACTTCTCCAGATGATGAGCTAGAGAGGAATATAATAAAGATGGTTTGGATTGGGGCTAGCAATGATTTGTAAGCTCATAAGAGGTCAATCCTTTCAGAAGATCTTAAAATGAACAGCACAAAGATCTTAAAATGGCCAGCATTATCCAACTAGTATTGCTCTAATGGCACAAACACAACTGAAAAGGAAAAAATAAAAGTGAGACCCAAAAGAATGATAGCACAGAACCCTCAAATGCAAAAGCACGACCTCCCAAAATGACACTATGCCCTCGATAAGAGATATCCCCCGGCCCCAAGACACTAGCGATAAGCACAAACTTTCTATCCCTTTAGTCTTTTCTTTCCCCCAGTTGCTTTCTCTTTTTGAACACGTACCAAAGAGAACTGGGTGCCAAGAATCAACTCGTTCGGTCAACCCTGCCCCCCCAGTTCAAGCTCCAGCTACAAGTGGAATCAGAAACACATTCTGTTGTGGTGGTGAAAATTCCATGATAACTTTACAACCACGATTAAGCTCTCGTAATCGATCGTGCCTTACCATACTGTTCTTTGCCCTCAGGGCACAGACCACAGACGAGGGGGGTTGATGGACACTTTCAGATCCCGGCATTCCAAGCTTACAATGCCTGCTCAAATTTCTGGGCAGGCAGACAGAAAGTCTTCCAAAAACACAAGTGACTCTGTGAAACAGAAGACCTAAGCAGGTCTGATTTGACCGGCTTACTATTGTCCCAGCAAAACGAATGGGAAATGCAAAGGAGAAAGCTATGAAGTTTTAGTAAATCACAGCAAATGTATGATTATTGGGAATGGATTAAGACTCCAGTTGGCCTGGAATGATGAATAATGTGGGTCCCTGATCAGAAGATAAGACAAATTCCATTTGTGTACCTCATTGTCCTCATAAGGTGGGTGGTGTTGAGAGAAATTCCTCTGCAGATGGTCCTGGCTTCTTAGCATTTCAACAGTTTCTTTTGCCACCATCCTACAACACTGAAAACTTCCTAGTCAGACAGAGCATCTCACATCTTCCCTCAACAAACTCCTACAATATGGCTGTGTCTGAACTGGCCACTTGAATTTCCACAAAAGCAATGACGATCTCATGTAAAATCATCAGTGCTTTTCCGGAAATACTATGCTGCTCCCGTTCGGGCAAAAGTCTTTTTCCGAAAGACTTTTGCGCAAAAGGGCCAGTGTAGACAGCATAGTACTGTTTTCCGCAAAAAAAGCCCTGATCGCGAAAATAGCGATCGGGGCTTTTTTGCAGAAAACCGCGTCTAAATTGGCCACTGATGCTTTTCTGCAAAAAGTGCTTTTGCGGAAAAGCATCCTGCCAATCTAGACATGCTTTTCCGAAAATGCTTTTAACGGAAAACTTTTCCGTTAAAAGCATTTCTGGAAAATCATGCCAGTGTAGACGTAGCCTATGTGTTTATGGCACAGGTATGTCTCAGATCATTTTGAGGACCTCAGGAATCCAGAGGATCTCTCAAAAATGTGTTCCTGAATATGTATGCGAACATACGGTATCACCAATCCTAAGTGTCCAAAAATAGTGAATTAACTGACAAAAAAAAAATCATGAGATTGGCTTAAGAATGAGATTTTTTTTAAAAAATACATTTGAGGCTACTGGTTTCTGAGGCTGTCTCGATTACAGAGTTTTTTTCAAAAAAAAAAGTAGCCTTTTTTCGAAAAAACTTCACCTACGTCTAGACTGCTGTCGCGTCCTTTCAAAATTAAATAGAAAGAACGTGGCGTTTTTTTCAACAGCAGTAAACCTCATTCTAAGAGGAAAAATGCCTTTTTTTGAAAGAGCTTTTTTGAAAAAAAGGCGTTCTTGAACGCAAACAGGGCTTTTTCAAAAGAGCACGTCCAGATTGCCTGGGTCTTGTGGCTGTCTAGACAATCTTTTGAAAGAGGCTTGTAGTCTAGGCATTCTCTTGCTCACATTCCGGTCACATTTTCAAACTTCTCTAAAACCACAAGTGTGAAAAACTTTGTTTTAAAAATATGAAATCTGAGCTTTTCATGCAATTTTCAGACTCCAGGAGTCTTATGGACTTCATGGAGAACACCAAATATTGAAAACTCATGATAAAAACAGGAGAGTAATCAACTCCGTGGGGTACTGACTGAATTAGCTAATCTATGGTTAGTTCAAAGGCGGATGAAAAATTGAGAAACGGCATTTTGTGAACATTTTTGAAAATGTAAAGTTGTTTTCATTTCACAGGGTTTGAAAGATTCCTTTTTTAAATAAAAAAATGTAAAAGTTGCATGAAAAAACATTTGAAACTTTAATGTAAGCAGGGGCGGCCTGTGAGCCTAGGCAGACTCGGCGGTCACCTAGGGCACCGCCAGCACGGGGGCCTGATGATTACGTCACAGACATTGATGGCTGTGCAGGCGGGGGCGCCGATCGCGCCTTCCACCTGGGGCACCAGCTGCCGCAGCCGGCCTCAGGCCACTCCTGAATGTAAGGTAACAAAATATGTGTGGACATTTTTCATTTACCAAAAGCTAATCTTCACTAAATTTTAAAATGTCAACAAAATGATTTTAATCGTGTTTTCAGTAAAAACAGTTTGATGAAAATGTTCATAACTATTTTGATGATGTTTTCACTACCCCCTTAGTTTCCAAAAAATGGCAACATGCAAACTAAATCAGATTGGATAAGCGCTTCTGAGGACATGTCTACGCAGCAAACTTTGGTTCGTGCAAATTACATTGGCATTTAGCCTCCAAAGTGTAGACATCGGGTTCCTGTACCGTTTGGCTCTTGGCCTCAGGGCTGTGCAGACACACCAGGAATACTTGGGTCAATATGAAGTACAGTGCACCACTGGTAGGTATCCTAACATGTCATGTGTCACTGTCCAGCACAATGCCCTCCTGAATATTTTTCCAATGACTCACCAGGGGATCTCTGAGAGTTAGGGGGCAAAATCCCACAATAAAGCTTTCTCCATCCCATAATCCCACCCATCATTTTCATGGGACTTTTTAAAAATCCCACAAACTCATGTGGCACCTTTTGGAGTCTCTGACACATGGAGCTCCCAGAGCTCAGCCCTGTCCTCATAAGCACATAGAGGTTGAACCTCTCTAGTCCAGCACCCCTGGAACCTGAATGGTAGTGAACCAGAAAATTTGCTGAACCACAGGAGGTCAATATTGTCTAGCAGCATTACTAGCACTTCCACTGCTTACTGGGCTCTTAGAAGACATTTAGGGGTAAATCAGAGCTAATTAACAGCACAGAGCTAATTAACAGCCAGGGCTGGGGGCTGTAAACAAACTTTATGGGACCGTGGGAAACTTGGCTACATCCATGATAAGCGGACATCCAGCTAACTAAAATCACACTGGACCACGGATGTTGGCAGATGTTGATGATGTTTTCACTACCCCCCTAGTTTCCAAAAAATGGCAACATGCAAACTAAATCAGATCAGATGAGGAGGGAGGGATAGTTCAGTGGTTTGAGCATTGGCCTGCTAAACTGCAGGTTGTAAGCTCAGTCCTTGAGGGGGCCACTTAGGGATCTTGGGCGAATCTGTCAGGGATGGTACTTGGTCCTGTCATGAGGGCAGGGGACTAGACTCGACTTGACTCCATGGCCTCCCATATATAGGTATTTCTCCATATCAGAGAGTGCCGGATTAGGAAGGTTCAACATGTACTGGATGTGTCCATTTCCTGACTTGCAGGAAATACAAGGGATGTGACTGTTTCTTCCAGGCCATTTTTCTGAGGGACATAGGGAAAAACAATCGGAGGGTGTTGAAGGTGTTTACAGAGCAGCTGTTGAGGAAGAGCTGGGAAACAAGCACAGACTGCATCGCAGTGATTGTTTGGGGTGACTAGTTGCAGCTGTAGAGCTTTCCATGGCAAAAGGACACATTCCTGGATCAGCATGTCAAGTTCACCCCTAGCCCTCCAGTGCTGAGGTTGCACCGAGGCCATGTTGCTTGTCATACCAGATTTCTACTTGTCAGTGGGAAGCCATTTTGGAGTTGATGAAAATGTTTATAACTTTTTTGACCATATTTTCAACTTTCCCCCAAGGGTGCTCCACCCCCAGTCCCACCTTCACTCTGCCTCTCCCTGGTGAAGCTCCACCCTCTCCCCCAAGGCTCCGCCCCACCCCGACTTTCCACCTCCCTTCCCGAGCGTACCCCATGTGCCACCAACAGCTGATCAGCGGCAGGAGGGAGATACTGCGGGGGCAGGAGGGGGTGTCAATAGGCATGGCTCGTTGGACAGCTGATCTGCAGGGCCCACCAAATAATTCATTGGATGGGAGCTCCAAGCTGGAAGCACTCACAGAATTGGAGCCTATGATCCTTACACTCATTCATACCCTTCATAACACCATCACTACTCTTTAGTTACTTGTCCGTGAATTAGGAGACATTACATGGTTCTTTCAGCCCTCCAGCAAGACTACAGTGCACCAACTCCAGCAAGACACCTGTATTGTCCAGGATTGAACTCAAGTGTTTCACGAAAACACTCTAAAATCGACGCCATTTTATGACACCCAGGGATAGCACATACACGTCTGCTTCCTCCATCGCTTTAAACGGGAAGAGCGCCCCTGCCTGATTCATGCACAGCAAACAGAGCCTTCAAGAAATGTCAAATGTCAAGCGGCTACAGAAGGAAAACATTATAAATAATTCATGGAGCAACTTTCTGTCATGTATGTGCTCGGACTAATCATACTGATTTATGTAGCCTCGCCTGCTTCGCAGTCCGCCTTGGGCAAGCCATGTTCCCGGCCCCATGGAGGGGCCAGGAAAGACCAATAATTCTGCAACTGCCAAAGTGGAGGAAGTTGAAGAGTGTGTCACCTACTGCCTGGCCTGCTTGTAAAACCGTCAAGAGAGCTACAGAGAGCTGTCAATCAGACCTTGGCAGATGCACCATAATGGGCCTATTGCTAAGCTGCTGGATCAGACTCTACAGCTTATGGGGAAGTGGGGCGGTCTTCTCTTCTTTTAACTTGGCAACTTTTTTAAATGGGGGGGGCGAAATTCAGGTGTGATTTGTGCTGTTTTGTCTGCTGCTCCTATATTCCTGGCACCCCTTCTAGCGGGGTGGGAAACCTTATTCCTATCAGTGGCATCTGACCCCCAGTTGCAGGCCACCATACAGCTCTTTGGGTTGGGTAAGGAGGCTTGGGCCAAACATGATGGGTTCAAGGTAGAGGAGAGGGCAAAAAGCTGGAGTGTGGGAAGGGGGTGCGGGCTCTGAAGTGGGAATGAGGGTGGAGGTTTCCTACCCCTGACCTTTGGGTTAGGACCAGTGAGGATTAGGACCAGTGAGAATATGGTTATTTTGTTTTGCTCTGAAATAGGAAGAAGCTGGTGGGAACCTTGTAACAGGTAGGAGAAAGGCAGATGCTTCTGAGAGGAAGGAATGTTGAGTGGTTAGAGCACAAGCCTAAGACTTGGAATATAAGGATTACATTCCCTATTTTGCGTGTGACCTTGGACAAGTCACTTAGCCTCTATGTGCTGAAATTCCATCTGTGAAATGGGAGGAATACTCGTAGACTTTAAGGCCAGAGGGGATCATTGCAAGCCACACAAAAATCACAGAACAGAATCATAGGCTACGTCTAGACTGGCCACAAATTCTGGAAAAGGGATGCAAATCAGGTAAGTCCAGCAAGTAGGAATAAGAGATCCTCCGGAAAAGGGCTTTATTCCAGAGGATCGCGCCAGTCTAGACGCTTTTTTTCCGGCTTTTCCCCAAGCCGGAAAAAAAGCGGCGGCCATGTTTATTTAAATCCCGCGGGGGATATTTAAATCCCCCACGGATTTCCCTATTCCAAAGTTCTAAATTAGCATGCCTCTTCCAGAGAGGGGGCCAGTGTAGACGTAGCCTATGTGTGAAACTGTATTCCTGTAATAGACTCACAACCTCTGGCTGAGTTAATGAAGTCCTGCTGTCTTGATTTAAAGCTTTAAAGTTATGGAGAACCCACCATTTATGCTAATTCAAGATGGCAAGCGACCTGTATCCTTCCCCAGTGTCTCTGCCAATGTGATCAGGGGAAACTCCTTCCTGGCCCCAAATATGGAGATCAGTTAAACCCAGAGCATGTGGCCACCAGCCAGACACCTGGGAAAGAATTCTCTGAAGTAACTCATCTACTCTTCCCTTTCCAAATGTGGGTGATATCTGTTAATAGCAGTCATGGGTTGGCCATATGCCATTGTAGGCAACCTCATCATACCATCCCCTCCATAAACTAGAATCCTAGGACTGGGAGAGACCTCAGAAGTCATCAAGTCCAACCCCCTGCTAAAAGCAGGACCAAGCCCAACTAAATCATCCAAGTCAGAGCTTTGTCAAGCCGGGACTTTAAAACCTCTAGGGATGGAGAATCCACCACCTCCCTAGGGAACCCATTCCCGTACTTTAGCACCCTCCTAGGAAATAGTTTTTCCTAATAGCCAACCTAGACCTCCCCCACTGTAACTTGAGGCCATTGCTCCTTGTTCTGCCATCTGTCACTACTGTGAACAGCCTCTCTCCATCCTCTATGGAACCTCCCTTCAGGAAGTTGAAGGCTGCTGTCAAATCCCCCCTCACTCTTCTCTTCTGTAGACAAAACAAGCCCAAATCCCTCAGCCTCTCCTCATAATTCATGTGCTCCAGCCCCCTAATCATTTTTGTTACTCTGCACTGGACTTTCACCAATGAGTCTACCTGCTTTCTGTAATGGGGGTCCTAGAATTGGACGCAATGCTCCAGATGTGGCCTCAGAAGTCCCAAATAAAGGGGAATAATCACTTCTCTAGATCTGCTGGCAATGCTCCTCCTAATGCACCCTAATATGCCATTCGCCTCCCTGGCTACAAGGGCACACTAGCATGCTTCATTTTGAAACAGGTTAGATTTTTGCATGCATGTGCACGCACGCACGCACACACACACAAACACACACCCCTTCTTGCCTTCCAGAACTCAACTCCTCTGATGGCTAGAAACTTTCATCTAGTTTCTAACAGAAACGTATCGATGGCAAGTTTATATTATTTTTTTCTTGTGCCAGTATTGGCTCTTAATTTAAATAACACCTCTTCCTCTCTGACATATTTAAAGAGACCCATCACATCTCCCCTCAGGTTTGGTTTCGTTACACTAAATAAGCCAAACTCTGCAGGCCTTCTCTCATAAGGCAGTTTCTCCTTTCCTCTGATCATCCTAGTAGCCCTTCTCGGCACTTGTTCCAGGCTGAATTCTTTCAACACATAGGAGACCAGAATTACACACAGGATTCCAGATGAGATTTCCTCAGTGCCTTGAATAACAGTATCAACTCTTCCCTATCTCTCCTGGAAATACCTCTCTTGATGCATCCTAGGACTACAAAATAGTAATTCCCTACCTCACCTGGGTGTTGTGAGGATGAATACATTAAAGATTGCGAGGCACTCAGCTACTGTCATGATGGGGATCATATAAATAGCTTGGGGAAAGAGTGAAGAAAATAGCACCTCCTTGTTGGTTCTAGGGATGTTAAAAATTGGTTAATTAGACAACCACGTAACCATTAAACATCTTAGCAATTACATGGTTACCTGCTGCGGGCTCCCTGGGAGCAGGGCTTTGGGCAGGGGTGGCCCGTGGCTATAGGTCGACTCGGCTGTTGCCTAGGGCACCGCCTTCAACGGCGCCCGATGATGACGTCACAGGGCGCCCGGGGCGCCCAATGATGATGTCACCCCATTGACAGCTGTGCAGGCAGGGGCACCGATTGTGCGTTCCGCCTGAGGCACCAGCTGCCACAGCCCACCACGGGCCGCTCCTGACTGTGGGCTCCCTAGCTCCACTCCTGAGGAGCTGGCTGCCCTGCGGATCCTGCAGTATAAACTTTATCCTGCAGGGGAGCCTGCAGTGCGGAGGGGCAGTCAACTCCCCAGGAGCCAGCGTGCTCCGGCCTTCCACCCTGCTCCTGGGAAGCTGCCTGCCTCTTTGCACTGCTGTCTCAGATACAGAGCCAGCAGTGTGGGGTGCCAGCCGGCTCCCTGGGAGCGGGGCCGGGTGTCGGTGTGTAACTGTTACAGTAACCAACAAACTCTTGTTGATTAGGTAACATTTCAACAGGTCCACTATTACATCCCGAGTTGATTCAAACACTTTCTCCGAAACTATATTAGGCTGGCACAGGAGACACAGGAAAACCTCAAAATGTTTCTAGTTTGGATTGGAAGCCAAAACTTCCACTAAGGTACTGATTAACTTCATGTGCTTAAAGCTAGCTACCTTGCCATGCCGGCATCTAGATGAAGCCTGTGTAGATGCCCTAAGCCTGGAGAACTAACCTCACACAAATCCCTGACAACTGGCTTTTCCATAACGACTTGGGTACTTTCTGCTTCTGTCAGCGCTGGGCTGACCACACAAACAGTGTCTCTCATAGTACTTTGGCACGGCTCATTCCATTCTCAGCTGGGGTCCAGACGCAGAGAGGTGCAAGAAAATGACAATAATGAAAAAAGTTGGGATAGGCAAACCTCATGGTGTTGGAGACTCTTCAAGGCTCTCAGACTCTTTGTTGGGTTTGCAGAACTAGGACAATTTTTGTGAAGTACGTTTTCCTGTAATTCAAAATGCATGTTCTCCCTCAGTGACCACCAAGGGTGATTCCGTTATTAAAGGGACAAGCATTTTCCTAGCAAAAAAGAAAGTCTATGGTATGTCTGGGCGAGAGAAGAAACAAACCATCAACCACTGGCTGGCACATGTGAGGGTCCTATGTGCAGTTTATAGAATTTCAGTCTGCTCCTGTTTTCCCCCTGCTGTACAGTCTCATCTTCAAATGCTTCGTCCAGCCCATATTGCTGCTGCTTCTTTACCAGAAATGAGCCAGATTCAGAAACAATTCTGAATTTCCCCAAAGTTCAGGTTTGGCATATTCTTTCCATTATGCGGAAAGCCCCAAAGCACAATGGTCATATGAGAAACTAGAGCCAAACTTTTCCTAAGCTCTGGTGACGGTTTCAACCCCATTTTGGGTTCATTTCTACTTGAACTATTCCCTATCCAACAGATTCCAATTTGTATGTCTTGGCAGCTTTAATTTAATTTTCCATAGTTTCATCCTCTCATTCAACTCCCAGTAACACGTTGAATAATTCCTCTCCCTCTTCCATAGCTACACACTTCAAATACTTTTAGGCACCTATCAATATCCTCACCAAACTAGTCAACCTTTCAACAAGCTGTCTCTATATGTAGTGACTTTAAACTTTCCTTGTATTTTAGTCTTTCCAGCTTCTTAAACATGTTTTGCTTTCTTCTACATTCTCGCCAATTGTAGTACTAAGGAGTGCAGAACTGAACACATAAGGTCTGTCTACAGTGGAGTTGGAGGAGTAATTTCCAGGGGGCTATATGCAAACAAAAGGAGATATTTCCGCATACAATGCACAGTCAATCTGTGGAACTCCTTGCCAGAGGATGTTGTGAACACCAGGACTTTAACGGGGTTCAAAAAAGAACTAGATAAATTCACGGACAATAGGTTCATCAATAGCTATTAGCCAGGATGGGCAGGGATCCTGTCCCTAGCCTCTATTTGTCAAAAGCTAGCAATGGTTGATAGGGGATAGATGACTTGATGATTCCCTGTTCTGTTCATTCCTTCTGGGGTACCTGGCATTGGCCACTGTTGGAAGACAGGACACTGGGCTAGATGGACCTTTGGTCTGACCCAGTATGACCATTCTTATGTTCTTAAGTACATATCTAGGCTACGTCTACACTGCAGGCTTCTTGCACAAGAACTGTTTTGCACAAGAGTTCTTGTACAAAAGATCTTCCACAAGACCACATCCACACTGCCATGTTCTTTTGTGTAAGAGCATCCATGGCAGTGTGGATGCTCTCTTGCGCAAGATAGCTCTGATGGCCATTTTAGCCATAGGGCTTTCTTGCGCAAGAAATTCATGTTGCCTGCCTACACTTCCTTTTTGTGGAAGAGCTCTTGTGCAAGAGGGCTTATTCCTCGTGGGGAGAAGAATAACTCTTCCGGAAGAAGCCCTGTTTTCCGACACCATATTGTAAATGTACTTGCGCAAGAAAGCAAGTGGGCTGTGTCTACACTGGGACACTTATTCCGGAAAAACAGTCACTTTTCCGGAATAAGCTGCGAGCTGTCTACACTGGCCCCTTGAATTTCCGGAAAAGCACTGATGATCTACTGTAAAATTGTCAGTGTTTTTCTGGAAAAACTACGCTGCTCCCGCTTGGGCAAAAGTCCTTTTTCCGGAAAACTGTTCCGGAAAAGGGCCAGTGTAGACAGCGCAGTAGTCTTTTCCGCAAAAAAGCCCCGATCGCGAAAATGACGATCGAGGCTTTTTTCCAGAAAAGCGCGTCTACATTGGCCACGGACGCTTTTCCGGAAAAAGGGCTTTTCCGGAAAAGCATCCTGCCAATGTAGGCACTCTTTTTCCAGAAATACTTATAACGGAAAACTGTTCCGTTTTAAGCATTTCCGGAAAAAGGTGCCAGTGTAGACGTAGCCAGTGTGTCTGCCCAAGTTGGAAATTACATCTCCAGTGTAGACATGCCTCTAACCTTAACAGTGACATACAGAATACTGTTGCCTCCCTGCTTTGGGATGCGATGCTTCCAATTCTTCACCACAATGGCTAATATGTTTCCCCTTTGGCACCATATTAAAAACTAAAATCCCATTTTCTGTGTGCTCTCATGCCAATGTCTCTTTCAGTTGTGTATCCAGGTAACTCAACTGAATGAGTTAAGCTGGGAAGGTGTTTGTTTTCACTTCTAATTTCCTTCCTTTTGATGGTTGCAGAACAATCTTAACATGACTGGAACATGGGGGGTTTTCATATGTCATGAATCATCATTGACCAATCAGTGATTTATTTAACCTCGGCTCAAAATATAGGGCCAAGAAAGTGAGACTAAATGGCCAGGCGTTCATTGGAAACAGATCAAGACGACACTCTGTTAACATCCTTCTTGACTGTGGGTTGTTCCTTCACATCTGGCCTCTAAGTGCCTCTATAAATCAAAAATGGCATTAAAGGATGAGAAAAACTTCAGGGTGACCGCAGCCAAATGCTGACATCTCTGCTCTACCAACAGTTTATCATGAAGAGGGAGCCTTAATATAGCAGAGCCAATGTCAGTTCTGTTGATTTGTTTCTCTTTGCAAACAGCTCTGTGCTTTTTCCCAGGCTATCTCCCATGTAAAAATTACCCTTCCAGAAGGGCATCCCCCTCTAGATTGGACATTAGGAAAAAATTCCTAACTGTCAGGGTGGTCAAATATTGGAATAAATTGCCAAGGGAGGTGGTGGAATCTCCCTCTCTGGAGATATTTAAGAACAGGTTAGATAGACATCTGTCAGGGATGGTGTAGACGGAGCTTGGTCCTGCCTTGAGGGCGGGGGGCTGGACTCGATGACCTCTCGAGGTCCCTTCCAGTCCTATAATTCTATGATTCTATGATTCTCGTTCTGGTGGACTACCAAAGTTGACACGAGCATGCTTGGCGGGTTGATTTATCATGTCTAATACTAGATATGATAAATCAACCCCCTCTGGATTAATTATCACCTGTCGATCAGGTGGGTAGTGAAGACATAACTAGAGTTGCTGTGGGATGGAGAGCTGAACTAAGATGGGTTCATAAAACAGTTTCCTTTGTAGAGTCATGTAGAGGGGTGTGACATGTGAGGACATGGGTACTATTTATTTAAATCTGTAACAGGAAGCCATGCAGAAAGGGGCGAGCAAGATTCCAGGCAGAAGTTCTACAGGAGAACAGAAAGAAACCGACAAAAGTTCATTGGATAATACTAGAGCTTGTTTCCATTCTTAGAACAGAATGAGGTTTGCCAACAAAAACGATCTTTCCTTAACAACAACTTGTTAAAAGCTTGCAGTTTTGTGAAATTTCATCACACTTTTTACAATATCTCTGATCAATATTTTAACTGAAATGTTAGTGGCAAACTTTATTGTCATGGGCATTCTTGATTTACGAGCATTCTGATTTTCAGAAACCTTCTGGCCCTATTTTGATAACGTTCACAATTTGGAAAAAAAACTGGTTAAAATAGTAGGCCTGGTTTGGACCCTGGGAAACAAAAACAATGCTGACATTTTTTCATGAATATTTTTGTTTTTCAATCCGCGCTAGATTAACACCATTTTCCTTATTCTAATAAAGTTCCTTGTTCCGTGCATAACACTGAAGCCCCTGTGTACATCATCAGCTATAAGGATCAGACCTGGGATCTCTTGAGCTGAAGGCATGAACCTCTGATACCTGAACTGAATGAAAGATGTTTCTTACTTAACTTAAAGCCACAGCGTGCTAATCAATCCCTAGCTGACCTAGCCCCCGCTAGATGGGAACAAAGTGCTGGAATGAACAGGCAGGGATTCCACACGTAAGAAAAAGAATCTTCCCATAATTCTTTACTATTGTCGCATTATACTCTACTCTCTGATCAACCCAGTGGATTGGATCCACATATGAATAGCCTGTCATCTGCTAGCTTAGTCATGTCTGAAAGCCTAACAAACTCATGGTTCTATATATTTTTGTTAGTCTCTAAGGCTACATCGAGACTACATCCCTCTGCCGACAGAGGGATGTAAATGAAGCACTTCGAAAGTGCAAATGAAGCGGGGATTTAAATATCTCGTGCTTCATTTGCATAATCATGTAATGGCGCGCTTTCAAAAAAGCACTATTTTGAAATTGAAACTGCAGTCTAGACGTGGTTCTTTCAAAAACAGGGTTCTTTCAAAAACAGGGTGTGATCAATGGGTTGATCACAGAGTAGAGTATAATGAGCATCTTTTTAAAAAGTGCCCTGTTTTTGAAAGAACCACAGCTAGACTGTGGTTTCAATTTTGAAATAGTGCTTTTTCAAAAGAGCACCATTACGTGATTATGCAAATGAAGCACAGGATATTTAAATCCCCGCTTCATTTGCACTTTCGCAGTGCTTCATTTACATCCCCCTGCTGACAGAGGGATGTTGTCTAGATGTAGCCTAAGGTGCCACAGGATTGCTCATTGTTTTTACAGTTACAAACCAATACGGCGACCCTTCTAAAACATCTTAGTTTGTGGGTTACACTGCAAATTCAATCAAGCTTTCAGCTGTCCCTCAGAATCTGCAATGTTGCCCTGGCAATAAGGCAAGAATTCTACCTTAAAACAGGGCCCATGATCCTTTCTGTCTTGACACTACAGTCATATTAGCCGTGGCCTGAAATTAAAGATTAACCCGAGTCCTTAGAGTACACATTTTACTACCTTATGCCTGGCCTATAAATTCTTTCGTCATATACTTAGCCACGTTGAACGATAAATATTTCTTGACTATAAAAGTTACTACCATGAATGTTTCATTAGAAAGAGTAAATATTTTAACTAGTTTTGTTTTGATGGAAATTAACCAGATTTAGGGCCGCATTCTAGATTTTCCACTGGCGTGACCAAGAAATGTATTTGGCCAACGTCTGCAGAAGTCTTTGACTAACCCAGGCAGTGCTTGTTCAAATATTAGTTTTGCATCATTCACATGCTTCATGTGATTCCAAGCTGGATCAGATGTGATCAGAATGTCTTGCCTTCTGGTGAATTCTTGGGAAAAAGTGGTTGCAGTGGAGCAAACAAAAATCTACAGCACAAAACCACCACGCTCATTATCGTTCTCCCCGGATCTCTGCATGCTGTGTTTAGAGGAGTGCTACAGAGCACAAATCCATGGTATGGATTCTCTTCCGTCAGTTCCCTTGTCTTTGAATTGCTTCCGCTACTCATGGGATGCCTTGTCTGTAACATGAATAGCATTACTTTAAAAGGCTCCATTGTATTATCTTTCAATAACTCTGGGGTGGGCTGTCTTGGGATGTTGTATGCTGCCCATCTCCATAGTCTCTAGGTGCATCAAACAACTTCCCAGGTGCCTGACACTCAAATCTGTTTCACAAATCTGTTTCATTTTTTTTTTTAATCAATCTACTCAGAGTTGTTGGGCTGATTTGGTACTATGGGATTCCACACCATTTCTTTTTCTCTACTGTAGGGCTACTTGTGCTCAGGGCTAAGTAGATGACACAGGTGTCGTCCTCGCCATTCTAACAGATGCATTCACAAAAGTTACAAGCCGCTTCCAATACAGACTTGATCCCGGAATCATATCTGCACATGCAAACTCTTACGTCTGTTTGGGGCCCTATTCAATTCAATGGGGCCCTGCATGGTCCTGGAGTACACCTACACCGGTCACACTGCAGGATGAAGGCCACAAAATGTAAGTCAAATGCTGGTCCCAAGCCTGGCCTTCCATTAAATTAGTATCAAAATATAAACGTTGTATTGAAACAATGCCCTCCATTTAGAGGGAAGCCGCTTGTTTTCTACATTTTATTTATTAGACTGAGCTATTATTAGTTATAAAATCTGGTTTCCCTCCCCACTTGCTCTGATCTTTTAAGTGTCTGATATTCTCCTTAGAACAGTCCCACATGAGATGAGGCACTGCACAGAGTGAAAGACAGATGCTGCTCTGAAGAGCTCACAACGGAGAAGACAAAAGGGCACTGTAACGGGAGGACAGTCACCTCTCATGAGCGCCCCCGTTTGGCCGAGGGCATGTGCCTTCAATGCCCTTAGTTGTCACAGCCTTTGCGGCTACTCAGCTTTCCAGCCAAGTCACACTCTGTGTGAAATAATCAAACCCCTTCCAGGGTATACACCTAACAGGGGCCCATCCCGGTGCCCTTTGCTGGTGTCTCCAAATCTGTTTCCCCTCAGCCTCTTTCCCCACTCAGAAAGAGTGGAACTCCAGGGCTTCCCCTCCTGGAGATAACTTTCTCACCCAGCCTCACAATCTGCTCATCTTGAGTTCTGCCCCACACTGACTGCTGCTGAGCATTGCAGCTCCTTTTATAGGTTGCCCTGGCCCTGTTTGGCTGGTTCCTACAGAGCCTCTCTAGCCTCCTGGAGGACTTATCTATGGCTCTTTCTAGGCTCAGGGCCCTGTCTGCCCTGTCACAGGCACACAGGGGCAATGCTCCTTGCATAGTCACAGAATCTATCATGGGCAGAGAGACAGGACAAACCCAGGTTTTCTCATGAGCCATGATGCCTGCATTTGAAACATGCTGCCACCCACAGCTCCAATCCTTCCAGAAGCTCCATGTCAACAGTCTTCCAGGCCACACAGAGCCCCATTGACTTTAATGGGGCTCTCAATGGATGTTCAGGGGTCTGACCACAGAAACCTCCATTGCAGGACTGGGATCTTCCACAGAGACATGCTCCAGATATGTAGCTTATTCTCTTGTGGTTTTTATAACTAGCCCTGGATAAAAACCCAGCAAATTCTTTAACACTTCCCAGAAGAGTTCAGCCCCTACTGATTAACCACAGTGCAAACTGCCGAAAAGGACTGACCTCCATCATCTATGTATATACTTGAGTAATCCCAATAAAAAAAAGGAAATGACACTTTGCCACAACATGACTAAGTCCACATTCCATAAAGCCATTCAGCAAAAGGGCGGGGGGACAAAGAGGTGTGTTTGGCAACTGTCAGTTATCAGACTGGCCTTTGTTACGGTGCTTCTAAAAATAATAAGCCAGGAACAGAGCCGGTCTGTGTTTATGGTATGGTGCTTGGCTTCGGTGTTACTCTGATGCAGTGATTTTTGACGAGAGGGTCCATGGACCACGTGTATGGGGCCATGAAAGGTAGTCATTATAACAGGGCAGTGGTTTTCAACTTGACGGCCACCAATTATAGCTGAGATTTCCAAAGGAGTCTGCACCTCCATTCACATTTCTGCAGGTGCCCACAAATGGCTGGAAACCACGGTTCTTGTGCACACTTGGAATCTTGGAAGAGGCACTTTGAACACTTGGATTCCATCCTACAGGAGTGCTCTGTTCATTTCCTTGAATATCACGCTCCTTTCATTTCCACCTCATAGCCAATGGCATGTCTCACAATGAACACACTGATCACTCTCTACCAACCACAGGCAAATCCAAGCACCTACTTCGGCAGGAAAGAAGAAGCTTTCCAATGACAGCCCTCATAGGGTTTTCCATCCAACACTCATATTTATTTAAGCTCATGGAAAGGTCCCCAGAATAGGCTTAAAATAAAGTGGGGTGGGTTTTTTTTTCCAAGCAGTGGGTGGTGCCACTTACCTCAACCCACAAGCCCAGGTATGTTTTCAATGCACAGCAGGAAAAAAAATACCACCTGAATAAATGATCTTCCCTTTCCTTCTTTCCCCTAACAAGCTATTATTCAAATTGTCAGAACAAATGGCTACCAAGGCTAGAAAAGTGCTATGTAGACAGATATAAAACAACAACCTCGGCATCTCCCTAGGAGCACCCTTCTTTTCTGCTTTGCTCTTCATTCGCAACAAGAAAATAAGCCATGAACAGGTTACGTGGATCTAAAAGAAAGTGCACTCGCTTTCCTAGAACAACAGAGATAGGAGCCAACGGCTCTCTGTGACTCAGCACAGTGCACCATGGAAGGGGCGGGGAACGCTGACTCACAAGCATGATTCTTCCCCCTTCTTTTATGATCAGCGAGCAGTATTGTAGTAAAATTTAGTAAAGACTATGTGTGCTTCTTCCCCCTTCCATTACTTAAGCTTGAAACAGCACATATCATTTAGCTAATTGCGCATGTTTTAGAAGCTGTAGTAAAAAGGGGAACTAGCCGTTTAGACCCATTTCTCAAGGACTGGAGTACACGTATTACTTGAGTTAGGGAAATTTGCTAATTGCTATTGCTTAAGTAAGCTATACTGGTGGTTGTTACTGAATGGAATAGAGTTGAAATATGCTAACCAATAACGCGGCAACACGAAGCTAAGGTAACAAATCAAGATGTGCCAAGTTAGATAAGAAAGTTAAAGAAAGTATAAAAAAGGATGCTTAGCCAACGCTCAGGGTCAGCTTTGCTTTAAGCAATAGCTCCTTGGCTGACCATTGCTTGCAACCAATAAACTTGAGTTGGACCCAGCCTGAAAGTGTGACTCTCTTCTTGGGGTAAATCAGACTAGCCTCCAAGGGGACGAAACCAGCAATTTATGCAACAGTATTGTGTGAGCAGAACCCTGTGTTGTCCTAGGCCCAACTCCTGCCCTCCACTGGGACAAGCAGAAGGAATGAAACGCACCGTGCAAAATGGGGGTCGGTGCTCTAAGTGTTTTTAGGGTTGCCAGGTATCTGGTTTTCGCCTGGGGTGTCCGTTATTCAGGTCCCCTATCCGGTTAAAAAAAACAGAAAATACCAGACATATCTCCTGCTTCTCTCAGACAGAAGCCCGGCAGGGACAATTTTCCCCTGCTGTGTCTGGTGGGGATGGGGCAGTGAGGAGTATGGGACTATTTAAAGGTGCAGCACCTTTTTTTTTCCCCTCTCAACAACTTTGGTCTCCCCCCCCCCCTTTTTTTTTTTCTTTTGCTCAACAGAATTTTTTCCTGGATTTTTTTTTGGGGGGGGGAGTGTTCGGTATTTTTTGTTAAACCATCTGGCAACCCTAAATGTTTACCCATGCCCAGCCATGCACTTACTTACACCAGCAGCCCAGCCAAAGGTGTCCGGCTTAGACATGCTAGTGTAAGGGGACTGTTAGCCCCTTACTAAAACTCAGCAGGAGTTTTTGGTTAGCCAGCTCCCAGTACCAAAAGGGGAAGGATCCATGAGAAATCAGGGCCCTGAGACTGACAGTCCCCAGGGACAATGGGAAGAGGCCAACACTCCAGGTCAGCCTGATTGACAGGTTGGACAGGCCAATGAGGGAATTAGAAAGCCAAGAACCATCCTCCGTGTAAACTGGGATTTTCTGGATCTCTGAGTTGAAGGGGGAAAGAGCTAAGAAGAGCAGCAAGGAGAGCAAGCTGTGCTGAGGAGCAGACCTGCAGTGACGGAGCCAGAGGCTCACACAGCCCAAAGAGCGCAGACCCTGTGCTGAAAAACAGACCTGCAGTGACAGAGCCAAAGGGGACAGAGAAGCAAGGCTAGGAGCTGGAGGCTGGCAAAGCAGCATCGTTTGCAGCTGGGTGTGGTGAACAGCTTGGATCAGCAAAGAAGGGAAAAGAGGCTCTGGGTAGGGAGATGCCACCAGCCAAGAGGCCCTGCAGGCCAGACTTGGAGAGGGACTGTAACTCCAACTGGGAGAGGGGTCCTGCCACCTAGAGCCTGAAGTCATGTGGTCACTGTCAGAGCAAGCGTGTCCAACCTGCAGCCCCCCTGCAGCACAGCCAGGGCCTGAGAAAGAGCCCTGGGACCTATAAGGAACAGACTGTGAACTGTCCTTACACTCTGCAAACTACTGTTTGTGACGTGCTACAGAGCAGGGCTGTGTGTTCTCATTTAACCTTTCTCATTTCTCCTTATCCTTTTCTTTTTAATCAGTTGCTGTTGAATACATTGTATTCACTTTGAACTGTATGTAATGATCAGTGGGTCAAGAAAGCATCCAGTGAGAAGAGAGCACCCCGGAGTGGCCCGTGCCCTAAGAGACTACAAAGTCGGGGATTAAGCCCCAGAAAACCTGGGCCCAGCCTTGTTGGGATTTTGAGGACTCTGCTACTCAGGGTCAGAGAGGCTGTTGGGTAAAGGAAGTGGGAGCGGGGACTCAGATCCTTTCACTGGTCCATTTCACCAGGGTAGTGTAGAAGCCAGGGAAGTTCCCCACAATAGCGGGGCTATTCCCCCATTTACACTAGGTTTCATCGAGGTGGCTAAAAACAGCAATGCAGCTGCAGTGGCCTAGGCTAGTCACCTAAGAACAATCCCGCCCGAGACTCTAGTTCAGTGGTGGGGAACCTATGGCGCAGGGGGATCCAACCCCAGAGGCTCAGGCTCCAGCCTCCTAGCACCAGGTGGGGGTCTGGGCTGACACTCCAGCCCCTTGCCCCCGCAGGGCTGGAGTACTAGTGCTGGCTACCTGCTGTGGGGGGAGGAGAACCAAGCCCCGGCAGACCGGAGTTAGGCAAGCCAGAGCCAGATCCAATCCACAGGCTCTGCCCGGCCGGGGGAGGAAACAGCTCCACAGGCTGCCTCTGTTCTCCCTCTTCCCTCACACCTGGCAAAGTTAAGCGCTGCCTGGAGGCTTTTCCCCCACAAAATCTACTAGCCCAGGCCGCCCCCTGGCTCTGGGGTGTGAGGGGAATGTGAGGAAGAATCTTTCTGCTTCTCATTCGGGGCCCAAGTCAGTGAGGTTGTGTGGGTTTTGCAGCTCCCAACTGATTTTTCAGTGGGTCACTGGCCCCCAACCCAAAAAAAGTTTCCCCTCCCCACTCTAGGTAAATAACGAGAGCGGGAGATTGTGCCACCATGTACACCAGTATGATGACCCTGCTATTTTTAGTTCACTACGTTTAGCAAACCTAGCCGATCTAGGCTGGAATTACTCCCTTCGTGCGGTGTACACAGACCGTATGTTTGTGTACACAATGCCCAGCACAACTGGGCCCCAGTCTCGTAGGAGCCCATAAGCACTTCTGTAACACAAATAAATAACACTTATTGCTTAGACTGTAAGCTCTTTGGGGCAGGAACTCTTTGTAGTACCCCCAGGGCTGGCCTTACCAGGAGGCGAACTGAGGCAGTCGCCTCAGGTGCCGGACTGTGGGGGGCGGGGAGGCACTAGGACCCAGAGTGTAGAAAATTGTGTCTGCTGCTGGTGCAGATGTATTCTCTCTGCTCAAGATACACAGAGATGGTGGAGTGCTGTGCTGGAGGAAGGAGGGCACAAGAGACACAACAGGCAGGCAGGAGAAAAGAAGGCATGCCTGGAAGGCATGCTCCCCGCCTCAGATGTTGCAGGCTGTCCCTGAGCACCCTCACACAACTGCTACTGAGATTTTGAGGCACCACTGAAATGCATGTAAGCAATAATAGCAAAAACAGCCTTTACCCCCATTGAAGACAATTGAGGGAGGGAAACTAAAACGTCCAAAGATAAAAACTGTCTAGAATTTTTGCAACAAAAAGTTTTTTCCCAACCTAAAAATGGTCTTTCCTGTCAATGACAAGTAATTTTACAATAAATGACATTATTTCCTCCGTATTTTTTATTGAAAATGGTAACAAAAAAGGTTATCAAAATGGTTACAATCTTCATGTATGGGAAATTTTCATAAACATGACGATAATGTTTTCAACCACCAACTTTAAAAAAAAATCCAAAAATACCCATGAATTCATTTTGTGTACTGAAGTGAAAACAACTTTGAAATTTCAGTTTTTCTTCATGAAAATGGGTTTTCATTTTTTCACCAGCTCTGCTGAATATTAAAGCTGGTTCCAAATTTTCCAATTAATCGTTTTTCTATTGGAAAATGCCATATAAAATTTTAAAAATGAAATATTTGGATGTATCTTAAAAACCACATTTTGATTGATGAACAATGAAGGGGTGGGGTTTTTTTTTCAAAAAATATGTTTCACAAGCAATTCGAGAATTTCAGATTCAGAATGAAGAAAAATACCCTTTAAAATGTCAGAATTTCCTATAGAATAGAATAATAAACTCATAGAATCCTAAGGTTGGAAGAGACCTCAGGAGTCATTGAATTCAGCCCCCTGCCCAAAGCAGGACCAACCACAACTCAATCATCTCAGCCAGAGCTTTGTCAAGTCGGGACTTAAAAACCTCTAGGGATGGAGATTCCACCCCCTCCCTAGGTAACCCATTCCAGTGCTTCACCATCCTAAACAGAAAGTTCAGTTCCTATTCACTTTCACTAAAGATGCTGGAAAAGATCTATGTTGTACAAGCCCTGATTTTGCAAGCTTTTATGGACAATTAACCTGTGGAACTCATTGCTACAGGTTATTGTGGAGGCAAAAAATATTACTGGGTGCAAAAGGACATTTTGTAAGTTTATAGGGCAGAGGTAGCTCAATGACTATTATCCAAGGAGTTCAGGGATGTGACCCCACACTCAGGAACAGGGCTGGATTAATTTTTATGGGGGCTCAGAGTTATTAGGTATTGAGGGGCCCCTAGGCTCTGGGATGGAGCCAAAAATGAGTGGTTCAGAGGGAAGGGGTTAAGGGTAGAGGTAGGGGATTGGACGCAGGAGGAAGGCAGGACCCCAACAAGGGACATGGGCTCTGGAGTGGGGCTAAGGATGAGGCTTTTGGGATGTAGGAGGGGGCTCCAGGCTGGATCAAAGGGATTGGCGTGTGGGAGGGGTAGGGTTGGGTGGGGATCTGGACAGGAGTTAGGATGTGGGAGGGGCTCACAGAAGGAGATGGGGGTCTGAGTGGGAGTTAGAGTGTGGGAGGAGGTTCAGGTCAGGAGGCTGGGGTGGGGGTGCAGGGATTGGTGGAATTAGAGTGCAGGAGGGGGCTCAGGACAGGAGGTGGGGCGGTGTGGGGGTTTGGGAGGGAGAGAATTTAGGGTGTGGGGTATAGGTGAGAATTAGCATGTGGAAGGGGGCTGAAGCCAGAGGCACTTACCTGTGGCGCAGGTCCCAGGGAGGCCTTCACATGCTGCCCTGTGCTCACCTGCAGGCACTGCCCCCTGCAGCTCCCATTGGCCCGATTCCTGGCCAATGGGAGTTGTGGGGACAGAACCTGCAGGTGAGGGAAGTGCACGGATGGAGCTTCCTTGCACTTGCAGCTCCAGCCCAACTGGAGGAAGGGAGAACAGCAGCATGTGAAGCCATGCCCTGCCTGCCCCCGCCCCCCCCCCCCCCCCCCCCACACACACACACACTAGGCAGGGCCAGAACACAGGGGCTTTAGTGGCTGTAGGCCAGGGTCCCAGGCTAAGGAGGCCTTGCAAAAAGATCTGCACTTTTGGTGGCCTGGAGATCTTTTTGTGCCCCCTCCTTAGCCCAGGATCCCCCTTCTTAATCTGGCCCTGCTCATGGACACCCTAAACCTCTGACTGCCAGAAACTGGGAAGCAAAGATGGGGTGGATCTTCCAATATTGCTCAGTCCTGAAAATCTGTTCCTGGCCATTGTCAGAAGACAGGATACTGGGCTAGATGGACCTTTGGTCTGACCCAAGGTTGCTAATCTCACAACCTTAAATCACACATGTGAAGGTGTTTGCCAGTTCAGGGACCAAGTGATCTAGCTGGCAGTTAGTATAACCAGTAATGCTGAGTAATGCTGACTTTTATGTACATCAGACTTTGACCGAATGCTCCGAAATACACTTCTGACTTCGTTCCAGGTGCTGTTGTCTACCTGGAAAACCATAAACAAACCCTTTTATGACCTTATAACTTTAATTTCAAAGCACAATGCGTTTTCCTTATTAAAGCACAAAAAAGCTTATGTAGCTAACGCAAGAGCCCCAGAACTATGGTGCCGGCTGCAGTGCCCGGATTCTAAAACTCCACTTTCCAAGATGAAAGACGACCTTTAATTTCTGTAGCCACCACCGGCACATCACAACGACAGCTCCTCCACACAACAGGGCTGCCAACTGTGGGAAGGCTTGTGGCAGTTGGTGTGTTGAGTCAAGTCCCAGCTCCAGGAGTCATGTGAATGCAGGAGAAGCTCAGCTTTCATTTACAAAAAATACACTGGGTTTGTACCCATCGCTATTGTAAAATCACATTTGGAAACATGACACATGCACCCCTCAAGGTTCAAAATCTAAGACAATTCATAAGGACCCAACATGTATTACTTCAATGGAGCTGTGACAATAGTCCACACAAGCACCTGAGGGGACTATTAGATTAAATTGACTTTAATTGTTCACCTGACAATTAAATTGACTTTAATTGTTCACCCCCCAAATCACCAGCCACTCCTGCAAATCTTGACCAAAACTGTGCTCAGAATCAACAGCAAGTTAACTTATTTTCCCCCCAAAATAACAAGAACTTGGGGTACTTAAAATTATGGGGTGCAGTTGCAGGGGAAGGAAGGACATCATACTTATTTGTAACTAAAAACCTTTCCCTCACCAAAAGAGATCCTGTCCTTTGGCCCAGAATGAAGTTTGGTATTGTAAGGTTCCTCAGAAGGGCGAGAAAGAAAGAAAGAAAGAAAGAAAGAAAGAAAGAAAGAAAGAAAGAAAGAAAGAAAGAAAGAAAGAAAGAAAGAAAGAAAGAAAGAAAGAAAGAAAGAAAGAAAGAAAGAAAGAAAGAAAGAAAGAAAGAAAGGGTTAAAAATAGACTCAAGAAAGGCACAGATTTTCAAGTCAGTATGAAAAAGAACAGCTCAAATCCACTTAAGCATACAGTGCTTCTTTGAACTATATTATTGGAATATTTTGGACATCATAGATCTGACTTAAAAGCTTGCAGTAGAAAAGGTTTGCCAGTGTAGCTAACAATATTCCCAGCCTGGACGCAACATATACCAGGAAAAAAGTGCTTTTATTTGTATAGGCTATGTGACTTTCCCAGCGAAATAAACGATACTGGAAAAAACATGTTTTCCTCCAGAATAAACTGTGTCTACACAGTTACTAGCTTTTGCCGGTACAAAAATGTCACACAAAAATGTTCACAAAAAGTTCAAGGAACTCTGAAGTGAACAATTTTGAGACAATCTACCCATTGTGCAGATTACTTCCTATCCCCCTTCTGTCAGGAGTGGCTTATGCCTTGAAGCATGAGAGTGTATATTTATTTACAATTTTGAATGTAGTGGTGGATGTTCCTGTTAGCCATAGAAACATCTAGTCCTCTGAACTGACATTTGGACACTAGCAGAAGTTTCTATGGTAAACACTGGCCTAAAATGTCGACAGAGATTTTGATCTGAGGAAGTGGGTCTGGCCTACAAAATCTCATCACCTAATAAACCATCCTGTTAGTCTTTAAAGTGCTACATAGTCCTGTTTTTTGTGACAGAGAACAGAGAGAAGACATTATTATGGGAGATCAGGAAGGAATTCCAAGCCCTCTGTCCCTGAAGATAGGAAACCCTGACGGTCCAGTTAAAAGTGCATACACAACCCTCAAAAACATTGCAAACAGTTTCCACAAACGGGAAGAAATTCACTCCTAAGGCCAGCTCCTGAGCTGGGGCAAAGTAGCAACTGAGGGCAATTCTTGAACATCACTGAGATCTCATGAAGTGCCTTTCCCAACAGGGAGAAGGACTCAGGGGTTTAATGCTGGCTTCAGCACGCTATGGAAGAATAAAAAGGAGGAACATCTCAGAGCCAGGTTTAGAGCTCCTGATGTCCCTAGTGAGATTATATTAGACATGGGGCCAGAGGTGAGACATCTCCTTGCACCTAGGTAGCTGCTTCTTCAACACGTCAGGTTGGCCCCTGGGGAGAAAGGCAAGAAAAAAGAATGAGGGGAGATAAAGAAGAAAGACAAGGGAGAGACAGCCAAGAAAGAGAGGTGAGAAGGAAGGAGGACAGAAACCAAGAGTAGGGTTGCCAGGTGTCTGGTATTGACCCTGACAGTCCGGTATATTCACCTCCTGTCTGGTAAAAAAAAAAAATCAGAAAATACCAGACACCTAAAATGTCTGGTATTTTCTGATTTTTTCCAGGCCAGGTGGCGAAAATCCCAGGTGCTCACCTTGTTCCGCAGGGGAGCTGTCTGGCCCGGAGCAAGGAGACAAGATGGCAGACGACCGCCGGCAACCTGTTAGAGCCAAAAAGGCTCAAAAGCATTTCTTAAAGGGGCCATGCTGGGGTTTTTTTTTCCTCAACAACTTTGGTCTCCCCCTTTTTTTCCCCCCCCTCAACAGAATTTTTTTCGGGGGGGTGGGTATTTGGTATTTTTGGTTAAACCATTTGGCAACGCTAGCCAAGAGGGAAGGGAAAGATGTAAAGAAGGAAACAGAAAGTAAAGGGTGAAGAGAAGTGAGTTTAGGGTACTACAAAGGGATGATGAAGTGAAGAGGAGGGAAGGCAGGGCAGAGAGAAATCAGAGAGAGGAGTTAAAAGGAAGTAAACAGAGAAGGCATAAAAGGAAAGGTTAGGCTTAAAGTTCCTCTCTGGCAAACACACTGCAATGTAAGTGGGAACATCTATCTAACTAAGGAGACTCCGAGGACATGGAACAAAATATGTGTGTCTAGTACCCCTCCCTCTCATCTCAGAGCCTGTTCAAAGGCAATAAATGGGTGAAGCTTTTTTCAAGGACAGCTCATGGTAAACTATTCTGTCCCTCTGTCAGACGGCCTCTGTTGGGTGTGAACTATCACAACCTTGTTTGTCTGCACCGCGCCCATTGTGCCACCTTCTTATCTTGAAAGTCAATCCACCACTCAAAACGCCGCCCTGCTAACAGTTGATGAATCTCCGATGGCACAACGGTTTTACACAACGCAGGATTACTCGAGAGAGATCATTGCCAAGAGATACTGTTGAGGCCAGCAGATTAGCTGGATTCAGAGGAGGACTAGACATGTCGATGGCTAACAAGAACATCCACCGTTATATTCAACATTCTAAATAAGTATAAACTCTCATGCTTCAAGGCATAAGCCTTTCCTGCAGGGCCGGATTAAGACCTTTAGAGGCCCTAAGCACTGAAGAGATTATGGTGCCCTCTCGTATGTAATTCAAAATAAAAACAATACTATACCGTCAAATAAAATTTTATTTTTCGAAATGACACAAAACGTATGTGTCTGCTGAAATGAAAATAGCTTCTTTCTAGATTGCAAAATTCTGGATAAGTTCATCGAAGCTGACTCAATGAAACATGTCCGCTTCTATACACAATAGGGAAAGTGAATCAAGTCTGTCCTGACACGTTGTTCTCGGAGGGTTTTTTATTCTTTTCAGTTGAGAAAAAGAGCGTTCTGCGGAGTTCTGATTTTTTTCCCATGATGACGACTTCGATATCAAATTTTTTCCAACAAAAAAATCTCATTTTTTTTTGGTGCCCCTGCTTTGCTGGTGCCCTAAGCACTTGCTTAGTCTGCCTACTGGGTAATCCAGCCCTGCTCTCCTGATAGAAGGGAGATAGGAAGTAACCTGGTAGATTGTTTCAAAATTGCTCACTTCAGAGTTCCTTGAACTTTCCCCCGAAGCAGCTGGCACTGGCCACTCTTTGGGACAGAAATATCGGTCTGGCCGGACCTCAGTCTCATCTGGCATGGAAACACGACAGCAAACAGTCCGTAGGGCAGCATAGAAAGAAAGCAGGAGAATGAGGCTACTAGCATGGGTGTTGGCCACCATTTTTTCCCATGGGAAGTGGCTAGCTTTGATAACAGTGCCCATTCACATTCAGGCTTTGTCTACGCTAGCAACTGAGCAACAAAGCGTTTGCTATTTACTCGCCACTCGCCTCTCCCCCCCCACACACACACACATACACACCCCAAATGACAAAAGCTTTGCTGTGGCAACTACTAGAATAAACAACACCTGCCCACAGAGCATTCTCCTGCCAACAAAGCTACCGCCGCTTGTTGGGATGCATGTTTTTGGTCAGCAAAAGTGCCGGCAAACAATGTTTATACTGCCTGACTTTTAGCAACACAGTCATGTCACTAAGAGCAGTATGGTGTAGACATCTCCTCAGACTGAGCGGGTTTCCCCTCACTTGTCCCTTCTTTGCTGGTCATCTCCTAGGCTGTGTCTAGACTACATGCCTCTGTCGGCAGAGGCATGTAGATTAGACAGATAGGCAAAGGCAAATGAAGCCGCGATTTCAATGATCGCGGCTTCATTTACATTTACATGGCTGCCGCGCTGAGCCGACAAACAGCTGATCAGCTGTTTGTCGGCTCGCCGCTAGTCTGGACGTTCCCCCTGTCGACATCAAAGCCCTTTGTCGGCAGCCCCATTATTCCTCGTGGGATGAGGTTTACCGGGGCTGCCAACAAAGGGCTTTGATGTCGACAGGGGGAACGTCCAGACTAGCGCGCGAGCCGACAAACAGCTGATCAGCTGTTTGTCGGCTCAGCGCGGCAGCCATGTAAATGTAAATGAAGCCGCAATCATTTAAATCACGGCTTCATTTGCCTTTGCTGAACAAACAAATCTACATGCCTCTGCCGACAGAGGCATGTAGTTTAGACGTACCCCTATATATTGCAATCACTTGTAGGATAATCCATGGAGTGAGGCCTGTCTAGATTTCAAAACTTTATTGGTTAAGCATTTATTCTGAGACGGGGTTGACTTTTTTAAAGCCGCAATGGTTATATTGGTAAAGACTCTAGAGTGAATGAAGTTACATCAGCATAAATCTGCCTTATACCAGTACAGTTACTTCCCTTCCTATCCAGGTATAAGCGCTTTTATTCCAATATGATTGTGTCTACACATACTTCTCTTCGTAAAAGGAGGTGGCACTTCTTTTAATACACTGGTATAATTAAAGCTACATAGACAAGCCTGTAGACTCCATCGCAGTCAATCATGACAGGTTGAACCTCTCTAGTCCAGCAACCTCAGAACCGGATGTTGAACCTCTCTAGTCCGGCATCTTCAGGACCTGATGTTGAATCTCCCTAGACCTGACCAGTGCCAAACCACAGAATTTGCCAAACCATGGGGAAGTCAATATTGTCTAGCAGCATTACCCATGCTTCTACTACTTATGAGGTAAATTAGAGCTAAATAAAAGCATAGAACAGAGAGCCAGGACTAGTGGCTGTAAACACAATGGATGGGTCCATGAGAAACTTGGTCACACCCTTGGTAAGTGGACATCCAGCTAACTAAAATCATGCTGGACCACGGATGTTACCAGACCAATAAGTGCCAGACTAGGGAGGTTCAACCTCTATCTTGCTTTGGTGCCAAGAGCAGAAGACACCACTGAGAGCTTAGCTGTTCAGCAATCTGCATCTGGCCAGAATATGAGGCCATTTACCAGCTAAGGGTACCATGCATGCACCATCTATCCAACCATCTCCAACCACCCTTTGAATTTCCCAAATTTCTCTTGTGTTGTTGTAGTTCCCCTTGGAAATCTGGGAACCGCTCTTCAAATATCCTCCCATTTGTCACAAGCCTGTTCCTTTGCATACAATGGTACTTCTTCAAATAGGGCCATTAACCAGACCTTTATACAAGGGGCCTTTGTGTATTTCATTATGTGGTTTAAATCTATAAGATCCGTGGTTCAGGACAGAACAAGCTCTTGCATCGGGGTCAATCGTGGTTCCTTTTAAAGCTCTAATGTGGATTAAAAAGTTAGGTCCTGGATGCTGAGCATTTTTGACATTTAAACACATTTTTATAACTAGGGCACATGACAATCCTTCAAACAACCATGTTGTTTTGTTTTTACAAGGCCTCCAATTAGCCGGTGGTGTTTAGATTGATAATACTTGCCATGCATAAACTTGCTTAGCACATGGCACATGAAAACAAATAACCTCCATCAGATGTGCGTTTCCTGGGTCAAAAGAGCTCAGGGAAATAAGTGGCATTTTTGTTATAAACTGCCCGCAGATTTCCTCCCTGGAGTGGGCGAAGAGCATTCAAAGACATAATACAAAGGAACACACACATGGACCCAAATCCCTAAGCAGAGCAACTCCAATGGGTGCTTCTCCTGGTTAAGAACCTGATTTGACCCAAGGGAAGTACATTCTGTCTTTGTAAAACCCTGCTCCCTGGTCCTGAGCTGGAGAGGGACTCGTTACCAATTTGGAACTCCACCCAAATACACCTGTGCTTTGTGAATCTGGACCCAGTTTCAAACCAACATAACCTAGCAAAGGGTTCCACTTCAAAACTACATGAAGACAGATGGCTTCAACTTGTGATGGACCTGAATCAAAACATCCCTTACAAGCTTTCGGGAGACTCCTGTCCACATACTCTATAATGGGCCAAAGAAATACGCGGCATCCAAACTCACTCCCTATGGACTTGTCTTCACTCCACAGCTAACTCACGGGATAGCTGCCAGGTTGCTCTTAACCCAAGTCCCTCGTTTGAATGTGGTGGTGCAATGAACTTGAGATGGCTAAAGAATCATAGAATCATAGAACCATAGAACTGGAAGAGACCTCAGAAGGTCATCAAGTCCAGCCCCCTGCTCTAGGCAGGACCAATTCCAACTAAATCAACCCAGCCAGGGCTTTATCAAGCCGAGACTTAAACACCTCTAGGGATGGAGACTCCACTACTTCCCTAGGTAACCCATTTCAGTGCTTCACCACCCTCCTAGTGAAATAGTTTTTCCTAATATCCAACCTGGACCTCTCCCACCGCAGCTTGAGACCATTGCTCCTTGTTCTGCCATCTGTCACCACTGAGAACAGCCTCTCTCCATCCTCTTTGGAACCCCCCTTCAGGAAGTTGAAGGCTGCTATCAGATCCCCCCTCACTCTTTGCTTCTGCAGACTAAACAGACCCAAGTCCCTCAGCCTCTCCTCATAAGTCATATGCTCCAGCCCCCTAATCATTTTGGTTAGCTTGAATGAGCTCATCCGATCAGCTGCTACAGCCCTTCTATCGGGTGGACCCTGCCTGGCGCAACACAACTGCTGCTGGTCCTCCAAAGACTCACAGTTCCCTTGGGGACAGACAAGTGCTCTCACCACACACTGAAAGAATGCAGAGAGATAATCAGCACACTGCAGTGCAACGAACCATGGGAGATATCCCCTAGAAGTCTCCAACAAGTACAGCGCCATTGAAGAGGTAACAAGCTGAGCATTATTATTCAATGTGGCCTCTCTTATGTATCTCAATTTAGCCTAGCTCAAATAAGTCTGATGCAAATCACTTCATAAGAACATCAGAGCGGCCACACTGGGTCAGACCAAAGGTCCATCTAGCCCAGTATTCTGTCAGCCGACAGTGGCCAATGCCAGACAGAACAGGGAATCATCAAGCGATCCCTCCTCTATCACGCATTCCCAGCCTCTGACAAACTGAAGTTGGGGACTCCATTCTTACCCATCCTGGCTCATAGCCATTGATGGACCTCTATCCTCCATGAATTTATCTAGCTCTTTTTTTTAACCCTGTTAAAGTCCTAGTCTTCACAACATCCTCTGGCAAGGAGTTCCAAAGATTGACTGTGCATTGTGTGAAGAAATACTTCCTTTTGTTTAAAAGTCTCAGAGAAATAGCCATGTTAGTCTGTAACTTTAAAAAACATCCAGTAGTTCTGTGGCATCTACACAGCAGGGCTTACCTTGAAATAAGCTACGCAAATTTCAAAATTGGGAGCATCTACACAGAACTTTTTTTGAAATAGAGCACTCTTCCTCCAACAACCCTTACTCCTTGTACAATGAGGGTTACAGGAGTAGGAGTAAGAAGTCCTCCAGCTTGAAAGTATTTCGACATTATTTCAAAATAATGTTGCTGTGTAGACATACCCTTAGAGAAATACATAAAAAATACATATATAATATTATGAGCTTTTGTGGGCAAAACCCATTTCTTCAAATGAGATGATCTTGAGTGGATAAACCTGCTACCTATTAATTTCATTTGCTGACCCCCTCATTCTTATGTTATGGGAAGAAGTAAATAACTTTTCCTTATTATATTGGTCATGATTTTAGACACCTCTATCATATCCTCCCTTAGTTTCCTCTTTTCTAAACTGAAAAGTCCAAATCTTTTTAATCTCTCTTCATATGGAGCCATTAACACTCCAATAAGTTTTATTGCCCTTTTCTGAACTTTTTCCAATGCCGAGATATCTTTTTTGAGATGAGGTGACCACATCTGCATGCAATATTCAAGATGTGGGTGTACCATAGATTTAGAGAGAGGCAATAAAATATGTTCTGTCTTATCCTCTAGCCCTTTTTTTTTAATGATTCCTAACATTCTGTTTGCTTTTCTGACTGCTGCTGCACATTGAGTGGATGTTTTCAGAGAACTACCCACAATGACTCTGCAATGATTTCTCTTTTGAGTGGTTACAGCTAAATTAGTCCCCGTCATTCTGTGCATATAGTCAGGATTGTTTTTTCCAATGTGCATTTCTTTGCATTTATCGACATTAAAATTATTCTGACATGTTGCCCAGTCACCTTGTTTTCTGAGATCCTTTTGAAGCTCTTTACAGCTTGCTTTGGTCTTAACTATCTCGAGCAGTTTAGCATCATCTGCAAATTTTGCGACCTCACTGTTTACCCTTTTCTCCAGATCATTTCTGAATATGTTGAATAGGACTGGTCCCAGTACGGATCTCTGCAGGATACCACTGGTTACCTCTCTCCATTCTGAAAATTGACCATTTATTCCTGCCCTTTAATTCCTACCTTTTAACCAGTTATCAGACCATAAGAGGACCTTCCCTTTTATCCCATGACAACTTACTTTACTTAAGAGCCACTAGGGTCGACTCTGCAGTGAAGGCATATCCTTTAATCTCCGTTCTGTATGGGATCTAAATATTCAAATCCCATTGACTTCAATGGGACTTAAACACGTGAGTAAATGCTTTGCTGAATCAGGACCTTGGTGTAACTAACATATCCGCATTCTTCTCTCCACCCCACACCATCTGTGTATAAATAATTTCTGCTAAGATTAATGAGCATCGTCTTACTCCTTTAGGGAAAGGATAGGAACTCAGGATACAACAGCGGTGGATACATCAGAAGCTCACAGAGATGAACAGATGGACAGACAGACAGATGACCGGACGTGATTTATTTTTGTTTATATCAGATGAGAAAATCTGTCACAGGGCATAGATATGGGTTATTTTTACACAGCCCTTTTTCTGAGCATACCTATATTGTAAATGAAAATCAGTTCCGCTTTAACGTTAAACAGTGGCAAATCAAAACATGACTCACTGTGGAATTATTTCAAAGATGCACATATAGGTTCAACATATTTATTTAGTGGCCTTAAACCAAATAAACAGTTGTATACTATTACCTATAACTTAAGTCTCTGATCTTATGTCTCTGGCCAAGAAAAATATTATCATAGCTAGTTTGTTATGAAAATGTTTGAATAGAAGAAACAGCATCAATAACTCATGAAAAACGTCAACCTTTAAATGGCTGAGCCTTAATAGAGTTCAAGATAACAGTGAATATTTTGCCAAGTGTATAAAATAATCATAAAATATTATAATTGATGTACTACTTCTGGTTTATTACAGCTTGCAAGCTAGACAGCTAAATGCATGAATAAGGAAAATATTGGGTCATATGTCAACATTGTTACAATGACTAAACACCAACTATCTGAATTTCAGAAATTTCACTGTGTTTATTATTATTATTATTGCTATTATTAATGGTCCATACAAAAATGTAAAAATCTTAGGCCAGTTATTCAGCCGGTGTTGATCCATGTTGAACCATCATTGTCAATGGATCTGTACTGATTTACACCAGTTGAGGTTTCAACATAATGTATTTTGAAAAGTGGGTTTGGCAGACCTAACCCCTGCTCAAATTCATCCATCTAAGTTTAAACCTAACAAAAATACAGCAAATAAGCCTGACACAATAAGTTACACCAAGTTGTTTCCTTTTTGGAAAGTAGTAAGCTGCAAATAATTTCTAATACAAGGTTTGCCATTCTCAGTGAACACAAATCTTTATTTAGAGGCTACAGTATGAGCTCCCCCGCCCCCTTGACAGCATGCCAACAATATTTGCTTAAAGTCTTTGGCTCCATTAATTTCAATCCTTGCTACGTAGATTGCCAAAGCTGATGACAAACCCCTGTTAGCATGGATTGTCCACTTCCCCATGACAATATTTTTCCCATGACATTAGAATAGCAATTTTCCCCACAGAGGGCACAAGTCTACCGGTTCTCAGGAAGACTTGAAAGGATAAGTCTATGGCTTAACATGACTGATAGAGATTGCTGGAGACTACATGGAAATAGGAGGGAGGAAAAATACCCTTGCACTCTAATTGGCTTTTTTGTTTGCACACACTTGCTTCTAATATGGACAGATCTCCATAGGAAAACACAAAATTAGCACCTGTTAGGACAACTTAACCTTCAGGGAGAAAAGCAAACATCCTTGGATTGTCTGGATTTTGCAACAAGGTTAAGAGAGAGCTAGCTGATTTTTGCCAAGATATTTTAACCCTTTCTGGCAGCACACCACTCTGCACTCTGGACTAGTAGACCTGCACCATCAACAAAAAACAAAAGGAAGCATTTCTTCACCCAGCGCACAGTCAACCTGTGGAACTCCTTGCCGGAGGATATTGTGAAGGCCAAAACTTAAACAGGGTTCAAAAAGGAACTAGATAAATTCATGGAGGATAAGTCCATCAATGGCTATTAGCCAGAATGTGGCAGAGATGGAGTCCCTAGTCTCTGTTTGTCACAGGCTGGGAATGGGTGACAAGAGTGGGATCGCTTCGTAATTACCGGTTCGGTTCATTCCCTCTGAGGCACCTGGCATTGGCCACTGTTGGAAGAGAGGACACTGCGCTAGATGGACATTTGGTCTGACCCGGATGGCCGTTCTTATGTTCTTAATGACATGTGAGCTGGATTTGAACTTTGCAGCTTCCTCTTAGTTCTGAAGTGGCCAGGCCAACCCCCTAGATACAGACTTCATGCTCAGACCTTTCAGTTAATAGACAGAAATATTTTATTTACCTTATGGCAGCTAAGGCCCCAGTCCAGGAGTCGAGGTCTCGATATACTAGTTGTATTGATTAATTCCCCAGAGGATGAAAGGATAAATGAAAAAAATGGATAAACAGGGGTATATAATAAGATAACAAAAGAAAGATACTTCAGATTAGAGATTATCAATATTACAGTAGATGGGCCAGATTCTTAACAGCTGTAAATTGTCATAGCTCAAGATATTGGAATGAGCCACTCTGGGTCTGCTGAAAATGTGCCCTGGTATGTCTGTGTGGATGCTTAGTGTGGAGGTTATGGAAGATAGAAAATGCTTTTTTAAAGGGGGGTTCAATCTCACCTTTAGTGCTAAACACATTTATCCTGATACAAGAAGAGCTGATCTGGACATGCGCCCAGAACCAAACTGACCCATTTCTAGATTTGGAAATATTAGTTTCACATGGTCTTTCCTCCTTTTGTCCCAGTTCAGGGTGATAGTTGGGGTGAGAAGCGGAAATCCTCCAATGCCATGAGATAGACTCCTTCCTGAGAAGGAAGGCTAGAAATTGCATGAGGAAATCTTTCACCCCTGCTCAATGTTCCCTCTAATCTTTACCATTTGTGTGCAGAATAAATTTTGATATGTGCACTGAGGCATGTGCACCCAGGAGCGTACTGGCAATCAAAATAGGTCTGGGAAATGGGTTGAGAACGGCCCTCCCCATAACATCACCCCTGCGTGCCCCTCAAGCCCCACCCCGTCTCATGTCCGGCACATGGCGCAGGTCGGCATATAGCGTGGACACGGATCCGCTCCGAGTAAGGGGCAACGGCATGCGGACACGACGGCCCCACCAGACAATGGCCCACCAGGAAATTCCCGGTATCCCGCCGGGCCAGTCCGCCCCTGTGTGCACCACCAACACAAACAAAAACCTAGCTGTGAGCACTCTGCGGCTACGTCTACACTGGCATGATTTTCCGAAAATGCTTTTAACTGAAAAGTTTTCTGTTAAAAGCATTTTCGGAAAACCACGTCTAGATTGGCAGGATGCTTTTCCGCAAAAGCACTTTTTGCAGAAAAGCATCCATGGCCAATCTAGACGTGGTTTTCCGCAAAAAAGCCCCGATCTCCATTTTCGCGATCGAGGCTTTTTTGCGGAAAACAGTACTGTGCTGTCTACACTGGCCCTCTTACGCAAATGATTTGCGCAAGAGGGCTTTTGCCCAAACAGGAGCAGCACAGTATTTCTGCAAGAACACTGACAATCTTACATGAGATCATCAGTGTTCTTGCGGAAATTCAAGCGGCCAGTGCAGACAGCTGGCAAATTTTTCTTGCCAGTCTAGACACAGCCTGCTAGTCAGAGGGGCAGCATTGAAATCTTTCCTGAGAGGCCACACAAGTGGCCATCTTACAGGGAACGCCACTCATGCCTGTCTCCTCCAGAGGCTTAGGCGTGTGGTTAACTTTACACTATGAACAGTCCCTCTCACATCAACAGGATTTCTCTAAAATCAGTCTTTATGGGACGGGAGTCTATTTGTGACTTATGCCTATTTAACATGGGGTGACAGATTAAAGAAGAGTAACTATTCTGTGATATCTATCCTGGTATAATTTAGCTAGTCTGGTTTAACTCTCTAGCATTGAGACACTATTAGGCCATGTCTACAGTAAGAAAATATTTCAAAATTAGTCAATTCAACTTGACTCCTGATTTAACAAATGAGAGCTAGCGTGTCCACACTATGCCCTTGTCTACACAAGTATTTTATTCTAAAATAACCCCCCCATAGGTTGAATGTATAAGCGGAGTGTCCACACTACCAAGCACATTATTTCAAAATAACAGGCCTCTTAATTCAAAGTCTGTACTCCTGCTCTTCATCAGAAGTAATGCTAATTCCAAAATAGTGATTTCAAAATAACGGTAGTGTGGATGCTCCGGTGCCACTATTACAAAATAATTACTCCCTGGTGCTTACTGGGGCTCTAAGTCGAGGAAGCCCATCAGCTTAATGAAGCCTGCCATGAGGCTTCCCCATGGTGTGGACACGTTAGTGTGATTTTGCTAAATCGGGAGTTATTAAGTCGACTTTATGAATTTCAAAATAATTTCCTAGTGTAGCCATGGCCTACCGGGAAACCTTGAAATTTGTCTGAGGCAGGCTCTGCTAATGTGGAGGTGCTACCTCAGACTTAGAGCCCCAGGAAGCACTGGAGAGTAATTAGTTCGAATTACTCTCGGGAGTAATTATTTCAAAATAGCGGCACCGACGCGTCTACACTATCATTATTTCAAAATAACTATTTCGGAATTAGCGGTACTCCTTACGCAAAGCAGGAGTACAGATTTCGAATTCTGAGGCCCATTATTACAAAATAACGAGCTTGGTAGTATGGATGCTCCACTTATAAATTTGACCTTGGAGGGGGTTATTATGAAATAATTTTCTAGTATAGACCAGGGTTTAGAGAACAAAAGTGAATTTATTCTGCAGTAATAACTGAGCTTCCAAAATGTCATGACTCTAACTATGGTAGCTAATCTCCCTCCATGTAGATAACCCCTAGAATCCATGCTGATATTTTAATTCTCTCTCTCAAATTTTAAGGGGAAAAAGGAAGGACGGAAATGGTATTTATCCTTCTCATAATGCAAGAAGTAGGGGGTCACCAAATGAAATTAACAGGCAGCAGGTCTAAAACAAGCAAAAGGAAGTATTTCTTCATACAACACACAATCTGTGGAACTCCTTGCCAGTGGACATTGTGAAGGCCAAGACCATAACAAGGTTCAAAAAAGAACTAGACAAATTTATTCCGGATAGGGTCCATCAATGGCTATTCACCTGGATCGGTAGGGATGGCGTCTTTAGCCTCTGTTCATCAGAATATGGGAATGGGTGACAGGAGAGGGATCACTTGAAGATTCCCTGTTCTGTTCACTCCCTCTGGGGAACCAAGCATTGGCAGAAGACAAAATACTGAGTTAGCTGGACCTTCGGTCTGACTCAGCCCGGCCATTCTTAAGAACCTATCAAACCTTGCTTGTGATTTTTTTTTTCTGCATCAAATTGCTATTTCCTCTGCAATCACTGACAGCCCCCATTGTCTCATGCAACGCACTTTGCAGGGAAGTGATGTGGGGCTGAGTTATTTGAAGCAGCTAGCAGATTGTGTGCAAGTTAGACCCGTCGCACCATGGGATTTAAATGACGGCAAATATAAGCGAAGACGCCCACATCAGAGAAAAAATGACCTTTAAAAGCTTAGGGACAAAGACTTTTTAAAAAATCAGTTTCTGCCCATTCTTTGCTAAGTCCCTTCATTCAGCCACGATCATTCCCATGTTCTGTTTGGAACGTCTGGGTCTCGCTTGTGGTTTGGCCACAAAGGCTGAGCAAGGAGCAGTCAGCACCCCTGGGGGTATCAAGGAGAGGAGGGACATCTCAGAGAGCCACCGCATCAGTGCAGTGCGCTCTTGCCATTTTCTCACGAGTTTTGTGAAAACTGAAGCTTTCCTTTGAAGCCCTAGCTCCTGGGGCCAGCTGATTCCAGGAGGTTTTCAGCTCCCCTCCTCCCTCGTTAAGTAACTGTCTAGCCCTCGGGATTGCAGAGAAAAAACTTGAAAATGGGACCAGGGTGCATCCTGAAAGCTCAAATGCCAAAAGGACACAAAAAAATGGGGCTGTCTTTTCATTCAAAGGTCATGGTTTTTATGGCCAACTCATGACTGTTTGCTGGGGTCGCTGAGGTGGTGTTTGTGGGGGCGCTATTTTGCTGGGGGTTGAATGCACGGTGTTGGCCATACTGCAGCTCTGTCCTTTGCACCCCCTTCTTGCTCCAGAATGGAAGTGATCTTGGACCAGATTACTTCCCCCCGCCCCACCACAGTCGCTCAGCTCTTCAGACCTGTGTGTTTGGGGGCGGGGGTAGCGGTGCCTATGCTCCACTTGGAGTACAAAGGTTTAGTAGTAGTAGGTAGGTACTGTCGCCCACTCTGTTTGGGAGAGGGTTACTGACATGCCCGAGGAGGCTTGTACAACCCTGGCCAATAAGGGTGGGGAAAAGTCAGCCAATCAGGGCCAGGCTGGGCCCTATAAAAGTCTGCAAGGTTGAGGGGAGCTCACTCTTGCTCCAGCTGTGGAGCAGGAAGGACTTGGCTGCCTGGGAAGCTACAGAGGGGAGAGCAGGCAGAGCTGGGGAGTTCTTGGCAGGCAATTCCCAGGCTGAGGCCTTGCTTTCAAGACCTGAGAGCTGCAGGGAGGCAGCCAGGGCAGGAGAAGGCAGCAGGTCCACACTCCCTTGCTAACGAGGAGCGGCCATTTCAGACGCAGTTTGCCCCTGAGGCAGGGGCTAGATGCTGACTGGCTGTAGGTCACTGAAGCAAAGTGGGCATAGGGGTTCCCTGGGAAGAGAGGACCCCAGAACGCAGGGGCACTGCTGTGGGGCAGTATCGTGAGGAAAGGGCACTGTGAACCGGAAGGGACAGGGGACCTGAAGTAGCGCAGAAGATAGGTAACTGAGGGCGAAACACCCGTCAACAGGGGGCACTCCACAGCTGGAAGAGCGCATTCCTAGGGAGACCAGCAGGAGGCGCTGCAGTGGGAAGTCACAACCTGTTACAGGGGTCTGGAGTCAAGACTGTTTCTGCCAATCCTGTTGCATGGGAGAGAGTGTCCCCCTTCCTACATTGCACTGCGGGAGATGGCTAATCTGTGCCTGGATGTAAAAGGAAGCCTCACATGTCCTTACTCCCCAGCTTGGTTGCGTACCGGGGGTGCACAGCTGTGCCCTTTAGAAACACCAGAATGCAATGCCTTTCCATGCCATTCAAACCCAGGTGCATCTGGGCCTCCCTGTAACACGATCAGCAAATTTTGGAGCCCATTCATCAAAACCAACACACATTTCCTCCCTTTTGATTGATTAGACTGTGTCAGAAGGTACGCTGGTGAAGACAACAGCTGTCACAACTGGACAACTCTACTCCCGGTCTTTAGAAAGCAGTGGCCAAGAATGGGAGGCCAAATCCAGCCAGAAGAGAGAAGATCCTGGGGAAGCAGGGAACTAATCCAAGATTTTTTTAAAAATAGGTGCTTGCCAACAAAAGTTGTGGCACTCAGAGACTGCATGCGAGGGAGAATGAGCGATGCTGGCACGCGCGGTGCGTCACCTGTGTTTTGTTATTGCTGCTGGGAAATGAATGGATTCAACTTGGGACTTTCCTGGAACGACTCATCTGTGTGGTCTTACGCACATGCAAGATCAGGGTCGCAGTGAGTCTATGAGCTGACGTGATCATTTGTCACTGAGCTAATGTGACGAACCGAGCAATGACTCCTATTACTCTCCAATAGAGGGGCCAATCTCTCCCTGGCTGGAATCTTCCATCTCTTTGTCAGCCCCTCACGCAGCTCCCATTTTTGCTCCCCAAGAAGAACCCGAAATGTGCCCAACAAGAACCCGAAATGTCCTATCATCGGGCTGTCCCTATCCATCTCCTCCCCCCACAAGGAGGGCTGCAGCAAAAGCTGGGGCGGGGACTTAGTTTTGATAGCAGATTCAAAGGGAACAATCCCACTGCATACATGTGAAATGGCTTGACGGGGGAGATCTACCTCCGGTTGTGTGTGTTTTTTAAAATAAACAGTATCTCCATGTAAAGGTTCAATGTCACCCAACAGGAAGCGTGTGTACAAAAGCAGTGATCCTTGACTAAAGCACAGCATACTTAACAGCTTAAAAGCAATTGTTGCCAGACCTGACAGAATGGTGGCAAGCAAACGTATTTTATTGTCATTGGTGCAATGAAGCTTCTACACTTTCGGGGAATTTTACCTTGGGGAATAGTGGATATTTGATGAAGAAATCTGAGCTCAGCAGGTCACGGCCGTGTTTACTGTTTCTTCCAGAATGTACCTACCTTGCACAAAATACAACCCGGGTCCTCAGAGGAAAAGCACTTTATTCCACGATGAATAGATCCCCCAAGGTCATATAAAATAATATCACTCAAGTTTGCACAGTGGCGCAATCAGCTAAAAGGACCAGAGCTAGGGAGTTACTGAGCACCTTCGACTCCCACCGGAGAAGGGGTGAAGTTGAGTTTTGCGGAGGCATTTGGGCCCTGATCCTGCAAGCATGGATCATCTATTTTGCTCTCACAAGGTGCTCTGACTTCCCTTGGAAGGTGACCTGATTAGTGTGGTGTCACTGGGACAGAAGTGCATGTCCCCACCTTTGTAATCTGAACAGTGATAAACTTTTGACTGGAACTAGAGAATTTGGATGTCTCATCCTCAAAGACAGCTGAGTCAGTGGCTTTGGACTTGCTGCCGGTGCCTGTTTTGCCACAAACTCCCCAGGAAACCTGGCAGGAGTCACCGAGGGATCAGCTAAGCTGCCATCACAGCGTGGAACTGGTGTGGACACACCCCCACCAACGTAGCCATCTCAGGTGCCAGGAGAGTGAAGCTGCAGCCACCTTGCCTTTGCTAGTAATTACTCAGGACTTCTGGCAGAGTGGGAACTGACCACCCTGAAGCACACACGGCCCTGGAGTTTAATAAAGACAAATGCAAAGTACTCCATGTAGGGAGGAACACTCAGTTTCACTCAGACACAATGGGAAGCGACTGTCTTGGACGGAATCCTGCAGAAAGGAATCTAGGGGTTATAATGGACCACAAGCTAAATGAAAGTCCACAGCGTGACACTGTTGCAAAAAAAGCCAACACGATTCTGTGATGCATTAACAGGAGTGTTGTGAGCGACACACGAAAAGTCATGCTTCCGCTCTACTCTGTACTAATTATCATAGAATCATTGAATACTAGGACTGGAAGGGACCTCGAGAAATCATCGAGTATAGTCCCCTGCCCTCATGGCAGGACCAAATACTGTCTAGATCATCCCTAATAGACATTTATCTAACCTACTCTTAAATATCGCCACAGATGGAGATTCCACAACCTCCCTGGGCAATTTATTCCAGTGTTTATCCACCCTGACGGTTAGGAACTTTTTCCTAATGTCCAATCTAAACCTTCCTTGCTGTAGGTTAAGCCCATTGCTTCTTGTTCTATCCTCAGAGGCCAAGATGAACAAGTTTTCTCCCTCCTCCTTATGATACCATTTTAGATACCCGAAAACTGCTATCATGTCCCCCCTCAATCTTCTCTTTTCTAAACTAAACAAACACAATTCTTTCAGCCTTCCTTCATAGGTCATTAGGCCTCAATTGGAGTATTGTGTCCAATTCTGGGCACCATATTTCAGGAAAGATGTGGGGAAATTAGAGAAAGTCCAAAGAAGAACAATAAGAATGATTAAATGTCTAGAAAATATGACCTACGGGGGAAGACGGAAAGAACTGGGTTTGTCATGTTTGGGAGAAACAGAAGACAGAGAGGACATGATAGCAATTTTCAAGTACCTAAAAAGGTGTTAAAGTATAAGCAGGGTCTGAATCAATGCTTCCATTACAGCCAGCTGGAATGGGAAAGGAATCCTGTGTTGCTTTGTAAATACAGTTCACTCAGTTTGCTTAGGCCTGCTATATATTCATTGTTAGAATGTTGTTTTGCCTATTTTGTAACCAATTTGGCTGTTGTGGGGTCACAAACTGTGCTAACCCTAAATGTAGGAATTGTAAGATATGACTGCCAATGCTTGCACTTATTGGGAATGCAGAAAAGTCAGACTGTGTTTAACTCAGTTCAAAGGAAAGAAACTGTCAGTGTAAAGAATCTCGGATGGGCAAGGCTTTTTCTGCCAAACTGTGTGAAGCCAAATGCGGGGGAAAGGGCAGATCTCTGAACCTACAGGCTGTATGCCCTCCAAGCATGAGCTATAAGACTAGTTCAACCTGTTTCTCTTTCTCCAGTTTTTGAAAGAACCCCCCTAGATACTGAACCCGGCTCTTCTGGCTGCCAACTGCTATTGGCAAAAGTGTTACACAAGGAGGAGGGAGAAAAATATTCTTCTTAACCTCTGATGATAGGACAAGAAGCAATGGCTTTAAATTGCCACAAGGGAGGTTTCGGTTGGACATTAAGAAAAACTTCCGAACTATCAGTGTGGTTAAGCACTGGAATAAATGGCTTAGGGAGGTTGTGGAATCTCCATCATTGGAAATATATGAGAGCAGATTAGATAGACATCTGCCAGGGATAATCTAGACGGTGCTTGGTCCTATCATGAAGTCAGGGGACTGGACTTGATGACCTCTCGAGGTTCCTTCCAGATCTAGTATTCTGTGGTTCTATGCCTTCACTGCTAGCAGTACCCAAGTTGACTAGGTTAAACTTAGACTCAGAATCATAGAATCATAGGACCGGAAGGGACCTTGAGAGGTCATCAAGTCTAGCCCCCCGCCCTCAAGGCAGGACCAAGCTCCGTCTACACCATCCCTGACAGATGTCTATCTAACCTGTTCTTAAATATCTCCAGAGAGGGAGATTCCACCACCTCCCTTGGCAATTTATTCCAATATTTGACCACCCTGACAGTTAGGAATTTTTTCCTAATGTCCAATCTAAACCTCCCTTGCTGCACTTTAAGCCCATAACTCCTTGTCCTGTCCTCAGAAACCAAGAGGAACAAATTTTCTCCTTCCTCCTTGTGACACCCTTTTAGATATTTGAAAACCACAATCATGTCCCCCCTTAATCTTCTTTTTTCCAAACTAAACAAGCCCAGTTCATGAAGCCTGGCTTCATAGGTCATGTTCTCCAGACCTTTAATCATTCTTGTCGCTCTTCTCTTAGCTTGGATGTGTCTACCCACTCTGCTCTCACACCTTGTGACTGAAATGCATACAGGGTGTCATCCTGTAAAATGGGAATAAATTGCTCTTCTCTACCTCACAGGGGTGGCTGGATACATTTAAACCCATCAGGCTTAGATACTGCAGTGATCGGGCTAGGTAAGTACATTAGATAGATTCCTATCCAGGCCGGAAGCAAATCATTTACATAAATCACATTAGTACTATCTTGGAAAAGCATTCCAGACTGGCAGAGACCTGATGTGAAGGAAATCCATAGTAGCAGCCTTCTCTCCTCAATAGGGTCAGCAATTAGCAAAGTGGAGGCATCCTGCTGAGATTAATCCTGGTGAATCCCTGAGTCAACCCTGACTTTCTTTGGAAGATTGAACGTTTTGAGAGGGGTTAGAAAATGCAGGCGGAAGAAACTATTAGTGCCAAATATTCTCCCCACTCTCAAAAGGTATTTAACAACAGTCAGACAGAGGGATTAAAACTGATCTGAGCCTAGCATAGCAAAGCTGGGGTCCAATCCCTCTGACACTGACTCACCATGAAGCCTTGGTCAAGTTGGATTTCGGACTCAGTTTTCCCAGGAGTAAAACGGGAAAGTCAATATATATACTTACATACCAGTGTCAGAAGTGTGGTGGGAATGCATTTTGAAGGTTCTTGTCTCTGCTGATGCTTTTAAACTGTGAGGCTGACGAGGCATGGGTCAATTATTTCCAAATATGTCAATGTCATTAATTTCTTAACTGTGCCCTTATTTACTCTCTAATGTGGAGCATCTATAATAAAGCAGCACAGATCTCATGGCCTTCGGATATTTGAATAATTTTGCATGACGGAGAGTGATGAATGAGCTGCACATTAGCCAGCCCTCTCCATTGAAATTAATGATCTGGACAAATTGGAGAAATGGTCTGAGGTAAACAGGATGAAGTTTAATAAAGACAAATGCAAAGTGCTCCACTTAGGAAGGAACAATCAGTTTCACACATACAGAATGGGAAGCGACTGTCTAGGAAGGAGTATGGCAGAAAGGGATCTAGAGGTTATAGTGGGCCACAAGTTGAATATGAGTCAGCAGTGTGATGCTGTTGCAAAAAAAGCAAACATGATTCTGGGAGGCATTATCAGGAGTGTTGTGAGCAAGACACGAGAAGTCATTCTTCCACTTTACTCTGCACTGGTTAGGCCTCAATTGGAGTATTGTGTCCAGTTCTGGGCACCGCATTTCAAAAAAGATGTGGAGAAATTGGAGAGGGTCCAGAGAAGAGCAACAAGAATGATTAAAGGTCTAGAGAACATGACCTATGAGGGAAGGCTGAAAGAACTGGGTTTGTTTAGTTTAGAAAAGAGAAGATCGAGGGGGGACATGATAGCAGTTTTCAGATATCTAAAAGGGTGTCATAAGGAGGAGGGAGAAAACTTGTTCATCTTGACCTCTGAGGATAGAACAAGAAGCAATGGGCTTAAACTGCAGCAAGGAAGAGTTAGATTGGACATTAGGAAAAAGTTCCTAACTGTCAGGGTGGTTAAACACTGGAATAAATTCCCAAAGGAGGTTGTAGAATCTCCATCTCTGGAGATATTTAAGAGTAAGTTAGAGAAATGTCTATCAGGGGTGGTCTAGACAGTGCAGGGTCCTGCCATGAGAGCAGGGGTCTGGACTCGATGACCTCTCGAGGTCCCTTCCAGTCCTAGTATTCTATGATTCTATGATAGGGTATGTCTACACTACCACCCTAGTTCGAACTAGGGTGGTAATGTAGGCAACCGGAGTTGCAAATGAAGCTCGCGATTTGAAGCTAGGAGCCGTCTGGTTGCCTTGCGCAAGTGAGACACCAAGGCGAGCCGCTGCTTTTGGGCGGGCAAGATCAAAGCACAAGGTTTGCAGGTTGTTCTTAAATTGCACCCGGTCCCGAGGCAGCTGGCTCGCTTTGGGTGACCTCCGTCCATGACCTCAGCAAGGATACCACCTTGGATGGTGCAAGGAAAAGCCACTCCACCACTAACCGTCTCCACAGAGAGAGGTGGTCACTGACTGAGCAGCCGTCAAAACCCCCCAAAATGGCCGTCGCTGTCCATAAAGCAGACCGCTTTGGGAGCAGTACGTGGTGACGCTTGTCATTCCCTAGTTAGGGTGGGGAGGAGACTTGAGGCAAGAGAGGGCTGTGAAATTGGCCTACCGTTGAAGCAATATATGCCTATAAGGCCCAGTGCATTCTTGGGCACCGTTCTATTTCCCTCAGGGAAAGGAAGGCCGCTGGAATGGCCCTCCCTGGTGGCTCTGACTAGAGTCCTTCCTTAGACAGACGCACTGGGCTGCAATATCCAGCGTCCTTCATTGGAAACTGGCCAGGTCTGTCTGGGAGAATTTAAAACCAACAGGGTGGACTGAGCTAGCAAACTGCTAGGGATTTCTTTACCACCGAAGAAATCATAGGAGCACACAGGTGGATCAGATATTACGAGGCTGGGAGCCCAGCAAGCGACTAGCTAGAGAGAGAGACTTATTTTATAAGCAAACAACACTATTTTAACTGTGAAACAGGTTAGAAACCTGCAATCACCTTCCTAATGCCACTGAGAGGTAGGCACGTATTACTATCCCTCTGGCACAGGTGGGGAAACTGAGGCAGGGAGGGGCAGCAACTTGTCCAAAAACCTCAGAAGGAGCCAATGTCAGAGTAGGCATTAAAGCTCAGGAATTCCAGCCCCCTCGCCCCCCCCCACCCGACTCTGTGTTCAGGCCATCAAGTCTGGCCTTACCATGAGGCAGACAGAGGGGGTAGAAAATTGTGTAGAAAATTGTGTCTGCTGCTGGTGCAGATGTATTCTCTCTGCTCTAGATGCAGAGATGGTGGTAGAGTAGAACAGGTATTCTTGCCAGCAAGTTAAGGGATTGTGGATTGGATAAATGGACGGTAAGATGGATAGCAAGATGGCTAGAAGGCCGGGCCCAGCGGGTAGTGATCAATGGCTTGATGTCAGGATGGCGGTCGGTTTCTAGTGGAGTGCTCCAAGGTTCGGTTCTAGGACCGGTTTTGTTCAATATCTTTATTAATGACCTGGATGAGGGGTTGGATTTCACCCTCAGCAAGTTTGCGGATGACACTAAGCTGGGGGGAGAGGTAGATACACTTAAGGGCAGAGATAGGGTACAGAATGACTTAGACAAATTGGAGGATTGGGCCACAAGAAATCTGATGAGGTTCAACAAGGACAAGTGTAGAGTCCTGCACTTGGGACGGAAGAATCCCAAACATAGTTACAAGCTGGGGACCAACCGGTTAAGTAGTAGTTCTGCAGAAAAGGACCTGGGGGTTACAGTGGATGAGAAGCTGGATAGGAGTCAACAGTGTGCCCTTGTAGCCAAAAAGGCTAATGGCATATTAGGTTGCATTAAGAGGAGCATTGCCAGCAGATCCAGAGATGTCATCATTCCCCTTTATTCGGCTTTGGTGAGGCTGCATCTGGAGTCTTGTGTCCAGTTCTGGGCCCCCCACTACAAAAAGGATGTGGACGCATTGGAGAGGGTCCAGCAGAGGGCAACCAAAATGATTAGGGGGCTGGAGCATATGACTTATGAGGAGAGGCTGAGGGACTTGGGTCTGTTTAGTCTGCAGAAGCGAAGAGTGGGGGGGGGGGGGATTTGATAGCAGCCTTCAACTTCCTGAAGGGAGGTTCCAAAGAAGATGGAGAGAGGCTGTTCTCAGTAGTGACTGATGGCAGAACAAGGAGCAATGGTCTCAAGCTGTGGTGGCAGAGGTCCAGGTTGGATATTAGGAAAAACTATTTCACTAGGAGGGTGGTGAAGCACTGGGATGGGTTACCTAGGGAAGTAGTGGAGTCTCCATCCCTAGAGGGCTACGTCTACACTGGCCCCTTTTCCGGAAGGGGCATGTAAATTTCATGAGTCGTCGTAGGGAAATCCGCGGGGGATTTAAATATCCCCCGCGGCATTTAAATAAAAATGTCCGCCGCTTTTTTCCGGCTTTTAAAAAAGCCGGAAAAGAGCGTCTAGACTGGCCCCTATCCTCCGGAAAAAGCGCCCTTTTCCGGAGGCTCTTATTCCTACTTCAAAGTAGGAATAAGAGCCTCCGGAAAAGGGCGCTTTTTCCGGAGGATAGGGGCCAGTCTAGACGCTCTTTCCCGGCTTTTTTAAAAGCCGGAAAAAAGCGGCGGACATTTTTATTTAAATGCCGCGAGGGATATTTAAATCCCCCGCGGATTTCCCTACGACGACTCATGAAATTTACATGCCCCTTCCGGAAAAGGGGCCAGTGTAGACGTAGCCGAGGTGTTTAAGTCTCGGCTTGACAAAGCCCTGGCCGGGTTGATTTAGTTGGAATTGGTCCTGCCTAGAGCAGGGGGCTGGACTTGATGACCTTCTGAGGTCTCTTCCAGTTCTATGATTCTATGATTCTAGGAAGAAGGCAGACTTGAGACCTTTCAAAGTTTTGGCCCAAGCGAGGGGGCATGGAAGCATCATTTGAGCTCCCCACCTCAGGTGCCAAAATGTTGTGGGCCATTAGCTCACACTTGTCTTATCTGCAACACCCTTTGCCCATTGTGCATGCAAATAAACCTCCTCTCCAAAATCCAAGAGGCAAACCAGCCAGCCTGGGCTGGAAGGGGTCAAATTTCAATGTACCGCATATATATAGAAATCCTCCATCTGAAAGGGGTTTATGTGCCCGGAGGGAAGGGCGGGAAATCCCTCCTTTAATCAGAACTTACAAGGGAAGACCTGGGTTGCACTGGAAGTGAGATTTCAGAAAAGCAAGGAATGAATGGTCTGCTTTGTATCCGCAGCTTTGATAGATCAGTTCCTTCACTGACAGACTTGTTAATCTTTCCAATGTTGCTTTTTCAAAAAAAGACAAACACCGCGGATAAATGTAGAGGGCCAGCCACATCCCCTCCCATAGGAAGTCTCACCACATGGGCAATTCTTCCAGTTAAAGAAAACAGCCCGCTTTATTTACAGGGTAAATCATTTTGACTTATCTTGCAGGGCTTGCTCATAGTGAAGTGACAGTTTCTCCCTGTTGCACAGTAAAGGGCTGACTGGGAAAATGTTTTCCTTCCCACCATGTAGAAACAACCAGCCAAAAGGAGGTGAGGGAACTCTTCATTTTTGTAATACACTGTTAATGCTCTCCTAGCTGACAATCACGCAGAGGCTATAAAGGCCTGAATTCACTGCTCCTGGCAACTGCAGCTAGAAATCTGAACCTCTACAGGGATTTTGAGCTAAGTACATTGAGGCGAGTTAGCTCTTTCAGTCTTAGAGGCAAGGTAACCATTAAAACGATTTCTAATTAAATTGTGTTACTCTAGAAAGAAAAAAAATCTTTTTCTTCTCCATTGCGACCCAAAAATCATACATCTTCCTCACCTAAAGGAGATACACATGTGGGGAAAGGAGATCTTTAAATAATGAACTCTTCAAACAAGAGACGTTGATTGCTTTCTTTTTCCCCCCTTCGTATACATTTTTCCATGCTCATCAGCTTTACATGGCTGAGTTAATCCAGCTGCTTTTTCAATACATGGCTTAAACACAAATAAAAGTCTGCACAGTTTTGCACAACACTAATTATTGTTTTCTCTCAAAAGTTTGCAAGAGAGGAATACATTTGGGCCCTGCTCAAAGAGAGGATATGCTCTGGTAAAAGCCAGTGAGGGGCTGGTCTCCAGTACAGCGGGAGGTTGCATTAAGCTACGCAACTCCTGGTATGTCGATGATGTAGCTGGAGTCGACGTATCTTAAATCGCATTTCCACACTGTCCGCACAGCAGGAGACTGATGGGAGCAAACGCTCCCATTGGCTTCCCTTTCTCCTTGCAGTGGTGAGGCATACAGTCACCAGCCTGAGCTGCCCTCAACGTTTGATTTATGAGTCTATACTAGACCCGCTAAATCAATCACCGGAAGATCAACCTCGATCTGCCAGAAAGCAGACACATGGCCTGAAAGCATTGAGACTGACTTGAGTACAAGTGCAATTTAACCCATTTGACCAGACTGTGAGTTCAATTGCAATGGTGAAAATCTAGAGTAACTCCACTAGCTTTTTAGGCCACTGATAATTGCAGACACTTCCTTCATGTTCTTAACTTTTGGCACGTGCATAACGTTAAGCATTCGATTGACTGTATGTTTGAAGGAGCAGGGACCATGGAATGGGGAAAGAGTCTTCTTAATGAATGTGTCTTAATGTACAGCACCTTGCACATTTTGGGCACTACTCGCTATAAATAAAAATGATAGAAATTGACCTGAGTGTAACTGAAGATAAAATCTCTGTATCTGGGAAGAAATATAATAACATAAGAATGGTCACACCGGGTCAGACCAATGGTCAATCTAGCCCAGCATCCTAACTTCTAACAGTGGCCAGTTCTAGTTGGTTTCAGAAGGAAGGAACAGAACAGGGAAATTTATCGAATGATCCATCCTCTGTCATCCAGTTCCAGCTTCTGGCAGTCAGCGGTCAGATGTCCAGATGCTATTGTGATAATTACAGCACAAATAACTTGTGGGAGGATCAGTGGATGGATGGCTCATTGGATACACAGATAGTTTTGGTTTGGGGGTCGGTGAAAGCTTTGGCACCAATCATTTTCCTCTGTCGTTATACACAGATGTACCAACATAAGCTGCCTCCCACACACTTTGTTAATGGCTCCATTCAGTTAAATTGTATTTAATTGCAAGCATGTGCTTAAGTCCCATTGATTTCAAGCTTAAGTGTTTTGCTGAATCAAAGCTTTTCTATGTAAATATAATTATACATACAAGATAGGGAGAAAACCATTGTGGAACTCTGATCTCTCCCCCACCTTTTCCCCCCTCTCCGCCCAGTACAGAAAGAAGGCAGGTTGTGCTCTCAAGTGAACAGATGGAAACATGTACATGTTTTCTGTACCCCGATAATTCCTTGTATAAAATCTGTTTCTGATGTCACATTCGGGGCTAGAAATCTGGGGAAGTCAATACACTAATGCAGATTGACACCAGTAGAGAATCTGGCTCCTTCGTTTGTGCAAAGACAATACTAAATGTGGATGTGCATCTGAACTGTGTTAACGAGTTCTGGTAAAGTTCATTTGTTTAATTTGAAATATGGAAAACATATGTTCTGATTTATACACTGCAGGTCAAACCTGTCGGTGTTAATGGCTTTTTTGCTGGATTTTCAGTTCCAGCCTGGCGTGTGTGTGAACAACCAATGAAGAAAAAAAATAGAAGCTATAACAGGATAGCGGTGTTCCCATGATCTCATAGTAACAAAACAGCACAGTGAAATGAGAAACACGGATCTTTACAACAGGACTCAACCCCAACAGGTAAGAAAACAACCTTGAATCCTGCTTGAGTTCAAAACTATGCTTCTGTTTTGACCTTAAATGGAGTGATTTACTATAATAATAAATATGTTAAAGGCTTTCCTCCCTTAAAGGGGTTGAAAGTTGAAAACTTTCACTCTTGCGGGTAACAACTAAGTGGCTTGCGCTAACCAAGGTTGCAAAAAGATTTAGTCCCTTACAAGTTTATTTCCCCTTTTACTTTTAATTCATTATTTTTAATATCCTCATCTGCACAGGTCGATTTTTGATGCCCGAGGACTATACTGAAACACAGAGTGTGTCTACACTATGGACCAGGTGTTCAACAATTGACAAAATGAGAGTCTGGCCGTATAGATACAAACACATCACAGGAGATTGGCTATAACTTGGCTTTCCCCTAGACTGGTTACAAGCAGAGTTTCAACTGATAGGGTAGATGAGACCTTGACTATATTTTGTAAGGAATCATCCTAAATTACTCTGCTAATCAGCGAGACCAGGTGGGTGGGGTAATATCTTCTATTGGACCAACTTCTGTTGGTAAGAGACACACACTTCTGAGCCACAGGGAGCTCATCTTCAAGTTTAGGGGTGGCTTGTTGGTGTAGTGGCTGGACTCTTACTTGGGGTGTAAGAGGTCCTGAGTTCAAATCACAGACATGCCCTGGCTGTGGATTTCTTGCTTCTGTATCAGGACAGGTTGTAAAGGCCAGGGTTCAAAAAAGAACTAGATAAATTCATGGAGGATACGTCCATTAATGGCTAGTAGCCAGAATGATGTCATCCATTTGTCAGAAGCTGAGAAGGGGTAACAGGAGTGCGATGATTTGATGATTTCCTGTTCTGTTCTGGGAGCACCCGGCATTGGCCACTGTTGACTGACCGAATACTGAGCTAGGAGACCCTTTGGACTGACCCAGTTCAGCTGTTCTCAAGTCACCAGCGTAGTGAACAATCACGTTGCAACCAGGTTCTGTGGCATGACATCTGAAGTGTTGACATGGTCACAGTTTTGCTCTGGCCAGGTTAGAAGATGCTTGGGACACTGCTGTGTTATACATATCCCTTGAGTCCCAAGTGTTGTCCCAACTACGTTTAAGAACTTTGCTTGAGAACAGAGGGAAGTTGGTTGTGGCTAAACAGAATGACACCATGGGATGGCCCACAGGTGACTTATGTTAGCACTTGGAAGCAGGACCGGTCCTAACCAATTGGCGGCCCCGGGCAATGGGGAAAATTTGTTGAGCAAAAAAAAAGGGGGGGGGTCAGGGAGTAACCAGGGTCAGGCCGAAATGCAGTCATGTGTCCCGGGCTTCCGTTGGGCTCTGCCAGCACCCCCTTGAAAATGGCGGCCACGGGCGACCGCCTAGCTCACCCACTCCTAAGACAAGCTCTGCTTGGAAGGTGTACTGCCCCTGTGCCCCTGCTAAAACTTTAATTGCTAAATGCGGCATCCCCACATACCCCTTCCCTGTTCCTCTGGGTGACCCTTTCTGTTTTCCCTCCCCCACAGGCACCAGGCACCTATGGGATGGTCTACAGCACATTAGAATCATATTCCAAGACAATGCTGCATATCCCTACATTTCACTGATGATCTAAGATAGTTAATCTCCATGCATAATGGTTGACCAAACTGTGCTAGAGTCTTCTTTGACCACAAGTGAGTTTACTTAAGCACTGTTCTTAAACTTACCTATTGCCACTGAATTCAATGTGGTTATGGCAGCAAGTGATCTTGACCCCAAATGTTCCATCCAACATCTTTTTTTATCTTCTTCCCTCTTCAAAGCATTCAGGGTCAGAATCAAAACTGGCAAATTGACTAGGGTATGTCTGCACTGCAGAGTGTTTCCGGAAAAACGGTCGTTTTTCCTGGAAAAACTTCATTACATCCACTCTGCAATAGCGTTCTTTTGGGGGGAAAACTGAAAGAACAGAGGGGTTTTTATGACATTGGTAAACCTCTTTCTACGAGGAGGAAGCCTTTTTGCAAAAGAGCTCTTTCGGGAAAAGGCGCGTGTGGATGAGGAAGAGGGAGTTCATTCGAAAGAAGAAAGAGGAAAAAGCACAGGTGCTCTGGTGGCCACTCCGTCCATAGTAATCACAGCTTACGTGTGAGATAGAGTCCATTCAGTGTGGACGCTATCTTTCGAAAAAGCAGATCGCTTTTTCAATGCGCTTTTGCTGTGTAGAAGCTCTCTTTTGGAAGAAGTTTTTTTGGAAGATCTCTTCCAGGAAAGCTTCTTCTGAAAGAAGCCTGCAATCTAGACATAGTCCCAGCTTAATTGACTTCAGAGGAACTGCAAACACTGAAAACAGCTGACTTTTCCCCTTATGTTTCTTGGTTATGGGACATACTGGCCCTGTTCTGTTCTCTTGCTTCGTCTGTAGCACCAGTAGTAATATAATGGCAGGGTTCTAGGCAAAGAATTATGTTGGGTTTGTTCCTTGGCTTCAGATTAGCAGACTCTAAGACACAAGGGCTAACATAGAATTTTAAAATTATTTTGCTATTGAGTGACAGCCTTCAGAAGCAATACACATTTTTTAAAAAGTCCACGTACACAAGTAGCATACATAAAACACCAGCTGCCTGGGTATAATTTCAGGCTGTGTGGATGCAAAAGCATCTTTTCCTGCAAATGGATTTCTTGCACCTGCCCATTGAGGGTAAAATCCTGGCCTGACTGAAGTCAATGTTTTGTGGGTGTGTAATTTCATGCCCATGCAAAAACACATGCCTACTGTTGCACATAAGCCTTTTGTACTGGCACAGAGATTTCCAAAGCTACCTAAAAGATTTGGATGCTGCCCTTTGTATCTCCTAGGCTATGTCTCGACTGCAGGCTTCTTTCGAAAAAGGCGCTTTCGAAAGATACTTTCGAAAGCGCCTCTTTCGAAAGAGCGCGTCTAGACTGCACGCGGAACTTTCGAAAGAGCGGCTTGCTTTTTCGAAAGAAAGCATCCAGTGAGTCTGGATGCTCTCTTTTGAAGAAGCCCTATTTACATTGAAGAACGCCTTCTTTCGAAAGAGGAACTTTCGAAAGAAGGCGTTCTTCCTCGTGAAATGAGGTTTACCGCCATCGAAAGAAAAGCCGCGTTCTTTCGATTTAATTTCGAAAGAACGCGGCTTGAGTCTGGACGCAGGGGAAGTTTTTTCGAAAAAAGGCTACTTTTTTCGAAAAAACCCCTGAGTCTGGACACAGCCCTAGAGGGCTTTCAAAATCCCATCCTATGCTCCTAGATGTTAAGAATGGGTGGGACATCCCATCAAGATACAGCCATTTGAAATGAAACCAAGCATTTGTGAAAATAACATGCCAACCTTACTTTGAGGCAACAGATTCATGGGAAAGCATTGTTTAACGGGCATTCTAAATGGCTGTGTGTAGTCTGCAGTAATTAAAACAGTTTCAGATGTCCAGGAAATGATCTAACCACATAATTGCCCATCAAACATTTAACTTTTAATAACTACATTTTGTAGGCTAGCATCATTAGCTGTCCCAGTCAGTATATTTTATAAAAACTGGGAGAAGTCACAACAAAAGAATACCAGGATCCTTTTGCAATATTCCAAATGCCTTCATTTTCTTTATGTGCAGCAAAAGATTTTCTGTTTGTTGAGAGGCACGCTGCTTTTAATGCCTAAAAGGGGTGTGGGAGGGGGTCATCCTGGAGAAAAGAAAATCAGACAGAATTAACCTTTATGTTTATATATTAGAAGTTTTATTGCCAGAAGTAACTGATCAAATTTTGAGTTAAAAATAAAAAATGGAGTATGTTTAGGTAATGCATGTTCCTAAGGATTCCTGGTGGTAGGTGCTGTCAAGGAAGACTGAATTCTAAATCATGATCAACAATTTTCTAAGGACTGCCATATAAACCTAAAGGAACTAATCTGATGCCCGTTATATTCAACACAAGTCTGCATTCAGTGGACCTCAGGCCCGAAATATATGTTGATTTATAACAGAGCGTGAGTTAGGAAGGATATACCAAAGAGAATCTCTCTCAGCTTAAGCTCGTCAATGTAAAAACTGACTTGTAAAATGTATTTGTATATATCAAGTGTATCCCTAGAACACAAATGTGCACTTGTTCCAGTATCCATCTCCATTAGTATCATTCACCCTAAAATAAATAACAGTAATATACAAATACTAACACTGATTTTTTTTTTTTCAAGAAACATGGTGGAACCCTGGCCTTATAAAATTAATAGGAGTTTTGCCACCGGTTTCACCCACAGTTAGATGGTCAGGGAATCACGAAGTCAAAGGACACCCAGAAGGGATCACCAGCTCCAGTCTGACCGCACATCACAGGCCACCACCACCCAGGGCCCGCACATGAAACCCAGCAACCTAAACTGGACCAAAATATGACAGCCCACAAGCAGCTAGACTGTCCTGGCCTCAGGCGCACCGGTGCCAGAGGCCTGCGCAATGGCAGGGAATATATTAAGTGAGATAAACCCAAGTGATCCTGGCAAATGACTCTCAGCCGTATGCTGCGGAAGAAAGCAAAAACAGTCAGACCTGGGGGAAGAGGTCTTCTCGACCCCTCATTTGCAAAAACAGTTAGACCAGACGTGGGCAAGAGCCTGTCAGTCGGCCGGATCCAACCCACCTAGCTCTTTTATCTGGCTCGTGAGGCCGTTCCTGGCCACGCCCGCTAATGCTAATGAGTGGGAGGTGGAACACACAAGCCATTTCAACTGCTTCTATTTAAAGGGCTCGTGCGTTCCCTAGGGTGGTCAGGTAACAGCCGTGGGGAAGGCACAAGTTCTTTAAATAGAAGCAATCGAAAGGGCTCGTGCATCCCTGGCTCCCAAGCAACGCACTAACAGAAAGGCCAGGAGCAGCAAGCCTTTTAAAATAGGAGGAGTTGAAAGGGCTCGTAGTTCCTGCCCCCCACTAATGTGACGCCTGGGAGCTGCAGGAGAGGTGTGAGCCCTTTTAACATCTGCTATTTAAAGGCCCCGCCCCCTTCCGCCCGAGGCTCTGCCCCTTCTGGATGGCCCACGACCACTTTAAAAATTTTTGAAGCGGCCCCCCCCCCTTCAAAAATGATTGCTCACCCCTGAGTTAGACCCTGAGCATGTGCGCAAGAACCAGCCAGTTGAGCACGAGAGACAGACTGTGCAGGGCCATCGCCGCCCGACCTCCCAATGTCCCATGGCTTCAGAGGAAGGAGATTAAAAAAAACAAACGGAATACATGGAGGAGGGGGAGAGGAATCCCTTCCTGACCCTGCAGGTGACAAAATGAAACCATGAAGCTGTTGGGAGCAAAAGACAATCCAGAAGAGACTCCGGGGGCTGCTGAACTCTGCCCACAGTCATCACGAGCAACCCCGCCCCACTATTGCACTCAAATTTGTTTCTCTCTTCCCTAAAATTAAGTTATTTGTCCTCACAACTCCTACAGGGAAGCTGGTCCAGAACCTCACACCTCTGATGGTTTGACACTGTCTTCTAATGTCCAACCTGAACTTATCCAGGCCCCATCTCAAGAGGTGGTAGCTACATCTTCAGAAGAAGCCCGCCATTGACAAAGCGCTGTCTACTCTGGGGACTAAGTGAGCATAACTACATTGCTACGGGGCGTGGATAGAGAATGAGAGAGAGAATATCTTATTACTTCAGTATAAATCCATGGTACACCCATATTTCGAATACTGCGTAACAGATATGGTCACCTCATCTCAAAAGAGACATACTGGCATTGGAAAAGGTTCAGAAAAAGGCAACAAAAATGATTAGGGGTTTGTAATGGGTCCCATATGAAGATAGATTTAAAAGAATGGGACTTTTCAGCTTAGAAAAGAGGAGACTATAGAGGTCTATAAAATCATGACTGGTGTGAATAAGGAAAAGTTGTTTACATGTTCCCATAACACAAGAACTAGGGTCAGCAAATGAAATTGATAGGCAGCAGATTTAAAACAAACAAAAGAAAGTTTTTCTTCAAGCAGCACAGTGTCAACCTGTGGAACTCCTTGCCAGTGGATGTTGTGAAGACAAGAACTTTTAACAGGGATCAAAAAAGAACAAGATAATGGATAGCTCCATTTATATTAGCCAGGATGGGTAGGAATGGTGTCCCTTGTCTCTATTTGTCAGAAGCTGGGATTGGGTGGCAGGAGAGGAATCACTTGATGATTCCCTGTTCTGTTCACTCCCGCTGGGATATCTGGCATTGGCCACTGTCGGAAGACAGGATACTGGGCTAGATGGACCCTTGATCTGATCCAGTCTGGCCGTTCTTATGTTTACACTGACACAAGTTGGCAAGTATGGACCATGCCTAAGACAAGAGACACCAGGCAGATACAGACTGATTGGGGGAGTACAAGGAAACAATATTGGTCACCATGCTCGGCTATGGTCTCATCAGCCCAGCAGTCTAACCACTGTCAAGTTTTTGTTGTATTAGGGTAAAGAGTTTTAAGGGGGGGGGGGGAATGTAAGGGAGGATAAGCCATTAATTTTGTGGATGTTCACAGGTAGCTCCTCCCCAGCATGAGGAACAGTTTGGTTGATCTACTAAGTCTTACTGGGAGACAGGAAAAAGTCAAGACAGAAGCAGAAAATGTGTTTCATGTCTGTTGAAAAGGCACTGAATGTGTTAGAGGTCACAGAAGTCCATGAATCAATGATAAAAAAGTGTTTTGATTTCTGTTTTACAAGGAAATATTCTTGGTTAGCTGTAAATAGTCTTATTTTGATTACCCACTTCTGACCTCATATTGTGTGGGCCTTCTCCGGTTGCAAGTTGTTGCACACATAAGCAGCCCCACTGAAATCAAAGATAGCCACAGGGATGCAGGACTGTAGGTGACTATTGCAAACTCTAAGGATTGTGTCCCTTTATGTTTGAACAGCAGCTAGACCAAGGGGACTGCTACCACGTCTAGATCCAATGGAGTTAACTGCATTATAATACCAAAAAAATAATAATACCACGCCTACAAATAATCATAATCTGTGTCTCTTATGTAGCAATTTTCACCAATAGATGGCAAAGCGCCCCCCAGCAAAGGTTAGTATAATACCTGAATACCAAATACAAACAGAATCTTTTGCATAACTGAAAAAAAAATGGGGTGAATTATTGTCTTCGTTTCCATCTTGCGGTCCCTTGCACTGCCTGCTTCTGGAGGTGTCAGAAAGAGCATCGCACAACAGGCTGTTGTGGGGAGGCTCCCAGACTAGCTGGGAGTTGCACAGACAGGGGAGCTGGCAGCCTTTCCGCTGGTCACCTGGGTGGGTGGGGAGGGGCTTGGCTCCACGTTCCAGAAAGGGGCAGGGCCTACGGCTGAAGGGGTGGGGCTGGGGCAGCCAATAGGTGGCACTGGGCCCTTCCCCCAGCCCTCATTGCCATGCGGCGCACACAATGCAACACTCCCACAGCTATTTAAAGGTCTGAGGGCTTTGGCTACCGCTGCTGCTGCAGTAGCAGCCGTGGCCAGGAGTCCTGGGCCCCTTTGAATCACTGGGCCCCAGGGCAATCACCAGGCCTGTGCGAGGATCTACAGGCAGTCCCCGGGTTACATGGAGCCGACTCACATTGGATCCCTACTTACAAATGGGGTGAGGCAACCCCGCACTAGCTGCTTCCCCCCAGCAGACTAGGGAGACGCGAAGCTAGCGCCCCCCCCCCCCCCCCAGCAGACCAGGGAGACGCGGAGCAGCTTTTCTCAGCAGACACCTCAGCTTGAGAATAAAGGACTGAGGGAAGTGAGGTGTGGGAGAATAAAACTGAGCTCTGGAGAAATGTTTGGCTAGAGTTTCCCCTACAATATGTACCAGTTCCGACTTACATACAAATTCAACTTAAGAACAAACCTACAGTCCCTATCTTGTACATAACCCGGGGACTGCCTGTACTGAGAATGCACATTTTAGTAAGACTGATGCCCCAGTTTTGCTGACTACAACGTCTGGGTTTGCATAAGAATTTGGGGGCTCATGGAAACTAACCCAGCCACCCATTCAGACGTCTGCCCGTCACCTCTTCACCCAGGTTCAAACTCCCGCAACATTCCAAAGCATGTGTCAAACTCCAGACGCAGAGCACCGTTGAGTTCAACCGGACTGCTCCTATGCTTAACATTAGGCACGTGCTGAAGTACCTGGCTGAATCTAGACCCACAGGCCTTAGGGTATACGCGCGTATTTGCAAGAGCACTTCCACACCCGGTGGATCCGTAGAAAGATGTAACAGAGACATGAAGCGCAAGGGACACCGGTTAAAGCATCTACCCTGTACTGTATGCATCACTGGCTTGGTTTGCCCACTAATCTGAATGATCTGAATGGACACAAGAACAAATGGATATAAGCTGGCTAGTAGGAAGTTTAGACTTGAGATTAGACAAAGGTTTCTAACCATTAGGGGAGTGAAGTTCTGGAACGGCCTTCCAAGGGAAGTAGTGGGGGCAAAAGATCTATCTGGTTTCAAGATTAAACTAGATGGGTTTATGAAGGGGATGATTTGATGAGATAACATGATCTTGGTAGCTAATTGACCATTCATTATCAATGGGAAATAGGTCAATGGAGGGATGATAGGAGTTACTACAGAGAACTTGCTGGGTGTCTGGCTGATGAGTCTTGCCCACATGCTCAGGGTTTAGCTGATCACCATATTTGGGGTCGGGAGGAATTTTCCTCCAGGGTAGATTGGCAGTGGCCCTGGAGGTTTTTCGCCTTCCTCTGTAGCATGGGGTACAGATCACAGCTGGAGGATCTCTGCATCTTGGGGTCTTCAAAGTATTTGAAGGCTTCAATATCTGAGATATAGGTGAGAGGATTATTCTAGGAGGGGTGGGTGAGATTCTGTGGCCTGCACTGTGCAGGGGGTCAGACTAGATGATCAAAATGGTCCCTTCTGACCTTAAAGTCTATGAGTCTATGAGTCTATGATTGGAAGTTGAAGCTAGAAAAAAACTCATCCTAGAAATGAGGTGCACGTTTTTAACCATGAAAGATCATTAACCAGGAGAACAGTTTAGCAGGAGCTGGGGTGGAGTCTCCAACCCTGGCAATTTTTCAATCAAGATTGGATGGTTTCCTCCGAGTCGTGCTCTGGTTCAAACAGGAATTAATTCAGAGAAAGTCTAGGGCCTCCGTTATGCAGGAGATCAGATTCTAGATGAATGCAGTGTTCCCTTTTGGCCTTCGAATCTATGAACTCTATTGTTTCATCTGATTTCCACTTCCAATTTCCTCTCTCACTGCCTTCTTTGCTTTCCCTCCCCTCGCCCTGTAAGCACCAGTTTGCCCTCTAACAGCACAGGCGTTGTGCATTGATAACACACGTAAAGTACTATACAGTCAGAAGCTGATTCGTACTCCTTCCCATGTTTGTGGCGCGTGCTTATAAACTCTGAATTTTACACTAGCAACGGTGGGAACATCATACGTTCTATCGGGAAGTAAAGGTCTCATTTTTCAGGCCATCATGCTGGCTAATTGCAATCAGCTTAGTATGTCAGAACAGGCCAATGCAGTAGGTCAGAATAGTGGCAAGTTCTAGCTATCAGTCTGTGGCCTTCCCATAGCAGCCGTGGGTGACACTGGCAAAGCAGGTGCCAGCTTATGCCATAGTCCCCATGCCTTGCTTGAAAAGGGACAAATTCATAGCTGGAACCAGTCTGATACACACGTGTGTAAGCAATTTGACCCTCTCTATTCCGGCACTCTTTGGTCGAGTAGCATCCATGGTCCAGCAAGATTCTAGTTAGCTGGACGTCCACTTATCATGGGTGTGGCCAAGTTTCCCATAAAGTTTGTTTACAGCCACCAGTCCTGGTTCTCAGTGTTCTGTGCTGTTCTTTAGCTCTAATATACCTCTACATGTCTGCTAAGGCTATGTCTAGACTGCAAGCCTCTTTCGAAAGAGGCTTTTTCGAAAGTATCTTTCGAAAAAGCCTCTTTCGAAAAAGAGCGTCTAGACTGCAAGCAGTACTTTCGAAAAAGCAAGCCGCTTTTTCGAAAGAAAGCAGCGAGTGAGTCTGGATGCTCTCTTTCTAAAAAGCCCTGTTGGCATGCAAGAACGCCTTTTTTCGAAAGAGCACTTTCGAAAAAAGGCGTTCTTCCTCGTGAAATGAGGTTTACCGCCGTCGAAAGAAAAGCCGTGTTCTTTCGATTTCATTTCGAAAGAACGCAGCTGCAGTCTAGACGCAGGTGATGTTTTTTCGAAAAAAGGCTACTTTTTTCGAAAAAACCCCTGAGTCTGGACACAGCCTAAGTGCTCAGTAAGCGGTGGAAGTGTTGGTAACGCTGCTAGACAATATTGACCTCCTGTGGTTGGGCAAATTCTCTGGGTCGGCACAGGTCAGGTCCCAAGGGTGCCAGATTAGAGAGGTATAGTTAAAATGGGTGTTCAAGTTATATAGATGTGTTTAGACTTTATTGAATGGAGATCATTTGCTGCTTGCATTAAGCTCACTTATAGCATCTGTATCCAATGTTTGAGCATTTCCTTTCTAAGTCTCTGTAGCTGGGTAAATCACCAGACAGGAGAGAGGCATTAACTAGTGTGAAACACTGGTCTCCAGTAGAAAGTGTTAGGTCCTGCCATGCAAGGAAGGCCCACCAACACCAGACAAACTATTGTGCAATATCAAAGAGGACAAGAGACGTTGCTGATTGCTCTTCCAATGAAGAGAAGACCGGCAAGTGAATTTCTCCCATCCACTCAGTTTGCAATTCAAAGAAGGGGAAAGGGGTAAACACCCCTAACAAGGAAGAACTGTATCTCTACGCTGGTTGGATTCTCATGGGCAGCGCCGGATTAAGGCATGGGCTAGCCGGGCAGTTGCCCGGGGCGCCAAGCTATGGGGGGGGCCTGATGGCAGCTGTAAGGGGCACGCAGCGCCCCATATAGCTGCCGTCAGGTGCCGTACGCCCGGCTCCTGGATCGCAGGCTGCAGCAGCTCCCAGTGGCCATCCTGCAGCAGCTGCCCGGGGCGGGGGCCACGTTAACCCCCGCAGCACCGGCCAGCAGCGCCTTTTCCCCTGCGGCCGTGGGGCCCTGCACAGCCTGGCTCAGTCCGCCCCGGGCGGCCCCAGGCTGCACGCCAGCAGTAGTAGCCGGGCTGGGCCGGGCCGGGCATGTGCGTCCTGCTGCCGCCAGCTCCGCGCACCCTCCCCCACGCACTGGCGCGGAGGCGGGGCCGCACATGCACCCTCCCCCAACCCGGGGTGCAATTAAACTGCCTGCCCGGGGTGCCGGAATGGCTCGGTCCGGCCCTGCTCATGGGCAATGATCTCTGGTCATAAGCGATCCCCAGTGTTTTGCCTGACTTAGCCCTAAAGGACATGTAGGGTATGTCTAGACTGCATTGCTATTTCGGGATACCAGAAGTATCCCAAAATAGCAGCGCCGCGTCCAAGGAACGCGTCCTCTATTTCGAAAAAAATTCAAAATAAGGGGCGCGCTCTTTTGCTGTCCCTGTAAACCTTGTTCTACGAAATAGCACTTTATTTCAAAATGTGGTGCCATGTAGATACACCAAATTTCAAAAGAGCCTCTTTCAAAATTAAATCAAAAAAAGAAACGCAATTTGCACAGCGCTACTGGCCTATCTTTTCGACCTTAGAGTGCAGTCTAGATGTAGCCTTAGACTTTGCTTTTTATTAAAAAAGAAAAGAAGCTTGCACTGCTTAATGAACCACAAGATTGGAACTCATCTGTGTGTACGTATGTTTACCTGCTTTTCCAGGGTAATAAATATTTAGATCGTTTATTGTAGGGTTCGCTACAAGCAATGGTGCAAGGTCCACCATGTAACTTATCAGGGATAAGTGATCGGTTCTTTGGGACCGGGAATCACCTCACTACTACTGTGATCTTGGGTGCCAAGGACTAGCTATCAGCTTGCTCGAACAGCAAGATAGATGGGAGTGGCCAAGGGGACCGTCTGTGACTGCATGCAAAGATGTTATAATGCCCAAGAAATTTACTGAGTATAGAATTCGCAGCCAATCTGGAGCCTGTGCCCTGTTTCCTAACAATGTGCCCCATGAGGTTTGTGCCCCTACTCTTGAGTCACTACAAGACAGTTGACACCATGACCTGGATTCAGGGACCCGTTTCAAGGCCTGGCATGTCAGGTGCTGAAAAAGGGAAATGAAGACAGCTGCAATAGTGAATAAAAAATTCTCTCCAGGGTATCCTTTTTAATTAAGGAAACAAGTAATCCATCCTGAAACTCTAATGGCTTCTCAGCATCTGTTTCCTTTGAGACAAATGGATTTTATTCCTGAGTCTGCCACCAACTAGGTGGGTGATGGCGAGCAAGTCACGGCACTGTTCCGTGCCTCACTTTCCCCTTTCTGTAAAAGTGAGACCTTTCTCTGTGAAGCACTCGGAGATGAATGGATGATCAGAGCTAGTTGTTGCAGGTTGAATCTCCGGCAACATCAGTGGCCCAACATCATTTTAGCTGGATGTCCACTTATCATGAGTGTGATCAAGTTTACAGCCACCAATCCTGACTCTCAGTGCTTTGTGCTGTTCTTTAGCTCTATTTTATCCCTCAATGTCTTCTAAGAGCCCCATAAGCAGTGGAAGCGTTGCTAACGCTGCTAGACAATATTGACTTTCTGTGGTTTGGCAAATTCTCTGGTTCGGCACCGGTCAGGTCCCGAAGGCGCCAGACTAGAGAGGTTCAATCTAGACCACCCTTCTTAGTGACCGAAGAATCCTACACCACATGCATGAAGGCATTGTCCTCTTAGGTAATAACAGAAGGGCTAGAAACACATTTTTCTTCCTTTCTCTTGAAATAGAGATTCTGGTTTTCAAGCTTAGAAAGCAACAGGAACGGTCTGCGGAAGGTTTATTCTTAGCCAGCCTGCTGCACTAGGCATCAACCATTCTGGTCCCTCTGCAGCAGGGAAAGGAAGTTTTTCTGGAGCTGGTTTGAAACTGTGGGATAAATTCTCCCAAGAACTCAGGACCATCCCAGACCTTCTCAACCTGCGCTCTGAGTACATGCAGCATTTCTTCGACTTGCTTTTGTGTGTGTGTGTGTGTGTGTGTGTGTGCACGCGTTCACATACACATTTTTCTTGTGGCATGACAGAGTGACATCATCACGTTACTGTGTCCACAGGCTCTACCCAGACACTTTGGGGACAGCAAAGCTATCTGGCAGCTCAGCATGGGCAGATTCCACCTCCCAAGGGTCCTACCTGCTCAGCTCTGGTTAGGACCTTTCGGGCGGCCTTTTTCCCAGCCAAAGGGCGGCTTGGTTGGTGTGAGCCACACTCGCGCCAGGAACGGAAGCCGGCTCCCACGCCCCGGGGTGCCACGACTTGCTCCAGGGGAACGCCACTGTCTCTCTTGATGCTCGCGGGCTGACAGCCCCACTGAGATCCCGCACTCCCCACCTGCTCCTGCTCCCTTCCCTCTGCCCAGACATCCTGCTCCCACACCCACTCCTGCTCCCCTTCCCTCCACCCAAACACCCTGCCTCCAAGCCTGCTCCTTCCCCACCCAGACACCTCCCCCCCCCCCCCCCCCGGCTGCTCTTGTCCCCCTTCCACACCCAGACATCCTGCCCCTTATTTTTTCATCTTTGTAACAAGACTGGGAGTTGCTAAGTGCTACAAAGGCACCAGAAAATATCCGGGGGGGGGGGAGGGGAAGGAAGGAAGGAAGGAAGGAGAAAGAAAGAAAGAAAGAAAGAAAGAAAGAAAGAAAGAAAGAAAGAAAGAAAGAAAGAAAGAAAGAAAGAAAGAAAGAAAGAAAGAAAGAAAGAAAGAAAGAAAGAAAGAAAGAAAGAAAGAAAGAAAGAAAGAAAGAAAGAAAGAAAGAAAGAAAGAAAGAAAGAAAGAAAATGTCTAGACTGCAAGCCTCTTTTGAAAGAGGCTTTTTCTAAAGATACTTTCGAAAAAGCCTCTTTCGAAAAACAGTATCTAGACTGCAACCAGTACTTTTGAAAAAGCAAGCCGCTTTTTCGAAAGAGAGCACCCAGGAAGTCTGGATGCTCTCGTTCGAAAAAGCACAGTTTGCATTACATAGCGCCTTTTTTCGAAAGAGCACTTTCGAAAAAAGGCATTATCCCTCGTGAAATGAGGAGTACCACCATCGAAAGAAAAGCCACGTTCTTTTGATTTAATTTCAAAAGAACGTGGCTGTAGTGTAGACGCAGGTGAAGTTTTTTAGAAAAAAGGCTACTTTTTTCGAAAAAAACCTGCAGTCTAGACACAGCCAAAGAAAGAAAGAAAGAAAAGGGGTTGGGTGGAGGTACTAAGAAAGCAGTCCCTTATCTTTTACATGCAGTGTTAGCAACCTTACTTAATTCACTGCTGGAGAACACTCAGACACCAGCCCTTACCCCCTCAGTATAAGAGCGTATGTACACTAGAAAAGAACGCATCTCTTCCCTGGTCTTCTGCTACGTAGGAATAGGCAGACATAGGAACTGAACTGCTTCTTCTACTGCTGCTCTCAGCTTTATGAACAATCACTACACCAAGTACACTTTGTGGGTTGCAACAATCGAAAAGCAGCTTGCAAAAGTTTGGGAGTGTCTGTGGAGACAGCACTGAGCCTTAGAAAAGACAAATATACGACCCCAACCATTGGTAAACACGGGAGGAGCACATAACTTCTGCAGACTTAATTCCTTTGCCCTTGTTGAAATTTAAAAAAAAAAAAAAAAAAAAAAAAGCATTTCTTTTTTATCTTTGGCTACATTTAGACTGCAGAAAATCAATGCCATGTCCCAGGAACATGTCCGCTTTTCCGAAAAATTTTTTGGAAAAGAGGACATGCTCTTTCGCCATCCCTGTAAACCTCATTCTACGAGGCATAAAGGATGTGTCGAAAGCAGGTTTTTCTGAACTTTGGCACTGTGTAGACGCACCAAATTTTGGAAAAGCCTCTTTCTCCAACTTTTCTTTGTAGTCTAGATGAAGCCTTTGAATCAGCAGAACAAATTCATCACTAATGGATGAACAAGGTTATGCTAGAGAAGAAACAGATGAATTTGGCCTAATGTATTTTGGGCCTCTGTGTATTTACTGATAATTGCTTTCATTTAAAAAAATACATTTAGTCTACAGAGCAGTGTTTCTTCAACTTTTTAAGACTGAGGAATACCAAACAATTTTTTTTTATGAGGAATACCAAGGACTTTTTGTTGAGCAAAAAAAAAAGAGGGTCGGGGGAAAGTTATTAAGAAAACAGTTGCCCCATTAAGGGTGGCCATTTTGAATTTTGTTTTTCTCCATGGGCACACCTCTGACTGCCTCGCGGCACACCAGTGCAACCCAGAACACAGTTCAAGAAACACTGCGGCAGATTTTCTCAGAAAAAAAAGTGAAGAAATGTTGACATTATTTTCAACATTTTTTGTGATTTTTAAATGATGTAATTTTATTGTTTTCTGTATGCAAAAATAAAACCATTTAAAATTATTTTTTGATCCGTTTAGTGACATAGCCCTGGTCTACACTAGGGAGTTATTTTGAAATAACCCCCCTTATTTTGAAATAATAAGCAGAGAGTCCATACTACCAACCCTATTTCAAAATAACGGGCTTGTTATTTCAAAATCTGTACTACTGCTTTGCTCAGGGAATAACACTCATTTTGAAATAGTTATTTCAAAGTAGCAGTAGTGTGGACGCTCCATTGCTGCTATTTTGAAATAGCTCCTCCCCAGAATAATGGAGCTTGGGGACACGGTATTTCGATTGTGTTATTTCAGGAATGATTATTTCAGATGTAGTTATTTTGAAATAATTTCATAGTGAACACATGTCCATAAAGAGATATTTCCCCCTGAAATTATTACTTCAAAATTTAAAACATACATTTCTCAAGGGGAAACATTGACTTTTTTTTTCATTTAAAAATATTGATAAAAAGTTTATCAACATTATTTGAAAAACAATTTTGATGGAAAAAAATGAAAAAAAGGATTGCTATAGTTTTTCTTCCAGAAAATCCAACCAGATCTAATATGAAGATAACAAAGTATCTTTTTCTAACCTCTCTCAAGGATCTTCTTGGCTAAATGAATGGATTAAAGCAAATGAAGTTGACTGTTAAATGGCAAATCAAAATGTTCCATTCCATCCTAGAGGCTTGTTCTGCAGGCAGCCTGGCACACCAGCTGTATTTGCAACATATGTTCTTTACAACACAGAATGCAAAGAATTCAGAACGAAGAAAAGTTGACGGCAGAGGAATGGCAAGAGCACACGGTGAAATATGGAAGCTACTGAACTCTGTCGTCTGGGGAAGATGCATTTTATGTGTCATGTTATATTGCATGCCAATCAATTACAGTGTAGCCTATATAAACACATCATGTGAATTCTGACAAGGAGTTGGGGTGAAGCAGGGTGTCAGGGTAAAACAGAGGATAATAAAATCACTTTAGATTTATTTCTCTAAATTGGAAACTTCATGCTTACACCTGACTAAATCATCAGCCTGAAACTTTAGCTCCACTCCCCCAGAAAAAGTATGAAACCTTATCCCATATTTGTTTAACAGAGGCCAATCAAGCCAGCCTAATGAATTCTGCAGATGTAGGCTACAGGCCTCATTCGGCTGTTTTAATTCTGCTGGGCTTTATCAAACTTGTCTTCGGTGCACCTATTGTACCTTTGGAGTCTGGCTCCCCCTGAATTGGCCACAAGCATGTAACTGTGCTGATTTACTCCCGGCCCTCAAGAGATACACGTACCCAATGATGTTCCTCCATATTAGCTGTGGCCTTCATGCGTTCTGACAAATCCTAAACAAACAATGCAGGTGGTCAACAACTAGCGCCAGCAGATGGCAGCTCGTAACCCCGCCCAGCTCCATTTCTCGGACCTACACCGTGGGTCTTTTTCTTTCCGGGGTGGTAATGACTATTGTCATTTTACTAGCCTCCCCAAGTATTCTCCATGCAAAGTGCAAAATGACTTCCCTCCCACCCTTAAAGTCTAGCATACGGAGCTAGTTAAAATACAATAAATCAGTAGTGAAACGTGGATAACAACCTTCTCTGTAAAATCAACATGGATTGTGTTCCTGCAGGGAGTCTTCTGACAGCCTGGTTGAAAGCCTAACTGCTTGCCGCCAGATTTGCCAAGCTGCAGAAGTATTTTTTGTGTATCTTTTTCCTTTTGTACGCTGTTCTGCTATGTTAGAAAATCAATAAACAAGGCCTTGACCCTGGCATAACTTCAGGCATCATTCACAACCTCTTTGTGTCTCTCTCTTTTCCTTTTTAAATACACATCCTCTGCACCCGGGAGAAGGAATTTTAATGCAAGATGTGTGTAAAACTTGTTTGCAACAATATTCCCTGACAGGTAAAATCAAATTAGAAGATGAATGGCCCATGGAGCCTGCAGAGGTTGGGGGAAGGAGGGGAGGCTAACGGAGAAGATAGAGAAGCAGGAAATACCTGAAAAGAAGTCTTTTGAGGCATGGAGGTGCTAGAGATTAATTTGTGAAATTGCACTTCTTGGGTTGTTGGTTTTATTAACATAGAAAATAAAAAAAATAGCTTCTTCCATTCTTTTTTCCCTCCCTCTCTCTTTTTCTTGGGCCTTGTTTCAGCTCTGGTTTCTTTTCCACTAATGTCTCCTCCTTCTCTTCTCCCCTTCCCCCCCCCCCCCCCCCCCCCCCCCCGCCAGGTTTTCCCTTCAGCTGACTCCTTAGGCTGGCTAAATTGGGTGATTAAAATATAGGAAGGCCTCCAGATTCCCCTTAGGACTGTATTTAATATCTGTAAAACTGCCACTCTGCCTTGCCAAGGTAAACATCATCGCATTCAGTTCAAAGGTGAGCGAGCCTAAATGTTTCCTTTAGCCTGAAAGGAATCTGTTTGGGGACCCAGTGCACCGGGCAGAGGGAGGTGAGGGTGGGCCCCTAAGCCCTCAGCATGGTGGCCGGTGAAGCATCTGTGTACACAATGCTCACGCCTCCCCCACAAATACGAAAAATTTCTCATTAAAAATTATTGCTGTGTCAACATGTGAGGCCACTAGCCCTCAATCTGGAAAAGACGTTGTGTTTTTTAACTTCCCTTGAGCTGGGAAAGCAGCCTGGGGAGGGGGAAGGATTTGGAAACCGAATCAGGGAGAAGATAGGTTGTGAGATTGAAGTCATCTGCTCCTGGACTTTGACTCTCTCCTTTCTCCCTTGTCACTCAAGCTGATAGTCCCCACTGTTCCACTTCATCTATTTTAAGTTACTCGCTACCCAGACTTTCTCTCTCCCTTCCTTTGCTCTCTGAAAGGCTGAGATTTACCTCACATGGTGGAGGTTAAGTAGCATTTGGGGTTGCTTCAAATGGAAACGTGAGTTTCGGCGATTTCTGTGGGTTGCAGCTGAAATATCTTAATGGACCTTTTCGGAGCAAAGGTTTTACACTCTCTAGAGTCCTCATACTCAGGCATTGCTCTAGTAAAAGGTATCCATCCTGTATGAATTTGTCTGTATGAAATGGTCAGGAATTAACATACAACCACCACCTGCGTCAGTTGGACAAAGTGTGCCGTGACCTCAGCTCAGGTCGGATTTTGATTCTGCCCCCAGTAAAACGGGGTTGTAGGTTCTCTCTGGTCCAAAGCTACCAGGGGATGGAGGAACAGGAAATTTCACCAGAAAATATAGAAGGTGGGTGGAGAAAAGCCTATTTAATATTGGTTAAAAGCTAGGCAGCAGCCCGTGCTTATAACATTGATGTCTGGGGAGGACTTGGTAGTGGGACGTCAGCCAAAACCTCAAAACTTCTGAAACTTTCAACGTTCTTATTATATCGAATCCCGTTCTGTGATGCAGGCAGGCTTACGCCTAGACGACATGAAATACAGCACAAGTGTAATTAACCTGATGTAATGTAATATATCAATAAGTTAAAAAACCCAACAACTTTCTTTGAGGTCAGGTACCCACACACACAATTCAAACAGCAGAGACCTAATCCAAATTTATTGGAGTTTGTAACAGCTGGACTTATGCCTCTAATACCTTTTAAGTGCCTCTTTTAATAGCGAACGGAGTGTGTCTTTCATTACAATGGAGTTAAAAGCACGTTCAGTTCATAAGCATGAAAATAGCTATTTAGACCTCCTAGACACAAATGCAACCCCCATTAAGGGGCAGAATTTGGTCTTTACGGACCCCATGGCACAAATTTGCATAGGCTTTGTTTACAGTAGGGTCTCCTGATAACAAAAAAAAGTACAAAAATACTTGTAAAAAAAATGTAAGTGTACGGCAATATTTTTTCCAAATGTACGCATTTTAATCTAGGAAGCCTCCGAACACCCCTGCTTTACCATCAGATCCAAAGTCAGAACTAATGCACCTTTTAATCAGCAATCCCCGCCCTCATTTACAGGCCCCAGTGCACGGGACTTGAACACATGCTTCACTCCAGCGTCAATGGTCCTACGTACGTGTTTAGATGTTGAGATTGATTGGGGCCATCGAAAATTGCCGTGATGTAAACATCAACGCTCCCAAGAGCTGATGAAAATATATTTTTATTATAAACACAGAGGGGAACTGTTTTGATCTGAATTTTATGGGGAACAAGCTTTGAACCAATGCTTGTTCACGGTCAGATCTAAACAGAAACGGAACACCGCCGCGACTGAACGACTGTTTGAAAAGGCAGCATGGAGCCAGGTTGATGTTTGTATATAATGAAATTCAGTATCGATGTGCCATGGACATCATCCAGCCTCTGGGACTCATAGGGGAAGTGTGCAGAGTACTAGGAGCAAGGGGGACCAGGAAAGGAACGTCTCTCAGCGCTAAGGGAGAAGAGCTTGAGAACTTTTTGTATGTAAATCATGGTTAGAAATGTTTTGAAAATAGGCTGAAATGTCCATATATATATATATCAGGAGCATCCTACAGTGGACACACAATGGGCCAATTTCTGCTCTTTTCTGTAAACTGGCAGCATTTCTTATTCCAGCTTTGCAAGATCCAGGAATGCAGGCACAACCTTCTCATTCTCTGCTGCCCTGCACCTGGTGTCTGAGGCTTTGTCTTCACTTAGCAGTTGAAAAGGCAGCCGCGACAGCGCTTTAAACTGAAAGCGTGGCCACAGCACGACCACGCCCTCCAGCGGTCTATGCAAACCCCCTCGATGAGGGGAACAGCTAACGGTGCAGGGACCACAGCTCCCAGCGCTGTAGCCTGGTTCACGCCGGTGCTTTCCAGCCCTGTAAACCTGCTGGGCGTGGGAGAGGGGCTGATTTTTTTCTCATCACTGAACCAGGAAGTTCAGCACTGTAAAGCCCCCGTGTAGACTGGCCTATCATTCCCACCCACGCCAAGTCCCTGTAAAATGCTACCCAGTCCAGATTCTCCATTCGTGGTAGTCAGAGCCGGTCTTAGGGGTGGGCGGTCGCCTGGGGCTACCATTTTCAAGGGGCCGCAGACAGAGTCGGTCTTAGGGATGGGCCACAACTGTATGTCAGCCCGACCTCCCGAATCCTCCCCCCAGGTTTCCCAGGTTACTCCCCGACCCTTTTGTTTGTTTGTTCACTTGACAAATTTTCCCCAGCAGTTTTTTTTTTCCTGCCCAGAGCCACCAATTGGTTAGGACCAGCCCTGACAGTGGTGTTGGTACGTGACGTGTCCTTCGGACAGTGATCAATGACTACACATCAGCTCGAGAGAGTGAGTCGTGAACGAGCTCCAGGCCAAGCCATAAGTTAGCAATTTAGAAATGTTAGCTCCGTTGCAAACCAGAAAGCATTTCTACTGCCCAGTTTTCCATTAACAAATCCGCGTCGTCTGGTAGGGAAACATTCTGACCAGGCCTAATTCGAAGCCATATCTCCTGGCATCTCAGCGTGTTGAATCATGGAATCACAGGGTTAAAAGACAGCACAGGGATCATCGACTCTAGCCCCTCGCCAACATGCAGGATATGAGGGGTCAAATATCTACAAGCTCTAAGCTTTGCCATGAAAGGGCTGCACAGATAGACATGAGGACTCCAGTCTGCTGCACAGCCTGTAGGGTATGTCAATACTGCAAAGAGACACCTGGCCCATGCCAACTGACTTGGGCTTGCAGGACTTGGTCAGTTAGCTAGAAAATTGCAGGTCAGACACCTGCACTCCGGCGGGAGTCTGGATATCTATGATGCAGTTTTATAGCCCCACAGCCTGCAATCCTGAAAGCTCTCGTCAGCTGACAGGCCAGCCACAGGAGTCTTATTGCAACATTGACATGCACTAGGAAGGCAGTTATTTCACTACCCATACCCCGATTGGGCTGGTTTAGTTTAGAAAGGAGAAGACTGAGAGGGGACATGATAGCGGTTTTCAAGTATCTAAAAGGGTGTCACAAGCAGGAGGGAGAAAATTTGTTCTCCTTGGTCTCTGAGGATAGGACAAGAAGCAATGGGCTTAAATTGCAGCAAAGGAGGTTTAGGTTGGACATTAGGAAAAACTTCCTAACTATCAGGGTGGTTAAACACTGGAATAAATTGCCTAGAGAGGGTGTGAAATCTCCATGTCTGGAGATATTAAGAGCAGGTTAGCTAGATATCTATCAGGGATGGTCTAGACCAATGTTTCTCCACCTTGTTTTATAAAGTATCCACTTTAAAAAAAATTATAAGTACCCGCCAGTACCTACAGTTTTCCGACACATACATTTTTTTTCTACCATTGCAACACATTTGTTTAAACAACTTAATCGTAGGCAGGCGGGCGATGAAATTTTTGGTTGTAAAAAGTACAAAACAAAAATTCGGTTATCTCCAAAGTTCAGTTGTGTTGAAGTACCCCCCAAGCTGCTCTCAAGTACACCTAAGGGTACTCATACCACTGGTTGAGAATCACTGGTCTAGACAGTGCTTGGTCCTGCAGGCAACTGGACTTGATGATCTTTCAAGGTCCCTTCCAGGTCTAGTGTGCTATGATTCACCTGTGGTCACCGCATGGCTTTCTGCAGTTTTTAGACCATACGACACTGTCTCCGCCCATATCAACTCATTGACTTGCTTGTATGTTGCATCACTGTGCTGAGCACAAGAAACTAAAGGGAAGACATGAAGACAGCAGGTGTTACAAAGGAATATGTGGTACCAGGCACTATTTTTTCTGTGTTTGCACAGCGCCTGGCGTCACAGGGTCCATGACACTATGAAAACACACAAATAATAAGAGGAGCTAGATTAGAAGTTGTAGAATTTCCTGCAATTAGCCTGGGAGACTGGTATATGGCTAATCTAGAATTCCAACTGTGAAGAAATTGGGAGTCACCTATAATATTGTCCATTTGCTTGACTGTTCTTCTGTTGTTTGCCATATGAGAACAAGAGGTTAGAGTAGCTAAGTACACATAGACACAGGGCCAGCCCACATTTTGGCACCTGAGGCGGGGAGCTCGAATGATGCCTCCATCCCCCTCGCTTGGGCCAAAACTTTGAAAGGTCTCAATTCTCTGGGTCCTAAGTGCCCCCTATCCCCAGTCCGGCACCTGAGACGGCCGCCTCAGTTTGCCTCATGGTAAGGCCAGCCCTGTATAGACCTGAAGGCAGGCAATAATTTCAGATGATCCCATTCACCAATAACTGATGGACAGCCCACGTGTGAGTCGCTCTTGAAGTTTACCTTTGGTCTTGCTGAATTCAAAACACTGACCTGACCCAAGTGGAAGGGGAAAATCTAGGCTGGAATCTTGGACCAAAGAATTGTAAAGAGGATAAAAGCACAGCCCTTGAAGGACAAGGGAGAGACAGGCTGAGTTGTCCCAGAAGGAGACTGTCCCCCATTTCCAAGTGGTGGGGTAAACAGTCTCTGCTCCATGAAACAAATTAACAGCCACTTCTGTGACACACTGGCAAACCTCACAGGAACTTAATATGTCCAGAGGGGTTTTCTCCTTCTTTTTAATAAATCATGGGACGATTTTGGGGCACATTGTCTCCAGAGAATAACAGTCAACATCTCACGGGAATGGCGCACAGAAAGACATTGCCACATCCCCAAAAGTATCACCACCGCTAAGTGGTCCCAGTCAAACCAGCGGAGCTGCATTTTCTCCCACTGACATTCTGGGATTAGATTTAACTGGACCAAGAAGAATTAAAAACCAGTTATGCCAGAAGAAAACAAAACAACGGTGAAACGGAAACTTGTGATGAACCGAGATGCTGTTATGGATTGTGCTTTAAATGTGCATGATCCCCAGTACGTATGCAGAGGTGAGAAGAGTCTGTGTTAACATTGTGACAGGCAGCGGTTACCGGAAGAACGATCTATGGGAGATATACAAATGAGCTAGTGAGGAGTGGAAACAAGGTCCAGTGGTGAGAATGATTGCCTGGAAGACTGGGTTTCAGTTCCCTCTGTATCAAAGACTTCCTGCGGGACTTTGGACAAGTTTCTCTTCTACCTCAGTCCCCATCTGTAAAATGGGGAGAATCGGCCTTCCCTAACCCCCAGGCTACATCTAGACTGGCATGATTTTCCGCAAATGCTGTTAATGGAAAACTTTTCTGTTAAAAGCATTTTTGGAAAAGAGCATCTAGATTGGCACGGACGCTTTTCCGCAAAAGCACTTTTTGCAGAAAAGCATCCGTGGCCAATCTAGACGCACTTTTGCACAAAACAAATTTCAGCTGTCTACACTGGCCCTTTTGCGCAAAAGTTTTGCGCAAAAGGGACTTTTGCCCAAACAGGAGCAGCATAGTATTTCCGCAGAAAGCACTGATTTCTTACAATAGGAAGTCAGTGCTTTTGTGGAAATTCAAGCGGCCAGTGTAGCAGCTGGCAAGTTTTTCTGGAAAAGCGGCTGATTTTCTGGAAAAACTGGCCAGTCTAGACACAGCCCCAGATATGTTGTAGTGATAAATACATTCACGATTGAGGTGCTCGGGGATTGTGACAATGGAAGTCACATAAGGTATTTAAGGCAGATGTCACACGCAAACCCTAAGCACCTTGGTCATGTTGCCTATCCAGTCCGTACGACCTGCTTTTGGGGTTCTCTCCACTCTACCCCCAAATCAGGCAGTGGGAAGATCTAACCCACTTTCTGCCCTAACAACCTATCCCCCCAAAAGCTTTTTGACCTTGGGAGATACTGCACCAGCATCTACACAAACCTGGACTGAACTTTGCCCTTTGTCTGTGGAGAAGAGGGCGTTCTCTAGCTGAGGCCCTCATAGATTTCCAGTCCACTTGAAAGACCAGACACTCCAGGGATGAGTGCCAGAGGGACGAACTGACATAATATTCCCTCATTGTAAGGCCCCATTATATTGCCAGAGCAACGTGGAAATGGGAATCTGTAGCCTCAACAAACATCCAGATTGATGAATTCACCTTTACTGCTCAAGGAGTTGATTTTCTCCCAATGGAAATGATTATTTAGGGCCGTGGTCACCAACCAGTAGATCGCGATCTACCGGTAGATCTCAGGGGCTCTAAAAGTAGCTCTTGAGCCCTCTCTGAACTGCGCGCCTGCGCAGTGCATTTACATTAGATTTCCTCATTTGAGGAGCAGCTATTCACCGAGCAACAACACAGGTTGTGAGGAATGGTGAGAGCTGGGAGGTCGGGAGGGCTGAAACACTCCAGCCAGCTGACTGTGGCTTTCAGCTGAAAGCGGCTGCCCCGCGCTCCAGCTGATCGGCGGCTTCTCCTCTGCGCCTGCCCATGTGGAGCTTGGTGCACCTTGGCTGAGCGCCATGGCCAATTGGCTGGGCAGCCACTTCTCTTCCCTCCAGCCTGGCTGCCCTGCGCTCAGCCCAGGGAGGTTGCGTCTAGCTCCAGCTGTGCTGGAGCAAGCTTCCCAGGCTGAGCGCAGGGTCACAGATGCCCATCTGATGGACTGTATACGACTAGCAATCTCAGACTACAACCCAGACTTCAAGAAACTGGCAGATACCGTTCAGTCACAGGTGTCACACTGAGACTTTGTTATTGGAAGAAAAAATATATAATTACCAATACTTGATTTTAGATTTACAAAATAGCAGAGAACAAAATGTATAACTGTAAATGCTTCATTTGACATTTAAATAGCATGAATTAAAAACAGACCATTTATTTCATAACTATAAACATGTGATTTTAATTTTATATATTGCATAATTTAAAAATAAACTGTTTAACAGAGTGTATAAGGGCTGGGGATAGCAAGTGATGGACAGGAGAATAGAGAGGGTGGGGCTTCAAGGAAGGGGCGGGGCTTCAAGGAAGGGGCGGGGTGGGCGGTAGATCTTCGCCTGTTCTGAGACTTAAAAAGTGATCTTGGGTGTAAAAAGGTTGGAGACCACTGATATAGGGTGTAGCAAAAAGGATGAGCCAGAACTGGATTCAACTGAGTTATGCCATTCTGGGCCCGCAGGGTCCCATGCTAGGCCATGTTAATTTTGAATTAACACAATCAGCCCAAGGGAAGATTACAGGGCTCAGCATCCAAAAATCCAGGAGCCATTACCCTAAACCACACGTGGCATCAGATTATTGCTCAGGAGCACAAGGATGGGAAGATGCCCATCAAGTTACTTCTCCACCCACTTGAATCCTCCATTCAGGACTGGGGTCAGTCACAGGCTGGACTAAAGTTGCTGGAATTCGGAAGGGGGTAAGCGGAAGGCAGGGACTGCTGCATGAGGAAACTCTAAGAGGCATTCTCAGACTCCCTCAGATGGACAGTGTAACTATGCACCCTCCTGCAGGTCAGTACCTCCAAGGTGCACTCAGTTAAGATGAAGGCCTACCTAACAAAATGTCTCCTAGTATTTACCATGTGCAGCAGTGGCTAGCTTTCTGGGCTGGGTTTGGTTTGCATCCCCCTTTCTATTAGATGCCAATTCAAATCGGCTATTCTTTAGGACAGCCAGGATTAGGTTATGCTGGGGCACGGTATCGTGAGCACCTCGGAAAGAAATAGGACTATTGGTCAAGTCTTGCTCAGTGACCTTTCTGCCACTAGAGGGGGACAAAGCACCACTATGAATATGAGTAGCTCACCGAGGAAGGACAATGCAACCTCCATCCCTCACCGTGTCATACGAAGAGTCCACCACCTGCCGGGCACTCACGGGAACACAGACTGCACCACGGCAGATGATCGTCCTATCAGGTCCAGCTTCCTGCCACTCGCACTGTCTAATAACTGATGGGTCGGACAATTTGCCTTTGCCAATTGTCCAGCGAAAGGGAAAATCCTTCCTAGCCCTAAAGGGCAGCAGTTGGACACCTGCAAGAGGAGATTTGTTTTCTCTAAGACCTGGCTCAGCAGATAGCATGTCACCACTTGGATGACTGGAGACTGTTTAGGTCCCCATCTGAGACCCTCACATACCTTAGGGTAGAAGGAGCATTCTGCAGTGTTGAGGAGCATTGCCCTCTGACACAGCTTGGTGGATTTTATGGAAGATACCTGCTCTCTCCCACCTGCGGGTATTTAATATGTTCACCCCCAACCTGACCACAGGGATCTACATAATATCTGCTAAGCATGCTGATAGCCATAATAATGGAAGCTACTGAAGCGGCAATAGAAAGTAGACGAATATAAATAACTGGATTTGTAGGCTTTGTTACAGTTAGAGGCCTGTTTACTGGGGTGAGGCCTAGTGTGAGAGACTCGGTGGTAGTCAGGCTCAGGCTGCGGGTTTTCGTTAACAGGCTATAGGCCTGAGGATGTAATCCCAGGTCACACTTGATGTCTTTCCATTCGGTACAAGCAAGCGACAACAAGTGGCGCCAATTGGGGACTTGGAGACTTTTTTCAAAATTCTAACTAGACAGTCAGAGCACTATGGTGTTTGGGAGTCAAGAACGATTGACTTAAGTCATTAATAGCAATGATTAGAAGCTTAATTAGGGGTATCAGGAATGCCAGATCCGGTAAAGGGGCTCAGATCATGTATTGTACCACAGATATTTCACCCATACTCAGTGCATGAACTACAAGTCTCTGTAGTTAGTTAATATAAACTTTATAAGGGAGCTGACCAATAATTTCTACAAAAAAAAATGTGGTTTAATCACAATCAAAATTTTCCCAGGAAAAATGTCAGTGTTGATGAAATATTTTGATTTTCCATTGGGAAATTCAAAACATTTCAATATGAAACAAGACCTTTTTTATGTGTTTCAAATGTCAGACTGGTAAGAAAGATTTCATCTCAGACTGACATTTTTATTTAAAATTACTCATCTGGGTGTCATTTTACATTAAAGTGACACTCTGGAATGAAATTTGTATGAATAAATTTTAAAATACATTTTAGACTAAATTCAGATATTTAGTAGACAACAAAAATTTACAATTGTTTGAATTTTTCATGCTGGTCTTGGACAAAAACAAATGTTGAAACATCAGAATTTCCTGCAGGATGAAAATCCCATTTTCTGAGTAGCTCTGCTTTAATGAGCAATGGAAATAGTAAGTTTTGTGTTGTACAGCTAACATTTTTTTTAAACTCCCACCTTCAAAACCTGAAGACCATAACAGCCTTTTAAACCAAGCATTTGTAATGAACACAGCTCTAATAAGTCCATCATTTTTCTTAAAAGGATTGCATCGGACTGTGGTTTTCAATGCTGCGTCATTGTCCGTAATGAAAGCTCTGCACCATAAACTAATTTGACTTATCTTCTTGGTAAAATCTGCTTTCTGACATACTGTTTTTATCTTGATTCATTCCTGTTTCTTATTGACAACTCCGTGAGCTATATAGTATATAGCAGCAATGAACATGGACAGGTTTTGTAACAGAATATCCTTTATTCAGCAATGTATCATTTGTAATGTTTTGATTCCTTCCCTTATGCTATTTTGATAGGTTAAGCAGAAAATGAAACAAGCGATGTAGCTAGACTTTCCTGGAGCCCTTTTAAATTATTTCTGGAAGACCTTTACATACGGTCTAGGAAAGTTATGTTATAAGGTGTTATTCATACTGGACAAAAGTACTCAAACAATAACATATTGAAGGTTAAGTACAGTGCAATCCTGGTAGAAATCCAAGAACTGGATAAAATTACCTAAAAAAGTTCGGATTTTTACATACCTATGATGTGATGTGAACAATGTTAACCTAGCAACAGAACCTGAAAAGAAAGTTAGCTACACAGGCCCTTTAAGCAACAGCCAGATGACAGTTCAAATTGTTACAAGAGGCTCTCTACTCACTGTCTCTTTTTCTTCTTCCCCTCCCCTTTTTCTTTCTCCTTCCCTTTCCTTATTTATTCTTGGATCTGGACTTATACTCCAGTCATTTGAAGTGCATTTTGCCCACGAAAGCTCATACCATCTACATGTTTTGTTAGTCTTTAAGGTGTTACTAGACTATTTGTTGGTTTTTTCAGTTTTTCAATTAAAAAAGCCCGAGATGAAAAAAAAAGTGGTTGTGTTTTTTGTCCTGGGACGTACATCCTTATTCTCAAAAGTCAGGTAGGAATCCTGGGCCAAAACTTTCAGACTTGGGTGCCTAAAGTTAATCACCGGACAAGTACTTACATCTCACTGTTGACTTCCAAGAGGACAGCGGGTCCTCAATCTGTCTACATATCATATACTTACACAGTCTCTGTCACCATAATCTCTCATAATCTTGAATGAATTTAGCCACACAACACCCCTCTGAGGCAGTGGTGTGGCTAAATGAGCAGGCAGAGAAATGGTCCTTGTTAAAAATTTCCAGGCAAGTATTGAGGCAGGCAGATGTTGTTATCCCTATTTTATAGAGGCAGAACAGAGGCAGAGAAAATAAGGTCCTGAACTAAAATATTTAGATACCTCACGTCCATTGAAATCAATGAGATTTGCCTCTGGTCACCCAGGAAGTCTATGGCAGAGCAAGGATTTGAATGTACGACGTACAGAGCCCAGATAATCGACCTAACCACTTCTAGCCTCTAAATTCTTGAATATGGCCTTTGGTGCCTCATTGTGGGGCGCCGAGTTTGAAAATGGTAGTTCTGAGCATTCCGTGACAACGTGGATTTGAGGCGAAAGATGGGAGTGCGCTCCAGCAGTAGATCATCTCCTTGTACCACAGCTTTCCCTCACGTAATTCTACCGAAATCAGAGGAGTTTTACTTAGGCTGAACATGGTAACACTGGCATAAAGACAGTAATGTGTATAAAATCCTTCTAAACCAGAATCCTTTTCTACTCACTTACTCCAGGGACAGCTGTTTACATGCACCGTACATTCACCTTGCGTAGGTTAGCAAGTCTCGTGCAACAGAGTTATAGTCAATACCTAACACTTAGAAGTCAGGATGGGAGCAGCTGATCTCATAATTGCCTACTTTGGGGATCTTACAACTCCCTCTGATAAGCATCTGCCGCTGTTTTCTGTCAGACAGGATACTAAGCTAAAGACTTTGGGTATGATCCACTCTGTACTCTCCATCAGACAGGATACTAAGCTAAAGACTTTGGGTATGATCCACTCTGTACTCTCCATCAGAAAATGTAAGTGTATTTCCTATGTCCTCCAATTAGGTTTTATCTTCTTACCTCCCTAATTATTAGTCACCGCCTATTAGTAGCTTTGGCAGTAGACTCTTAAAGTTGCAGTATATTTGCTTAACAGTAACATTAATAGTACCTTTGCCCAATTATAACATTTTTCCTCTCTAGGCCGGCACACTCTGGTCCAGCAACATCCGTGGTCTGGCATGATTTTAGTTAGCCAGATCTCCACTTACTATGCATGGCCAAGTTTCCCGCGGTCCCATAAAGTTTGTTTACAGTCACCAGTCCTGGCTCCCAGTGTTCTGTGCTGTTCTTTCACTCTAATTTGCCTCTAAATGTCTTCTAAGAGCCCAGTAAGCAATGGAAGTCTCGGTAATGCTGCTAGACAATATTGACCTCTCACGGTTCAGCAAATTCTCTGGTTCATTACCGGTCGGGTCCTGAGAGGGCTGCATTAGAGAGGTTCAACTTGTAGCATATTCACTATCCATGTTAATTTTACTGAGAAAAAAAACAAAAAAAGACAGAAAAATTGCAGAAATAATATATTACCATAAATAGAATACGCTGATTTTTAATGGGGGGGTGGGTCAGATTAAAGCTATCTGTATCTAGCTATTGAGAAAAAAAAAGTTGCCCCTTTCAGGACGGCCATTTTGAATTCTGTTGTTCTCTGCAGCACACCTCCAACTGCCTCGCGGCACACTGCTATAAACCTTAACACAACACTGCATGACCTTCAGTTTACAGGGTCATGCAAGATCCACCAAAAGCTAGGGGAGAGCTCCCTTGATCTAGGAGCTGTATTAGCACCAGCTTCAATGGCCACAGGTTGCACCAGCTTCAGTGGCATGTTTCCACTGAACAGGGGCACAACTTGGATGATATGCAGGACATGCTGCCCATGTGGGCCCATGGCCACAGAGAGGCCCCAAAATCAACAGATGCACAAGTGAAACCTTCAGTGAAAATGATTCTGGTAATTAAAAATCACCCTGCCCTGCATAAAAAGAAATTACAAATAAAAATAACCTGGAGCCAGTTTTTCCAAATGTGGCTGGCGCCATACGAGTGGTTTTTAACCATGCTGATTATGGTGACCTCCGCTGAAAGATGGTTCAGCAAGCTGAAATGGATCAAAAATTACCAGCAGTCTACAATGGACCAAAAGCACCTAATGAACTTGGCGGACATTTCAATTGAGCACAGGTCTGCATGGTCCATCCCCTTCACAGAAGTTGTGGACACATGGGCTGGCTTGAAAGCAAGACGCATGAGGCTATAACTGTAAGTATTCTAGTGATAGAAATGTAGCCGTGCTACAGAGGCCTGTATTTTGTAAGTATTCTACTGCTGCTGTTTATGGTATAATGAATGTCTCAAGAAATCTCCATGTGAGCCGATTATTTTATGTGCTCTTAAGCAATGCAGGCGACGGCTTTCACATTTAAATGACAGGACATTTGATTTTATTAATAGCGTGGGAATTGCTGGTTTTTGACTTGCGTGACGTCGCTGTTTTTGTTCTTTAAATGAAATACGAGATGCAATTAAAAGCACGCTAATGTATTTAATCGCTCTTTAATACATTGAGAAGGTGGAGTAAAATAATTACCGATTCCAAAGCAGTAATGTGAGAGGAAGGGGGGGACCCAATGTCTTATGTCCCCCGCCTCAAACAGTTAGTTGCACCCCGGCCGCAGAGGAGGGGACAATGGTGCTGAGCAATTTGAGGAATTCTGGTCTGCTGTGATCCAGAGACAGCCCTGCCTGTGAAGATTGTTGGACATTAGAACAGCCCTATAGCTACTCTTATTCTGGGAGCTATTCAGCCCCTCTGGCAGCCCAGAGGACACAATGTCACCTCTGCTTCTCCTCCTTGTGGACTCTCACCTATGGATGATTATCAGAGAATACACAGGATATGCATGTGGCTGAGCGAAAGCCTCTGATGCCACCGTACCTTTTGGAATCTCCTGATTGGCTTGATCCTGTAAGGCCACAACTCCAGGTGCCATGCCAGAGATCAATGTTCTGACTTTTGATTTAGTGGGTCTAGTAAAGACCCGCTAAATCGAATGCTGAGTGCCAATACCCCTCGCAGTCACAAGGAGTGAGGGAAGGCAATGGGAGCATTTGCTCCCATTGGCCTCTCACTGTGAAGGTGATGCCAAGCTCAGCTTAAGGTAAGGTGACTTCATCTATGTATTTTACATAGCTGGCGTTGCATACATTAAGCTGACCTTCCGGGTCTAGTGTAGACCTGGCCTAATTCAATGGCTTTCAACCTTTCCAGATTTCTGTACTCCTTTCAGGTGTCTGATTTGTCTCATGCAGTCCCACGTTACACCTCACTTAAACAACTTGCTCACACAATCAGACATAAAACTACCGAAATTTCACAGCACACGATTACTGAAAACCAGCGTCCTTTCTCATTTGTGCCATATAATTATAAAATAAATCAATTTGAATATAAATATTGTACTCACATTTCAGCGTATAGTATATTGAGCAGTATGAACAGGTCATTGTATGAAATTTCAGTTTGCAATGATTTCACAAATGCTTTTTATGTAGCCTGTTATAAAAAATATACAAATATCTAGATGAGCTGATATACCCCTTCGAAACTCTCTGAGCTGATGGAGAACCACTGCGATAATTTGAGCATCACATTAATGTGTATTTTGTTTTTATTCTATTGTAGTTAAACCTACTTCTGAGTTGAATTTCCCCTCCTCACCCAATGTGTGGGTAGGAGGAACAACTCTCACATCAAACAGGGAAAACTCGGGCCAACTTTTCATTATAAACTAAATAACATCATTTTTTTTTCTTTTGCTCAACAAAAAATCCTTGGTGTGCCTCATAAAAATAAATTACAGGCAGTCCCTGGGTTACATGGATCCGACTTACATCGGATCCCTACTTACAAACGGGGTGAGGCAACCCCGCACTAGCTGCTTCCCCCCAGCAGACCAGGGAGACGCGAAGCTAGCGCCTCCCCCGCAGACCAGGGAGATGCGGAGCAGCTTTTCTCAGCAGACACCTCAGCTTGAGAATAAAGGACTGAGGGAAGTGAGGTGTGGGAGAATAAAACTGAGCTCTGGAGAAATGTTTGGCTGGAGTTTCCCCTACAATATGTACCAGTTCTGACTTACATACAAATTCAACTTAAGAACAAACCTACAGTCCCTATCTTGTACGTAACCCGGTGTAGCGGGGTTTCCGCTCCACCACAGCGCCCCTGCCGTCTGCTCAGGGAATTATATCTGCCGGCAGGTGGCGCGGTCTCTTCGGGACACTGCCCTCCGGCAATGTCCACAATAGCCTGAGCTTTTCCCCCCCTTCCGGGGGATGGTTCGTTATAGGCCAGCCGGCCTTTAGGAGGCGGATCCTCCGCCTTGGTACACTGGATGGCTAGTCCGTCCTATGGCCCTACCGTGCCTTAGAGTAGTCCGAGCCCTGGCCCTTTAAAAGGTCCGATCCGGGTGCTGGCCGGGTGCCAAAACCCTTATACGGATGCCCAGGCCCTCGAGCAGGGCAGGGCAGCAACTGCTGGCCAGACCCCAACGCAAGGCGGGCCGCAAACAAACCCACAGGTCTGTAGGAGCTCCTAGTTCAAGAGCGGGGCCGGCAGTGCAGCTGTCGCAGTGGCAAGGGGGTGGGAGACTGCCACCCGGTTAGTGGGTGGCAGGGGGCGCAGGCCCACCCACTCCACTGCGCCCCGGCCCAGGGGCCCTGGATGCAGCCGTTCCGCTGCTACAGGCTCAGCAGGGGCTCCAGCCCGCAACTTGCTGGCCTAGGGCTGTTTTCAGCCCATGCTACCCCCTGGGCCTCTCCTTGTCTCCCCCCCCCCTTCTCCAGTACCTGTAGCCTCAGCGGCCTGTTGGGGAGTTGAGGCCCACGTCGTCTCCGCAGGGGCTGGCGGCCCAACCCAGGGGTTAAGAGGTCGGAGCTTTGTAGTGTCCCGTGGGGCTTGTCCAGCCCGGCGTTCCCGTACCCACCGGGGGTCCAGCTGGTCCAGCGGTGCGGTCCCGTCCTCTGGGCCCGCGAGTGGTTCAGCTGACGGGCCGGGCCAGGCCTTAGTAGCCGGGGCAGGGAGTCTCTGGCCCGCCTCTGGGAAGGTGGCTGAGGGCGGCCTAGCCCGGGTCTTAGCCTCCTCAGGCAGGAGCTCCAGCCAGGCCTCTGGCTCCCTCGGAGGCTCGCCCCTGACTGAGCTCCCAGGCAGCCTTCTTATAGTCCTAGCCCCGCCCTTTGACTTCCGGTCAGGTGAGAGGGCGGAGCTAGGCTGGCCCCAAAATGGCTCCCAGAGGGTTTCTTCTGCTTCCGGCTCAGAGGGCGGCCATTCCACCCCTCTACACCCGGGGACTGCCTGTATTGTTTGGTGTTCCTCAGTCTTCAACAGTTTAAGAAACACTGGTTTATAGCAAATAAGGGAAAGAGGAAGAGCAAACAAAACCACTGGGGTAAATTTAAAATTTGCAATTTCCTGACTTTTGGGCAATAATTCTTGGATTGTTCCACTTAAGACCAGAAAAGACAACCAAAGGAAACCAACAAAATGTAAATGGGAAAGTGACTGATCTTCACAGCATAGCACCTCTACTGCCTTGCCCACAAAACTTGGGTGTGCTTTGAACACTTGAACTTAGTGCTTCAGCCAACTCCCTCTGGTGTATTTCCATCCATTCCAGTCAGGATGGCATCAGGTACATTCATAGAATCAGAGAAGATTAGAGCTGGAAGAGACCTCAGGAGGTCATCTAGTCAAAGCAGGACCAACCCCAACTAAATCAACCCAGCCAGGGCTTTGTCAAGTGGGGACTTAAAAACCTCTAGGGATGGAGATTCCACCCCTCCCCAGGCAACCCATTTTAATGCTTCACAATGCTACTAGTGAAATAGTTTTTTTCTAATATCCAACTTAGCTCTCCCCCACTGCAACTTGAGACCATTGCTCCTCATTCTGCCATCGGTCACCACTGAGAACAGCCTCTCTCCATCCTCTTTGGAACCTCCCTTCAGGTAGTTGGAGGCTGCTGTCAAATCCCCCCTCACTTCTCTTCTGCAGACTAAATAAGACCAGTTTCCTCAGCCTCATAAATCATGTACCCAGCCCCCTAATCATTTTTGTTATCCTCCGTTGGACTCTCTCCAATTTGTCCACATTCTTTCTGTAGTAGGGACACAAAACTGGATGCAGTACTCCAGCTGTGGTCTCACCAGTGCCAAATAAAGGGGAATAATCACTTCCCTCGAGATGTTAGCAATGCTTCTGCTAATGCACCCCAAATTGCCGTTAGCCTTCTTGGCAACAAGGGTGCACTGTAGACTCATATTCAGCTTCTCATCCTCTGCAGTCCCCAGGTCCTTTTCTGCACAACTGCTGCTTAGCCAGCCGGTCCCCAGCCCGTAACAGTGCTTGGGTTTCTTCCATCCCAAGTGCAGACCTTGCTGAACCTCATCAGCTTTCTTTTGGCCGAATCCTCCATTTGTCTAGGTCCACTGTGGACCTTATCCCTACCCTCCAGCGTACCTATCTCTCCCTCCAACATAGTTTCATCTGCTAACTGACTAAGCGAGCAAACCAACCCATCACTCAGATCATTAATGAAGATGTTGAACAAAACCAGCTCCAGATGATCTATACTTCAGCAGGGGGTGATAGTGTCTCATGAATACAGCACTGAGCTTGGAGACCTCTGCCTCTGAGCTACTGCATAGCCTTCAGCGATTCACTTGACTTCGCTGTGAGCATAGAATCATAGAGCTGGAAGAGACCTCAGGAGGTCATCAAGTCCAGCCCCCTGCCCACGGCAGGACCAACCCCAACTAAATCATCCCAGCCAGGGCTTTATCAAGCCGAGACTTAAAAACCTCTAGGGATGGAGATTCCACCACCTCTCTAGGTAACCCATCCCAGTGCTTCCCCACCCTCCTAGTGAAATAGCATTTCACCCAACTTCAATTTCGGTCACATCATGGCTCCAGCCCTATCCCACATGCAGTGAGAACACTTTCAATCTCTTCTTCCATACAGCCTTTCAGAAAGGAAATTCACTTGAACAAGTCCAGGTCCGAGACCAAGGCCAGGAAAGTCCCATCTAGAAGAGCAGGGTTTTGAAAACTCCCGTCCCTGTAAAAGTTAGGGCTGCAATTGAATAAGTTTGGACAAAATTATGCTCTACTATTACAATCCTGCTTTTAGAGAATTTTGGGCCCATGCAAAAGCCCATTGACTTTAAAAGGGGTAGGGGAAAGACCCCAGGTAATCCTGATGCAGGATTGGGGTCAACAGACAGTTAAAAGAGTCTCTTAATTCCGGGAATTTCTCCAGTCCCTGGCAGCCTCCAGAATCTGGGAGCACAGCCAGCCTTTGCCCCACCTTCCCAGGTTGTGCCAAGCTCAGTCTGGCTAGAAGCCCAGAACTGGGGCCTCTAGTTTCATTTTAGACTGGGGATTGGGAGGCGAGAGGGAACCGAGACAGAGAAAGGTCAGGTGAACTACCCATGGCCACAGAGCAAATCAGTGGCGAAGGTGGGATAGCTCTCAGGAGTTCCTGCTGTCAGCCAGACCACCCGGCTGGCTGGGAGACCACACTGCCTCTGTGAAATGTGTGGAAATTTGCAGGCATTTTCCCTGATTTTTACAGGGATTTTTGCGTTCCACACTTGGCTCCCAGCTGTTTGCCAAAATCAAGTTGCGGAGGTGTTTCTGTCTCCCTTTCAAATTCCATAAACAGACACTTGGACAGGAAAAAAAAAACCATCCGCTAATCACAGCTGCATCTGGGGGATTCATGTTAGCTCTGGCAGGCTGCAAGCGGAAAACCCCGGCTTAGCTACGGACGGAGGACCCGACTCTCTCCGTTTGCAGCCACTGACACCAGTACCAAATGCTGCCAAGACAGAGTAGGCACATTCTGCAGCCACTGTGCACCAGCATAAATCACTAGACTAGGCGCAGGCCAGTGGAGGTGCAAGCCCTTGGATCTTTCATGTCACGAGGCTGTCATGCCAAAAACGATTCTGAAGCAAGATTATGTGACCTAGCCAGGCACTCAGTATCTCAGAAATATATGAGCCAGCCCCTGCTTGCAACTTCCCCGCTAGCTGCCAGGCCATAAATGCCTGTGCTCTGTATTAGCCAGACTTCCAAGGCGGGTATGCTGATAGACACCAGCTAAGGATCTGGCCCCAGCTTCCTAGCTCACCCCAACTTCGCCTTGCCTTTGCAGATTGCTTCTTTCTTGCTTGGCTGGTCACGAGACCTGCAGAATCTTCCATGGCCTTAGGGTGTTTGAAATCCATCCAGAAACCCCTCCCGCACCTTACCCCGTGTTTGTGCTCTCTTGGCAATCAGCACTCACCTCCATCTGGGTGACATGTTAGTCTAAGTGAGACTTCCTTCCTGGTCCATACACCTGCTTTCAGAGCTTGCTCCAGGGCAGATCAGGTGCAGCTGGATATCAGGGACAAGATGTGCAGGGGCTTACCGATGCAAGTGACAATCACGCCCTGAGAGAAGGATCTGTTTTCCAGTTTACCTGTAATTACAGCCGGGGCTGCAACCGCCCACCCAACAAACGGTTAAACAAACACTGAGTGATTCAGGCTTGCCAGATGCACAACACTCTCCACCGGGGATACTTTCCTTTTGCTAGCTGCACATTCATATTTCGTATGATGTCAAGTTGGAAAAAAAAAAACAGCCCCCGTTCAGATCACAACTGAGCATGAAATGACCTGAAAGCCCATTTTGTGCATGTCCTTCTTGCCCAGCAAGGTGGCAGAAAGAGGCAGGACTCATACACTTGTGGGCACCTGACCTCCAACCTCCTCCCGTACAAACCCGAGCGATCCCGCGCTATTGCAGATTTATCGCCATCTGAAAAACATTAAATATCGCAAGGTTTCAAATATTTGCAGACAGCCCGGGAAGTGGCTCTGATGGGACTGTCTCTTTCTGGCGTAAAGCTATCCATTTTCCATGAAAGTTTATGCCTGGATTTGTTCCCGCCCCATCAGATCCCGTAAAATACTGCATAATAAATGGCTTTTATGGCCTTTTAGTAAGCAAAAGGGAAGTGTGGCTTGTTACTCCCAACATCGCGTGTGCGCATATAATGAGGAGCAATAAATCCCAATTCAGGATCGTTAACTGGGGCTCAGGGGTAACTTTTCACTCTGTGCTGCCCAGAGAGCAGAGGGGAAAATGAACCGGGGCTCGGACGGAGCAGATTTCTCCCTGCTCCGGACACAGGAGTAAGTGACTTCACCCCTTTTCATGGAGTGGATCCCTCCCCGCAGCCCTGCGGCTAGCCTGCTCCCACTACCCACCCTTCTTGCCACCACTTGTTCGTAGCTGGAGACAAAATCCAGAGCAAAAGGGGGTTGGTTTCCCTTTACCTCACCTGTGTGATAAAGCAATGGCTGCGACAATCTTATCCAGGGGCGATCTCACTGGCAGGGAGAACAATGGTTTAAGGCGCAGGACTGGGAATCAGAAGATCTGGTTTCTTAGGCAAAGGTTCTCCGTGGGGATGTCTTCCCTGCAGGGTGAGCCCCTGGTTAGTGGGACTCAGGGGAGCTGACTCATGTTAGGGAGCTCTGGGCTTGACTGTCTACACCAGTGTTTCTTACACTGTGTTCTGTGGCACACTAGTGTGCCGCGAAGCAGTAGGAGGTGTGCCGCGGAGAACAGAATTCAAAATGGCCACCCTTAAAGGAACAGGCAACCTTTTTTTTTTTTTTGCTCAACAAAAAAATCCTTGGTGTTCTTCATAAGAAACACTGGTCTCCACTGTATTCTCATCTACATTCCAACTCACGGCTGGGTGGTGCGAGGTAAATGCTCGATATTGTTACCGATTAAAAAACATTGTTAACGTCAGTCCTGTTGAGAAGCACACACCTCTTGAAGCACTACACTAATGGAGAGAACAATAGCTTCAGGGGGTCGCCGAGTTAGTCTGTTACGGCAAAAAATGACAAATGGTCTGGTAGCACTTTATACACTAACAAAACATGTATAGATGGTATCATGAGCTTTTGTGGGCACAGCCCGCTTCTTCAGATGACCGGAGTTATGAGTTTAGGATGTACACACACAAAATAAACAGGAGAGGGAAAGGGGAGGGAAAAAAGGAAGCCGGGTGGGAGACAGAGAGCTAGAGGGAATCAGTAAGTATCTGAAGATTGGGTAGTTAAAACAAAACAGATAAGAATCAAAGTCAATAGATAGTATCCTTCCTGACATGGGAGTCCACACAAAGAGCTGTTTGAACCTTTAATGGCTAAGTTGGTAGTAAAAGACAGGCAATCTTGTCTAATGGATAGTGCATGGGCTCAGGAGTGAAGGAGCCCTGGGATCTATTCCCAACTCTGCTTCTGGGCACCTGTGAGCAAGTCACTCCCCTTTCTTGAGCCTCAGTTTCCCCACTTGCAAAACTACGACAAAGATCCTGCGCTGCTTTTTAAAGTGCTCTGAGATCTACGGGGGAAGAGAGTGCTTGCGTAGATAGGAACCAGCGACAATCATACTATGAGTGGCCCAGCCAAGCCAGTACATGGGATCACTGGTTTGACATCTGCTGGCCAAAGTCGGATGCCATGCCTGAGTTACTCCATATACAGGTGAAATGAATTTTCGACCCAGCATGGTCTCTGCTTAAACAGAGCTTGTGGTACGGGGAGGGGAGGGGGGGCTAAAGGCTCCCCCTTTTGGGCAGCCCACTGGAGCCAGAACCCTGTGATGCTTAGAGGAGAAATCCCTATCAGGAAGGCTTGTTCAGATGTTGAAACAGAGAGTAGCAGTCATTTCTGCCCTTATCTCCCATCCGGCCTGTGGAGCTAATGAAAGGCTTTCACTATTAGCCGGCAATCACACTACCCACTCTCACTTTCCGGGAGTGGGGGGGGGGGACAACATTCACTGCTTTCTGCCTGGCACCCCTGCCTCCAGTTACTTGATTTGATTTCTTTTCAACAGCTGAATGACGGGTTCTGCAAGACTGCCCTTCGTTTAGGGCACGTCTACTATACAGCATTCATAGAATCATAGAATAATAGGACTGGAAGGGACCTTGAGAGGTCATCAAGTCTAGTCCCCCGCCCTCAAGGCAGGACCAAGCTCCGTCTACACCATCCCTGACAGATGTCTATCTAACCTGTTCTTAAATATCTCCAGAGAGGGAGATTCCACCACCTCCCTTGGCAATTTATTCCAATGTTTGACCACCCTGACAGTTAGGAATTTTTTCCTAATGTCCAATCTAAACCTCCCCTGCTGCACTTTAAGCCCATTACTCCTTGTCCTGTCCTCAGAAACCAAGAGGAACAAATTTTCTCCTTCCTCCTTGTGACACCCTTTGAGATATTTGAAAACCGCTATCATGTCCCCCCTTAATCTTCTTTTTTCCAAACTAAACAAGCCCAGTTCATGAAGCCTTTCAAAATAACTCACAAAATAAGAAGGGGAGAGTCCACACAGTAAGCCCGTTGCTTCGAAATTATTTCAAAAGAACAGGCTTCTTATTCCGGAATAATAAACCCTCATTTCATGAGGAAAACGCGTATTACGGAATTGCTAATTCGAAAGGGTACATCTAGACTGCAAGCTTCTTTCGAAAGAGAGCATCTAGAGAGCCACGAGGGTTTCAAAAAAGTGAGCCACTTTTTTGAAAGAGCACCCAGGCAATCTGGACGCTCTCTTTCAAAAAAGCCCGGTTTGCGGTCAAGAACGCCTTTTTTCAAAAGAGCTGTTTCGAAAAAAGGTATTCTTCCTGGTAAAAGTAGGTTTACCTATTTTGAAAAAAATGCCACATTCTTTCTTTCGATTTAATTTCGAAAGAACGCAACGGCAGTCTAGATGCAGGTGAAGTTTTTTCGAAAAAAGGCCACTTTTAAAAAAAAAACCTCAGTAGTCTAGATATACCCAAATAGCAGTAGTGCGGATGCTCCGTGTCTGCTAATTCGAAATAGTTCCTTCCCAGGGCCATTCAGAGTAATTACTCCCCAGCACTTCTTGGGGCTCTAAATCGAGGTAGCACGTCTACATTAGAGGAGCCTGGCTCAGACTAATGTCGAGGCTTCCCTGCAGCGTGGACGTGCTATTTCGAAATAGTTATTACGGGAGTTATTATTCCAAAATAACTTATTTTGAAATACCCTTGTAGCATAGACAGACTCTCACTGTCCTCTCCATCAGTGTAGTGCCCCAAAAGTCAACCAGACTGATGTTAAATATGTTTTTTAATCGGTAATGATAACGAGCATTTACCTCGCTCCACCCAGCCGAGAGTCGGAATGTAGGAGAGAATACAGTATAGACATACAAGCCTGGGGCTCCCTAACAGGAGTCAGCTCACTCGAGTCCCACTAACCCAGGACTCACCTTGCAGTGTAGACTTCCCCACGAATAGCCTTTGCCTAAGAAGCCAGATCTTCCCTGACTCCGTTTCTTTCCCAAAGAAGAAATGCTTCAAGCCAGCACAGCTGCCGGGCCAGAGTTGCTGAAGGTAGCAGTCAGCTGATGGAGTTAGTGCCCCGAGGGGGCTGCTTTTGGGGAGGGGAAGGAGGTACGTGGAGCCATCAGAGTAGCTGCTGGAACAGGAAAAAGGAAAACCTGAATGGGAGGAGGGCACTGAAACAGAGGCTCTAAATAAAATATTGGGTGACCCATTGAGAAACGAGAGCCTGTCCTATGTGGCCCCGTGACGGTGCTATCCGTAGGTTGTTTTTTAAGGCATCTATTTATCCTCATAGCATCCCAGTGAGGTAGGGATGTCTATTATGCCCATTTTACAGATGAGGAATTGAGGCACAGAGAGGCAAAGGGCTTACTGCACAGAGGGTAGCTAAATGCATGCTTGCTGCTGCGCATTAACTCCCCATGTGGACACGCCGCACGCACCTTAAAGAGCAGCTGCTGGCCTCACTTTGAAAGCGCCTCGAGCAACAGTGCAGCAGCGAGGAGAGTACCGATTCCGCTTGCCTCCTAGCACTCGTTTAAATCAAATGCCTCACTGTTCTATTTAGCAGTGTAGCGTCTCACTGCTCCACCATTGCCCGAGCCTTCCCCCCATCTCCTCCCTGCCAGAGCTTCTCCTCACCACAGGGAAAGGCCTGAGTGGCACGGAACCATTCTACCCACTGCCATCATGTAGACGTAGCTTTTGCATGCAGCAAGAATGCCCACGTGCAAGTCAGTACAGAGTCTCTGGTGCGCTTTCAATCCACACCCTAGCTCACTCTGCACTAAATCCTCTGTGTAGACGATCTCTAAGATGAGGCCCTCAAAGGGTGCTGTTGATTTCAAGCAACTCGTCTAAAATCACACCGGTTCCCAGTCACGTGCTCCAGAAACTGCACCCCCTTTCCAGTCTGGTTCTTGCACTGCCCTCGTCAGTCTCTAGCAGAGAGTCTGACGTGTCTAACATCTGTCACATGCCGCTTGTTTGCTTCCCCCTCATCCCCTCCCCTCAGATTTCGTCTCCAAGATCCAGACACCTCTGAACTCTGCTGACATTCCCACCCAGACACCAGAGCCAAACCCTGCCTGGACAGAAAAGTCATATGAAAATTCAAGAGAAAATGAGGCTTTATGAGCCTTCCTATGGAATTCACCATAAAGTTATGGGCCCTGCTTTCAAAAAACCAATGGGAAGAATAATGTAGTGGGTAAGGGTCTAAGATCCATTTCCAAGGGCCTGATTCAAACCCCAGATTCTCCCTCCACAAATACTGTAACTCGGCTCCTTTGTACAAAACGCAGCTTAAGCAAAAATGGGCATAAACATACACATGACTGGTAGCATGTCGTCTCGGCCCAATCAGTACCTAATGTCCTATGTTTACATATTGCTTAATGGGCTTGTATGTCTATACTGTATTCTCTCCTACATTCCGACTCGCGGCTGGGTGGAGCGAGGTAAATGCTCGTTATCGTTACCGATTAAAAAACATAAATATAAATAATAGTTTACATAGCTGCCATTTACTGCATGGCATGTTGGGATAAGTTTGAGAGTATGTTCTGCGGGGGACAGGAGAGGTTGAAAGCACTGTTTTGTTGCCTTGATTTACTGGCTGGCTGAGTTAATTCACTGTTTGAAGGGGAGTGTTTTGTTTTGTTTTTTGGTGCTGGATGGGTCGTCATTTGTGACCGTACATCAAATTAATGGTTGGTGCTCTTATCAGAACTGATTTCATGGGCATTTTTCATTGTTAATTAAATCTAAACAAATTTTTTTTAAAAAAATCAATAAAATACCCATACTGCATTTATAGAGCACCTTCGGTTTTAGGCAAGCATCAATATACTACAGCAGTGTTTCCCAATTTTATTTGGCCACGGAACCCTTTTTACCTTGAAAGAATTTCAAGGAATCCCGAGATTCCGAGCAAAAAAACCCACCGTGATTTGTCAAGCCCCCCCCCCAAAAAAAAACCACCCCGCAATGTCTCTGTCTCTTTAAGAGGGGGCAGGGGAGTGCTGGGTTCTCATGGAACCCTTACTTTCGTTTTGCAGAACCCCGGGGTTCCACGGAGCACCAACTGGGAAACACTGTACTATAGTAACAAACAGTGGGTAATCCTCACAATCGTGCTGGGGGAGGGGGTAAATAATTATTGTGAAAGTCCATTAACCAGGTGGATACACTGAGGCGCAGAGATTACACAATTTGCCTGAAATCACAAAGTGAATCAGTGGCTTAACACGTGATTCACATCTGGACACCTATTTGGTGCTGTAACCACGACATGACACTCCCCTCATAGTCACCTTGCATGGTGGGAGGCATGCCATGTTATCTAGAGGTCTATATGTTATATGAGTTCATATATATTCTTGTTTTAAGAACATTAATAAATATATATTGAGAACCAAGGTGTTAAATTTAAATTAAATGTAGTTGGCATGGAGTTTTACTGTAACATGTGCACAAATATGTTGTTTGAATATTTTTACAGCCATTAACTTTTCCACATTTCTCGCTATATACACACACACGCCAGACCTCCCATTAGGTGTTATAAACTGGATCTCCTCTCTTGTCGCCAAATATATTTCAATTAAACTAAAGTCACCTTTGGTCTTAATGAACCCTTGTTGTTTGTCTAATGCGATGATTAATTCCAGCTGAAAATGCTGGATACTTGTGCCGGTGGGTGGCGGGAAATGCTTGTTTTCCTCTTGAGTTTGTAGAGGGTAAACAGGAAGAATCGATGCATTCATAGTAATATTAATAGTATTTCTATTAACGCAGCACATAGTGGGAAGGAGGCCCCATTGTGGTGAGAACTGTATGGACACATACTGAGACACCCTGCTGGAAAGCTGACAATCTAAGACAACAAAGGGCAGGCAGGGAAAGAGAAATGAAGTGACTTGCTCAAGGCCATATAGTAGGTCAGTGGCAGAGCCAGGAATAGACCCCCCCCCCTTCCTTCCCACTGTCCTGAGTCGTCCTACTCCAGTAGACCAGTAGACCGTTATTTATCATTAAGATATTAGCACAGAGTACGCTTATTAAGTTTGCAGATGATACCAAGCTGGGAGGGGTTGCAAGTGCTTTGGAGGACAGGGTCAACATTCAAAATGATCTGGACAAACTGGAGAAATGGTCTGGGGTAAATAGGATGAAGTTTAATAAGGACAAATGCAAAGTGCTCCACTTCGGAAGGAACAATCAGTCCCACGCATACAGAATAGGAAGCGACTGTCCAGGGGGAGTACTGCAGAAAGGGATCTAGGGGTCATAGTGGACCACAGGCTAAATATGAGCCAACAGTGTGACGCTGTTGCAAAATATGATTCTGGGATGCATTAACAGGAGTGTTGTGAACAAGACACGAGAAGTCATTCCTCTGCTCTACTCTGCACTGATTAGGCCTCAGCTGGAGTATTGTGTCCAGTTCTGGGCATCACATTTCAAGAAAGATGTGGAGAAATTGGAGACGGTCCAGAGAAGAGCAAATGATTAAAGGTCTAGAGAACAGGAGCTATGAAGGAAGCCTGAAAGAATTGGGCTTGTTAAGTTTGGAAAGGAGAAAACTGAGAGGGGATATAACAGCATCTAAAAGGGTGTTACAAGGAGGAGGGAGAAAAATTGTTCTCCTTAGCCTCTGAGGATAGAACAAGAAGCAATGGGCTTAAACTGCAGCAAGGGAGGTTTAGGTTGGACATTAGGAAAAATTTCCTCACTGTCAGGCTGGTGAAACACTGGAATAAATTGCCCAGGGAGGTTGTGGAATCTCCATCTCTGGAGATATTTAAAAGCAGGTTAGACAGACACCTGTCAGGGATGGTCTAGATGGTACTGGGTCCTGCCATGAGGGCAGGGGACTGGATTCAATGGTCTCTCAAGGTCCCTTCCAGTTCCAGTGTTCTATGACTCTATGATCATAGCTGATTTGTCTGGCTCTGAGCTTGTTTTTTGTGTTAGTGAGCCCGTTGGTGGTGGCTCCCTTCTTTGTCCCTGAGCACAAGGGGTTTGCTTTTGTGCCAGGGTTGGCCCTTTAAGGGGGCTGAGAGTAGGGAGTCAGGGGAAGCCCAGCTGTGGAAAAAGAGGAGGGTCCAGCTAGAGGCAATAAGAACAGCTCCTAGGCGGAGGAGAGGGAGATCGACCTGCCTGCTGCTCTGGAGGGAGAGCAGTGGAGACCTGACTGTGGGGGAAGCAAGAGGGCAGGACTGGGGAGGCTATGGCAGGATGAACCCAAGCTACCCAGCCTGAGGCCCAGTGCTGCTAGGAGGCAGTCAAGAAGGGCCGGGGCTAGCATGGAGGCAGCCCTAAAAGGCCGGGCTGCGAAGGAGGCAGCTGCGGTAGACAGGGGGAGCTTGAGCCAGGGAAGCCCCAGGCCGTAGGACTAGGAGGCAGTGTTGCAGGAGGCAACCAAGCAGGCAGAGGCACGCCTGTGGCCAGGGAGAAGGAGCCTGGAGATACTGCGGTCTGCCCGGAGGGGCTATTAAGGGACTGACAGTGGGCCACTGAGGCCAGGAAGGCGTGGAAGGATTTGGGTGTTCCCGGGGCAGAAGAACTGGGGTTTCTAGGGAATACGGAGGACCCTGGACTAAAGAACAGCAATGACACACACACCCCAGAAAGGGGCATGGACTAAGAACGGAGAGGTCACTGCCGGAGGTCAGTGCCCCGAAGACCAACATCACACCCAAAGGGGGGCACGCCGGTGGCGGAACAGCCAGCTACTTCCCCCAAATGCCCCCTGAGGGGAGAAGCCGTGCGGAAAAAGTGAGCGAACCCACTACACTTTTATGTTTAAAATCCTGCCAGATAATCAATCATCCTCTCTCATCAGCTCCTGTAGAGATCTCAGCTAAATCAAACAATCTTCTCTTATGTCTTTCTAACTAGCAGGAAGCCCTGTGCTTTGCCATGCAGTGGCTCTCAACTTTTTTTTTTTTCTTCCACAGACCACTTGAAAATGGCCGAGGATCTCGGCGCACCACTTAAGGATCTTTCGAAATGTTGTTTGCGCTGCCAGTTAACTATTGTAAAGCACTTTGGATAAAGGTGTTAGAGACAAAAAACCTTAATCATCACTGAAGTTTCCAGAAATACTTTTAACAGAAAAATGTTCCGTTAAAAGCATTTTCGGAAAAGAGCGTCTAGATTGGCATGGACGCTTTTCTGCAAAAGCACTTCTGCGGAAAAGCGTCCGTGCCAATCTAGATGCGCTTTTCCACAAAAAAGCCCCGATCTCTATTTTCGCGATCGGGGCTTTTTTGCGGAAAACAAATCTCAGCTGTCTACACTGGCCCTTTTGCGCAAAAGTTTTGCTCAAAAGGGACTTTTGCCCGAATGGGAGCAGCATAGCATTTCTGCAAAAAGCCCTGATTTCTTACAGTAGGAAGTCAGTGCTTTTGCGGAAATTCAAGCGGCCAGTGTAGACAGATGGCAAGTTTTTCCGGAAAAGCTATAGCAGTATAAAATCAAAGTCAGAGGAGAGTCTGGCTCTATGTGGGCAGCTGCCAGCACCCTGGAATCATTAATTAGTTTGCAAACTCAAGGCAGAAATGTGCATAGTTTAGTATCAGTTAAGCAGCAGTTGTATATAATTTGCATACAATATATTATGCATACACGGGCACGCACAGATAAATTCAGCTCCAATGATTTCTTTGGGGTATTAATATGCCACTGATTTGTCCAAGCTTGTTTTAGTGCAGAGACCTTTCCGCTGTCTCCTTGGACTTGTCAGGAGGTGAATTCTCTACTGTGTCACACCGCAGTGGTGCAGCCTGTTCTCCTCGTTCTACCTCGCAAGTTTCCCGCTCAAAGCCTCGTGCCACAAGGATGTGCACAGTGGGTGATAACATCCCAAGCGCTATAACCAAGCACACCTGAAATCCAGGGTTTGGAGACTGTCCCTGAATATTTCCCAAAGACCCGAGTCTTCTCCAACAGCACTGCTTCGATTTGAAAAGTCCGATGAAATGACCAACTCTTTTTGGTTCACAGAGTGCGCCAATAAACAGGTCCAAGCAAAAGCCCTGAGGAAAGTGCAAACTTCTCTTCCCTCTCCATTTTTTTGTTGACTGCAGCATTAATCTGGAAGCCAAATCACCACAGCACTTAACCACTGACGAATACCCTAATCAGGAAGATTGGAAGGGGAGGGGGAGTTAGCATGTCTAAAATAACTTTAGAAGAGCTCTAAAGAAGCATTTTTTAAGATGTTACAAGATATGATAGAGGTCTATAAAATCATGAGTGGTGTGGAGAGGGCCGATAAAGAAAAGTTATTTATTAGTTCCCTAAATAGAAGAACTAGAGGACACCAAATGAAATTAATGGGTAGCAGGTTTAAAACTAATAAAAGAAAGTTCTTCTTCACACGGCGTGTAGTCAACCTGTGGAACTCCTTGCCAGAGGAGGCTGTGAAGGCTGGGACTATAACAGAGTTTAAAGAGAAGCTAGATAATTTCATGGAGGTTAGATCCATAAAAAGCTATTAGCCCGGGGATAGAATTGGTGTCCCTGGCCTCTGTTTGTCAGAGGCTGGAGAGGGATGGCAGGAGACAAATCGCTTGATCATTGTCTTCGGTCCACCCTCTCTGGGGCACCTGGTGCTGGCCACTGTTGGAAGATAGGCTACTGGGCTAGATGGACCTTTGGTCTGACCCAGTACGGCCGTTCTTATGTTCTTATCCACACAGGCTAAGACTAGCCAGCCAAAGCACAGCACCTAAAACCTCCTTCATGAGCAAGAGGAAAGAAGAAGCTGATAGACACCCAGCCAAAAAAGGAAGGATGACTTTAAGATTAACGCCGTGGACCTGTAATTCAGACGTTTTCAAACTTTTTCTCTCATGACCCAGTTGACTAAAATGGTTGATGCCCAGGACCCAAGGTAATTTGACTAGAGTGTGGTCTCAGGTGGGGTTGAGGAGGAGAGTTTTGGGGTGTAGAAGGAAGCTCTGGCTTTGGGCGTGTCAGGGCTGAGGCAGGAGGGCTGACCTTGAGCGGCTCCCAGTCAGTGGTGCTGTGGAGGTGCCAAGGCAGCTTGCTGCCTGTCCTGGCATTGCACTCCATGCTGCGCCCCAGAAGCAGCCAGCCCCGGCTAATGGGAGTGCAGAGCTAGTCCTTGAGGGAGAGGAAATGCGCACAGCCCTGCGCTCTCCACACACACACACCTAGGAGCAAGGCCTGCTGCCACCGCTTCTGGGGCACAGCACAGCCTGCAGTGCCAGGATGGGCAGGTAAGTGACTTAGCCCTCCCTGTTGGTCACCTGATCTCCCTTCAGCAACGAGAGCCAGGGCCCGACATTCCACCCCCCGGTACTGGGTTGCGACCCGTACTTTGAAAACCGCTGCTGTAATTTGTGAGATCTGGGTTTGATTCTCCTCTTCACTACAGGTGTCACTGAATGGTGTTGGGTCAGTTCCTTCTACCCTTGAGATTAAATTAATAAAACTGTCCTTCTCCCGTCTTTGGTTTTATACATTTAGACTAAGCTCTTCAGGACAAGGAACTTGCTCTAGGACTCATCAGGGTTACCAGGTGTCCAGTATTGGCCCGGACAGTCCAGCATTTGTGGCTTCTGTCCAGTAAAAAAAAACAGAAAATACTGGACATGTAAAATGTCCGGTATTTTCTGTTTTTCTCGGATGGAAGGCCACTTGGGACATTTCTCCCCTGCTGCGTCTAGCGGGGGGGGGGGAGGAGTGGGGGGATTTAAAGGTGCAGTGACTCTTTTTTTTTTTCTCAACAATTTTGTTCCACCCATTTTTTGTTTGTTTTTCTCAACAACTTTGGTCCTTTTTTTGCTCAACCAATTTTTTTCCCTGCCATGTTCAGTATTTTTTGTGAAAGTATCTGGCAACCCTAGGACACATTGTGGAAAAGTTTTCTGGTCTTGTGATACAGCAAGTCAAACTCTCTGATCACCGTGGTCCTTTTTAGCCTTGGAATCTAGGAAGCTACAAATTCACCCATGTTTGTCCAATGCCCAGCACAACACGCCCGCGATTAGCACTGTGCCGAAAGCAGATATTGCATTTGGTGAAGGATTTTCAGATTTCAAACTTTGGCCTCCTTCCATATCAGAACAATGAAAATTACAAAGTTCGCCACAAAGGAAGAGTCCAGGGGCATGTTGGTTTGGAGTCGATTTAAAGGCTACATTTCTCTCTTGACTTTAAGCGGTAATATAAACAGTTGAGAACAAAAAATCAAAACTTTTCATTCCAAAGCTGCCCCAAAGGGGTGTTTCAATGTCAGGGCTTCTTTTTCTAATTCTCCTTCCAAGCAAAATTCTGATGAAATGGACCCCGCTTACGTGAAGCATTTTGCATACCCTTGCAGAAATTCTAATTATAGCTCAGTCAAACATTAGAGTTCCTACCGCCCCAGTCTCCCTCACCTACCACTTTAACTGCTCTTAAGTGCTGCACAACTTTAACAAACAGACTCCTTTTCTTGATGACACCCATACAGATTTGCAGCAGTGTCTGCTCATTTTTATATCTAGGCTGCGAAGCCAAAATTGCTGAAGGACTCTAGTATTTTGGTGAAAACCGTGTTCAGTTTTGCTAGAAAACCCTTGCTCAGTAAAACTCAGTCTCTGGCATATGAATCTACTGTATGCCACTTAAATAGCACTGACATGTTTAATTAACACTAGGTCTGACGTACAAATCATACATTTTATAAAGCGTCTTGTCCCAAGTGCTGGTTTGCCTCATTTCGATGTGTGCCAGAGACATGTAACAGACACCAGGGCAAGGAGCACAGTCAAGGGAAATCTATGGAAAAATCTTTCATGTATGTCTGCTTGGATTTTTCATCTACATCTCAACAGGGATAACCTGCAGAGACTGGAGGGACATCATGTTTTGTTCCCCAGTGTTGCTATATGGGCTTTCACACACACAAAAGATGACAAAATATAGAGAGGAGCCCAAACTAAACCCCTAATCCAAGCAAGTTAGAACTTTGGAAAAGTTTCGATCCACAGTTGAACTTTGGGTACATTCTGGCCCCTTTGTGCCTCTCAGACTGTAGAAGTGGGTCAGATTTGGGGCATAGATTTTGCCCAGCAGAGAAGAATGTTCTGATGGATCAATCCCCCAGCTGGCCCAGGAGGCATTTTGGGGAGAGGCAGGTGCAGTGTCAGGGCAGATCTTTACTACGCCAGCCCTCTAAGGATGTGGGACCTAATGCCAGTGGCAAAAGTTAGAGCAGTCTCTAAGCTGCTTTAACTGATGGCAGAGCATGGGCAATATCATGCCAGGATGTTATAACCAGCTCTTTGATGACCCCCTGTACCAAGTGGAGTCTGGATGCAGGGGAAAGTTGTGTCCTCCATCCTCTAATGCAGTGTTTCCCAATTTTATTTGGACACGGAATCCCTAGGGACCAAGTCCCGACGCAAAAAAGCTCTGTCTCTTTAAGAGGGGGCGGGGGAGTGCCGGCTCCTCGCGGAACCCTTACTTTTGGTTCGCCGAATCTCAGAGTTCCATGGCGCACCAATTGGGAAACACTACTCGAATGGACTAAACCAAATCTTTGAATTCAAACACCATTAAACGGTGGGGAAATTCAGGTCTGTGTTTGGGCCCAGAATTTTTGGCTCAAGCATATTTCTAAGGACAGACACACCCATCTGAATAGGGTAAAAAGCTTTCATCCGCAACTCAAACCTCAAATACCTGCCAAGTCTGCACTTATTGAAAGAACCTTTTTTTTTCCTCCCGTTCCTTTTCAAACTAAGTATTCTGCCCACTTCACCCAGCTCTCTTTTATATTTCCAGGCATCAGCTGAAGAAGGACACACCAGAATACAGCAATACAGTTTTTAACAGCGAAAGCAACCAATGTATCAGAGAGCCTGCTAGAATCTCCATTACACAGCATCTTTAAATCAAAACACGGTCTCTTTCTAAACAATATAATCTTGTAGATGGTATCATGAGCTTTTGTGGGCACAGCCCACTTCTTCAGATGACTGAAGTGTTGGATGTCCAACACTCCGGTCATTAGGGTTGCCAGGTGGTTTAAAAAAAAATACCAGACACACTTGATCTCAGATGCGGGGGGCGGGAGGGAGGATGTGGTGGGGGAACTGGCTGGCAGGAAGCAGGGCTGGCAGGGGGGTTGGGGTCAGCAGGGCTGGCCGGAGGAGATGGGGGGGATCAGCCGGAAGCAGGTGTTGCCGGGAGGGGGTTAGGGGAGATCAGGAGGAAGGGAGGGAGGAGAGAACCGGCCAGAAGGAAGCAGGGCTCGCCGGGAGGAGGTTGGGGGGAGCAGGGCTGGCTGGTGGGGGGAGCAGGAGGAGAGAATCAACCACTGGGGAGCGGGACTGACATGGGCACACGCAGATCCCGGGGCACTGCCTGTCCCGTGCATGGTCCCGGTGAAACACAAGTGGGTCCAGCCCCAGGGATTCCCTCTTGCCACGGCCCCACTCCCACTCACGCAGAGTGAGCGTGTCTACCTGCCAGATAGTTTGCAACTAGGTACTGATACTCTTAATAATAAAAAAACCTTACCTAATTAGAAAATACCGGACATTCTTTATGTCCAGTATTTTCTTAATTTTTTTCCCAGACAGAACCCTCAAATACCGGACTGTCCGGTTCAAAACCAGACACCAGGCAATCTGAAGAAGTGGGCTGTGCCCATAAAAGCTCACGATTTCATCAACATGTTTTGTTCGTCTTTAAAGTGCTACCCGACTATTTGTTGTTTTTTAAGTTTTTCCTGTTACAGACTCACTCGGCTGCCCCTCTGAAGCTTCTGAATATAATCTTGATTAGCCACAAGTTCTTGTGCTCAGTGCTGGATCCTTAGGTGAAACCTATAGCCTGTATTATGCAGGAGGCATATGAAGATCAAAAGAACTCTGCCTGGATTTAAAATCTGTCAATCTAACCCAGCCAGCAAATGGAGTTACCAGAAATCTCATGAGGAAGCAAGCTACTGATACTCTGGATACAACATTTTCTAGGTGGGCATTTGGGTCCCAGTTTTTCAGACTCAAAGGGTCATTTTGATTATTTATACAAACTACTCCAGCAAGCACCAGATCCCCCTCTCAGCTCCAGACTTCTGAGATTAAATCCCACCTCCAATATTATGAAACTGCTATTGGCTAAAACACAAGAGAAGAGACTAAACAGGCTCTGTCTCAATCAGTGTAAATCACCCTTCTCTACTCCCACCCACGGCTGCTTGAAGCAACGCTCAGATCCCCTGTCAGGTCATTCGGTCGGGGATCTCTACTAGAAGGCCCAACGTACTGTGAGTGACCTTCTCCATCCCACAAGCCCTGGAGCATGGAATTCAGTGCCAGATAGGGTTAGTGATAGAAATGTAGCCGTGTTAGTCTGGGGTAGCTGAAGCAAAATGCAGGACAATGTCGCACTTTAAAGACTAACAAGATGGTTTATTAGATGATGAGCTTTCGTGGGCCAGACCCACTTCCTCAGATCAAATAGTGGAAGAAAATAGTCACAGCCATATATACCAAAGGATACAATTAAAAAAAATGAACACATATAAAAAGGACAAATCACATTTCCGAACAGGAGGGGAATGCCGGGGGGGGGGGGGGGGGAGGAAGGAAGGTAAGTGTCTGTGAATTGATGATATTAGAGGTGGGGAGAGTGGGATGTTTGTGAGTTAATGGTATTAGAGGTGATAATTGGGGAAGCTATCTTGGTAATAGGTAAGATAGCTTGAGTGTTTGTTCATTCCTTTTTGGAGAGTGTCAAATTTTAACATGAATGACAGTTCAGAGGATTCCCTTTCAAGTGCAGATGTAAAAGGTCTTTGTAGCAGAATGCAGGTGGTTAAATCATCGAGAGAGTGTCCTTTCTGGTTAAAATGGCAAGAAACTGTTTTTTCTTTGTGATCTTGTCTGATATCTGTTTTGTGGGCATTAATCCTTTGGCGAAGTGTCTGAGATGTTTGTCCAATGTACATAGCAGATGGACACTTTCGGCACATGATAGCATAGATTATATTTCTGGATGCGCAGGAATATATGATAGGGTTAGTGTGTGGGAGAGAAGGGTGCATGCCCTTGTGGAAGGAGGTTAGGGCACTGAGGCTATAGTTTTCCGGTTAAAAATGGAAGAGGTGATGGAGACACCCAACAGGGCTCTGATCCAGGGGAAAGCTTCTCCGATGCCACACTGAGTTCACATTATCACCACCGCAAGAGCTCTCATTTAGATCCAAGTAGCTCATCACACCCTGCACATGGGAATGCGTGAGCTATGAAATGCCAGCCCGACGTTCATCCCAGCTCTGGTGCAAAGAGGCCGTATTACCCACAGGCCATCTGTAGCTGCAATGCATCAGCACTAATGCCACTTTACTCTGCAGCTGGCTGCCCAGAAGGTAGGAGAGCTACCGACGGTGTCGCCCATCACTGAGGCAGCCACTGCAGGAATTTAGGGTGAGCCACCCCCTTTCCAATTGGCTTATAAAATCCCTGAGAGGCATCCTTTTCTGGTCACATGACCCTCATGGCAGCCATCTTTCCCACTTCAAAACTAAGACCTGATGGGGGCAGGCATGACATTTCCCTCGTGATCGAGGCTTTCAAGGTGCAGCCAAACCCCCGTTTCCCATGGGCAAACGAACGCAGGTTTTCCTCCCATAGGCCGCCTTTACTATTGGAGCTTCTGACCTTTATGGGGAAGAGCCTGTGTGCTGCCATCTAGCCTCAGAGACTACAACTCCCATGATGCCTCAGGGAAAAGGAGGGAATCTGCTCTCTTCTGGGGCACTCAGTGCAGAGGAATCAGGTGGTGAGCTCCATTTCGGAGAGAGGCGCCAGATGGCTGTTGTGGAGCTTGGGCCAGACCAGAGCCTGCTGGGGCTTTGATCAAGCAGGGAGCTTCAGAGGCTGCTGGTGGTTGTCCCAGAAGGAGAGAGATTCTTGTTGCACCTGGGGCTGACTGAGAAGGTCCTGACGGACAGGAACTGGGAGTAACTGGGACTGTTGTTTGGGGAAGCGCTTGCAAGAGACGGAGCACAGAAGAGGGACTGAGTCTGAGTCATAGAGTGATCTGCCCAGTAAACCAGAACGCAGAACTGCTGACATTTGTGGGAGCCAGCTCCAGTTTCAGAGGGGTTCTGCAGCTTGTGGCGTTGGCTGGACTGACACACTGAACCTGCCCATCGCAGTCTCCAATCCCGCTGCAGATCTACGAGTGGGCTCACACAAGCAAGGGTCCGGGACTCTGAAATCCAGAGGGGCATACACCTTGAGGTGGGGTAAATGGTGGCAGTGTGAATGACAGTTAGAGGAGTTTCATTTAGTACTGAATCCTGTATCTGTTATTTTTTTTCCTCCACTGCACACTGTGGATTTCAATGAGGAGTGATAGTCTGTTAAACCCTTCTTTCTTTAAATTGTTAAGTAAAGGTGTGCTAAGTCTAATTTAAGTGCATTTGTTGTATATTATTTATAATTGTTATTTTTTAATTAAATCCAAACCATAGATTATTAGTAGTATTATTAGAATGGGTTTATTCCAGGAGGTTTCTAAGATATGCCATTGAATGTGCACAGTGGCCAGACAGGTGGCGGTGTAACCCACACGCCTAGGGTGCGTCTACACTGCACCGTTAATTCGCTATAACAAGTGTTATTTCGAAATAACCATGCGAGCATCTACACAGCCATTCTGTTATTTCAAAATAATTTCGAAATAATGGACGGCTTATTCCAAAATCTGTAAACTTCATTCTACGAGGAAGAACGCCTATTCCGAAATAGCTATTTCGAAATAAGGTGTGTGTAGACGTGCCACTGCTGCTATTTTGAAATAGCCCCTCACCAGGGCCATTCTAAGTTATTCCTCCCTGGTGCTCCTAGGGCTCTAAATCAAAATAGCACATCTACAATAGGGAAGTCTGCCTCAGACTAATTTTGAGCCTTCCCTGCAGCATAGAGGTGCTATTTCGAAATAACTATTCTAGAATAGCTTATTTTGAAATAAGCTTACAATGTAGACATACCCCTAGTGTGATTCACTGTCCCATGTAGTGGCACTTAGACCACTGACAGTGAGAGATACGAACAAGGGAGCTCTACAGCCTAAACTAAGATGCAGCTGGCTTTATAGCTCAAACCGTAGCGGCTCCTAAACTCCAAGGGTCCCTGGTTCAAATGTGCCCTGTGATGGTTACAGCAGTACCACCAATTGTGATTTCCTTTATGAGTAAGGCTCTGCAGCAGATGAGTAGATAATGGATTCCTACCTATTCAACATCACCACTGGGATTAAAATCAACAACCTCAGGCAGACAGGTGAGTGTTGCCTGCTCCCAGAGCAACCCAGGGAGGAAAAGCGGGGGGGCACATATATGCCTTATCTCAAGTGTCTTGCCAGATGGAGACGCCTATAGCAGATCTGGGTTGACAGCAAGGGCAGACTTCATTAGCTAACACTTTTCACCTGGGATGCCATAACTTAAGCCCCAAATGGATTTGCTGGCTCTGCTCACCCTGTGCTGTCAGATATCGCTTGCACCTAACCATGGCCCGGAGCAATAAAACAGACAAACTCTAAGAGAGAAAATTTCTGGATGAACGCAAGTCTCAGCCAGTACACATAGGCTAAAATCTTAAGCCATGCATCTGGGGACCAGTCTGACTCTGTGACAACTATGCCAGGAAGTTATCTTCTTCTCCAAGCCACAGAAGGACTTGCAGTCAAGGCAACACAAGAGGACAGGAGCCAAGCTGGTTCTGGGAGTGCTGCTTCCAGGGAGGGTGTCAAGGCTTCTTCCCCACTCTGGTATGATAAATGCAGAAGTGGGGGCCTGCAAAAGTACCCCAAAACCTTATCTTTCCAGGCTCTGGTATAAAGCTTCCCCCCAAAATCTTAAAACCCTAGATTGTGGGGATAAAAAAATCCACTGCCACCACCCAAGTAATAATAAAGAAACCAGGGAGAGACCACTTGGGAAATCTCAGCTCCAAAAGTAAAACCAGGACACAAAAATTAACCAATACTAGGTTAATAAAAAGAAAAGAGAAAGAACTTTTATGATCACCACAATATTCCTGTTGCCGGGGTAATGACTAGATGGAAAAGTCACCAATCAATATACTCATGGAGGGATTCCACCATGGGCCAAAACTTAGTTACAAAGTAAAGGAAATCCCATTTTTAAATGCACAGACATCAGATTCCTATTCCCAAACCATAAAACAATAAAACCTAACGGATTTATCTAAAATTTACCCTACTTACAGATAGTGAAGAGTCTTTTCTTGGAGGGAGACATAGTGTCTGTCCCCCTCACTAGCTGGAGAGAAACTGCCCAGAGACAAAGGAGGGAAAAACCCCAAAATTCCTTTGTCCCAGTTTGAAATCCCTATCTGCATTTCTATTGGCTGAGCAGATACCTGGCTAGGTAAAGTTAGCCCCTTAGTCCCCAGGCTGCTGCCCACTCCTCATGGTCATGTCAGAGGGGCAGAGGGAGGTCTGAGGAGAATGCCACTGCTGCCACCAGTACTACTTTTTCTTTCACAGCTTGGCTCCCCTTCCCTCCCCCATCAGGTTCCCTGCACTCCACCATCTTCTCCTAACACTTAAAGTGGTATGCCTAATTCCAGGCAACTGACTGAGGCAAAGGGCCCAGCCCCACCACCAGGGGGTACTACGGAGGGGGGGGGATTGCATGGGAAAGCACCACACCCACCCAGAAATTCAACTTTGTGGACTCAGTATCAAATCTGAGTTGCCAGCCCCAGACTCTAGCTCCTAATACTCCACAGCGCCTCAGAGGGTCTACTACAATCTCCTCCCTGCATCGCTAATATTGTTCAGTAAAAATGAAAACCATGTTCCATACACTTTTTATACCACTCCTGTTGAGAGCCCATGTGGTACCCCTGATTACAGTCCCATTTCCATCATGTGGTTCTTTCATCTTCCGTGCGAATGCTGTTACCCAAACTATAGCTGTTTCTATATGCTACTTACCGTTCAGCAGAGTTTGCGAACTTATCTGAAGCGTGACTGGTGTCATCCCTCCATCAAAGTTTAAACGTGATTATTTGCTGCTCTGCAGACTAATAAATGGTGTGGTTTTAGAAAGAGCAAGATACTTCTGGGCATACAAAACAAATGGCATTTCAGAACCTTTGCTCCAACTCTTGCTGTTTTACTGTAACACTAAAGCTGGTTGGATAAGGAAAAAACTTTTCCCACTCCCCCCTCTCACCCTCCCTCCTCCCGCAACCCCAGAAAAAATATCAGTTTTTGTTCTGCAGGTTTAGCAAAATGACAACTTTCATTCAGTATTGAATTTTGGGTGGGTTTGTTTTCCCATTTTTACCTCCTCTTCCTGTTTTTCTTTGCCCTCATGATATTTTTTTTTTTTTTGTCATTTTGCCACTGAAAACTGGGGAAGAGGTCAAAAAAGAGAAAAGCAAACTAAAAAAAAAGATGTTTTTCCTCTTCCAAATTACAAAACAAAAAAAAATTAAAAAGCCTTTTTTTCCCCCAAACATTTCCAGTTTTGAAAATAGGACATTTTTCAATGAAAAAAATGTAGCATTTGAAAAGTATCAACCAGTTCTAGTTACCTCTTTGTTACCTGGATTTCCCTAACCTTAGGATCCAGATTCAAAACTTCTCCAAGGCTACATCTAGACTGTAAGCCTCTTTCAAAAGAGGCTTTTTCAAAAGTATCTTTAGAAAAAGCCTCTTTCGAAAAAGAGTGTCTAGACTACAACCAGTACTTTTGAAAAAGCAAGCCACTTTTTTGAAAGAAAGCACCCAGGCTGTCTGGATGCTCTCTTTCAAAAAAGCACAGTTTGCATTATATAGCGCCTTTTTTCAAAAGAGCACTTTCAAAAAAGGCATTCTTCCTCATAAAACAAGGTTTTCCACGGTCAAAAAACCTGCTGCGTTCTTTTGATTTACTTTCAAAGAACACGGCAGCTGTCTAGACGCAGGGGAAGTTTTTTCGAAAAATCCCTGTAGTCTAGACACACCCCAAAAGTGCAGCCCAGGTCACCAAAAAGAAGGGCTAAGAAGCAGAATTTTTGCTTCTCATGTAACAGAGTTGGGTTTGATTCCCACCAATATGAAGCTAATGTGAAGACAGAGGTCAGTCTAGTGCATCTTTCTGGCCTTAAAAAGGTATGAATCCGTCTAGCTTCTGCCTGTTCTTAACACCGTAGGATCTGCTTTGTAACAGGACATGGGATGGAGCCATCCCTGCCTCAGACAGCTCCAAGAAGTAAACTTAATCTCTGTTCCTCTTCCTCATTTGAGGGCGAGAGAAAGCAGGTCAAAGACTTCCAGCATTTACCATCTCTCACCTCCTCTGTTTAACCGGTCTTGGGCACTTTTACTTCACTTTTGCTGAAAAACTGACTTACATCTGCTGCCCCATGCCAGGAACCATGTTTGGAGGAGGGGGATAGAGAATCAAAATGGAGGACAATCCTTTTATAGAATAAGCCCCACCCACAAGAGGAATTATTCAATCAGTGGGTGGAGTGAGTCCCTATATAAGCAGAATCTTGGGCCTAAGAGCAGCTAGTTTAAGTGAATTCTAGTGAAGAGAGAGTAGTAGGAAATTTTTAGGCTGCGAGGGAAGTTTTAAGGGAAACAGTGCCATAGGCTTTTTCCTATGTTATTGTGTTCCATGTCTCTATCAGCATGTTGCACAATGTAATCACAAGTGTTCTCTGCTCTATTAAAAACAAGTGCATGTTAATTCAGCAGCTTGGTGCTTGTCTCCAAGGCAAAGTTAGCTCAAGTTGGTACACTTAAGCTACAATACTTGAGCTGGACTAGCTTAAGAGGCTGACCACGCTGTAAAACACCACTTAGGCTATGCTGAGTGATTGGATTAGTAACTGCTGAGTTGTGTTAACTTGAGCAGTAGCCTGTAAGTACAACCCACCACTCTTGTACTACAAGCTCAGACAGCAGCAGCATTCTGGCATTAGCCTACCCATGCCAGCTAGCTTGAATTTACAACACTGCTTGACATACAACTAGCCATGCTGGGTGTGACGGCGCGTTGGGGGTCCCCCGTCTCCTGCACCCCGAAATGGCACAACCAGACTGCACCAGCCGGTGGAATAGAGGAAGTTTATTGCCTCTCCAGGATACAGCACAGCACAGATGGAATCTGGTCACAGAGCTGGGCTAGGATGCCTCAGGCCCCCTTGAGATGGGGGAGACTGGGCCCCTAAACTCCAGCCCCTTTCCCTAGGCTGTCTCCTCCATGCTCTCAGACAGCAACAACTCACTCTCTTCCAGCCCTGCCCCTCAGCCAGGGCAGCATTCCACCTCCCTTTGTTTCTCCCCATGGGGGGTAGGCTGGTTCAACCAGTATGGTACCTTTGCATAATAAGGTTTTCCCTGCTGGGTCTTGCTCCAGACAGCAGAGGTCACCACAGCCCAGCAAGTACCCCCACTACGTCACAGTGGGTCAGTCCAATGTCAGTCTAGCCCTCTGTTTTGTCTTCTGGCAGCAGCTGGTGCCAGATGCTTCACCAGCAATGAACAATTATTAAATGGTCCCTTCTCTATTGTCCAGTCCCCACTACAGATAGAGATTTTTGTGGGGGTGAGGACGGGTTTCAGATCAGAAGCAAGGCTCAAACGATACCTCGAATTAATACAGCAGCGAAGACAAACCTTCCCAAAACGTCGCCATAGTCACATGGTTTTCTTTATTTGAGCTCTTCCAACCAAGTCTTCTTGTTTCATTTTTTTGGTGGTTTGTTTGGTTTGGTTTCTTCTCTCCCCTGCCCGTCCTTCCCAGCCCCGTATTGCAGAAGTGAAGAGGTTGTTCCATGGATGTTGTCAGTTTGCATCTTCGAGAGGCTGCAGCAAAGTAAACAGAAGAGTTTTTACGTGGACCAAGCAATGCAGAAGTGCTGATTCTGTGGATGCTATGGGGCTGGAGCATCCATGGAAAAAAATGGTGGATGCTCAGCCATCCATTAGCTCCTTCCCTCCCTTCAGTACCTCTCAGCCACCATGGATCAGCTGTTCCTTGGCATGCAGGAGGCACTTGGGAGGAGGGGGAGCGTGGGGGAAGGGTGAAACAGGGCAGGAAGAGATGGGGTGAAGGTGGAGGTGGGGCAGGAAGAGGCAGGGCAAGAGTGGGGCCTTGGAAGAAGGGACAGAGTGGGGCAGATCATGGGTCAAGCACTCCCCAGCTCGTTAGGAAGGTAGCGCCTCTGTAGCCATGTCCACGCTTGAGGTTAGATCACCTTAACTCTGGCCCTCAGGGCATGACATTTTTCATAGCCCAGACCAACTTAGCGAGGCCGATCTAATTTTTAAGCGTATATCAGGTTCTGGAGAGCAAGGAATTGGTGTCAGGGCTACCCAATATCTTGAATAATGAATCCCCTTTGCGTTCACTATACCTGTCCCCCATCTCTTTGCTGTCCTGTCAGATGCAACAGATACAGTCTCAGTCTGGCAGGTGACCAGTGTCTCTAATTTCCATAAAGTCCCCAAAGTCTGACGTTTCAAGAGCATCCTGAGATACCCCTAGATATCCCAATCAGTTGTGCTTAGGGTAGCTTAAAAAGATCACAGTATCTGTTGAAGCTTTAGCATACGTCTTAGAAAATTCATTCTGCCATATGTACCAAAATACTCTGTTAATAATGGACTACTAATATAAAGACAGAGGATGTGTTTGAGGCCTTGTTTCTAATTGCCAGAGGATCGACGCTCTGGTAATCGATCCTCCGGGGTTTGATTGAGCGGTTCTAGTAAAGACTTGCTCAATCGAACGCTGAGGGTGCCCCCGTGAGCACTGGTACTCCTAGCTGCTGTCATGAGGACTAAGGAAAGTTGACGGGAGTGTTTCTTCCATTGACCTCCCACTGTGGAACTGCCTCCGAAAATCGGTGCTAAAATCGATTGCCTCCAGCCACGCAATTCATGTAGCTGGAGTTGCATATCTTGCATTGATTCTCTCCGCCAGTGTAGACCTGGCATGAGACTCAGAAATGTGGTGACAAAACGACTACATTAATTTCAAGAAAACGATACCAATCCAGTCTATGGCTGAGTTGCTATTATTACAACTAAGGCTGGATCCTGCCCTACCTGCAGAGGTGCTACAAAAGGAGAATATATATGTAATCCAGAGGCACTGAGACTACTGACAAGGGAGAACAAAGTCTGCTCTACAGCCTTAGCTGTAAGCCAGTTGGCTTTTAGTTCATGTGGTAGAGGCACATAACTTTAGCCTCTAAGGCAGGGGTGAGGAACTCTTTTCGGGTCGGGAGCCACTGACCCGCAGAAAAATCAGTCGGAGGCCGCACACAAGTGAGATGCAAAGTGAGAACCCCTGGCTGAGGAGAAAGATACTCCCCACATTCCTCTCACACACCAGAGCCTAGGGGGGCCAGGCTAGTAGATGTAGGCTATATCGACACTGGCGCAATCTTGCGCCACAGATATGCAAATGAGGCTAAGCGTGGAATATTGCCGAGCCTCATTTGCATATCTAATGAGCCGCCATTTTGCGGAAGAGGCTCTTGCACCAGAAGGAGCTGTCTACACTGCCCCTTCTAGCGCAAGAAAGACCCTCTTGCGCAATGCTGCTACGTTGATTATTTTCGGGAATAGCGGCATTGCGCAAGAGGGTTTTTCTTGTGCAAGAAGGGGTATTGTAGACAGCTCCTTCTGGCGCAAGAGCCTCTTCTGCAAAAATGGCGGCTCATTCAATATGCAAATGAGGCTCGGCAATAGTCCACGCTTAACCTCATTTGCATATCTCTGGCACAATATCGCGCCAGTGCAGACATAGCCGTAGAGTGTTCCAGCCCTGCGAGTGGGTGGATGGAGCGCCAGTAAACCTGGGTAGCAGGTTTAAAACGAATAAAAGGAAGTTCTTCTTCACATAGCGTGTAGTCAACCTGTGGAACTCCTTGCCAGAGGAGGCTGTGAAGGGTAGGACTATAATAGAGTTTAAAGAGAAGCTAGATAATTTCATGGAGGTTAGGTCCATAAAAGGCTATTAGCCAGGGGATAAAATGGTGTCCTGGGCCTCTGTTTGTCAGAGGCTGGAGAGGGATGGCAGGAGACAAATCGCTTGATCATTGTCTTCGGTCCACCCTCTCTGGGGCACCTGGTGCTGGCCACTGTCGGCAGACAGGACACTGGGCTAGAAGGACCTTTTGTCTGACCCAGTACGGCCGTTCTTATGTTCTTATGTTCTCCCTAATGCTGAACCTCAGGGGCTGGATTCAGGCAAGCCAGGGGCCCCATCCACCGGGTCTGAGGTTCCCCACCCCTGTTCTAAGGGTTCAATCCCTCCTGATCAGTGTCCGTCATCGTTACAGATAGATTATAGCTCTATCACTTACCCAGGGGAATATCCATGTGGTACAGAGCTAGCCAAACCAGCATACATAGCCTGCTCCATATTATCCTGCCACTCTCATAGCCTCTAATTCAGAAGGAGGCATGAGTAACCCCCGGAAGATATAATATTCCCAACCAATGAAACTGAGAGCAGTTCCAGGCTGGCTGTAATTAGCAATGGGCCCAAACAGGATTCTTGCAGCCTCAGGAATCCAGAGAGCACACAGGGAGCTGTGATATCTTCACCTTCTGCACAACATTACGAATCTAGAGACGTTACACAGATATACCGGGTCCAAAGAGCCATGTTTACCAACTATTTCCACGCCTACAAGGCCTCCCTCTCTATATATTGCTGCTTTCTAAGGTTCTGGTAGCTTCTGCAATAGAAGACCGTGCGGCAGCCAAAACTGCCTAGAGGGATATTACCCAATTCCTGTATGTCACCGTGGTTTAGGACCTGCGTTTGCCCCTCCCTGCACAGCATGGGGACTGGAGCCTGCATGCAACTTCATGTCTGCTCTGCCCTTTAAAGTTTTGCCAGCCTCACTCGGGTGGTTAGGGAAGTGTTTTTTTGCTGACATAGCCAGTAAAAACCTAATAAAATGCCTTTGCCAGGATAGCTCGTTTTGCTCAAGGAACTGACATAAAGTCGACCAGCCCCCAGGCTATTTTGCCAGGAGAAGCTGCGTGTACAGTCGAGTATAGCTATACCAGCTACTCGTGTCAGGGCAGATAAGGCCTTGCTCTCTTGCCGTGATTCCATGGACTTTCAGTTCTTTAGCTCTGCTTCCTTTATGCAGCTTCGGAGCAAAGCCAAGCAAAAGAGAAATGATGCAAGCAGTGTGGGGTGGGTTAGAAGTCCCCCATTTTCTGTGACCCCCAAGGACTCTCCCTCCTGATCTTCATAGCTCTCCTTGGATCCGATTGTCCATCCCATGCCTCCATCGGGCCTCATCACCCACTCTGCCCCACATCGCCTCACAGTTCTGGGGCATTTTCCCTGAACGGCCCTGACCTCAGACCCTCATTCCAAGCCTGTGACTCATGTTTCCTCACTGATTCTCTTCTTTCATTAGCTTGTGATAGTTCCTCCTTTTTTTAGCATGCTGAGCTCAAAAGCCATCCCATGGGAGTCAATGGGAGTCTTGCCCCTGCCTTTAATAGTCCTGGGATTGCCCCCTGATGTATAAAAAGGTACCCTATACCCATATAACACCCACATCCTCAGCTGGTGGAAACTGCTGCAGGGCAACCAGGGAGTCAGGGGGACGAGTGATAGGAGTGGAACCTATGGAGAAGAGGCAATGTAACTGCCACTAGGCGGATTTGAACCAGGGACCTCAGTGTAGGAGCCTCTACCCTTTGAGCTAAAAGCCAGCTGGCTCTCAGCTTAGGCTGGAGAGGTCTCTTGTTCTTATCTGTTGTGGTGGTCTAAATGCCACTGCATGGGACAGTGTGAGGGTTACACAAGGGTAGGGCCTCAGGAGAATGGGACACAAGGGAGTGGGCGGTGGGATGCCAGGTTCTAGAGGAGAACAATCAGCTGGGGGCGGGGAGAGAGGTTGTTCTCAGTAGTGACAGATGGCAGAACAAGGAGCAATGGTCTCAAGTTGCGGTGGGAGAGGTCCAGATTGGATATTAGGAAAAACTATTTCACTAGAAGGGTAGTGAAGCATTGGAATGGGTTACCTAGGGAAGTAGTGGAGTCTCCATCCCTAGAGGTGTTTAAGTCTCGGCTTGACAAAGCCCTGGCCGGGTTGATTTAGATGGGATTGATCCTGCCTAGAGCGGGGGGCTGGACTTGATGACCTTCTGGGGTCTCTTCCAGTTCTATGATTCTATGATAAGGGGATGGTTGGATGAAATAACATGATCTTGGTAACTAATTGACCATTCATTATCAGTTGGAAATAGGTCAATGGAGGGATGATAGGAGTTGCTATAGGGAACTTTCTGGGTGTCTGGCTGGTGAGTCTTGCCCACATGCTCAGGGTTTAGCTGATCGCCATATTTGGGGTCGGGAAGGAATTTTCCTCCAGGGTAGATTGGCAGAGGCCCTGGAGGTTTTTCGCCTTCCTCTGTAGCATGGGGCACAGATCACAGCTGAAGGACTCTCTGCATGTTGGGTCCTTCAAAGTATTTGAATGCTTCAATATCTTCGATATAGGTGAGAGGATTATTCTAAGAGGGGTGGTTGAGATTCTGTGGCCTGCACTGTGCAGGGGGTCAGACTAGATGATCATAATGGTCCCTTCTGACCTTAAAGTCTATGAATCTATGAATCTATGAAAGGGGCGGTGCAGGGGGTGGGACTATGGTTCAGTCGGGTGGATCAGATGTCCCAATTGTATAGAGACAGTCCCGATAATCGTGGCTTTTTCTTCTATAGGCGCCTATTTAACCCTCCCTATCCCACTCTCTGTCCTGATTTTTCACACTTTCTATCCAGTCACTCTATGGTTCAGAAGGGCTCCACACATACTTTTATAGAGCTTCTGCCACTCTTGCATTGACGTCACCCCAATGCAGCAGCGCTGGTTTATGTGTGAGCATTTAGCTCTCATTGCACCGCACTGTTGTTCCCCACCTCCAAAAAATCATTATTTTACAAGTTGAGTTGATTAGAAAATGGAGGGGGAAATGCTTTTGCAATAAATAAATAGATTAAAATGTCAAGATTATTTCCATTTCACAGGCTGTAAAATGGACCCATTTTCTGAAAAACGTTCTGCGATATTTTTTGTTACCAACATTTTCATTAAAATTATTCTGGGAAGTGGGAAATTCATTTAGGCTACATCTACATTACACTGAAGTTCGAAATAAGATATGCCATTTGAACTACGCAAATTGCATATCTTATTTCGATCTTATTTCGCAATAGCTTATTTCGTAATTTGGCGCTGTCTACACAGCGTGGACGTCGGAATAGCGAGCCCAAAATAACAGGCTTGCTGTGAAGAAGTCAGATAGCTATTTCGGGTTACTCCAGTATCAGCCTTACTGATACTGTGTTTTCAGTAAGTAAAGGGGGGGGCGGGTTTCCTCTATGAAAACTTTCTAGAAGGATTTCAAAATGGACAGGATAAAAAATGATGGGAAAAATTGATCAAAAACTGAAAAAAAAGGTTTCATTGGGGGGAAGACAAGGGGGACATTAACTTTACATGTAAAAAATCTCAATCAGCTCTTCTGAGACATTTTTGCCCACTCCCTTGTGAACTAAACACTCTGAATTCAATCCAGTTTGAATGATTAGGAACACAGGCTGGAGCAAATTCTATACTATGTGAGGGTCTGATTCTCCTTTTGCTTACTCGAGTGTAAATCAGGAGAGACGAGATTGAAGTCCATGGGTACATCCAGAGTGAGAGGAGAATTGGTCATGAGTTTTGACAATGACCTTTTCAAAATGCCACTCCACATTTTTGATATACAGGTCTCTCTTCCACTACACATGCTCTCTGCTACACGCACTGCAGCTGCAAAGCCGCTTACTTCAAAAAGCTCTCTCCTGTACCGTTTCTTTCCTTGAATGAGAGGCATGATCTCACCCAGACCAGGGTCTTCATTGCTCAGGCTTCTTGTGTGGTCTCCTCAAAAGGTCCCAGCGTGCTACCCTCAATATCCACAGAGCAGGTGTCAGAGGCAGGCAAGACCCCCCCCCCTTCCCTCGCCCCCGCTGCAGCCTTGCAAAGTCATTAGTGGCCTTAAACTGGTGGAGCAGAGAGAAGTGGGAAATTCCAAACCAGCTCTTCCCAGCCTTTTTGGGATGGGACATGTGGGCAGCTGTTTGTGCCAGGTTTATTCCAAGATGCAAAGTGCTACACAGGGAAAACTGAGGGGAGCACAGTGGCAGCCAGACCCAAAAAGGGCTCTACAGGACCCAGTTCATTGACACGTCTTTTACCAGGCCAGGTCCTGCGTTCAGGATGACGGGCCAATGTTCTGGTCTTGTTGATGCTTGGTCAAATGCCGGCCGTGCAATGAATTTCACCTTGAAGAAAGCACACCCCCAATCCTGCTGCAACCGCAACAATAGATGCCAGGAGCCTGGTAGGTCACAACTCCCTGGTCCAGGCCCTGATTCTGGTGCATCATTATTATTTTATTTAATAATTGTCGGAAAGCCGTGCCCAGAGGAGCCCGTCAGGATCAGGGCCCTGTTGTGCTAAGGGTTATACAAACACATCTGCAGGCATAGTTTTCACTCTAAGAAGACAAGTGACATTTGAAAGGTTACAAGTAACGAATACAAGCAAGTATATATTCCTTTTTGCCAGTGTGTAATGGGCAGCAGGTTTAAAACAAATAAAAGGCAGTTCTTCTTCACACAGCGCACAGTCAACCTGCGGAACTCCTTGCCTGAGGAGGTTGTGAAGGCTAGGACTATAACGGGGTTTAAAAGAGAACTAGATACATTCGTGGAGGTTGACTCCATTAATGGCTATTAGCCAGGATGGGTAAGGAATGGTGTCCCTAGCCTCTGTTTGTCAGAGAGTGGAGATGGATGGCAGGAGAGAGATTTCTTGATCATTACCTGTTCAGTTCACTCCCTCTGGGGCACTTGGCATTGGCCACTGTCGGCAGACAGGATACTGGGCTGGATGGACCTTTGGTCTGACCCAGTATGGCCGTTCTTATGTTTGTATGTGTTTAGATTTGCTATATTATAAAGAAACCAAGTAATTGTCAGTTATGTACCCCAGCCAAGCCGTGGCTGGTTGGCTAATCTCTTGTAGGCATCATGCAATGTGTCTTAGAGGTGGATTTTATATTCCTGTAAATCTGCAGCTAATTCACTGAAGAACCTGGAGGCACACGAGGGTCAGAGATTAGTGTTGCTGGAAGCGGGGGTGAGTTTCCTGGGCTGGGGATTGTGTCACACGAACAGTTTGGATCAAGCACAGAGTCACGTGGACAGCAACCTTTGGCTTGTGCTAGGGAACAGCAGCCTGCAGCTTGTACTGGGGCCAGCCTCTGGCACGTCGCCTCTCGGGTTTGCAAAGGAGTCAAAACTGGGACCCGTCTACTCCACTTTTCTCCTCCCGCTCAACCGAGTGACCTTTCTCATCTAGGCCCAGGTACAAACTGCCTCCTAGAAGCAGCCCCAACAGATACTCACAGAAAACCATCCCTGTGGCATTTTTAAGGTTCTGTTGGGTGTGGAGCTAAGTGCCAAAGTTAAATGAAGCCCCTCAAATGTGAGGCCCAAAGTGCTTGCTAGCCAGGACTCGCCTTCTTCCTTGCACATTCCTCTCGCCACTTTGTAGCGATGAACAAGGCTTAATTTGTGCCACGGCTCAGCCGGAGCACTGCTTTTCATGCCGGGGCATTGCCTTAGCCCTTCGTCGGACAGTCCAGGTGTGATCGTGGACGTATGGTGTGTGCAAGGTCATGCCGCACAGAGGGGCTCGACAAAGCAGTGTCCTCCACGCCGCGGGAGCATATATGGGCTGCGCATGGGAGGACCCACGGCGCGAAGGATGCCACGTGGCGTGGCAGCAGCTCTTTCTCTGCACTGAGGCTGAACGCTTATCCTAATGTGCCTTCAGTGTTGCATTCAGCGAGGTCACACACACACACACACACACACAAGCGAAATGGAAACCAGGAGGCCAATCGATAAGAAATCTTAACAGATGGGACCTGACGGGATCCCACTGCTGTTTGCTTTCTGGATCTGTGCCGTGGCGTGGGAGTGTGCTCTTGGTCTGAGACTCAGTAAGCCAGAGATGAATTACTGGCGACAGCTGAGATGGGAGGCAAATGGCGTCCCAGTGAAACTGACCAAGGTCTCTTACCGCACACTGTGTGATCCTAAATATCTGAGGAGCAAAGGTCAGGAGAACAGGGCTCTGCTCTCAGGCGACATTACCCCCACCGCCTCCAGCCCTCTTGCAGATAGGATTCGCCTCCACGTGTGGAATGAATTTTGGCATCTCGGCCTACGTGAATAATTAGCAGCAACTAAGTTTATTCAGCAAATGTAGCCGCTTTGTTTGCATAAGAAGTGAGCGCGGACCACACTTTCCACAGTTTAGCTCCATGGACTGAACTCCAAGAGTTTTCTGCGGGTTATTTAATATTTACTATGGGTCTGACCAAAAGCTGCAGAAATCAGTGATTCCCGTTGACTTCAATGGACTCTGAATCAGACCCAGTGTGAGCTGCCTGTTAGAAACTGATTGGACAGCTAATCCAGCTAGTGTTGTTCCTGGCCTCTGATTGGCTAGGCTGGCAACTGTCGCCAACGTTGATGCTTGCGCCTGTGACTTTGAGATTTGTGGTCCACAAATGCCCACTGCACGAAACATCAGTTGCATCCTTATTCCCAGAGATAGGAGCACCTTGGGGTCTGAGCGGGGCTGGTGCTGTTCGGATGCAAGAGGTTGTAGAGTCTACTCCCCGTTGCTTCTTCGACCTTCCCAGAAGCCATGGTGGGGATCTGCGGTTTTGCTCAGTTTCCTCGCTGCTCACAAACTCCTCCCACACAGAGAGCTGGGGCTGGTTCAAATATTCCTGTGGCAACAGGCACATGGGATCACAGAAGCAGCAGTGCAAAAACAGCCCCTTCTTACTCCAACTACCGGCTCCTTGAGGCTAAAATCCAGCCCTGACCTCCAAAGCCAGGGGGCTCCCCAGATGGCAAAAATAGCACAGTTCCCCAGGGCAAAAGGGCAGGATGCCGGGGTGCGGAGCAGAGCTCTGCATGGCCTCTCTGTGCCAGCACACCGGGCAGGGAAGAAGAGAAGGGCTACAGTGCATCTCCGCCCATTCTCTGCCCCATGAGAGCCACCTACAGCTATTGGGCTGAAACAGCCTCCCCAGAGTGACTGTGCATTTCCTTGGTCACCCACAGGGAAAGATTCCTCTTTGGGGGGGGGAGTCTGCTTACCCCCCCCCCCCCCATCCAGACTCCCCATGTCGCCTGTGTATTTTCCAGTCGTACCCACACTCCCATTTCTGACCCCAGGAAGTGTTTGCTTCTGTTTCCCCTGCCATGGCCCTACAGTCTATGCCACCTCCTGTATTCCCAGTTCAGTTGTGAGTGTAGAGGGTCCAGTTAGACTTTGCCCTCCCTACCCATACAAGCCACTATTAGGCCTAATTCCACTCTTGTTTACACCTGGCCACGCTGAGGTTGCCCTGGAGAAAGTGAACAGCATTTGGCCCACTGATTCCCGAAAATATGCCCAAGCCAAAAGTCCGCATGGGATTTTCTTTCTACTTTCTGGTAGCAGCCTGGGAGGCAGAAGGATCCTGACTTCTATGGGGGATGGGTTCCCAAACTGGGGGAGGGGGGGTATGAGGTGACCCAGCCCCCTCTCCCATCAAGTTTTGCTGCTCCAGTCAGTTCCCTTTTTTTTTTTTTTTTTTTTTTTTGGCTCATCAAGTTTTGCTATTTGGGAGAGGGGGGGGCATGAGGGGTTTTCAAAAATCAAAAAAGGGGCGTGATGCCGAAAAGTTTGGGAACCGCCGCTCTAGTGCCTCGTTAAACAAAGCCCCATGTGGCTTGTGAGTTGATCGCATGTGACCCAGAACAGGATTCTATCCACTTCTCTCCGTAATGTCACTTTTGCAGCCACGTTCCCGTCCTTGCCGCTTACCCGGCTGCTCAGAGGGCTTCCCTTTGCAGGCATGCGCTCACCAAGTCAGCGGCACGCCTCGCTTCATCTCACTCAGAGTCGTCATGAACATATCCAGGGCCAGGGGCAGTCAGAAAGGGGGACAGAAAGGCCATTTGGCCTGGCCCTCAAACTCAAAAGGGGCCTCAAATTTAGACTTTTTTTTGGCATTTGATCAATTTTGCAACTAGTTTTTATGCTCATCCCTATCGGGCCAAAATATGACACTCTCTCTGCTTAGAGCTGCAAATTTAAGCAAATAAGAGATGGGTTATGGTTAAAAAATATATTGTTTTGTTAACTGATATAGATTTTTGTCCTATTAAAAGTAAAAATTGTTCATAACTATTAATAAAAATATATGCATTCTGATGCACCAGGTGAGACCATGACGAATTGTCCTCTCAGATCAGCTGATGATATAAACAAACCACTAGTGACTGGTGCGGGATCAAGTGCGTGTTGAAAGGTAGAGAATTGTTACATTTCAGTGTCTTTATAGTTTTACAACTGGTTGACTAAGGAATTGTTTGTCTCATTATTATCTTCCTATGGTAGCTAAAAGAGACTGGTTGGTGGGTTGGTTGGTTGAGATCTAGCCTGTCCATCATCATAGGCCAGGCTTGGGCAAAATACAGCCTGCAGGCCAGATCCGACCCACTGAGACACTGGATCTGGCCCACAGACACAGGGGGGGAACCCCAGGCAGGCTCGCCTGCTTGCCCTGCACCACGCTCAGAAAAAGCCGTTTCTCTTTCCAAAACTGTGATCCCAGATGGGAGAGGAGGAAGGCTTCAGGCGCCGCCCCCAGCCCAACACAATCCCATTGGCCAATTTCTGGCCAGAAATTGGCCAATGGGACCTTCCTGTTTGAATGACAGACAGCCAAGAAGCACCACATCTCCTCCCCTCAGCTCAGTTATTCACACAAGCACGTGGCCGGGCAGGCAGGCTGCCTGGGAAATGGTTTAAGCTCTGTAAGCATTTAGCTCCACAGACAGGCTGGCTGGTTTGGCTGCTGGCCGGTAAATCTCCTGGCCAGATCCTGCCTCTAGAACCCCTGCCCCTCCCTTTCCCAACCCTTTGCCCCCCCCCCCCCCACTTCACATACCCAAACCCTCTGCCCCATACCTCCTCCCATACTGAGCACCCTAATCCCCTGCCCCAGATCACAATCCCCTCCTGCCCTCGGTCACATTCCAAACCCTGCACCCCAGTCCTCTGCCCTATGTCACAACTGCCTCCTTCACCCAAACTCCCTCCCAAACTCTACTCTCCCGCCTGCACCCCAAGCTCCCTTCTGCACCCCAGACCCTGCACCTCCTCCATTAATATCTTGGAAGAGTGCAGCCCTCGATCACTTTCCAAAATCTTGAAGTGGCCCTCCATCAAAAGTCATTGCCCACTCTGTCATGGGCTTTCGTAGTCTATAGGCGCAGACTGATGGTGAAAATTTATGAGGGCAACCTTGTACAGTGAGTCCCATGAGGACACAGGTTTCAAATGTCTGGACATTATCCCTCTGTCTGTATCTGTATCTATGTTTACCATATATATATATATATGTCATCCCTTCATCTTAAACGCAGCTTGTTTTACCTTGCATGCCCGAGTTTTCATTCTGTGATTGTGCCGTGTCTGATTGTTTCATTTTGTGTTCCTTCCTTTTACGTCTTTTTGGCATTTGTGTACATGTGTACAGTAGAAGATTTCAGATGTAGATAAGCTTCTTTCCAGCAGAATAGTTCAAGTGTGGAAAGGCAACAGATGAACTTTAGAACATTTCAGGAGAATGTCCCCGTCAGTGTGTGGAAGCAGGTAATGAAGCATCACTGTTCAACTATGGGACAAGAGCATTTGAATGGGCTCGCCAGGCTTAATATCAACTGCGACATAGCATGAAAGCTATATTTTTTCTTAATAATTACTGTATTTGCATAGAAAAATGCTAGAAAAGCATTTGTGAAATAAAAAAATTCAAAGTATTTCTCACTCTTCTTTTTTGTGTGCATGCCTTATTTTGTGCCAACCTGTGGAACTCCTTGCCAGAGGATACAGTGAAGGCTAGAACTTTAACAGGGTTCAAAAAAGAGCTAGATAGATTCATGGAGGTTAGGTCCATCAATGGCTATTAGCCAGGATGGGTAGGAAAGGTGTCCTTAGCTTCTGTTTCTCTGGAAGTGGGAGACAGGGGAGGGATCACATGAGGATTACCTGTTGTGATCCCTCCCTCTGGGGCCTTTGGTATTGGCCACTGTCGGCAGACAGGACACTGGGCTAGGTGGACCTTTGGTCTGACCCAGAAAGGCTGCTCTCATGTTCTTATGTCATCATTTTTTTATTATGGTGAGGGACCTCAAAAGCTGGAAGAGGCCTTGAGCCTCTCTGGACCTCTGAGAGAGCCTGTCCAAGACCCAGATCCTCAGCTGGCATCAAGGTGTGCAGCTCCGCCAGCTTCAACAGTGCAATGCCAACATACAGTCGCTGAGGGGGTGCCCCTCCCCCAGGCAGAAGGATCCAAACAGGCAGCGAGTCACTTGACGAGCTGTGTTTACAGAACTCCAGCTCTCAGCAGGGGCAGACAATTGTGTAGGATTTCTATAGCAAGGAGCCCACTATTAACACAATGCAGCTCTCAGCTTTATTGTATCATTCAGGGAACTCGCTACCCCAAGTACCGAGGCTCCAGAGAGGATGTATCTGTTCTGGGGGCCAGATCCTGAATAATTTGCTACTACATTTTCACTCTGATTTTATTCAGGCACTAAGGTCCAGGGGAGTCCAGATACCTGCTATTATGTGTTGTATTATTTCCACTGTGGTAACACGGAGAACCCCTAGTCATGGGCCAGGAGCATGGGGTTCAGCTATCTCGATGGCACCATTGTCAGGGCCCCATGGAGTCCTCTGGTCCCAGGACTTGCACCAGGAGAGGTTGTGGGAACAGTTCAGACCTGGGAGCAGCATCACATTGGGAGAGGGTAGGTCGGGGGGGAGCCATGCCTGGTGTTCCCCCTCCCTCTGGCCCAGTATAGTTCACAAGGGCACTACTGGAGATGTTCTGGAGAGCCATCCAGAGTGGGGACCCGCCTTTGATGTTGTCTCATGGGAGAGACCCTGATAAAGCGATTCCTTTGGATTGTCTGGAGCCTCCATGGCTATGTCTAGACTGCAAGCCTCTTTCGAAAGAGCCTCTTTCGAAAGAGAGCGTCTAGACTGCACGCGGAACTTTCCAAAGAGCAAGCCGCTTTTTCGAAAGAAAGCACCCAGTGAGTCTGGATGCTCTCTTTCGAAGAAGCCCTATTTACATTCAAGAACGCCTTCTTTCGAAAGAAGCACTTTCGAAAGAAGGCGTTCTTCCTCGTGAAATGAGGTTTAGCGCCGTCGAAAGAAAAGCCGCGTTCTTTCGATTTAATTTCGAAAGAACGCGGCTGCAGTCTAGACGCAAGTGAAGTTTTTTCGGAAAAAGGCTACTTTTCCCGAAAAAAACCCTGAGTCTGGACACAGCCCATGTGAACAGCTCCTGGGGTTTTGATGGGATAAGCTCTACCACACACCTGGAGGATGAATTTTCTATTGTCCTAAACCTTGGGCAGGCATGGGTCAGCCTTGTGTGCAGAATGCTCCTCATGTTATCCCTAAAAACCCTCCCTTTTCCTGACTTTGAAACTGGACTGAACTGTAACAGTGGGATAACTGGCATGTTTAAAAGTCTCGGGGGGTAGCCGTGTTAGTCTGTAACTAAAAAAACCTTAAAGAACAAGGAGCTTCCGGGGGTAGCCGAGTTAGCCTGTTACAGAAAAAAACAACAAATGGTCTGGTAGCACTTTATAGACTAACAAAACAGGTAGATGGTATCATGAGCTTTCGTGGGCACAGCCCACTCCAGTCATCTGAAGAAGTGGGTTGTGCCCACAAAAGCTCATGATACCATCTACATGTTTTGTTAGTCTCTAAAGTGCTACCAGACCATTTGTTGTTTTTTTCTTAAAGAACAAGGATCCTGTAGCACCTGAGGGTGTCTCTAGACTACAGGGGGTTTTTTCTACAAGAGTTGGCTTTTGTCAAAAATACTATACCTGCGTCCACGCTACCGCCGCATTCTGTTGACAGTAAATCGACAGAACGTGGCAGTTTTGTCAACGGTGGTAAACCTCATTCTACGAGGAATAACGCCTTTTTTCAAAAGCCATCTTTCAAAAAAAGGCGCTATTGCATGAAAATGGGGCTTTTTCGAAAAATCTTCTTGTTGTCTAGACACTCTTTTTCGACAGAGGCTTTTTGGAAAGATACTGCAAAAAAGCCTCTGTCGAAAAAGACGTGCAGTCTAGACATAGCCTGAGAGACTAACAAAAATATATGTTACAGTATAACAGGAAATATATGTTATAACAAAAATATGTAACAAAAAAATGATACTATTTACATATTTTTGTTAGTTTCTCAGGTGCTATAGGACCATTGTTGTTTTTTAAGTGGGATAACTGTTCCTATTATAAGGCAATCCAAGAATATTTTATGTTTAAATGGCCCATTTCATCCTTAGAATGCTTAAACATAAGAACGGCCAGTCTGGGTCAGACTAAAGGTCCATTTAGCCCAGTATCCTGTCTGTCAACAGTGGCCAATACCAGATGCCCAGAGGGAGGGAACACAACAGGTAATCCTCACATGATCCCTCCTCTGTCACCCACCTCCAGAGAAACAGAAGCTAGGGACACCATAACTACCCATCCTGGCTAATAGACATTGATGGACCTCACCTCCGTGAATCTATCTAGCTCTTTTTTGAACCCTGTTAAAGTTCTAGCCTTCACCGTATCCTCTGGCAAGGAGTTCCACAGGTTAACTGTGCATTGAATGAAGAAAAACTTCCTTTTGTGTGTTTTAAATCAGCTGCCTATTAATGATATTTGGTGGCCCCTAGTTTGAAAGATGGATGGTGTCATTCCACATATGTGGAAACTAAGGCACGGAGATAGGAATAGAATACATATCTCCTGGCCAGGGCCCTACCCACTGGACCATACTGCCTTGTCATTGTTATTCAATGTCAACAATAAGGATGTGCAATCCCATTTAGTTAGTGAACCGGTTAAATGTTACATGATGAAAAAACTGCGGGGGGGGAGCTGCTCCAGCCCTCTTGCTACTGTAGTCAGGCTGGAGTGGCCCCCACCCTCGCTACGGCGGGGAGCTGCTCTGGCAGGGCTGGAGTGCTTTTGCCTGTCGCACGCCCGGGCCAAGCCTGCCGTACACAAGGGCTACTTTCACAGGCTGCAACACCCCCCACCCTCAGCGGGCCCCACAGAGCAGGAACAGCCCCCGGCCTGCAGCAGGTGGGGGGCTGCTCCAGCCCCCGTGGTTAACCTTAACCATAACCAGTAATCCTCACCCATTAAGGGCGAGGCTTATGGGTTAACCGGTTAACCGTTAACTTCTCTCATCAACATCATTACTTACTGCAGAGCCCAATTCTGTCCCTATCAAACAGCAGACAGACAAGCCCAGGGGAGACTCAGAGGAACCTCGAGCTGCTCACATAGAGCAGACCGCTTTGGCTGGCCCATCAGGGCAGGGCTGTGCACTGAAGCCGGCCCTGTTTCATGCTTCTTGAGGCAGCCGAGCAAAGAAAATAATAACAATGGGAGCGACGTCTTTTTACCAGGCACGAGGGGGAAAGAATCAAGTAAGTCAATATTTGTGCACGAAAGCAAAATAAGCTGAGCCGCCAGCCTGGAGGAATGTGAGGGAGGCAGGAACGGGGCTGGGATAATAATTATTTCATCTGCCAGCTATTCCAAGATACTCGGTTGCCCCCTTCCTCTGCCCACAGACCACACGTGCGGTGGATGGCATGGGGAGAGAACTGGGGCCGATAGGACGGGGCAGCGGCAAGTGGGAAGCCCGCCGCTAGACAGGGCTAGCGGTGAGGCAGCGGGTAACCGTGGCAGCGTCAGGTGTGTGGCAAAGGATGGCTCGGGGCTTTGTCAGATGCAGGTTTCGAGCCAACCTTGTCCAAATATTAAAGTGAATCAGAGGTCGACGGCTGGAATGCGCCGAGTGCTTTTATTTAACAGGGGAGATGTTATTCCAGAACGTGTGCGGATCGCAGGTCAGGGGGGCCGGGCCTGCTCCGTAGAAGCCTACGGAATACCCCCAGGTGGGAGGAGGCCAAAAATCGGCCCCCGCGAAGGCTCAGCGCCTCTGGCTCTCAGGCCTGTAAACGGCTTGTTTACATTCTGGGGGAGGTAACTCCGCAGCTCGGTGAAGGGGCAATTCATGTTAAGAGAAGATTCTAGGACCCCCGCCATCCAACCCCTCCTGCCCAGTCTGAGGGGATCCAGTAGGCCCTGAGGAACGCCATGAGGGAAAAAGAGAAAGGAAGCCCCCAACCGGCCCTGCAGTGTAGCAGGGGAGCCGCTCCATGTGCTTCCTTGACCACAGTGACTGAAGAAGCCTTCACACACCAATTGCCTCCGTTCTGTGGAAAGGCAGAGAGGGGTGACAGTGCCACAGAGTGGTAGAACTTCTTGTCCTCCCCTCTTCCGGCCTTTCCTACTGCCATGGCAGGGCCTGCCACATAATGTTGCCCCTTATGCCACTGCCCAAGGGGCCGTCAGAGAAATGGGATAAGGATTTGCCTCTAACAGCTGTAAGGTGTGGGGGGTGCAGCTGGATTTCGTGTAAGAGCACAATCCAGAGCCAGTTCAGTTCTTCTGAGGCCAAACAAAAAAAAAATTTCCCCCAAGAGAACCTGGTTCGATGAATGCCTGAGCAAGCATGGTCCTGTGTACATGCATGGCGGCTGTACATGTGGCATGTGGCTGTTCCTTCCTGTGGCTTGTAGAGTTTAGTTGTTGGTTTTCCTCCTAATACTCAAAAAAAAGAAGTGGAAAAAGTTACATCCAAATACCACGGTAATAGCACAGTTAGAACCTCAAAGTGATGAAACACCAACGTTACGAATTGATCGGTCAACCACACACCTCATTTGAGAGTATGCAATCAGGCAGCAGCAGGGAACCAAAAAAAACCCATGACAGTACTGAGCTAAACACAAACTATTAAAAATAAAGTTTCAGAGGGGTAGCCGAGTTAGTCTGTAACAGGCAAAACTTAAAAAACAACAAATGGTCTGGTAGCACTTTAAAGACTAACAAAACATGCAGATGGTATCATGAGCTTTTGTGGGCACAGCCCACTTCTTCAGAGTGTTGGAAGTTGGAGTGTTGTTTATTAAAAATAAGGGAAAGCTGGGAAAAAAAGATTTGACAAGGTAGGAGAATTCTTTCTGTGCTTGTTTCATTTAAATTAAGAGGGTTAAAAGCAGCATTGTTCTTCGGCATAATAAAGTTGCAACGCTGTAAAAAAGTCCGTGTTCTATTGTAACCTTTTGAAAGAACAACCTTTTGTTCAGAGTTACAAATATATCAGAGCTACTTCCTTTGGCGAGATATTCATAACTCTGAGGTTTTGCTGTGCGATCAGATAATATATGCCACAGCACCGCCACTGTTAGAAAGAGTGAGAGACACAACACGGTCCAGTATAAGTTCTAGCCATCCTGTGGAAGTCTTTTGGATTTAACAGTTTCTTTCTTGTAAGATATTTTTAATTCAGTTTCTAAAACATTAGTCAGCTCTATTTGTGAGCTGAAAAAGAACCACTCCTTCTATTCCCAGAGCTATCATTAGTCATTAGCCTTCTTGGCCCTCGGACTTAAACAAAATCCAGCAATGTCATGACTTTTTAATAAGATATCATCTTCAGGCATGACAAACATGAGAGCTCAGTAAATAATAGCTCTAACATGTAATGTCATGCCCAGCCCATCTGTTGTACTAATGACTGCTTTTCTGTCACCTGCCACTCTTGCACTGCTGTTCTGCCGTCAGCAGCAATAGCCTCGCATGTTGTTTCATAGAGTTATGGAGCAGCTCGTATGCGTTGGCCAGTCATGAATCTCTCCAACAGCTGTTTGTGTTTTTATTGGGAGTGACAGAGTAGTCAGCATTTTTTCAGGGGAGGAAATTTATTTTGACACACATGTTGGTGTCCAACATATTAATACCAACACTGTGCAGTAGAACTAAAGAGCAACAAAATGGGCATGTTGCTTTCTTTGTTCCACAGCCTGAAAATAATGTTAATTTTGCAGCATTCAGGTTTTTTTTAGCATATAAACCATTTTATCTTTTCAGTGTGCACTCAGAACCTTAAGCTTAGAATCCTAATTCATGTGTATACACTGATCTCTCTGTGGCTGCAAAAAAAACCCACCATATATTTCTGGAAAAAAAACTGTGCAAATGTCTGATTTTTTTTCCCCAAAGTTCAGTGGCTGAACAAACAATAAAAATCAGTTTGGGTCAATCAGAAAACAAACGTTTTTGAGTGTTTCCATCAATATGAAAAAGAAATTGGGGGTTGAATGAAATGTTCGGCTCAATCTAAAACTAACATTTCTTTTAATTTTCATGGGGTTGCAAACCTTTTGTTGTTGTTGTTGTTGTTGTTGTTGTTAATAAAATTCTCTCCTATGTGAAAAGTCAAAATAGTGTTTCAAGAATGCCAAAATGAATTGCATTGCAACAACAAAACGTGGTTTTTAGTCATCAAAAACAATTCACCAGAATTGACTCAATTTGCCTTTTTTTTCAATTACTCCAACTCTGGATTTTTCAGCAAAATAATAGTGGTAGTGATAATAAATAATAACAATAACAATTTGCACAGACATTTTCACCTTTGGAGTATTGCCTAGTGGTTAGTACTGCTGAGTTCTGTTTTGTCCTCTCAGGGAAAAAAGTCAAAGGACAGTCTACACTGGACATCCAGGGGCTTTTAAAGGGCCCCACAGATACACTGTGAAACCTCGGGCAAATCATAGTAGCTCATCGGTGCCTCAGTTTAGTCATCTGTAGAACAGGTATAATGACCCTTCGTCAAATGTTTCCACCGCTTTCAACAGATCTGGATTTAATTCATGCTATTTGCTTTGCAGCAGAGAGGTAGGTCTTGCAAGGATCAGTGCTTGTACTGCAGCTTGAAATCCTCATGAATTCACTTTTTAACTTCTTTGCTCTGAATACAGAATACTGTTGTAGCTTTAGAAGGAAGTGTGTTTATCATTCATTATCCCAGATTCACTGGAGTGACCAAGCTGTGTTCGAGACAAGCCCAGAAGGACAAAGACTGCTGTTAGCCACCGGTGTGACTCCCTAATCTAGGAGCCAAAAGAACCACTCCCATCCATTAGCACAATTCAGTGCAACCTTAAGGCTGCTCTAATTTACATCAGCTGCCTTGACCTCATGTCGCTGTAGGATTAGCTAGATACAGAGAAGGGTAAGTCACACCTCTATTTCACTTGCCATACACCCCGACATCAAGGGCTGAGGAAGGTGGAATCAAAGCTACTATAGCTGTACAGGGCCATGTACATCATTGTCACAGCCCCTCACCATGATGTGACACAATTAATGGGTACCAGAGAACCTGACTCCTTTATTTGTTACCAGACACACTCAACTTGGTCTTGCATAATTCAGAAGGCTGGGCTGTCAAAGCAGGAGTTAAATCCCCCAGGATTATTAATCAGAACAAGTGAATGCATTTTAAAATCATTTTGTAGCTGTCCAGATTGTAGAACACCCAGTTTTCAGTCTGTGGAAACAAAAAGCCTCACTTCAATAACAGTCTGGGGGTTGTTTGTTTTTTCTCCTTTTAAACTTCATTTACATCAACTTCTAAATGGCTCACACAGGCTGCCTGGCATTATTTTTTTTTCCATGAAAAGGAATATTGCCTTGTAAGCTTTTATCAAGAGTGTAATCTGAGCCCGAGCTAACCTTTTAAAAGGCACTGCAGCTGAATGTGAAAAAGGGGGTTTATTAGTGAAAATTAAGCCTGAGATTATTAGCTAGAAACTTTACAAGTTTTCTTTAAAGAGTCTGAAACATGAAATAAAGGAACAAGCTGTGTAAGCACGTCTCGGAGAGGAGAGAGTGCGGGCCACATCATTAGCGAGCATGCAGCAGTGGAGTTCAGATAAGGAAGGATGGCCATGTGATTATGGCACCTCTGTGGAACTCAGCAGATGAGGGTTCAACTTGCGTCTCTGCCACAGACTTTGTATACAACCTTGGTCACGTTATTTAATTTGTCTGGGTGGCTGTTCCCCTGCTGTACAACGGGGTTCACCATACATCTCTATGGCCCAGTGGCATAAAAGAATAGACACTGTGAGGTACTCACATGCTTCAGTGATAGGCATATATGTACCACAGGTACTACACCAGTTTCCACCCATGGTCCTTGGGAGTGGTGTAATGTACCTTTTGCCCAGTAGTGCTGCAACAATTCATAGAATGGAATGCTGAGATCCTTTGAACCAAACTGTAAACTTTTCATGGGAACCACTTTAAGCCAGGGGGTGTGGCATCACCCCTAATTCCAGCACCTCCGTGTGTGAGGACCAGAAACAACTTCAGTCTCTGCCCTTCCTCTGTATACCCAATAAGGCATAAATCAGCCCAAAAGGTCAGGGGAAAAGAAGAGGAAAAGTTCTACTACGACAAGCTGCAAATTCCTTGTGCTCCAGGAAGGAGCATGCAACTCCTTGGCACAATTGTTTCAGCTCTACCTAGCACAGCCCTGCCCTGCTCTCAGGGAAGTAAGACCTAGCCCTAGATGGTTTTGAATGGATCCCTGCGTTTTACAGCTCTACTAGTGTCTGGGGATACGTCTACACTACAGAGAAGATTGAAGCTGCCACTGTTGATCTGCCAGGGTTTGGAAAAGTGAATAAGGAAAAGTTATTTACTTGTTCTCATAATGTAAGAACTAGGGGTCACCAAATAAAATTAATAGGTAGCAGGTTTTAAACAAACAGAAGGATGTTTTTCTTCACGCAGCACACAGACAACCTGTGGAACTCCTTGCCAGAGGATGTTGTGAAGACTAGGATTTTAACAAAGTTCAAAAAAGTGCTAGATAAGTTTATGGAGGTTAGGTCCATCAATGGCTACTAGCCAGGATGGGTAGGAATAGTGTCCTTAGCCTCTGTTTGTCTGGAAATGGATGACAGGAGAGGGATCATATGATGATTACCTATTGGGTTCACTCCCTCTGGGGCATCTGGCATTGGCCACTGTTCCAAGACAGGATACTGGCTAGATGGACATTTGGTCTGACCCAGTATGGCCATTCTTACAAATTAGCAGGTCTAGTGAAGACGGCTAATTTGAAGTGAGAGGGGTGCTCGGGTTGATGCCGGTAATTCTGCTTTCACAGGGAGTAAGGGAAGGCAAAGGAAAAGTGTTCTTCCTTCAATTTCCTGCAATATAGACAGCGCCAAAAGCCGACTTAAGCTACTTCAACTTCATCTATGCAATTAATGTCGCTGAAGTTGCGTATCTGAATTTGACTTTGTCCCGTAGTGTAGATGTACCCAGGTGTGTTATTTCATCCTCTTCAGGACTACGAGAGATTACATGTCAGAGGAGCTGAGTGTCACAACAGGTGCCTGTAACAAAGAGGAATTTATACAACTTCAGCCTCAGGGAATAATTTGGAATATCCCCACTCGAGGAAGGGTTGCCCAGTGGTTAGGGCTAGCGACTGAGGAGAAGGCATCTTGGGTTTGCTCCTTGATTTTATTAATGATTCAGTGCCTGCTCCGGGCAGTTCCTGGCAGCCTTTCTAGACCTGAGTTTCCTCTGGAAAATGGGGCTACAACTCTTTCTCTACCTCACAGGCGGGGTATCATCTTAATCATAGAATAATAGAACTGGAAGGGACCTCGAGAGGTCATCGAGTCCAGCCCCCCGCCCTCAAGGCAGGACCAAGCTCCGTCTACACCATCCCTGACAGATGTCTATCTAACCTGTTCTTAAATATCTCCAGAGAGGGAGATTCCACCACCTCCCTTGGCAATTTATTCCAATATTTGACCACCCTGACAGTTAGGAATTTTTTCCTAATGTCCAATCTAAACCTCCCCTGCTGCACTTTAAGCCCATTACTCCTTGTCCTGGCCTCAGAAACCAAGAGGAACAAATTTTCTCCTTCCTCCTTGTGACACCCTTTTAGATATTTGAAAACCGCTATCATGTCCCCCCTTAATCTTCTTTTTTCCAAACTAAACAAGCCCAGTTCATGAAGCCTGGCTTCATAGGTCATGTTCTCTAAACCTTTAATCATTCTTGTCGCTCTTCTCTGTACCCTTTCCAATTTCTCCACATCTTTCTTGAAATGTGGCGCCCAGAACTGGACACAGTACTCCAGCTGAGGCCTAACTAGTGCAGAGTAGAGCGGCAGAATGACTTCACGAGTTTTGCTTACAACACACCTGTTGATACAACCTAGAATCATATTTGCTTTTTTTGCAACAGCATCACACTGTTGACTGTAAAGCATTTTGGATCATGTGGTAAAGGTGCCACGGAGCATCGGAACATAATGGCTGCCTCACGCTTGCAATAAAAGCATGATTGACTGTGAAGCTATGTCGGTATGGACTTTGAATTGGCTGTACGGAGAAATCGTGTTTACTCTCCGCTGTTTGTGTTTGCATGGCAGGGCACTTGCTTGCAGATTGCCGGAAGCCTTCCTTACGGCCTTGCCTCTACACAAACATATGCTTCCCAGCGCCGTGGGCATCTGCAAGAAGCCTAAAATTGTAAAAGCAAGAGTGACAGCCCACGCTGTCCGATCATGCCCTTTTACACCGCTGTATTAGTACAATGAATAGCTTCGGGCTACTTCACTGTTTGCAGCGGTGCCTTTGGGTTTGGGAAGAGTGTAGTCTAGGAGTTGGCACTAGACTGGAAGTCTGGGCAGCTGGCTTCTGTGGCATTGGCCACTGTCAGAAGTCAAGATCCTGGGCTAAATGGACCTTTGATCTGACCCAGTGTGGCCATTCTTATGTAACCCTAGCACCATTTTATGGGTGGGAAGATTAAGGCACAGAGAAGTGACTCGCCCAAGCAGGTAAGCAGCAGCATTAGACATTGAACCAAAACCTCCTGGCTCCCAGCCCAGTGCCTTAGCATCAAGACCCCATACCTCCTCCGTGCACCAAACATTGCCCAGCCCATCTTTAACCAGGCACCAAGAATCCATCCTGTAGTGACAGACAATCCAGAGAAGTGGTCTCCAACCTTCTGGGGCTGCCAGGTGCCCGGGGGTGGGGCTGCGCACCCGGGGGTGGCACCGTGCATGCGCTGCATGCCCGGGGCAGGACCCACACATGCGCCGGGGCCCAGGGTGCAAGAATGGCTCAGGCCGGCCCTAGTCACTAGGCGGGCGCACATAAATGCCCCAGCGGGTGCCATGGCGCCCACGGGCACCGTGTTGGGGACCACTGATCCAGAGGGAGTTCCCACTGACCCACGAAAGCTGCTGTTTGTGCTGAAGATCAACAATGCAGTGGGGGAAAGATCAAGCTATGTTATTACAAACAGAACAGAAACACAACGGACCTCAGAGAAAGCAGGAGACTTTGTCTGGAAAAAAATATAGGCGCATTTGGCAGGCTTTCTTGGACTTAGATGCCCTTGCCATGTGTACACAAAAGAACCTCTCATAAGGTTCTAATTTCCTTTTCACTTTTTATATGGCCAATAATAAGACTCATAACTTTAATGCACTATATAGATCTTAGTAAAATGCGAGGGAATGTCTCCAGCGCCGTTTTAACCCTTGCTGCCATCCAGATTCAGAGCAACGGTTCCCGGCTTTTAGGGGAGAACGGAGCTCCATTCGCCAGGCCTCCATTCTGACGGGCAAAGGGGTGTTTCTGGGACAGTCACGGCTCCAACCCTAGAGCCAGGCTGGAGTTCGGAGCAGCACACGAGTGGTAGGCAGGACCCACAGAACTGCATGGACAGACCTCTCGCCAAGAGCCCAGCTCAGCAGTTTATTCTCAAGGAAAACCTGGAGTGCCAGTGAGGGACGCCTGAAATATGCAGATGGGCCGGGCCTAAAGAAATCCTTTGCCAACTTCCTCAGGGCCAGATTGTGACCGGCCCCTGTAAATGAAGTAAGTCCAGCACCCCGGTGCCAGAGCACGGTCCCCATTAGGGATGCAAAATAGCAGTTAAACAATTAACCGTGATCCTGCGGAGGGGCCTGCCTGGCCCACATCCTGCCTGCCCCCTCCAGGGCATGGGACTGGGGCTGCCAGTGCAGCCAGGACTGGAGCTGTGGCTCCATGCCACCAGGCCACCAAGCCACGGTCCTTCCTGTTCCTGCCCGAGGCATGGTGGGGATGGGACTGCGGCTGCCGTGCGGCCAGACCGGGGTCCTCCAGAGCACAGGGCTGGAGCTGTCAGGGCTGCTACCAGGGCCACTGCACCCTGGCACGGTTAACTGGTTACCTATCCAGTTAGCCTAAGGCCTACCGGGTAACCAGGCAACCATTTATATCCTTAGTCCCCATCATGCCCTGGTAAGAGGATGGGGCAGCCCTGCAGAGGGCTGAAGACCAAAAGAGCAGTAAAGGAAGTTGTCTGCAGGCTCTAAGCTGCACTGAGGGGCTAGAGAAGGCAGGGGACCAAAGGAAGGGTTTATCGGCTGGTCTCTCCAGGGTTTGAGGAGTGGACCCAGAGGAACTGTGAGAGGGAAGAGGGCAGGCAGCTCCCCAGCAGAAATGAGGTGGGCGTTCCTGCTGGGAAGAGAGGAGAGGGCTGGCGCAGTGACAGGAGAGGGCCGACAGAGACTCGGGATGGGGCTGAACCTCACTGAGAGGCAAGATGCTTCATTTTAAGGACTGGAGGGAAGAATGGCCTCCCTTTCCCTCGCACTTTTGTTATTTTATGTGGGGTTCCTGGTCTCATGTAGGGGGCGGTTTGATACCTATTGACATGTGGGGCAAAGCTCTGATTGGCTTCCATGAGAGAAGGTTTGTGTCCTTAGGGCTGATCCTGAAGGGTGCTAGGTGCCTCTGAGGTGTTACTGGGCTCTCTGCTCCCGTTGAGGTATTTATGAAGGGGTTTATACCACACAGTTGCTTGCGGAAGCAAGGGACTGGCCTTGTTATCTCAGGAGGTCTCTTTCAGCCCTACATTGGAGCTGGTTATGGTTTGTATTTAGGACTTTTATTCCGGACTTGAATGTTGTTCAGGTCCGAACCCAAACGGCTGGACTAGAGAGAAGCTTCGTGTGGCGTTATTGAGTTGTCTGAAAGGGAGAACAGAGGCAGTAGGGCCTGTCTCGGCCTGGTCTGCTGCAGGAGGGCACTCCAAGCTGGTCTGTCCTACGACATAGTAAATCCATTGGCGTGAAAGGTATCTGAGGACAGAATCCGGCCCTGAGAGTTAAAGGGAGTTCGCTTAGTTGTGCCTTCCTTCGGGCACAGGCTAGTATCCGAAATGTATTTGTGATGATTGAACCAGATCCTCACCTGGGCTGTGTCTAGACTGCATCCCTTTTCCGTAAAAGGGATGCAAATTAGACACATCGCAATTGCAAATGAAGCGGGGATTTAAATCCCCCCCGCTTCATTTGCATAAACATGGCTGCCGCTTTTTTCCGGCTTGGGGCTTTGCCGGAAAAAAGCGCCAGTCTAGACGGGGATATTTCGGAAAATAAAGCCTTTTCCAAAAGATCCCTTATTCCTGAAGGCTTTATTTTCCGAAAGATCCCCCTCTAGACTGGCGCTTTTTTCCGGCAAAGCCCCGAGCTGGAAAAAAGCGGCAGCCCTGTTTATGCAAATGAAGCGGGGGGGATTTAAATCCCGTTTCATTTGCAATTGCGATGTGTCTAATTTGCATCCCTTTTACGGAAAAGGGATGCAGTCTAGACACAGCCCTGGTGTAAATCAGCACCTTGAAATGGATGACGTGACACGGATTTACACCAACAGTGGCTCTGGCCCACGGTGTTGCCCTCTGTAAATCACCAGCAATCCGAGGGTTTGGAAGATGCCAGTGGAAACACATTCTTGTTTCTCTGCTCCCTCAAGGTCAGAGATCTCTTTGGATCTTGCTTCTTATAACATTCTTGGAAAGTGAAGCTCTGAGGCGAAGCCTTTTGCACACACACAGTCTGTCAGGGAACCAGGCGTTGGTTTTGCAAAGGCCACTTTTCCCTCTACCCCAAACATCAGAGCTAGCATGATTTCTTGCTCTGTACCAGTCGGAGGGGGTGTTATGAAACCTTGATTTATGCCAAGTGGTCTGGAAAAACGTCTTGGCTGTTGAATCAGGCTTAAGCTCTGCAGCACCCAAGCGAAGAAAGCCTAGTGGAGGATCAACAAGTCTTAACCATGCACATCGAACTTTGGTCCAAATAGAGCGTTGTTTTCTTACTTCTACTTTCCCAGCAATTGCTACAGTTACTCAAACCTGCCCAGAGCGTCATGTCCTAAAGGCATGAAAGGATGCATAGCGGTAACCATTTAGGTATTTGTTAAGCCCAGCTCATCATCTCATAGCTCCATGGCAGACAATTCACAGTGGCTTTCCTGTAACCAAAAAAAAAAATGGCTGGAGCTATGCACCCACTTTCATCCCCGCGTCTTGGCTGCTTGCACTGGAGAGGGAGGCAGTGTTGCCTATTGGATAGCTCAAGTGAAATGGAGCCTTCCTGGCTTGATTACTAACTGTGGGCGACCTTGGCCAACTCCTCACTTTTCCGATGCCTCAGTTTCCCCATCTGGATGCAGTCGATCCCTGTTCATAACATACCATGTGACAGTTGGATGGAACATGCCATAGAAATGCAACACACTTATCATTAAGGAGGGGAGATAGCGGATAGGGAGATGGTGCCTAGTACATTATCTGAATCACAGATACCACTTTAAAAGTGGATTGATGAAGTAATCCCCTGTAATTCACTCTATGTGCCTCATGTCTCTCTTTGCCACCTTTCCCCTTTTGGGGCTAAGTCTCCCAAGCCCTTTTAAACACAATATTTATCCACCGAAGCCCTACACAAAACCCACCTGATCCTTCCCATCCTTACCCAATTCCTCCAGCACTGGTGGGAACTGTTTGAGATTTGAGAGCCAGATAACTGACTCTGAGATGAATCTCCAACAGTTGAACGCATCCTTCGTTTTTCTCAATATCGCAGCATGGTGAGTGGTCATCTCTGTAAGGAACTGCATGGTCAGAGAGAGGAGGGGATGGATCGAATCTATAGGGAGATCATGTGTTCCTAAGCCTTCTGCCATCCAGCAAATAGGTCCCGGCAGAGCATTACTCCTGGCTGGTGTTTGGAAATCTCACCCGCCTCTTTGCTAATTGCTAATGCTCCAGGAGAAAGGGAATGGAATAGAGGAGGCCTGCACAACATACGGCCCGAGGGCCACATGCGGCCCGCAGGGGCTCACTATGCGGCCTGTGCCGACTACGGGCGGCGCGGCCCCGCCCAATCTGCCATCCAGGGGGAGAAGAAGAGCGGAGCACCACCGGGAGGGGGAAGCACGGTGACTCGTGCTGCCGGGCTGCCTGCATGCAGCTCCAGTGCAAGGAGACGGGGCACGAGCCAGAGAGCAGAACGCCGGCAGACTCCAGGATGCTGGTGTGACATGGCATTGTGACGTTACTGCCGGGGAGGGGAAGGGGCTTGTGATGAGCAGAGGGGGGCAGGTCAGGAGAAAGGGGAAGGCACCAAGGGGCAGGGTGCAGGAAAGACACCAAGGGGCCCACAGCTGTTTTCTTTGAAGTAATATGGCCCTCGCCGCTTTCTGAGTTGTGCAGGCCTGGAATAGAGGCTTAGAATTGGGTCTCCTTCTTGGCAGTGCTTAATAATCACTGTAGGCCACTGAATCATCCCCATGAAAGTTAGTCCTGGGGTCAGAGAGCAAGATCTAGAGAAAAATGCCTCCACTTATACCAGTGATTAAACAATGAGGAGCCGGAGTTTCTTCTGTGCAGATTAGCACAGCGCCTTGACAGTCAGTAGATCTGTGCCCAGAGATCTGAGATGAGGCCTTCTGTACTTGTGGCTCCGTGCTGGTCTTGCCGGTGATATGCTGCTCCCTTTTGTTCCCCAAAGAAAGATTGCCCAGCAGTTAGAGTGCTAGCTTGGGACTAGGGAAAACTGTTCAATTGGCTGCTCCACCACAGACTTCCTGCATGGCCTTGGTCAAGTTACTTAAGACCAGGTCCTTGAACTATTTAGGTGCCTACCTCCCATTGAAATCAAGGGGGTTTAGACACTTGAGGACCCTTCAGGTTCTGCACTTTAGGCCAGGGTGACACTAAAAAAATTAGGACCAACCAGCGAGGTTGCTCAGAGGTGAAAAATCCACACCCCTCGGGGAAATAGTTAAGCTATCCTAACCCTTGGGGCAGCCAGCGCGAGGGCAGAATTTTTCCATCAACCCAGCTACTGCCGCCTCTGAGGAAAGTGGATTAACTTCAGCAAGAGGAGAGCCCTCCTAGCACTGAGGGTACGTCTAGACTACAGGCTTTTGTCGACAAAGCTTCTGTCGACAAAGAGCGTCTAGACTACATCCAGTTCTGTCGACAAAGCAAGTCGCTTTGTCGACATGGCAGTGTAGATGCAAAGGACAGTGTAGATGCAATAATGCCTTCTGTCGACAGAACTCTGCACCAAAGCCCCACAGCAGTGCAAGTTGCCATGGCAACATTTCTAGGGATGATTCAGCCGTAGGCTTTGTCTACACTTAAAACTTTAAATTGCAGCCACGGCAGCATCGGCGTCGGCACCGGAACTGGGAGACAGCTCTTCCAGCTCTCTAGGTAATCCACCTCCTAACTGTGCTGGGAGCGTGGTTCTCAGCACAGTAGCCTCATTTACACTGGTACTTTGCAGTGCTCTAACTTGCTGCATGAAGCGGGAAAGGGAGAGTCACACCCAGGAGCCAGAAAGTTACAGTGCAGTAAAGCACCGATGCAGACCTAAGTCTCTGTGCCTCATCGGTAAAATAACAGCACTTCCTTATGTCACAGGGATGTTGTGAAGATAAATAGGTTAATGAGTGTGAAGCCACCGACGCTATGGATGCTATGGTCCAGAGAGCCGTATAAATACAAGAGATTTGTAAATGCAAATAAGATGTAACAATATTGAATAATATGTATTGATTAGGCCTCAGCTGGAGTGTTGTGGCCAGTTCTGGGCACCACATTTCAAGAAAGATGTGGAGAAACTGGAAAAAGTCCAGGGAAGCACAGCAAACATGATTAAAGGTCTAGAGAATATGAGCTACAAGGGAAGGCGGAAAAAATTGGGTTTGTTTGGAAAAGAGAAGACTGAGAGGGGACATAATAGCAGCTTTCAAATTCCTAAAAGGGTGTTGCAAGCAAGCGGGAGAAAAATTGTTCCCCTTGGCTTCTGAGGATAGGACAAGACACAATGGGCTTAAATAGCAGCAAGGGAGGTTTAGGTTGGACATTAGGAAAAATTTCCTAACTATCAGGGTGGTTAAACACTGGAATAAATTATCTAGGGAGGTGGTAGAATCTCCATCGCTGGAGATATTTAAGAGCCGGTTAGACAGACACCTTTGATCTGAGGAAGTGGGTCTGGCCCACGAAAGCTCATCATCTAATAAACCATCTTGTTAGTCTTTAAAGTGCTACATTGTCCTGCATTTTGCTTCAGCTACCCCAGACTAACACGGCTACATCTCTATCACCTGTCAGGGATGATCTAGACGGTGCTTGGTCCTGCCGAGAGGATTTGATGACCTCTCGAGGTCCCTTCCAGTTCTAGTATTTTATTACTTTGGATCCTAAGATCTCAACCCAGCACAGGGCTGCAGAATCTTTCTACAGATCAGGAATGAGGCCCCAGCGTGCAGCTGCGGAGTCATTCTCTGACTCCTGTGAAGCAGGTGCCTTTTGCCACCTGCACAGAATGCAAAAGCTGGGTGACCCCTTGGTCAGGGGAATGAAACTGGAGGCCGGGAGTTCTGCAGGAAATCTTCTTAACAGCCTGGACTGGGGGAGGTGGGAAAGCTTACGCTGAGATTTATTATTATTAGCTACACAACGAGCCAGACCCTATGAAAGGGATACGGCTGACCCTATAGCATGTGTGTGGATTATATTCAGAGCAGGGAGGGAACAGCAGCTGCTCACAGGTGAGGAGTAGCCTGGGGCCATGTGCTCCAATGGCTTATGAGCTGAGAAGCATAGTGGGAATTCAGGCACAGAGAGGCTAAGCAATTAGCCTAAGGCTAATTGAGAGTCGGGAGCTGGACTCTGGGCTCCCAACTATGAGGCTAATGCCCAGACCATCTAGATCAGTGTCTCTCAAACAGGGAGGTCCTGCCCCAAAAGGGGGTCACATGCCTATTGTAGAGAGGACATGGTATTGCCACCTTACTTTGCACTGCCTCCAGAGCTGGGTGGCTGGACAGCAGCAGCTGCTGGATGGGTGCTCAGCACAGCACTGTTGCTAACAGCCATCCTGCATTCAGAGCTGGGTGGCATGGCATGGGGAGGGCGAAGGCTCATCACAGTCTGAAATATTTTCACAGGGGGTCCCACCAAAAAAGGGTGAGAACCCCTGAACTAGGTGTCATTTTCTACGGACCACATCCACTCCTTAGAATTAAGATGAATCCATAAACAAGCTTCCCACCTCTGAGAACTAAACTCCACCCTTCGATCCATCAGATACTCCTCAGAAATGTTAAATGAATTGCACATCTAAAGGGCTGACAGCAGCCTCGGGGAGGCACATTTGTCCCCCAGGTTTCTTGCCTGCTGCCAGAAATCACAATGCCATGTCTCAGGTTATCATAGAATCATGACATATACTATGGGGAGAGGGAGAGCTCAGTGGTTTGAGCATTGTGCTGCTAAACCCAGAGTTGTGAGCCCAGCCCTTGAGGGGACCATCCGGGGCAAATCTATCAGGGATCGTACTTGGTCCTGCTGTGAGGGTAGGGGACTGGACTTGATGACTTCAAGAGGTCCCTTCCAGCTCTAGTAGATAAAATACTGTAACTGGAAGGGATCTCAAGAGGTCACCAAGCTTCGTGTCAGGACCAAGTGCCATCTAGATCATCCTTAACGGCTGTCAGTCTAACCTGCTCTTAAATATCTCCAGGGATGAAGATTCCCTAGGCAATTTATTCTGGTGTTTAATCACCCTGGGAAGTTTTTCCTAATGTCCCACCTAAACCTCCCCTGCTGCAATTTAAGCCCCTTGCTTCTTGTCCCCCCCTAACACACACATGGCTTGATCAAGACGTGGCTGGCTTTAGCAATCTCCTTCAGGTCTCAGACTACCCTGGGATATGTACATGTGACTTCCATGAGCCTCTACAGGCAGAATTTAGTCCTTCATGTCTCTGGATGCCCCCATCTGAAAGGGCCCAATCTCCAGCCACCTTCTGTAAATTCAAATGACAGCTGACTCCCATCAAAATAATTCTGCACCCTGGAGATTTCTCAGGCTGTGGGGCTGGTTGGGAGCTTTCTGCAGAGATGTGGGTTTTAAGCATCTTTTCAGTGAAGTCAGAGAGCCAAAGGCAAAACTCAGCACTCTGGGTCATCTGTGGATGTCAGGCAATGAAGAGCTTAACCCCCAGACCTACCCCCCTAAAAAGTGTTTTCATATGGATCAGATTGAATCTTACTTGTATATTTTTCGCAGCACTTCTGGGTTTCAAAACACCATGCGTACAAGAGACTTCAGCGGACTAGAAAGGGCTTGTGCTGTATCATGAACAGCCAAAGGCCAGGCAGACACTATGGTCCTACGTGCATTTGGAATGGTGACATGTCATAATTAGCTTAGGAAAACTAGGAACCAGCGGTGTATCACACAATCCATTCAGCAACATAGCTAAGAGTATCCTATGGCTTCAGATGCACATGCTTTGTCATGGCACACTGTGCCAGAAGTGTGCACGTATTTCTACAGACAAATCAACAGATTGCCACCAAGCAGAGCTTAAATTCTAAGGGGTCCAAATGCAAGGTGTGAGTATCCATAAGAACATAATAACAGCTGTACTAGGTCAGACCAAAGGTCCATCTAGCCCAGTAGCCTGTCTGCCGACAGTGGCCAGCACCAGGTGCCCCAGAAAGGGTGGACCGAAGACAATGATCAAGCGATTTGTCTCCTGCCATCCTTCTTCAGCCTCTGACAAACAGAGGCCAGGGACACCATTTTATCCCCTGGCTAATAGCCTTTTATGGATCTAACCTCCATGAAATTATATAGCTTCTCTTTAAACTCTGTTATAGACCTAACCTTCACAGCCTCCTCTGGCAAGGAGTTCCACAGGTTGACTACACGCTGTGTGAAGAAGAACTTTCTTTTATTCGTTTTAAACCTGCTACCCATTAATTTCATTTGGTGTCCTCTAGTTCTTCTATTATGGGAACTAATAAATAACTTTTCTTTATCCGCCCTCTCCACACCACTTATGATTTTATAGACCTCTATCATATCCCCCCTCAGTCTCCTCTTTTCTAAACTGAAAAGTCCCAGTCGCTTTAGCCTCTCTTCATATGGGACCCGTTCCAAACCCCTAATCATTTTAGTTGCCCTTTTCTGAACCCTTCCCAAGGCCAAAATATCTTTTTTGAGGTGAGGAGACCACATCTGTACATGCTTCCTTTGCTGCTGTGCTAACTCCTCCTGCCAGAGAAGGCTGATCCTTTGTTACAGAGATTCTGGGTGGTTAGCAGTGTTCCCTGTATGCTGTGTGCTTATGTGGCTGCATAAGAGAGATTCAAATGCCACCCAGCTGATTAGCAGAGCCCCCATGGGTAGATTTGTGTTTCCACCAGTGGTGCACATTTGCCCAGGCCTTGGTGCAGATAAAGAATTATTCCGCACATGGATGGAAAAATCTTCCCATTGATGGAAAAGGTGAGAGGGAACATTGGTAGTTAGGGCCTGATGCTGCTCCCATAGAAGTCAATGGGAGTTTTGTCAGTGACTCCACTGAAATCAGGTGTGGGCTCGTGGCTTGTAAAAGTCTTTGGAGTGATTTTCTAGAAGAGCGGTAACGATGCAAGTCATTATCCGACATGATTCCAAGCAGGAATTTGTACCTGAGTCTTCCACAGGTTAGCCAAGCCTCTTGACCACTGGCTGTCCTGGGGCTAGGCTTTCCCACTATCTCTTCCTCCCAGTTCCCCCGTCTGGCCCCAGAGAAACCTTCCCAAAGAGCAGGCTACCAGAACCGGTATGGATCTGCAACCATTTCAGTTTTGATCCATCAGCATTTTCTGACCAAAGAAAAAGCCCCAGCCTGTTCTACATGTACCACTTAGAGTCCCACCCTTCTGACTCAGACTGACCAGGGGTAGTGAGGCTGGCCTTTGGTGGGTGTGCTAAACTGTTAGGAGCCATATGCCAGGGCTGGGCAAGATGCACCCCAGGGACTGGGTCCGGCCCACCTAACACATTGATCCAGATCCTTGGGCTGTATCTGGCCATTTTTTTATATGCTGCTGCCTGCGCCACTGAATTTCCTATTTAAATGGCTCTTGGTTCCTGGTTGTGGCCCTACCCCAGCTGCAATCTTGAGCAGCTTGGGGGGAGGGATAGCTCAGTGTTTTGAGCATTGGCCTGCTAAACCCAGGGTTGTGAGTTCAATCCTTGTGGAGGCCATTTAGGGATTTGGGGCAAAAGCTTGTCAGGAATGGTACTTGGTCCTGCTGTGAAGGCAAGGACTGGACTCAATGACCTTCAAGGTCCCTTCCAGTTCTAGGAGATAGGCAATCTCCATTAATTTATAATTTAGCAGTTGCCAGACAACGTGGTAGCAGCAAGGCCAGGAGCCACAAGCCCTTTACTATGTTTCTAATTCAAATCCTCCAGCCCTGGACAACTCAGGAAGTAGGCTAGTCCCTGGCCCCGCCCCTTCTGCTCCAGGCCCCGCCCCTTCTGCTCCAGGCCCCGCCCCCTTCTGCTCCAGGCCCCGCCCCTTCTGGGGGGGAAGCTGGCCCGTGACCATTTACCAAAATGCATTAAATGGCCCCCTGCAAAAATGATTGCGCACCCCTGCCACACGGAGTCCATTCATGCACCAAATCAAAAAGGTAGCATGTTACACCCCCTTGGGTCCTTCCAGAGAACAGGTGTAAGTGACCACAAAGCAGAAAATCAGGCCCATTAGCATGAACAGCTGAAACAATCAAACTACTGTAGTTTAAAAATCATCACCGTGTTTGTCCGTATCTGTATGCGCACTGAGACCGATCCTGGGAGGTGCTGAGTACCCTCAACTCTCAGTGAAATCCACTGGAAATTAAGAATGTGCCACATCCAGCAAGACTGGAATTACTGCTTGAAAGACTAATGTAATCATGCCCTAATCACATCTGTGAATACATATTCATGGTAGCTGGTTATTGCTGAGGTGGAGCATTGTTTACAGAATACGCGTATCTTGCACACTCAGCATTCACACAGGTCAAGTGGGGCTATTAGATTTAGAAGGCATGTAGGATCCTGCCCCATAGGCCGAACCTGGCGTTGCCCATATGTGGTGAGTTTAGAAAGGACGTTGCTGGAGTTTGGCAAGTCGGCAGAAATATGTATTTCCCCAGTAATTGGAACATTTCAATCAATGTAATGTTTTCCCTCAGCTGGAGAGAGCTGTGGAATCTAGAAAATTGTTGCTACAAGCCAGCCACTGTGAGATCAGAATGTGAAGAGTCAGTCCAAATGTAACAATCCTGCACAAAGCAGGAGGATCTCAAGGGGTTCATTTTTCCTTTCATGTTCCTTCTTTCTTAATGTGTACATGATGTCATAGCAAAAGAAAGCACCTCAAAATCGGAGGAGCGAGGTTTTAACTCCTTACCAAGCCACTAGCATAGACAGACAAGACATTTGGAAAAATAGGTGGACGAGATGACAATAAAAAGAAAGGCCTGTGCCCAATTCACCGCCCAGAAATAACATCTAACTCTAGCAGCCTCCCGCAGCACACCAAGAAAAGCTGGCCATGCACAATGGGTTTAGGAACAAAATGGGCAATTCACCCCTGCCTCTGAGCACTGATAGCCCTCTGGTTACAGATCCCTGCTCCAACATCAGAGAGCCGAATTAGGGTACGTCTACACTTTCAGCCTAATTTGAACTAGGGCTGCAAATGTAGGCATTTGGAATTGCAAATCAAGTCCAGGATTTAAATATCCTGCCCTTGATTTGCATATTCCCGGACGGGCACCTTTCTTTTCTTTTTTTTTTTTTAAATTTACAAGCCTGGAATAACTGCCCGCATCTACAAGCTGCAGTGAAACGGGCATTCGAAATAAAGCCCTATTTCGAACTACCTGTTAAACCTCATTGCAGGAGGAATAACAGGTAGTGTCTATCCAACCTGCTCTTAAATATCTCCTGTGATGGAGATTCCACAACCTCCCTAGGCAATTCATTAGTTTTATTCTATCACACCCCTGTCTCTTGCCCACCCCCAACAAGTCTCCCCTCCTCTCCAACAGACCCCCTGTACTAGCTCCTGCAGTAACCACTTCTGGTTGTTCCCACTGTGGCTCCATTAGTGGGTTTGGTTCAGAATCTGGCCCCTTTGTGCTGTCCAAGCTGTGCCTACATATCTCCTACGGACGGACACTTTACAAACCCTTCCAGCCTTAGAACTGCTCTTGGGTCAACATTTCCCTTCAACTTCTCCATTTACCCCTACCCCACCCCCACCACTCAGGGTGGCTATGGTCCATCACCTCCTAAACACAAAGAGGTGATGTCATGCCCTTGCGAGGTACTCTCACATCCCATTGAAGTCAATGGGAGATCAGGGCATTCCAATCCATAGGTCCAAGGCATTACCATGGTGGGGGCCATGCAAGTACATTAGCTAGACTGATCTTAGGTAGAAGGGTGAAAGTCCCATTGACTTCCATGGCAGCAGGATCAAATCATTGGCAGGAAATTTCCTCAGGACAAGAAGAGCATCTGTAACACTTGGGTAGATTTGAACTTGGGGCCTCTGGAGCTTTGTGTCTGAGCCTCTACTGCTTGAGCTAAAAGCCAGCTGACACTCAGCTTAGGCTGTAGAGTCCCTTGTTCTTATCTCTTGCTGTACGTGGTCTAAGTCAGTGGTCCCCACCATGGGCGCGTGGCACGTTGGCGGCGCCAGCCCTGGGCACCCGGCACATGGATGACCCTGGGCAACCCCGGTGCATGGGTGGCTCCGGCCCCGGGCACTCAGCACATGGGCAGCCCTGGGAGCCCAACAGCCCCGAAAGGTTGGGGATCACTGGTCTAAGTGAACCACACTAGGTGTGTGGGTTACACATCTTTACTTTCTGGGAAACCCCAGGTACACTCACAGCCCTGCCTACCCAGGAAAAGTGCATTTCGTCAACCGGATCTGGCCTCTTGAAAGATCAACCCCACTTGTTTGTGAACCAGGTGCCCAAACCTGTCCAATGCTAAGCACTTCCAATCATCTTGACCCACGATGCTCCACCCCAAACACAATCTGGCCCAGAGCCTTCAGACCAGTGATTCCCAAACTTTTTGGCATCATGCCTCCTTTTTGATTTTTGAGAAACCCTCATGCCCCTCCCCCCCCCAAAAAAAAAATTGCAGTAAAACTTGTTGAGGAAAAAAAAGAGAAACTGACCGAGGACAAAAAACAAAAATAGCAGCAAATCTTGGGGAAGGTGGGATTTACAGGGGGGAAGGGGACTGGGTTGCCTCGTGCCCCCCCCTGGAATTTTTTCATGCCCTCCCAGGGGGGAACACCCCCCAGTTTGGGAACCCATGCTTTCGACAGAGTGAGTTCACTTTCAAAGCTGGCTTGGTACGACCCTGGAACCTCCTTAATCTGGGTGTCTGTGATCCAGGAACACCCATGGTTCCAACCCCTGCATGGCTGGAGCACCAGATCCGTGTGCCTTGCAGGCCACATCCAGGCTCTGCCTGGCAGAGGAAGGAGGAACAGACCCTGCACGCTGCTGCTTTCCCTCCCCGTCAGCTGGGAGAACAGCAGTGCAGTGACATGCTTGTCTGGAGGCTTCTCCCCTATTGTGAATTGCAGCCAATGGGAGCAACGGGGGGTCATTGCATTGGAAGGGCAGGGGACACGAAGCCACGTGGGCACCAGGAGCAGGGCACTAAGAAAGCACTCTGTCCCCATCCCTCTCACACCCAGCCCCTGTAGCACCCTCCCTCTCATGTATCCTCCCACACAGACCCTGCACCTCAACTCCAGTGCACTGCTGCACTTTCCCTCCTGATCCCAGCCTCCACCCCAGCAACAGTTTAAATATAGTGAACTAAGGATTTATCTTATGACATGCTACACATGTATACTAATCTATAATGGTTTGTACAGACAAAAGCTTAGTAATAGACTTTGTTTACCCCTCATTATGGTGAACACCCATGGTCTGGAAAATTCTATAGTCCAGCATCACCTGTTTCCCAAGGTTGCCGGATTAAAGAGGTTCAAGTGTATAACCTTTTACAGTTGATTCTGACCTCTCCATTTTGGTCTGGATATAGCTGAGGCTAAGTTCTGCCCCTATTTACACTCCCTGAGGTGGGTTTATCCTGCTCTCCCATCGGCACCCATAGGAAAATGCCGATTTGACTTCAATGGGGGCAGAATCCAATTCTCCTCCCCTCCTCATTCATATCATTTATTTGAGAGCTGTTGCAGGGAGTCCTAGGGAAAGTGGGAGGGCGGCATGGATCTCCTTCATTAAGAGCCATAACTTGCTTTTGTTACTCTGCCCCCCCAAAAAACAACTCCCCCATTGTCTGGCAGAATTCAGTTCTAAATTGCTATGCAGTGTGTGGCTAGTTATGAGGATTTCACATCTCCCAAAAATCCTTCTCATACACAAATGCAAAACAAGGACTAATTATTCTGGCACACTCCTGGGCAGCTTGTGAGGGTGATTTTCATTTGATTTTGGAGTATCTGTGTTTCAATAACCTCCTTAACCCGGCATCTCACCTCTATAATTCTGGATGTTTTAAAGGCTCCTAACAGAAGTACACACTTCAGATGCTGCATTCAAGATTTGTTGACTGATGAGTTGCACTGGCCTAATTGCAAGCCCTAATTACGGGGATTTTTTTTTTCATAGAGAAGCTGTATTACTAAGCACATCAAATCCATCATCCCTTAGTGCAGAATGCTTCATAGTGACCTTCCTTTGAGGGCTGGGTTTGAAGACTGGCTATTCACATATAAATATCAGGGCAAACATTACCAGGAAATTAACTTCCTGAAGGGCAGGTGGGCAGCTTTGGTTTGTGATACTTTGCAAAGCAATGGTATTTTTGTTTAGTTCAGTGGACAGCCTTTCCATTGGGGCTAGGTCTATACTGCAGCGCTGTTTAATAGCTATTCCAGTCTTTTGATCACACCCATTATTCCAAATATAACAGGTTCGCTATTCTGATATCCCTTTAAACTTTAGTCCAAAGGGCTGTGTCTACACTGGCATGAATTTCCTGAACTGCTTAAAACGGAATACTATTCCGTTTTCAGTTTTTCCAGAAAAGGAGCGTCTACATTGGCAGGCTGCTTTTCCGGAAAAGCCCTTTATCCAGAAAAGACTACTGGGCTGTCTACACTGGCCCTTTTCCGGAACAGTGTTCCGGAATAAGGACTTATGCCCGAGCGGGAGCAGAATAGTTTTTCCGGAATAGCGGCTGGTTTTGTACAGTAGAGCATCGTTGCTTTTCCGGAAATTCAAGGGCCAGTGTAGACAGCTCGCAGCTTATTCCGGAAAAGTGGCTGATTTTCTGGAATAAGTGGCCCAGTGTAGACACAGCACAAAGGAGTAAGGGATGTTTTGGAATAGCGATTTATTTCAAAATAAGTGCTGTATAGACAGCACCAAATTTCGAAAAAAGCTATTTCAAAATGGTCTCAAAATAAGCCACACAATTTGCATCGCTCAAATGGTGTCACTTCTTTCCGGCTCTGAGTGCAGTGTGGAAGCACCCTGAAAGTCCTGAAACTTTACCCCCCTAGAATTCGAGTCACAGAATAGATTGTAAACTTATAAATGCCAGTCTCTCTGTAATTCCAGTTTCTCAGATCCTGTTTCCAGTGCATCTACCTCGGCGATACTTTGGAGGGCGAAGGGGGTGCAGGTCTCTGGAGGGAGGTGGCCCACAGAGGCAGTCGGTCTCCAAAAACACAAGGGGAACCCGAGAGAACTGTGCATTTAATTCAGCAGGCATCTATTTATTTTCAGATCCAGCAGAGGTGCTCTAAGATTTATCCCAGCCCTGTTTGAATCCCAGCAGATGCAACGCATTACAGGAGAGTCATCCTACCCCGTTAAGGACAGAAGACTTTATATAATAAAGCATGGGGGAGAGGGAGGAGCAGGGATTCATTTGACCCTGGGCATTTTCTCCCTTTATTTTCACTTCAGGGGGCGGGTGGGGGGGATCAGATAGCCTGCATGTGTAAATCGTTAAGAGGACACGAGTGTGGGGTGCAGGTCAGTGGCGCAAGGAAGGGCTTGGATGTGTACATAAGGAGGTAACGTGTCCAACAATCATAAAAGGGTTACAAGCAGGCAGAAGATAATATACCGGGTGAAAGGGGAGGCTGGAGTAGTTCTAATAATTAGAAGGAAACAGCAGGATTTGCCATGACACCACCTTGCCCCTGCTGTGTAGGAGTCTAGTAAAATGGCATGTGTTTATAGAGGGAGTAAATATAAACTCTTCGGGGTTATGTGCACATATGTTTCTTGGGGCATGGTGCACGCAGCTTTAAAAGTACAGCCCCCCCCCCCCCCAAAGAAAAAGACAAAGGATGCAGCTTCACAGATGAACTGATGGGGCGAGGTATAGGTGAACTGGGCTACCTCATATTTCCTGGGGGCTAACGACTGGTTGCAGAAAAGGCTTGTAAAGTGAGGGACAAATCCAGCCGAAATAACAAGCACGTTGGCTGGGCTATACCTCCAGGACAAAATGTGGGGGGGGGGGGGGGATTAGTGCGTGTATCTAAATGGACTAGTTTAAAGGCCTCTCAACATTTAGCAGCATTTTGGTCCTCAAAGATTTAAAACTGAAAGGGGAGGCTGTTCTAAATACGCCAGGACTCTGCATTTCCAAATATATCGCGTCTCCCCCCTAACAATGATGTTTATTGCTCATTTAAATCCACCTTAATGATGCATTGCTCTCACTTACCTTGGGAGAGCGAATATATTAACATCGTATTTCCCTGTTCTGAGAGTGTCTTTTAGTCATTTCTAAAGCCACACATGTTCATAACCAACATGTTTGGATTTGGGTGGGGTTGCGTTGGGGACGCTTAATTTTTCCTTTGGGAAAAAAACTGAACTGTTAAATAGTTTGCCAAAGGTCTCACAGTGCAGTTCTAAGCAATTAGCCTTCTGCTGTCTTGTTTTCCTAAATTGCATTTGGTTTGGGGACTATGTGGCTGAATATACAGAAGTAAGATCAAGCAAAGTGCACATCAACACGATGATCTGCATTGTATACTGTAGGAATAAAAGTCCAATTGTTCAATTTGGAACCGATAAAACTAAAATATTAGTTAAAATAATAAATAGGATTTATACAGTTGGACATTTAGGCTGGGTTATATTATAATATTGGGGGAAATATACTCTCTGAATAGATAAGAGGAGTATAGCTGATATGTTAAACGTGTGGAGGATCAATATCATAGATCAGCCCCAAAGCACCCTCCCCTACACACACATATGAATTTCTAAAGCTGGCGTTTGAACATTTCCCCCTGCACAACCCTGGGGAACTATTTCTTCAGTCAGACTCCTCACGCCTTCCTTGAAATCGGTCCCTTGCAGCCTGCCGGGCGAAGGCGACCCGCAAGTCAGTTTCGTGGCCTTTGCACAAGGGACGTCCTATTGCAGGAGCCTGGGATTTCTCCCAGCGCCCTCTTCAAACCTGCCGGAAGCGAGACCAGAACTTCTCTGGGCAGGACGTCACAAAGCGCATTGTTACTGTAGGTCCCAGCCTGCTGCTGCTGCTGCTGCTTCAGAGGCCACGTCTTTCCTTCCCTCCCCTTTCCTTCCCCCTCACCCCCAGCCCCAGCCCCGTTCAACGCACCCCTTCGGTATTATAATATGCATCTCTCAGAGAGGTGCTGGCACTCCTCCTTGGGCTCCAGCAAAACCCGGGGAGCGAATTAATTCTGCATTTGAGACAGGCTGATAGAGAAACAGGCGCACAAAGGGTGACTCTGGTGGACCGGCTGACTCCATCCCCAACCTCCTACCACCACCTCCCCAGAGCCAGTGCGCCAGGGTGGTACTGGAGTATTTGGGTAGGGTTGCTGTTATTGCTGTTGGTTTACACACACACACACACTTATTCCTTCAGTACCTGCCACGCGATCCGTTCAGTTGGCTGAAGATGTCCCATGAACACACGTTCCAAATCAACACACGTTTTAAGGGTGGGGAACTTCAGGCCCGGGGGCCGGATCCGGCCCCCCACGCTCAGCCCTCTCCCCCCCAGGTTTGGGGAGCCCGTGCTGCGCGCCCCTGATTGACTTTTCTGTGGCTCAGTGGCTCCCAACTCAAAAAAGGTTCCCGCCTTAGTTGCTAGTCCACTAGGCCGTGAGGAGACTAGGTGGTTTGGCTTGCTTGGCTGGTACGGGCCCCCTCCTGAAAGCCTTTACTGGCCAGACCGGATTTCTCCTGACTCCTCCGGGAAGAGTTGGCGGGATCGGGCCCCTCCGGGAGAATTCGGATTCGCTCCCGCGATGGCGAACCTCTCTCCCCGGGGCTTTGATCGCGCACCTACGGGAGCCAATTGCAAACTCGCATCGCTTTCAACAGCGGCAGGCGACAGATGTGAGCGGGCACCTGCCCGGCCAGGAACAGGACCACGCGGGAGAGAGAAGCAACGTCGAGCGAAAGTCATCTCAGGTGCCACTCCAGGGACTTCTAGTTCCACTAGGGATCCAAATTCTTGGGCCTCCCGGCCTTTCAAATCGGGTTCGGGAGCCGGCTCCTGCTCCGAATTATGGAAGGAGCTTTTGCTTTAGCGTTCGCCGAGAGCAGGACGCGGGTCCTGCGGGTCTGTAGAGATTATGGTCTGTTCCCCCATTAGTTCGGGAGAGGGGTTACAAACGGGCCAGGTAAATAACCCGATTCTGCGCCGTGTCTTAAGGGGGTGTTTTTCCTGCAGCAAACAGTTGCTTATGGGGACCGTATCCCCGCCGTGGCGCCGCTGACAAGATGCCCCCCAATCCCTTAAGAGGGTGGATGTTTCTGTCGCATGGGGAAGTCCCGTGGAGGAAAAATGAACCCTCCTATCACAAAAGAGAAGATAACGCAGGTCTGGCCCGGCCTGCAGGTCTGGCATCGGTTAGCCCATGTTCAACCAACCACATAAAAATGATGAGGGGTTTGGAACCCCCGCCGTATGAAGAGATTTTAAAAAACTGGGACTTGACAGCTTAGAAAAAAGGAGACTAAATGGGTGGTGGCGGTATGACAGAGATCTATAAAATCATGATAGGTAGACTCCCATCACATAAAAATTAGAAATCGCCACATGAAATGAATAGGCAGCAGGTTTAAAACAAACAAAAGGAAGTTTTTCTTCTCCCAATGCACAGTCAACCTGTGGAACTCCTTGCCAGAGGATGTTGTGAAAACCAGGATTTTAAGGGGGGGGCTTAAAAAAGAACTAGATAGATTCATGGAGGTTAGGTCTACTCATGGCTGTTAGCCAGGAAGGGTAGAAATGCTGTCCCTAGCCTCTGTTTGTCAGAGGCTGGAAATGGGTGACAGGAGAGGGATCATATGACGTTTCCCTGTTCACTCCCTTTGGGGCACCTGGCATTGGCCACCGTGGGCAGACAGGACACTGGGGTAGAAAGGCCTTTGGTCTGACCCAGTCTGGCCATTTTTATGTCCTCGTGTTAACTCTGTGCCTTGCCGCATTGCTGGCAGGCTAGCTCTAACGAAAGGGGGAAATGCAACAGGCAGGAAGGCAAATCGATGGGGCGCTCTTCAAAGCCCTGGGGCCACACAGGGGTGACTGAGCTTTCAAGGACTCCTCGAGCTCACCCACCTTCTGCGAGTCTGCAAAACTTCCGAGGGACGCGTGTACTCAACAATACATCGATCGAGGCGTCCGCGCCAGCCGGTTCCACGCCTTACCCGAGCGAGCGCAGAGACCCACCGCCTCTCCCCACGGGGAATCAATCCAGGGACCACAGAGTCAGCCCTACCATGTAGGTTACGGCTCATTCCCGGCTCCGTAGCCCAATAAAGCAAGAGGGTGGGAGGTGAATCCCTTCAGAAACAAGGGCTGGAAATTGATTTGCCAGTTGGATCTTCCTTGGAAGATACTGACCCCCCAAAAAAAAAACCGTTCGCTTTTCCTGCCCAGTTCTGATGAGGTTTCCAGTTAGGAAAACACATCGCGGTCTCATGCAGGGAAACTATCATCGTAGGCAAAAATTAAAGACATAAAAGCGAACGTGGAGAAAGCCAGCTGGGTTGCCCTGCACGTGTGTTCAGGGGTAATGTAAATCGGTGTTTGGGGTCACAGGCGGATGCCCGGGATGGAAGGTTTTCCTGGGATGCTTTGCTTCGAGATGTCATCTGGACATGGAAGGCTCCGTAAATCTCTTTACGCTCCAACACCCGGGTCCTCCCCTAGTTATTTCGCCTGCACAAGACGGAGTCAATTCTTGATTATTATTTATGGGGTCGGGTTACATGAGACTTGCTCCTAATCCGACGCAAAACCAGGCAAAGCTGGGACTGATTTGAGGGGGGTGATCACTCCATATAACTCCCGCCCCCCGCATCCCTCCCCTTAAAAACGGATCGTTTCTGGGTAAGGTGGCGATTTTTTTCCCTCCGGTGGTCCCTATGCCGGGAGCAGGAGTTTGTTATGGGAAGTCTGTTAAAGCCATTAGGACTTTGGCACTGGGGCACAAGAAAAGCAACACAAACACCACTCACTTTTCTAAATAAACATTAGTCTTAAAAAGTTTGCACTCTTGACCCCCGGCAGATCTGATTACTTGTAATTCTCTGAACCCTATTTTAAGACCTCGAACTTTTTTTTTTCTTTTTGGAGGGAAGGGGACAGAGGAAGCCCCTCTGGATTCGTGTGTCCCCCCCAACACACACCAGGCCCTTCACTTCAGTGCTTTCAGTGAGTTTAAGAGCGGGGGGGGGGGCGATACAGGGAAAGCAACTTTTCAGACCTCGCAGCTGTAGCTGCTTCTCCTGTTAGAAGAAATGGATCCGAGCGAACCTCACCCGCTCACCGTCCAGAAAAACCTGCCTGACCGATTGCCACGTTTTCTTCCGTTTAGACCTGCGTCCGGGTCTCCCACCCCGGCATTTCACTTTACAGACACACAAGCGGTTCAGGGAACTTGAATCCTCGGCTGATTTTCTGTGGAAACGGAGCACGGCCCATGTCAAAAGTTGGAGAGCCTATAAAAAAAAGAGGAGCCATAACAGCACGTCTTGAGCGAGTTCCCGTTTGTATTTCAGGGAGGGGGCAGGACTGACACACCGCGAGAGCCGCTACGCCCCACGTTATTCTAAGCGAAGAGGAATCCGGGATGAGACTAGCACAGAATGCGAAGCGGTGTGGGTCGGTTTACATTGCTCGGGGACCAGGGACGTGCAAAAGTCAGCATCCATGGCGCTGTTGGATTGCGCCTGCTGTGTCCCTGTGTCTTGCCCTGCCAGCAGGGTGAAGGGGGGTTGGAAAGGCAAAGCCAGGCGCTTTTCCGCCGCTCTGGAACAGCCTGCGAGCGAGGGCTGGTGCTTTTCCGCGCTGCGTTGCTGTTTATTGTGTTCACGCCGCTCCTGTGCGGGATGGTTGCGCCGCGGCTTTGCACCACCCATGCAAAGCCTGGCTGGATTGCAAGTCCTCCCCTTCCCCCCCCCCCCCCTTCCTCCTCTGGCTCCCAACGTGGGGCCCGGGCTGCGGAGGCAGCTGGCTGGAGGTTCCTTCCCTCTAATTGGAAGGGTCACATGTTAAATCCTCGCTCTTGTTCGCGCTAATATAGCGGTGTCCCTCTGCTGCGCATTTACCGATTTCTCTTAAATCCAGCCATTGTCACCAGGTTCACCCAGAGCCATGAGCCAATGGGTTGCCACGGCAACTATAATGACATCAAAATAGAGCCCTTCCCCCCACCCGCAACTCTCCCACCAGGCAGGAGGAGACCAGGGCACAGTAGAGCACATGTGTGATGGGGGGGGGGGGTAAACAATGGGGAGAGAGAGCGAAATCCTAGAATCCTAGAACTGGAAGGGAAATTCTAGCAATCCTAGAAATTCTAGGGCAAATTAGTGCCGAAGCAGCTGGGATCCACGCTGCTTGTTGAACACCCTCGCCTGAAGTTGAACTAATCTATGGCCAGCAAAAGCCCCCCTCTTCCCAAGCCACGTCCTTTTTAGCTCACCCATAGACTCAGGCAGGGGAGAAAGTTAAACACTAATAGCTAATCAATAACAACTCATAATAAATATAATAAGCAATAGCATTATTCGATATTGTTAGGGACAGGTCTTATAGTGTAGTATTGATCACGTTGATCATAGTACTAATATGAATAGCACACCCCTTTCTAATGTCATCTTCGAAAGACCACACCCAAAACAGTTAGGGGTGGGGAAGGCTGATGACATTGTACTTCCAAGCCTTGCTCGATACCTATTCCCATTGGCTCGTGGGTAATACACGGGACAGGGGTGTTTAGGAATGAGGAGCCAACTCGTTTCAGAAAAAGAACGCAAAAGGGAGGGAGGGAGAAACAGGTTTTGTTCTTGTCACGCACAGTTGGCTCTTTTTATGAGGTAGGGGTGAAACCATCAAAACTCGGCGCTGGGAACAAGGAAAAGAAGAGGCAGGTGGCTTGCAAAACCGATTCCAGAGTGGAATAAGTAGGACAACGTTTCTAGCTCTTGCATTGGTTTCGCAGATCTATCCTCATTACGTTGGGTAGCTGTATGACTACAGCTGTGGATTTAAAAAATATTACGGGACTTCGCCCGGCGGTATCACCAGAAAGTTTTTCAGGGGTAGAAAGACAGAACCTCAATTTAAGATTTTTACCTTTTAAATGAAAATCTGCGCGTTGCCACTTTACTAACAAAAGAACTTTTGGGGGGCGGTGTCTGAGTTCATTTCAAATAGTTCCTTTCCAGGGTAGTTTCCAGAAAGCGTTGCTTAACGATTGGATAACGCGAGACTAAAAGAAATATTCAATGTCACAGGAAAATTTCCCCTGGGAATATTCTACCCGCTGTTCGGTGCCCTTCCAGCTACATAGTGGCCACACCAAGGCAAAACTTTATTAAATGACCAAAGGACACAGTTTTCAGATGATACTTGAAATTCCAGGCGAAGCAGCTGTAACATCAATACAGACTAGACCTCGCTAGAATAAGTTGTCGATTTTCATTATTTGAAGCTTAACTATATTTAAAGCATAGGTTGCCGGTGAGCCTCACAAATAGATAAAACACATACGGCTCTATGTAGGCATTTCTGTAGAAATATATGGGCTTCTCGGCTTGTTTTCAGACTCTCCCTCCTAACTGGAAACACCCCAGGAGACCGCCTGGACGCTACTGCAGAAATGAATTTAGTCACAGGACTTATGGGGGGGGGGGGGAGGGGGGCTTCGACAGACCAGCTCAGATTAGTGGGAGGGAAGGACAGTCTGTTCCTCCAACGGGTTCGATGTTTGCGTCTGCACCCTTTCTGTGCGACAGCGCGCATCGAATTCACAAGAGAGAGCGACTTCGGCGCAGTTAATTCTGTAATGTAACCTCGCCCGTTTGGTGCCATTGAAAACCAGGGATCATCTTATTGCTCTGCCTGTCGGTGGCTTTTTTTTTTCTTTTTTAATTCCCCCAGAAAAGGTGAGAGTTCTGCTGGCAACCTCCCCCTGTCCTCCGCCTCCCCACACTCCCACGCCTTGTTAATTTGGTCTTCGGTGGTGCAGGATCCGGCCCCTAACTGTGTGTGTGACCCAGCCGCACAGTGTAGACACGCACATTCCAACTCTTTTCCTGTTTGTTTTGGGGTGGGGTATTTTTAAAATAAATCAGTGCGTCCCAACATGCAACCGCTCACGTTTTCATATGCCAAAGGGACTCGCCCAAGGCCAAAAGGGGCGTGCTCTGGCCCGCGGGAGCAGGTCTTACTCCCTTGGCGACTTTGGATAAAGTTGTGCTAGTAAGAGCCTTTCAGGATCGGGCCCGGGCTCTTTTCCAATGCAAATGTTTTCCCCTTGCAAGCCCTGTGTGCAGGGGAGGAGAACAGAAGGAGACTGCTGGGCGAGTTTGCTTTAAACGACATCATGGGCATCGGCATAGGGAGGGATTGTGGCATGTATTTATATAGCAGTTACATGCATATTCTGCCTTGCCCTTGCTGGCTTTTCACAGCCAAAGCCTTTCGCAGACTAATCGGCTCCATATCGACACTGGTGGGTTTTCAGGTGATGGGGGGGGCTGTAATTTTTTTAAACAAGGATTCCTGCAAAACCCATGTGGCTGGGCCCAATCCTGCTCAGAAATAAACTGGATAGAAAAATTCCTGTCAACGGAAGGGGGAGGAGGGGACTCTGGCCATAAAATGGTCACAATCCCGTTACCACGTGGGATTAAAATGCGCTCTTGGGAGTCATTTGACGCCAAGATGTGCAAGTTCCCTCCACCCGCAGCCCGTAGGGCGAAGTGAGGGGAGATGTGGCGGGGGAGGTTGTGTTTGATACATTCCCGTCTCAAACTTGCTCTTAGCCTTTTAGCTTATGGCACATACTCCGTTTTCACTAACCGATTTTGATGTTGCTGCCGCTTTTCACGAACACACGGTTCCACCGCCGCCTCCCACGCGGGTGCTCACTAGTGCACGCGTCACGTTGACGCTCTAGTGCAAGGATGCGGGCTGCGCCAGGCTCCCGGCGCAACGCTCAAGACCCGTTCAAGGGGGGATTCCAGTTGTGTGGGTTTCCTTTTCTTGTGGCTGGGGGCGGGCTGTTTGTCTGCTTGCTCGCCCAGCTGTCTAAAGGAGCGGGGGCTGACGGACCCGCCGGGCCGCAGCTCTCAAAGGCTGGTTCTGCTGCTCAGGAGTCGGGGATGGATGGGGCTTGGCCACGCAAGGGCGAGAACAGAGCCGGAGTTTGGCGCTTTAAGAGCACCCAGCCAGGCGCAGCGCGGAGGGAGCGGGATCCCCTGTCCCGGGAGAGAGGGTTCTGCGCTGGTTCGCGCCCGGGACAGTCTAATCAGGAGACGTGGCTGCAAGCGGGGGGAGAGGGCTTTTGGGGGGACCCTTCCTGGAACTGGCTTTGTCCCTCAGGAAATGCCAGCGGGGGGGGGGGAGGTTCAGGCCCCCTCCTTGAGACGTGTTTGAATTACCGTTTTCTGGGCGCCTTAACCCGCTGAACTCCTGACAGTGGATCCTTGCAGCTCGCACCCTCTAAGCCTCCCATTCAAAAGCTTTCGGGGAGCAGCGGGGCTCGTGGTGCGTCCTAGATACAATGGGGGCCTGCCCCCGGATCGGGTCTTGTAGGCCTCCTGGAATATAAATCAAAACCGAAACCGGAGCAGAGCTCCGGCATAAGGGCTTGGGGGAACAAAGAAGGAAACCAGAGGCTTTGTTGCGTCTAGGTGACTCGTGTGTCGACCTGCCCTTCGCTGGGAGAGGGAGGGGAACAATGCGTATGGGGAGAGAGCCACTGAGCCACACTGAGAACCGTTTACATGGTAGGAAACACTTCACACCAGGGAATGGAGCTGCCGGGTCCAGCCCCACTGAACACAGCTCCCCACGCCCTCTGACTCGTGCCTGGCCTCTGAGCCCCCAAAAGAAAGGGATGCCTGCAGGAACTGGAAAATCCTGCTTGGGAAGGGCCTGTGGGGTAGGTCGGACCGAGAGGTTAGCTTGGATCTTGTGCCCCGCGGGTGTGCCCCTTTCACCGCATGCAGCGCGGGGAAAGCGACGCGACACTGGCACACTAGCTGCGTGGAACGGCGCTTCCATTCAGACCGGCTCCTGGCCACGCGGCCCAGCGGAAAGAACGGGCCCAGCGGAAAGAACGTTGCAGTCCCTCGGATTCCATGGGGGTGGGACCTGAAGGGGGGGAGGGCGGTGAGAGGTGATATTGGACCGGACCGTTTGCTGGTGGCGAAGGAGACACGCTTTGGAGCCACACACACAGAGCAGCAGGAGAGCAGCCCTTCCCCCAGCAGAAATGGGTTCCACCCAAACATATTTGCACCCACCTAGGTAAAAGTCGGGGGGGGGGAGGGGACAAGCCAGTCGAGTCCCGCCCTCTTGTTTGGCTTGAGTGACGAGAGGGCTTGTAGTCAACTGGCTGGCTGGACCCCTACTCAGTGGTTAGCCAAGGCTTCCCGCCCCCCCACCCACCCCCCCACACACACACCTAGGGCCTAATGCTGCAGTTCTCAGCGCCATACAGGCAGCAGGATCGGGCCCACTGAACTAGCCAGGACAGCAGCCCTTCCCTCTAGGATATGAAGTGATCCGAAAGGCCTTCTCCGTCCCCCCATGGCAACGGATTGAGACTTGTAGACTCGCAAAGTAAAGCGGATCCCGCAGAACTTCCCTTCCCTGGGCAGCGAAGGGGGGAGGGGGGAGGGGCCCACACACACTAAATGACAAAGCCAGCATTTTCTTTCACCTCTTCTAATCATCTCCCCAGGGGCGCGCTTGGGTCCGAGCCGCAAGCCAAACGCTGTTCCTTCGCTGTGCCTTGGATTAGCCGATTTCCTCCGCGGGTAGAACAGTTTCTTGTCTCGCCTGTCATCACAACGCCTGCAAGGTGTGATCCGGAGTCAAGCGCTTTTGCAGTCGCTTTCTTCCCCCCCCCCCCTCCCTCCCCCAAGAACCAGAGCCGAGCGAGGAGGGGGAAGTTTGTGAGAGACACATTTGGGGCTTTTTGAAAGAAACTCCAGGCGGGTGTGACTCTAACAAAGACAATAACATGATTCTTCGTCTTCCTGGAGATACCAGCCCTAAATGACCCGCGCGAAGCGACTCAGAACCCTGGCTGAATCGAACGATGTATTTTCATTTCTCTGTGCCCCGATGTGTCTGAAAAACTTTCCTCCTCTAAACTTCTTCCATGCTCGTTTTTTTAAAGGGGGTTCTTTACCGCTGGGCCTGGCTGAAGTCTTTTTCCAGTGCGCTAGCGTTTACACGACAAAATCGCATCTACTCCTCCCTCCTCCTTGGCTTTGTGCATGCAGAGAAGCTGTACTGTACTCTGAGCTAAGTTCAACAAAGCGTGAGCCAGCCAAACCTGCCGCTGTGCCTTGCTATTGAGCTAACACAAAGCCACAAGGACGCTTACTCAGACTCTGATGTTGTTTTTCTGAGCCAAGGTTTCGTGAAGTGGCTACCACAACCAACCTGTACCTGGGGGAGATGTAAGATGTGTTTTTAGAAGGGAACAATACAGCGAGATAAAAAATAATTTCCCCCGTGTCAGACTTCTCTGTCGGCCTGCTGGCTTGAGGATTTCCATCCGGCTGGATAAATGCACTTGCATCCCACATGACGGGACAGAGGAGAGGGTCATAAGGCTGAGATTTACTTTATAGGTCACAGAGGAAACCTGGATTTCAACTCCGGGTACCGCATTAATCTAAATCCTCCGAATCTAAATCCGCCAGAAAACGCCCGGAGAAGGCTCCTCGCAGCCATCAATCTGTAGAACAATAGGATCAATTTTAGGCCCAAATACAATACACTTAAGTAGCTGGCGACAGAAATGACGAATTAAATCTTGGCTCAGAAACTTTACCGAGCAGAAATCGTTCCCCAGCTGATCTAGAACCTGTTTGCGGGCAGGAATTCAAGGGACGGGTTTCCAAGACCCTCAAGCCGCAGATTTCAGCAGATCTCCACCCAGGGTAATGGACAATTGCCACTAGCTTAAGAATATGCCCCCAGTGTCAAATAGACCTTAAGAAAACATCAGCTCTCAGGTCTGCGGCTCTCCATCCTGCGCCCAGTTCTTGCTACCATGAAGATCCGCAAGAGAGATTCCCCCTTGTCTTTCCTGGCTCTTTATCCACAAGCTGGCTTGCATTTGTATTGTGTTGTGTTTTTATTTATTTAGCAGGCACCAAAAGGGCAGGAGGGATACCAGAGCGAAACCACACAACAGATGTGGGAGGGGAGGCAAATCAGAAAGGAAAGTTGTAGCAAGACAGACACTATAAGATGTGGGAGGAAAATATTACCACGTAGGAAATGTAACTTCTCATTCCCTCTGTGAAGAAAGAAGAGGCTATGCGAGGAATCTCTTTGATATGGTTGAGGATGTGAAACAAACTTTCGTTTAAAAAGAGCAGGGTCTATAATTTAGTCTAAAGCGGGGGCTGACATGAGCCGAGGCGTCTCAGATGGGACCAGATTGTATGTGCAAGAACTGAGCCTTCCCTTAGCGTATTAAAGTTTAAAGAACAATTGTTTATTTCTTTCCCTCTGTAAAAGCTTATGAGGTTATTTAGCTGCTGCACTCTACCATCCCCAGCCAGACAAATGCTACATTAAAAGTGGGAGGGCTTCCCCCCCCCCGAAAAAGAAAATACCAACTACCACACTACCCCGCACAGCGACCCTACAGAACCTGAAAAGCCGCGGGAGGTGTGTGTGGGGGGGGGAAGGTCTAAATCGACTTTTGCTCCGGCCCCGTTGAATGTCTTTTACTTTGCTGGCCGGTGTGGGTGAATTCGGTTCGCACGCGGAGAGCCCGCTGCGAGAAATTTCACCCCGTCCTAACACGAACTTCACGTTGTGATGAACACAAAATTCAGTCCGGTGGAATCAGTTTTGGAGAAGGCTCTGATCTTCCAATCAGGAACCAGGATGCATATGAGCTGACTGGGGGCCCTATCGAATATTTATTTGGAGACCTTTGCTCATACAAGCATCGACTAAAGTAACAATTTGCTGGATATATTTTTTTCTTTACTTTTCCTGTATCGGAAAAGAAGAGCCTAATGCACAGAGCAACAGTCATTGTGAACTAGCTTTACCACTCTATTAGCCACGAAGTGAGAGATTTTTTTCCTCGTTAAAAATTGTTTTTCAAGTGATGGATTCAAAGCCTTTTAAAAATATTACCTTTAAAGAGCGTGCTAACTTGCATACACCTGTGTGACCCTGTGAATCTAGTAGTATTATACAATGTCTGAAACTCGGAGCGGGAACAGAAGAGAAAATTATCCGTGAGTTATTGGGGGAAAATTCGAGTGAGGATCTGATCTGGTCATATTGGAACAAAACTGAAACACCATCAACCTTATTAGATCCGAATAAGACACTGCTTCATGAACTGGTGTAATTTACCAGCTAGAGCTCTCCCTAGACACAAAAAGAAAGAGCATACATTAGCCCAGTTAGTATTCTCCCTGGCAAAATTCCCATTGATTTTCCAGCGAAGCCTTGCTCAGTAGCTCGCTGTACCTAAAACACACTTTGCACGACAGATCGTCACCTACACTTGTGTCTCTTCCCACCTTGGTTTTCTGTGAGGGATTTTAATTCAAGGGCAGAGGAGCAGTTTTGCTCCACGAACGGAAATTTCAGAGCGCTCCCACGTCACGGGACACTGAGCCTGAAAAATGAGAGGCGAGGATTGGAGGCGCTGGGAATTTTGCATGAGGAAGGACTGCAGGAACCAGACCTGTCAGTTTCACAGTGTAACTCCTCAGCAGCAAAGCATCGTCCAATGTTGTAACTTTAATAGTATGTCTGTGTACGTGTGGATAAAATTTCTTTTTTGATCAAATTAAGTAGTTGGTATAATTATGTTGTACACTCTGATTTGTGAATCTGACCCTAATTAAACAGGAGATATTGGGAGAGGGCTGTGTAATTAACAAGAACCTGAAACATTGATTAGAGACACGTTCTTTTCTGCAGGATTAAACACAGAAAGAATAAATCCATTCCTTCTCCCCCTCCCCCCAATGTATGATCTCCCTGGCAGATTTTCATTATATTTTACAAGGCTATCTTTGGCAGCTGGAGAATATGAACTTTGGTTGGAAACGAATATTAATAACGTGCGATTCAAATATATATATATATATATATATATATATATATATATATATATATATATATATACACACACACATCTCGAGGCACACAAATGATATAGCATGCCTTGCCAAAATAAACACGAGACATTTCTAAAAGAAGGCAAAAGATCCTGGGGTTTGATGGAGGAAAATAAGATATGCTTTTCGGAGCCCAATTTTGGAATTAAACGGTATTAAATATTAACCAGGCGCCTTAGACTGGGACATACATCTATTTCAGCGAGGTGCCCTTTACAAGAATCAGCTAGCCAATAGACTGATTTAGTTTGTCAACATTTTATCCCTGGGTATCATCAAAGGAGTATCAAGAGCCATTAGAATTAGCATTTGAATTAAGATGGAGATGGAAACCCGAGATCAAAGGCTGCAGGGCTTGTTACGTGCCATCCTGACACCTGTTGCTATGAACTACATAGACTCAAAGGTTAATTTTATTTTTATTAAAAAGATAGCACCATGCGCAAGAAATGCTAGGCAGAGTTAAATGGAAAAGGGAGGGAGGGGGGAGTTTCCATTAGGGGCATAAGGTGTGTTCAGCCTGGAGTGTCGCGCAGTTAAGGGTTTAATTAATGCCGAGGTGACAGTATAAAGCACAGCTCCTATGACAGTATCTCAGTGGGTAACCCTGTTTCACTCCTGAGCTCCGGTAAATTCGAAGCAATCCGATTCTGAGTTTACAATTTAAAACAAAAATCGTGACTACCTTGATTGTCTCTCCAGCCTCCCAGCTGCACGCGAGTCACGCCCCTTTAAAAGTCTTTCGATTGCCACCTGTACAAGGGAGACTCAGGTCTCTGTCTCGCCTGGGCATCTTTCTGGGCGAAGCAGCGACGCGAGCCGCTTAATTCCTTCAGCGAAAATACAAACAAAAAGAGGGGCATTGGTTTATCCGGGCGCAGACACCCGCGGCTTGCCGTTTAACTTGCCCAGTTAAAATATTGAGGGGGGAGCCCGATCGCAAACGCCATGCAAGCCCCCTCCGTCCAGGTTCCATTCACCGCAAGGCAAAGAGCTTGAACTCTTGTAATTCTTCCAGCGGCGTGCAGCAAGTCAAAGCTAGCCCCGCATTTTAGAACTGGAATTCTACAGCATGGCACAAGATACCTCTTGGACAAGGGGCTCTCCAAACCTAACTCAGGGCCGCTCACTAAAGACAGTATCGATTTCCCATCCGGTGTGGACCGAGCACGAAAAATAACCATACCCATCCGACACACCAGCAACACAGCCAGAAAATCTGGCCGCGGCATTTGAAGGAATCCGTTTCAAGGCTGGAGAAGGGCGAAACTAGCAAAAAAGGGAGTGCGAGGACTCAGCATAAAACGCAGGGAAAACGGAGAGAAAGCTTATTTCAAATCTCCTTTGGTTCTTTCCTTCAACTAACAAGTCCTTTAACTAGCCAAATCCACGCTGAGTTCCCGTGTTCGATCCCAACCTTATGCAACACAAATGTATCTTTATTATTTTTTTTTTTTAAATCACAGCCCTTTTGGACCGGAAGGAATTATATACACGCCAGCTATTTGTTTACAAATCTCCCTTTTTACTACAGTTAATTAGCCCCGAGGGCAAAAGTCAGGGAATGCTTCAAGAAGAGTGAGACGAAGATGGATTTTTTTAAAAAAAAAAATCCTCACAATTAATTATATCCTGAAAGGGTGATCTTTTAAAAAGTGCAAACCCATGCATCGTCTTGCCTAAAAACAATCCAAATGCGGTTCGTTGCAACTTTTGCTTCTGCCTTCCAACAGGGAAGACTGTTTGCAATTGTGCTGTGACAAAGTATAAAGTGTATTTGTAGACATGGAGCATAGGTGTTTGTGAAGTGCAGGCTTTTTTTCTTCCCTCCCCTTCATTAGACCCGGAAGCGTGAAGGCTAAACTGAAAGAGGGAGCAAAGTTTGCAGCTTGGCTGATCGGTGCTTTAAAGGTCCACAAAAGCCAGATATTTAAGCGTGGAATTGAGACCAGATACAACGACTCTCGTGTCACCATCTATTCGAGCGTATGAAGCAACACATTTCTAAATATTCACACGCGAGTCGTCCAGAGAGGGCGGGGGTTACTCTCTGAGCTCCGAAATGCCACCCTGAAAAAGTTCCTCTGAGGATCTCCACCATAAATCTGTATTTCATTTCAACAATTCCAAGGGGTTACCCTCCACGCCGCCTTGCAAGCCGAGTCAAACTGACAAAGCCTATTTCTTCTCTCGTAGCTACCAACAGCCCCTCACAAATGGGCTTTTCAAAGCCTCTTAAGACGGAGAAAGTTTTAAACTTCATTAAGCGGCCAGTAAGACGACCCTTTGGGCCTGAGTTTAAATATGCCAGATTTGATCCCTAAATAAAAGAGGGGTTAAAAATAGATTTTTTTTCGGATGGGGGGGGGGCTCTACTGCCCTCAAACTTCAAACAAATAACCACGTTTACTATGAGTTTTGCGTGTCTGCATTTTCCTAGGGCTACAGTCCATGGGTGGTCGCCCATGCAAAAACAAAAATCCTTCAGAAAACTAACAAGAAGAGACACAAATTAACATGGTTAATAAGCCCCTCGCTTTATCCCAAGGCAAATGGAGTCTGTCTAATGTCACCACGCCGGGCCGTGCGGCAGAAAGCCCCCATGTGGAAGCCCCAGCTACTCATAGATTGGCGTGAAATATCTGAACACCGTTGTATGACATTTTCCACCCCGAACTTGCCGCTTGTGTGCCCAAAGAAAAAGGGCTTTGAAGATTTTAAAACATAGGGAAATTCAAGAAGTAATATTTTTGTTTCTAAAAGGGAGAAGGGAACGGGGGAGTATAAAGTAGCTGATTCAAATGGTGTCTACACTTGGAAATTGTTCCGAAATAACTTATTTCGAAATAACTCCGAAAATAATTTAATTTGTGTAACTTTATACCGAAGGGGGCGAGGAACGTTGAGTACTGGGGGGAGAGGGGGGGAGAAAAGTCCACTCTCGTGCAAAGATTTGTCTTCATTCACAAGTCAGAGAAAGGAACAAGAAAAAACTGGCTACTGGAATTCAGATGCAAACTAGCCTGAAAATGGGGGTTTCTTCTCGGGGGTTTCTTCTCGGTCACAGCAAAGTAAAGAGGCCAGGGCCACGCGGGGAAGGGATAGTCACTGGAAAGCAGGTTTATTTGGGAAGAGGGGCAGGGTGTTTTCCACCAGCCAGATAATTTTTCAGCACTCCGGTTAAACATAAAGACAGAACATTACTGGAGAAAAGAACAGGGCTTCTGACCTCCCCTAATTCCCCAAATCAGCTGAAACTCTCCTGCCGGCCTCTGAGCCCAATAATGCAGGCGAGAGCTTGCCAAATGCATGCAAGATGCTAGGAGAGTTTTGAATGTGGTTCCCAGTGGCCAAGGTTTCCGAGGGGAATGCGCGGTGGGGATTCAAGAGCGAGATCGAAACTGACACGCGCGGTCCCCTCTGTCCCAAGAATCTAGATCACTTGATTTAGGCCAATGACTGGGAAGAGGGGGAGGGGAATCTAGCAATGAAAAGGGGGGTTCCCTCCACACGAGCTATGTTTGGAAACGTGTGACAACTTTGCTTGGCTCAGTCACACTAAGTCACCTCGGAAGGTCCCGCCCTTTTGCAAAGAAGAATATTGCTCCGAAGGTTTGTTCTGCCTCGTCATGTGAAGGGGGAAAGGTTACGACTAAAAGGGCGAAGCGGTCTCAAAACTACACTGGTCACATGCTTCGGGCCCTTGAAAGCGAAGCTTGAATCAAACTCGCGTCGACTAGAAGCGGCCAGATGAGTTAGCATCTTCCGAACAGCTGCTTTTTCTGTTCCTGTCTCTTCCACTGACACCCCGGAAAGCCCCCCTCCCGAACAAAACCCCACCCCATTCACAATCTACCAAGGAAACCTTTGCAAAAAAAAGGGAGCCCCCAGGAACCGAGAAAAGGTAGATTTTGGATCGGTTCTGCGGTTATTCAGGCACAAACACTAAACACACTCAAACCAAAGAACTCCCCTAGCAAGGAAGGACCAGCGGATCGGGCCCTGCGTGTGATTCAGACTTCAATTTTTCCCAGGTTGAATAAGGATTTTCTTTTTCTTTAAAAGAATCCACTGCAGCTTGCAAACAACCGAACAAATTCAGAGCAGAATTTTGGCAAGAGAGACCTGAGACAGACTCCAGGGTTCAACATGGCTCGGTGGCCGGTTATTCCCAATGCTCCGCTCCCCTTCCCAATAAACAAACAAACAGACAAACAACCCCCTTCCTTTAGCCAGCGAGGCGTGAAAAACGATCCTCCACGAACGCTTAAAAATAATGCCCCGTGAAGCTCAAACCTACAGAGTCACCCAGCCTCGTAATTACAGGCCATTATCCGCGGTGCCTATAAAGCCTCCCCCCCCCCACACACACAGTTAACATTATTCCGTGTTTCGCTGTTAACCCCATCGCCTTGGCAAGATTTGGCGGTGGGAAGCGCTTGAGCCGGTCGAAGATTAATTTAGATTCCTCCCTCGCTGTCAGTCCCCCTCCCCTTGAAAATATATCATCGCTTTCCAGGGAGGGGGGAGTTAGGGGTAGCGCAGAAAAAGTATGACACCCCCTCCCCCTGCGAAAGACTTATTAATTGCTCTCCTGCAAACAACCTAGACTTCATTCGTGGCAAAACCGAAGGCTCTTACACCAGACAAAATCGGGGGTGCAAAGGAGTCGGACCCCCCGCACATACATATCAACATGAAGGAATCCTACAGCATTCATGATGGATTAACCGACATACACATCATAAAATATTCGCGTCTACATACTCAGCTCATAGTTAGGCCTCTAGAGCACTGTAGAGCAAAATCAACTTTCCTCCCCAGTAGCAGGCTGCAATGTCAGAGACAAGTAAATGAGGAAGGTTGGATTTTGGCTCGTATTAAAAATTAAATAAATAAATAAAACAAAGAAGACATTGGTTACCTTGTCCTGGTAAGTTTCATTCAAGACCACAGCTGTAACAAAATATATTCGCACTTGATCTGAAGGAGGGGGTGGGGGAACGAATGGGCGAACGAAAACAAAATGCCAACCACCAAAGATTGTTTCAAGCTAACATAAGTAGGGCGCGGGGGGTCTGGTATATTTGAGCCCAGCATTGTTATATTCAACGAGCCAAGAGGGGAACCTCGAAACCTCGAAGTTGGGGTTGGATAGTGACTGTTCAGCAAGATGCAACAAAACCCTCTCTACCTGCCGTCGGGGGAGAGATTTGCCATGACAGGGGAAATCCCCGATCCCTGGTGGAGAGCAGCAAAATCTGTCTTCTATTCAGTGCCCCGTGTTTTAACTTTGCAAACCATCCGCTCCTAAACGCCACATGCCCTATGGACCGGATTTCGAGCTATTTTCTACCCACCACTACGTGCTAGGTTCGCTTTAGTTCCTTTCCACAATTTTCTCCTTCCTTCTCCTCAAGTGTTTTTTTTTTAATCGCTCACTACTTTTAAATCAAACCCACTTCTAAACCAATTCTCTCTTTTCTCCCTGTGGCTGCCACATGATTTAAAAAACAACCACCTCCTTCCTTACAGCGGATCCGAACACAGTTCAGTCGCTTCAGTATTTTATTCTAACTTCATCAAAGGCTCCGGGGAGAGGGAAAGGGCGGCGAGGGAGAGGGGGGGGCTGACCACCCCTCTACTAATGAGCTTGTCAGAAACACCCCCAACATCGCCCTTTCACGACTCGCCCGCAAAGAAAAAGGGAGGCCGGAGGAAGAAAAGAGCTACAAAGGCGAAGCCCTTCAGTTTTGCCACCATGTGCCTGGCAATCTGGAAAATAGATTCATTGGCCTCCTTTCCCCCACCCCCATGTCGAGCCTTGTCGCCCCTTTTGTGGGAGCTGGACATGAAAGGAGACAACCAAGTGTCTGGCAGAAGATCGCTTTTCAAAAGCCCCCCCCCCCCCCCGCCCACACACACACACAAACAGAGCCTCATCCGGAATCCCCCCTCCCTTGTCATATATCGATCTCTATGGGGATCGAGTCCATTAGCACAATGCGAAGCTAGTAAATGAATATTTTTTGGGGGGGGGGACTTTGGATGAATCAATAATTTTAACACCGCTTCCCCCCCCCCCCCCCTCCGCCCGCTTCAGTCTGGTTTAACATCACTCCAGGCTATTTGCGCCCCAGCTCCACAAGACAGCAGGATGCTGGGTAAAGTAACCCCGATTGCTTTCAAGTTTTCTTGGTGACAATACAAAAAAAAAGGGGGGGGGGGAAGGTGACGGGGCGCGTTTAGAGATGTTTGTTTACTTTTGTAAGTTGTTGCAGAATTTAAGCAGAGCTCAAGTTTCATTTGGTCATTCGCTCCAGGCCCCAGGAAAAACAAAAACCCTTCCATTTATTTTCCCATGTGTCAACGTTTCCAAACAAAATAAAAAGGGGGGGGGGACCCACGTATTCTCTCCCCTCTTCCCTTAGGAACAGCTTGGCAACAACAAGAATCCCCCCACCCTCCAAACAGGAGTTTAATGGGTTGCCTCTTGTAGAACCACAACTAAAAGTCTAATCATCGAAAGGAGATTTTATAAACCTGGAGCTAGCCTACTTTTAAAAGGGAAGAGTATTTACACAACGAGCAAACACCCAATTGAATTTTGACCTAGGAAGGGAGAGGAGCTAAGCAGTTTGGGAAATCAAAAGAAATAAAACTATTGTTAATCGCCTGCCCTTCTATTCCGTGTTAATCCATGTCTAGCGAGGAGATCGGTTCCGATTTAGGCCAGTTAAAACCTAACGAGCTGGTGCTTCGGTTTAGCCGGAGCTTTCGTTCTCAAGTCATAAAAAGCCCCACTCTCCGGAGATCTAACTGGGTTCATTTTAAAAAGTTAGACTCGGTTTTTAAATGAATTGGGTGGTTAATAGCCTTCAGCTTTCAGGCCCGGAGTTAGAGTGATCAGGTCTTCCACCAAGAAAATACATAAGAACGAACGATCGGTTTGGGGGTTTTCTTTTAAACAGTTCACACACATTTATTAATTTACACCATGGTGGACAAAATTGCTTTCTCCACAAAGGATTCACAGATTCTCTCAATAAAATAGATAGGAGGGACGCACAACGAGTGAGGAGAGGTAAGTGAATCGGCACAGTGTCTATATACAAATAATTACAGATACATTAAAAAAAAACACCCACACATTTAAGGGGTGGGGAAACTGGGATCAAAAGAATCAAAATGATAAAACTTCCTGACATTTGAATAGGTCTCATTAAAAACATCCCGAGTTTCACTGATTGTTTTTATAGTGGATGGTGCTTTATAAGTAAAGCCAACCACACCAAGATTATATATCTATCTATCTATATATGATGGGATCATTAAACATTTTCCTCGAGAACTGAACAAAAATATACCTTGGAGGAAACCCTTAAAACCAGAGCTTCTAGAAGGAACGCGCAAACGCTTTAAAAAAAATGCCCAGACGTTTGAAAACTTTCCTTGTAAGTTTAAAAAAAAATAAAAATAAAAACAACCACCCAACTTTCTTCAGGGTATTTGCAACTCGCAAAGAAAAAAAAATGTTTCCAAGACCATTTTCAAAAATTAACACCCAGGAAACGTTACATTTTAACCAGCTGAGTTTCCCATCGGACATTCCGGACACGTTATAAATATACTTTTGGATTTTTTGTGGGGCGGGTTAGAATACTTTTTCGAAGAAGGGAAGAGATTGACAGATCTGGATGCGAAAAAGAGACAACAAAAAGAGAAAGAGCGAGAATTCCTACCTTAAAACACAACAGGAGGAGAATGGGGGGGGAGGTATATTTTTGAAGGGGGGGCTTTTTTGGTTGGTGGGTTTCTTTTAAAAAGGGCAGCTACTCAGATTTGTGATTTTACTGGGAAAGTTCTGTCCCGGCTGCAGGAGAGAGTCGTGGGCCAAGTTTAAGTGGTTCTGTCCCGGTGCCAAAGCAGGAGTCAGCATGGCCAGGACCTGAGCCTGGCTCCCAACTTGGCCGGAGGCGTAGGGTGAGGTGGGGGAGCCGGTGAGGGGCGGCGGGGCAGCGCCCCCGATTATGTTGTCTATGGAAAACGAAGGCCTCCGGCTGCTGCCGCCGCTGCTCGTGTCTGTCTTGAGGGTCTGCAGCAGGGCGGCGGGCAGGGCGGTGGGGCTCAGCTGGGGGTGGTAGAACGGTTTCCTGCAGCTCAGCTCGCCGCCCAGGAAGGAGGGCAGGCCGGGGCCGCTGGAGAAGACCGAGGCGGCCGGGGGCGGAGGCGCGGACAGGGCCGGGCAGTGCGGGGGCTGGAAGGGGAAGGTGCCGCCCGCGCCTCCGGCCGCGGGATGGGGATGCGGGGGGTGGTAGCCCTGCATCTGCAGGCCGTAGTTGTAGCCGTAGGGTCCGTACGGGAAGCCGGGCAGGAAGGGGCCGGGGTCCCCCCCGGCTCGCAGCAGGAGCTCGGGGTGCTGGGGGTGCAGCGGCTGCGGCTGGCGCTTGAAGCGCTTGCGGCGGCGCAGGAAGCTGCCGTTGTCGAACATGTCGGCGGACTCGGGGTCCAGGGTCCAGTAGTTGCCCTTGCCCGGGTTGCCCGGCTCGCGGGGGATCTTGACGAAGCAGTCGTTGAGCGAGAGGTTGTGGCGGATGCTGTTCTGCCAGGCGGGGAACTTCTCCCGGTAGTAGGGGAAGCGGCCGCTGATGAACTCGCAGATCTCGCTCAGCGTCAGCCGCTTCTTGGGGCTCTGCAGGATGGCCATGGTGATGAGCGCGATGTAGGAGTAAGGCGGCTTCACCAGCGGGTTCTTCCCGCCGCCCGCCGCCGCCTTCTCCCCGGGCGCTGCGCCCCGGGCGCACGCCGGCTCCGCCGCCCCGGAGGGAGAGCGCCTCTCGGGGGAGCTCCCCCGGCGCGCCTGGCTGGGCAGGGGCAGCCCCAGGGGGTCGCCGTCGTCCTCCTCTTCCTCCTCCTCCTCCTCCTCGTCCTCCTCCTCGCTGAACTTGCCCCCGTCCTGGAGGGGCCCCACCACGTCGATGTCCGCGTCCTCCACCTCGGAGAGCGGCTCCTCCTCTGGGGAGTTGTCGGACATGATCCCGCAGCTGCTGCTCCGGCTCCGACCCAGAGTCATCCTCCAGCGGCTCGGGGAGCCGGGCCCGGGCTCCCCCCACCTAGCGGCGGCCCCCGGAATGGTCCCGAGCCGGCGGCTGCGGCTCCGCTCCGCTGCGCTCCGCCCGGGCACGGCCGGCAGCCGCTCCCCGCTCCTTCCCGGCCTGGGAGCGAGTCCGCGCAGGAGCCGGGCAGCTCTGGGTGGCGGCTGGAGGGGAGGGGGGCGAGAAGGGGGCGGGGGCTGCGATGGCTCCTTGGCAGCGCCGGGGGGAGGGGAGGGGATAGAAGAGGGGGTGGGGCAGAGGAGGGGGGGCAGAGGGCAGGCGGACTCCCCCAGCCCAGACCCAGCGGAACTTCTCACACACTGAGTCTCCTGCCTCGGCTCCCGAGGCCTTTATACGACAGCCAGCGCATCACGTGCTGCAGCCACCGCAGACATCCGCCAGCCGCCCCTTTGCCACTTACCCCTGGGGCAGCCTTCCCGTCTCTCGGGCCCGATCCCGGGCTGCAGCCAGGGGAGACGGGGCTGTCCGCCGGGGTTAGCTCCCCTCTGCCCCGGGCAGCTGCATCCATCGCTCGTTCTGCCCTCACCCTGCGCCCGCCGCTTCTCTCTGGGACGGCTGAGACGCCCTCTCTCTTCGCCTAGGCAAACCCACCTCCCCAGGGCTTGAAAGCCTCCCTCTCGGCGCCCGCACGGTCTGGTGCAGGCGGCTCTCTGCCTCATCTAGGCGGAGTCCTCCGCAGCGGACAGGCTCAGCGCGCCAGCTCCAGATTCGCAGCCCGTCGGTGCGAACCGACGGCGCCCGCTTTGCTCCGCACCTGAAATCTCGCTCCCAGCAACGTGTCCGATCCCCCGCGTTCCTGCCCCCTGGTCCTGCAGCGAGCAGACGGCTGGCTGCACTGAATCGGCTGGAGCGCAGAGTGGGGGGGGGTGGATTAAGAGGGTGGAACTGGAAACACGCGGATGCTGCCCACAGCAAAGCGTGGAAAGGTCTTTGGAGTGCGGAGTGCGAACCGGATCCGCTCCCAACGCGCCCCACTAGCGAGCTAGCGCCGAAGGGCCGGGCTGATGCAGCTGTGGGCACGTGTATAAGGAGCAGAAGGGATCAAGGGGGCGCTTTCCCCAAGGAGGTTGTTTCCTCGCCCGGGTCCTTTAAGCCCATGATCAGGGGCTCCGCCAGAAACGCACCTTGGAGAGATGCAGGGTCGTGGGGCCCCTGGGCAGATGCTGCGGTTCCAGGGGAAGAGTTTCCTTGGAAGCTCCTCGCCTTGGCCAATGCACCTTCCGGGCACCCGGCAGGGCTTCGCCAATGCAGCTTTTTATGACTCCCTGCAGCTTTCAAGAAAGCCACCTTATTTGCCCTGCCCAGAGGGCCCTGAGCGCAAGGAAGCTGCCAACGGGCAGGTGTTGGGAGGAGGGGGGAATACACCTTCAGGCAACCTCCAGGCAAAGCAGCTCCCAGCGAGAGGCCTGAGGAGGTAAGAGGTTACCCACCCTTCGCCCTTCCCACGGAAAACCTGGGAGCCCAGCTTTCGGGCCCGATCCTTCTTCCCTCCCCTGTGAGTGTGGGGGCTTAGCCAGGAACGTGTCACAGCAGTGTGGACAGAAATTCCGCCCTGTATTCACAGGTATGCGACGCAGGCTTTGGTAACTCGCTGGAACGAGTGTGCCCCAAGAACTGCAACCCGGAGTCAGCGCCCCAGTGGAGCCGTGCGCCAAAGCACCGCCGTGTTCACGAAGCTGCGAGCAGACCCAAAGCGGCGGATTAGATGCAGATAGTCCAGGGTGCAACCTCCGGGCGCACCTGCGAGGAACCCCAGAGCACCGCCGCCAGCACCAGCGCAGGAAGAGGCCGCTTTTTCAATGGGGTCTTGCACCGAATCAACGCACAATCTGTTTAGCACCTTGATGCTGGATTCGGAGCGATTTTTCCGTAACACCCCTCACCCCCTTCTCGGTAGCTACACTGGAGCCAGAAAAGAGCTCCAGAAATCACATCTTCCTGACTGCTGAAAACTAAGCAAGGGAGGATGGAGGAGAAAGAGGAGCAGATCAAGTTCGTGAGACGGGAACACTTTATTTCCATCCGCCGTGTGTGTCACTTTTGCACACGCTGCTCCTGCAAGCCCCTTTTCTTTAGTATCACTCTCTTTGAGGCGCTCTCACAAGGGGAGTCTGGTGAACGCACAAGCTTCCCCGATTTGTGTGTCTTGCGGAGAAAGCGAAGGGGAGATCGTGAGCGAGAGGATGCAGTCCCTGTAAATCCAATTAGTTGTAGAGAGGCCAGGTTGGCCAGGCGCTTTCCTTTCCTCCACCACCGATTCCACGCCTGGCCCTCCCCACAGAACGAATGGGGACGCGCAAAATTAGGACCCGATCGTGCAGCCCTGCTATGGCCTCTGAAATCGCCCGAGGGAGAAAGGCTGACCCGCGAGGAGGGTTGCAAGATCTGGGCCCGCCTGCCTAATCAGAGAAATCTATCCCAGGCTCCGGGGGGGAAGTGCCCGCTTCCCCCAGGTGTGGGAAAGGTTCTAGAGGCAGCATTCGATGGGGGGGGGGGGGAGCGCGCCCTCCTCCTACCCCACCCCTGGAATGTCCGCAATGGGGATTTCAAACAGAGCCCCGCGTTTAGCAGTGTGAGAAATTGCAAGTGATGAATCGCAGCTCGCTGCTGCTGAAGAACAGGTGTGGCCATTTGGTGGTCAAATCCCCAGGACTAATAGCGCTGCACTGGGCCAAGCAGCTGCATCCCCCCTCCCCCTCCAAATACCAATCACAATTATTCAGCTCCTAACGACTTGGGCAGAGGCGAGCTCCAATTAGAGGGCTCCTTAATAAATTTCATTACTGCGTGCCAGGCATTTCACTGGACTTCTCCAGTTTAAATCAAGAGGCAAGACCCTGGCCCCCACACAACTAAGTAAATCATTGTTTTAGCGCTGGAATCGAGGATGGTTTTGTTATTGACCAATTTTGTAAAGACATCATGATTACAACCACTCAAGAGGAAGACAACAGCTGCAGTCTCTTACATTTACACTCCTTTAATCCCACTCTATATTTAAATTCTCCGGATACTTAGCATCTTTTCTATTCATTTTGTTTAAATTAGCTACCGAATAAACAGCGCCTTAGAAACCTGATGAGGAAGAACAAATGTAGGAGCAGGGTCGACTTTTCCTATTTTTATGATGTAAAAATAATAATTCTAACCTCTATAAACGAAAAAGTGTTACCTCCTCCCCCCCAAAAAAATCCGAAACAGCTGCTAGCGATTCCGACCACACACACAAAACGTGCTATTGAATTTCCGCTTTGTGTATTTCATGACTCAAAGTAACTGCCGGGACCTAGTGTCTTTACGGGTGTGGAAAACCTTTTAATTTTGAAATCATTAAGGAGAGGTCAAGGCATCTGCGAAACTCTTCCCCAACTCCCAGATTTCGAAATCGAATCTAGAGCGCACGGGTAGGAAGCGGAGATGAGACTGACAAAAGGAGTTTTTGTAGTTGAAAATTTCCGGTCGTTGCTATAGATAGAAGCCTCCACGCCTGCCTGGTTGAGTCACGTCACAATTCAGCTCGATCGGATTCAGAGTTTCCTTTCCTGAAGTTGGCACGCTGAGGTCCTCCAAGAAAACACGAGTCGAAATGAAACAGATGTGGTTTTATGTTCCTAGACTTCCCATCACTTGGGCAAATAATACAGTGCCCAGGCGGTATAAATGGGCTGGTTTTCGTGCCCTCCCCTACGACAGCTGCTCCCCTGTCTAAATCGAATTGTGTTTGGTCTAAATGCTAACCGCATGTAATGTTAAACAGGCTCGGAGATCAACCACAAAGAGCTGAACCCAGTGATAATCAAGGATTCGGCCAGGCTAGTAGGTAGACACTTCGCTGAAATCACACGCTCACCTGCGTTCAATTTAGGTCTCTACTTCGATAGAAACCCTGTCCCGTTTCAAACCCCGTAGGGGCCATGCCACTAGAAAGATTTCAAAGAAATTCTGGAATAAGGATGATATTTGTTTCTAGGGAAGCAGGAAGGCTCAATGCATCTGGTTTACTCTGCAGAGATTCTATCAGCTGGCGTGAGGCAAATCTCTGCATGCATCCCTCACATTCCTCTCTTCTTTAGCATTTAGGATACTGGCCTAAAGTAAAGCACATGGCGAGTTAACAGGTTTGAGTTCTAAATATAACAGGCCTAGATCAGCGGGGACTGGCATTCCTAAAGAAAAATAGAACTCGGTTTCACATCGGCAACGGTCCGAGGAGAGAGACTTTAGAAGAACACTTTCCCCTTTAAAAGCACTTCTGTTGGTAAAACTGATCTGATATTCTTAGCCTCGTGGCTCAGTTTTCTCCCACCAGATTGGCAGTAAGTGAGCTGGTGGACCAAAGAAAGAAGTATTCAGCAACCCTTCTGAAAGGGGTGAGCAAGAGAAAGCTGCGACTGGTATTATGACAGATGGTCGCATCACAGATTTTTTTTTTGTAAGTTTTTCTTTTAAATGTTTCCTTGGCATATTGGGTTTCAAAATGAGATAGACAATAGGTCAGTCAAATTGCTGAGACACGAGTCTAGCCGCAGATAAAATGACACTCTGTTCCTATGGTGTGTTCTCTTTTAGTTTCCCCAAACACTCCCAGTTATAAGAGGAGGCAGACAAAACAACATCACAGCACGCTCTAGGAAGGATTGCTGTTCAGTTTCCATCTTCAATCTTCTCCCCACCCCACAATCTATCATCTGTCGGTGAGGAATCTCACCCCCTTTCTGAAATATGGATTTACACAATATTTTAAGGGGATATGCCATCAAAAGTGGCCCCAAAATAAAGCCATAATCAGATCTGTTTCCTATGTTGCTGTTCCCTGATGTGACTCTTGCATAGTATAAACACAAGTTAGACTGCAAAATTATGTTAGCACAGCAATTTTGCTAACCCTGCTCCCTATTTTCACTATACGCCTTTGACATGTTATTACCCCCAACTGAGTGGAAATTGGTTAGGCTAATGTTTATTCGGGGTGCATTTTTCCTTAACCAGAGTATACAAGATTTCCCCCTCCCCCAAGCTTTGCATTTTAAAAACATCCCTTAAAGTTTGAGACCGACTGGCCAATTACAAGACTTTTGCCTTTACATGAATTAATAATTCGTAATAACGAGTGCTACTTCAGGAAACCTATGACAACAGGAAGGGGCCCAAATTTTGAATTTAACAAATAAACTTCCTGCTGACTGGTTTCAGTGGAAACGGGTTGGGTCCCAGTCACGTTTTGAGGATGAGACAGTGGGGAGAGAATGTTTTTCTTCTGAAAACCTTAAGTCAGTCTGTCTGGAATCTTGGTCTTTTTCCATTTGCCAAAGGTTACCGAGAGTGAATAAGGAACAATTCCAGAAGTACCTTGTTAGAACGAAAGATTTGATTTCTTACCTCTAGCTCCTTGCATTGAGATTGTCCATGCACAAGTCTGTAGTGAATTGATGTTGGCCAGACAAGTCTTTCTTAGCCAAGGGCCTGATCCTGTGTACTCCTTACAGGAGTAACATTCAGAGTAGGAAGCTGTCTGTAAAGAAAGCGCAGGATTAGTGGTCAGCCTGATACTTGATTTGTCTAGACACGTGTAGGTTACTGTAGAGCTTTCACTTTTCCATAGCAGACATAATTGCTCCTGGGCTCTTTGCCGATGATCTATTGGTTTTTTTTTTTTTTATGCTTCCTCAGTTGAGTACCATATATGTTCACTTATTCTGATGAAACCCATCTCCAGGTCCCCAAAGGCTCCTTGATGGATTCTGCTGCACTGCCTTGTTGCTATCAAGCTTTGGCTGTCCTAGAACTTATTTGGAAACTCTAAAAAAGACAGATCTGTTGCTGCCTGCGCTATCCCAAGGGTCTCTTTTTCCACTTATGTGATTTCCTTTGATGCTAGTTCTCTTCTTTCAGTTTCCAAGGTTCAGAATATCTGATCCCTCCGTGACTCTGAACCCCTTTGTCAGCTACATATTACTCAGATTGCAGACACTTATTTACTAGGATTTTGGCCTGTTTCCAGTCTGCGGCCCATGCTGCAGCCTCCTTTCATGATGCTGGATCCCAAACATGATTTTAATCACAGCCTAGGTGCACACCCCAGATATTTCCATCAAGTTGCAACCAGCAGAGAATTCTACAATTGGAAAAGTCAGTCACTGTTGTGCTCAGGTATTTTAGATCCTAGTTGTTTTGGCCAGCTCTTTTTAAACATAGGTGTCTAAAAGTGGATTCCTAAATAAAGAATGATCTGATGTTCCAAATTGTTGAACACCAAACATTTTTTTCATTAATTTCAATGGGAGCTTTGGTTGGCTTTTAAAGATGCCTATGTGATTTTAGGAGCACAAGTCCAGCTGAGTTTTCCATTGGATCCTTAGGACATTGGGGGCGGGGAATCAGACCACCAATTTGGAAGCATAAATATGGATTTACAGGCTTAGCTTTAGGCATCCATGTTTGATTTGTCCCTCCTTTATAGAGATTACTTCCATTGCATATTAAATTATGACTCAATCTTGGGTGGACTCTTAAAACTCAGCTGTTTACAAAAGGCTTGTATCAAAGCAGGTTGTAATTCTTCATTCTCATATGAAAAGTCTGAGATACAAACAAGTGACTAAGGGGAACTTGGTATTCTCAGCTCATAGGAAACCATGTGCATTTTTTAAAACACACCAGATCGGGGTCTCCTCTTTGCCATTAAACAAACCAAAAATACATCATCTAAATGAATAAAGATACTCATGCTTTGGCAAATGCAGCCACACCCAAATGCAGAAAAGCAAGCATGCCATCCACACGCAGAGAGAAAAATATCTTTAAAATACTAGTAAGTAACAGATCGGTTATCTTCAATCCCCAGAAAAATCTCAGAATTGTATAAAAGAGGCAATGTTTTCCAACGGTGGGTGTCTGTAATAACACATCTGAATAAAAGGCCTGATTCACATGGATGCCGAGCAAAAACAGCCTCTATTTGAAAATCTTGGTCAACGCGGAGTCAGCTGGAGTCATGCAAAGTTTTCTTGCCACCGCTAACCTTCTCCTGTTGTCACCCAATGGACAAAGGCTCCCGTGTGGCCAACAAGAGTAGAGAATGAGTCTGAATAATGCCTGTGTAATCCAGCTGCCGTGAGTTAAGATCAGCCCTGCCCTACCCGGCATTGCCTTAATTCGCTACACACTGGATGTGGTTGGTCAAGACACACAATGATCCCATGGGATTGCATCACGGCCTCCTCCTTAATATCTGGGACTGGGCAGATGCCTCCTGTTGCTTGAACTTGAATGCTTTTCCAGTGAGTGGACAGCATGAATGGATCCAGCCATTGTGCATGCGTGGATATGGTGGGAAGCAGTCTGGGGACACAAGGCTGGTATTGTGATAGCATCTAGGGGCCTAGCTGGACTCAGGATCCCACCGTGGTTGGCGTTGCCCAAACATGGAGGGAAACAAAGTCATGGCCCTGAAGAACATCCCATCTAAATAAATAAGACTGAGAGGTGGGAGAGGAAATAGAGGTATAACGTGGTTAATTGACAAGCCCCATGGGCACAGTAGCTTGATGGCAAAGCTGAGAACAGCACACAGGTGCAGGCCTGCCAACAGGTGCAGCGGCCCCGGGACCTGGTGATCCAAAAGGGCCAAGGACTCCAGGACACCACTACTGTGGCAGTCGTGGCAGCTGGGGCCCCATGCCACCAGAGCCCCACATGCCATGCTCCAGGCAGCGCTGAGGGCTGTGGGAGCAGGAGAACTTTCCCAGCTAAACATCTAGACTATGTTTACACTGGCTCGATTTTGTGCCAGAGATATGCAAATGAGGCCAAGCATGGAATATCGCTGAGCCTCATTTGCATATCTAATGAGCCACCATTTTTGTGGAAGAGGCTCTTGCGCCAGAAGGAGCTGTCTACACGGCCCCTTCTTGTGCAAGAAAAACCCTCTTGCGCAATGCCGCTATGCTAGTGGTTCCCAACCACTGGAGGTTGCCGGGCACCTGGGGGCGTGGCCATTCGCCCGCCGGGTGCCAGAGGGCGGGGACACTTGCGCGGCTGGCGGCAGGGCCCCCCATAGCCGTGTGCCCGGGGGTGGGGCCCCGTCCAAGGGCCGCGTGCCCGGGGCCAGAGCCCCCCCCCCAGTGCCGCACACCCGGGGCCGGAGCCCTCCCCCAAGCGCTGTGTGCCTGGGGCCAGCGCCCCCCCCAAGTGCCACGCGCCCGGAGGTGGCGCCCCCTCCAAGCATCGTGCGCTCAGGGCCGGCACCCCCTCCAAGCACCACGCACCCAGGGCCGGAGCTCCCCCCCAAGTGCCGTGCACCCGGGGCCGGTGCCCCCTGCAACACCGCGCGCCCAGAGTGCGGGCGGCCAATCCGCAGTGCTCCCGGGGCCGGCTCCAGCACCATGCATGCACCATGTGCCCAGGGCCAGGCCAGCCCCGAGCACTTGGCGTGTGCACACAAATGCCCTCGTGGGCGCCATGGCACCCATGGGCACCGTGCTGAGGACCACTGCGCTACGCTGATTATTTTGGGGAATAACGGCATTGCTCAAGATGGAGTGGCCACCAGGGCACCTGTGTTTTTTCCTCTTCTTCTGAAAGAACTCCCTCTTCCCCGTCCACACGCTCCCTTTTTGCCAAACAGCTTTTTTGCAAAAAGGTGTTCTTCCTCATAGATGAGGACTACCAATACCGCAAAAACCCCCTCTGGTCTTTTGATTTACTTGTGGAAGAATACAATTACAGTGTGGGCGTTTCTCAAGGTTTGTCAGAAAAACAGCCGTGTTTCTGACAAAACTCTGTAGTGTAGACATACCCTGAGAATCAACTAGTTTTCTTCACTTTCCTCAAAGTAACTTCATCTAGATTGCTTTTACAAGTCTGCATACCAGGTGATCATGTGGGACTCGGTCAAAAGAGTCCCTGAAATCATAGAATCATAGGACTGGAAGAGACCTCAAGAGATCCTCTAGTCCAGTCCCCTGCCCTCACGGCAGGGCTAAGTATTCTGCTACAGCATCCCCTATATTATATCTATTGTGTTCCCCCTTCCACTAGGCAAATGACCCGGTCGAAGAAGGAATTCAGATTAGTTCAGCATGATTTGTTCTTGACAAATCCATACTGGCTATTCCTTAGAATGCTAGTATCCCCCTAGGTGCTTACAAATTGGAACAAATTATGAAACTGTTAAAGTTACGTCTATAATTTCCCTGCTGGTGCTCAGCCTCGGGTGAATTTTAGCCTAACAAGTAGAAAGTTGATTTTTTTTCCAGACCCCCTGCTGAACAGCTACAACATCCCTCTCTGTCCCGTGGCTATTAGCTCACCCATTCATTGGGAATTATAGAATCATAGAATCATAGAATACTAGGACTGGAAGGGACCTCGAGAGGTCATCGAGTCCAGTCCCCTGCCCTCATGGCAGGACCAAATACTGTCTAGACCATCCCTGATAGACATTTATCTAACCTACTCTTCAATATCTCCAGAGATTGAGATTCCACAACCTCCCTGGGCAATTTATTCCAGTGTGTGACTACACTGACAGTTAGGAACTTTTTCCTAATGTCCAACCTAAACCTCCCTTGCTGCAGTTTAAGCCCATTGCTTCTTGCTCTATCCTCAGAGGCAAAGATGAACAAGTTTTCTCCCTCCTCCTTATGACACCCTTTTAGATACCTGAAAACGGCTATCATGTCCCCCCTCAATCTTCTCCTTTCCAAACTAAACAAGCCCAATTCTTTCAGTCTTCCCTCATAGATCATGTTCTCTAGACCTTTAATCATTCTCGTTGCTCTTCTCTGGACCCTCTCCAATTTCTCCACATCTTTCTTGAAATGCGGTGCCCAGAACTGGACACAATACTCCAACTGAGGCCTAACCAGCGCAGTTCCAAGTTCTAGGGCTTCCATGCCCTGTAAAATTCAAGTGGCTGATTTAGAAATGGGTTGCCAAGATGCTACAGGGACTGGGATCTTTCCTCTCTGCTTAGGTTGCAAGCAGCCCCTAAAAACTGATCTCTGCTACTTGCACTGCTGAAGAGCAGATCCTCATTCTGCTCCTAGCTGACTTCATACAGGGCGGCTGTGAGTCATTCACTAGTATCTGTGTGCACTCCTGGAAGCATAGGCCCCCAACTCCCTGGGGGTTCCCACTCTCATAAAACTAGGATGTGCTCAGCCACGGCGGTAGAGTGGGCCCACGGCTCACTGCTCATCAGCAGCTGGTGCTTATGGGAGGGTGGAGAGAAGCCATCTGAAAGTGGGGGAGCACTGGGGAAGTAGGCTGAGAGGAGAAAAAGAAGGGCAGGAGGGGCATGGACAGAGCCTCAGGGGAAGGACGGAGTGTGTGTAGGACGCGCAGGGTGGAACACCCACCAGGAAAAACATCAACATCTATGCCTTGACGTGTCCTTGCCATTGCACGCTTACATAAAGGGACACGTCAGGCCAGCTCTGATCAAATTCCATCACCTAAAAGGGGCCAGATCATCAGAGGGCAGGTTGTCCAGCACTTTCTGCACTATCCCTTTTCCTGTACCTTGATGGGCCCCTTTTCTTTGTCTCCGTTTCGGCCTCCAAAGTCAGGAGCCGCTCCTGAAAATCTTTGCCACTGGCTTGCTTTGGCTTTTGAATTTCCCACTCTGTGTGCAGGGCCTCCCAACGGCATCAGCCTACATGAAGGCCTGCTACAACGGCGAAGCTCCTCTGGCGCCGACGACAGCCTCTGTTCACAGAAACGGACGCTTTCGGTCTTTATATAGTCTCGTGCCCATTCCGATCAGCGAGAGATTCAGCCGGTTGGATTCGTGCCCTTAAGACTTGACTTCATCTCTGCACAAGCCCAGATGTAGTCACTGGAGTCAATCCTTGCAGCTCGCATCCTCAGCAGCATGGAATGTGGGTTTCTGCGGTGGGATTTTCTGGCTCTCTTGCAGCTCAGAGGTAAGCATGCCATCTAGAGGATGTCCGGTTTATTGCTGAGCCACCACTTCTGAAGCTGCTAAGCATTCAGGCCGGAAACCCAATCAAGGGTAGGAAAGCTGGAATTCTTTCCCCTCCCACTGTGTGGGTGCACAAGGGTTGGCCATAGCAGAACTGTGATGGTTACATGGCGGGTACCATGCAAGCGGCACACACCTGTGCATCAGGGCTCCTCTGCTCCACTGTAACGTGGCTGTCATTTGTAATCACAGAAAACTAGGACTGGAAGGGAGGTCTTCAAGGCCAGTTCCCTGCCCTCGTGGCAGGACCAAGCACCATCTAGAAGCGATCGTCCCTGAGAGATGTCTGTCTTATCTCCTCTTACATGTCTCCACTGATGGAGGTTCCATAACCTCCCTAGGCAATTTATTCCAGTGCCTAACCACTCTTGGCGGTTAGGAAGCTTTTCCTAATGTCCAACGTAAACCTCCCTTGCTGCAATTTAAGCCCATTGCCTCTTGTCCTAGCATCAGAGACCAAAGAGAACAATTTTTCTTCCTCCTCCTTGCAACACCCTTTTCGGTACAGGGTTCCGGCCATGAGGCAATGCTGCTTCCCACACAGGGATAGGCTGAAGCATGTGTGGTCTGCAGGGTTGGGGAAAAGTCTTCTTCCACAAGAGGCCAGGATAGATCGCCTGTGCAAATCCTTGATTTAGGACTTTGCAGTCCATTTGCTAGGTACAAACCCAGGAAAGCTCCTGAGGGTGAAACCTCTCAGCAAATGTAATCATGAAAGCATAGCAGGGAAATCTTGTCCTTTGAAAAATATCTGTGCAAATTAACTCTTCCTGGTGCAAATGTGTGATGCTTGGCCAAATGTACACATGGCAAGGAGCATTGGAAAGAAAGGTGCCAGGTAGAAACTATATCTAAAGTCCCTCTTGGTTAGATTTCAGCGATGATCAGGGACATACCCCTCTTTAAGACAGTAGTTTTCTGGTGATGGTCCATGGATCATTAAGGCTCTGTAGAGCTATCTTTGGTCACCAGCAAATACATTCTGGGAAACAGAGCATGGAAAAGTCTGTGAAGCCAGCTCCACACAGACAGCATCAGAGAGTTAGCCCTGGGCAAATACACCAGTGCCAGTTTTATATACAAGATAATAAACTACATTTTAGGGCCTCAAATTATGAGGGGTCTCTAAATAAAAAAAAAACAACTAGTTTTTCGTTGCTTCCTTGCCTATACACCAGTATAGATGCAAATATAAAACTTTATTATTTCTGTTTTCATTGTCCTTGCTGTGAGGATAATATACAGTGGCTACGTCTAGACTGGCATGATTTTCCGCAAATGCTTTTAACGGAAAAGTTTTCTGTTAAAAGCATTTGCGGAAAAGAGTGTCTAGATTGGCGTGGATGCTTTTCGGCAAAAGAACTTTTTGTGGAAAAGCATCCGTGGCAATCTAGATGCACTTTTCCACAAAAAAGCCCCGATCGCCATTTTCACCATCGGGGCTTTTTTGCGCAAAACAAATCTGAGCTGTCTACACTGGCCCTTTTGTTTGCGCAAAAGGACTTTTGCCCGAACGGGAGCAGCATAGTATTTCCGCAAGAAGCACTGATTTCAGACAGTAGGAAGTCAGTGTTCTTGCGGAAATTCAAGCAGCCAGTGTAGACAGCTGGCAAGTTTTTCCGCAAAAGCAGCTGCTTTTGCGGAAAAACTTGCCAGTCTAGACACAGCCATTTGGTAATGCTCTGGGGCCTCTTAAACTTGACATAGGGCCTCATCAGGTCTTAATCCGTCCCTGGCTGAAGCACGATATGGGCTGCGTAATGGACAGACAGCAAAGAAAATGGAACCAAGTACCACCTCTTTTGCAGTGCATGCATGGGAGTAATTTTGCCTTATGAAAATATGTGTTCAATTAGTTCCCAAGAGATTTTTATCCTCCTTAATTCTGCCAGCCACATCTTCTGTGTCCCGTTGAACATACACGTAGCACAGCAGAACATGGCAGTAATTTACCTCCCCTGGTGATTGTCTATCCCTTGGGCTGGGAGCAAGCAAATGGCAAAATGGTACATTTTTACAAGGACTGGTTAGTTGCTGTTTCTATTAGGTACCTGTTCCATGTTTTGTTAGCAGTTTGTCACATACAAACACTTAACAAGTGTTCCTACTTCACCAGAGGAGTCTCAGTGGAAATTACAAAATTTGGGATATAAACAGCAAGAGAAGTTACCTGATAATTATAAGACCATTGTTAATGACAGCTGATCTGGAGTTCATTTGCAATTCAATACTATCAACTTAGGTATGAATACAGATCTTAACTGGTTAACGCACTACAAAGGCAATTTTCCCAGCCTTTGATATTCACATTTCCACACCAAATACAGGGAAGAAGACATAGCCATCCTGACTTAATTAGATTAATTTACACTGGTCCTACAACTGACAGATAACTTCTTTTGCTGTTATATATACTAAGGATGTTAAAATGCGATTAGCTGGCTAATCATATAGCCGATATAATTTGTATTGACTATATGATTAGTCGATAAGTGCCTCTGAAAAGCCGCAGTGGGGGTAGCTCCAGGAGCTGACTTGAGCCGGGACTGAGCAGTCCTGGCTCATGCTGGCTCCGGATCACCTGTGCTGCGGCTCTGCATTTAAAATGCAGAGGTGCAGTGATCAGTGCGAGCCGGAGCTGCTTGGTCTCAGCTCGTGCTGAGTGAGGAAGCTCTTGTTTGTAGTGAACAGCCCTGCTCCGGCACTACCCCTATTTATGGCAGCCCTGGTTGCTGTGAACAGGAGCTGCTTGGCGGCAACAGCCTTTGTCCGTGGTGGGCAGCCCGGCTCTCCGCTGGGACGCCTGTGAACAGAGGCTGCTTCACAGCAGCATCCCTCTCGCCCCACCCCCACCCCCCGCTGCCTCATAAGGCAGTGGGGGCGGGGGGGGGGGCCAGGCAGCATCCCAGACACGATGCTGGGGGGAACTGACTTTTAAGGCTCATAGAGGCAGCAAGGGGGGCACTGCAGAGAGCATGGGGCAAGTGGAGACTGAAACAGTCCGTGCTCGCACCATTTCCTGCTGCACCTCTGTCTCCCCTACTCCTCGCAGAGATGTTGCTGGGGGAACCGGCTTTACCGGCATTTTACAAGCATTTGCTTATTGGATAGTCAACTAGTCACTTACATCCCGTAGGGTATGTCTACACTACCCCGCTAGTTCGAACTAGCGGGGGTAATGTAGTCATCCGCAGTTGCAAATGAAGCCCGGGATTTGAATTTCCCGGGCTTCATTTGCATGAAGCCGGCCGGCGCCAGTTTTAAATGCCGGCTAGTTCAAACCCCGTGTCGCGCGGCTACACACGGCACGGAGTAGCTAGTTTGGATTAGGCTAGCTGTACGCCTCGTGGAAGCCTAATCCGAACTAGCTACTCCGTGCCGCGTGTAGCCGCGCGGCACGGGGTTTGAACTAGCCGGCATTTAAAAATGGCGCTGGCCGGCTTCATGCAAATGAAGCCCGGGAAAATCAAATCCAGGGCTTCATTTGCAACTGCGGATGACTACATTACCGGTTGGCATGTTTGCAAAGCTGAATCACTCCTTACAACCTGCAGAAAGTTGTCAGATAACTGTCAACAGAGCCACTCCAAATGGACTAGATGATCTAGACAGTACTGGGTCCTGCCATGAGGGCAGGGGACTGGACTCGATGACATCTCGAAGTCCCTTCCGGTCCTAATATTCTATGATTCTATGACTCTCCTGGGGCAGCAATCCAGCTGGGAACTCTGTAGGAAACATCTGTGTATGGAATGAGGTCAATAGCATTCGAAGGCCTATGCTAGGTGTTCCAGGAGTGGAGCCTTCCATATGCTACAATGGTTAGCACTGGGACCTAGTTGTAACAAAAATCCAGGGCTTGATTCTGCCAACGCTCATGCTTGGGCTTTATTAAGCACAGGAGCAGTCAGTGGAGAAAAGCACATGTTTACATTTAATCGCTTAAGGAAGCCTTTGCAGGGGATGAGACTGTCAGCATGGGGAGGTGTGCTAAATCCATTGCTGAGTCATTCCCTTCTTGATGTCAGAAAATTTTTCCAGGGGAGTGTTCAAGATCTGCTGTAAAGTTGCCTTAATAGAAAGTTGATTCTTGACTGTTCCCTGGGATAATTCTCCTTTTTTCTCTCCATTTCCCACTTTTAGTGATAATCCCGCAGCAGGCTGTGCCAGCTCATGCTTGGCAGGACAGTTAAGACCTCCTGCTGTCTGGCTCTGGATTTGTTATGTATAATTGTTCCAAATAATTAGCCACCAGTGCATGCTAGTCGAAAACCCCTGTGTGCTACAAGAACACGAAGGGAGTAAACCTCAGATGGAAGAGATTCCGAGTAAAAGAAAGTTTTTCAGGCCGGGGGGAAATGGATATGTTCTTAGAATAACATTAGTTACTAAACCAAAGTAAAATGTTGTTTGGAGCTCAACCACAGCTGGCTTGGTCAAGTGTACAGAAGATGAACTGAGTATCTGCAGTAAGATTTGCCTTGTGCTCACAAAAGAATTAGCCACTCTGAGTTTGCCAGGCAAGCTATAATGTATGTGACTAGGCTTCCATCTGGTGGGGAGATAAGGTACAGCTGGGTAAAGATGGCTGATGGAGCAGGTTTTTCGGCTTTCATAGATACGATAAAAACCATCAAGGAGGGTGAATCAGCAACTTTTCCTCATGCTACTTGTTTGTGTAGCACCACTGAAAATCAACGGGCCTGCTGTCCAATGGGTGTGATACATATTGAAAGATAATTAGTGCTTGCCAGTGCTTTGTTTAAAAAAAAAAAAGGTGCTGGTACTCCAGGAGAAAATTTGTTGAGCCAAAAAAAAAAAGCCGGGGTGGGGCTGGCATTGCCCTTTTAAGAGACATGGCCCCTTTAAGACATGCGGCCCAGCTGACTGTCAGACATTTTCCATACAGAGGTGCTGGTACACCCCGTTCTTTCCAGGTAAGCTCTGACTAGAGCTGTCGGTACTGCATCTGGAGGTACGGGCAGTACCGTCACAAAAAAAGCACTGGTTGCCATCCACAGATCTCCAAGCAGTTGACCAAGTTGGAGCAGTACCATTGCTCCCTTTATGATTAAGTGCCAGAGAGATAGTTGTTATTGAGTCCATGTTACAGATGGGGAAACTGAGGCACGGGGAGAGGAAAGTGAATGTATTTGGCCCGAGTCACACACAAATCAATCACCGTGCAATTCCAAACCCTACACACTAGCCCCCAGACTGCACTGTTTCTATTGGAGGATGCAGGACTGGGGAACATCACCGTACCTCACCAAAACTTGTATTGATATGATAGAGATGAACACAAGACAATATTCAACTGGATGGGATATTGCCAGTGCAGAGCAATTATTTCATAATTATACTCTTTGTGCAGCACTGCAGGAGTCTCGGTGGAGTGACTCAGTCTAAGAAACAAAATGATACATATATAAATTATAGTCTACAATGGGCAAACTCTGAACCAGTCTTAAAACCAGTTCGGCCAACTCAATTTTAAAACGACTTATAGCCATAGTATAAGACTCAGAGGTAGACAGTCTAAAACGGCCAGGCCTCTTTTAGTGAATCCACATCTCTGCAGAATTATGGCTCTGCTGTTCTGAAACAAGGTCAGTAAAAACAGTCCACACTGCCTAAAACTGCGTCTAGATTATGGCTCCAATTTGTTTTAAAATCAATTTAGCTGCACAAGTTTTAAAACCAGTTAGAAAAACTCACCGGTGCAGACGTGCCCTGGAATCCTGGATATGTAGGAGAGTATCATTGCACGAATTTTGTCCATGAAGTGCTGGAGATGGGCTTGGGGAAAGCAGTGGAAAGACTCAAAACCAGAGAAGTGCAGACTGTCAAGAAGGAAGGTGCCAAGGACCTGGTTAGAGTGGTTGATGGAATCCTTAAAGATCTTGGAGGGTACGTCTACACAGCAGGGCAAAAGTCAAATTAATATGTCCAACTGCAGCGACGTCAATTGCGTAGCTGAAGTCGAAATAGCTTAATTTTGGCTTTTGGCGCTGTCTACACAGCAGGAAAAACACACTTCCTTCGACTTCCCTTACTCTTCATGAACTGAAGGTTACAGGAGTCGGAGTAAGACGTCCTCCATCTCGACATTATTTCGAAAGCTGTGTAGATGCGCATTTTGTTATGTTGAAATAACGTCTGTGATTCCGAAATAACGCTGCTGTGTAGACGTACCCTAAGATAACTGAGAACTACGTAAGGGCCATTTGCTTCAGGAAATATAAAGTAACTCCTATCATATCCTGTAAATGGCCTTTATTGTTTATAAGGTGCTTATTTCTCTGAAGTTTCCATGACCCCAGGAGGAACCGAGGCATATTTACATCAGTTACCAGCCACACTTTTTTTCAGACTAACTACTGGTGTTTGCAGAGATCTCAAATGCCAGAAGATCACGTTGGGAGTCCAGTGATCCAGAAGGACATGTGATCAGGACAAGAGCCAGGACCGCAATTGGCCCTCAACTGGTAAGAAGTGGAGTAAAGCTCAATTAAGTGACGTCCATTGGTGCTATATAAAGACCAGGCTCCAGTTCTTACTAGGAAAGTGTTTGTATTAGAAACCGGAGCTAAATCTCCAGATCATTGGCCCAAATTCATTACATCTCACTACAGATTGAACCTCCCTAGTCCGGCATTCTGTGGCCTGGCAACATCCATAGTCCGGCATGATTTGAGTTCGCCGGATGTCCACCTATCATGGGTGTGGCCAAGTTTCCCATGGTCCCAAAAAAGTTTGTTTACAGCCACTAGGCTTGGTGCTCAGTGTTATGGGCTATTATTGAGCTCTAATTTATCCCCAAATGTCTTCTAAGAGCCCAGCAAGCAGTGGAAGTGTTGGTGATGCTGCTAGACAATATTGACCTCCTGTGGTCTGGGATATTCTCTGGTTTGGCACCGGTCAGGTCCTGAGGGTGCCAGACTAGAGAGGTTCAACCTGTACTCACCAAAAATCCATTACCATGAGAGGGCTTTGTGTTTGGTCACATCGCACCAGTTCCCAGTGGATCCATGAAACCACTATGGCCGTGCTCAACATGGATCGCGGTCCCAGTAAGGAGCAGTGAAATACATGGAGGGCGAACTATTTTTCCACTCCTCCAGTGGCTGTGGAAGCATCCAAGTCAGGGTTGAGGGCCTCTGGGAAGCCAGCACAGAGAAGCTTGCTGTATTTGTTCTATGACCAGTTGGAGGAGCATGGTGTCACTCTAGACCCATGACCACACACAGGCGTGTTCACCCGCACGTCTTTCAAAAGTCGTGTAAATAAAAGCACGGCTTCCGTTGTCTGAATCTCCCATCTGGTGTGTTGAGCAGTGCTAACGAAGCCACTGGTGCAGCAGGTAGGAGGGGGCCGATCCATGCAGGAGTGCAAGCACCTACCACTGCTAACAAATAGGGGCCTCGAACCTTCAGCCAAAGAGGCAGCCGCCCCTACTGAATGTCCAGGGTTCGATTCCCACTAATGCCACTTGTGGGAATTTGTTACACAAAATGCAGCAAAGGAACCATAGCTACTCCTCAGGGAGTTAGAATCCCTGTTACAGAGCCTGGGCTGGCCAGCCTAGTGGTCAGAGCCAGAGGAAGGCTGGGAACGAAGCAGGCACAAGAGCAATTGCAGCTCCAGGCACAAGCACTGAGTAGCCAAGTGCTACTGCTGGGCTTAAGAACAGTGCTGGCTCTGCTCCTCAGCCAATCAGATGATCTGGCTGCCTCAGGGTGTCAGCTGTGGTTAGCTAGCTGCTCCCAGGCTCAGTTACAGGCCTTCATTCCTGACAATTCCCACCAAAGAGGCTTGCCAGGAACGAAGAGAGCCCAGTGCATTCTTGGTGTAATTCCCCTGGAGTGCTACCAAAGATAACTTTGGCTCACCGCGCCTCAGATGTTCTTGGGCACACTGACCACTGCAAGTTTTCCATCTTCTCCGTTACCACCATTTACGGGGTCTTAAAAACAACACAAAAAGCTCATTAAATATTGCTAGTACTGTGGTGACAAGTTAAAATGTTTCCCTCATTTTATCGAGAAGTTGCTGCACAAGTGCAGCCAATGGGACCATTTAGTAGCCTGTGTCTGGCTCAGGTGGAGAAATTGAGGCATGGGCAGGGAAAGTGACTAGGCCAAGGCCATCCATCAGGTCTGTAGCAGTGCCAGGAATGGAATCCAGGATGCCTGAGTCCTAGAACTTTAGCTAAGAGGCAACACTGCCTTATATACAATTTTAATATACTTACATTTTTTGGGGGGCAGTTCAAAGGCGTTACTGAGAACAGGACTGGGGATATTAGGAATATCAGAGGCAGTAGAACAAGCATGGGGAGACACCAGCTTCCACCTTCCCCTCCCTTGCTGCCTCTGATACAGAGGCAGCAGTGGAGAGGAGTGCGTGTAGTTGAAAGGATTAACCAATAAGCCTAGATTTATCAGCTAATTGTGTAATCGTCTATAATATGTTGACAAACCTAACCAGGACACCCAATTAATAACACCACCTTCACAGTGTTAGCAACTCCAGGAATCCAAAAATCATGAATTGTCCCTCTTCCTCCCCCCTCCCCCCCCCAATAATGAGATAATAAAAATCTTTGTTTTTTAAGATAATCAGTGTTGGATTATTTTTACTTTGCCTTCTGATCTGTGTGCCTTTTAGAGCAGCGGTGCACAACCCGTGGGTCGTGACCCCCTTGGGGGTCATGGCTGCCTTCCTGGGGGGTTGCAGCGCTGGGCCGGCCACCATTTTGTTTTCCCAGCTCAGCGCCCGACGTATGCTTAGCGGGGGTAGGGAGAGTAGCAGGGGAGCGGACTGATGCTTTAAATTAAATGGACCACAACAAAATGTTCCCAGCATCTTTTTTTTTTCTCAACCAAAATTTTCCCAGGCCTGGGGGTCTCGAATTTAAAAAGGTTGAGTACCACTGGTTTAGAGGTCAGGATTTAACGTTTTTTCTGCAACCATAAGGGTTAGAAATTTAAAGGAAAGCAGAAATTCTCATGTATTCACATGACTCCAGGAGCTGGGGCTTTAAGAAACCACCAGGCTTGTGATAAAATCAACACTGACAACACCGATCCTGCTAGCTGTTAACTATGCACCAGATGGAACTCCCTTTAAAGCACATGCAATTCACTTTCCCAGTCCACAGGGCTAATCTCATTGTTGGTTTCCTTCTGAGACCATCGAGAGGAAAGGGAGTTTCACCCAATCTCCCTCAGATTTGTCAATGCTATTCACTGATCCATTGATTTCTATGGAAATTAGGAGCCTGAATACCTTTGAGTAGTGGTTCCCAAACTTTTTGATTCTGGGGACCAGTAAACCCATTCGCAAGCTTTTTGAGGATTGGTACCATTTTTTGCATATTTGCATATTCATTAAGCAAATGACGAATACGCAAATAAATTGTCGCTGGCCCTACCTGTCCATCGGGTTGTTCTGCCTCCCCCCAGCCCCAGTCCCGGTCTCTTTATTGGCCGGCACCGGCTCCTCCAGCTGTGTCCGGTGCCGGGCGTTCTGTGTCGGCACGGTGGCGGGCTCTCTCCCAAAAGGACCGCACTCGGCAGTGCAGGGTGCTGCTATCCTGTCACACAAATTAATAGGCCTGTGCGCAATAATTTTTCTAAGGACCGGCATTTTTTTTCTAAGGACCGGTACTGGGCTGCGGATCACTGGGCTGTGGGAAATGTTGCCTTTGAAGATCCGAGGGTTAGTCTATGTCTTAGTTCCCCGTCTATATAAAAAAGCACTTCACCGCAATGAGATGCTGTAAGAGCTAAAGACTGTGATGGACTAAGAGAGAAAAACTGTGCATTGTACAGCAGACAGTAAGAAATATAAATACGTTCAAGGGCACAGAATGGTCATCAAAGGCCCCATAGACCTACTTTGTCACTATGATCACTTCACTCTTACGTTCCAGAAGCACAACTCCCATGTGCTTGCACTCCAGCTAAAGCACCCATATCTGTTAACACACCTTCGGCAGAGGACAATGGTGCACAGACACAAGCCAGTTCAGTGCAACATTCTGATGTCACAGAAGATAAGTGACTTTCCCAAGGACTCAGAGCAAGCCAGTGGCAGAACTAGGAATACATGTGTGGGAGAGAGAGAGGGTTGCAGAAATCCCCATACTCCAAGGACCTTATGTATTACATAGCTGCTAATTTTGCTCCACTGATGTTTCCACGCGGCAACATTCACATAAGAATTGCTATACCAAGCACAGACCAATCATAGAATCACAGAGCTGGAAGAGACCTCAGGAGGTCATCAAGTCCAGCCCCCTGCCCAGGGCAGGACCAAACCCAACTAAATCATCCCAGCCAGAGCTTTGTCAAGCCGAGACTTAAAAACCTCGAGGGATGGAGATTCCACCCCCTCCCTAGGTAACCCATCCCAAGGCTTCACCACCTTCCTAAGGAAATAGTTTTTCCTAATATCCAATCTAGACATCCCCCACTATAACTTGAGACCATTGCTCCTTGTTCAGCCATCTGTCACTACTGTGAAAAGCTTTTCTCCATTCTCTTTGGAACCTCCCTTCAAGAAGTTGAAGGCTGCTATCAAATCCTCCCTCACTCTTCTCTTCTGCAGACTAAACAATGAGGCTGCATCTAGACTGGCAAGATTTTGCGCAAAAGCAAAATCTTGCCCCCTGTCTACACTGGCCGCGAATATTTGCACAAGAACACTGACTTTGTACGGCACAAAATCAGTGCTTCTTGCGCAAATACTTTGACACTCCCACTCAGGCATAAGCCCTCTTGCACGAGTATTCTTGCGCAAGAGGGCCAATGTAGACAGGCATGTTAATTTCTTGCGCAAGAAAGCCCGATGGCTAAAATGGCCATCAGAGCTTTCTTGCGCAAGAGAGCGTCTACACTGGCACGGATGCTTTTGCACAAAAGACATCTTTTTTGTGCAAAAGCATCCATGCCAGTATAGACGCTCTCTTGCGCAAATATTTTTAACGGAAATACTTTTCCATTAAAAGTATTTGCGCGAAATCATGCCAGTCTAGATGCAGCCCAAGGGTATGTCTACACTGCAATGCTATTTCGGGATACCAGAGGTATCCCAAAATAGCTACCCACGTCTTTTGAACATGTCTGCTATTTTGAAATATAGCACTATTTCGCCATCCCTGTAAACCTCATTCTGCAAGGAATAAGGGATGACTCAAAATGGCGCAAAAAGCACAGCGCAAATTGTGTTTCTTATTTTGAGCTTCGGGTGCTGTGTAGATACACCCTGTCAGTGGCCAATCTCAGATGTTTCAGCAGAAGGATTTAAAACCTCTTAATACACCAAACTGGGGAATTTCACTGTTCCCAGCTGATGATCTGTTTATGAACTGAAGCATGAGGATCGATAGCCCTGGTCATTTAATTCTTGGGAGTATATCTGCAGATGCTATTATTTTAAGGGTTGACTAAGATAAGGGACATGTACTCGATTCCATTTCAACACTTATTTTTCATTGCTACAATACATTGTAAAAAATCACTTTTGAATTTGTTTTTAGCTTATGTAGAAGAATAGAGCACCAAGCAACAAGTGAGATGAAGGCCTAGAATGGAGGGAGAAAAAGAAGCGTAGGCAGATTTGGAAAGAGAAGGGGGAGAAGAAATAAGCAAGGTGGAAAAAAAACCAAGAACAATTATCAACATGGAAAATGAAATACACTTACCACTTACCAAAATACATAGAAAAGACAACAGGAGACGAGAAGGGACGAAGGGGGGAGAAACAGCAAGAATAGACAAAAAGCAGGTGAGATGCACACAATTGTGAGCTCTCAGTGATTTCTCGTTTTTTTCCTTCAAACTCCAGTTTATGGAGTCAAAGGATTATGTGAGAATCTCAGCTTTCATTGAAACAAAAAGGACATTTCCAACCCCTAAAGATTGAAATGTGACCCCTAAAAGCTCAAAAGCCAGAAGACAAATTAAAAGACCCCAAAACATATTTTTAAATATTGATGGGTTTAAGGCCATCTCATGGTTTGGGGGCATTGCCTCATCCTTTGAGACTGGGGATTAGGACTATCGGCTACAAAAACCTGCTCATAACACCAGCGTTCCTGCTTGGGGAGAGACAGCCGATAATATTCATTCCAGTTGTGACCAGAGTGGGGCTTCAACAAAAATGATTGCTAATCTCTTACTTATCTCTTTGCCACTATGTTCCTATTAGGCAACTGTATGCCAGATGCTGCAGCCAAAACCCCTATTAAAGTCAGTGTTCTCCAGTATCCTGATTAAGCAACCATTGACCTTCTCTTAAATGAATTCCCTGGGGACCAAGGGCAATGTTCCCTCTATTTTTTTCTCCATTTGTGTGTGGAATAAATTTTTTGTGCACCGAGTCATGTGCAGATGTGCACAAGTAGAAACATGCTACTGGCTGGGGGCATTGTGGGCGCTTTGCTAATCAGCTGGGCGGCATTTGAATCTCTCTTGGGTGTCTGCCCAAATGCTCAGTTTACAGGGAACACTAGTCAAGGGAGATGGTTCAATAAACAGTATCCTGATTGAATGTATCTCCATTTATCTCAGTACATTGGACTCTACAGATAGAACAATATTTTCTCCCCAGGTACCTTAAATTAGGTCCCTAAAATCATCTTTAGGATAAGATTTTCAAAAGCCACTATGATTTAAAACCCACGTCCCATTTTAAATGTGACTAAAGTGCTTAAGGACAGATTTTGTAAAGGTATTAAGGTGCCTAAAGATGCAAACAGGCACCTAGTATGATTATCAAAAGGGCTTTGCGCCTAACTCCCATAGATACCTAGGTGCTTTAGAAAATCTTGCTGGGCCCCTGCCTGCTTCTTTGGGCACCTAACTACAAATCTGGTCCTTACCCTTTATCACCCACATAGAGGGCCTGTTTTTCAAAGTTGCTATGCACCTACAGCTCGTGTTAACGTCAAAGGGCATGGCAAGTAGATAAGCACTTTGGAAAACGGGCATTTTCAGGGTCCTCTATGGACTTAAGTGATTAATTTGAGGTTTGACAATTGTGAACACATGCTTACACCCATCAATATGTTTTAGGAGCCCCAAAACTTTTGCTAACGTTGCTGATCACTTTTGTGAGCATGGCACCCTTGGTTCTTTGCTATTTTGAGTCGCAGTCTAATTCGATTATAAACACAGTTTAAATAGTGCACATTTGACTTTCATTCTATGGGCATGACCCCCTAATTAACCTACATTCCACAGTGACAAAGACAAGTGTATAAACCATGATTAAACTGACATTACATTTCCATTATCCTTGTCCTCAGCCTTTCATGGCAATCTCTTTTCAGGCTGCAATTTAGATCTCAATGTAACCACAAACAAAACTGATTGGGGGCACATGGATCCCCTCGGTAGTGTTTCCATGGTTCCATCATACCCAGTGCCATGATACCTCCAAGCATCTGATTGTTAACTGAACAACAGAGATAATGAATACAGTTGCTCTGACTACCATGCAAGTCTCATGTCCTACACCACAGCTGACGATGTGACAACCATGCCATGCCCAGGTTTGCCACTAGGGGTCGCTGTTGATTTGAGCTGTCTCTGTGGTCCCACATGGTGGGTGATACCTTTGGTTCATCATTTAACATGACATTATCAGCCTTAAAAACACTCTGCCTTAGGCAAGTGAAGAGAGCCAGGTTAAAAGTTGCCTGTGTTTAGGGGCTAGTATTGTACCTGACAGCTTTTTTGGATCTAGGTTTGCAATGGCAAGACATAAACTCACTGCCCAAGGGATAAAGTACGCTTGAACCTCCTTAATTCAGGTGAACACCCATGGGGGGAAGGCAAGCCCCAGTCCCACCCCTTCCAGCTGTGGCACCACCCCACTGCAGCACCAGCCCCCCTAGCCCAGGCTATCACCTCTAGCCCTAGAGATCCCCCAGGCCTCCTAGCCTTCCCCCCTACCCTCCCCCCAGCCAGTGGGCACCACAACCCCAGCCTTCCGATTCAGCCAGAACATGGGCAGTGTTGGGAAGGTAATGCCTTCCCTTGCCTATGTTACCCACCACCCATGGTGTCTGTGATCCGGGAACACCTGTGGTTCGGACCCTCGTGTAGCTGGAGCTCTGCATTCTGCTGTTCCCCCTCTCTCCTGGCTGGGAGAATGGCAGTGCAGTGACATGCTTGTCTGGAGGCTTCTCCCCCACTGCAAATTGTGGGTAGGGGGGCATGGAGCCATGTGTGCCCTCAGGACTGGGGCACCGAGTAAATGCCCACCACCCTGCCCCTCGCGCCCCGACGTCTTTCCCCCTCACACATCCTGACCCTCTCTCAGTCCCCACTCCCAATAACAGTTTAAAGACAGTGAATTAGGGGTTTATCTTATGACATGTTATACATGTACAGTCCTCTATCATCTAAGAGGGGTAGCTGCGTCAGTCTGTAACTTTAAAAACAATGAATGGCCCTATGGCACCTTAGAGATTAACAACAATATATAGAATCATGAACTTTCATGGGTAAAACCCACTTCATCAGATGATTTGCTATATATATTATTACTATATATTTTAGTCAGTCTCCAAGGTGCCACAGGACTTTAATAATACATACAAAAACTTTAATAATAGACTTTATTAGCCTTCGTTATGGCAAACCTCTGTGGCCTGGAACCTCTGTGGTCTCTTGTACATTTCAAAGCTGGCACCCAGGTGCAGCCCGGAGTCAGCGGGACTTCCCGCTGGCTCGTTGCTACATGCGGTATTCCGCATTCCTCCTTTGAAATGTACAAGAGCCCCAGCGGGGGCCCAAGGGGGCTCTTGTACATTTCAAAGGAGAAATGCAGAAGTGCCTGTCAAGTAGTCGATGGAAATTCCATCGACTACTTGACTAGTCAACTAACCGATATTTAACATCCTTACTGAAAACATCCACTCAATGTGCAGCAGCAGTCAAAAAAGCAAACAACGTTAGGAATCACTAAAAAAGGGATAGAGAATAAGACAGAGAATATCTTTTTGCCTCTATATAAATCCATGATACACCCACATCTTGAATACTGTGTACACATGTGGTTGTCTCATCTCAAAAAAGACATATTGGCATTGGAAAAGGTTCAGAAAAAGGCAACAAAAAAGATCAGGGGTTTGGTACGGGTCCCATATGAAGATAGATGAAAAAGACTGGGACTTTTCAGCTTAGAAAAGAGATGACTAAGAGGGGATATGAAAGAGATCTATAAAATCATGACAGGTATGGAGAAAGTGAATATGGAAAAGTTATTTACTTGTTCCCATAACGTAAGAACTAAGGGTCACCAAATGAAATTGATAGGTAGCAGGTTTACAACAAACAAAAGGAAGTTTTTCTTCACACAACACACAGTCAGCCTGTGGAACTCCTTGCCATAGGAAGTTGTGAAAACCAGGTCTATGTCAGGGTTCAAGAAAGAACTAGATGAATTCATGGAGGTTAGGTCCATCAATACTTATTAGCCAAAATGGGTAGGAATGGTGTCCCTAGCTTCTGGTTGTCAGGGACTGGAAATGGATGACAGGAGAGGGATCACTTGATGATTATCTGAAACAAAAGACAGAACTATGTAGCACTTTAAAAAGATCAAAAAAAAAGTGGGCCTGGCCCACGAAAGCTCATCACCTAATAACCCTCTTGTTAGTCTTTAAAGTGCTACATAGTTCTGTCTTTTGTTTCAGCTACACCAGACTAACACGGCTGCATCCCTATCACTATTCTTGATTATTACCTGTTTCTGCTCACTCCCTCTGGGGAATTTGGTATTGGCCACTGTTGGAAGACAGGATACATGGACCTTTTGACTGACCCAGTATGGCTGTTCTTATGACATAACAGACAAAAGGATGGAGGGGAAACAGAGGCACAGAAATTAAATAAGGTCCTCCCGGTAGCAATACAAATGTTTCCTGATTTTTCCTAGTTCAGTGCCTTATTGTATGATCCCTCTCAACTACTGACTCTTTTCTTATACAGTTATACATGTATAAACCCATCTTCAGCTAGTTCCATGCGAATCTTCTATTATTTGAGTTTCATTAGCAGATCTACAATATTTATCTTAGTTTCTTTCTCTTTATGAAAAAAAGGATGCATTTTCAAGACAAATCCTCAAGATTACTGAGCAAATACAAAAACAAATATCAATGTAAGGACTTTCCTACGTACAGAGTTTGCAAGGATTTAACTAGACAAGTTTACCATTTTGGATGCAAATTTCGTATACAGGCAGTCCCCGGGTTACATGGATCTGACTTACATTGGATCCCTACTTACAAATGGGGTGAGGCAACCCCGCACTAGCTGCTTCCCCTCAGCAGACTAGGGAGACGCGAAGCTAGCGCTCCCCCCAGCAGACCGGGGAGACACGGAGCGGCTTTTCTCAGCAGACACCTCAGCTTGAGAATAAAGGACTGAGGGAAGTCAGGTGTGGGAGAATAAAACTGAGCTCTGGAGAAATGTTTGGCTAGAGTTTCCCCTACAATATGTACCAGTTCCGACTTACATACAAATTCAACTTAAGAACAAACCTACAGTCCCTATCTTGTACGTAACTCGGGGACTGCCTGTATACACAAGGCCTAAGTTGATCTAGGGTGACCAACAGGAACATTTGGGGCAAATGTATGTTTATTTTTTCTCCCACAGTGACAGGCGGGAATTTTTAAAACCTCCCCCCCCCCCTTTTCATGAGTTAGTATTATATTATTTGCAGGTGGCAAAGCACATTACTATAGAGGCAACTGTCTCCCCTCCTTTGAAAACATCACTTGAAGGCTGGAAATATAATATGCTCGGGATTTCCAATTACGTGTTTTCACCCAGAGGTAAACGCTAACTTAAAGGATAGATATAAATGATATACAGAAGGTTATCACAAATGGAGTAGCTATTATTTCCTAAAGATAAAGGCCTTCGTTTTCAAAAACTACAACCAATTGAACTTCTCTAGTCTGGCATTTTCTGGTCTGGAAACATCCATGGTCCAGCATGATTTTAGTTAGCTGGATGTTCACTTATGAATGCAGTTGAGTTTCTTGCAATCCTACAGTTTGCTTACAGCTACCAGTCCTGGCTCTCAGGCTGCGTCTAGCCTGGCATGATTTTCCGGAAATGCTTTTAACGGAAAAGTTTTCCGTTAAAAGCATTTTCGGAACAGAGTGTCTAGATTGGCACGGAAGCTTTTCCGCAAAAGCACTTCTTGCAGAAAAGCATCCATGCCAATCTAGACACGCTTTTCTGCAAAAAAGCCCCGATCGCCATTTTCGCAATCGGGGTTTTTTTGAGGAAAACAAATCTGAGCTGTCTACATTGGCCCTTTTGCACAAAAGTTTTGTGCAAAAGGGACTTTTGCCTGAATGGGAGCAGACTAGTATTTCCGCAAGAAGCACTGATTTCTTACAGTAGAAAGTCAGTGCTTTTGCGGAAATTCAAGCGGCCAGTGTAGACAGCTGGCAAGTTTTTCCGGAAAAGCAGCTGCTTTTCCAGAAAAACTGGCCAGTCTAGACACAGCCTCAGTGTTCTGTGCTGTTGTTTACCTCTAATTTACCCTTCAATGTCTTCTAAGAGCCCGGTCAGCTGTGGAAGTGATGGCAATGTTGCTAGACAATATTGACCTCCCGTGGTTCAGCGATTTCTCTGGTTCAGCACCAGTTGGGTCCCAAGAGTGCTGGATTAGAAAGGTTCAACCTATAGTAATTGGGGAGCATGGCATTTTTTGGGAACCCAATTTGAGAGTCCTTACACAGGCGAAAGGCCAAACTTCAGAGAGTGAGTGCTCTGCGGTTTCTGAAAATCAGACCCTCGGATGGAGTCATTACTTAGGATAGCCCAAATTCCCTGGATAGCACGAACTAAAGAAGAGAGGATTTTATCATGCTTTCACAACTGGTTATAATTACTCCAATTTCACTGAAAGCCCAGAAAGGAGCATTAAAAAGAAGCCACTAAAGCAAATGAGGGCTCATGGGCCACATGTAAACTTTGCAAAGCTTAAATCCACCCTGGCCCTGCAAAGCTTATATCCTGCATGACACTTTAATCCAACTCATTTGCTAGTTTCATCCTAACTGTAAACAAGCCTTTGAAATGAAAGCTTAAAAGCCTAGTTGTGATACATTAACTTAATCAAGATGTTCTGAGCACATTAGTTTAACCAGAATCAAAATACAAGTGTCTACAGTTTCACACACCTTATGATTAAAATAATATTATATTATGTGGTTTTGACAAAGTAGTTTAAACCCATGGAAGAGTATACCCAAATATAGCTGTTAGCCTTTAGGGGGTCACAGGATTCCTTGTTAATAGTAGTATTAATAATAAATTAATTAATAATAAAATAATTTAATAAAGAGCTTCACTCAGTATGATGTTCATTTCATTTGTAAATATAAAGACCGCTCCATTTAAAGTCAGCGGAGAATCTTTCTACTGATGGGCTTTGGATCATGTGTATAGTGAGGTCTGAAGCCCAGGAACACAATATTATTTATGGTGGTTGAATACTATGGATCGGCTTTGTTATCTGATAAATTTGACTGGCTTGTTTTTTCTGTCAGCTGCTTGTTCCACAAGCCACATTTTCTGGAATTCAATCAGGTCTGATGCTTATTGTGCTGATAAAAAGCCCGCGGCTAGATTCCTTCGTCTGGAAAGACTGGTGCTAAGCCTTCTGTAAGTGTATCCCATGAAGGGAATCAAATGTCGTGGCTTGTACACGTGAAGCACTGGAACGGGCCAACTACAAACCCCAGCACATATCCTAGTTTGATTTTTTTTTAAAGTTAAGTATCCCCAAAGTGCAACTTCAATGTGGGTGAGCAAGGAGACAGCTGAAAGGAGACAGCAATAGCTCAGACACTCTGAGCCCCGCTGGCTCCAAAGGCACTTGAACTGGAATCCAAAGCTGCAAAGAACTTGAATAGCCCTTTCAGACGCTCCCTCTTGGATCCAGACTCCTCCAAGCTTCCTTCCTGCTGCTTCTGGGTGACTGGAAATGAATCAACTTATCATCACCCCCATCCCCATCACTTCCCAGCGAGGGCAGTTTTGCCACTTGACTCCTCGTGCCGGAGTCTCACCGATTAACCCTTGATTCTGAGAGCACCACTAGTGTGACAATGAGGAACATGTTGCTCCAGAGTTTCATCAAATTGTACCCAGAGAGCTGTACCTCATCCCTATCCCGCCACTCGTACTTTTTTTCAATCCAGGTTCTTTTTGCCTAATCCTCCAGAAAATGCTTCTGTCTGCCCACCCACTTCTCACTTCCATGATTTCAGCAGGTCCTGCGCCTGCTCCCATTAGAATCCCATTCACTTCCATGGAAGCAGGGCCACAGGGCCATATTTACAAGTAGGGATGATAACTGGAGTTTAATTGACTAATCGATTTGTTCAATTTGTTCACTATTTAATGTGCAGAGTTGCAGCGGGGTTAGCTCCTGAGGGCGGTGTGAGCCAGGACTGAACAGTCCCAGCTCACGCCACCCCTGGGACCACTGAGGCTCTGTCTCTCCTGTCCCCCCATCCCCGTCCCCCCACTGAACCACAGAGACGGTGTCGGGGAGAGCTGGTTTTTAAGCCAACTGTCCCCAGCACCAGCTCCTGCTCTCCCGCACCCTTGCTGTCTCCAGTACTGAGGCAGCAAAGGGGGGAAGCGAATAGTCAAGTAGTCACTTGACTACCCAATAAGCCTATATTTATCAGATAGTCTACATCCCTAATTAAAGGAGTCCTGTATATTTTGCATCTGAAAGATCATTTTATGTCTCTCTATCCCATACATACATTTAAAAAAAAAACAGAAAAATAAATCTTAGAACAATAAGCAGATAATATTGTCTACATGAAACTTTTCAAACTCCTGTTGGGTACAAAATTTCACTACGTGCTTAGCTTTATGGATTTGTTTTTATAACAAATAACTTTCCAGGTTTTGTATTTACCTCCCAAAAAGTTAAAAAAAAATGTAAATATAGTCCAAGCATTAGACATTAGTTCTGTTCCACCAAGTCCAATACAGATTTGGCTACTGCTAATTGATTTTATGCCGAAGACACAGATACTGTGAAGATGGAAAGCAGTATAAAACCATTAGCCCTGGTCTACTCTAGGGCTTTATTTCAAAATAATCCCCCTTAGGTCAAATTAATAAGTGGAGCATCCATACTACCCAACCCATTATTTTGAAATAATGGGCTGCTTATTTTGAAATCTGTACTCCTGCTTTCCTCGAGGTATAACACTAATTTCAAAATAACTATTTCGAAATAGTGGTAGTGTGGACACTCCAGTGCCACTATTTTGAAATAACTACTCCCCAGAGTAATTCAGACTAATTACTCCCCAGTGCTTCCTGGGGCTCTAGGTTTAAGTAGTGCATCCACATTAACAGAGCCTGCCTCGGATTAATTTAGAGCATTCCCCATAGTGAGGACACACTATTTTGATTGTGTTATTTTGGGATTTATTAAATCTATTTTAGTTATTTCAAAATAGTTTCCTAGTGTAGACATGCCCTTAGAGTCTGAAGAGGTAAATCTAAGGAGGGACTAGTGATGAAAGATAACATAATTGGAGCACATGACCAAACAGTCCAGTAAAAAAATCACCTAACACTTTGGATCAGGTTCATAAATTGCCAGATGCACCCACCTGAAGGTGCACTGGGTTGCATGAATGTCAATTTCTAAATGGCATATGGAACACACTAAGCAAACATCCCAGAAAGGAGACCCTCAAAGATGACCATTCTCTAAAGCATTTTAGGGCATCCAGCCAGGCAAGGGCACATTTCTACTCAGATAAACTGAAGACACGATATTCAAAGAGGGCATAAGGGAATTAGGTGTTCACATTTCCACTGAAGTCAATTGGAATTTGGGCATCTAACTCCCTTAGGCTGGGGATTCAAATGAGTCAAGAGCTTCATCCCTCAATGTCAACACAAGAAATAAGTTGTGGTACTAATGCTCCCATAAATCAGAGTGGCAGATAAATCTTGTAATTTACAAGCAGGAGAAAAATCCCATTCTTGCCCATTTGCCTGTAGGACATAAGAAGGGCTCGCTGAACTGCGGCGAGCCCCGCTCGCCAGCCGTGCTGTCCAGCGATCTGCTCGTGCGCAGATCGTTCGCATCACCCGAACCTGGTTCTTCCGGGTTGTAATCTACTCACCACGGACGAGTAGATTACATAGTTTGTCGAGCCCTGGACATAAGGGACTCTTTGTATCATCTATTGCAGGGCTACTTGACTTTGGAAGCCCTGGGGGCTACAATGATACTCACAGCATGTGCCAAGGGCCATAATTTAAGTGTGGTTGCATATACATGCAAATATATGCTAATAGCTTCTTTCACACAAACGGGCATGAATACAAAGATTAAGACAGGACTACACATCACGCAGGCCCCATTTCAGTCAGTTGTGCTGATATTAATAAAATACAATATTTACTCGATTTCCACCCGTATGACAGCACCTGTAATGAGCAATGACAATCCCGGAATTTAACTACTAAAATGCATAGCAACAGAACACCATTATATGGACTCTCTCTTGTGGAGTGTAGTCCCATGTTCAAAGGACGCCTCCGTGAGCTGTGTGTTGAGCCCCATGATGTCCGTGACACAACATAATTATATCTTTTAACTAGATTTTTCATGTAGTCATAATACACCTGAACAGAGGCCCGCAGCAGCTCTGAAAGCCCAATTTGCTCCTGTCCTGCAGTTCCCACCCACCCCCACCTCTCCAGCACCCTGCTGCACAGCCCTTTCGAACTGCTGCACATGTGACCCAGTAGTGAGTCATGACCCGTGTGTTGAAAACCACTGATCAGATGAGTCTACCCTGTATGACACAGGCCCTATAACGTCACCTGAAAGGACTCTTGCAGCAGAGAGAATAATTCTTTCTACCATGTAAGTGAAAACTACCTGGCTGAACAGCGCCTACCCGACAGAAAGGAATCCAATTTCAATTTCAAGATTTCGGGGAATGGAGAATGTATTGCATCCTTTGGAAAGCTGTTCAATGGCTAATTACCATCAGTGTTTAAAACAGGCATCAGCTTTGAAACAGTATGAGTACAGATCTGAAATAGTGTCAGTAAAAAAAAGGCATAATTAAAATAGTGTTGTGAATTGCATTTGGATCATCTGAGTTCTCTTCAACTTGTTGAAAATACATATTTTATTTTTTAAATCCCCACCCAAACCAGTTCTAAAAAAGAAGAACCGTATTAAATGCGTTGAAAGGAAAGATTTATTTTTTAAAATCCTTTCTAATAAAAGTTATTTTTTTAAAAGTGGTAAAAAGTTGACTTTTCCCACAGAGGAAGAAAAAGATAAAGTCTTAAATAGTAATAAAAAAAATCCCGTATCTAGTGGCTTTGCTAACTGTCTCATTACAAGTTATGAGCACAAGGAAAGAAATACAGAACATCCTGAGATATTTACAAATCTACAAGGTAACAATGCCTTACATAATGAATCCATTACGATCAACATACTTACATAATGAATGTGCAATGTGTTACACGGTGCACTACAGAATGCATTAGCCAGTGAATCATAATTCATACACAATGCACTCCAATGTATTAGACAAGGCATATGCAACACACTATGCATAAGACATTACAGTGCACTGCACCAGTCTTGTATAATGCATTTCAACACATTGCCTTGTACAAGACTGGTGTAATGTACTACAACGTAAGATACCAGTGGTGGGCAAATTCCAGACCATAGGCTGGATCCAGTCTGCCAGGGTTAGCCTCTGGCAGGCTACCACACAACTGTATTGACCTGTGCCTCCGCAGGTACAGGGGTTCACAGCTCCCACTGGGATCAGGGTTCCTGGCCAATGGGAGCTGTGATAGCCCATACCTGTGTAACCGCACACCTAGGCTGTGTCTACATTGGCCCCTATTCCCTAATAGGGATGCAAATGTAGCACTTTGGAATAGGCAAATCCGTGGGGGATATTTAAATCCCCCACGGGTTTGCCTATTCCAAAGTGCTACATTTGCATCCCTATTACGGAATAGGGGCCAATGTAGAGGTAGCCCTAGTGTGGTTCACTGTGGCATGTAATGACACTTAGACCACTGTCAGTGAGAGATAAGAACAAGGGAGCTCTACAGCCTAGGTAGAGGAGCCAGCTGACTTTTAGCTCAAGTGATAGAGGCTCCTACACTAAACTCCAGAGGTCCCAGATTTAAATCTGCCTGGCAGCCGCCCACCCGGTGAACCGCCACCGGTTTTATTGCGCACCCCTGCATTCCGCGGTGCATTACAACGTGTTGCCTGCCAGGAGCGCCCGCAGGAGACCGCGCACGCATATGCCCTGCACCACACGTTTCACAGCGCAGGTAGGCAAGGCAACTGGAGGCGAAAGACAGGGGATGCGCCCGGACAGTGCGCAGCTCCGGCAAGCCCTGGCAGGGACCCCGGTGGTGCGGGGGCAGTCCCTGTAAAATGTCAGTGCCTTTTCACCCCGCCGAAGACCACACCGTGTCTGGAGGGGTTCCCAGGCCGGCGGAAGGAGCCCACCTCTGCCCCGCAGCGCGTCCAGTGCGTCCCTTCCCGGCGCGGCGCCTCACAGGTACCGCTCCAGCCCGGAGGCGAAGCCGGGCTGGCGGGCGTAGGCGGGCGCGGCGCCGAACGGCGGCAGCAGCGGCTCTGCGGGGGCCATCCGGGCGCCGGGGGCCGCGGCGTAGGGGGCGTAGGCGGGCTGCGGCGGGGCGGCGAAGGGGCAGGCGGGCTGCGGCGGGAAGCAGGCGGGCTCGGCGCAGGCCAGCTCGGCGCCCAGCTCGGCGCCGCCCAGGAGGCTGTCGATGCTGAAGGCGCGCGGGTAGGGAGCGGGCGGCGGTGCGGGGCTGTAGGCGGCGGCGGGCGGGTACAGGGCGGGCGCGGCGGCGGGGTAAGCCGGGTAGGGGCTGGGCTCGGCCCGCTTGAAGCGCTTGCGGCGGCGCAGGAAGCTGCCGTTGTCGAACATGTCCTCGGCCGCCGGGTCCAGCGCCCAGTAGTTGCCCTTGCCCGGGCGGCCCGGCTCCCGCGGCACCTTGACGAAGCAGTCGTTGAGGGTGAGGTTGTGGCGGATGCTGTTCTGCCACTTCTTGGCGTTGTCGCGGTAGAAGGGGAAGCGCTCGGTGATGAAGCGGTAGATGCCGCCCAGCGTCAAGCGCCGCTCGGCCGCCTGCGCCAGCGCCATGGCGATCAGCGCGATGTAGCTGTAGGGCGGCTTGCCCCGCGGCACCGGCCGCTTGCGCCGCCGCCCGCCGCCCGACGGGCCGCCCGCCGCCTCCGGCTCCTCGGGGGCCGGCGGGGCGGGCGAGCCCGGGGAAGGCGGCGGCGAGCCCGGGAAGTAGGAGAAGCCGGCCGCGTCCATGGGCGCTGGGCAGAGCGAGGGCAGCTTCCCGGCCCGTCGGGTTTATATCCCTGGCGCCGCCAAGCCGGCAGCCTGCACCGCACGGCGGGGCCCACCCCTCCGCCACCCTGCTCTGCCCCCCGTCATGCCCTGCCCCCACCCACCTGCACCCCCGCCACCCGGCTTTGGCCCCACCCCTCTGCGCCCCCCCTAATCCCCCACCCATCTGCACCCTCGTCATGCCCCCCTTCCCCGCCACCCGGCTTTGGCCCCACCCCTCTGCGCCCCCCCTAATGTCCCCACCCATCTGCACCCCCGTCATGCCCCCCTTCCCCGCCACCCGGCTTTGGCCCCACCCCTCTGCGCCCCCCTCCTAATGCCCCCACCCATCTGCACCCCCGTCATGTCCCCCTTCCCCGCCACCCGGCTTTGGCCCCACCCCTCTGCGCCCCCCCTAATGCCCCCACCCATCTGCACGCCCGTCATGCCCCCCTTCCCCGCCACCCGGCTTTGGCCCCACCCCTCTGCGCCCCCCCAATGCCCCCACCTACCTGCGCCCCCCCGTCCTACCCTCTCACCTGCGCTCCCCGCCTACCTGCGTCCCCCGTCCAACCCCCACCCACTTGCGCTCCCCGCCCTGTCCCCGCCTCTGGGAGAGCGGAGCCCACAGCCCGCTCGTCAAGTGCAAGGGAGGCTGCTCGGGGCTTTCCCACCACCCCCATAGGTATCTGCTCTGCCCCAGGGGCGACGCGGGGGCTTTGTTGGCTGCCCCTGCCCGGGCGGGTGATCACCGTGCATTGGCAGCAGGGAGGGGCTCGTAATAAACACCCGCTCCCCCCCCCGTCATTTTGTCAATTACACACCCACGCGGGGTCCTCTGGGAACGCGACGAAGCTGCCGCTGGAATTGTGCTTGGAGAAGGGACGCTAACTTCACACGGGAGTTCACCACAAACAAAAGAGGGCAAGAACCGACACACAGCCGGCACGGATCCCGGGGACAGGTTGTTTTGAACCGTGTTTAAAACCTGACGCTGTGTGTGTTCTGACACCCAAGCATTTGAAGCTGGAGAGAAATATCCCCATTTTTTCCGTGCAGAAATACCTTAGCAAACCCAGAGTCGTTTCCTTCCGTTTACATTTTGTTTTCTAAAATGTGGCCGACAAAAACAATAGATCGGCTGCGTAAAATCGCGGTAGTTGTTGCTGAAGGCACGTGTAAACTGCCGTCGCGATGTAGTTATTTGAATCGGTTGTAAATTTCGTTTGTAAAAAGCTTGCAGGAGCTGTTCCACTGTTATGTTCGATTGGGTTAATTTTTAAAACCTTTCCTCGGTGTTTAGTTGTTTTAGAAGGGTCTCAGCTGTAGGTAATGGACAGTCATTTGCAAATCTCTGTACAAATTCGTTCTTTTAAATGACTGTTAATAACAGAGTGGATTTGCTACTTTTTAGCCATATGTGTACACCACCAGCTGCTGATTTTTTTTCCTTGGTGTGCTGAACTGAACAAGTTAATTCGTTTGTATGTAAATATGGGTGATCAGTTAAGTTTGATTTTGTACTTTTTCTCCGGCAGAAAAACACTTCGGCAAAACCACATTGCTTTTTACCTCGGAGAATAAAAACTGACAAGATCACGTAACACTTATAAAAACGGCGTATGCTTTTTCTCCTTTTAAGTTACTTATACAGATGTTATTCGGTATTTATATGATGTAAGGGGCACGAGTCAAGGGGGAAAGTGTAAAAAAATCAAAGTAATAAAACCAAAAACCATTCTACAATGTTTGAGTGATTTTATTTTGCACACCTCGCGCGATTTACTGACTTGGGGTTACAGAGGTAAGTGTAATAGAGAGTTACACTATTAGCCGTAACAAAATACAGAACTATGTAGCACTTTAAAGACTAACAAGACGGTTTATTAGATGATGAGCTTTCGTGGGCCAGACCCACTTCCTCAGATCAAATAGTGGAAGAAAATAGTCACAGCCATATATACCAAAGGATACAATAAACCATCTTGTTAGTCTTTAAAGTGCTACACAGTTCTGTATTTTGTTTCAGCTACACCAGACTAACACGGCTACATCTCTATCACTATTAGCCGTGTTAGTCTGATCTAGTTAAAACAAAAGGAAAAACTATGTAGCACTTGAAAGACTAACAAGATGTGAGTGTCGATAGGGGATGGAGTAGATTGCACCGTTTCGGGAAAGGCAGTTTGTCGTTCATCTACTTAATGTCCCTGTGAAGGTTAACGAGTATGCGTTTATATATAAACAAGTGATTCCAAATCTCTGTCGCTCTCATTGATTGCAAGGGATTGTTCAAAGGCGGGGAGGGGAGGGAGGTGGCAAGGTACTTCTAAACCTGAAATGGACCATAGCGACTGTGATTGTGTAAAGAGACGTAAATAACTCCGTTCTGATCCCAAAATATTTATTATTTTAATACCTGGGACCGAACCTCGGTTCTTTCTGCCCAAGGTGCCTGCACAAGTATCGCAGGAGCGGGCGTCTGGCTGTGCAGAGCGTCACATGACGCCGATCGTGGGAATTCTGTGTACATGAATGGATGCGTTCTACAAGAACAGAGACGTAACTATGTTGGATTTCAATGTTTTAATCTTTCTAATGAGCAGCAAACAACAGTGCCAGTCCTTGTTTAGCTAGAGGGGAATATATTTTTACAGCGTAGCTATTGCATTTAAAGAAAACGTTTACAAATGTAAATCTTGCATATAATGTTACGCTATGTATGTAATACAATAGCTAACGGTTCTTTAAATTAAGAAAGCCCGATGGCCATTGTGCGTTATAGTTTCTATTTTATATGAACAATGACCTTGACAGGTAGCCATGTAACTCAAATAATGTGAATGGCGGATGAGTCAAAGGCTGTGAGCTTGTCTGTAATCTTGGGAGTAGATTGCAATGTCCAATTTAGCAACCTGCCAAAGGGTTGAGCAAGGGTAAGAAAAATGGTCTAGTAGACAAAGCACTTATTGGGATTGCAGAGAAGTGGGTTCCTTTCCTGGCTCCATCACAGCCTTTGCCTACCCCGTGCCTCAGTTTCCCAACTGGCGATGGGGATAACACCTTCCTGCCTGGAAGAAGTGTTGTAAGCATAAAATCCATGAATGATTGTGAGGACCACGAATGACATACAAGTAGAGAGAGTCAGCTCCATACAGTGGCAAAATAATAATTTCTTAATTTGAAGGGTATGTTGTAGGTATGTTGTAGGTTATTTTTGTTTAGGTAAAGCAGAGGAAAAAGGGACCTTAATGATTAAAAATAGGATTTAATCTGCAACCCTTTCCCTTAAAATGTTCACTTCAGAGGTGAATGAGGGAAGGGCTCACCATGTTTCTCATCTCAGTATTTATTTGGCATCTGCCACTATTTAAATGTGAGCAAATTTGCTTCAATCAGAAAATTTGACACTACTTCCTTCAGTCAACTAGGGAGCAATCTCACAAAACGGTCCAGAAAGTTGGTTAAAACATCACTGGAGATCATAAAAAGTACAAAGCAAATGAGTTACCTGCAAGGTGTGGTGGAATCTCTCCTCTGTTAAGGACATAGATAGAGCGGTTTTATGCAGCTCCGTATTTATTTTGAACTAACAAATTTTCTTATATGCTCTGCTCTCTTTCCCCCCGCCCTTGCATCTACTGTAGATTGTAACGAGACACATTTTGTTAAAGTTCATTCCAGATCATATGTCTAACATGCGGTTGAGTTCACACTGCAGGTACCTGCATGCCTATTGATTTAGAGCAGGGTTTCCCAACCTATGGGTCGGGACCCAAAAATGGGTCACCATTACATTTCAAAAGCATTGCCAAGTGTATCCCCAGGTGGCTCTGCCTCCTCTCCTCCCCCCATTTTTGAATTGCCTTGGGTCACCAGGTCTTCCTGAATTGTGAAAATGGGTCCCCCTCTGTAAAAGGTTGGGAACCACTGATTTAGAGCATTATTAGCTACTAGAAGATTTACCCAACATTGCCCAGGTCCTTAGCTCAATTTTTGTTTTTCTTCATTTCAGTTGTTGCTCTGGGGTGGGGCTGGGGATGAGGGGTTCAGGGTGCAGGCTGCCCCAGGGAGAGAGGACAGCCCCAGCCCCCTTTCACCACAGCAGCATAGGACCAGGAGAGAAGTGCCTCTCCATGGCTGCTGCAGCTCCAGTGGGCACAGCCGGGGAAGAGGTACGTGTCCCCTGGCCGGGGCAGGTCCAAGTTCATTTGCCCACTACGCTTCCCAGCCAGATTGAAGCATGGAGCTAACTTTCCCCTGGCTTCCTGATGAAGGGGAACAGCCAGCAATATTCCTGTACAAATGAGGGGGAGCTGCAGTTCCCCCCCCCCACCTAAAGGGCTCCTGGGAGTGGGAGCCTGGGGATCAGTCCTGGACAGGGGGCACCGGTTGGGGGGAAGTCCTTGACGGGGGGCATGCCCCCTGCCAGTCCCTTTCATCTGCCTGCTGATGTTGTCTCTTTTCTGTATGGTTTTATGAGCAACAATCCCATTCCAGGCACATCCCATTTTCCCAGCACAAGCGAACCTTGAGCTTTCTTTAAGGTATAAAAGGAAGCTGAATACTGAATTTGGTGGTCCTATCTCTTACCGTTTTGAAGGAGTTCTTGAACAAACGGATGGACAGGCAGGCTCACTCACTTGCTCACAGATAAACTCACTCTCTCAAATATATAGTAGATTTATTAATGTTGCAAGGCAAGTGCTTTTTTGAGGGGGCCTGCAGGGAGAGAGGAAGGTAAATGATTCTCCATGCAGGCATGCTGTCCTTTATATTCTCTCTCTCGTATACTTACCATCTGCTTTTGTTCTTTTACTTGTCTAAACCTCATAGGGAAAGTCTGATTGCATAGTTGACTCTATAATACTTGTGATATTGGCTTCACTAATGTGTGTCTAGTGTCCGGGATCCCCAAACAACAATTGGGCCCCTTTGAGCTTGGTGCTGAACAACATAAAAGGCAGATGCTGCCTTGAAGAGCTTACGGTCCAAGATCTTTTTGCAAATCTTGCAAAAAACATACTTTACATGCAATGGTGAAATCCCAGCTCCACTGCAGCTGGTGAAAGTTTTGTCATTGGCTTCAAAGGGGTGATCAGAAAGCCCTTTGAAGTCAATGGGACGACTTAGCTTGCAGAAAGTTAAGTGCACGGAGTCCTCCCTCCAACATAGGAGGGAAGATTCCACCACCAGGGAAGTTCCATAGCATCCAATATATGCATCAGAATGGAGGATGTTGTCAACACATGGTTTTTGCCGGGGGGAGGCGGAGGGGAGACCAGGGGGCTTAGTGTCTCAGGCTATGTCTACACTGTGGGGGGGTTTTGCGGAAGAGGATATGCAAATGGATGCTCATTTGCATATCTTCCAATTCATTTTGCAGAAGAGGTTTTGCCGATAAAAAGCCCCACGTAGACAGGGCTGTTTATCGGAAAAAAGCCCTTTTTTGCAAGATCCCTTACTCCTCAAAAATTGAGGTTTACAGGATCTTGCAAAAAGGGTTTTTTCCCCAACAAATGGCCCTGTCTATGTGAGGCTTTTTTTCGGCAAAACCTCTTCTGCCAAAAGAATCAGAAGAAGATATGCAAATGAGCATTTCATTTGTATATCCTCTTCCGCAAAAGAATTCAGTGTAGACATAGTCTCAGACAGCATCAAGGAGGGATCCTTCTTTAGGTGGTAAGAGCAGGTCCTCCCCGCTTTAGCAACCTTCTCAGGACACTCATGAGTGCAACCAAGAGATGTTCAACCACTCATGTCCCTCCCAAGTCTTCCATCTTGCAAAGGGAGAGTGGGAGAGCACGATGGAGCTTGCAGGAAGTGGGGCCTAGCCGTGATGCAAACCCGAAGGGTTGGCTTAGAGACTTTGTTACTTAGACTGTTACTATAATAGAGTTTAAAGAGAAGCTGGATAAATTCATGGAGGTTAGGTCCATAAAAGGCTATTAGCCAGGGGATAAAATGGTGTCTTTGGCCTCTGTTTGTCAGAGGCTGGAGAGAGATGGCTGGAGACAAATCGCTTGATCATTGTCTTCGGTCAACCCTCTCTGGGGTACCTGGTGCTGGCCACTGTCGGTAGACAGGATACTGGGCTAGATGGACCTTTGGTCTGACCCAGTACGGCCGTTCTTATGTTCTTATGTTTTATGTTTATGTAGACTAACGTGCCTGCGGGAGGTTGGTGAAGGTGTTCACTTCCAGGAGCAGTAGCTGGTGGCCTGGGGAGCTGAGGAGCAGCAATGATGCAACCAAGGAAGTGGGGGACCCTGAGAGGTTTGGTTGCAGACTCACCACCTATAAATGAATTGATTACATTTTAAAAACATACTGACATGAACAATTCATGTTCCTGGCCTGTCAATAGGACTCCAGGCAAATATTGCTGAGCTAAGATGTGCTGTATTGAGGGAAAGCATTTTTCAAAAGCAGCTTAGATGATGTAAGAAGGCCACTGCTGGGGCTGGTCTGAATGATTTTTAATGAAAAAAAAATGGCTTTAAAAATCAATCCCCGTATTTCTGCAGGAAATACTCACTTGTTTCCACTTGCCAGATTTGTAGCCAAAAAACCCCCCCCCAACAATCCAATTTATTTCTCCCATTGTTTTGGTTTTCAGTTTTCATTTTTGGGGTTTCAGCCAGCTATTGTACTTGCACAGCCCACATCCCCCAGAACAGATGCAATCAGTGGTGGATGAGCCACGGGGCTGATGGGGCACGTGCCCAGGGGCCCTGGCCAAATGGAGGGCCCTGGAAAAATGGGCACCCCTGCTCCCCAACCCCACTCCCTAGCAGAAGCACCAGGTGGGAGGGGTGGAGTGGGGCAGGGGAAGCCCCACGAATAGAACAAAGATTGAATTGCAGGCATAAGAGGTGAGCAGAGCCCCCCACTTGCTCTGGCTCAAAGGCCCACAAAATCCTAATCTGACCCTGGATTTGAGGGGCCCAAGATCCCTTGGGGGGACAGATGCACCTGTCCTCATGCTGCAGTGTAATCCCTGCCTTACACACTGAAGAGCCCTGGAATGCATCTGGCTACATCTAGAGTACGTCCAAGGAACGCATTTGCTCGTCTGCTTTTTTTGGTGGAAGAGCAAACACGCTCTTTCAGAGAGCCCTGTATACCTTGCTTCACGAGGCATAAGGGCTCTGCCGAAAGAGGAGGCTTTTCCATCATTTGGCCCCGTCTAGATGCAGCCAAGTGGCAAAAAAGCCTCTGCCGCAAAAGCAATTGAAAAATTGCGGAGCGCAATTTGCGTAGCTTTTTCCGATAAAGCCCCATAGTCTAGACTTAGCCTCATGAATGAGAGGATACAGATTTGTGGGACAAAACACCCCATGGAAAGTGTCAGATTTACTTAGTCATCTTCATGGCTGGTCACTATAGGGAGCATAAAGCACCCAAATTACAAGTCCCATGAGATAGCCGCGGGACTGGAGAACTGAAATATTTTGGTTGTCAGCTGAAATATTTTAGTGTTTGATTTTTCACTAAAAAAAAAAAAAAAACCCTGAGAAATTTTCCTTAGAAACAAACTTCCTTTTCATAAAAAAATTTCCATAGAAAATTCCCCCTCCCCTTTTTTGCCTAGCTCTACCTCTGACCCTTAGCCAGGGTCCTTCCAAAACACGGCGATGATGAATATTGACTGGGTTTCATGCTCTGTATTTTTTTCATGTGCCAGACCTCCCCTGCAATTTAGTATTGCAGACTCGAAGCTATCAATCTCGTCCTTTGGATCTGGGCTGTCTCATTTTTTAAAACCAATCTCCCATTGCACCCAGATTATAAGTCAATAAGCATCCTGTTGGTATAATTTATATGGGAGACATACACCACACAGTTTTCCCACTTTGCTTGTCTAAACATCTTTCATAAAGGAGACCTAGGATCTCTTCTAATCTACTGTAGATCTAAGGTGCCTATCAACGTAGTTTTCTAAGCACTAGTGAATATCTAGGAATTACTTGGAAAGACCTCAGACATGGGCGAAGTAGATGCGATTTGGTTCCCAGGTAGGCATCTCAGTAGGCAGCCAGCTTTCCAGAACAGCTCAGCGCATTGGACACATGCTGGGTGCTGAACGCTTTTGAAAATCTGTCCATTAAGTGTCCCCATGGGAGCTGAAGACAGTGGAAAATCTAGCCCTGATTTTGGTGACTGAATGGGAGCAGAGGTCTTTGGAAAATGTGACTTCCGTTGTGGGTTCTGAGCCCTTGGGAATCTGGCTTTCCTTCTCTTTCTCTGTCTCCTATTACTTCTCTGTCTATAAGTCAGGCCCACTAGTGCTCATGAATTCAGGGCTGGCAGTTAAGATCCCTCTCCCATTGTAAACAGGCTTCCACTTGTCTTGTCTCTGTGTAATGCTCCTGCCAGGAGCAATATAGCTCACTTGTAACACGAGGGCCCGTTCCGGCCCTCGAGGCTTTGAGCGACCCCCTGTCATGGAGAATTTCCTTCCCCGTCTCACATCCTAAATCTAATCGGCCTGCAGCTGTAAATCTAGGCTTTTGCCAAACTGCGACAGGAACCTGAAACAAAGGTCCCCTAATCCACCGACCTGCCTAGGCCTCACTAATGAGTTCCCTCTCCATGGCATGATATTTTCTCTTGCACTTTCCACGGGAACGGGGGGTCTCAACAAGGCTCTGGGGTTTCCTTTGCTTTTAGTTTGGTGCAGCAGGACATCCACAGTGACAGTTGCAATATTCCCCTCAGGTGAGATTCTTCCCTGGATGCTACAGACAGCCTGGAGCCTGTGCACCACTCCAGCTCTAAGCCACTGAGTTAAAAGGCAGAATATACCCAATGGTTATCATGGGAGGGAGGGGGGTAATCCTCATGCAGGTACCAATATGAGACGCACATGCCACGTAAGACCCCAAGATACATTGCTCCTCTGCACAAGAGTTAAAAAAAATATAATGGAGATTGCCTATCTCCTAGAACTGGAAGGGACCTTGAAAGGTCATCAAGTCCAGTCCCCTGCCTTCTCTGCAGGACTAAGTACCATCCCTGATGAATTTTTGCCCCAAATCCCTAAATGACCTCAGCAAGGATTGAACTCACAACCCTGGATTTAGCAGGCTAATGCTCAAGCCACTGAGCTATCCCTCACCCCATGACTACTATACTTTGTCCTTGATCTCTATGTTAACCCCTCCAGGGGTACTAAAGCAATCGAAGGATTTGGCAGTGTCACAGGGAACCTTGTCCTTTATGGGACTTTGGGTGTAGCTGCTTCTGAGGCTGGTTTTCTCCTGAATCGGGGGACTTGAGGACCTCCCCGCTGATGCCCCCAACTGAAGAGAGCATCTGAACGGGAAGGGTCACAGGAGTCAAATCAGGTGACCACAGGCTGGGTATGGTGCTTGTTATGAAAAGGGGGATACCTTTCTCTGAGGCGGGAGGGAGCAGGAGCCAGGAAAGAGCTGGGAGGAGGCTCTCCCCAGAGACTGGCAGGACATTTGCCTGGAGAAGTGCAGGGGGAAGGCTCTGGAGTGGGATCGGGGGAGCTCCCTATGCCAGGGACCTGGGGCAGGTACAAGATTAGCGGGAGGCCTTGTCTGAGAGATGCTGTAAAGCCGTGATCCAAAGGTGATTGTGGGACCAGGAGGAAAAGGCCAGGAAGGACATGGGGTGCCTGGATAGACGGCCAACAGGGGAGCGCTTTAGCATTCAGTTCCAATAGTCCAGACCTCAGGAGGGGAGATCTCTGGGCCTCCAGCTGAGTGCCATGTGACTACTGGGGAAACTGAGGCAAGGCTCATCGGGGAAGGTTTCCCTTAAACACAAACCCGCTGATGTGTTGAACAGTCCAAGATCAAACAAAGAGCCTCAGCCACGATTTCTCAGGACAAGCTAACGAGTGACATCAAATCGCCTTCCACTCACAGGGTGTGCATTGCTGAGGGAGAAAGTGCTCTTGATGTGACAGCCGTGCACCCTGGCATCACTTCCTCCTCATAGCTGCATTGGCAGTGAAAGGTGGGTTAGCAGCTAGGAGCAGATCCTGGTGCACCCTTTCTGTTAATACACTGCATAGCACTGGGGAAAGCCAAGGTCCCTGCAATCTAAATTTCCAGTTGTACAAGGCACTGGTACTACTATGGTGATGGGGTCAGCAAGAAACATGGGTAGACAAAACATTCCTATTTCATCTATCTGCATTGTAGGCAAAGTAGCTGACAAAGCACATCGACCCCAGACAGGCCTCTGCTAATTAGAGTGTGTCTAGACTATAGGGTTTTGTCGACAAAAGTGGACTTTTGTCGACAAAACTATACCTGCGTCTACACTGCCGCTGAGTTCTGTCGACATAACATCGACAGAACTCGGCAGTTTTGTCGATGGCTGTAAACCTCATTCTACAAGGAATAACGCCTTTTGTCGACACAGTTCTGTCGATAGAAGGCGTTATTGCATCTACACTGTCCTTTGTGTCTACACTGTCATGTCGACAAAGCGGCTTGCTTTGTCGACAGAACTGGATGTAGTCTAGACGCTCTTTGTCGACAGAAGTTTTGTCGACAGTATCTGCTGACAAAACTTCTGTCGACAAAAGCCTGGAGTCTAGACGTACCCTTACATCCCTGCACCCCAAGAAAGCGAGTTCGATGATTCAGGGTAAGCTTAGCCACCGCAGACTGGACAAACATGACTCACAACATAGGTCTCGTACTCATCCAATCTTAAATGGTCTCTCTGCTCCAAGGTTAGACTTGGAATCAAACCAGGCATTTCCTGAGGATCCTAGTAATGTAGCTATCCCTCCGCCTCTGCCCTTCCCCCACCCCCGCACAATTTTTAAAAGTTGTGACCTTGTGTCTTCTAGCTGGAACAGAGATTACCAAAACACTGTGATGTCCACCATTATTAGGCAGGCTTTGAGGAGTATCCAAGTGCTTGGGTGTCTTTATTCTAGTTGAACCTGCCCCAAAAGGACTTTCAGGCCTTATCTACATTACATCCGGGATCGACGCTGCAGCAATCGATCCACCGGCTGCTGATTTATCACGTCTAGTGTAGACATGATAAATCGATCTCCGAGCATGTTCCCATCAATGCTGGTACTCCACCAAGACAAGAGTAGCCGGCGTTGATGGGACAGCAGCCCCTGTCGACTTTAACAAACAGAAGATGCTTTGATGAGTATGTCGACTTCAGCTACGTCTCATAGCTCACCTAATACTAGTCACTCTAGAATAGCCAGTCATGTGCTGCAGGGGGTGTATCAAAGTACTTATATCTGCAGGAGTCCTGCAACAGTCATTTAGCAATGACACCAAGGACCATGGCTGTTATCATGGTTGCCACTCAGACCTGAATGGTTAACCTCTATGTAGGGGCTTGACAGGTTGTTTCCATATGGAGGAGAAATTAGTGATACAGTCTTGTAGATCTTTGGTGCAAGCCTCTTTCTTTACACAGAATGAACACAAAGTACCACTTCCCTGAACACATTGGAAGCAACCAGTACAAGGTAGTTTCCTTGCTCACTGTTTCCAAATCTGTCTCTCCCATCAGTCCTGTGTCCCGTGGAGTTTTGCTTCTTCTCAGGCTCACACTCCTGATTGCTGACTTTCTGTGGGCTGTCTGCCTTTCCTAGCCCCTCATGGCTACACCCAAGGAAACACACTAGCCCAGGTTGCTTAACTCTGCTCCGTCTTTGCCGTGCTAAGATCATGCGTGGGAGCTTCCTAATGTTTCCAGCTATCATTACATAGTGGGGCTTAACTGGTCCTTCTATTTCGCCTGAAAGGAGGGTTCTTAAAACACCCATCAGCTTTACCACGGTCTCTGATTGCCTGTGGACCAAAGATCCACTTGATAATAGACACTCACACCTCCCAATGCATCAGTGCAGTGCAATATGCTGATGCCAGACTGCATACATTGTTAATTTCTTCCATCAGCAAAGGTGGATGAACCCTAAGGACACTGAGTTGGTGTGGTGTGTAGCTGTAAAGATGGGTGACCGCAACTCTGACGTTTTTATTGCGTATACTATGACAGGTCCAGAGAACCCGGGTTTCATGTCCTAGGGACCACAGGAGCGTACAATACAATATTTACAGTTTATTTAGTAACATGGATTTCAAGGCAGGAGGGACTGTTACAATCTCCTAATCTGGCCTTCGTTAGTGGTTTACTTATGCCCAGTGATTCATTCTCTCTCTTGTTCCCTTTATTTTCTCTTCTGTGTTTTTGTTTTCCTTTCCGAATTAGAATCATGGAATCATAGAACACTAGAACTGGAAGGGATCGCAAGAGGTCATCAAGTCCAGACCCCTGGCCTCATGGCAGGACCAAGCACCTACTGGATAATCTCTTAAATATTTCCAGGGATGGAGATTCCATAACCTCCATAGGCAATTTATTCCAGTGCTTAACCACTCTGACAGTTAGGAAGTTTTTCCTAATGTCCAACCTAAACCTCCCTTGCTGTAATTTAAGCCCATTGCTTCTTGTCCTACCATCAGAGGTCAAGGAGAACAACTTTTCTCCCTCCTTGTAATGCCCTTTTAGGTACTAGAACACTGCTATCATATCTCCTTTCAGTCTTCTCTTTTCTAAACTAAACAAACCCAGTTCTTTCAGTCTTCCCCCATAGATCATGTTTTCTAGACCTTTAATAATTTTTGTTGCTCTTCTCTGGACCCTCTCCAATTTCTCCACATCTTTCTTGAAATGTGGCGCCCAGAACTGGACACAATACTCCAACTGAGGCCTAATCAGCACAAAGTAGAGCGGCAGAATAACTTCTCGTGTCTTGCTCACAACACTCCTGTTAATGCCTCCCAGAATCATGTTTGTTTGTTTGTTTTTTACTTGGCTTCTTATTTCTACCTGTATGAGATTACAGGGTGTCCAGAGTAAATATATGTAATCCTGTTGCAATGACTGATGCATATAATATATCTGCATGTTGTGATGTTAAAGCTGTTCATATTTAACTTGCAAAGGAACTTTCAGATTGTAATGGATTTCATTCCACAGTGGCATGTTTTCTTGCTTAAGCTCTTTTCTTGCCCAATTGTGGAACGACCTCAGACAAATTGTTCTTAAAATGATTGCCATGAATAGGCATCTTGCCTCTCACTTTACAGAGGGGAAATTGAGGCCATAGAGCAGTGACTTGCTCAAGGTGAGAAAGAGAAGGCCAGAACCCACTTTTCCTAAGTCTGAGAACAAAGCCTAAAATACGTGTCCATTCTTCCTGCCTGGTCCTATCTTGCATCCATCTTTAAATAAAAAGAGTACAAGCGAAACTCACATGCTGCACAATGGAGATGTTTAGGCATCCTTGAAACAGCCAAGGGAGTGAGAAGAAACAATCAACCCCCAGAGTTTTGGGCCACCCTGAAACAGTCAGGGGAGTGAGAAGAAACAGTCAAACCCCCAGACTTACAGCAAACCAGCATTACAGCTTTTACATAACCGTGGGTCTAAGAGAAAAGATGACAAGCAGGCAACAAACCCATGTCTGCTATGGAGGTGTTAAGTAGCTTCAACAACAGAATTAGCTCAACTGCAAAGAGTTGTTTTTGGTAAATGAACCATCTCTGGTACTAGTGGTTGGATGGAGTCTTGGTAAGTGGCTGGAAACATACAGGTAAAGAGGAAGAAATATAAAAGTCAGACTCAAAGGTGATTTTCAGGGAAACAGTGAATTTTCTGAGAAAGAACAGCGTGTGGCTTCATTAGGGTGACATTCTTGTACATGTACCCTCACAACACCGCTCTGAGGAAAGCTGAAATTGGGTTAATTTTACAAATGGGGAAACAGAGAGATGAAGTTACTTCACTTGAAGAATGTTTCCATCGACCTAACTGAGGAAGGGTGGTTCCTACATCAACTGGAAGAGCCCCTTCATCACTGTAGGCTGCGCCTACACTACAGGGTTATGTTGCCATAGCTGCAACACCATATTGTAGCCATGGCTAGTCGGCATATTAACAATTTCAGTACGGTGGTAAACTTGAAAAAAAGTGTGTCCGGGGGTCCTTCAGTCAGTAACAATGTGCAGTCTGCACAACAACAATAGAAGATGAGAAAGAAACTATCTCTTCAGCAGAGCTATCACTACTGGCCTGGACTCCCTGTCTGATTGATTGATTGACTCAGGCGTTAATTATGCCCCAATATTTACATGCCTCCTACAAAACAATACCTTCGATTAGGCCGTTACCGCCAGTTGAAACATTATAAAGAGAAGGCTGAGAGATAAGACTGGCCAACCTTCCAGTCAGATGTTAACAACTTTGGACAAGTGTGGGATTTTTATACCCCTATCTACAGGAAAATCTGGTGTTTGGTGCCCTGATTGCGAACAGGTCACCCTTAAAGCTCTGAACATCCCAGGCAAAAAAAAAAAAAAAATGCCAGAGGGGAATTGTGCTAGGTCTAATCCCTTCTGCCATTCTGCATATTCATGGAACATTGTCATAACACATCAGGCAGTTCAGTCGGACAAAAGATCTGTCGGCACCCCTCCTCCCCATTCCTCTGATGAACCACGAGACAAATGCTGAGTAAACACTTGGAAACCATTCACTGGGCTATTCTCATACTGATGAGAAAGGCCCGGGTCTTTCTTGCCCGCCCAGAGCTGCTCAACCTAATAAAGTACGGCCCACGGCCTGTGAAAAGAGCGGCCTATGAATGATGAAAACATGGATTATCTCATTTCACTCTCCTTGTATCAGACACGGCTTACATTTTGAGTGCACTTGGTCTGACACGCAATTACAAAAAAAAGGGGGCCATTTAGAGAACATGGCAATTGTTCACGAAATTTCACAGATGACCTTTCCCTAGTGGGAAAATATTTCTTTCCTGGCATGTGGCCCTCCTTAATCGTTATAAAGTGCTTTCTCATAAGTATGAGCCGTGCAATGATAAGATTATTTAATACATAAATTATAATGGTACAGATTGAATGTCTTTAATTCGGCACCGTTGGGACCTGACCAGTGCTGAACCAGAGAATTTGCCAAACCATGGGAGGTCAATATTGTCTAGCAGCGTTACCAACACTTCCACTGCTTATTCGGCTCTTAGAAGACATTTAGGGGTAAATTAGAGCTAAATAACAGCACAGAACACTGAGATCCAGGACTGGCGGCTGTAAACAAACTTTATGGGACCATGGGAAACTTGGCCCCACCCACGATAAGTGGACATCTGGCTAACTCAAATCATGCCAGACCACGGATGTTGCTGGACCAGAGAGCGCCGGATTATAGAGGTTCAATCTGTAATCTAAAGGACTCGTCTGAAGAGGTGCTGACTCCCTGAAGCCAAGGAGATGTTGATGATCAACGCCAAACACCAGGCCCCTATAGCTACTTTGTCTTGTGTCTATTGTCCTGTTTGTAGTGAGTATACACAAGGTCCAATTATCTATTCATTCATATTAATGCAATCAGGAGTAATTCCACTGCAGTTAATCATGACTTCCCAAACTGCGGGGGAGGGGGGGTGAAAAAAATTCTAGGGGGAGGTGCGAGGCGACCCAGCACCCTCCCCCCCATCAAGTTTTGTTGCCCTGCTAATTTTTTTGTTTGTTTGTTTGTTTGTTTGTTTGTTTGTTTGCTTAACAACTTGTGCTGCCCTGCTCAATTCCTTGGGCGGGGGGGGAGGGTTTTTCAAAAATCAGAAAAGGAGGCGTGATGCTGAAAAGTTTGGGTACCACTGAGTTAACTGGTGCAAGAAGCTAGCAACTTCTCTGCCTCTGTAGACAGAGATGTTTGCAGTCAAAAGCCAAATTGCTTGTAATTGCCAAGAGAAAAAGTGTGATAGAAATGCACATTTGTTTAACAAGTCTGGAGGTTTCTTTTGTTATTGCAACTTGTTGTATCAAAGCTCATTTGGAATTCTGCAGCAAGTGTTTACTTGCCCACAGACGTTTGTAGGAGACTAATTCACCTGGCAATGGGCAACATTTTTGAAAGCTCCTAAGCCCCTTAGGCGCCTAAGTCCCACTTTCATTCAAGGGCCCTCAGGCGGTTAATGAAAATGTATCCCAATATCTTTAGAGTTCTGGAGTTCATGCCAGAAAAATTCCAGTGAACTTTACAGACAATATGAAGTATTGATGGGTCGTTCTGGCTCCAAGGAAACAGAAACGCAAAGCATGCTTGCCATTACATTGTAAGAAATCAATGATCTCCCCTGGACACTCGGAGTTTGATGGTGGCACTTGATGTCGAACTCTGATCCTGTTTCAAAGGCACAGCCCACCCATCTCCAGCAGTACCACTAGAGCTAACGGAGAATCTCCACTAGCTATAAGCAATATAGGCTGTCTGACACACAGCAGAGCCACATATAAATAAATACGGTAATAAACTGACATACGTATATAGTAGTCAGTTTATTACAGTAGTGTATGTCTATATGGCTGGAATCAGAATTTCTCAGCAGGGCTGGCTCACAATGATTTGGCAGCCAAGGCAGGGAGCTCAAATGATGCCCCCATGCTTGGGCCAAAACTTTGAAAGGTCTCAATTCTCTGGGTCCTAGTGGTGCCCTCCCCATAATCTGGAATCTGAGACGACCGCCTCAGTTCGCCTCATGGTAAGGCCAGCCCTGTTGCTCAGCTGTGTGATTAGATATAACTTTATTAAAATATACATTGTTTCATCCATTCCTGCAGTAGAGTCATTTTGGAGATGAGAGGCAAAAGTTGTTTAACAGTGAACAGCAGCATTGTACTATGGTTTAGGTTAGGGCAAAGTGGTGACCTCTCTGTCCATTTGTAATAGCAGGGAAATTTCAGGAAGAAGGTAGTTTTATCTATATATAAGGCCCTTATGTGGCCCCAACTGCACCTCAGGATCTTCAGTGTATTGACCCTCATTTTGTCCTCATTTTACAGATGAGAAATTGTGGCACAGAGAGATTAAGTGATATGCCCATGGTTACACAGGAAACCTGTAGCAGAGAATGGAATTAAACTGAGGTCCCTCAAGTCCCAAATCAGCACACTAACCACTGCTCCCTTCTTTCTCTATTGCCTCGCTTATGCCAGGGCCCCAGAATTAAGCACGCTTGCTATCAAAAATGTCATGGGAACTTTTATAACCAAAAATGATAAGGAATTGGGGATTTTTTATCATCTGAAACTTTCCACTTAAACATGCTGCTTTAGTGAAAGTAGCCATTTTCTGTAGAAATGTGTTATTTTCAAAGATGAGGTCCCTTCCAGCACAACAGCTCTAAAATAAATCAGAAATGCATTAACCTTGGGAATATTTAATAGAAAGTTAAAAGTATTGATGTTAGGTTCATTAGGCAAACTGCAAAAACTCTGGTCATCTGAAGAAATGGACTGTGCCCACAAAAGCTCATGATACCATCTTTTGTTAGTCTATAAAGTGCTACCAGACCATTTGTTGTTTTTTTAAGTTTATCCTGTACATACTAACTCAGCTACCCCCGAAGCTTCTGAAAATACTGGAAAGGGGACTGTAGATCCACTGAGGACTTTTCTCTTTCAAGTAACTGTAATAAATATATCAATTGAATTAGAGACAGGTATTCATAACAAACCATTTATTCAACTCATTTCTTCTCTGCTTCTGTCCACAAACTGCAAAATTCTCAAATGCACCCAACACATTCCGAATGGTAAAATTCTCAACAGATAAATCTTGGTCTAGCTTGTTGCTCATGTGCAGTTAACCTAAAGTACTTGAAATCTGCAATGTGTTATGTCAGCAGTACGGCGGTTGACTCTGTTTTCCTTCCACACTGGTGTAAAACCATGTGAAATCAGAATCAAACACAAAACTGCTTTGTCCCCCATTGGTTGACTTAGGTCACTCACCCACAACAGTGCAGATTTGCATGTAACATTTACAATTCTCCCAGATGCTGCTTGAAACTCACTTTTGCATACACTATCTTAAAACCCATCTTTCACAAGTATTCACACTAGAAAAGATCATTCATTAGAACATTCATGGTCTGTGGACTGTGAAAGTTCACTAAAACCATCGGAACAAACTCGTCCAAAAATTTAAACAAATGGCCAGTGTATTTTGCAGCATTCACCCTGCTCCAGAAGGAATACAAACGCCCAAACTAGTCTAAATGGGCACTGATACATAACTAATCGAAGATTTTGGGGGCATAATATTCCCTCCCTCCCTCTCCCACTTAATAACAATGCTATTAATCTAAGCAGTTTTATTTTTTACAATAGACGCTGCTTTTATTTTTCACAGAATCTACTTTGAAAATAACTTTTTTTTTTTTTTTTTTTTGCCAAAGCTGTTATTGGTGCCAGTGGTTGAAACTGGTCTTCAATACAAACCTAAAACCAGTTGTTATTTCTACCCAGTGTGCAATTCAGGGACATCTAGGGCCTTGCATGCCTAAAACTTTATCACAGAGTGGGAACAATGTAGAATCAGACTCCTGGTCACAGGTTAGTGATTTCTGCAGCGCGTCCTTCTCTCAGTCAGCTGCAGAGCCCTTCTCCTCCAGGGCTCTGCAGCTGACTGAGGGTGTGTCTAGACTACATGCCTCCTTCGACGGAGGCATGTAGATTAGCCAGATCGGAAGAGGGAAATGAAGCCGCGATTAAAATAATCGCGGCTTCATTTAAATTTAAATGGCTGCCCCGATCTGCCGATCAGCTGTTTGTCGGCAGATCGGGGGAGTCTGGACGCGATGCCCCGACAAAGAAGCCTTTCTTCATCGACACAGGTAAGCCTCGTGAAACCAGGCTTACCTGTGTCGATGAAGAAAGGCTTCTTTGTCGGGGCATCGCGTCCAGACTCCCCCGATCTGCCGACAAACAGCTGATCGGCAGATCGGGGCAGCCATTTAAATTTAAATGAAGCCGCGATTATTTTAATCGCGGCTTCATTTCCCTCTTCCGATCTGGCTAATCTACATGCCTCCGTCGAAGGAGGCATGTAGTCTAGACACACCCTGAGAGAAGACAGTGAGCACAGTATCTGGCATTCTGTCCCTAAGCCTGGTCTACGCTAGGGAGTTATTTTGAAATAACCCCCCACCCCTTATTTCAAAATAATAAGCGTCCACACTACCAAGCCCATTATTTCAAAATAACGGGCAGGTTATTTAGAAATCTGAACTCCTGCTTTCTTTGGGGGAATAAGCTTATTTCAAAATAGTTATTTTGGGAGTTATTTCAAATTTAGGGTTTTTTTAAATAATTTCCTAGTGTAGACATGACCCTAGAGGAATAACCTTTTTGGTCTGTGCTCTCATACTAAGCTAGTAGCCAATCCTGATTCTGTAAACTCCTGGTTCATCGCATGGGCTTATTCATAGACTCCAAGGCCTTTGTAATCATCTAGTCTGACCTCCGGTATAACACAGACCATAGAAGACCAAATAATTCCTAGAGTGGATCTTTGAGGGGGAAAAAATCCAATCTTGACTGAACCATTGTCAGTGATGAAGAACGATGGATACCACAATGACCCTTGGGAAATTGTTCCAATGGTTAATTTCTCTCACCATTGCAAATGTGCACCTTATTTCCAGTCTGAATTGGTCTCCCTTCAACTTCCAGTCAGTGGAGGGTGTTAGACCTGCCTCAGTTGGATGGAAGAGTCGGGCATGCAATGTGTGTTCCCCTCGCAGGTACTTGTGTCACTCTCCTCTTTCTTTTTGTTACGCACAATGGATACAGAAAGCTCAGTCTGACACTATGGGTATGTCTAAACTACATGGCTCCGTCGACGGAGCCATGTAGATTCATTTATTTGGCAAAGGGAAATGAAGCCGCGATTTAAATAATCGCGACTTCATTTAAATTTACATGGCTGCCGCGCTGTTTGTCGGCTCAGCGCGCTAGTCTGGACGTTCCCCTGTCAAAATGAAAGCCTTTTATCGACATCCCCCGTAAACCTCATCCTACGAGGCATAACGGGGAGGTTGATAAAAGGCTTTCAGGTCGGCGCGGAGCGTCCAGACTAGCACGCTGAGCGGACTAACAGCTGATCAACTGTTTGTCGGCTCAACGCGGCAGCCATGTAAATTTAAATGAAGCCGCGATTATTTAAATCGCGGCTTCATTTCCCTTTGCCTATCTGTCTAATCTACATGCCTCCATCGACGGAGGCATGTAGTCTAGACACACCCCATGAGGCAGGTTCTGTAATCTTTTAATCGTGCTCCTGGCTCTTCTCTGAGCCTCAAATGTCATTATCTTTCTGCTAGAATTGTGGGCCCCAGAAGGAGACACGGGATTCCAGCAGTGGTCCCACCGGGGCCGTGGGCCGAGATCCAATAACCTCTCTGTTTCTGCTCAAGGTTTCCTCTGCAACATCCTCCACACTAGCCGAATGGAGTGTTCTCACCCAGGCCTGCCCATGGCCGAGCAGGGGGGAAGGATGGAGGGGACAGTTACTTCAGGATTTGTTGATTAAAAAGGGCTGGGGTGGGGGGCCTTTAAATTACTGATGGAGCTCCATGAGGCTCTGAGGACACCACCATCTGGGGGGGGCGGCACTGAGGGCTGGCTGCCCTGGCTCTATCCCTTTCACCTAAGGCCCCACCTGTTCTCCCTGCAGCCCAGTAGGTAAACCACAGTGGCTGCTACAGTGCAATTAGTGGCGAAGGGGGCTAACCTGTTTTTAACTCACCAGTGGGCCTGCCCACAAAGTTCCTCATCAGCGGCTCTGTCCTGCCTCTCCAGTTGGCACCACTGGGGCCAGAAGGAGGCAGGGAAAGTTGTCTAAGTAGGTGAATCCCTGGCTGGCTTCCAACGCTTTGGACCCTGCCTAGTTGCTTGACTCGCGAGGCCTGTCTTTGTGTCTGTTCCTCCTTATCCCGTTGGGATATGGCAGTGCTTCAGGTGACGACTTGGAGCCTTCACAGATTAACAGAACCTGTCACTAATTAGGGTTTCCTGCCTCTGCTTTCCTGCCTCATGCCAGATTCCTGATCCTCTGCCCTTCCCTTCACTGTGACTCTGGCTTGTCCCCTGAGACCAATGCTGATTGTGACCCTGGCTTTTAGTTCTGACTCTGGCCTCCAGCTCTGCCCCAGCCCCAGACTCTAACCACAAGGCCTGACTGCCCATGCTCCGGTCCTCACAGCCTGCGCCCTCCACGGTGCCACCATGCAGGAGGTAGCGCGATGTGAATATCGAAGTGAGGCTACCGGCCGCGATGATGTTAATGGTTTTGTAAGACAGTGTAACCAACGAACGTGTGTGTGTGTGTGTGTGTGTGTGTGTGTGTGTGTGTGTGTGTGCATCACTGCCCTCTGCTGGATGGAATCAGAATGGCGCAACCATGTGTCAGAGTCCCGACATAGCCCAGGAGAATATTTCCACTAGCTTCAATAGGCTCTGTATCAGATCCAGAATGGGCCGTGCTGCTATTTCACAGCTCTCTGGGTTGCTCCCCACACCCAACACCCACACCCCACACCCACACCCACGCCCCACACCCAGAGTGTCCAGATGAGGGTGACGATGCTGAGTTATGCTCAGCTGCTCCTTGACGTCAGGGCAGTCTGTGGCTGCTCAGTGCTTGGCAAGGTTTTTAAATGGTTGGCCTCAGAATAGCTGATTTGAGTAACTAGCCGTTGAAGGCCCGATGCAGTCTCTGCCTACGCGCACAGTATCCCTACCATCTTCATCAATGGGAGTGATGGGGGAGAAGGATAAAAGTGAAGACAGAATTTAAGTTTAAGGGAGCTTTTCCTACAGAAGCAAGTTTGGGACCCTTTGGAGTCTGTCCTTGCTTCATGTTATGACTTGGAGCCTTCACAGATGAACAGAACCAGTCACTAATTAGGGGATGGGCTAATAGCCCATGTCAGAAGCAGAATGTACCAGAAACCTTCCGCTTGCTGGGAATAACATCCTTCTGATTCCCACCTCCACAAGCTCAGGGCTGACGGGACCTCAGCAGGTTTTTTCCCTTTGTTTTGGGAGAGACAGCAGACTGTGCGGAGCTGAGCAATGTGCTCAGTCTGCCCCTGCAATCCACTGAGCTGAAAGCTCCCAGAGTTGACTCCCTGTTTGTTTGGAATTGCACATGGAGGGTTATTGCTCACTCGAGTGATGACAAACCCGGGGACCAGAGTTTTCTTCAAGTGAATTGCCTGGCGGGGAAGGAAAACAACAATTAAGTGGAGGGCAACGCATTGAAAACACATTTTGGCCACACTGGAGTGTTCTCCCAAAGCCACCAATGCCTGAAATGATAACACTTATTTTCTTAAATCAATAGTGCAGTGGCAGGCAGAGGATAACCTCCCCATTGAGAGCCAGAAATGGGTTTCAGGCTGTGACAGTCAATTTCCAGCCCTAAAAGGGGAATTAAAGGGTCCATCCTTATGCCTCTCTCACTCCTGCCTCTCCCTCTCCAATTAATCTGGACTGTATCCCTTAGCTGGTTTCTAGCTCAGAGGGTTGTGGTGCTTCTACTCAGCTTTAGAGGTTCCAGGTTCAAATCTAGCTGGCGGCAGTTATACATATGCTGCTGGGAATAGGGGGTGTGGCTTCCTAGACCTACAATGAGTGGTCTGCCTTGGTTACCCAGTGCAGTGTAGGCACACATGGTTGCATGCTGCCTTCCCTCACCAAAGGGTGAGACTCGTGATATATTATGGGAGAAGTCTAACCAAGGTGCTGGCCAGGAGAGGGGCATGCAAATGACAGCTCCCCTGAGGTATGTTTCAAAATTTTTCAGTTATCCAAGGAAAACTCAGTTTTCCAGACCTTTGTTTCACCCTCCCCACCCCTGCTTTCTGACTAGCTCAAATCAATGGCAAAATTCCCATTGACTGCAACAGGAGTAGGCCTTAAGGGCCTTGCTTAAAAGCCCACTTGGAAAAAGGTAGAAAACTCGGACACTCTAGCTATGAATGGAAAGGACGGGCCACCCTCTTGCCTGAGCGCTTTTGCCAAGCAATAGAACTTACGGTTCCATTTGGTAGAAGTCACGGGGGTTTCCTGCATATGGCCCCAGTGCCGAACTGGGACCTAAATTAAGATCAGATGGGCAGCAGTCTTTAGCAGATTTACCTTACTCCTCAAGAAACCCATTGGTTTTGCCACTTCGTCCGAGTGAAGGTGTCCCAGGGTGACCTTGGAGGGGAATCCACCACTTCCTGAGATGTCTGATTCATTACAAAGAGATCTAGTCATTTAACAGCTCTAGGTTGAGTGTGTGAGTGCTGTTTTAGCAGAGTTTGGGTGAAAAGCCAATGGGAGCTGAACATCTAACCTACATGGGTCCACTGGACAACCCAAACTCTAGTCCTTTTCTTTAAGGGCAGTTTCCCCCTTGCATTGTTTCATTTTGGGCATTGGTTCATGGATATCGGAGAAGAAAAGCATCTGTCAATTGGTCTTCTCTGCCACCCAGTGAAAAAAAAATCGTCCCCCCTAGTTTAGTTCCAAAGACTTTGTCCAGTACAATATTAAGCCAATAGGCCTTCCATTAATTCCATGGAATGATAATCAGTGTTCCCTCTAATCTTTCCATCCATGTGCGGAATATTTTTTAGTGTGCACCAAAGCCTGTGCGAACGTGCACCACCAGTAGAATTAAAACCCAGCTGTGGGCACTCTACTCATCAGCTGGGCGGCTTTGAATCTCTCCTGAGCAGCCGCCCAAGCACCCGGCTTACAAGAAACACAGCTGCAAACGGTTAAAAACAAATTAAGAAGAGGGTGGTCCGTTGTCAGAGCTTTAAGGAACCTAGGGGAACACCGAGTGTGTGGTTTACAGTATTTTGACTGCAACAGCTGTGGCTACGTTTTCCACCCTCGCTGATTTTCCTGTATCATTGGATTGTTCTCTCGTCTAAGCCTGAAGTGTACTAATCACTTCCTTGTGGACTTTATGGCAATAACCATCTTCAGATGTGACCTCGGCTGGGGTGGGTTTAGAGCAAAGCCGTTTACAAGAGATCGCCGGGATGCCAATATTGCTAAGAATTAAAAGGCTGTGGAGTCCAGTCAAGTAGGAGAGGTTGCATGGTGCAAACGGAGTCAGCTGCTGAAAGACACCCAGCGGTGCTCAGCGCTAATCACATGTGCCAAAATAAGACCCTGTGCCAAAGGCTGGGGCCCAAAATGTTGGCCAACACTCTTCCTGAAGGGGCTAAGCAGCCATTCTGCCTGTTCCATGAGTGCGAAATCCAGGCCAGGACTTTGAGAGGTCCAGAGAGGTGGCAGCTAGCTAGAGAACGGGAGAGAACCACAGGATCTGTGTGTATCCAGCAATCTCAGGAAAGCCTCTTTCTTTTCTTTTACTGCAAAAATTCCGCCAGCCAAGTTGGCTGATGTTGGTGGAATAGAGCACTGGTTCCCAACCTTTTTTATACCGCAGATGTTTCCGCCATTCATAAACGTTTGGCGGACCGGTAACATTTTATTTGCATATTTGCATATTCATTACGGTAATTCATTTTAAGAGGTCACGTGTTATTTTACATTGCATCTGTATGCGGACAATTGTCGTTGTAATGGCTCAGAGTTTTCAGATATCTACAACACTAAAAAATATTCTGTTAAAAGAACCCTTTCCTCTCTTACCTCGAGCCATTAACACCCATGTCAACTTTGTTTGAAATGTAATCCTGCAAATGTCGTGAGTTAGGCCTTTTGTTCTCCCTGCCGCCCAGAGGGAAACAAGTAAGACACCCCAAAGTCCCCTCTGTCCCCACCTCACTGCACTAGTCCCCACCCTGGAGAGAGGAAAGCACACAGCTAGGCTCCCCCAGCCTGCACGCCCCACATGTGAACTGGGCAGAATGGCTCCAGCCTACCTGGAAAGGCAGGAGCACCGGGACCTGAGAAGCCAGGATGCTCCCACTGGCCTCCAGGACCAGGGGATGCACATGGGGAAGGTGGGAAGGCCTCACATCTCCGCAGGGGCCTCTGTTAGCAGCCATGCCCCCCTGCTGGTCCCTCTGCAGTTCCCTGGCGGAGAGGAGCCAGAGTAAACACTCGGCCGCAGGGGCAGAGCGGCAGCAGCTAGTGCTCCGGGCGGCAGGAGAGATGCTCCTGCTCACTGCCCCGGCAACTTCTGCCCTCCACTGAGCTGGGAAAGGGGAGGGAGATGGCCAACAGCCTGGCACCCCCATCCGGCCATGGGAGAGACCAGCACAGGGACCATGAGGGTGCATTCGCGCCCTTCGCATCCCCACTGAGTACGGGTCTGTCAAGGCATGGGCATGGCCTGGCAAGTGTGTGGTCACCCGGCAGCCAGCGGTTCATGGCCCAGCACCGGTCTGCGGACCGGCGGCTGGGAACCACTGGAGTAGAGAACACAAGGGATCTCTCTCTAGAAAAAGACAACGGCTCATGACACTGGGAAAGAAAGAATTCTGTGCGACTCAACATGAATTAAGGCGAGTCTAGAGCCAAGAATCACTTCCCGATGGCTGGGTGCAGATCTGGAGCAAACATCGGCAGCTGAGTTACAGGATAAAATGCTGCTCTTCAGCTGCTTGGCAGATCTTGTCTCCCCTGTTTGTCCTCTCTACAGGGAGTGAAACTCAGACTTCAGGCGTACAGCATGAAAATGAGGAGATCCTAGGGTCTGTAGGAAGCTTGTTGTGTGGGCTGTGCGGGGGGGAGGGATGAATTTGCTATGAGCAGGGGCTCTGCTGTTGGTGGAGCTAGGTGTTTGAGGTAAAATTAACACAAGGCTGGCACTGTCGGGACAGAGGTTGCTTCGCAGCAGGTGCAACGCTCAGAGAAATCCAAGCTGATTCCACCAGAATCTCTGCAGGAGATGCCTGGACCATGCTTACATCATCCAGCTTGCTGGGTCTGGGCCTTCCCTTCACCCTTTCCCATCCCACACTCTTCCCTGGCAGGTAACACTGCAGGGCACCAGCAGGGAGCAGGGACTAGACCTACCAGTGGCTGGCCCTTGCCCCTTCCCTCTTGTGCCCCGCACCAATGGGAGCCGCCGATGTTGCTGTGTGAGGCCGTGGGAAGTCGCTGACTCCGGAAGGCTCAGTGGCTGTAGAGCAGAAGAGATTGCTGCAGGCTGCAGCCACGGGCAGGAGCTAGCTGTGTGTGTGAGAGGTTTTATAGAGCAAGAATAAATGAATCAGCATCATTGGCCATGCTCTCTTTGCTTTAATGACTGAAAAGGACCCAGAGGCCAGCCCGGTCAGAGCCTTTCCTCTAGCGCAGTGTTTCTCAACCTTTTTTTATAAAGTACCCGTTTAAAAAAAATAAAATAATAAAATAAATACATTAATTAATTAATTAGTTAATTAAAAGTACCCCCAGTACCTACAATTTTCAGACACACAAAAAATGTTTCTGCCATTGCATCACATTTGTTTAAACAACTTAATTGTGGACGATGACATTTTTGGGTGTAAAAAGTACAAAAATAATAAAGTGCTGTAAAACTTAAAACAAAAATTCAGTTTTCAAATTTTAGTTGTGTTGACCTACCCCCCAGACTTCTCTTGAGTGCTCCTAAGGGTACTCGTACCACTGATTAAGCAACATTGCCCTCGCACAGAGCGACTGCCAACAAAAGCCAGGGACCCGCACAACCACTACGCTTCGAAAGAGCGCAGATGTGAATCCAAACTTCGTCCCGCTCTCCTTTTGAACGGGTCTCTAAAGAGAGCCCAAGCCAAACATTATAAATAATAATAAAAAAAAATGGTCTGGTAGCACTTTATAGACTAACAAAACGTGTAGATGGTATCATGGGCTTTTGTGGGCACAGCCCACTTCTTCAGATAACCGGTCATCTGAAGAAGTGGGCTGTGCCCACGAAAGCTCATGATCCCATCTACACGTTTTGTTCGTCTATACAGTGCTACCAGACCATTTGTTTTTTTTTCTTCTGTACCAGACTAACTCGGCTACCCCCTGAAGATTATAAATAGCAGTGAGTAGTCCTGTGGCACCATCAAGACTAACACAAACATTTGTGTAGTATCATGACCTTTCATGGGCACAGCCCATGCCTTGAGATGAGATGATCGGGAGTGGAGAAAAAAAAGGGGGACCTCAGAATAAGAAGGGAGAGGGAGAAAGAAAAAAACCAATTACCTGTCAATTGGAGACCTGGTGCTAACAAGGCTAATTGAGTGGGCCGGAAATGTCCCATATTTAGCTTTTGATGTTAATAGGGTATTGAATGTAAGGAAAGGCGGTGTTGTAATATGTTAACCGGTTCTACTCTTTGTTCAAACTAAGTGAGACGATGTCAAATCTGCATATGAAAGTCAATTCTGCTCTCTCTGTCTGTAGTAGGGATGTAAGCTACCAGTCCAGTCCTCGACTACTCACTTCCCCTCCCCCTTGCTGCCTCTGTATGAGAGGCAGCAAGAGGGTGGGGGGGAAACAAGAGGCAGTGTTTGGGGTAGCCAACTTAAAAGCTGGTTCCCCCAAGCACTGTCTCTACTGTTCCGCCTGCCCCTCCCTTCGCTGTCTCCATGAGTGGCCCTGAGCCAGCGTGAGCCAGGACCAAGCAGTCTCGGCTCATGCCAGTCCAGGACTGCTGTGGCTCTGCATTTTATATGTACTAAGATTCCAGTAGCTCTTACTACATTTAAAATGCAAAGCTGCAGTGGTCCGGAGCTGGCGTGAGCCAAGACTGCTCAGTCCTAGCTCACGCTGGTTCTGGGAGCTACCTCCGCTGTGGCTCTGCAGAGCGGCTCCTTTATCGACTAGTCGTGTAGTCGATACAAATTGTATCGACTACACCATTAGCCAACTAACAGCTTCTTAACATCCTTACTCTGTAGCTGGCTTGTGACATTCCTTTGTAGAAGAATGGCTACGGTTACAATTTTTCATATGGGTTTTGTGTCCGTTAACCCTTTGCTGTGGAGACTGTCAAGTTTGGCCAATATACCTGGTAGAAGGGCATTGCTGGCTTCGCTGGCAAACCAAACATTGTTCCTGAGAACAATAGCCAGTGCCACAGAGAGGAGATGAAATCTAAATTAACTCTGTCTGTAAAACCTGAGCAAACATTTTCGGCTTGCGACTTAATATACCTGGGTATGTCTGCAGTCTCTCAGCTGGATCCCAGGATAAACAGGCCGGCTAAGCTCTACTTTGGCCATAAAAGGCTGTCAGTCAATCTAGGAGGTCTAGTTACAAGGTCAAACGAGTTCTGAAGGCTGAGCTCGGCATGCCATTCATTTTAAGCACTGTGAGGTTTGTTTGCTCATTTCAGTGTCAGGTAGCCGCAATTTCAGACAAGCTGTCAGCTACCATAATATTATTCTTAAAATAATAATAATACCAAAACCTACAGAAAACCTCCCCGGTGCACGGGGTTATGTAACGCCCCATCGCATACCAAGCGCCTCGTACAGCCAAACTGCAGCTGACAGTTGCAAAGAAAATAGCATTTACAAAACTGACCTTCCCACACTCCGTGTCACATTTCCCAGCACAAAAGAACCTCACGGCATTTAGCAACATCTTTCAGTCAGAGCATTTACCCTTCCGGAGGAGAGAAGAGGTGCATGAGAATGTCTGATTGCCAGGGAAACAGGTTGTCCTTCACCCCTAGATCGGTGGTTTGGTTTTTGAAGCTCTCCTAGGTCACCAGTGATCAAAAGCCGCTAGTGTAGGATGACTTTTTTAGCAGCGCATGCGGAGGGGGAAAAAAAATGAGTCATCGTCTAATTCCCACTGTCCACATCACCAAATGCCACTGGTGCAACTGGCACTAAATGACCCCCATCTGGAAAGCTTCAGAAGAGACGGCAAAGGTTGAGCAGCCAAGGAGATGATGAAGGTGATGTCTCCAGATCATGGCTCAGTCATTGTGAAGAAGCAGGCTGGCCTATGGAACAAGGCAAGAGGATGGGATGCAGAAGCCATAGATCCTACTTCTGGCTTGGCTGCTGACCTGCTGCGTGACTTTGGACAAGCCACCTCATTTTCCGTACCTCTGTTTCCCCTCCCACCTTTTGTACTGTCTGTACTGTCTGTTTAGATTGTAACTTCTTTGGGGCAGGGACCAGCTCTTGTTCTCTGTTTATTCAGAACCTAGAAAACTGAAACTGCATGGATGCATTCAAAATAACTACACCGCACACACAGGCTATATCTACACTGCTGGTTTTTTTCGGCAGAAGATATGCAAATTGAGTCCTCATTTGCATATCGTCTGCCGATCCTTTTTGCAGAAGAGGCTTTGCCCCTAAAAAGCCCTGTGTAAACAGGGTCATTTGTCAGAAAAAAAACCTTTTGCACAAGATTCTGTAAACCTCATTTTTTAAGGAATAAGGGGTCTTGCTCAAAAGGGTTTTTTCCCAACAAATGGCCCCGTCTACAGTGGGCTTTTTAGCAGCAACATTTCTTCCACAAAAAGGATCAGCAGAAGATATGCAAATGAGAGTGCAATTTGCATATTTTCTGCAGAAAAAATGGCAGTGTGAACATAGCCTCCGTTATCCTGCTGTGGGGTCCAATTGGTTCTGAAGCAGTAGCCATTATAGAGGCTGCTGCTATAGTGCAGTGTTTCCCAACTTTTTTTATAAAGTACCCTTTTTTCCAAAAAAGGAAAAAAGTACCTGCTGTACCTACAGTTTTCAGACATACAAAAAATTTTTCTACCATTGCAATACATTTGTTTAAACTACTTTATCGTAGCCAGGCCAGCAATGAAATTTTTGGGTGCGAAAACTACAAACATAATAAAACGCTGTAAAACTTAAAACAAAAAGTCAGTTTTCTCCAAATTTCAGTTGACGTACCCCCCAGACTCCTGTTGAGTACCCCGAAGGGTACTCGTACCACTGGTTGAGAAACATTGCTATAGTGAACTAGCCACGCTCAGCCAGCCAAAAAGCCAGATTGTTCAAGCCAGCGAGCCACACGCAACTATCCCCTCAATGCAGACCCCAGCCCAGCTGTGACCACTAGGCAAGACCACCGTTACCCCATTCTGTTATGCCCGCTGTGGCAATGATGCAGTGGACTGCCTTTTTGTCTCTGTAGTTCTCCACTCTCACTTCCACCGTTCCCTGAGCAGCATCTTCCTGTCTTTCCACCGCCTTGCTTCCCTCCCCCTTTTTTTTCCAAAAGTTCAGAGCCAACACCAGGCATAAGCAGACTAAGCAATTGCTAAAGGCTGGCCATATTTGCTTTTTCAGTCTGCGTTGTTTGGGTGGGAGGTGCTGCAAAGCTATCCCTATGTAGGGCCCCCAATGGGCTAGCGCCTCTTCTGAAATTACCTTATGTTTACATTCCCTGGAGCCGCCTTGAACCCGCCACGTTTGTGTAAGTGGACGGCTCCGACAAATCCCTCCAGCTAATCCCTGCCCTGCCATTTCAAAAAATAAAATACAAACACCTGTTCTTTGTGCTCCAAGCTGGCCGGAGAAGCGCACCGGGGGCTCCTCTCCATCGGGCGTGGTGACGTCCAGAGCCTTGATTTTAGCATATGAGAGAGCGGAGTTGGTGACAGCTAATTTCTCCAAACTAACAAGGAATGCACGTAGTGCTTGTGCTTTGCTGCACAGTTTGGCTATGTCTACACTGGCATGATCTTGTGCAAGAACTCTTTTGCGGAAGAGTTCTTGTGCAAAAATTCTTCCAGAAGAAAGCGTCTACACTGGCATGTACATTTGTGCAAGAGATGTGCTTTTGTGCAAGAGCATCCGTGCCAGTGTAGACACTTTCTTGCGCAGGAAAGCTCTGATGGCCATTTTAGCCATTGGGCTTTCTTGCGCAAGAAATTCATGTTGCCTGTCTACACTGGCCTCTTGCACAAGAACAGTTGTACAAGAGGGCTTATTCCTAAGCGGCAGCATCAGAGTTCTTGTGCAAGAAGCCCTGATTTCATACATTAGGATGTCAGTGTACTTGCGCAAGAACTCGTGGCCAGAGTAGACAGGCAGCAAGTTTTTGCGCAAAAGCAGGTGTTTTTGCGCAAAATCGCACCAATGTAGACACAGACTTATGGTGTATGAGGTTTCCACACATATTTCACAGGCCTGGAAGGGTTTTGAGGTGCATAGCAAGTTTTGCAGCCTCTCCACTCCTTTTCTCCAAGGCTGTGTCTACACTGGCCACTTATTCCAGAAAATCAGCTGCTTTTCCGGAATAACTTGCCAGCTGTCTACACTGGCCCCTTGAATTTCCGGAAAAGCACTGACAATCTAATGTAAAATCGTCAGTGTTTTTCCGGAAAAACTATGCTGCTCCCGTTCGGGCAAAAGTCCTTTTCCGGAAAACTGTTCCGGAAAAGGGCCAGTGTAGACAGCCCAGATTTCTTTTCCGCAAAAAAGCCCCGATCACGAAAATGGCGATCGGGGCTTTTTTGTGGAAAAGCGCGTCTACATTGGCACGGACGCTTTTCCGCAAAAAGTGCTTTTCCGGAAAAGCATCCTGCCAACGTAGACGCGCTTTTTCCGAAAATGCTTATAACGGAAAAGTTTTCCATTTTAAGCATTTCCGGAAAAGGGTGCCAGTGTAAATGTAGTCCAAAAGTTTAGTGACACCATCTTCCATCGTACACTACTTTTCCCTGTCTGCCACAGTTGCATACTTTGTGGTGCAGTGTTCCAATTCTCTGTTGTGGAATTAGTTGTCATTTCATGGTGTGCAGTGCAGGGAGAGGGGGATTCTGTTGGGCATGTGCTGTAATGCACCAGGCAATAGCTTTTCCCCTGCTAATATGTAACGATAAGAGGTTTTACCCTGCACTCATGGAATCTGTTGGAGTCGGAGATGTACTCTTTTTTCAGGAGCGGATGGTGGGAGTTCTCTAGAATCGTACGAAGAGGTTCAGAATCACCCAGGAAGAAGAGACACCCTCCGTGCCTATGCAGCTTTGTGCAGTGCTTGCATCCATTCCTGTTTACTTTTTAGTTGAGGGCCAATCAGTCCACTGCCCACCAAGAGGCTGTACATGGGAGTTCAGTCACCCTGCTATGCTGGGGAGCAATGGGCCCCAATATTACGCTGTCATAAGAACATAAGAAGAACATAAGAACAGCCATACTGGGTCAGACCAAAGGCTTGCCAGCCGTGCGGTTCTCCGAGCTGCGCATGCGCAGATCGGGCTGCGCTAGCTGTGCCGGCTTGTAATCTACTCACCACGGGTGAGTAGATTACATTATTTGTTGAGCCCTGTTAATAAGTATAGATGGACCTCACCTCCATGAATTCATCTAGCTGTTTTTTGGACTCTGTTAAAAATCCTGGCCTTCACAACATCCTTTGGCAAGGAGTTCCACAGGTTGACTGTGTGTTGTGTGAAGGATCATGGGATTTACCAAAGGGCAAACAGCAAAGACAAGTGACTCCGCTGAGAGACTCCAATGAGCACGTGGAACCAACACCCTGTCAAGGTCATTCGGTAGGAAGTTGCACATGTACTTGAAAAGCAAAATTTGTGGCTAGCCCTTGATCTGGTCAGTCTCCTGGGGGGACCCCCCTGGTGTTTAACAAGGGCAGCACTCTGGGTGAAGGTTTCGCCGCACTCTTAACATATATAGGGTCTCTTGCCTGTGTGGATTCTCTGATGTGCTGCCAGGTTGCAGTTCTGTTTGACGCTCCTCCCATATGGGGAGCATTTATAAGGGCGCGTGTCGGTGTGGGTGCCCTGCTGTCGAACACGGTGAGAGCTCAACGTGAAGATTCTCCCACGCTCACAACATTCATATGTGGGCTCTCTTGTGTGGATTCTCTGGTGTTTAATAAGGCTTGAGTTGACCAGGAAGGTTTCCCCACAGTCACATGGTTGCTCTCTTGTGTGGATTCTCCGGTGTTTAATAAGGCTTGAGACAGCAAAGCTTAGGAAGGGTCCCCAGTGTGGACCCTGTGATGGGCAACCAGGCTGGAGCTCTGAGTGAAGTATTTCCTGCCCTGGCCACACTCATAAGGTCGCTCCCTTGTGTGGATTCTCTGATGTATAATCAGGTGTGAACGGTAGCGGAAGCTTTTCCCACATGCAGGGCATGTGTATTTTCTCTTCGTAATGGGGATTTGCTGATGAGCTGTAATTTCTTTGAGATTCTTGTATCTTCCCTGACATAAGAGCATAAGAATGGCCGTACTGGGTCAGACCAAAGGTCCATCCAGCCCAGTATCCTGTTTTGCAACAATGGCCAATGCCAGATGCCCCAGAGGGAGTGAACCGAACAGGTAATGATCAAGCGTCTCTCTCCTGCCATCCATCTCCACCCTCTGTCAGACAGAAGCTAGGGACACCATTCCTTACCCATCCTGGCTAATAGCCATTAATGGACTTAACCTCCGTGAATGTATCTAGTTCTCTTTTAAACCCTGTTATAGTCCTAGCCTTCACAACCTCCTCAGGCAAGGAGTTCCACAGATTGGCTATGTCTAGACTGGCATGATTTTCCAGAAATGCTTTTAACAGAAAAGTTTTCCGTTAAAAGCATTTTCGGAAAAGAGCATCTAGATTGGCACAGATGCTTTTCCGCAAAAGCACTTTTTTCAGAAAAGCATCCACGGCCAATCTTAGATACGCTTTTGCACAAAAAAGCCCCGATCGCCATTTTCGCGATCGGAGCTTTTTTGCACAAAACAAATCTCAGCTGTCTACACTGGCCCTTTTGTGCAAAAGTTTTGTGCAAAAGGGACTTTTGCCTGAACGGGAGCAGCATAGTATTTCCACAAAAAGCACTGATTTCTTACAGTAGAAAGTCAGTGCTTTTGCGGAAATTCAAGCGGCCAGTGTAGACAGCTGGCAAGTTTTTCTAGAAAAGCGGCTGATTTCCTGGAAAAACTGGCCAGTCTAGACACAGCCATTGACTATGCACTGTGTGAAGAAGAGCTTCCTTTTATTTGTTTTAAACCTGCTGCCCATTAGTTTCATTTGGTGACCCCTAATTCTTATATTATGGGAACAAGTAAAACACTTGTCCATATTCACTTTCTCTTCACCACTCATGATTGTATAAACCTCTATCATATCCCCCCTTAGTCGTCTCTTTTCCAAGCTGACAAACAATGAATGGATTCACCCATTTTCTGCCCTGACTGGCTTTCCTGTTGCTGGTTTGACCTATGCTGGTTCTCACAGGCTTCTCCCTGCTCAAAACTCCTGGCCAATTCCCTTGGGAGCCTTGCAATAATCCTAAATGTAGTTGCTCGACATCTTCCCGCTGAAGGTTCTGCTCCTCATACTCACTCGCCATCCCTGTACCTGCTGCGCATGCGATATAAGGACTGCGCTGTCTCTCTGGCCTTATATGGCTCCTGCTGCTAGAGACTCTGAGTGCCTCACAGTTTTTAAACGTATTTATCCTCACAACACCACTGTGAGGCAGAGCAATGCTATTACCTCAGGCTATGTCCACACAACGCGTTTTGTTGCAAGAGGCAATGCAAATGAAGCGCGGATTAGCATTTTCTCGTGCTTCATTTGCATAATGTCTTCCGTTTTTGCGCAAGAGGTGTTTGCACAAAAACATTGTGGATCGTGGAGGGGGGCTGCATTTGCACCTTTCTCCCCCACGTACAGGCCACACATGCAAGACACAGATCTGCCCCTGGGGCGACGGAGTCACAGCAAACTGGTATACGACAGCTGGACGGCTGCATTGTGCCTTCCCCACTCCTGAAACAGTGACTGAAGGAGACAGTTTCTTGGCGGTTCAGGACAGGCCCCAAATCCCTAGAATCCAAGCATCTGATTTCTTACTTGATAAGTGACCTCCACCGCTGCCCGCACAGACACAGCCCTGATACTATCAGCGCAGGACGCTCTGCTCTTCCTGTCTCCGCAACCCGGATTTTCTGAATGACCTGGCGAGACCCCCTCTCATTAGCCTGACACGCCGAATGCAGCCAGCTTTCGCCTTTTCTCCGAGCTTCCAGGTGGTGTTCTGAGCTCAGGCCAACTTTCCTTTTCCTTTTCCATCATGCAAACCTTATCTCCCTGCTCAATCCACCGGCTATCTGGCCTTTTATTTGCTACGCTCTGGGCACGAGGGTACCAGGAACCTGAGCCTACTGGTCACATTTCTGGGTTACGGTTTCTGGTTTGCTATTTGTATTGTCCTTAATGGATTTGTTAAGTGGGTTTGAAGAAACAGGAGTTTAACTGTGGGCTTAGGAGAGAGAGCAGGCCACGCTGCACAACCCAGATGTGAACCAAATGGAAACCCTTTCCCCGCAAACGTTGGCCTCTTTTTCACTTCAGATCTGATGAATGCTTAGATCCTAGGCCATGGTCATTTTTGATGGGAGGCCGCTCCAAAAATTTGGTAGGTGGTCAAGGGCCGCACTCTCCTATGCTAATGATGTGGGGGAGGGGTCTGGGATGGAGGTGGATGCAGAAAGGAGCTCAGGGTACATCTACACTAGCCCCCTAGATCGATCTCAGGAGGCTAATGAAGGCGACCGAAATTGCAAATCAAGCCCGGGATTTAAATATCCCGCGCTTCATTTGCATGTTCCCCGCACGTTGCCATTTTAGAAATTGACTATCCCAAAGTAACTGCCCGCATCTACACGCGGCAGTGAAACGGGATTCTGATTTAAACCCCCAACTCGAATTAGCTGGTATTCCTCCTGCAATGAGGTTTGCCAGCTAATTCGATTTAAATGGCGACCGGACGGGAACATGCAAATCAAGCGCAGGACAGAGCCGGGACCACTGCAGCTCTGCATTTTAAATGTTTAAGAGCTGCCCTGGGGACTGGCGTGAGCTGGGACTGAGCCAGGCTCACACTGGGTCCAGCAGCCCCTCTCAGCAGCAGCCCAGGCTGGCTGCAGGCAGAAGCTGCTTTGGCAGCAACCTCTGTTCACTACCAGGGGCTGCTCAGCAGACTGCTTTGCGGCAGCCTCCCCTGCTCTCTCTATCGGAAGCAGCAGCATGTGGGGGAGGGCAGGGGAGGCAGGCAGAAGCAGCAGCATGCCGGGGAGGGCAGGGGAGGTAGGCGGAAGGAGCAGCATGCCGGGGGGGGGGGGGTGACAGGGTGCTCGCCCTGCACTGGCCCTTTAAGGGCAGACCCCGACCTGAACCAGGGCCGGGGAGTTTAGCCCAGCTGAGGCTATACTAGTCCATTAGGGCCCAGCTGGGAGCTATAATAGAGGATGGGCTGCTGCTGTGAAGGGGGGAGCAGTGAGAACCTGGCTGCGGAGGGAGGAGGAGGCTCCCTGGAGCTAGGGCAGGGCTGGGGGAGGCCAGGCAGGGCTAGGGGAGCTCTGGCCAGCAAATCCTCAGACTGCAGGGCTTGAAAGAAGGCCCGATGAAGGAACATCGACCCCCGGAAGTGGGGCTCAGAGACAGACTTGGGCACTGCCGGAGGGCAGTGTGGCGAAGAGGACGCCGCAGCCGGGAGTAAAGAGGGGAGACACCACCCCAGAGAAGGCACCCTACCTGCCGAGGGAGCCAATTCCTGAGGACAGACGGCAGGGGGGTTACGGTGGTGAGTGCACCCCCCCTCACAGGGGGGAAGAGAAGAGGCAGGCGGCACTGTGGAGACAGTGCTGGGGGGAACTGGCTTTTAAATAGGATCCCCCGAGCATCAGCTCCTGTTCCCACCCCCAATCCCGTTGCCTCTGATTCACAGGCAGCAAGGGGGGAGAGCGAGCAGGTGAGTAGTCGACTCGACTACCCAATAAGCTTAGGCTAACCAGGTAGTCGACTACTCATGAAGGCTATGTCTACACTTGTATCCCCTCTTTCGAGAGAGGGATGCAAATGTAGACATTCAAAATTGCAAATGACGCCTGGATTTAAATATCCCGTGCTTCATTTGCATATTTGCGTGATGGCGCTATTGTGAAATAATAGACACTTTTAAGACGCGGTTATTTCGAGAGAAAACCCTTCTCTCGAAATAACTCTTATTCCTCATGCAATGAGGTTTACCAGTTATTTTGAGAGAAGGGTTTTCTCTCGTAATAACCGCATCTTAAAAGCGACTGTTATTTCGAAATAGCGCCATAATGTGACTATGCAAATGAAGCATGGGATATTTAAATCCCGGCTTCATTTGCAGTTCCAAATGTCTTCATTTGCATCCCTCTCTCGAAAGAGAGTGCAAGTGTAGACATACCTTACATCCCTACTCCGACCCTTTGTTTCCTGTCTTTTAGCCAGTTATTAATCCAGGAGACGACCATCCCTCTCTGAGAAAGTCCCTGCCTCAAAGAGTGTTCAGGCTAAGCAGACAAGACTGGTTTTATCATCTTTCTTTTTTACAGCAGGGCAAATGAGACACAGAGAGACTAAGTGACTTGTCCATGGCCATACAGGGAGCTCATGGCGGAGAATTTGAAACCAGTTCTCCTGAGTGCCAGCCTGGTGCCTTAATTCCTGCCTGTCCGTTCTACTGACCCAGCTTCAGATTAGGGCTCTCAAAAGAAGAAACGAGGGGGATGGGCAGGGAGATTATTACCAGATGCGCAGGCTGCGGTAGCCAGGGGCTACATGTTTCATATCCTCTTACAGCGCAAGCCAGACCAGTTGCTTTCCTCGGAGTGTCTGGTGATAACGAGATGTAGGCCAAATCACCAGCCGCCCTGTCCGCTAGAGTTTCTTATTCCCCGGTGACTGCTTTTTATTCTCTAGGATGCCAGCGAGGCCAATGTCAATTACAGAAGTGAGGAAAGCTTTTGCTTTTTGCCACGCGAGACAGCCAGTGGCTCCTTCTGAAGCCAGACACGGACCAAGGAGGCGCCCGGATGAGCTGAAGCATTTACAACAAACCGTTCCCCCCTCTTACTCTCCCCAATGACAGTGCGTCAGGAGGCAGCAGCATCGGGAACAAGGGCTCTATTGAGGGAGAAACAAGTCAAATAAGCCTTTCATCAGGAACTTTTGTTCGCCGGAATTGCACGGCGGCGGAGAGCAGGTAAATACGAAAAGCCACCTTAAAATAGAACAATGACCTCACGGGCTGTCTCCAGGCTTTCTTATTCTTTTTTTTATTAAGCAAGAGAGACAACCAGCATTCAGGCCGACTTAAGAGCTTGAGCAGCGTGTTGACAGCTCCCATTCTAGGGAAAAAAAGCAAAGAGGTGACGGGATTTGGACCCAGACTAAATCTTCACGGCAGCTCGGCTGCAATGTGTACTTAAAGGTAAGAGGCCTGACGAGGCTCCCTTAAAATAATAAAAAGCTTTTGGCTTTATTAGCCACCCCACAAACAAAGTTATTGCCACTGTTTATTGGTGGCATCTGCCCCTCGCGCAGCTGTCTCATTGAGGTAGATGACCACTATAGCTCTTTCATATGGAAGGGATACACCGCTGGCTTCATTAGGACTCTTCACCTGTTGGAACGTAAGAGTTGCCACAGTCCAGCTAGCCCAGCACCATAGGCAGCTGGTATAAGAGGCCAAGGGAAACTAAGCTTCCCCCAGGCCCGCCGACAGGGGAGGGAAAAAGGAGCAGTTGCACCAGGGTCCTTTAAATCACCAGGGCCGGCCCACAACATTTCGGCACCTGAGGCGGGGAGCTCAAATGGCGCCCCCATGCTCCCTCGCTTGGGCCAAAACTTTGAAAGGTCTCCATTCTGCCTCCTTCCTCCAGCACAGCCCTCCACCCTCTCGGTGCATCTGGAGCAGAGAGAATACATCTGCCCCAGCCGCAGACACAATTTTCTACACTCTGGGTCCTGGTGGCACCTCTCCACAGTCTGGCGGCCGCCTCAGTTCACCTCATGGTAAGGCCAGCCCTGCTATCGTGCTGCCCCATACGGTTCTGAGGACTGGGGGCGGGGAGAGCGCCACAGAGGGGCGCCTTGCGCCTGAGGCCCCGCCCCTTCCAGAAACATGGCGCCTGCCCCCCACCTTGTTCAGGGGCCCGTGGAGGCTGTCGGCTCCCCTGGCCACCCCAAACAGCTGGCCCGCTGCCTTCGGAACATGGTGCCGTCAAAAGGGTGAGAGCGTTGGCTCCGGCCCCACCCACGTTCAGCCCCGTTCCAGCTCATCCTCTTCCCCCAGAGGTCCTGCTCTCCCTCTGCCTCTTCCCGACTGCATTTCACCCACAGGAAGGCCTCTCGGGAGGGGACGAAGGGACGTGAGTGCAGGGCAGAGGATGCAGGAGGAGGCACATGAAGGTGGCAAGTGGCCGGTGGGCAGAAGAGAGGGCCCGGACAGCCCTGGCCCTAGGGCCAGGTGAGCAAGGCAGATGCCTTGGGCCCTGCGCTTTTGGGGCTCCACACTGCTGAGTAATCACCATCCACTCCCCACTCCCAGAGTCCTGCCTTTGTCCGGGCTGGGCCTGGAGGAGCAGGGAGAGAGGCATGAGCAATGGGTGGGAAGGTTTTAGGGAGGGGGTCAAACAGGGCCGGGGGCAGAGCATTGGTGGGACTTCAGGGGGTGGAGACCTAGCAGGGGCAGGCCTCAGGGTGGGGCCACAGACTGGGCACACGGGAGTCTCACGCCACCCATGCATAGTGTCCTACCTCCAACTGTGCCCGTACCAGAGCTCCAGAGGAGAACACACCCCAGAGCAAGTACAGAGCGATCTCGCTCTGTCTTCCACTCCCAGCTGCCCGCAGTCAGAGTGTTAGGCTTGCCCTCAACATGAGGTTGCATCCCAGACCATCTTTTTAGTCTCTCCTCTGAGGGAAGCTGTTCCACATCCTTGATCGGCTTTGTTGCCCTTCTCTGAACCTTCCCCACTTCCACTTTCCCCTTTTCGAGATGGCATGACCTGCCCCGGACACAACAGTCAAGATGTTGGAGCAATAGGGATGTATAGGGTGACCTGATACAATTTTTGTCCTATTTTCTATCTGCTCGAAAAGAAACAGGTGACCCAAGAGTGAACGGGCCTGTTCACATAACGAAGACACTGTTCAGTCCGACTATTTTTGTAGACTGTGAGAATGAAGGGGAAGTGGCTTACTCACAGCATCCCAGAAACAGGTTTGCTTTTTTTGCAACAGTGTTACATTGCGGACTCCAATTTAGATTGTGGTCCACTATGACCCCTAGATCTCTTTCTGCAGGATTCCCTTCCTAGACAGCCACTCTAGACCAGGCGTGGTCAACCCGTTCCAGATAAAGCACCAAGACCCACCTGGATTCAATACGAAGAGCCGGGGCAAAAAGTTGTAGAGGAAAAAAAAAAAGGACAGGCCCTTTAAGAAGGCTTTTTGGCCTCAGCATGCTCCTGTCGGCGGATCTGCCATTTTGATACGGATGGCTCCCCTGCCTCGGTGAGCACAGAAGAGCCGAGAGGCATGGGCCATGTTCAGGGGGTGCGGGGACGGCTTCACGAGCCACACTGACGGGGGAAAAGCCGCATGCGGTTCTTTGAGCCACGGGATGGCCACACCTGCTCTAGACATTGCTGGTACCTAGGGAATTTTCATGGCAAAAATCAAGGAGCCAGGCAAACAATTGGGGGAGCTGAGTGGAGGTTTTGGGAATCCCATTGGGGTCTGCTTCTGGGATTTAGGGATGTAAATTCCTTTTGTGAAGATCACCTCATAGACTTAAGCTCATTACACATACAGGACATGCCTGCATGGTCATCACCTTGGCTAACACAACAGGGACTGAGCCAGGGCCCTTCACAACTGAAAACTCTCACGTCCTCTGCAGATCCAGCACAGAGAGGGGCACACAATACAGTCACTGGTGGGTTACATAAGGCTGCCAGAATCAGGTTCCTTGGTAGAGTCCTTTCCCCTCCACCCATAGACTTTATTTTTTTCATATCCCACCTTATTGCAGAGCTGGCCAGTCCAGAAAAGCACGGCAGGCGAGATAAGACACTAGTTAATTAATTGCTCTTGATGGAAGAATGACAACCAACTTAATTGTGTGCCTTAATATGCCTTCTGCCTACTACTGTTAACAGCCGGGGGTGACTCCCACGCATAGCCCTGTGGCAGAAATTAACCCACTGTCCCAACCTGCAGGCAGTCACTATCACCTGGAACAATCACTGCCAGAAGGTCAGCTGTAGTCCTCACTCAGCCGCTTTTTACCTAATTTTGAATCCTGAGGCTACCTCCCAATTTTTTATTAAGGTCACTTGAGCCTTATCGATTTAATTATATGATGTCCTGACGAGCTGTTAAAATACGAGCCATCTGAAGCGTAATTAGCTAGTCTGTCATGCCTCAGTGGGGAGGAAGGTTTGGGTGATGTGAGTGCGACATGAGGAGTATGAGGGAAATCTTGCTGCTCTTCTCAGCCTAGGAATGTCACTCCCATTAATCTGTTCTCAAGGTATGTCTCTCCTGACAGAGTCGGTCTCACCGGACAGCCTGCTTTCTAAAGGGTTCCGGGTCAAAGGGTAAACTGGGCAGCAGTGATCATGAGATGGTCGAGTTCATGATCCTGACAAAAGCAAGAGAGGAAAGCAGCAAAATACACACCCTGGATTTCAGAAAAGCAGACTTTAACTCCCTCAGGGCAGGATCCCCTGGGATGCTAACATGAAGAGAAAAGGAGTCCAGGAGAGCTGGCAGTATTTTAAAGAAGCTTTATTGAAGGCACAGGAACAAACCATCCTGATGTGCAAATGAAAAGCAAATGTGGTAGGCGACCAGCTTGGCTTAGCAGTGAAATCCTTGGCGAGCATCCACACAAAAAGCAAGTTTACAAGAAGTAGAAACTTGGACAGATGACTCAGGGGGAGGGGGTATAAATATACTGGCCAAGCATGTAGAGGTGTAATCAGGAAGGCAAAAGCACAATTGGAATTGCAGCTAGCAAGGGATGTGAAGGGAAACCTGAAATGTTTCTACAAATATGTTAGCAGTAAGAGGTCGATCTGGGAGTGTGTGGGACTTTTACTGGATGAGGGAGGTAACCTAATGACAGATGATGTGGGAAAAGCTGACGTACTCAATGCTTTTTTTGCCTCTGTCTTCATAGACAAGGTCAGCTTCCAGACTACTGAACTAGGCAACACAGTACAGGAAAGAGGTGGGCAGCCCACAGGGGAGAAAGAACAGGTTAAGAACTGTTTAGAAAAGTTAGACATACACAAATCCATGGGTCTGGATTTAATGCATCCGAGGGTGCTGAGGGAGTTGACAAATGTCATTGCAGAGCCTTTGGCCATTATCTTTGAAAACTCATAGAAATCGGGGGAGGTCCCAGCTGATTGGAAAAAGGCAAATGTAGTGCTCATCTTTAAAAAAGGAAAGAAGGACAATCCAGGGAACTACAGACTCGCCTCAGACCCCAAAAAAATCATGGAGGGAATTCTCAAGGAATCCGTTTTGAAGCACATGGAAGAGAAGAAAGTGATCACGAATAGTCAACATGAATTCACCAAGGGCAAGTCATGCCTGACCAACCTGATTGCCTTCTGTGATGAGGTAACTGGCTCTGTGGACATGAGGAAGTCAGTGGATGTGATATACCTTGACTTTAGCAAAGCATTTGATACAGTCTCCCACAGTATTCTTGCCAGCAAGTTACGGAAGTATGGATTGGATAAATGGACTATAAGGTGGATAGAAATCTGGCTAGATTCTCGGGCTCGATGGGTAGTGATCAACGGCTCAATGTCTGGTTGGCGGTCAGTATCAAGCGGAGCGCCCCAAGGATTGGTTTTAGGGCTGGTTTTGTTCAACATCTTTATTAATGACCTGGATGAGGGGTTGGATTGCACCCTCAGCAAGTTTGTGGATGACACTAAGCTAGGGGGAGAGATAGATACACTGGCGGGTAGGGACGGGGTCCAGAGAGACCTAAACAAATTGAAGGACTGGGCCAAAAGAAATCTGATGAGGTTCAACAAGGACAAGTGTAGAGTCCTGCACTTGGGACAGAAGAATCCCAAGCATAGTTACAGGCTGGGGACCGACTGGCTAAGCAGCAATTGTGCAGGAAAGTACCTGGGGATTGCAGTGGATGAGAAGCTGGATAGGAGTCAACAGTGGGCCCTTGTAGCCAAGAAGGCTAATGGCATATTAGGGTGCATTAGTAGGACATTGCCAGCAGATCTAGAGAACTAATTATTCCCCTTTATTTGGCACCGGTGAGGCTGCATCTGAAGTATTGCGTCCAATTTTGGGGCCCCTTCTACAGGAAGGAAGAAGACACATTGGAGAAGGTGCAGCAGAGGGCAAAGGAAATGATTAGGGGACTGGAGCACATGACCAATCAGGAGAGGCTGAGGGATTTGGGCTTATTTAGTCTATAGAAGTGAAGAGTAAGGGGGGATTTGACAGCAGCCTCTAGCTACCTGAAGGGAGGTTCCAAAGAGGATGGAGAGAGGCTGTTCTCAGTGGTGACAGCTGGCAGAATGAGGCGCAAGAGTCTCAAGTTGCAGTGGGGGAGGTCTAGGTTGGATATTAGGAAAAACTATTTCACTAGGGCTATGTCTACACTGCGCATTGTTGCGCAAGAAGATATACAAATAAGGCATGGTGATGAATACCGCTGCACCTCATTTGCATACCTAATGAGTCACCATTTTTGCGGAAGGGGCTTTTGCGCAAAAAGGAGCTGTCTACACTGCTCCTTCTTGCGCAAAACCCCCCTCTTGCGCAGGAGCCGTTCTTCCTGAAAATAAGCGGCAGAACGGCTCCTACAGTATAAACAGCTCCTTCTTGCGCAAAAGCCCTTTCCGCAAAAATGGCGGCTCATTAGATATGCAAATCTTCTTGCAAATGTGCAGTGTAGACGTAGCCTAGGGGGATGGTGAAGTATTGGAATGGGTTACCTAAGGAGGTGGTGGAATCTCCATCCCTAGAGGTTTTTAAGTGCCAGCTTGCCAAAGACCTGGTGTTGGGATATGTAAAAATTACTAGTCTAAAATGTCTCTACATTAGTGGTTCAGGGGTCAGCCACAGCATTTCCCTTTAAACATGCTTTCTCCTTTTGTTTTTGTAGTTTGGGAAGATAGACTAAGAGTCTGGTCAAAACCAGTATTATCATTTCTGCTGTATAAACATGTTCTCTCTCTTCATTCTTGTAGCCAAGGAGACCAGATAAGTATGGAGTTGCTCTATTTTGTTATGTCTCTTGCTTACCCTCATTGGCTCTGCATAACACATCTTCTGGACCAAATTCCTTGTCAGCTATGTAATCTGTTAGTTTGTAATATAGGAAAGGGTTGATTCAATTAGAAACTATATAAATAGTAATTAGGGGTGGGTAGAATTCATGATTTGCTTATTAATATTCATTTTACGAGAGTTAACATTACTAAATAAGGTTTTAAGAAAAGTAGTGATAGACGTGTGAATTAACATACTAAAGCAGATAAAAGGTTCTAACTACTGCCAATTTGTGGCCGCTTGGACATTGTATTGAATGTCCGAGGTAAACGTGCGTGGGCAATAAAGCAGTTCCGTTTACCCCATTCGCTCCTGGGTTGCCTGTTTCTTCTCTAAACACCTGGCTGGGATGATTTAGTTGATTTAGCGTTGGTCCTGCTTTGGGCAGGGGCTGGACTCAACGACCTCCTGGGGTCTCTTTCAGCCCTATGAGTCTATGATTCTTTGGGAATGTTCTAGCTACATTTCTCCATCAAGCACTTTGGACAAAATCAGAGCTTCTGGATGTTTATTTAGCACAAACCAAAACTTTTGAGATTCACCCTGGTAATCTAATCTAATCTAATCCATAGGTTTGGCTTCATAGAAACTGCAGCAAACCATTATGAATGAATAAAGTCCATTGAAGGCTCCTAAGATGCTTTAAGTATGGCCCTGTCTACACTACAAGATAAAATCAAATTGATTATGGTCAATTTCTGTTTTATTTATGTTTAATAGAGCTCCACCCATTTAACTACTATGATTTAGAAACTGATTCAGTAAAATCAATGTCATTTGTCTATGTAGACTGGGCCCATTTCTCTCTTCACCGCTCAAACTCAGGCTGTGATCTGGGCCAAGTTTCTGAATTGTTCCCTGCCTCAAGTTTCCCCATCGGTAAGGGCATATCGACACTAGGAAATTATTCGGAAATAATTTATTTCAAAATAACAATCTCCAAAATAACTATTTTGAAATAGCACGTCCACACTACAGGGAAGCCTCAAAATTAGTCTGAGGCAGGCTCCCTTAATGTGGATGCATTATCTCAACTTAGAGCGCCCGGAAGCACTGAGGAGTAATTATCCTGAATCACTCTGGGAAGTAGTTATTTCGAAATAGCAGCGGTGGAGCATCCACACTAATGCTATTTCGAAATAAACATTATCCCTCGTGGAAAACAGGAGTTGTTATTTTGAAATAACCAGCCCCTTATTTAGAAATAATGGGTTTGGTAATGTGGATGCTCCCTTTGTTATTGCTAAATAAGGGGAATTATTTTGAAATAACTCCTTAGTGTACACCAGGGCTAATAAAGGGATAATACCGCTTTGATTAAGTACTCTATATTACTTAGGAATAATACTTTGATTAAGCACTCTTTATTACTTAGATTTAAGATAACACACTTGTCTCTGTTATTTATTAGATACTTTTGCATAGTGTCTAAATCTTAGGTTGGGAAGTCCCGGGCAACGGACTATTTGTGTCATTTATTTGTACACTGCACAATACAATGGGGCCCTGATTCCTGGCTGGGGACTTTAAATGTTGCCACAATAATAAATAATTGAATAGAAGGGGCTCTGTAAGTAAAGAATATTGTTCTTACTCAAGCTAGTTGGGAATTTTCCACCAGGAAATTTTTTTTTCAGTGAAAAATGCCCTTTTTGCAAAAATCAAAATTGTCTGTGGGAAAATGTCAATTATGCAAATAAAAATTGTTTTTCCGTCAGGAAAAAGAAAATGAAAGCTCCCTGCCTCCAACTAACTGAAGGGAAGTGCAGCAGGCCCTTAATCAATTATACTTTCTGCCTGCCCAGAGAAATAGAGAAATTGACACAACTTTTCCAAGCAGGAAACTGGGAAGCCAAAAAATTCTATTTCAGGTCTTCCGAAGCAGATTTTTTTTTTTTTTGGAAATCCATTCTTGCCAAAAATGTGTGGGATTTTTTTGTTTGTTTTGGTTTTCACTTTTGCTCTGGATTTGGGATGGGTTTTTTTTTTTCAAAAATGCAAATGTTTTTGAAGGAAGGCATTTCCATTTTCCAGCCAGCTCCAAATCTTACCCAATATTTCAGTCCAGGTTTTATGCTTCAAATTTCCTTTGCCCAACATGAAGTAAGCGATATCCTCAAACCAGATGATAGCACCAGCCCTTTGCTGTATAGTTAATAATGTTCTTCCACAGAGGGGATAAATATCAGCATACAGAGCTCTGCAGAGGTTGACTTGAAATGCTAAACAAGGCCAAGAAAATTAAAAAGTATAAGGGTTCTCAAAAGGTGGACTGAGGCCGGTGCTCATTTCTGTATTCAGTAAAATATTCATGATAAAGCCCTAAGCTAGGACAGTGCCTATCTGTGGATTTGGTTATTTTCAAGCCTTGGTCTCTGATTTTAGCTGCAGGTGGCTTAATTTCATGCAAACAGCATGGATACATGTGGAAAGTTTGAACTCTGAGATATGAAAATAAGTACTGCATGGATCTGCTGGGGTCATTTTGTAAAGAGGTGGGACACACTGCAGACAGCTCCAGCTGTACAGTTAGCTAATTGGCAAGGTACCCAAAAGCTGGCACTCAAGACAACATAACATAATTTGTGGGTTTTGACCAAGCAATAAAACTTGTTGCTTTCTTGCCACCTCTTGCAATTTTATTGTGAAACTTGAAATATTTGGTGATTTGTTTAAATCTCCAGCTCCTGGAGGCAAGTGATTATAAGAAATGCTCAACTTTCCTTAAGAACAAGTAAATTTCTAGCGCTGGTTATGGAGAAAAGCTAGAAAACTTGGCCTGCCCACAGCTTAAGGCTCAGAAGGAACCCAGAATGTATCCTTTAAAAAAAAAATGCTCATGATTTTTTAATGCTTAGGGTTGGCAATATGGGAGTGCTGCGTACCTCACTGCAAATGTCTTTCTTTGTAGAGGTCTACACATCAGCTCTTCACAGGATGTGGCTGCAGAGATGAAAGGCCATGTCCACTGCAGAAAGCAGGGTTCTGGATCTACAGCAACTGCTTGAGTAGAGGAGTAACTGAATCGCACCAACGGAACATCTACACAGGGCAACATTATTTTGAAATAACTTAGTCTGTGTCTACATAGCAGGCATTTTGAAATAATGCTGAAATACCGTCAAGCTGGAGGACTTCTTACTTGGACTCCTGTAACCCTCATTGCACAAGAAATAAGGGAAGCTCTATTTCAAAATGAGTGCTGTGTAAACACTCCCAATTTCAAAATAAACTACGCAATTGACGTAGCTCAGTTTGCGTAGCTTATTTCAAGGTAAGCCCTGCTGTGTAGATGCACCCCAAGTGAATACTAGGCCCTGGCTGAGCAGGCTCACACTTGGGAAGGACAGCCAGCAGTTGTCTTGGCTTATTGCGAAGGGGTTGGCTCTGTCTGTGCCCTGTCTCTCTAAGGCCTGGCCTACACTGGAGGGGAAGGTCAACCTAAGATACGCAACTCCAGCTATGTAAATTGCATAGCTGGAGTTGATGTATCTTAAGTTCCTGTCCACAAAACAGGAGGTTGACAGGAGCAATCACTCTTGCCAGCTTCCCTTACTTCTCACAAGGAGCAGGAGTACAGGCACCGATGGGGGAACCCTCTGGGTTCGAGTTAGCACATCATCACTAGACCCGCTTAATCAAACCCTAGAAGATCAGCTGCACAGCATCTATCTTCCCCATATCGTAGATGTGCCCTGAGCGTAGCACCCCTACATCTACAAAGACTCTGCAATGGGTGAAACAACAGTAAACAGGACAGTGAGCAAGTCACTTAACCTCTCCGGGTCTCTATTTCCCCATCTGTTAAATGGGGCTATACTTACTGCCTGGCAGAGGCACTGGTGCTGCAATCACTAAAGACATTTTAGAACTTTTTTTTAAAAAATGGGTTTTGTTCATTTCTACACTGGGATGGGACTGTAGCTGTGAGAGGCATTTGGGGAAATTAACCAGGCATTATAGGGCCACCCTATACAAGTGTGCAGACTCAGAGCAAGACAGAAGACAGAGTTGCAGCAGCACCACTACTGAGCTGGTATGGGTTGGGGGGTACGCATATGGGGAGTCCCATTTGATGAACCCAGACAAGCAGGGCTATCGGCATAAAACTATTTGCAAAGTGTCCATCAAAAGGGCTTTTTCATCAAAACGGAACCTGCCTATTGGGGGAAATGAAGGGGAGAAAGAGGACTGTGAAAAAATACGATGTTCAGTTTTCCATAGCTGAAAGGCAAAGCATAAGATTTTGATTGGTCAATTTATTTCGTTTTTCTAAACGTTTGCACAGGGAAGAGGAACCCCCCACCTGCTCAGCTGAGCCAAGTATGCTCATCCTTAGTACCTCCCTCTTTAGCAACCGAGTCACACCCAACCCAGAATTCTCTTCCAACGCCCCATAGGATTCAGGAACCCCTTTGTTCCATGCAGCCTAATCCTGCCCTTTGCACAATGCAGCAAGATTTTATGTTGTGTCTTTCATCACGGGTCAGATTTGACCCTTGTTTATTAATCTAGGCAAGATGGCGAGCAGATTTTCAACAGAAGCTACACCATAGGGTCGTGTCACCAAACCTTCCAGAAAGAAATTGGCATTAATTGCTGCTATTAAAAGTCATAAATAGACAAAACTATATTCAATATTTTCCAATAGTCACTATTGCCCTTTTAGAAAAACAGCAGATTTTTTCTCTGCATTACCGTTCATATTTATTGACTACAAATATTTTCGCCTGTGCCTGAACATATAAACTGTACACTTCTTATGGACCAACACACAGGAAACATTTCTGATGTACAATAGTGTACACTGGATGAACTACTACACAGTACTATCTCCAGTGACCCATCTTTATGAACCCAGCTCACCCCCTGGTGGTGAATTCGAACAATTGCAATGAGATAACATCCCTTCAGAGACTTTCTGGCTTCCAGAGAAACATAGCTTAAAAAAAAAGTCTAGCAGAGCTTTTAGGTCAAGACTTTTCCAGATTGTGGATTTCCAGAAGGCAGCACTGGAAACAACTCTCTGCAAGTCAAATATAGGTGTATTTAAAAAAAATAAAATTACACTGTAGGGCACATGAGTGACAGACACATGAGAACATATAACTACATAATTTCGTTACTTATGAATGAAATTTTTTTTTTTTTTTTGCAATTAGCAGAAAGTCCTGGTATTTGAAGAACATACATCATTTTATGGGATGTTTACTGTTGAAGCTGCCTCCTATCCCTGGCAAAAGCAGCATCCTAGCAGTAACCTCCCCAGGAATTGAAATTGGGGAGAGGGGGTATTCGGATTTACAGGGTGCGTGTGTCAGGGCTGATGAGGGTGAAGGTGGGCTGTATGGCATCATAGTTCACAAAACTGGGGGGGTGTTGGGGAAATTCAGGGGGGTATACAACCCCATGGGGAGGGGATTAGGGAAATCCCTGCATCTCAGATTCACGGGGCTTTTACAGGAAGTCATAAGAACATAAGAACGGCCGTACTGGGTCAGACCAAAGGTCCATCTAGCCCAGTATCCTGTCTACCGACAGTGGCCAGCACCAGGTGCCCCAGAGAGGGTGGACCAAAGACAATGATCAAGCGATTTGTCTCCTGCCATCCCTCTCCAGCCTCTGACAAACAGAGGCCAAGGACACCATTTTATCCCCTGGCTAATAGCCTTTTATGGACCTAACCTCCATGAATTTATCCAACTTCTGTTTAAACTCTATTATAGTCCTAGCCTTCACAGCCTCCTCTGGCAAGGAGTTCCACAGGTTGACTTCACGCTGTGTGAAGAAGAACTTTCTTTTATTAGTTTTAAACCTGCTACCCATTAATTTCATTTGGTGTCCTCTAGTTCTTCTATTATGGGAACTAATAAATAACTTTTCTTTATCAGCCCTCTCCACACCACTCATGATTTTATAGACCTCTATCATATCCCCCCTCAGTCTCCTCTTTTCTAAACTGAAAAGTCCCAGTCGCTTTAACCTCTCCTCATATGGGACCCATTCCAAACCCCTAATCATTTTAGTTGCCCTTTTCTGAACCCTTTCCAAGGCCAAAATATCTTTTTTGAGGTGAGGAGACCACATCTGTACACAGTATTCAACATGTGGGCATACCATAGTTTTATACAGGGGCAGTAAGATATTCTGGGTCTTATTTTCTATCCCTTTCCTAATAATTCCTAGCATCCTATTTGCCTTTTTGACCTCCGCTGCACACTGTGTGGAAGTTTTCAGAGAACTGTCCACGATAACTCCAAGATCTCTTTCCTGGTTTGTCATAGCCAAATTAGCCCCCATCATACTGTACATATAGTTGGGGTTATTTTTCCCGATGTGCATTACTTTACACTTATCCACATTAAATTTCATTTGCCATTTTGTTGCCCAATCACTCAGTTTGGTGAGATCTTCTTGGAGTCCCTCACAGTCTGCTTCTGTCTTGACTATCCTAAACAGTTTGGTATCATCTGCAAACTTTACTACCTCACTGCTTACCCCTTTCTCCAGATCATTTATGAATAAGGTGAAAAGGATTTGTCCCAGGACTGATCCTTGGGGGACACCACTAGTTACCCCTCTCCAATCTGAAAATTTACCATTTATTCCTACCCTTTGTTTCCTGTCTTTTAACCAGTTCTCAATCCAAGAAAGGACCTTCCCAGTCACAGAATATAGATAAGATGGGTGGCTCTCTCTCTCTCTCTGAATAATACTTGAAGCCCTAGCATGGGCATTATGGAGAGCTGTTCAAAACCCGTTTCCTACTTCCCATGGAAAATGACAGTGAAAACAGAGGGGAAAATAGCTTGTCTGCATCCGGCAGGGAAATTGTTGCTTTCTTCAACAGAAATTCAAATAGCAAAATATTTCATCCAAGTAGTTTTGATTTGAAAATGCTCCCATAGTGCTTCACCGTCTCCTTTCCCTTTCTGCCTGGTCTCCCTCATTTCGTTGTCCCCCTTTGGGTGACAGCAGTGCTGGAGCATGGCTTGAGGGGGGAGAAATGGCCCCGCCAGATGGGACCCCTCTTCCCCAAACCCCATCTCACTCCCCAACCTTCACTCTTGCACTCCTCACCCTTCCACTCCTCCACATCCCCAAGGCTCTGCCCTTTAGGGATGTAAAAGCCCATCTAAGTGGCTAAGTGGCCATAGTAGCACCCGTCTGCAGCAGGCCCCCTCCCTTCAGGGCTAGAGCAGCCCCCTGCCTGTGGCAAGAGGGGAGCTGCTCCAGATCCCACCAGTTAACTGGTTAAACCTTCAGTTCCCTACTGCCCTGACTCCTGCACTCTGTACATCACCAGTCTCCTGCCCTGAAGGATGCAGGCAATGCTGGGTAAGTCTTCTAGTTATATACATACTAGCTGGAGTTACCTGGTGTTGCTTGGTCCCGCCTGCCCTCTCCCCAGCACTGCTTCCTGCTGGCCAGTTTTCCTCCTCCTGATCTCCCCCGGCCAGCCCCGCTCCCGTCGGCCACCTCCCCACTCCGATCTCCCCCAACCAGCTCTGCTTTCCGCCAGCCACCCCTCCCCTGATCTCCCCCGGCCCATTCCTCCCCCCCGCCCCTGATCAAGTGTGCCCAGGTTTTTTTTAAGACTATCTAGTAACTGTAGCCACAGGGGGCAGGGCAGGTGCCCGAGCTCTTGTGCGCGTGGGGTGAGGCAAGTCCCGGACAGCTCTGGGCAGGCACGTGACCGAGGCTGGGCGGTGCTGCCCCTGCAGTACAGCAGGTTATTTTTTATTTTTACAGGTTGAGATCAGGCCCAATCGGGTCCAAAAGTACCTTAAAACCTTCTCCTGGTGGAAAGGTTATCCCATGCAACATTTGGTTGTGGTAGCTCTTATAGTGTCCAAGTTATTAGAGCACAAACATACAAACATTCTCCTTTGTATATAAGGTTAGAGAAAAGGAGGCAAAGCCATATTTTCAGCTATGATCCCCTATATTTAAGAACAGGTTAGATAGACATCTGTCAGGGATGGTGTAGACGGAGCTTGGTCCTGCCTTGAGGGCGGGGGGCTGGACTCGATAACCTCTCGAGGTCCCTTCCAGTCCTATAATTCTATAATTACCTAGGTTGAGTAGGGTTTCTGGGGCCTCATTTTCTGACCTGGGAACCTGTGTTTATAGTAGGGGCAGGGAAACATTTTTCAGTCAGGGGCCAATGATCTACAGAAAAAACAGTTGGGGGGCCCCCCACACAAGTTAAAAAAAAATCAACTCCTCACTCACACTCAACTTGGGGTGCTGGGGATTGTCCCATTCTGGCCAGCCAGCGTTCACGCTCCAGTCCTGCAGGGAGGGACAGAGACTTGCTACAGGTCAGATCAAATTAAGCAGGGGACGAAGGTTCCCCACCCCGAAGCAGAGGAATGTATCTTTAATCTTTCATTTTTCATGTCAGATCATAAATGTAAGCCAGGCACCTGTATAAAGCCACAGAGCAAAATTTATTGGTGGAACCCATTTGAATATTATACACAGTTCGCGGCTATATGAAAATGACACATTGATATGTTACCTTTTTAATTTAATTTAACTGAAACTATGTCTCATCTTGAATAAAACCAAGTGCCACATTAATGGCCTCTTCAATAAACAGAAGGACAAAATTACTAAGTTGCACAGACACTGCAGAATTTACTCCAAATTTAATATTGCCAACATTTGTTTTTAGAACAGCTTTTTTTAAAAACTTAGGAATAAGTGCTATTTTTTGGCTTCAGCTCTTAAATACATAGTAAAGTACATGATGAGAGGAAACAGTGTCTTCTTAGCAGAACCCTTAAAAGCCAGCATTATTAAAATTTCATCAAAATCATATTTACATGTTCAGAAAGCTTTCTTCAATCTGCCTACAAAAGTGCTTTTGACTCCTGAAGTTAGCTTTTATATCAGAACAGTAGTTCCATTTAATACCGTTTTAAGTCAGTACAGTACATTTAGATACTGAAAATAAAGTTCAATGGTTTTAAAAAGGGAGAGAATTAGCCAGGTGAAAGCACTTTAGAGATGCTGTGAAAATCTTCCAAATTCTCAGGAACATGGTCCATATTTTCTGTGTTACTAAGCTTTATAGTGCTCAATAGTCTTATTTTAAATATCCAATGTGTTGGGAAAAAGGCTTTTAGCAGTGACTATATTCCATTACATATAAACACTCAGATCTTACAACCTTATGAGCTTCAGTAGAGAGAGCCTCACCCATGCAAGGATTGGTCTGAGCACATCCCAATACAGGATCAAGATCAAAATGTTTGTAGTTAAAATCAAAACTACCTACCTAGGGAAGTCACAAGTGGAATAATGAATTTTAAAGACCAACTGGAACCAAAAAAATTTAAAACCATTTTTTTCCTTATATATCACAACATCTGTTAGAGTATTACATCCAATTCCAGTGACAGCCAATGTAGCAAAAAAAACCCTTAATGGATAACACTTTAAAAAAATGTGTTAAAATACTCATCCTAAGGCTTGCGGACATTCTTTAATGAAAGTTTTGGATTCATGAGGAATGCAGGATTGGACCCACATACATCTTATCACATGAACATTAAAGCTTGTTGCAGAAAAATGGGTATTTTCCGGAAGAAAGGCATAACTGTATATCAACATTAAAATACGTGATGGCTTGTTTCAACCAGTCATTTGTTTATTTCCAAATATTACTGCTGCCACTGCATTGTAATAATTCAAGATAATGCCATAAGGCATGAACTCGTATGTTTAAGGAAATGAAACTTTTAAAAAAATATTCAAACTGGTCAAAGTACAATAATTAAAACTGTTCAAACAATATAATTTTAGGGAACTCACAAGTATAACCATAAAATATCTTTCCTTATATAACCAACCTTAAAATATTCAACAATATTCAATAATACAGAAATGCCCTTTTATTTTGTTACAAAAACAGAACTGCTAAAAATAGTTTTACTACACATCTGCTTGGAGCGGTCTCTGTTTAATGTCTATCATACTTAAGAGCGTAATTACCATCACAAATAAGTGAGTGCATAGACACTAAACGGACTCTGAATTCTAGTTTTAATTTCTTGTACATGAGGACTAAGAAAAGGGGCACATCATCTCTAAGCACTCAACACCCAAAGTCATAAGAGAGCATTTTAACAAAGTATTTTGTACTTCTATAGCTTACGACCTTCACACTATTTTAAATTAGTTAGGGGAGTAGCTCTAAACAACAAGCTAATTTTACAGTTTTGTTTACAGAATTCAGCTGTGGGACAAAGAATAATCAAATGCATACAATTTTACTTGGAAAGAGTTTCCTAAGTTTGGTCCAAAACCAGGCTGAGTTTTGTTTAAAAGAAAAACATGTAGGCCTTGCCACTTATCATTGCTATTTACTAGACTCTTCAAAACAGATTTATGGCAATAAGCGACAAGAAGGCCTGGCCATGAATGGCACAAAACTATAAAAGGACTGATAGTCTCTGCAGATTGATTTTGACTATTATCTTTATTTTGTAAGTAACTATACTAAATTAAAGACTCCTGAAATTTATTGTCTACTATAGCCACAATAAATCTATGCATTCCTATTTAAAAACAACAATCTTCAATTAATTATTTTTCCAACTCTGTGAATAGAAGAAACATTTAAAAAAATCTTTAAAACAATTACAAAAATGTTGAATTTAGTAGCAGCTATTAAAGCAAGATTCAAGCTCAATTTCGAGGGAGCTTTCAAGTATGAAACTAGCCTTCTTTGTCAAAAATCTTCACAACTTTACCAAAAACCTGAAAGAGAGGAACACTGAATTAAAATTAAGGACTGTTAAATACTCAGCAATTTTAAGTTAGACCACCACACACAGTTACTGATGGTAAATCAATATTTTGAAAGGTACAATAAGGAGTTGATTTTTTTTTTAAAGATGTGCATATCAAAATAGAGGGGAAGGAATCTAGCAGGAATTCCTATCTAGTCTCTTATCTTCATCTATTTTTTAAGGTTATCAACATAATTATATTTTCTTTTTATATGGCAGCATGAGAGCACATTACCGATAGCAGAAAACTCAATCCTTATGACTTGATTACAAGTGGTCTTTATATTCAAACTAATTGTAGGATGGAGGTCCAATTTCCCGACCTTTATATGATATGATGGTAAAACCAATGATTAGTGAAACCATTTTTTTTTCTACTTAGGCTCAGTGTTTATATTTCATTCAGCTTCAATAATGGACAATAAGCTAATAAATTTCATTTTCATTTGCACTAGTATAAAAACTGCAGTGTTTGGAATATTTGTCTGAAATAAAACTGGTTCCCCTTGAGCAGCAAAAAAACCTCAGTTTATAGAAACATTTTGTTAGGTGAGTGCTCTCTCTAAATATAATTAGTTAATTGTGAAGGTGGCAGTAGACAGAACTCGTGAATATGAATCATAATTTTGGGTTTTGTAGAGATAATAAAGCTTCCTGACATTTGTGTGCATTGCAAAGATCTTCCTCTAGATGCTATTTACATCCATTCTTAAAACATTCTATTTGACTTTAAATTTCATAAAAATATATTTTTACAAATTCTAAATTCTAGCCCAAATTGACCAGAATCCCTTTCAATTAGAGATATACCCAGCTTTCAATCATCCTTGAAATTTAGAAAAATGAATCCTGATCCTCCTTTGCTCCCCAGAACTCTCTTGGAAAAACAGATGGAAAAGTCTATATTATGATCCAGCCTGACTGGTTTGGATTGAGCAATTCATAATTCAGTTCAGAAAAGATAAACTCTACATCGCAGAAAAAGGGAGCCAAAAGATATACCATATTACTGTAAGTCCTTGACACTTACTTCATCAACAGATTGAGAGGCATCGACTTTTCTGACTTTTCCCATTTTCTCATATTGGTCTATTATAGGCTTAGTTGATTGCAGGTACGTGTGAAGTCTAGAAAACAGAAAAAATAGATCACATGCTACAATGAAAACAAGGAACATAAACATAAAAAGTTCTGGGTACAATACCTCTTTTCTAGACTCTCTCGGTTGTCATCACTCCTACCGCTGCTTTTTCCTCTTTCAAGGCAGCGACCAATACATGTCTACCAACAAAAACAGAATGAATTATTAAAAGTATGTGATCTTTCCCTATCTGAAGACAAATTCAACAACAAACCTTTGTTCTTGATTTAATAGGCCTAATTCATTAACATGCAAAACAGATCTGATGGCAAGTAAGCTTGTGCACGCACGGGGTCAGTGCATATATATTTACTAAAGATTAGCTAGAGGTAGACTGTAATATGAATTGGTTTTTGATTCACCTACCTTTTTAATTGTGGCTTGGGAAATGGAAGAGTGGAGGGGAATGCGAAGCTGTTCCAAAAGCGACTAATGATTCTGGATGCCCAATGTGAAACACTAAGACTTTCAGAGAGCAGGTGTTCAGCGCTGTCTGAAAAAATCAGACTCTAGGGGTATGTCTAGGCTACATGCCTCTGACGACGGAGGCATGTAGATTAGGCTACCCGGCACAGGGAAATGAAGCAGCGATTTAAATAATCATCGCTTCATTTAAATTTAAATGGCTGCCACGCTGTGTCGATCAGCTGTTTGTCGGCTCAGCGCGCTAGTCTGGACGCTTCGCGGTCGACATCAAAGGCATTTGTTGACCTCCCCGGTATGCCTTGTGGGATGAGGTTTACCGGGGAGGTCGACAAATGCCCTTGATGTCGACCGTGAACCGTCCAGACTAGCGCGCTGAGCCAACAAACAGCTGATCGGCACAGTTCAGCAGCCATTTCAATTTAAATGAAGCAGCGATTATTTAAATCACTGCTTCATTTCTCTGTGCCCAGTAAACAAATCTACCTGGCTCCATCAACGAAGCCATGTAATCTAGACATACCCTAGGTGTCAAGTTTGGCCACTAAAAATGGATACAGCAACAAAACAAAAAAACCCAACCATTAGTCTTTTGGAAATGCAAGCCAGTAATATTTAAGGTACACATACTACATGATAATTTACTAGGTCTAAATGACAAGCATATTAATTTTTGTCCGTCAATGTCACTGTATTAAATTATCCTGATGTGTAACATAGCAAGCAAATATATGTCAAGATGCAAGGAGTTCTTTTAAAACAGCTTTTCACATGCAATACATCCTTGATTTAATTTAAAGTGCAAGACCTTTCAGATATTAACATGGATTACTCTAGCTAGTCAACAAAATTTTGAACAAAAACTTTCTTTGGAGGCAAAGGAGGTCAAGAATTTTTTTTTTTTTTTCAAAAAAATCAAAGTTTTGTCATTGAGATTTTTGTAATCTAAAGCTACGTCTACATTGGCATGATCTTGCGCAAGTGCTCTTTAACGTATTTGTGCAAGAGAGCATCTACACTGGCATGTACATTTGCGCAAGAGATGTGCTTTTGCACAAGAGCATCCATGCCAGTGTAGATGCTCTCTTGCGCAAGAAAGCTCTGATGGCCATTTTAACCATCGGGCTTTCTTGCACAAGAAATTCATGTTGCCTGTCTACACTGGCCTCTTGCGCAAGAACAGTTGCACAAGAGGGCTTATTCCTGAGCAGGAGCATCATAGTTCTTGCGCAAGAAGCACTGATTTCATGCATTAGAACATCAGTGTTCTTGGGCAAGAACTCCCCGTCAGTGTAGACAGGCAGCATGTTTTTGCGCAAAAGCGGCCGCTTTGGCGTAAGATCGCGCCAATGTGTAGACAGCCCAATTGATAGAAATTTCCAATGAAAAAAATGTAGCCTATGGCTGCTTCTTTGGCATTTTCCCCCTCCCCACCCACCTTGTCATCTTTTCAATTCCCAAGTTTAACCGGTGACTTTAATGGTGGGATTTTTTTTCCCCCAAAACTCAAAAATTTACTATTCTGAAATCGGAAGAAAAAATTTAAAAGAAGATTTTAAAAGTTCCACAGAAGGTCAAATTGTCTAACATTTTAAAACTTTCTGTTTCTGACTAGCTCTAATGCTTACATTTCAAGGTCACTGGCATATTACAAAGTATATCATGGCATTTGTTATTTTAATTTACGATATCACTGTCAGAATACCATTGAAATCTAATTACTAATTTAGAAAAATTTGCTCAGCAACTTGGTAAAATGCAACAATTATGAAAAATTTTGAATCACTCTGACAAAGCCTCAGAATGATGCTGGCAAATTGAAAGGTCAGATTATTAAACCCATTTTACATAAGCAGTTTTACAGCTTCCAACTGAACTCCAGGACTTCCTTCTCATGTTGCCAATGCTCATGGAAACTGGAAAATTCAGTACCTGCAACACTTTTACTGTTCTCTCCTCTCATCAAGTAACATGTGAGAAAGAATAATGGCTAGTCCTGTAGCACCTCAGAGACTTTTCATGAGCTTTCATGGGCAAAATCCATTCTCTCAGAGGAAGCTCATGAAACTATATATATATTTGTTAGTCTCTAAGTTGCTACAGGTCTATTTGTTTTTTTAAAGTTACAGACTAACACGACTACCCCTCAGACTTTTACACATGTAAGAAAGCTACACAGCAATACTTCAATACCTCATTGTCACAGTCGAAAAACAGAACAAAAGACACGTCTGCCTTTCCATCCATATTCTTATTCCAGCCTTGAAGATTGTCTTCATTTCTAGGGAATCCATCAATCAAGAATTTGTACTTTTGGACATCGGCAGCCATTATTTGATCCATAGCCTAATGGATAGCAGAGTTCAATTCAAGAACTTCTTACATATAAAATAAAACCTTGGTCAACTGAATTACGGTCAAATATTGACATGATTTACAAACCTTAATTTGAGATGATCTTTTATAAATTTTACTGGACCAATATCTGTTGATGAAAGAGGCAAGCTTTTGTGCTTACTCAGAGCTCTTCAGGTATGGGAAAGGTAAGGTTCTTGTTTAGCATAAGGAGTTAATACATATTGTAAGAAGTCATTCAAGATGAAGTGACCAGTTAACACCTCTGTAGTCACAGGACAAGAAAAGAGAAGCTAGTGGGTTACAGGTTGTAATGAACCACTCCGGTGTATTTATTAAGTCCATGATATTCAGTGTCTAGAAAAGCTATGAATTTAAGCTTGTAGGCTCATCTTTTGAAGGTGTTGTGCAGACTTCCTTTGAGGATAAGGACTCAAAGATCAAATATGGAATTACTTTGTTTAAAAAAAAAAAAAAAAAATGTTCACCCATGGATGATGTGGTGACTTTTATAATTTTTCTGACAGTGTTCATTTGACAGCCTGGCAATTGTCGCTTTTCACTCAGATAGCTGTCATTGGGGCTTTTGGTGCCCTGGATGATTTATACCACATGTGAGGATAGGCATATACAGGACCCATGAATCTCGAAAGGTGTGTTATGGTTGTGGGGGGTACTAATCTGTGTAATTTGATCATTCACAGATCCACAGAATTTACTCCAGCACTGTCTTCAAGGCACTCATTTCACTGCTGCAGAGCATTAGCAATAATATTATTGTTATAATCTTCACTATTCATTGTTTTACAATTTCAGAGCCACACGTAAGAATTTACTCTGGCCTCCAACTTGTCAAGCAAGTTGTCAACAATCTCATGCTACGTACAAATCTGGTTGGGGAAGTTATTTCATATTCTACAAGATGCTGAAATGTACTCTAACAAAATATAACGTGCACTGAACGTACTTGGTTTTTAGTTTCTGTTAATAACTTCAGAGAAAACATGATATAAGTAATAAAATGTATCAAGTGCCCTCTTTATATAAAGCATAATGAAAACACATTATCTCTTGCCTACTATAGGAACCATAATCTAGGGAGATGCAAAGTATATAACATGCACCCATTGCCTATCATTTTCCTCTCACTTCAAAGGGAGGGAAATATTTTTGGAAAGTTGAACCATCAAGATAACAATATTAATTATCTTACCCTTTTCAACAAGCTGATAGTAATCTCAACTGGTACAATTTCTCCCTCTTTAATATATTTTTCAATTAGTTCTCCATATTGAGAGCCTGGTCTTTTTCGTTCATCTCGAAGGAGGTCGCCTGCAGAAAGGTGAGTGTATCCATATTTCTGAAATACATATGACAATGGTGTTAAGCAGATGAAGACACCTTTGAGTAAATACATATGCTAAATTAACCTAGATGTTAAAATGAAATACATTATCCCATTACTAAAAAGGAAAATATATAGGCAAAAGTAGTCAGTATGGATAAAAAAGCATTCAATTTTCAGCTTCTGTCATGATTTCACAGTATACACACTATAAGCAGGAAGTCTAACAGACTTTGGCACCTTGGGTAAAACATTTAAAAAAAGGCCTAAGTGACTTGCACTAGATTGAACCTACTCTTTCATACTAAGATGAATTATCTTTCCCAAGGGAGAACCACTCCCATTGGTGTAGATAGTGTCTAAAACAATCAGACAGCTGCTTTACTTGGTAAATTTCAAGGTAGGTTTGTATTTTAAAGTAACTACCTACCTTTACTGCAAATATGGGACTACTTTATATTTTGACTTACGTTCTTTACTTAGAGAAGCAGCATGCTCCAAGCACAGTGCTGGATGCCAGAAATAGCTGCTTTCTACTTCTGAATCTGACACGAACACATTCTGTGGCCTTGGACAAATCACTTATACTCTGCTGTAAAAACTGTGAGAATAATGGATGTTCTGGCTTATTGGCAATTCTGAGAAACTGTAATAGCAGCAGTAAGCCAAACAAAAGGTTTAAATTTCATTTGAGCATTTTTTTTTACATGTTCAGGTTTTTTTTTTTAAATAAAATGTAAATTTCAAAATGAAAAGTTACATGAAATAAAAATTGAAAATATTTAATTTAGAAAATGTCAAAACCAAAATGTTTTGATTATTATTGGGTTTTTTTTAACAAAACAAATTGGCAAAAATCAACATAAATTCCCAAAATATTTTGGAGACATCCAATCTGCATATTTGCCAAAAATTGTTTTGGTCAAAAAATTCCCCCAGTTTCCCTGTTTGCTAAACGAGGATTACATTACTAACCAGATGCATAAGAATGCTGTGAGAATGAGTTAAGATTCAAAAGTGCTTTCAGTGATATAATGTAGCAAGTAATAGGAACTATTTATATTAGGTAGTTTTGATTAGGTTTCTTTATTCTGATTTTATATACATACACTGTAGTCAAGAAACTCAAGCACATATGCTGAGCCAGGTGGCAGTATCCAGGGAGATGAAGAGTGTCAGGATGTAACTAGGGAAACTCATGAGAGAAGCTAGTGTCTTCCCCTACTACTGATGTGGCAGTCCAGGCTAAGTAGCTAGACTGATGCTATTAAAAATCTCTCAATATACTATCGGGCCCTCCTACTATCATCCACCCCTCCAGGTGGCTCATCCCCTATCCCCTTACCACCAGCCCTCCTGTACTACTGGTCCACCCCTTTCCCCGCTTCCCTGCCATGCTGGGCAGCCCACCTTCCACCAATGTGCGCTGGGTCCTCAGCCCCACTGGCACCTCGCTGCCCTGCAGGACTCCCAGCTGCCAGACTTCCACCGAGACTCTCTAGTCTTGGAACATCCATGGTCCTAACAGACCATGAATGTTGCCGGACTAGAGCATCCTGGTTTAGAGGGATTCAACCTGTACCACTGTCAGTTAACTGCAGAGAGGTCAAGCATATAAGGTCTTTTTTTAAAGGTAAGTTTTTTATATTACATACTTTTTAAAAAAAAAAAAACACACAGCCAATTCTATAAAGCAAGCATTAGACATAACCCAAGGTCGTATCAAAAGTAAATTACAATTCTAACACACACAAAATAGAGTCAGTTATGTATACCTTTAAGTTTTAACACAGAACACACAAAAATAGACTTTAGGGTTATCTGCTAGGCTGCAGTGATAGCCACAACAAATTTCAAAAAAGGAGCCTGGGCAGAATAATGATGTGCCTAATTCCCTTTTATAGCTGTGATCTAAGGATTTAAAAACTTGGCTACTAAATAAATACAGTAGACACATTACACAACTCACCAAGAAAGCTTAAAATCATTTAGTTGCTTTCCAACTTTACCCACAGAAGCCTGGAAAGACAGTCTTGCTATAATCACAATTTAAGAAACGATATAATTACCCAAATCCCCAAAAAACAGCAGACAGCTGGAGGAAAAAAAAGCATGCAAGATTTTGCTCTAAATGACCATGAAAAGAAACTCTTGTTACATTCGCTATAACCTTACTGTTTTTTTGTTCAAATAGGCACTGTGTTTAGATATGCCTACTGAATTGTATATATACACATGTTGACTATGAGCTGCAGAAGCCATAAACCAGAGTAAAGTTTTTTATATGCAAGACATTTTACTCTATAGAACCAAAATTAACATGTGGCTCTTCTTGCTGCAATTAACGAATTATAATATTTTAAACATTAAGGAGAATAGAAAGAAAAAATAATCCCCTTTGTTTTATGGGATTATATCACCATTTAATTTTCCTCAGCATTTTTCCTTTCATGCAAGAAGAAATATTGACTCAATCTTTGAATACTATTTTTAACAGCAAACAAATAGTTTTAAAATAGCTCAACAGGAAAGAGAAAGACAAGTATTTTAAAGTGAGCTTGTTAAATAGGGATGTTTCTAATTACATTAAATTTACTCTGGAATGCTTTTCAAAATGCATTAGTCAGGCTACATAACAGACAGCCTGCTCCTCCAGAACATCTTAAACTTTCAAACACTTTTTCAGCCTTCTCCCATACTGCCTCTCATGCTTGGGAGGAGCTCCCTGGAACTATCCATAAAGCTGCCTCATTATCCTCCTTCACACTCTCCTTCATTGAGATGTCTATGGAAAATGCTGACATCATTGCCTGTGATACTGACCAATACTGTCTCATTGTTTCCTTTTATGTCCCCATCTCTGTTTTCATCTGTTGTCTATTGCCCTATACTAAGATTGTGATCTATTTGGAGCAGGGACTATCTTGTTCTATTTGTACAGCACCTAGCACACCCACAGGGTTGTGATCCATGAGTTACTGTTATTTGTTATTCCATTACCAAAGTAACTCAATGGCAAAACATCCATTCATTGACTTTGATGAGATCAAGATGCAACGTAAACTCTTAGTTTTAAATCTTGTATGTAAATGTGGCAGAGTCTTGATTTCCAATTTTAAATTGAATACTACTGAGAAATGATACTCAACCTGCTGTTGTCTGTCTTCATGAAGCCCTCACTTTAGGGTCCTACTTATGGCTCTCAGAGGAGTGCTCCCTCCTGTCTCATGAAAGGCAAGTATTTAGAAAATGAACTGAAGCCAAAGAGATCGATTTTTTCTCCCAGAAGCCAGGAAAAGAGATGCAGGGATGAAGAGTAAAGAAACTGAGATAGAATTACAGAGCTCCATACAATAATCACATGACATTTTGACATCACAATATGATGATACAGTCCATGAAAATGCTGAGTACATCTTAACACAGAAGCTGTAATTAACTAGCAAAAATTAATTTCCTATCCTTTTAAGTCAACAACAGAATGGAAGCAAGACTGGCCCCTTCATCTGATAAAAGAATGGCTCTCCAGCTCTTGAAGGGTGAGCACAACCCACTGAGCCAGCAACTCAGGAGACTACTGCAATTGCAGACGTGAAACATTTAGGTATCAATTAAATTTAGTTTAATAAAATTTAAGTGGTATTGTGTTTGTATGTGTGTGATTTAGTTCCTATTTCTAATGTACTCCTGCTCTATCTGCAGCTTGACACAGGTAATGAGTATTTTATACTATTTCCTAAATTAATAAAAATCAAGTTATCTAAAAAATGTATACAGTAAAACCTGCGCTATCCAGAACTTAAGCATCTGGAAAATTGTAAAATCCAGCAAATTTCTGATGCCAGGAAAAGAAAAACAAAAATAAAAACAAAAAACCTGGCCCTTTAAGTGTCGGGTCGCTCCTCAGACAAGCGTGCAGCACATACCTGGAGGACGGGCGAACGATAGCCGGAAGCAAGCATCTTGGCTCCTGGCACCCCCGTCAGGCCAACCCCCCCGCCACCCCAGAGCAGGCCGTCCCCACCATCTCCGCCTCCCAGCTTCCACCCCCCCTCACCAAGCCGCATCCCTCCATGTTCTCCCCTCCCCCCCCCCCCCCTGTGGCTCAAGGTCCCCCCAGCAGGCCACATCCCGGCCCCTGCACAGCTCCCATAGACCCCGCATGGCTCCCTGCCTCCCCCCCTCAGATAACCAGAATTTGTAGGTTACTGGTACACCCTAATCACTGGACGTGCTGGATAACAGGTTTTACTGTACAAAGTATACCTTCTTAGATGTTGTAAAATGATGTACTGAGCTGTAAATTAACATATTTTAGTGATCAGATTTGCACCATTGTTTGAAGAAATATGTGAAGAAGTATCAGTGGGAAACCTGATTTAAATCAATGATTTGTTTTGGTGATTTAAATCATCTTGGTTTAAATCAATCCACCCTGATGCATAGTATCATATTCAATTATGAACTTCAGAACTGAATGCAAATTTACAGTATGATGCTATGATAAAGAAACTTAATTCTGTTTTGGGACATAGACAGAGGGATACCTCATACCACTAAAATGTCACAAAGACACTTTACAAGGCATTGGCAAAATACCAGCTGGAATACTGGGCAGAGAAATGATAACATTTACAAATTATAGTTATATTCAAAAGAACAACATGATAAAGAAAATGTCATAATCCTTTAGGAGAAAAGTTTAAGGCAATCACAATTTAATTTAATGAAACCACATTTTGTGCAGGAATGGGGAGAACGTAATTTCTTTATAAAAATACTTAGGACACAACAAGCAACATGAAAAATAGCCACACTGGACACTAATGGTAAAGTAATTGTAGGTTTTGTATTTAAGATTAGCAAAGATCTTACATTCCAGTAAGATACCTTTGTTTTAGGAAAATACTACAGTGTCCCACCTATCAGTTCCACCATTGGTTCATATGTTCTGCATCCTGCCTCTGGAGTACTTAACCCAGGAATCATATTAGGGCCTTGTCTACACTAAATCTCCTACCCCCACGCTTCATCAATCTAACCTACACAATTTCAGCTACACTATTTATGTAGCTGAAGTTGACACACCACTTTGTCTTGGGAGCTACTTTCCCATTGACTCCAGCTATTCTTCTCATCCTGGTGGAGTACAGGAGTTGATTAGAGAACACTCAGAAATAGATTTATTGTGTCTAAACAGACGATTTAAATCAACCACCAAAGGCTTGATTGCTGCAGAGTTGATCTATGTCGTATTGAAGACAAACCCTAGAAAAACTTTCTTTTTGAACATCATCTACGAAAAGATGATTGGGGTTGTGCTGTATCTTCAGTGCATGTATATGCTATGTCATTATAAGTTTCCACTTGGCATTCATATGATCTTCCCTCATATCATTTTGATCCAAGTTTGATGTGATTGCATGCTTTTGCATAATAAATAGGCTAAAACAGGTTAAATTGCCACTGCAAATAAACTTATTACAAGATAAACTTAAAAAACAACAAATGGTCTGGTAGCACCATTTGTTGTATTTTAAGTTTACCCTGTACAAACTAACTCAGCTACTCCTGAAGCTTTATTACAAGATGTTAACCATATCATCATTATTCCAGCAAAATGCAGGACAATGTAGCACTTTAAAGACTAACAAGATGGTTTATTAGATGATGATCTGAGGAAGTGGGTCTGGCCCACGAAAGCTCATCATCTAATCAACCATCTTTTAGTCTTTAAAGTGCTACATTGTCCTGCATTTTGCTTCAGCTACCCCAGACTAACACGGCTACACTTCTATCACTATCATTATTCCAGGCACCATTTACACAGGGGTGGGCAAGGGGGCCTCTACAGGCTGGATCTGACCTGCAGATGCCCTGCCATTCCCCCACCCCCAGATCAATTGGGGCTTGGTGAGCGCGTGAAGTCTCCTCTTGCCCTGCAAGGGGCGTGCAGCGCTTTCTGTCTAAGGGCCACATGCCCTTGCAGGGTGGAGGCAGAGAGCCAGACACTTTGTGTGCTCCTCCCACCCCCAGGCTCTGATTGGCCTGGGGTTGGGGGCAGTTCACAAAGTCTCCTCCTTCTCTGCAAGGAGGCAGGTGCCTACAGGGGACTGCCACCTGTTCAGAACAGCTGGCAGTTCTATCTAGGCAAGGGGAAGGCAAAGACTTCACATGGTCCCCCACCCCCAGGCCAATCAAAGTCTGTGGGAGGGGAAGCACGGAAGTGTCCTGGTCCCGCCCCTTCCACAGCAGCCCAGGGACACTTAAAAAATTAGTCAAGTGGCACCCCGTCTAAAATTATTGCCCACCCCTGATTTACAATAATATCTGTTTTAAATCACAGAAGATCCTTTATTGAATGGGTAAGGATAGATTAGCTGTGGCCAACCTGCGGCTCGCATGTAGCTCCTGCTCCCCAAAAATGCAGCTCACGAAGCAGCTTCTGCACCTCCCCCCCAACAGCCCCCGCTGGCTCCCCCTGACTCCTAGCTTCCCTGTGCTTACTGGGTCGGAGCTGCAAGGTTTTAAAAATGGCACCTAAGACAGTGGTCGTCTTAAAGGGGCAGCCTCCTTTCAAACAAATTAATCCCTGGAAGAGATTTATGTAAATCACTGGATGGACTACAGATATTAGTTTCTTCCCCCACCCCCTTTTCTAAGCTCACTTTTATGGCATGGGTCCAAAGCAAAAAAAATTAAGAACAAAAAACCAGTCTCCTAGGAATACTATATTGAAGTAAGGTCCAAGGAGTAACAAAGAAAATGTTCACTACCTACAAATTTATCATATTGTATGTATTTATCATATAATTTAGTATAATTTTGGGAAATACAATGAATAGGAAAGGAGGTAAATAAAACTAAGGTCTAACATATTTCTTACTCCTAAGGATTGCCTCTTCCTGGGTTTAATACTAGCAAATTGAACATGTAAATACTTTTCTGGTATTGGATACAATTCAAACAGCAGTGACTCATCTGACTCCCTCCTTCAGCCTTAAGGCTGCATTAATGACTCTATCCAGCTCTATAAAACTTTCTTAAGGTTGAAGGTTATTCGTTTGTTGTGTTCCAAGGACAGGATTTGACCCAGAGTAATGAAAAGGATTTATGAAGATTATGAGCCTTACATCCCACAACTTAATTAAAATAAACAAAACATTTGAGTTAGAGTTCATAATTTATAGTGAAAATCCTTTTAAGATTTTAGCCAAAAATTAAAGAGACATTATACTTCCCTCTCTAATTCCCGAGGACTGATAGCTACAATAATACTGCATAAAACAGAGTGACTTGACCTGGATGGGCTGCTATATTCCACACCCTAATGACATGAAAAGCAAAGCACTGGGTACTTTACAACCCACTCTATTAGCCTCATTTAGCATGGACGCTCTTATTGACAATATTTTTTCCTTCTCTTTCCCTTCCCAGCCCCTTTCTCTGCTATTTATTTGTATTCTAACCCCCTTGCTCCATTCATCTGAAGAAGTGTGTTGTGCCCATGAAAAGTGCATACCACCATCTACATTTTTGTTAGTCTCTAAAGTGCTGCAGAACTATTTGTTGTTGTTTAAGTTTTTTCAGTTATAGACAAATATAGCTGCCCTACGGAGGCATAAAATAAATGTCAGTTTTCAGTCTGCAGCAAAATTTTATAACAAAGTTATATAGTTTGGAGAAGTAGAGTAAAATGGCACGGAAGAAAACGTATAACAGTACTCTGCCAGGCATCACTAGGAAAAGAGAAATAAAAGCAATAGTGCCCTGCCAAGACTTGCGGTTTTTCCTTCTGTAGTTTAAGCAATATGGGCGTTGTTATGGTTCCTAGCCACTGCTTTCAGTATGGGTGTGGGGAAAACACATCATTTATGGCACTCATGCATAAAATCTCAATGACTCCATTTTAAAAAGCTCTATTTGGAGACATTTAGCCTTAAACATACTGTAATACTCTATACCAACTATTCAACAGATCAGATTTTCATTGTCCTAATTTTTAAAGAGGTCTTTTTCTGTATGTAAAGAATCGTCAGCTATTAATCAGCTACTGCCCTCACTTCTAAACATCTTTTCCATCTTAATGTACTGTTAAAGTAAAAAGTTGTGAAATTTAAAAATCTTTTATGGCAGAAAAGATAAGAATTAATTTAATATAGGACTCTGCACAAAGATTCACTCTATGCAATTTGTGACTTCCATCAGATTCAGCTGCTGAGCAAAATTTCACTTCTGCTTTTAACACAATTTGAATTTCACAATTTACAGAGGCATAAAGGAAATTATATGCTCTTGGAATTATCAACTCCTTGGTTGTAACTTGAGATGTGAAAGATTAACTAACAAGCATCACTCTTAATGGTGATAGAGATGTAGCCTACATCCCCCTTCTGTTCTGAAATGTGATTTGTCCTTTTCATGTGTGTTCATTTTTTTTAAATTGTATCCTTTGGTATATATGGTTGTGACTATTTTCTTCCATTATTTGATCTGAGGAAGTGGGTCTGGCCCACGAAAGCTCATCATCTAATAAACCATCTTGTTAGTCTTTAAAGTGCTACATAGTCCTGTATTTTGTTTCACTCTTAATGGGTGATGCTTACCAGTTCTGATTAACTAGGGAGGGGAGGGAGCAACTCCTCGACCACCAGTCAGGGATCTACTCCAGCCTCCCATTAATTGGTTAACTAATTAACCAATTAAATGGGATTTTACACCCCTAGTCATAATGTATACTGTCCTGGTTGCAAGTTTAGATCAAACTCTTGGGAACACAGACCTGGATCTTTGGTTATCAATTTGTGTATTTAAAGTACTGTACAGTATCATATACTTCTGGAATAACAAACCCCTTACATCTGATATTGCAACCCCACACAGTAACTTTGGGGGCCATTCTCTTAAATTTAGTAATGGTTATGTAGGATTCTGTTCCACTCCACATAGAAGGGTTATCAACAGCTCTTCCAGGAACTACAAATAGCAGCAAGTAGTAATTTAGGCATTTTACTGAATGGATCATGGTGGGGACCACATTTGTGTTAGGTACTACACAAATGCAAAAAATACATTGGGGGAAGAAACAGGGGACACAGAACGTACACTACACTGCAATAGAAGACCAATAGCATGACCGCAGGTTGTCCAGGTTAGCTGACTCAGATTCATGAAGCTAAAAATTGCATTATACATGTAGCCCCTAAGTTTCACATCCTTCAGCCATGTAGTATACTGACCAATCTCCTAATGCAGACCAGACCTTACTTGACCAAGGCTCTACAACTCAGCCCTGTGGATTTTTTATGGCAGTGTATATGTATCCAAAGAGGCCTACCCATATGACTAAAGTGACAGTGCAAGGGCAGGTGAAGTGAGGAGCGTGCGGATTGCACACAAGGTGGACTGCAGAGCGGTGCGCTCCCCTTGCATCCAAGCAAGGGTTCAAATGCTAGGGACGCCAGCGCCCTGCACAAAACTTCTATCCGGGGAGATCGCTGGCTTAGGACAATCCTGCAGCCCGCTGAGGCTGGAAGCTCAGTCTGGGTGCCCAGAAGGGAAATGGGGGGGTCCCCAATGTGCACTGGGAGAAACAAGTGGGGGTTTTCATACACACTGAAAATACCCCTGGAGCCAAGCCTCGGCGCTAGAACTTCCTCACCCGCCCAGAGCCAGGAACCGACCCACGGGAGGCCACTGATCATGCCCCAACCTGGCACGGCCATGGAAACGGGACCACCCGCAGGCTGTGCCACAAGACTACCAGTCCCGCCATGCCCCGCGCCGCTTGGCTGGGCAGCTGCCCCGCGCCCCTTTGCGCATTGACTGCTGGGAGTTGTAGTCCGCTCGCTCTCTGAGGCGGCAGCAGGGTGGGGGGGGGGGACGGGACACGGAGACCCTCTCCGCGGCGCTTCTCACCTCCACGATGCGGGCGCACTGGGTCCCCTTGCCAGCCCCGGGCCCGCCCAGCACGAACACAACCAGCGGCTTCATGAGGAGGAAGAGGGGGCGGCGGCGAGGGGCGGCGGTTGGGAGGCAGCGCGCGCGAGGGCTGAGGCGAGCCGCGGCGGCCGGCAGGCAGCGCTGGAACATGCACGGGGAGGGAGGGGGGAGAGGAGGGCGTGGCTAGGGAGCGGGGCCGGGAACGAGGCCCAGAGCGCCCGAGCCGCCACCGGCTGTCACACGCCGGCTGCTGACGTGGGAGGGAAAGTGCTTCCGGGGGCGGCGGCGCGCGGGCCGCGCCCTCCGGGTGGGTGGGGAGGGGAAGTCGTGACGCCACACGGGAGCGCGCGCGGGGGTGCAAAGCCAATGCAGGGGTATCCATGGGGGAGGGGCCGTGGAGGCTGCTGACCTGCTCAGTAGCGGGGGGGGGGGGCCCTCCCCGCTTCGTCTCCTTTTTGGAGTAGCCATGAGCTGCCTTGGGAAATCGAGGCACAAGGGTCTCGAGCTGCAGTGGGGGAGGTCAAGGTTGGTTATTGGGAAAATCTGTTTCCCTAGGAGGGTGGGGAAGCGCTGGGATGGGTTCCCGGGGGCGGGGAATCCCCATCCCCATCGGTTGGTAAATCCTGGCTTGACGAAGCCCTGGCTGGGATGGTTTAGTTGGGGTTCAGTGGCAAAAGGATATGGGGGGGGTACGAGGGGTCATGTGCCCCAGATGCTGTGGGTGGGAGGGGCTGGCTAGTAGCCAGTCGGATGATTAGTGGGGAGAGAGTGTGGTGCTCACAATGAGGGTCCAGCCCCTGCCCCACTCACTCACAGCAGTGAAAAAGAGGAGAGAGGCTCTCCTGGCCACCCCACTCCATGGTAGAGTGTTGGACTGCCTCCACACTTGCCAACGGGGCAGAGCAATGCGGTGGCTGGGGGAGCAAAACAATGGGGTTGCCTTACTCCGCTTCTCCCCTCCCCCTCTGCTGAGGGGGGCAGAGACTGTTGCTGCAGGCCCCAGCTTTTGGCCCCACTATTCCCTTGGGCTGCCTTGGTTGGTGAAAAAGGTGAGGGTGGGGGAAGAGGGAGAGTGGGGCAAAGCAGGTGCAGGGAGAGGCAGGGCTTGAGGTGTTACCCAGGTTTTCCTGGGGCTGGGGGTGGTGTCACGGGGCTGGTGGCTCGCCAGGTCCCCTCTCACCAATTGCATCTGTTGGGGTTGGTCGTGCTTTGAACAAGGGTTTGTACTAGATGACTCTCTGAGGTTTTCTCTATTCCTAATCTTCTGTGAGTCTGTCATCTGTATGGGTGTGCAGTAGGTACTGCCAGCTGTTCAGTTTTTATGGGCTCACAATTCTAGGACATCCTGCAAGAACCTGATTTTCAGGATCGACTTGAATGACCTGGGTTTTTTGCACCTCAGAAGTGGCAGTTCTCAGTCAGCATCTGTTTGGGAGCACCCTGCTAACAGGAAGTTCAAGCCTGAGCAGTGTTACATAAAAGCAGTACAATACAGTTAAGAACAAAGTTCTGTGTGCTATGAAATCTTTAGGAGGAATGAGATGAGGGCATATTCAGGGCTTGACCTTGCAACCTTTTGGTTACTTTGATTTTACTGATTGAAAAGAATGTAAAATTGGGCACTCATGTAGAAGATGCATATGCAGTATACATAGACATTTTGATTCAGAAACAATGAGGTTTCTACATATGTCCAGTTTCAGGCTAGGGATGTTAAAATGTGTTTATTTATGTAAACATGTAACCACTGACATTTTCAGTGATTACTCATTTACATGAGAGGCAGCAGTGGGGGAGGGATAGGAGAAATAGGGAGCTATGTGTAACTGTGAGGGTTAACTGATGAGCTTGGGCTCATTCACATCCCTGTTTCAGGCTTATCTATAGATATCTGCATCATTCACACCACTTATACTAACTCCCTATCTCCAGAACACGTAGCCAATAAAATATAGTTCTTTCTAATTAAAACAAGTCTGTAATTATTTCAAAATAATTAATTGATTTAACAAATCTGTGTAATAGGCTACTGTTTGGAGAATACAAAAGTGAAAGTAGAGATCATAGCACAAAACAAATAATATAGAAAATTACCAGTTCTGTGTAACTGTGCCTATCATTACTCAAGAGAATTGTATGGTCTTTTGGGACAATAGCTGTGCAGTTGGGCATAGGTTGTTTGTAGATATATCTACATCTTATAACAGAAACTATATGATTATGCTGTTGATTTTTTGATTAACAATTTATATTTTAACATTTGAAGCTTTTATTATGGTTTGTGTATCTGGCCAATAGGAGCTGAGAGATAGTGCTAGGGGTGGGGGCAGTGCACAAAGACCTACCCCCCATGCAGTACAGAGAACAGCCAGCCACTGTAAGCCACATGGAACTGCTCCCTATTTTAAGCCCCAGACCAAATTAAAAGGCTTAGTGGGTCAGATCCATTTTGTGGTCTGTAACTTGGCCACCACCTGTTCTAGTTCAAGAGAACATGAAATTGACGAAAAGCTGATTGCAAACAAAAGTGCAATTGAGTAATTTGTTTTCATTGTTGGTAAGAGAAGTGCAAAAAACAATAAATAATGGGGAAGATAATGTCATATTTTCTTTTTCTGAGGCAGATGAGTTCAAAGCGATGCCCCAGTCTTGCCATGTATTTCAGGGGGTGCATGCCTGTACTGTTTTAGGTAGAACATGGTGCAGGATTTGGGGTATCATAGCAGAGGAGCCAGTAGCCTTCCATTGCATATTGCAGATTGGTAACATAAAGGAATTTGGTTTTTCTCCATGTACCTTTCTCTTTCCTTCCTCGAGTGGTGTGAAAAGGTGGTCTCTTGCTCCCTTTCTCTTAACAAGCCAAAGAGACCAATAGAAAGATAACTAAATAATTTCACTATTGTTTTCTGGCACTTGTTTTAGAGTAGGGTATGAAATTATCAATTAGTAATGAAGAGAAAATGTAAAAGCACAGCCTTTTAATCTAAAAAGAAAAATCAGAACAAAAACAGAGACCATCCAGGAAGACTGTGTGATAGAAAACTGCTGAAGAAAACCTATCCCCTTATCTACCTCTCTGATTCTTATCCCTTTATCTAGTTTCCGAGGTGCTCTGTCAGTAATTAGAGTGTTTTCAAACCTCACCACAACGTGAGACACAATATACAGCTATGAGTGAACCCCACCAGGTTGTTGCAGCATGACATTGTTTCTGGTTGTTAGAAGGTTGAAAAGATCTGTCAATGCTTGAAAGTGGGTGTAACAAAAATGCTCTGGGAAGAGTTGCGCAAAAGAAACTGCCAAGACAAAAGCGGCAAGGAGTCCTGGGGCACCTTATAGACTAACTGAAGTGTTGGAGCATAAACTTTCGTGGGCAAAGACCCATGCATCTGACGAAGTCATCTGATGAAGTGGGTCTTTGCCCACGAAAGCTTATGCTCCAACACTTCAGTTAGTCTATAAGGTGACACAGGACTCCTCGGGCTTTTGCAGATTCAGACTAACACGGCTACCCCTCTGATACCTGATGCCAAGACAAAGGTGCCTTTCCCTTTCAGTGCTACCCCATCTGTTGTCCAGTATGGGCTCCAGGGGGGTATTTCCCGCCCATCTATTCTGCCCTCAATCCTGCCCCGCACACCTGTCCCACATTCTGGATTCCCTATGGAGAGAGGAGTCCGTCTGAATTCTATGGAACGCTCTGCGTTACTTCTAATATAATTAGGGTGGGTGTGTCTCTTTAAATCTCGGTCCTCAGACGACTCGCCCGTTGCTATGGCCGCCAAGCCACGCCTTCCTCCTCAGGCCCACCCCGTGCGCCCGCGCGCTCTCGCTCTCTGGGTGACTTGACCGTTTAAAGCGGTAGTGTTTTTAAATCCCTTTTCGCTTGCGCGCGTCGAGCGCCGGCTTGCCCGGGGTGCCACCTGATTGGTTCCAAGAGCGAGAGGAAACGGCGTGCTGATTGGCCCGACGCAAAAAACCCGGAGGCGGGCTGCGCGCCGCGCTTCCTGATTGGCTTACCGGGCCTGGCGGGGCGTGGTGCTTATTGGCGGGGCCGGCTGGCGGGGCCGCCGTTGGAGTCGCCACAGGCTAAGCGCCCGGAAGGGGCCTGCTCAGGTGAGTCAGTGACCGGACTCCCCCCTTGGGTCGCTGCTTTGCCTGCGGTGGAAGCGGGGACGGGCCCCTCTCCAGGGTGAGGCCGGGGCGCCCCGCCCAGCGCGGGGTTGGGAAGCGGGAGGGTCCCGGCCTGTGGGGGGGATGCCCCGAGCCACCCTAAGGCAGGTCCGGGTCCCCTCCCCCGGCCTGGCTCCTCCCGCCTCCTGGTCTGGCGGGGGTCGCGGGCAGGCTGTGGTGGGTTCGTGTCGGCCTGCGGGCTCCACGGCTTGGCTACAGGCAGAGGTGATCTCTGAGGTGATCTCTGTGCGCGTTGTTATCTGTGGTGCCCAGGAGCCCGCTCACGGGCCGAGGCCCCATTTAATTTTCTTCTAAAAACAAGTTCTCCTGTGGTACCTGTGAGACGAGCAAAAATATATGGACTCGTGAGCGTCCACGGGTCACTTACCTGGGGTAATGCCTGGGTCACGTCCCCACAAAAGCTCACGAGTCTACATCGTTTTGTTAGTCTGAGGGGGTGCCTACGCCGCAAAATTATTTCGTAATAACGGCCGTTATGCTGAAATAACTATGCGAGCGTCTGCGCAGCAAGTCTGTTATTTTGAAATAACGGGCGGCTTATTCCGACTTCTGTAAGCCTCATTCTACGAAGAATAACGCCTATTCCGAAATAGCTATTTCCAGGGCTCCACAAATAATCCAATCTATTCGCCACGGGCGAGTAGTTTGTAACCCAGAAGAACCAAGTTTGATCTGTGCATGCCCCGGGGGATCTGTGCATGCGCAGATCGCCGGACAGCGCGACTGGCAAGCGGGGCTCGGCGAGCCCTGGGTATTTCTAAATAAGGCGTGTGTAGGTGCTCCATTTCTGTTGTTTCGAAATAGCCCCTCACCAGGCCCATTTTAAGTTATTCCTTCAGGGGCTCTAAATCGAGATCGCATATCTACTTTAGGGAAGCTTGCCTCGGACTAATATTGAGGCTTCCTTGCAGTGTAGATGTACTATTTCGGGTTTAATGAATCCGAGGATACTGAGAGAGTTGGCAAATATCATTGCAGAGCCTTTGGCCATTATCTTTGGAAACTCATGGAGCTCGGGAGAGATCCCGGATGATTGGAAAAAGGCAAATGTAGTGCCCATCTTTAAAAAAGGACAGTCCAGGGAACTACAGACCAGACACCCTTACCTTAGTCCCTGGAAAAATCATGGAGGGAATCCTCAAGGAATCCATTTTGAGGCACTTGGAAGAGGGGAAAGTGATCAGGAATAGTCCACGTGGATTCACAAAGGGCAAGTAGTTCCTGATCAATCTGATTAGCGTCTATGATGAGGTAACTGGCTCTGTGGATATGGGAAAGTCAGTGGCTGGTATATACCTTGACTTCAGCAAAGTTTTTGATACGGTCTCCCACAGTATTCCTGCCAGCAAGTTAAGGGAGGATGGATTGGATAAATGGGCTATAAGATGCATAGAAAGCTGGCTAGACTGTCGGGTCCAATGGGTAGTGATCAACGGCTCGATGTCCGGTTGGCTGTCAGTTTCTAGTGGAGTGCCCCAAGGATTGGTTCTAGGGCAGATTTTGTTCAACATTTTTATTAATGACCTAGATGAGGGGATGGATTGCACCCTCAGTAAGTTTGTGGATGACACTAAGCTGGGGGAGAGGTAGATATACTGGACGGCAGGGATAGGGTACAGAGTGTCCTAGACAGATTAGAGCAGTGGTTCCCAAACTTTTTGGCATCACTCCCCCTTTTGTATTTTTGAGAAACCCTTGACCCCCACCCCCCATCCCCTCCATAGCAGCAAAATGTGTTGAGCAAAAAAAAAAAAAAAGAACTGGCTGGGGGAGAAGGGGCTGGGTCGCCTCACGCCCCCCAGTTTGGGAACCTGTGGGTTGGAGGTTTGGGCCAAAAGAAATCTGATGAGGTTCAACAAGGACAAGTGTAGAGTCCTGCACTTGTGACGGAAGAATCCCAAGCATTGTTATATGATGGTGACCAAATGGTTAAGTAGCAGTTCTGCAGAAAAGGAACTGGGAATTACAGTGGATGGGAAGCTGGGTATGAGTCAACAGTGTGCCCTTGTAGCCAAGAAGGCTAATGGCATATTAGGTTGCATTAGGGGGAGCAGTGCCAGCTGATCTAGAGAAGTGATTATTACCCTTTATTTGGCTCTGGTGAGGCCATACCTGAAGTATTGTGTCCAGTTCTGGGACCCCCACTATAGATAGGATGGTCCTCAAAACATGGTGCTTTTTTAATAGAGCATATCCGAACTTTAAAGTAGAATTAGTGAAAAACTACCAAGGTAACTAGAAAGATGACTTTTTGGCAATTTTTTTCTTAGTTTTAATTTAAAATGAGCTGAAAATCGCGTATTTCTTGGTATGTCTTAGTCTTTCCAGTGTTTTATCTAAACATCTTAATTTCTCAAACTTTATCTAAAAGTAATTAGTGCTTTGGCATGCACACCTTGGAGAGGGCCCAGCGGAGGGCGACTAAAATGATTAGGGGGCTTCAGCGCGTGACCTATGAGGAGAGACTGAGGGATTTGGGTTTGTTTAGTCTGCAGAAGAGAAGAGTGAGGGGGGATTTGATAGCAGCCTTCAATTTCCTGGAGGGAGGTTCCAAAGAGGATGGAGAGAGGCTGTTCACAGTAGTGAGGGATGGCAGAACAAGGAGCAGTGGTCTCAAGTTACAGTGGGAGAGGTCTAGGTTGGACGTTAGGAAAAACTATTTCACTAGGAGGGTGGTGAAGTACTGGAATGGGTTACCTAGGGAGGTGGTGGAACCTCCATCCCTAGAGGTTTTTAAGTCTCAGCTTGACAAAGACCTGGCTGGGTTGATTGAGTTGGGGTTGGTCCTGCCTTGGGCAGTGGGCTGGACTTGATGACCTCCTGAGGTCTCTTCCAGCTCTGTGATTCTATTTCGAAATAAACTATTCTGGAATAACTATTCCATAGCTTATTCAAAAATAACTGTGCAGTGTAGACATAGCCCGAGTTGCCACGCGACTACTCATTTTTAAAGTTACAGACTAACATGACTACCCCTCTGAGACTTCTGTTTTCTTTGCAGGGGATCGATCGCTGCAGTCATGGAGGCTATTTGTGCTGTTTCTGATCACCAAACCAATCCTAGGTATCTGCTCCCCTTTAGAGAAATTACTTTATGGAAAGCTTTTCTTGTTAATAATTTCCTTACAAGGGATTCAAAGAAAGCAAGTGTCTCTTGATATTTGGACCTACAAATAACACAGTTTTATTGTCTGCAATGAAGTATATGCCATCATGCTTTATTTATATTATAATAATGCTTGGAGACCATAATCATGATTGGAGGCCCCTTGTGCATGGTGCTTCATAAATAGACTTAAATCACAGTCTTTTTTCTGAAGATGTCACAGTTGAAGGCCCTATTCTGCAGTCTGATCTGTGCAGGTGGATTCCTATGCCTCCACAGAGCCTAATCCTCATTGGTCAGTTTTCACGATTGGACGCTAAATATTGTAAACTAATGAGACTACTTATGTTTAAAATAAATGTGTTTGGTGTATATTTTTTATTAATATAAAACATTTTAAGGAAGAAGTCCTGAACTGGTCTTCAGTCAAATGTTAACAGTGGGTTATGAACCACGTTATATGGATTACTAACAGATTACTTCTGTTAACTTGAAGAAATCGTAAAATAAAAATTGTAAGTGTACAGTTTTTTAACCTTTGAGTAGCTACAGCTTCTTAATGTCCTGAGTTCTGTTGTCACAAAACTCTCAGTAATACTCTTTGGCTGTGTCTACACTGGGCCACTTATTCCGGAAAAGGAGCTGATATTCCAGAATAAGCTGCGAGCTGTCTACACTGGGCCCTTGAATTTCCGGGAAAGCAGTGACGAATTACTGTAAGAAATGAGCTGCTTTTCCGGAAAAACTATGCTGCTCCCGCTCGGGCAAAAGTCCTTTTTCCAGAAAACTGTTCCGGAAAAGGGCCAGTGTAAACAGCACAGTAGTCTTTTCCACAAAAAAGCCCCAATCGCGAAAACGACGATCGGGGCTTTTTTCCGGAAAAGCGCGTCTACATTGGCCACGGACGCTTTTCCGGAAAAAGGGCTTTTCCGGAAAAGCATCCTGCCAATGTAGATGCTCTTTTTCCGGAAATACTTATAACGGAAAACTGTTCTGTTTTAAGCATTTTCGGAAAAAGGTGCCAGTGTAGACACAGCCTTTGTGTAACATGCAGTTTGACTTCAGGTAGAATTGTTTTTTAAATAGTCCTCAAAACACGCTGTTTTTTAAATAGAGTATATTCTAAATTTAAAGTAGGATTAGTGGAAAACTATCAAGGAAACTAGAAAGATGACTTTTTGGCAATGTTTTTCTTAATTTTAAATAAGCTGAAAATCACTTATTTCTTGGTATGTCTTAGTTTTTCCAGTTTTTTATCTAGAACATCTTAATTCCTCAAGCTTTATCTAAAAGCAGTTAGTGCTTTGGCGTGCACACCTGACACCATATGAAGGAACTGTAGCAATTTGTCCTTTTAAAATGGCAAAATAAATGAAAATCATGTTATCGTCCTTGTTTCGTTCATGGGAAAAGTTTACGCTTCACCTGTTTTGATATTAAGACGTGGGGGTTTCTTCATTCATCTTCTGGCCCAACAACCCAAACTGTATAAAGTAAAGCTAAAAATATTAAGGTTAGTATATTACTCATTATTATTATTATTATTATTTTTTACAGAATTCCTTCAAGCAGGATGGTACCATTCAGTTTTCCTCTGTCAAAATGTGCACTTTGGGATCCAACACCTGTGGGAGATGTTATTGCTTCACACATCAGTTATTACAGGTATAAATTAGACTTGTTCATCATTGACATACAGAACATTAAATTAGAAGGGGCTCTTGTGAGTATGTAGGGAACACTATTCCACAAGTTACATTCTGGTTTAGGGATGTAAATGACTAGACGACTATCCGATAAGCAAAAGCTGATTCCCGGCTTGTGCTTAGTCCCAGACGTGCCTCTACTTTTTAGATGGATTAATAGCCAACAGGCTGTTAATCCATTTGAAAGGCTAAAGTGCAGCGGGAGTACCCAACGGGAGTTGGGAATCAGCTGTCCCAGCTCGAGCTGGGTTCCTCCCTCCACGCTGTGCACCAGCCTTTTAAATGGATTAAGAGCCGACAGGAGCTAACCCTGCTGCAGCTCCCCACTTATTGACTAGTCGATGGATAAACTAAATTTAACATCTCTATCCTTGCTATGGCATATTTCTTTTTCAGCCCTATTGAAGACTATTCCAATATCTGCTTAGCACATGTGTATGATAAAGCTTTATTGAGTTGTGTTATGATGTGGCATCTTAACCTTTGTAGGGATCTGTTCATCCCATATGCTTTCACAGACAGGGAGTCTTGATTTCCCCAGCGCCACCCCTGCAAAAGCAACTGTATACTGGAACTTTACATCATCTCAAGGGGCGACTGTGAAGAAGGGCTGTCTACAGCATCTTCCTCCAATGGCAGATATCCGTGTGTGTTAGTTCTTCTGACAAAACTAAGTACTTATCTTCTCTCCCTGCTTTTCTGGGGAGAGAACAGGGGTTTGCTTACTGCTGCATTGCTTCCATGCTTTTAGTAGGAACTATCCTACAAGGAAGCAGAGGAATGTTAGAGTGGAAATCACAGTGAGCGTAGTATAAATATCTAGCTATAGAGGGTTCCTTTCCTCTAAAGTGCTGGGGAGTCCCTTCCCTGTGGATTGGCATGGTCAACAGGATTGAGAGGTCCCTGTGAAAAATACCTGCCCTTTGAGGAAGAAGGTGAAAGAAAACTGAAAGGTACAAAGATGATCGCAAACCTCTTGTTTTCAGGGGCTAGTTGTCCTCTACCAGCACTCATCGGCAGGAAAGAGTGATCCTAACAAAGCGAATGCCAAAATGGTGAACTACATTAAAACTCAACCCAGAAATTCTAATTAAATAAAATGTCGAAAGCTTTGACACATACTCCTTTTAAAAGAAGTCAGAAAGCAAAGCCTGGCCCTCTTCCGTTCCTAGGGCAATGTGTGTCAGATCTGGGATTGTGCAGAGGGGGATGAGTTGGGGGAAGAAATAGAGGGAGTGTCTGTTTGCACTGACATGCCCTTGAGAAGAAAAGCTCTGACTCACGATTTCAGAGGGTAACATGGAAAGAGAATGTCAAAAGTTTGATTATTCAAACGAAGTCCATTAGCAGCATTAATATTAGGAGAGGAAAAATCCTACAACTGTAGCAGTGTAACAGTAGATAGAACACTCTTTTAGCACCTGTCAGTGCTAACAACAAGGAGTCCAGTGGTACCTTAGGGTATGTTTACGCAGCAGGGCTAAAGTCGAATTAAGCTACGCAACTTCATCTACGTCAATTGCGTAGCTGAAGTCGAAATAGCTTAACTCCAAATAGCTTAACTTGGCTTTTGGTGCTGTCTACACAGCAGGAAGTCGAAGGAAGAACACTCTTCCTTCGACTTCCCTTACTCCTTGTGAAAGGCTACCATGAGTCAGAATAAGTCCTCCAGCTCAACACTATTTAGAAATAAAGGCTTGTAGTGTAGACAAGCTCTTTGCTATTTCAGAATAATGCTTGCAGTGTAGATGTACCCTTAAAGACTAACAATTTTATTATGAAATAAGGTTTTGTGAGTTACAATTCACTTCATTGGACTCCTTGCTGTGTTTGCTGAAACACCCCTTTCAGAGGTACCTGTGTTAGTCTAAGTACTAGTTGAAGACAGCCTTCATGGCAGCCTAGAGAAGCTGTATGAGCTGAGTCGAAAAAGACTAAATCTAGATAATTGCCTGTTAAAGATTGGAAAAATGTTCTTTTAGTGGAGGATTAATCAGATTTTTTTTTTTTGAAATTTAAGCATTGAACAGATTGTATACAAAAGTAGTCATTGTAATAGTTCATAGACATGTTACTTTTCAGTTGATCAGGCTGTACTTATGTTACACATCTGCTCTTTATGGATTTTTCTCACAATATGCCTGACTCCTTTACAGTGTAGTTATGAAATAGCTATTCATTGGGTCAATATAGATTTTTAAGACTTAAAATGCATGGTTTCCTAACCGTGACTGGGTATAATTTGGAACGTGCATTAAGAATGGCCATACTTGGTCAGACCAAAGGTCCATCTAGCCCAGTATCCTGTCTTCCAACCGTTTCCAATTCCACGTGACCCTGAGGGAGTGAACTCTACAGGTAGCCATCATGTGATTCCTCTCCTGTCATCAATTTCCAGCCTCTGACAAACAGAGGCTAGGAACACCATTCCAACCCATCCTGGCTAATAGCCATTCACACGGACAGTGTCAGTCTACAATTATCTCTTGCTCTTATGTTCTTCATGAATAGCTCACAGTGAAAACTAAACATGCAACTTCAAGGTAAAAAACTTTTGAGTGGCTGATAGCACCTAGATTCCACTATTCTTCCTGTTAATTAACAACATCCAAATCTCTACCTGTTCAGGGTATGGGATTGTTTTTTTTTTTAATTGCAGTAAAATGTTGGTTTATTCTTTGAAATACTTTATTCAGGACAAAAGATGTATGTTTTTCCAAACTATACCTAAAATATTCTTGTTCATATACATATGAATATTTTTTAACAATATAGGTATTAAACACATTTATTGTCTCTTTTTCCTCCTCCCAGAAATCCCAAACTATTAATGATGGAGAAGGCTCTTCGTCTTGCCTATCGCCATGCTAAACAGAGTGAAAAAAAGTTCTTTTCCTGTTTTTTTCTTGGCACTCTTGCAGTGGAGGAAGGTAACACTTTTTTTTTTTTTTTTTTAAACCTGTATGAATGTGTTATTAAATAGTTGTCACTGACTTGTTTCTGCATTTCTGGTGACTGAGCAAGCCTCAGTCATTGAACTGGACTAGAAGGTTTCAGGATGCAAGATACAGTGTATTTATTCACATCTGTTTTTCTTTGCCATGGCGCTTTTCGTCCCAGACGGTGAAGGTGTATCACTGACAATCGATAGATTTGATCCTGGTCGAGAAGTAACTGATGGTTTAGGTAAAGTTCCCACAGCACCTCTTCCTGGCGACTTTTTGATTCCATGTACAATTAATGTGTGGGGCTCTTCTTCTGGAGATGTTATAGTGCACAATTCTGAAGACTTCAACTTAGCTTTTAAGGTAAGCCATTTCTAGCTACAGTGACACTGAAAGCCATCTAGTCCCCTCTCAGGATCTTTCACTTTCCTGACATTTATCTAAATCCAAAGCAGCGGAGCAAAGGCTGGAAGGTTATCATGTATGAGGCCTGTGTGAAATGATCTGTTCTGAATCCATGTCATGATTGTCACTAAGCTCCTTTATTGGTAGTCTCAGTGCTGATCTCTGGCACTTGGAATTTCTGCTAAGACCAAACTCCTTTTGGCTCCTACATAAAGCTCTCTCCTAGAATGGTGGGTTAATATGGCTAAAGCTTGCTTTGTTACTGGTGCCAAATCATAGAATCCTAGGGTTGGAAGAGACCCCAGGAGGTCATCAAGGCCAACCCCTGCTAGAAGCAGGACCAATCCCAACTTAATCATCCCAGCCAGGTCTTTGTCAAGCCGGGACTTAAAAACCTCTAGGGATGGAGATTCCACCAGCTATCTAGGTAACCCATTCTAGTACTTCACCACCCTCCTAGGGAAATAGTTATTCACAAGAATGGGAGGTTCCAAAGAGGATGGAGAGAAGCTGTTCTCAGTGGTGACAGATGTCAGAATGAGGAGCTCAAGTTGCAGTGGGGGAGGTCTTGGATACTGGGGGGGGGACTATTTCAGTTTGCAAGGCAATATTCTACACTAAATTCTCTTAAAATCAAAAGATCTGTGATGTGAAACCTCCTCTGCCTGCAAACCTAACCCTCCTTATTGGTTGATTTACAGCAGGGGCGGGGAACCTTTTTTGCATTGAAGGCCATTGATGCACAGAAAAATCAGTCAGGGGCCGCGCACAAGTGAGAAAAGCAAGGGGGAAACCCCTCACTGTGGCCCCTGACTGAGAAGGAGAAAGACACTCCCACATTCCCCTCGCACACCAAGCCTAGGAGGGGCCAGCCTAGCAGATTTTGTGCGCTTCAGCACCCAGAGGAGAGGCAAGGGGGCTCGAACACCAGCCTGGCCTCTCTAATACTGGAGGGGGCCTTGAGCCTCAGGCCAGATCCAGGCAAGCCGAGGGCCATGTCCAGTCCCCAGGCTTGAGATTCCCCACCTCTGATTTACAGAAAATCATGCGTGATGTAGGTGGATTTTTGTTGTTGTTTATGTATAAGAAATATCAGTTCTTCACATCCTTTTGACTTTTGGGGGGCAGGGCTAATGAACCCTCTTTGAGTATGTCCACCTATGCTTGGCTCATACCAGCCAACATGAACTGCAGAGCTGTAATGATGCAATATAGACTTTTGGGGCTGGAACCCTGGCTCTGGTACCTTCCCAACTTGCAGGATCATAGAAGCTGGGCTACAGCCTGAGTCTGGAAGTCTACATTGTAATGTAACAGGCGTACAGCCTGAGCCCCCCAGGAGGCTGAATCAGCATTGCAGTGTAGACAGAATTTTTGTTATTGGAAAAACTGTGTGAAATAATTGCGTCACAAGAGACAGCAAGATAAGCTACAGTTTTCCAAATGTTATGTAAGATGGGATGGGATATATAGTTACACTGATTAGTTTTGCTGTTTAAGAGTTGTGTTTCAAACTCTGATTTCAACTGAAGTCATAGAGCTAATCTTAGGTTTCAGTTGGCTAGGATTCTTTAATTCTTCTCTAGCTCTCCAGTTGGTCCTTCAACTAAATTAGGGAGGGCAAGCCCTGACAATGTTGACAAATTTTTGGTCAGTTACAAAATAGCAAGAGCATGGAGGGGGAGGAGGGCAGGTTGGGTTTTTTGTTGTTGTTTGTAGGATGGCTTTTGTTTTGTTTTTTAAAAATCAAAATCCATAGTAATAAGTACAAGCAATAAATGGTTATTCTCTGCAGTTAATGTAGTAGGCTTTACTGCTGGGCTGATTTCCTTTTCTATAAACTATATAAATGGGAACTTGTATGTCTTTAAAAAAATCTAGATTTAAAAATAAAGTAAACCTTTTCCTGGCCCAAATCTTGGGGTGGGAGGGTGAACAAATATCTCTTCTCCCAGAAAAGGGACACTTCAACTTTAGCTGTCATTCAAGGAAGCAGAGAACCTAGGGTAGCTAAATGTTGTTTTCCTGCTACGCATGCCCTCTGAATGTACTTGTGAGTTGGCTCTTCCTATTTAGAAAAAACAATTTATGTTCTAGTGAATAATTTCCTTGTGGTGGTGTTCATTTGTGTTACGAGGGCTTCTTGGATGCAAGCGGTTATCTTGTTGCTGGAGTTTGGATAAACTAAATCTTGCACCCTCCATTTAGCCTTGTAGGTGTTTTGTTTTGTGTTTTTTGTGTGTGCATTCCCAATTAACATAGCTAGCTATGCATTTTCATATACATTATGGATGCATTTCATATTACTATTTAGCATGTTCAGTTCATAAGCTGTTTGAAGGAGGAATGGATTCTTTGTGTTGAACAATGCATGGCACAATGTTATCCTTGATCCCTGACGCAGGCTTCTAGGCAGTACTGTACTATACACCTCCTATATAAATGATGTGTATAAAGACTAGTCTCAGAATTTTTTGTGTGTCTTCTAGATACTTCAACACAGTTTGTGCAGTAGAGACTCTTTGGATCTGTCCAAACTGCTCACCGTAAGAGTTCACATTGCTTCAACCGAGAACATGGACAACCTAAACTTCCATTTTCACTGGGCAGCTATTACTATAACCAATTCTTTAGAATACACTCCTGTGAAGCCTGTCCCAATTATTCCTACAGCCCTGGCAAGAAACTTGAGTGGGCATATGAATATTGCACAGATTCAGGGGATTTATAAATGTGGGTAAGTTCAATGCTAAAACTGTCAAGCATGAAATACTATTCAGTTCAGTGTCCTAGGATCAGTTAAATGGTGAAGGGAAATTTTTCCTCATTAGTCTCAGTAGCTTGGCCTTCCTGCTTCCTAATAAAGACAGCTGAAGTATAAAAAAAATATGATTTCTGATTTAGCTTTCAGAATCTTTAATTAGAAAGATTTTTACACAGTAGGGATGTGACCGGATAACCAGTTACCTGGTAATTATCACCCTTAACAGGTGATACTTACTGGGTAACAGTTAACTGTTACCTGGGAGCAGCCCTCCACCTGCTGCTCCCAGGCCATGCAGGCTGGGAGTTGGCAACTTCGTGGGGTGCAGATGGGGTTCGCCGGCTAGGAATCGGCAGGCTTGTGCAAGACAGAAGCAGCAGCAGAAGGGGAGAAGGCTACAAGTTCCCAGCCAGCCCGCCTATTTAATCAGTTAAAGTTTAAGCAGTTAACTAATTAAATGGGATTTTACATCCCTGTTACATAGTGAGCAAAGGAAGCTAGTGCTCCCGAACAGGAATCATGAGACATTCTGAATCATTATATTCAACCAGAGCTCTTGCTTTTGACTTAGTAGGGGAAAAATCAGTCTACGAGAAGAAAAGGAAAACATAATTATAGTTTTGTTAGCTTTAAAAAAAAGTCTTCAGTCTCTTATAAATAGCAACAGTGCTAGATCTAGAAATGAAAATCAAGTGAGGTTGGGTGGAATATAGCCTTATTTTAAAAACATTTGTAAATATTCATAATAAGATAACATTAGAGAATCTTCATTCTGTCAGATTAATAGGGTGCGCTGCGAACTTCATATATGACCTACATCAGAAAATAAACTAGTTTGAGCATACAGGGCTGTCAATTTATTTTTGTTTCTGGTTTGTGGACCTTTCAAAATGCAGATTTTCTAAGATGTAGTGGCTTCAATAACAGCTCAGTTGGGTTGTTGAGATCTAGAAAATAAGCTTGAGGCTATCTATTGTTCCTGATACATGAGTACTTTTGCCACCCAAAGCCTTAAAACAGCATCTTCTGAAAATACACCTTCAGAAGAAAATTCTGCACTGATATTAAATATTGTCGTTCTGGACTTCCTCATTCCTAAACAAACACTTGGCCTGTTAATGTTCCAGATACCTTACAATGGACCAAACCCGAAAACTACTTCTGGTGTTGGAATCTGATCCCAAAGCTTATACTTTGCCATTGGTTGGAATGTAAGTATTTGTCTAGCTTTGTATATTTTCCTGATACTTTTATCATTTTGTCATGTACTTGAGTGAGTGTTTTGGTGGAGAATATAAGAAATCCCTTTCTAAACAGATTTTTTTCCCATACCTTTTAGTTGGTTGAGTGGCATCACTCATATCTATAGTCCACCAGTCTGGGCTTGCTGCCTGCGCTATTTGTTCAGTTCTTCAATTCAAGAAAGGTAAATGACTTAAACTTGATTTGATAAAAGTATTGTTTGAGCTACCAAACACTAGATGCTATGGAAAACATGCTTTTGGTTTGATGTACTCCCCTTGATGGAGTATTGGCTGTATATAAATCAGACTAAATGAAGCAATGGTCCCTTTTGGACTTAAAATCTATTAATATAAAAATAAATTGCTTATGTTCCTGAATACTAATGTCCATAAATTCGGTCACTATACATCTAATGACTTTTGGAAACATGGCTAACCAAAAAGACCTTTCGACATTCAACAAAGGGCAAAATAACTTAATTCTTTGTTACTTAAATGTGCTGTATCACTTAATGGAATTTTGAAATTAGCCATTTCAAAAATTTTGGACGTTCTTGGGGTTTTCTATTATTATTATTTTGTGTTCACTTCTCACAAGCATAAAGATATAGTCAGCTTGCACATGAAATTCTTTTCACAATATTTGAAAACTAATTCATGAATAAACTCTGCTTTTTACTGTCAATCTGTTGGTTTTTTTTATTGTTCTTGAACTTGAGTGAATTTTGTTTCAAATGCTGTATTGGACCTGTATATCTAATGTTCTCCAGCTACAGAAAATGCTAATATAATATGAGATTAAATTATTATCCTCCCCTAACACTTTTTTGAGTATTTTGATAGAAGAGCACTTTTGAGAATGTAGAAACAATTGAAGTACAGTACTTTCTTTAAAATTGTGGTTCACTACGTGATTTATAGAAGAAACCTTGTGATCAGTTAAGATGCTACAATATAGCACCTAGCAGTGTAGCAGTTCTGTCTTGACATCTGTTCTGTGAATGAGTTCCTCCATTTAGGAAGCCAAGTGATATAAAATAGTTTGATTTTAAAAAAAGGCCTACAGTTGTCATCCTGTTTTCTCCATGCACAGCATCAGTGAAAGGGCAACTGTATTTGTATGCAGTTCCTTACTGAAAGCTCACTCAATACTCATTTTTAGCTGAAGTACATCACCTTGGGTGTTCTTCATTTGTCAGTACATCATATAGGCAGTTTATTTGGTCAAGTGGCTTTTTCCTGTTTCTAAAATAGTGTATTTTTTAAAATGAGTGCCTTTTCTTTTATCTAGGGTTCTTTCAGAGTCTGGGAGCTTCCTTATTGTTTTCTATTCACTAACCCACAAGGAACCAGAGTTTTATGAGTGCCTTCCTTGCAGTGGGCAGACTGAACTAGGGTTCCAGCTGTTAACAAGTAAAGAAACATTACATCTCTTCAAAGTAAGTGGCTAGGTTGACTAATATCTTGGTTTGAGGTTATGCTATAGTACTGGGTTGGGCAATAATTTTTGATGGCGGGGGGCACTCCAAGAATTTGGAAAGTGGTCAAGGGCTTTGCTCTTCCATATTAATGGAGGAAGTGTGGGGTTTGGGTTGGAGGTTGAGTGCAGAAGGGAGCTTGCAGTAAGGGATTGGAGTGCAGGAGAGGGCATGGGGTCTGGAAGAGAGTTTAGAGTAAGGAAGCAGTTGTGACCTTGGCTTAGGGGACTAGGGTGGAGGGGCTGTGACCTAAGGAAGGATGGGGTTGTGACTAGGGGCAGGGGATTGGGATGCAGGATCTGGGAGGGGGCAGTGGGTTTGGGTTATATGGGGGGGCAAAGTTAGGCTCTGGCTGGGGTACCTTTACTTCCAGCCAGCAGCCTTCACAAGCAGACTCCCTACCCTGCACTGGTTTCAGGGACCATGTGGTTTTTGAACAGCTGCAAGCTTAAAGTGAGGGAGGCCAATAGGATTGTGCTGGGGGTGGGAGCAGTGTCTGAAGCTGCTCCTCCCTTCCCCGGGCTCACAGCTGTTCAAACAGAATCCGGCAGCAGCTTTTCTCAGTAGCAGCGCTGCATCCGTAGGCCCGATCTGGCAGCCTGGTGTGCTGGATTCAACCCAAGGAAGGTATTTTGCCCAGGCCTGCTGTAGTGGATTGATAATTAAAAGCTGAATTATAGCGTAAAGGTAGAAAGCATTAATGTGACCTGCACAAATTGAGTGTTAGTGTAGCTCTACACTAGTACAGTAATTATTCTAATTTCCTATGTTAACAGGGACTTAAAATACAAGAGGTCCTCCAAAGTCCACACATAGTTTGTAACTCTCTAATCATAAGTGCTAAAAAATTCTGAATATGAACAAACACCAAGAAGCTAAAGTTGTCACGACACAGTCACTCCTTTTGTGTAGGGAAAGCAATGGGAGACATCTATGAGGCATCCTTACTGACACCCAGTAGTGATGAGGCTGTTTCATACTCTTGAGTTACAGATTTGCATTGTGCAGGGAATGTACCTTTCAGTTAGTAACCAAATAAGAACATTCTCATCTGTTTGATAGCCATAATATAGCACGTTGGGGCAGTGGGTTGGATGTCACTGACTTGCTTCAGATTTTGTTAATACAATCCATTTATTTAATTTCAGAACGTTGAACCTTCAGACAAGCACCCTATTCAATTTGAGCTGAGTGCAGAAAACCAAAATGCAGAAACAGAGTTCTTCAGCAACGTTTCTAAGAATCTTTCCATTCGAAGGTGAAGAATCTCTTTCAAATGTCATTTACACACACAGTCTTTTCCAACATGTGGTTTTGAATAAAATTCTTTGACTAGTGTAATGCAGGTCAGGCTAGATTATCCTAAAATGGCCTTACCTGGCCATTAAGTCTGCTAATTAAGGGAAGGTGCAAGTGATCAGAATTTGATTGTGGGGGGGAGGTTTCCAACTTTTAGTAAGGTCTAAAAGTTGACCATATTTTTCTAGACAAACTTCTACATGTAACTATACTAGATATATTGGCATTAAAGGCTTTTATACAATTAAGTGGATGTTTCCTAAAATATATGCCTTGCCTCGCGTGCTATATGATGCTGCTTTGGTGAATGCCAGTTGTCCAAGAAGGAAATCAGTGAAATGTCTCTTTTTGTCAGAGCTCTGAAATGTCCATAGCAGGGAGTTTAGATTTTATAAATCTAATTTGCCATTAAAACCTGAGTTTAACAATAAGATGGTCTTTATTCTGTGTAAAGCTATATTATGTATATTTTTCCTCAGCCCTGCTTTCCCTATTGGTGTTTTACATTGGGCATGATAAATCAGTGCCAACTCATAGAATGTCATTGGAAAGACTTATGTCAGTCAAAGATTCTTTGAATAAAAGCTGGATGATAATCCAGAAAGGGATGTTTATTCCCCTGTCTGCTTTAGAACTCTTCTTGCTATCTAACACTTCCTAGTCAGTCAGGAGAGAGATATTATCAAGTGGTTCATAACAGTGCTGTTCTGTAAATCTCCTGGTATGGGCCACACATCAGAAATAGATTAGGTTGTCAAGATTCATGCACTCTGTAAAACTTATTTTAAAATAGAAAAGTTACTCAAAGGTCTCTTGGTGGGGTTGGGTTTTTTGGGTCTTTTTTTGGTTTTGGTTTTTTCAGTTCTCCTCAAGGCTCCTCTCCCAGCAAATTGTCAGTGAGTGATCATGATTCAGGTGTGGAAGATGAAGATTTATCTCCAAGACCTATTCCAAGTCCTCATCCAGTGAGTCAACAGGTAACTTTAATTTTTTCTATACTGCCTCTCATCCAGGGATCCTTGGGATTTCTAAACATTATAGATGACTATTTTCTAACTCAAAAACAAAACAAAACTGGTAGGCTGAATGGGAGAATTCTATATTAGACAGAGGAAATTATCACAGAACTAAAAATTAATGGTAGTTTGGGTTCAAGTGATCATGACTTCTGCATGTTTATAACCAGGGCTCGACAAATCCACTTATCTACTTGCCCACGGCGAATAGATTTCAGCCAGTCGCCCCGTTCACTGGCGGTGCGTGCATGCGTAGTGTGGGTCTGGCACATGCACGGTGCGGGGCTGGCGAGTGGGTTTTCGCCACAGTCATCGAGCCCTGTTTATAACAGAATCAGAGTGAAGTCCAGACCAGTGAGAGAGAAATTTGGTATTTTAAGAGGAATAGTTTCACAGAGCTGAATATAATTGAGTCGGATTATCTGGGGAAAAAAACTTAATCAGAAAAGCGTGAATAATAATTGGGAATTGTGTAAGAGCATCTTACATGATGCTCAAAAGCTGTACTCACACAAATGAGGAAGAAGCACCATTTTAGTTTAAAAAAAATGACCTGTTGTAGAGGGGAAATGAAGAAAGGGAAAGGTGATAGCTATGAATAAAATCAGAAGTTACAAATTGTAGTAAATAAGGAAAGGGATACAACATGGCTGGCGGAGTTAAGAATAGAAAGGAGGTGGGTTTTTTTTCTTCTTAATATATCAGGAACAAAAAATATCCTACAATGGTATTGGTCCATTACTAGGTGGAAATTTATAATAATGCAAAATAAACAAGAGTTCAGTAAATGTTTCTGTACTGGGAGGAGAGACAGATATCTCATCATAGTATGATAACACTCTTTCCATTCCACTATACTTTGGGAGGCTGGGGAGGACAGGAAAGGCAGCAGGAAGAAATGACTAAACAGTACACTTCTTGGTGGGAATTTGAGGGTCCCCTTAGTCCATCCTCTGTCTTTCTCTAAATCATGTTCTGTGCTTTCAAAGCTTTTGAATGGCTGCATTTTATAAACTTGAGCTACCCAGAAATAAGTAAATACTTAGTATACTTAAGTCTAGAATGGTTACTTTAAAACTCTCACTCTAGGGATTTTTTTAGATGCCTGCGCTGCAAGTACTATAAACCGCACACTCTATCCTGAAAGGGAAGAACCAATTCTCAAGGAGTCTTGCGGCTGTTTCTCCTCCAGACACCCATCCCCCACAATAACACATTGACTCTGTAAGATACAACATCCGGACCTCCTTAGAGGCAGAAATTTTGCCTCAAAACAGGGCTTATCTACTTCAAGTGATTGCTCATATGTATTTCAGTGGATATGGTGCACACACAGTCATCAGAAGACTTTTCCCTAGCAGTACCTGTCAGACCGGCTGTGGTGCCTCCAGTGGTAACACCTGAAGATATCACATATATAGATCTGCCAACCTGACTCCTGTGTAGGTTCCTTCTTTCCTTTAGTGATGGTTGTTGGAGCTTCTGACTTCTTGCTTTGCAAGCAATTAGTCCCTAGCATAGTGTTCTTTTGTTGTGTAGATTAGCTGTTTGAGTTACTTGAGTAGTTAATTGAGGGGGGAGGGATTTCCCCCTCCTGTTGGTCATGTTCCTGGGGCATGAAACAGGGTTTCAAGCAGTGTGCGAAGTGTGGCAAGCATATGCCCAGAGGGGATCTTTACACCACCTGCTTGAAGTGTCTTGGACAGGGTCACCTGCCAGATAAGTACAGTATCTGCAGGGGGTTTAAGCTGCAAACTAAAAAGAAAAGGGACCAGTAGCGTAAACTGGTCCTCATGGAATCCACACTTAAACCATAGCCAGCCACTCCGATGCCACTGGTGTGCAGCATGCCATGCCCTGAAAAACAGCATTGGCACGGTTCCCCAGCACAGAAAAATTCAGGCCCCACTGACAGGTCTGTCGAGTCCAGTGTTGGTGGACTCCCAAGTGCTCGTAGTAGTGGAGGAGGACTTTGATCTTCCTTCCACATTGGATGCATCTGAGGCCGTGAAGGACCTCATTGAACTTGATGGCACCATTTGAGGAACAGAACGTTCCCTTGGTAGCATCACCATCTACACCCATGTCCATGGCACCAGTAACATTGATGCGTGGGCCCTACCCAGCACTGCACCCAACACCAGTGGCTCTGCCTCAGTCCCAGACTATGGCTCTGCTACCTGCACTGCTACTTCGGTACCATGGGAAGCCCGCTGGCATGAGCATCCACTCCCACTCGCCTCAGTACCGGTCTCTGGCACAGTCTGGGTCAGTCCCTGCATGCTTGGAGTTCACATCCGAGGCGTACTGGCTTTCGGCCCTACCCCCAGGGACTACTGAATAGTTGTGTAACGGCTAAAATGTCATGCGGTTACACAGCTATATTCAATTATACACGCTCTAACATCCCTACTTTCACATCAATCAGGATATTTTTCAGCCTGTTTTCTTCCCTAAGCCCTGTGCCAAGGACAGGGGGAGGTCACTACACTTGCTGGATGTGAGGTGTGCCCTCACTTTCTATATTGAGCGCACTAAACCATTTTGCCCGTTGATGCAGTTTTTCATCTCCATTGTGGAGTGCATGAGGGGCCTACTGATTATGTCGCAGTGCCCGTTGTCCTGAATCTCTACATATATCAAGCTGTGCTATGACTTGGCCAAGGTGCCAGCCCCATCGATCACAGGCTATTCAGCATGAGTGCAAGCCTCATTGATGGCCTTTCTAGCACAAATCCCAATTCAGGACATCTGCAGTACCGCCGTGTGTATGTGGTCCTCGTTGCACACCTTCACGACTCATTACACTCTCACCCAGCAGTCCGGGGATGTTGTGGCATTTGGCAAGGCTATACTACACTCAGCAATGAGTTAGAATCCAACACATTCTCTGTACATACTGCTGCTAAGTCACATATTGGAATGAATACGAGAAGTCACTCAAAGAATGGTTACTTACCTTTTGTAACTGTTGCTCATGTCCATGCCAGACCCACCCACCTCCCTGGTGTTGGACAGTCCCAGCAAGAAGGAACTGAAGTGGGAGTTGGATCGGCAGGGGGAATATATGCGATGCCGCAAGGCATCATGGGTACCGCTAGGGAAAAGTCTTCCAACGATCATGCATGCAGTTCACACATGTATTTAGTATTGACATGCGCAGTGCATCTCGAAGAACAATAGTTACAAAAGGTAAGTAAGCGTTCTTTGTGATTCCTGTATTCCTATTGTTGGATCCCTTTAGCCTATGTTAATGCCTTGAATGGGTGGGGAAGAAGTCTTACTGACCAGAAGCAATATTTTTTTAAGTGTCCCATATTTATTTTAGCTACGAGTGGCAGAGAAGTTGTGCTTTTAGAAATATGTAGCTCAGATAAGGTGACCTGATGGTTCCTGAGTGAGTTTGACTTCATTCTTGTAATTGTCTCCTATCCAGGTTACTAGAATCCATCCTTCCGTTCCTGAACTCTCCCTCATCTTTGATGGTAGCTTCATAGAACCAAAACCAATGTCTCAGCCTATGGAAACTATGAATAACAAAAATCAGCCACTACTGGTACATCAGCTTAAAAAAAAGACTTGTTCAACAGGACCACTATACCACCAGAATCCATGCTCCGATAGTGATAAACAAAGCTGCAGCACCCATGTGGCACATCCTTCATTGAGACAGCCACCTAGCCAGTTAAACCAGATAATTCCAATTCTGAAACCTTGCAAAGCAAAGCAATTGCCACTACAACAGCAGCCTTGCTGTAGAAGAGTTGGCCTTCATACTAGAAAGAGTTCTGGATCTTCTTCCTCTTCACCATCCCCTTCTCCTGCAACACCTCTTAGTGGGCCTTCTACTGACACATCTGTGCATCAACCCAGGATGCCATCTGAAAAACTTGTATCAAATCCTGATGGAGCCACACAAAGAAAAGAAGAACCTCCAGCAAGGAGACCTTCAACATCTAATTCTAAGCAATATCCTGGTGCCATACAGCCTCTCCAGTACAACTTTGCTTTTTCACCCATGAACTCAAGAAGATCAACAGAACTGCAGGTGCCTGTCTCTCAAGTGCCATCTTGCTATCCAACTGGTGTGTGTAATTGTTGTCAGTTTCATGGACCTATCCAATACAGTTCAACAAATGCTTGTCCAGGAATGGTTAAAAGGGGTTCCAGCCACACACAAATCCAATCTGATGTTCCTCAAGAGAGTGCATATTCAGTTTTCCATCAAAATGTCACTTGTCCAAATACTTGCTGCAGTCCAGTACATACCCCAAGTAGCCCTGTAACTCATGGATATAATGGGGAAATGGGGAGTTGCTCTGTTGGTTGCAGTTTATCACCTGGATCAAGATTTTCTTCACCGGCAAGCCCTTGCAATCTCCAGTGCTGTGCAGCCCATTCAGCGTGCATGTGTGCCCTTACCCCCAAAATGGGATCAGATAATGGAATGATGGGATTATCTCCAGATGCTTACAGGATTCTTACAGAACAAAACAGGCAGCTGAAATTACTTCAAGCTCAGGTTTGTTTGGGAGGTTTTCTCCTCTGCCCTCTTACTGATCTGGTAAATAGTTTCTAAAAATAAGACTAATCAGAATAACTTTGGTTATAGCTACCTTTTTTAGTTGGGAAAGGGGATCCTGTCAAATTGGGACCCAGTTCTCTAAGTAGGCAGCTCTACTGATAATTGGTCTCCGTTAAAAGCAAATTGAAAGTGATTTGATTTTTCTAATTAGATTTTGTAATTACAATCAAGTAACACAGGTAAATGTTTGCTCTGCTTTCGGCAAATTGTTTTGTGTTGCTAGAAGATGTGCTTTCTGGGTGGGTAGAGACAGCTAACTGCATAGTTTAATTAGCCATGAACTGGTTTTGAATTAATATAAATATACAGTGAAAGCACCTTGCATTCTAATTTTTTTCTTCTCCCATAACCAAATTTGCAACTTACTACATTATAAAAAAAAAATTGTGCAACCTTTTTTGAGAAGCACACATGCCTCCATTGTTTGCAGCATGCTGTAGAAATTCAGCAGGGTTAAAGCCCTAGAGTTGGAAGTGTGCTTTTCTTTCACTTGTCCCCTAGAATTCTGTTCAGGATAAATTAAAGTTGCCATTTCCCTTCTACCGCTTGGATTCCTCGTGAAAATTGTCAGCCTGCCAAAATAGTAGCTGAACAGGAACATTCCAAATAGCTAGTCTGCTTCCAGAGCATTGTGAGGTGGAGACAAGGCAGGCTCGTGTCTTCCCTCTCCTCCTGATTACACATCCTTTCCCTTCCCAGTCTCAGCATGTAGTGCCAGTAGCCCATTCTGTCCCTCAGCCCAGCCCCCAGGATAACAACCAGTGTAGTTAAGTGTCAAGTTGAAAGTTTAGGGTTCTAATCCAATGGATGATGCAAGAGAGGAAGTGAAAAGATGGAAATAGCAGAACTTATCTCCCTTTTTTCCTTAAAGAAGAAAGTAGGAAATGACATTGCAACCTAAATAATTAGTCCTTAGAGACCAGCAAATCTATAGCATCATGAGCTTTCGTGGGCAATACCCACTTCCTAGATAAGCTTGAGAGATGAGCTCAAGCTCATCTGAGAGAGCTTTTGTGGGCAAAACTCACTAATGGTGTGTGTGTGTATGTGTGTGTGTGTGTGTGTGTGTGTGTGTGTGTGTGTGTGTGTGTGTATATATATATATATATATATATATATATATATATATATATATATAAATAAAAATCAGAGGGGAGGGGTAGCCATGTTAGTCTGAATGTGTAAAAGCAACGAGAGTCCTGTGGCACCTTATAGACTAACAGATGTATTGGAGCATAAGCTTTCGTGGGCAATTTTAGCCTCTAAGGCGCCACAAGACTACTCATTTTTAAAGTTACAGACTAACATTAATTCCCCCCACCTCTCCTCGGAACCTAAGTAAGATTCTTTCACAGTCAAGCACTCCAAGTTACATGCTAGATTTTTGGTTGCCCATGAAACCTTAAGTCTGCCCTAAATCTGGCCTTTCCAAACTCAGCATCCTTTACGTTGCAACGTTGTTTAACCTATTGGGAACGGGAGAGAGATACAAAAGGGACTAATCATTGTGTCTTTGACCAGGCACAGTGCAAAGATTTTTGGTGTAGTTCTGCCATTGTGACCTTCATTTGCCTTCTATTTCAAGCTTAAAAGCAACAAATCATGCTAAACTCTCTGATGGTAAATAAAATACCATTAAACTTGTCTTGTACTGCAACATACTCAGAATTTGAATCCAGATCTTCAGAAATGAAAGTCTTGTAGGGTAACTTATTGTCGCTATTGTCCTGAGAATATTATACTTGCACTGCAAGTGATGTACTCTCCTGATAACTGTTACAGATCCAGCGTTTGTTGGAAGCACAAACTCTTCAACCTTGTTCCCCCAAAACCACCATAGATAACAAGGCCTTGCAGTGTGAGAAGCAGTTGGAATTTGTTGCCATGGAAACACAGTCCTCCCAAGGTTTACACATGAGAAAAAGTGTGAGCATTGCTGTAAGCACAGGTAAGGTTTTTTTATTATTTTTCAGAATGATAGAAATATAAACCTGTTAATGGTGCTTAGACTTTTCTCTTGTGCCTGATTTTCAGAAGTACTTAGCACCCACCACTGTATAGTCAATCAGCTGGTAGGTGTTGAGCACCTCTGAAAATCAGGCCTGTCTTTTGGGAATTGTCATGCAAGGCCAGATAAGAGTTACTCATGACAAGGAGATGAAGCTATGTCTGATCTCATTGGAAATGTAAAATTCCCTTAATCTTCAGTGAAGTCTTTTGTTCAACCCATGACTCCGTTACAATAATTGTGGGCCCTTTCTCTATATGCATGATGATGTACGTTCTCTTGCTTTATGTGTAATAATTCTAATCCTGGTTTATGTGCTATCAGGCATTTAAAAGTCTCCATTCCTTCCCTTCCCCCCAATGCTATATATTGGATATTGATGTCATACCTATCTTCAAGGGAAAAACTGACTCTTTCATGTCAGTGAGTCACTTGAATGACACTACTAAGTCATGAACTAATGTTCCTAGTCCTTTTAACACTTTATGACAAGGTTGTGGCTGGTTTGGAGGAGGAGAAAAGTTGAATCTTACTGATGGGATACATTCCTTTCTTCAAACTCAGAAGTGAATTTAGAGGTATACAAGACTAACTGTATTCCTATCTAGTTGTTTCTTTTGTTAAATAAAACAGTATTTATTTGCTATTGCACATAAATGTAATTTTTTTTTAATTGAAGAACAGTGTTAACTTCGGCAGTTATTTCCCTAACTAAAGGTAGCTTTCTCCAATTATTTTACGGACTGTTTTAGAACTTAAGTCATTTTTTAAAAAATAATGAAAATAAATCTAAACACAGCAATGGATATAATTTCTGTGAAAGTGCAGACAAATTATTTGAAAACTAGATAATCATTCTAAACTGCTTAAAATCATGAGCTACATTAATTTTCCTCTCCTAGGTGCTAGCTTATTTTGGAACTCACCATCTGAAAAGCAAAAAGACTCAGTGTGTCCAATTAAACAAGATGACCCTGAAATATCAAAAGAAGAAATAAGCATTTCTATTAACACTGAGCAAGATACAAGTATTGCCTCCTCGTTAAAGGCTGTTGACATACCTAGCTTTATAGAAAGTAGCCATGTTGCAGAAGAAGGAACTAACCAGGCTGGACTCAGGTAAATATTTGATTTGAATAATTCTATTTGAGGGTTGAAAGTACTTGTTCACTATTTACAGGCAGTCCCCGGGTTACATACAAGATAGGGACTGTAGGTTTGTTCTTAAGTTGAATCTGTATGTAAGTCGGAACTGGCGTCAGCTGCTGCTGAAACTGATCAGTTTCAACTGCGGCTGAATCTGGATGCCAGTTCTGACTTACATGCAGATTCAACTTAAGAAACCCAGGCATCCCCAAGTCAGCTGCTGCTGAAACTGATCAGCGGCTGATTCCAGGAAGCCTGGGGCAGAGCAAATCTGCCTCGGGCTTCCTGTAGTCAGCCGCTGGTCAGTTTCAGCAGCGGCTGACTTGGGGATGCCTGGGGTAGAGCAGCTGGGGTGCTGCTGGGTTGCTCCAGTAGCGGCTCCTCGGCGCTACTGGAGCAACCCAGCAGCACCCCAGCTGCCCTGCCCCAGGCGTCCTGATTCAGCCGCTGCTGAAACTGACCAGCAGCGGCTGAATCAGGATGCCTGGGGCAGAGCAGCTGGGGTGCTGCCGGGTTGGTCCGGAGCGGAGCGGCGCTACGGGACCAACCTGGCAGCCCCCAGCTGCTCTACCCCAGGGGTACGCAAGAAAAGCCTGGTCTGCTGGGGCGGGGCACTAGCTGCACACACCTCCCCACCCCCCCCCAGCAGACCAGGGGGACAGGAGCAAAGCCTTGGAGCACGCCCGCAGCGGGACAGCCCAAGCGCGCCCGGGCTGTCCCGCTGCGGGCGTGCTCCAAGGCTTTGCTCCCCGTCTCCCTGCAGACCAGGGACGTGCTCAGAGGCTTTGCTTTCCGTCTCCCTGGTCTGCAGAGAGACGGGGAGCAAAGCCTTGGAGCACGCCCGCAGCGGGACAGCCCAGGCGCGCCTGGGCTGTCCCACTGCAGGTGTGCTCCGCGGCTTTGCTCCTGTCCCCCTGGTCTGCTGTCTCCTGTCCCCCTGGTCGTTTGCAGATGTGCTCCGCGGCTTTGCTCCTGTCCCCCTGGTCTGCTGTCTCCTGTCCCCCTGGTCGTTTGCCCGGGAGCAAAGCCGCCCAGGTGGCGGCTTTGCTCTGGTGTCCCTGGTCTGCTGGGGGGGGTCCAGCGGCTTTGCTGGACCCCCTCCCCAGCAGACCAGGGAGACCGGGAGAAGCTTTTCTCACCCCGTAGGACATGGGTGGCGACCCGCCGCCCGTGAGCTCCGGGGCGAAAAAAGCCCCATTCGTAAGTGCGGATCCGACGTAAGTCGGGGACTGCCTGTAGTTCATTTGCTGTTAAGTAACTTGTGCAGATGTACCAAATATAGTTGCCATTAGTAATTGGTCACCTTTGGTAGTCAGCCAGCAGCCATCTGCAGTGGCTGGTGGCAACAAAAGCCATTTATGTAACTTGAAAATTGCAGAGCTCTTCCAAGCAGTATTCTCATCCTTCCCTAAAATCACAAAGGGGGAAGCACTGCTATACTGCTTATCATTTTTCTATGACCTCTCCACTGCCAGTTTTCAAAGTCCTTACAGTTGTCATGCTCTCGGCAGGCTGATTTATCCCCAAGACTAAAGGTCTTGTGATTTGGCTTTCTCTCTGGATTCTTCTATACATCTAATCATGGACTTTTTCCTTGTGTTCTTTCTACACTCTGTTAAAATATAGCATCTATTCATCTGACACCAGAATAAGCCATTCTGATTATTTTAAACCTTCATTCACAATTTTACAATATTAAGAAACTTTAACTCCAGGCACTTCTCATGTTAGAGAATGAGACTATACTTAACTATGCATAAATATCCCCAAACACTTTCCTTAATAAAGAATCAAGTGTTTTCATTTTCAGAAAGTTACATGAATAGAACATTCTGATCCGGTACATTTCACAGGTATGAAAATCCAAGTGAAGACAGACCATTTAGGTCAGATTACATTAATGTCCAAAAGATCAGACATTAAACTGGTAAACTTAGAGAAATCCTATTTAAAACTAACTGGGGGCTCAGAATTAGAATTAGGGGAGCAGTATGCCTGTATAGGTTTAGTTAACATGACCATTGATTCAATCAGTTCTTTTCTCACATGGCTGGTTTCAGAGAGAACTCTCTAGAGGACTGTTTTCCAACTTGTTTTTCCTTTACTCACGTGAAATTTTGTGATGGATTTTTCATGGAAAAAACACACAGTAGCATTTGGTTTTACTTTTTTTTTTTTTTTTTTACTGGGGATAATGAATTGCTTCTCCTTGCAGTAATTGATAACCCACATTGACTATCTGGCACAGCACATGATTTAAATCTTATCTCTTTCAACATGCACTGTTGATTAGTTTGGGCTCTGATATTTCTGCTATCGCTCTTGTTTGTTTCTGGGGGGTCACCCAGAGATCTATCTGGGACCCCAGCATTATCATTCCTTCTGGCCTCAACTGTTACAATTTGTAGATAACACCCAGATACTGTGGTTTCCTCATGCCCTGCAATAGTTCACTCTGGCATATCTGGATTTCTGATGTGTGGAGACTTGGAATCAGATTCTTTCCTGAAGCTCCCATTCATGTCAGTAACTGAAATTTTTCAGTCTGGACTTCATTTACCCTATTGTAGAAGCCATTTGAGTGTGTAGCATTGTGAACATACCATCCTTTCAGTCCCATTGTTATTTCTTTAAAACTACAGTATGTGAAAATCTCAGTACATGTTTATATTGGACATAGTAGCAACTATTGTTACTAATATTTGTTAAAATGACTTGAACTAAAAAGCAAAACCAACACGAGTCCTGAAGGGTTCTGAATTGCTGGCACTTTGAAAAAACTGATGTCTCAGGTAAAATTAAGGCCAGAATGAGGACCATAGATAATTTAGTCTGATCACCTATGCAACACAATGTCATCATGAAGAAAAGTATATATGCCCCGTAGGTAACCAGGCTCTCTTTGAAGGCTTCAAGAGATAAAGAATGCACCACTTCCTTAAGTGTCTTGTGATTAACCACTGGAACCTTCACTGTTTAAAGACATTGTGCCTTATTTCCAATTTGAAGTTGTCTCGCTTTATTTTCTAGCTGTTGGTTTTTGTGCCTTTTTTTGGGGGGGGGGGTAGATGAGTACCCAATATATCCTCCGCAGGAAGGTTCTTATATACTGCAAACAGTCACCTCTTGATCTTCTTTTTGATAAGCTAAACAGAGCTCCTTCAGCCTCTCCTGTAAAGCACTTTTTTTCCAGCGCTTGAATCATTTGCATAGCTCTTTGTTGTACACCCTCCAACTTTTGAACATATTGTAGAAAATTGAGAGAAGATTTTTTCCAAGATTTTTTTGGGAAAAAAAACCAAACCCCTAACATTTCTCAATCCTTATGAAAATCAAGTTAAATAAAGGTAAAAAAAATCAATGGTGTATTAACTCATTGTTCTGTCTCTTTCAGGAATGAGCCAGTTTCCTCAGCATGTGCTCCAAATTCACTGTTAGAAGAAAGCGTTAGCATGTGTTTACAGACCGGACCCACAGAGGGAGCTACTAACCATATGGTGACACCAAATGAACCAAAAACTGAGCATGCTGTTCAATCACTGCCTAGCCACGCATCGGACGATCAAAAGTTTTACCAGGATATATTGGTAAAAGTATTATAAGCTCTCTGACTGTCTTTCATATCTTGCAGTTGTTTGCCAGTTGTTCTTTGTTGTGCGTTCTCATAACCAGAATGGGCTCCATGCAGTAAACTAATTTGGCTTTCCCATGGTTGAAACTGTGTGTGATTGTCACATCCATTTCTTCTCTCTTATGTTTTCTGTGAGGCAAGCTTGTGACTTGCTTTTCTTAGTTGTGTGTAAACTCCTTCTGCTCCTCCTTCCTTTCTTTTTATATAAATGGTGTGTTTTATTTTGTACACCTCTTACCTCACACTGTTTAGTGATAGCAATCGACACAAACTTGGGAAATGCAGCACTGCTGATTTTTCTCAGTTGTATTGGGGCAATGCTATTAAAAATTGTACCTGCTAAATTGCCCCAGACTACGATTTTAGGAGAATATAGCAGACTTTCTACTAAGATGTTTTGTTTTCAGTTGATTGTATAACTACATAAGACTTCAAATTAAAAAGAATGTTAAATTTACCCATTTGCACACATTTCCATTTTGAGCTAATGAGTGCCTTTAAGTTAGTATTAAGGTACTTAAGAGTCTGTTCATGTCTAAATACGTGTAATTTAATTTGGCTTCTTTGTCAGAACAAGTTATTTACGAACCTAGCTGTATTGTTTGATTTGGCATAAGTATGCCATAGATAACACAAAACTGGATTCTGTAATAATGGAGTTTGTCATGTTGCTGGGCCTTTGTGTGGACCAACTCACCATGCTTATGCTTTTTTCTTTATGCAGGGTCAAGTAAACCACTTCTTAAAGTTATCCTCTGAAGAAAGTGATCCTACATCTACAAAACAAGGAATGGTCAACAGTGATGATACCACATGTCGGGATATTAATGACCCAAAGGAAAGGAATTCAGTATCAGGCCTGACTGATAAAGAGAGTGTGATTAGTGCAACCCTTAAGCAATTAAGGAACTTTGGAGTGAAAATTGAATCTCCTAACAAAATGAAGAGCAATGCATACCTAGTAGAGAATGCCAGGTAAAGTGTTAGCCTTCACTGCTTCTTCTTTCAGACAAAAGAACACGTAAAGACCATGAGACCCCAGTAGGCAAGGAGTAATGCTAGGCACTACTAAGGCTTTTAAGAAAAGACCAGTGGGAAATGGTGGACTTGTCCAAAGTCACCCAGTAGGTCTGTGACTAAGTTGGAAATAAAACTGAGGTCTTCTGAGTTCCTGGCCAGTTCTCTAATCACTAGGGCATATTGAATCTCTGGGTAGGAATCCGCTAACTATTAATAATTAGTTTTTTGGAGGCTTATTGAACTGTTGGTCTTATTTGCAAAATCATAAAGCCTGCCTGGGGCTTCCTGTCATCATGTGACACTACCCGAGTTGAGATCAGCATTGGATCAGGGTTTATGATGATCTTCAATCCTCTAATGGACCTTTCTCTGCAATGTAGATACTATTAGATAAGACACACAACCCTACTCTCTAAGGTGTGTGCATATTATGTGAACAAATAGTCTGCTTAAAAGCCAGATACAGTATTTGGGGAGCGTAGGAAAGAGGAAATCGCAATGGAAAATGCACACAATATAAAGCTAAATTAATTTAATTTTCTGTGCTTTGTGTTCTAGTGTATTGGCCTGCATAAATCCTGAAGCTGTGATACCTGGACTAAACTACATGTCATTTGTTAATGTCGGCATGAGTGGGTTAACTCCTGGTGGAGTTGATCTGAGTATGGAGGCAAATGCAATAGCACTCAAGTATCTAACTGAAAATCAGCTGTCACAGCTTTCTCTTAGTCACACAAGTGAAAAAAATCCTGAAGACTCATCTTTCCAAAATCTTTTACATGCAAATATGGACAAGAGCATGGTGGGTCTTAGCTTAATTTCACCAAACAATATGTCCTTTGCAACCAAAAAGTACATGAAAAGATATGGGCTCCTACAAAGCAATGACCATAGTGAAGATGAAGAGGAGCTGCAAACTCAGAACTTCAGCATCTCTAGCAGTAGCAAAAGTGAAGGTCTGTTGGAGACTAACGTTAAGCCCATGCTGTTCTGTAAAGAATCCTCTTCTGAGGGAGTTTGTGAAAGATTATCCATTAACCTGAAACCTTGCAAGGAGTCAACTGGAAGTTATTCTGTGCCTGAATCAAATGATCCAGTATTGAGAAATATTACAAATGAGATCTTGCCTCCAAAAATACTACCTCAACCAAATGAGAATTCACAACAGATTCTGAAGGATTTAAAGCCAAAAGCTAAACTTATAGCTGGGAAAGTAGAGTTCACTCAACAACCTGACCGGGAGAATTTAGGAAATATTCGTATCTTCCCAAAAAATGTACAAACTCCCACCCTTGAGACATTAAATCAGGCAGACAGCATGAGTTCAGTTGGTACCTTTCTTGATGTAAAACACCTCAGACAGTTGCCAAAGTTGTTCTGAACTTAAAAAAAACAAGACTGGCAATCAGCATTTATTGGATTTGAAGCCTTCTCAAGGTTGAACAAGATTAGAAGCCAGTATGTTGTCTTTATTAGGTCACTTAGCTTTCTTGGCAACAAATGACTACCAAAACTGAGTATGTAATATACTGCTGGTCTACCAGATGCTCAGTTGGCAAGGACTTGGCAGTCAGATTTTAAAATGCATATGTTTCTTTATTTACAGTTTGGTTATATCTTTAATATGCAAAAGGTCAATTCAGAATAGTCTGGACATAAGCTGTGCTCTAATATTTTGAATGATTCCTGTTTCCTAACTTTTCAATTGTTCCATTTTTAAACATTATTGATATTTTTATATTTTTGTGCTGACTTTGAGCTTACAACATAATGTATGGGTGAGGGGTTAAATTCAAATAAAACGAATGCACTGACTTTAAAATCTATCCAAACATACGGGGTTACTGTATATGGAAAAGTATAACCCTAATTTTAATTAGTATAAAATTATTTTAAAATTCAACCAAGATTGCACATATAATAGACATTAAATACATCATGAAACCTAACAAGGAAGTCAGTATAATTTGCACTTAATGTTTATACCTTTGTGTGTGTTGTTTTCCTACTTAATGAGTGTCTTCTATTTATTTGAAAAGTACGTTAATCATAAAAGGCAAAGCAAATCCATAAGATACAAAACTGAAATATTGATGTGTGGGTTATTTATGTTTGTGTTGTTTAAGCCTTGTTAAAACACTTACAACTTAGCAATCACAGTTACCTGTAAAACGAATGACTAACCTTAAGTAAAATTGCAAGTATGTTCCACATGGTTTCAAACTTTTTAACAACTCATCTTCAATAAAGAGAAGCAAACTGATTGGTTCACTTTGTTCTTCTATATTAATATGTAAATTAACCGTGGTCAATACTCTGGAGTACATTACTGAAATAGCGTTTTTTTTTGTAATCCTATAAGATGTATATGTTCGTTGAGTTCATGAATCTGTAATAGATTATTTGTTCTTTAAATGCTCCGTTTCTATAACGAGGGTTTTAGAGTCCTGGTCAACAATCAGTAGATTGGGATCTATTGGTAAATCTTGGTGTCTCTGATGGGGTCCTGACTGGTTTGGCCAGGATATTATCAAGTGCTGGCACTTCAGTTGCACCTCCCCTCTCTGTCATGCTGCTCCTGCCCTCTGCCTTGGAGCTGTCCCCCTGGGAGCTCCTGATTGCTGTGCAGGGCGTGGGAGGGACAAGATGGAGATCTCTGATGTCAGTGTCCCTCCTCCCCCGCCCTCCACTCCTGCACCCTATCTCCACACACAGAAGAGGATGGAGAGAGCTTGGCAATGCAAATCTGTCACTCTCACAAACACACACTGTCCTTCACTCATCTCCTGACCCGACACATTCGTGGGGGGGTTGTTACTATTTTTACTGCTGGCAAAGTGTGTTAGTTTTAGGTTTGGACTGGTCTGTGCATTTCATACTTTTCATTTCTCTCTTGCACTTAAATTTAATTCTTTGGGTAGTGAGTTCTAAAATGCCGAACCTGTCCTGGCTGGAGTCATTATCTCTGTGGTAATTGCTGCTCCTTCAAGTGGCTGGAGTGTCCCTGCAGCCCCTGAGAGGCAGAGCAGGGGGTCTCCACATGCTGTCTTGGCCTGCAGACCACTCCTGCAGCTCCCATTGATCAATGGGAAAACAAACTCCTCCCTAGTGAAGGAAATGTCTTTAATGGATCTAGTTTATGCTAAACCAGCATTTTGGTTACAACTTGTTTCAGTGCAAGATGGATCAGTGACAGGTTGTGTATGATGGTAGATGGGACCTAAGTTTCATCCTATTTCAGGAGCTAAAACCCATTCCGTCCTCTTTCACAATTCATAACTCGGGGAACAGAAGACTTGCTCCTGAGAACTCCTTTCACATTAGACCACCAAGCCATTTGGAGAAATTGTTGGTTTACCACTGCACTCTTGTTTAACATGAATTCAGTGCCGTGAAGGCAGACAGCTTTCTCCCTGACGCTGTGCTTCCAGTGTGACCTTGAGGAACTTTCAGAAATGAGAGAGTCTCACGACAAGCATTGGATATGGGTTGTGGACAGTAGGTTTTCTCACTACCACTTGCACTGGAAGTTGTTGCAGTGTGTGAAGAAGATAATCATACTAATTCCTCTCTGAATGTGAAGCAAAACCTTTTTCTAGAAGTCTGACACTTGATTTGGCCCAATTGGAATCCAGGACAATAAATATCTTGTGACAATTCTTAGGAATGTTTATTCTGATTAGTATAAACTCTCATGCTTAGAACACAAGCCAGGTGCTCCAGATGGAAGCCCGCAAGGGGACCGTGGCATTGCCTCACGGCAGCTAGAAAATCCAAGAACAATTCTGCAATCCACAAAGCTGAGTAACGTGCTTAAGAATGAAATCCACATGTGCCAGCCCAGTAGGCCTAAGCTAGTCAATGGGAGATGCTGTCTGCTGAGGGGCGTACCTCTGCCACACTTAAAGATAAGTCCAGTCAGCAAAGAGGTGCTTAATGTTGCTAGTGGCCTATGAACGGGAACCAAATGGACGTCTTAGGAGCCAATAGTGTTTCTTGCTGGAATGAGTCTGTCCTGCTCAACACAAAAAAGCAGGAGCAATAGGGCGCTCAGCTGAAATGTGGGACACCCAGCTTGAAATTGCCCCTCTGGCAGACAGGACCTGAACAGAGGGCTCCCCATTAACAGAATGTCTCTTAACCCCATGGTTAGAGCATTCTGACGTGCGGCTCTTTCTCCTGTTGAAGCTGTTCTGCTGAGCATAAATAATGAGTTATTGGAGTGGAGGAATTGGACATCCCTCTGCTCCCCACAATTACTTGCTAAGCTTATCTGTAGTGGAATATACTGGTGTTGCAGAGAAACTTGACTTTTTCTCGGTAGTCCAACCCTTTCAACAGGTTAGCATGTCTGCTTGTTAACATCAAGCTGTCCACGGAGGGTGTGTCTACACTAGACTGCTGCAGCTGGCCTGTTCCAGTTATCTTTCGGCTGCAGGGTTGTTTCATTCCCATGTAGATTTCTGGACTCTTGACTGAAGCCTGAGCTCTGAGACCCTGTAATAATTAGAACTGGAGGAAAATACCAAGAATATGTTGTCCTGCATTGTGAAATAGGGCAATGATGAGTTGGCCTCATGGGTTTTATATCTCAATTTCTGCTTCTGTGCAACCAAGAGATCACGCCTACTTTCCAACTGAAGGAATCGCTCATGCTGTAACCTGCCTCACAGTCCCCTTGAGGTAAGTTTCTATCTCCTAACTTTTGGCCCTACTGGATGTGACTGGTAATTTTTAGATCAAGATGATTTTGTTGTGCAAAACTGGAAGTGTAAGAATATATTAAGATATTAACTATTTAAAGGGAAAAAATACTGGCATCAGCTCGACTCCAGTGGTCTTGATGTACATACTTCTGTCTACGCTATGACCGGCTGTATCATGTCAAAAATGGATTATTTAATTAACAATATGCTTCCTTTTGGACCCTCTGGCACCCTCCCCCCGTTGCCACTATATTCTGAAGCAACCTAAGAACCTTTTCTTAGCTTCAAATGTCTAGTAATCGGGTGTAAACACGCTAGCTATCTGGATGTTTTTGCTCAAGTGACAATCAAGTGGCATTTGTGCTATATGTTGCCAACCCCTGTTTTAGACTTTGTCGACAAAAGATTCTTCATACCTAGAATGGTAATTAAAAAAACAACCCTCAGCTGTCAAAGCACATAATCTTGAAGCAGGATTTGGATTCCATGGCAAATTCCACAAACCATAGAATCATGAGATGAACAGGACCCTGGATGAGTGTAACATTAGCTGGTATAGAGGAAATAGCCCTTAAAACCATTCCTCTTTCCATAGTGCCGTAGTACATTATACTTCAGAGGAAAACAAAACTTGTTCAGATTAAAAGCTTCAGAGGGTAGCCTAGTTAGTCTGTATAGTATAAACTTAAAAAGCAACAGATAGTCGGGTAGCACTTTAAAGACTAACAAAATATGTAGATGGTATCATGAGCTTTCGTGGGCACAGCCCACTTCTTCAGATGACCAGAGTGTTGGATGTCCAGAACTACATTATCAACCTACCAAATGATTAAGGTGCTAATGACTCTTTGTCTGTATAGTATCTGGTGTTAGTACTTTTCTTCTCTATTGCCCACTAATAGTTCTTATCTGCTTCTTTTGACTATCTAGTCTTTCGGTGAGTATGACTATTTGTTTTTCCTGTTACATTCCAGCTCAACTTTCCCCTTGATATTGTTATACTTACTACCTCTTCTTGTTTTCCCCTCTCCTCCCATTTTTTCTTTCTTCCCCCTTCTCCCCTATTTATTTTAGTTCTGGACATCCAATACTCTGGTCATCTGAAGAAGTGGGCTGTGCACACGAAAGCTCATGATACCATGTACGTATTGTGTTAGTCTTTAAAGTGCTACCCGACTATTTGTTGCTTTTTAAATTTCTTCAGATTAAGTACAGTTTGGAAATAAAATGGGCCACTGGGCTATTCGTGATTCCTTATACTGCTAGATAGCCAGGAATTTTCAGTGAGAGTGGCAATACTTAATAAAAACAGGTGAAGACTTAATAAAAACAGATTGGGGGCAGAGGGGTGGGATTAGCTTTGGTTTGGTGTAGGCTAGAGTTTGAATGTAAACAAAGTGGTGTCAAGGGACAGAGCTCAAATTAATGGCATAAAATTTAACTGAGCAGTTACTAATCCAATCAGGTAGGACTAAAATAGCTGAAGTCACATAATTTTTCTATTGTTTCTAAGTGTTTGTACTTTCGTCACAGGCAATGGAAAACTTACACCGTGGGGACTTTTTTCCCCAAACTTGTTTGGATCAAATTACTTGGTGTCAGCACCCCTGCCATCTGTGAGTAAGCACTTTTTTGTAGCTGAATTACCTGCCCTTCCTAATTCACTGGGAGTGTGTTGTATACTACAAAGAAAAGTTGGAAAAAGATAGGCAAACTGCAGTTTGCCTATCTTTTTCCAACTATTCTTTTGGGAAAAACCTCCTCTTTCAGCACAACCCTTCTTCCTCCTACAATGAGGTTTTCTTAATTTCTTTTGAAAAAGTGGACTTGTTCCTTGGATAAGAGCTGCAGCATAGCATAGCCTAAGGGGTTGTGACAAATTGGTGGAGGTGTCAGGGTTTCTTTTATCTGAGTCAAATAGGATCCACCCAGGCTCTGGTGCTACAGGATGGTGATGGTTAAAGTTCTCTGCAAGGCATTAGCCCCTGGGCATCTCCCCTGAAATCAGCCTGCTTCTGCTCCAACGCAGGGATCAGGGGCAACCCCCTAGCAACAGCCCTTGCCCAGTTGTGTATGTTCCAACTCGGCACAGTGTATTAAAAGGGGGTGGGGGAAGATCATAGAATCATAGAATAATAGGACTGGAAGGGACCTCGAGAGGTCATCGAGTCCAGCCCCCCGCCCTCAAGGCAGGATCAAGCTCCATCTACACTATCCCTGACAGATGTCTATCTAACCTGTTCTTAAATATCTCCAGAGAGGGAGATTCCACCACCTCCCTTGGCAATTTATTCCAGTATTTGACCACCCTGACAGTTAGGAATTTTTTCCTAATGTCCAATCTAAACCTCCCCTGCTGCACTTTAAGCCCATTACTCCTTGTCCTGTCCTCAGAAACCAAGAGGAACAAATTTTCTCCTTCCTCCTTGTGACACCCTTTTAGATATTTGAAAACGGCTATCATGTCCCCCCTTAATCTTCTTTTTTCCAAACTAAACAAGCCCAGTTCATGAAGCCTGGCTTCATAGGTCATGTTCTCTAAACCTTTAATCATTCCTGTCGCTCTTCTCTGTACCCTTTCCAATTTCTCCACATCTTTCTTGAAATGTGGCGCCCAGAACTGGACACAGTACTCCAGCTGAGGCCTAACTAGTGCAGAGTAGAGCGGCAGAATGACTTCACGAGTTTTGCTTACAACACACCTGTTGATACAACCTAGAATCATATTTGCTTTTTTTGCAACAGCATCACACTGTTGACTCATATTCAACTTGTGGTCCACTATGACCCCTAGATCCGTTTCCGCCATGCTCCTTCCTAGACAGTCGCTTCCCATCTTGTATGTATGGAACTGATTGTTCCTTCCTAAGTGGAGCACTTTGCATTTCTCTTTATTAAACCTCATCCTGTTTACCTCTGACCATTTCTCTAACTTGCTAAGGTCCTTTTGAATTATGTCCCTATCCTCCAAAGAAGTCGCAACCCCCCCCAGTTTGGTATCATCTGCAAACTTAATAAGCGTACTCTCTATCCCAATAGATACAGCGGGCTGCAATAATTCTAAGGCAAGGGGGCAACTCCCATTGATTTCAGGGACCGGCAGAGAGTGTCACCCCGTTAACTGATCCCTGAAGCCACCTGGCTTTCCCCGGCTGGGTCCCTCCCTCCCCGCGGGTTGGGGATCGCTACGGGGTCTGATGTGAAAGTCCTGGGGCGCGGCTGGCTAGGCAGATCGCGGGCACAAGAGTCTTGACATCCTCCCCCTCCCAGCCCCGCTTCCTGGGGCGGAGAGGAGCCGGCCTGGAACGATCGTGTTTCCTGGAGGGAGCTGCGAACACGGCGCAGCAGATAGCCCGCTGGTCGTGACTGCCGTCCCTCGCCATCAAAGGCCGCGGGGCAGGAAACCCGTCCGGGGGGGGGGATCTCCTGCGGGGGCCTCGCCGAGGCGTTTTAGGGCGATTTCAGCCGAGGAAGCTCAGTGACACTTTGTGTAGAGGGGGATGGGGGGGAAGCGCGTTTCCAGGCCAGGTGGGATACTTTGCTGGTTGGCGATGAAAGAATGTGTGTGCGTGTGCGCGCGTGTGAATGAGTGTGCGCGTGTGAGTGTGTGCGCGTGTGAGTGAGTGTGTGTGCGTGTGCGCGCGTGTGAATGAGTGTGCGCGTGTGAGTGTGTGCGCGTGTGAGTGAGTGTGTGTGCGCGTGCGCGCGTGTGAATGAGTGTGCGCGTGTGAGTGAGTGTGTGTGCGTGTGAGTGAGTGTGAGTGTGTGCGTGTGCGTGTGCGCGCGCGTGTGAGTGAGTGTGTGTGTGTGGGGGGGTGATACATAGTTTCTGCTCGTCCTTCCGCTGCAGAGAGCGAGCTGGATCTCTGCACGGAGCGGGGCGGGCGATCCGAAAAGCCCTCGGTGTTGCGCGGCTTGTGTGTTTTGCGCGCGCAGCTCCTGCCAATTGCGCGGCTAACTGGCCGGCGGCTTGTGCGCGCCGGGAGCCAAACGCATTGGCCAGCCTGGCTGTAGGGGGAGGCGAGGAGTCAGGGTCCAGGACAGCAGGGGAGTGGAGGGGGAGGGAAGAAAAGCAGATGATCAGCCCGGCCCCAAGTTGGGGGGAAGCTCGGTTTGTAGTTGAGGCTGAGGGCCCAGCGGGATCGGGCCCCGCGAGGCTAGATACACAATTAAAGAGCTGGGAGACCCCCGGGGGGGGGACCTGCTGCGTGGCTTGTAGTTCCTGCTGCTCTGGGCGAGCCAGAAATGATCCGAACTGCGCGAAAGGGGGCCTGTTTTCAGCCACCGGCTTTCGTGGGGAATGGGAACTGGGTGCCTTGGGCAGCACGTGGGGTCTGTGAGCGGTCCCAGGCCCCTTGAAAGCTACACACCGCAGCGCCTCCCCTCCCCATGGCGTTTGCAGTGTAAGGGCTTGGACACACACGTCTGGTTGCATCAGGGGCAAGGGGCTGCCTTGAGAAGAGACAGCCTCTCCTGGAGGCATCCCGTCCAAGGCAGGGCAGCAGGAGGTAACAAGGTGGGGGGGGGGGAGGGGGTCCAGCACAGCCCCTAACAAACCAGACATCCACTGCTGCACACCTCACGGCTCCGCTGGCCCTCCACCCACCCCCAGAGATACACCTGGCCTCCAGCTGTTATAATGCAGGAAACAATAAACTAGCATTGGGGTGTTAGTGCCCCAGCAATACAGTCAGTTTGGGAGTCATTTTCCGGATGACATTTAGAATCACAGAACACTTGAACTGGAAGGAACCTCAAGAGGTCAAGTCCAGCCCCCTGCCCCCTCCCCAAGCACCATAGATCATCCCTGACAGGTGTCTGTCTAAACTGCTCTTAAATATCTCCACAGGTGGAGGAGATTCCACAACCTCCCTGGGCAATTTATTCCAGTGTTTCACCACCCTGACAGCAGAAAGTTTGTTTTTCCTAATGTCCAACCTAAACCTCCCTCGTTGCAGTTTAAACCCATTGCTTCTTGTCCTACCATCAGAGGCCAAGGAGACCAGTTTTTTCTCCCTCCCCCTTGTAGCACCTGTTTAGGTACTTGAATATCACTATCATGTCCCCTCTTAGGGTACTCTGCACAGCAGCACTGGCTCAAAATAAGCTATGCAATTTGAGCTCTGTAAATTGCATAGCTTCTTTCTAGATCATCTATTTCAAAATTTGGCTCTGTCTACACAGCACAAAATGTTGAAAACCACCCTCTAATCCAAACCAACCTTTATTCCTTGTGGAATGAGGCTTACAGGGACGTTGGAATAGTCAGCCTGTTCAATTTCACAATAACAGGTTTGCTGTGAAGATGAGGGGTAGCTATTTTGGGATACTCTGGTATCCCGAAATAGCTTTGCAGTGTAGATGTAGCCTGATCAGTCTTCTCTTTTCCATACTGAGCAAAACCCAGTTCTTCAGTCTTCCCCCATAGCTCATGCTTTCTAGATCTTTAATCATTTTTGTTGCTCTTCTCTGCACCCTCTCCAATTTCTCCACACCTTTCTTGAAATGCGGTGCCCAGAACTGGACACAAAACTCCCATTGAGTCCTAATCTGCAGAGTGGAGCAGAAGAATGACTTCTTCTGTCTTGCTCAGAACACTCCTTTTAATGCATCCCAGAATCATAATGTAAGCTGGCTTCGCACCTCCACAGCCAGAGCTCAATACAGCTATGCACAAGCCCCAGCTGAATTCCCTCTGGGTTTGTCTACACTACCACCCTAGTTCGAACTAGGGTGGTTACTGTAGTCATACGAACTTGCAAATGAAGCCCAGGAAATTCAAATCCCAGGCTTCATTTGCAAGTTCGTATGACTACATTAACCACCCTAGTTCGAACTAGGGTGGTAGTGTAGACATACCCTCTGTTATTTGCTTCAATTCTTAGTTTATTGTTTGTGTGTCCCGCTTGGTGTTGTAATGGACTGTGTTTTCTTCCTATTGTTTATTGGCATTTATGTAGGACCTCTCACTTATGGGTTTATTTTTGCAAGACTAGTTCTGAGATTGCTCTTTCAATCGAAGTTATCAGCAGGTAATTTTGTCTTGTGTATTTGCGAAGAAACAGCAGCGATGCCTGTAAAACGGTTGGTTCTTTCTTGTTATATTGTATTGTGGGTTAACTCGTTGCAAGAGACCTCACAAAAAGCCAGTGTAGACACTCTGACTGATCCAGGTTTATCTTTTCCCCTGTATGAATCCCCTGCACATTGTCCTGCTTAGGTTTAAAAAGCAAACGCAGGGTACATCTACACTGCAGAATAAGGTTGAATTAAGATCCCCATCTTGAGCTACATTAATTGCATTGCTGAAATCGAAGGACCTTGACTTTTGGCGCTATCCACACTGCAGGAAGTTGAAGAGAGAACATGCTCTTTTCAGCTTCCCTTACGCCTTGTGAAAGAAGGATAACTGGCATCAACTGGATTGCCGCTTCTCAGTCAAAATGAGCGTGTCTTTACTAGACGGGCAATTTCGAACCCTGGAAGAACCACAGCAACAGCTTCCATCTTCTCTGTAGTGTAGACATACCTGTATTTCTGAGAAGGGCCAATCTGCTGTAAAGGACAGAGACCCATTTTCCACCTGATCTATTTCATAAATTGCACTAACTTGTTATCTTGGCTGATCATTCTGGTTTCAGTCTTATCCTACTGTTTCGCATAAGATTGTCTTCCCCCACCCCGACCTTTCCACCACGCCTTTCACAGGCCAGCAACATTATATCCAGGATGCTTTGGTGTTTTCCCATTTCAAGTTGATTTGGCTTTTTGTTCTCTCCCACATAAAATCCCCGAGCCCCACCTGGCCTGCGGAAGGTTTTTTTAACCTCAGACCTCAGCCACCCCCTCCTAAATTTGATCAGATTAAATTGAAACTAGAGATCTCCCCAATTTATGCCTGCGGTGAGAAATATCAGAGGGGGGAGGGAGGAAGCTTGCTTAAATGTTCCCTGCCAATTTGTTTTATTTACCCTATTGTCCCAGCCAGCTCCCCTCCCCCTCTCTCAATATCGCCAGCAATTTATTTTGGCTCATTAAATTTAATTAAGAACTGAGTAGGTGTTCCATATTTAATCAAAAAAATGCACGGGCATAATAACCTCCAAGAGGACTAAAATAAAGAATTGCTATTCAAATGTGAGCAGTCATGGTGCATTTTTTATTCCTCTTTTCTACGGTGTCTTTTTAAGAGCATCTAAGCACACACACAGCAAAAGCTATAAGGCAGGCATTCCAAAGTTATTCCTATGCATATCCCTGCAATAATTTTCCGCTTTCCTTCGATAAAATTGCCAAATAATAATGAATCATTTCATAAATAATGGGCTTAGAAGCTTATCAGGGCAGGCGGGCCATTGCTCGGGCTTTATCTCTGTTGGCCACATTGCTTTAGTGTTCCGTTCTCCATACTAAATAGGAAACTGGACGTGATGTGGAATTAGATCCTGCCCGAAAGAAGCCAGCCAGCGCTACCGTAAGAGAGAGAGAGAGAGAGAGAGAGAGAGAGAAAATATAGCAGCGATGAATAGGCCACAAAATGGCTCCACTCACTTTTACCAATGAAAAGCAAATGGTGAGTATATGGATCTATGTCTATAGAAAAGGGAAAGCGTTCTATTTTGCGCATTGTTTTCAGCGCTTCCTGTGGGAGATTCTATTTTCACATTTGTTGCGCCATATGAAAAACCGCGCAACGATTTTTTAAAAAAAATCCGCAGTTGTTTAACGGGTGGCGGAAGGGGGAGGGGATGGATTTTTTTTTCTTTTGGGGGGAACATTTCGTTGGGCACATCGATCCCCCCCAAAGCCGGAGATTTCGATGCTGCGGAGAGGAGGCAGGGGAAGCTGCCCTTTCTTCAGGGCAGATGCACAAGCGGAGGAGAGATAGGGGTGGGTAGGTGTGGGGCAGGCTGGGTTTTGTTCCGCTTTCCCGTGATCTGGTTTTGCTGCGGAGCCGGTTCGTCGGAAAGGCCCTGTTGGGATCGAGCTGGCAAGAAGCAACTCCGACATAACGTTTCATTTCTTTCTATTTTGGTGTCAGTTCCTAGAGAGGAAATGAACTAATTTTTGGATTAATGGGTAGATATTTCACGTCAGCTCCACAGTGCGAAGACCAAGAATCTAGGACAGAGGTTCCGACCAGCCCAACTAGGAAGGGAGACGGGAAATGAAGACTTTAACCTCATAGGATCCCAATTCCCTCTCTTCCCTTGTTTTTATTCTCGTACGAAAATTCGCTCCGAAAGAGGCAAATAAAATCCGATTCTCTGCAGAGGCGTTAAAAGTGTGAACTATTCTGAAGGCAAAGAGGGAAATCGGTTGGGATATTTATCTATCTTCCACCGAGGGAAAAAAAAAAAAGAAACCGTTAGTCTTTTTTGCTCTTGCATTTGAACAGGCTCGGGAAATGAGAAATGCTCTCTAGAAATGCTCAGGAAAGAAAGTGCTTTGGCTTTATGGATGTTTGAGGCTGTGGCGTGTATTGAGCTGTAATTTTGTCTTGTGTATTTGCGAAGAAACAGCAGCGATGCCTGTAAAACGGTTGGTTCTTTCTTGTTATATTGTATTGTGGCTTAACTCGTTGCAAGAGACCTCACAATGAAATATTTCCGCTCTGGAATGTGAGAGAGAGAGAGGGGAACAGACAGACATTTTAAGCAAAGATATTAACACAGAGCGTGTATAGATCCTTCAGGGTTGCTTCACATAAGCCCTCACAAATACCGGGATTTTAAAAAAAAATCATGCAGATTAATAGTTAATTGTATGCTAACGTGATTTCGAGGAGGGAAATATTTGTGTTGTGTGGCTGGGAATGAAAATAACGGCTGTTCAGAATCGGATTCCATCTTCACCGCTCGGTGAACAATTCTGGCAAAGACAGTGCTAGTATTAAAACCGTCCACCTGTTTATTCGTCCTCCACTGGCTTTTAGAGTCAATTTGGAAGGCCCTGCACCGTTAAGATCATTTCTGGAAATCAGCAGACACGTTGAGCATCAATTTGAGAAATGCTGGGCGGACACAAAACACTTTGGTTTCAGCTATAGTCGAGTAACACAAACAAATGGTTTGGTTTATTTCGACCTCTATGCCCAATGGGCTATAGAGAGAGAGAAAATCTTGTGTTATAAATGTATGGCGTTTACATTCATGTTAAACGCCTTTATTAATGTACATCAATAGGAAGAACAAGATTTTTAAATGTATTCTATCTATCTATCTATCTATCTATCTATCTATCTATCTATCTATCTATCTATCCCCATACACCCCATCTATCTATCTATCTATCTATCTATCTATCCCCATACACCCCATCTATCTATCTATCTATCTATCTATCTATCTATCCCCATACACCCCATCTATCTATCTATCTATCTATCTATCTATCCCCATACACCCCATCTATCTATCTATCTATCTATCTATCTATCTATCTATCTATCTATCTATCTATCTATCCCCATACACCCCATCTATCTATCTATCTATCTATCTATCTATCTATCTATCTATCTATCCCCATACACCCCATCTATCTATCTATCTATCTATCTATCCCCATACACCCCATCTATCTATCTATCTATCTATCTATCTATCTATCTATCTATCTATCTATCTATCTATCTATCTATCTATCTTCAACCTCTCTCTGTCTTCCTCCTGTCCCACACTTGTCTGTTTATCCTGTCCATCCTTCATCTATCTATCTATCTATCTATCTATCTATCTATCTATCTATCTATCTATCTATCTATCTATCTATCTATCTATCTAGAATAAATATAGTGTGTCTAGACAGATAGGGTATGTTTCTATCGACCTTATTAATAATATAAATATCCCTGTACACATTGAAACGAAATAATATCGATTTTTAAATGTGGTGTGCAAATCCCAAGCCCAGCTCACGCCTAAGGGGACATTATATTTGGGTCGGGTCGCCCAGTCAGTTATTTCTGATTGGCTAGGGTGGTGTTTGGCAGGCATCCGTTGCCACACACCTCTTCCCCAGCGTTTGCTAGCCTAATGCCGATTTCTCCGGCTCCAAAGGATTTCATGTGCTGTTGATCTAAATGAACCAGGGCATTCTCTCCCTCCGCCCCCCATCCACCCCGCCGCTTCGGAATTAGCAGCCGTGAGTCGGAGAGAGTCTTTGTTGGCACCGGGGACTCCAGGTGTTCCTATTTCTCACGGATGCGAATCGCTGCTAGCTATGCCATTTTTTTTTTGGAGAGGTGGCTGGGAAGGGACCTAGGTTTTTTTGCAGGGCTTCTCTGCACACGCTTTGCCCCGCAGAAGCAAAGGGAATTAAGCTTAGGGAGACTGAGTCTGGGTTCAGATCACTGGGCCTCCTTTTTACACCCGCCCTGGAGCGAGCAAACCAAATTACAGGAGGAAGCGAAACGGAAATCCTTATTTGTCAGCGTGAAATGCTTTTTCTGTGAAGATACATCCAGGTGTTCGTCTGATGGTAGATGAAACAGATACACTAGTCAACCTCTTTTCCAGCTGATGGCTCCTTGGCTAACGGATAGGGAAGGCCTTCACATGTACCTAATATATTTTGGATAGACCAGATAGTACAGCTGTAGGATTTGGGTCTTTTGGCCCGAATGCATGGGCCATTCGGCTTCCACCAAAAACGTACAGTATAATATGTCCCCAAAATAGGAAACATCAAATAGACCCGATGCTGCGTCCTTACCCAAGAACAGGCACCAGACTAGACATTTGTTTTGGAACAATATAACGATTTCCCGTTGCTAGGCGCATTTGATCTGACTTCACATCCTGGCTGCTGGTCCTTTGAAATGAATAGGAAATGTAACATCTCTCTCTCTCCCTCCCTCCCCCCGCGTTGATCGATCTAATCTTCCATCTAAAGTATTGGCTACGTTAATACCGAACTATTACATTCTTATATTTTGCAGCCAAACCATGGTAGTAACGTATAGATGTGAGTGAATTTATTGCAGGCTCCTTAGGCAACAGAATCATCACAATAGCTTTGGTCAGGGGTGTGTGTGTGTGTGTGTGTGTGTGGTGTGTACAAATATACACATTCTGTATATATTTCTTGGCAGAGTTATTGTGGTCACTATGTTGCATGAGTAGCATTTACTACTTCAACTATATATCTCTGTATAACAATATAAGTACCACAATGACTTTGCTGAGAAATATATACATTGTATCTCAAAATGTAATGGTTCGATATTAATGTAATTGTAATAGAATGTAACATTACTTTAATAGCACACTACTATAATATAACGCTATATATTTATATATATAAAATCACTGGAATGTAATATAATCGCCACAATGGCCCAGTATTTTACAGTCTCTCTCTGTGTATGTACCTATAACAGTGAGTGTAGGTGCCCATACAGAAATATAGCACTCATCCAAACAGCTCTCGAATTAGACTGTTACAAGCCAGTCCCGTTACGCCCAAGCTATTTCTAGCTGGCCCACAAGATACCGTTCATCTTCCCATCAATAGTTTCCATGAGGCTGGGTTGGGTTCCAGGGTGTAACCGCCGGGAGCAGCAAAGCGGAGTTTCCTGTTTAGCTCTTTCCTTCAGTCGGCATTAAGGGCAACACAACGAAAACCCCGAAGTTCTGCTTTCCCGCTTGGGTGAAATGGGTTCTGTTTTATACACAATCCGGGCCGCGCCTCCACACCCTGGCGCGTCTTCCCTCCCCCTCTCGGCCCTGCCAAAAAAACGGGGAGGGAAGAACCCGATGCCAACTGCGGCTAAAATCACCTGCCCGCGGAGCAGCAAACGCCGGAGCAAGGAAAGGACCGCGGGGCTTAAACGGGCAACCTAGAGTTTAAGCTAAGGCGCCCCGCCCCCCCGCTCCCTCCATCGCTTGGCCACATCTGTCCGCGGGGAGCCCTTGTCGTTTCACCCATGGGATGAAATCCGAGCCCCAGCCAGGTCCAGGGGAGACTTGAATGGGGTTGGGATTTCATCCCTCTTCCTGACCTGGCGGAGAAGCCAGCGAGGCTGGGGTCCCCATCTCTCCCGCGAGCCAAAGCATCGTGTGGCGGATTCCGCTGCGAATCAAGCCGGGTTTTGGCTCCCGGGCGGAACAATGGGCCGCTCCGCTCAGCTGGGCGCTAGCCTGTCGAACTGCAACATCTGGCACCCCTCGCCCCCTTCCTTTGCCTTTTCTCCTTCACCCCCTTTGCCTTTTTCCTTCCTCCCTCCCTCCGTCCTGCCTTCCTTCACCCCCTTTGCCTTTTTCCTTCCTCCCTCCCTCCGTCCTGCCTTCCTTCACCCCCTTTGCCTTTCTCCTTCCTCCCTCCCTCCGTCCTGCCTTCCTTCACCCCCTTTGCCTTTTTCCTTCCTCCCTCCCTCCGTCCTGCCTTCCTTCACCCCCTTTGCCTTTTTCCTTCCTCCCTCCCTCCGTCCTGCCTTCCTTCACCCCCTTTGCCTTTCTCCTTCCTCCCTCCCTCCGTCCTGCCTTCCTTCACCCCCTTTGCCTTTTTCCTTCCTCCCTCCCTCCGTCCTGCCTTCCTTCACCCCCTTTGCCTTTCTCCTCCCTCCCTCCTTCCTTTTCCTTTTCTCCTTCACCCCCTTTGCCTTTTTCCTTCCTCCCTCCCTCCGTCCTGCCTTCCTTCACCCCCTTTGCCTTTCTCCTCCCTCCTTCCTTTTCCTTTTCTCCTTCACCCCTTTGACTTTCTTTCTTTCTTTGCTCTCAGCTGGGCTCTAGCCCGACTGGCCGGGGCGCCCTCGGCTCCCCCACGGCCCCTCACCTCCTCTCCTCTCTCCCCCCAGGACGATGGAGAGGCCGCCGGCCGAGCTGCCCCCCAGTGAGGCGCGGGATGCCCGCCCCCCCCAGCAGCACGACTCCGGAGCGGAAGGCACGAGCGAGCCGGAGAGCAGCCGCGGGGGGATGGAGGTCCCCGGAGAGCCCCAGCTGCTGCTCAATGGGGTTTCCAAGGAGACCGGCCGGCCCTCCCCCGGGCCCCCCGCCGCCGCCGTGCCGGTGATCGAGCTGGTGCGCAGGGACATAAAAGGCCGCGAGGCGCCCGGCGAGGCGATGCAGAGAGCGCCGGGCGCCGAGCCGTGCAGACCCCCGGCCGATGCCGCCTGCGACGCCCGCATGGTGCAGCTGAGCCCCACGGCGCTCCCCTTGCCCGCGGCCGGCAGAGCCATGCTCTACAACATCGGCCAGCCGCTGGCTGCCATCAACAGGTCCGTGCCCTGCCCGCCCGCCCGTCTGTCTGTCCGCCCCGCTCCGCCAGCCTCCTGCTCGCCCTTCCCGCTGTCTCCGCAGGCTGGCAGCTTCTTTCTTTTCTTTTCTTTTTCTTTTCTTTTCTTTTCTTTTCTTTTCTTTTCTTTTCTTTTCTTTTCTTTTCTTTTCTTTTCTTTTCTTTTCTTTTCTTTTCTTTTCTTTTCTTTTCTTTTCTTTTCAGTGTTACATTCCCCCCTGTTTTGTTATAAGAGGGAATCTTTATGACCTTAAATATGCAGGATTGTTTCTCTTCTTGTGTCTCTTCGACCTCTCTCTGTCTTCCTCCTGTCCCACACTTGTCTGTTTATCCTGTCCATCCTTCCTCTATCTATCTATCTATCTATCTATCTATCTATCTATCTATCTATCTATCTATCTATCTATCTATCTATCTATCTATCTATCTATCTTCCTCCTGTCCCACACTTGTCTGTCTATCTATCTATCTATCTAGCTAGCTATCTAGCTATCTATCTATCTATCTTCCTCCTGTCCCACACTTGTCTGTCTGTCTATCTATCTATCTATCTATCTATCTATCTATCTATCTATCTATCTATCTATCTATCTATCTATCTTCCTCCTGTCCCACACTTGTCTGTCTATCTATCTATCTATCTATCTATCTATCTATCTATCTATCTATCTATCTATCTATCTATCTATCTATCTATCTATCTATCTATCTATCTATCTATCTATCTACATCTCCCTCGTCCCTCTCTCTCTTGCTCTTTCTCTCTAATGACTTTATAAAAGTCAGAGAAAGAGAGAGAGGGATGGAGGGACAGCTTCCAGCTGCCGAAGTTTGCAAGGGCCGAGGTTGTCTGGAAAAGAAACCTTTCTTCTATCTGGAGAGGTAATATTTGTGCTTGCATACTTCTTTGGTGGCAGAATGTATTTGTGTGTAATTTTGCAAAGCTAAACATCTAGTCTAGCCCTTGGAGCAAGGGTAATATATACAATTAGATATTGCATACATTAAAATCATATTTAAATGTACTATTTTAAATGCAAAGATATAAATGTAAGCAATGCAACATTTTTCTACTGGATTTTTGTTTCTTTGAAGACAATTTCTTAGCTCTATGCAACTGGGCAAGATGTGTGCAACCCTATAAATAATCATGACAGTGGGATGAAATTGCTTCAGAATATGCATTATATGCAGTGTATGCATATCTACATGCACTGTGTGATGCAATTATATAATGAAATGCAATTGAGTTTGCTCTCATTCAGTACAAATTAATAGTAGTTCAGCATATGTGTGCTAGAGATAGCATCTGGAGAAACCTGTCCCAGAGGTAGTGGTTATCAGGTTGCCTCCTGTCTTAAAAGACTTGCAGGAAAGCACATATACATGTATTACAGTTCTATCACCTTGCTTGACAGACCACTGTAATGATATTTATATACATGTAAATGTATGTACATTGTGTGTCTGTATAGCTATGTACATCCTCCCACATGCATACATCTGTCCTCAGCTGGGGTAAAATGGCACTGCTCCATCCATGTCAAACTCCCTTTGATGTCAGAGCTATGCTGATTTATACCAGCTGGCCTATGATATCTAATAGCGCTTCTTCAAGTGGCCATGGCACAGGGGCCCATGGGACGTCCCACGAAATGTGCAGTGTCCATGTGGAAGAACTCTAGCCACGTGGGAACCCCCTTCATGAAGCACACGTGTGTTTTCTTCCTCAGTTTCCCCCCTGACTTTCCTTTTGCCCCTTGTTTGCAGTGGGTTTTTTGGAGAGCCAGACGCCTTCTCAATGTACAACAACAACAGAATGAAAAGAAGATCATCTCCTTATGAAGTGGAAATCAGTGATGGTGAGAACCTTTTCCTTCTTCCCCTCGTGGCATGTAGAAAGTGCAAAGGGATGTAGCCGGTGCTTAATGTCCACCTCCCTCCCACACACACCCCCGCCTCCGGACACAAGAAGATTGTTTAGACCAACCGGTGTTGTGGTGAAAAACAAAGCAATTAAAGCTTGAGAGAGAGGATGACACGGCTCCTTCTGTCTGATAGTTTCCCCTTGCCCTGGTCTTGGCTCCTGGATAATGAAGCCAGTATTGTCGGCGCCATCTGGTAACCAGTTTGATGACGGATGACTTAATAATATTGCCCCAGTACAGCAATGCACCGGAGCAGGTGTTTCATCCCATCCCTGTTTTGCAAACCCCTTGTTTAAAGCTACTTTTACACCACAGAGCTCAGGCTGGCTTGGCCCCCTAGTGTAGATACATACACAAGACAGAAGTTTTACTGTCAGCGCAGGAACATCCCCTCTGTGAACAATGTTAGCTGTGCTGGCAATTGTGGTCATCTGTCCCATAGCTGCATTTACACTGGGGATTTTGTCAGCATAGCTCATTTGACTAGGGACTGCGTTTTTTCTCACTCCCGCCCCCCACTCCTAATTGACACAGCTTTAAGTGTAGACCAGGCCTAAGACTCATTGTGGCATGAGAGACTTACATGCATGCTTGAGTGCTTTGCTGAACTGGGCCCAGTGTTGTTCTGATAGGAAGTAATTCAAAGACACTTCAGCAAATCATCATATAGAGGCTTGACTTGTGCTAGAAGCTCTCAAGCAGAATTTCCCTTTGAAATTGACCAGCTCTGCTCCCAAACAGATGGCCCAGAGTTAATAATAATAATGATCATAATACTTAATACTAAATTAATACTAAAATAAACAATACATTTAAAAATATTTCAAAGTACAGCATGGGATAATATCTGACCACCTACCCCTGCACAGTCCTGTTGCTTTCAGTGGAAATGCCTGTGTGAGTAAACACTACATCGGAACAGGTTTCCAGATAGAAGTCCTTGGTTTTTAAGTCAAAGCCTAGAACTCTCCACTCATATCCGTGACAGATGTCTATATCAATAACATGATAAAAAGAGAATACATTTTAATTATAAAACTTTGACGTCCACAAAAGCCAGAAAACTCAGTTACTTTCATTTGTCTTTCTTTTTAGCTGACTTATTTCTCTAATCTATCCAAATAAAACCCCAGCCCCCCACATTTCAAAAGAAAGTGATGATGCGAACACAATGCTTGCAAAACATCACTCCAGTCTCACTGCATTTATGTTGAATAGTGATAGAAATGTAGCCGTGTTAGTCTGGGGTAGTTGAAGCAAAATGCAGGACAATGTAGCACTTTAAAGACTAACAAGATGCATTTATGTTATGTCCTTTCCCTCCATCCTCTGTTTGTTCATTTATATTGTAAACTGTTTGGGGGGCAGGGACTGTCTCTCACCATGTGTCTGCACAACAGCTAGCCCAATGGGGTCTTTATCTTGGTTTGGGACTTTAGGTGCTACCATAATATAATCATAGTTAAGGCTGAAAAATTAAAACACAAGTGTTTGTCCATATTAGAGAGTCTGAGCAAGAGTAATAACTAGAGCCCTGTACAGATACAAAATTTGTATCCACACCCTCAAAAATCAGCTGTGGATATCCACATTAACATCTGTGGATTTGCAGGGCTCTGGATACAAAATATGTATCTGCATTCACATCCATATCCCCCAAAATGAGCTGCAGATCATAGAACCATAGAACACTAGAACTGGAAAGGACCTCAAGAGCTCATCAAGTCCAGCCCCCTGCCCTCACAGCAGGACTAAGCACCATCTAGATCATCCCTGAGAGATGTTTATCTAACCTGGTCCTAAATATCTCCAGTGATGGAGATTCTACAACCCCCCTAGGCAATTTATGATTGTGCATCTCCCACCGATGCCAATGCTTGTGATGTGCAACTAGATCTGGATCATTAGTAGTGATTTTATGAACATGGACTGCAGCAGATACAAGAAAGTGGAATGTCTTCACAACTGTTATGGTTTGTTTGTCCGGGAATATTTCATATCTGACAAGATGTGGAGCATGGGGCATTTGGGGAAAAAAACAGAAAGAGGCATTGAACTAGGAGAGCTCTTTGGGGGACAGAATGGTAAAATTCACATGAACTGCCCTAAGTAGGGGAAGTGTAGGTTCGCTAATTTCAGTTTCAGTGGGGTAGCCATGTTAGTCTGAATCATGCATCTGATGAAGTGGGTCTTTGCCCACGAAAGCTTATGCTCCAACACTTCAGTTAGTCTATAAGGTGCCACAGGACTCCTCGCCGCTAATTTCAGTTTGGGGATCAAATGTCATCGCTTAAACTTTGCATGCGTATTTCAACCTATGATCAAACCAGAATAAGCAGGTGGAGTATTGGCATTCACAGGAGCAGAGAACAGACCGTGCATAAGTGGGAAATGGAAATGATGACCTCACAGTGGCCATTTTTAGGTCTTCCAGTTCTTTTAGTCTACGTCTACACTGCATGGCTATTTTGAGATACCGGAGGTATCCCGAAATAGCTACCCCACTTCTATACAAGCCACCCATTATTTCAAAATATTTTTTGAAATAAGGGGCACACTATTCACCATCCCGGTGAACCTCGTTGCATGAGGGATAAGAGAAATAGTGCGTTATATTGAAATTTGGTGCTGTGTAGATGTTCCAAATTTCAAAATAAGCTATTTCGAAATAGAGTCTAAATAAGATATGCAATTTGCATGGCGCAAATTGTGTATCTTATTTCGAGTTTAGGGTGCTATGTAGATGCACCCTTAGTGGTTTAACCTATCTTAGAAGAAACTGACCACCAGCCACTGATCCAGAAATGTGTCTGAAGATTCTAAGGAAACAATACATATCACAAACAGAGTCTCCGTAGCGCCTAGTGTCATGTGGCCAGATTCCTCACTGGCTCCAGACTCCTTTTCTCAGTTTATTGGACCAGGAGTAACAAGCCACCTGCCTTGATGGCTTTCTTACTACCTTCATGTTCACCCCTGCAGGACTTAGCCTTTACCTACACAAGCTGAGCTGCATCAGAGAGAACAGGTGGGCAGCCCAAAAAGTTACTTCAGTCAACCTCCCACCCCTTTTTTTTTCTTCCGTGCAAATATGCTGTCAGAGTGTTAATTTTTTTGGATTGCTCTCCAGACTAGCCACTAAATAAATAAATAAATGAAGTTCACAAAAAGTTTTGAAAAAAGTGTGCAAAAAAAAACCCCCAATCTGTTTGGGGTTTTGATTTTTTTTTACCAGTTCTCCTTTGAATTTTTATTACGTTCCACAAATTCTGTAGCAGAGCCTATTCCATCATCTGGATTAATTACTGGCCAAATTTCATTGAGAAGAATGCTTCTGGTTCTTACAACCCATCCACAAAGTGTGCTGCGTTATCCAGCACTTCAAATCTTTAAATCTAGAGAGGGTGCTTTATAAAAGAGATGCTACAATCCAACCATAGTTCCTGGGTTCGATGCAGGAATCAGGAGACAAAATTCTGCACCTGCATTGTGACAATTGTGACATTGTGTCAATGAAGGAATCGGGGTGAAATTCCACAGTGTTGTGCCAGATGTTCTCTTAGATGATCATAGTGTTTCTAAAACTCTCTGAATGAATTCCATAGGGGGACTCCAGCCCTCCAGGGAACTCAGTGGGCATTATGTGCATGCAAGATTGGATTCTTAGTATTTTACATTTTTTTAGGCTAATGATCTCTAATATTTTGCCACTCAAATTCAAAAGAAGCAAAAGAGATTTTGTAAAATTAATCAAATCCCTTTCTGTGTTAGAATCTGATTTCCATGGCTTTTGATTGTTTGGTTTGTTTTTTTGAGTGCAGAGAACTATGTCTGGGTCTTTGGAATTAGGATTTATAGCAGGAGCACTGAGGGGATGTCTACATGGCATTGTAAGCCCGGGTCTGTGGGACCTGCACTTGTGGATTTGGTGTTTCCAAGCCCTGGCTTAGGGAGTCCACTCTGCATGGTAAAACTGGCTTTACAATTGCTGGACCTGGGTGTCACAGCTGGGCTAGTGCACTGTGTCCACTCTGAAAAATGAAAGGGCTTGGATCTAAGTCACTGCAGGACTCAAGCTCTGACCCAGCCCCTTAACAAGGTCTTAAGACCCAGCTCCTGAGTCAGCCTGATTTGCATGAGGATGGAAGGGGGACTCGGGTTTAAACTAAACATCCACATTCTCTGGGAGATCTTTAATTATAGTGTAAATAGCTCTCCTAGTGCTATTGTTTGTGCCTGGATGCTCCATCTACCTCTAGGGGGCTTTGGGTCAGGGTTCTGCGCACACCCAGAGTAAGAAACAGCCCCTGTCCTTAAGCTCTTACAAGTGCTGTCAGATGCTCCATCATGGGCAGTTGGTGAAGGTAGGGCTGGGGGAGTCAAGGAGTCAAGTCGTCCACCCCTAACACCACAGGGGGTGGAGGGAGGGCAGCATGCTGCCCCAGGCCTGCTCCCCCCCAGCAGCATGGGGAGGGAGGAAGGCACTCGGGGGTAGCCACCCTCCACCCCCAGTATGCCTACAGCAGATGTTCTGGGGGTGGAGAATGGATGGGGCCAGGTTGGTGGTTGCCTTCCCCCGCCTATGATACCTGCTGCCCCTGTGCTCAGCTATGATGTGTTTTGTGAGTGCAAGGGGAGGGGCTCATGGTTTAGGCACGAGACCGCGTTTGGGGAAATGGGGGTTCAATTCCTGGCCCTGCCACCAACTCCCATCGTGACCTTGGGCAAGTCACTTTGATCTCTTTGAGCCTCTTGTTCCCCACTTGTAAAATGGGGCTTTTTACCTTACAGAAGGATAAATTCATTCATGCTTGGGAAATGCTTAGGTGCTCCGGGGATGGGGGCCAGAGAAGTGCCTGGATCGCTAGATTCTCCTAAGCCACAAAAACTGAAAGGTGTAGAATTAAGCATTTTACATAATCCTGGTGATTCTCGCTCTCATGCACAGGGTCAGGAAGGAAAATTTCCCCCCACGGCACATTGGCAGACATGGCTTTTTCACCTTCCTCTGGAGCATTGAGCAGGGATCATCTGTTAGGATCAGGTGGGCGTATCCCACACGATCAATTTCCTGCATATGCAGGAAAGGGGAGGAAGTGGGGGTGGATGATGGTGGACCTCAGTCCTTCCTATTTTCTATGTCTTGCTGTTGTTGCTCCTGTTGTTATTTTGGGTGGATTTCTTTGTAGCGGTGGGGAGGGGAAATGGATAATTGTGCATTTGTACTATACAGCTCCTGGCGATGTGACTGAAATGTCCTCGCACACCATGTTGGTTTAGACCTGGCTGATCTGGTTTGGAGAGGCCAGTAGCTTGAATCTGTGACAGCAATTGCTAAGCCAATGGAATGGATTTTTCGCACAGCACATCACCAGTGTTTTCTTTTCCCCAGCCAGCATTTCGTTCCCTAGTGTTTGGGATTTTTGCCTTCTCTGATCTCGAGAGTGGATTTATTCGGAGGCAGCTGCATTTTACTAACGTGTTGCAACAATATTAAAAGTGAGCTTCAGAGCACACGGTCTCTTATCCATTGGCTATAACTGAATTCCTCACCCACGGGGTCCAGGAGTAATTTAACAACCAAAACATGAGCACTCGCAGTGCCGTGGGGGCATTCCTAGACCTGAAGCATCCCACCATCGTCCCGTCCATATAGGCGAACCAAGTTAAATGGGGCGCCAAACGGTAGCACAATATCATTGAGGGGTTTGGAGGTGGGGGCGCCAATTGCGTGGTTCGCCTAGGGTGCCAGTTGCTGGCAGCTAGTCTAGGGCCACCCGGATGGGACTCACCGGGCAGTCTAAACAACTGACCATAGGCAGGCGCAAACAGGCCATAGAATCATAGGGCTGGAAGAGTCTTCAGGAGGTCATCAACTCCTGTTCCTGCCCAAGGCAGGACCTATCCCAACTAAATTAACCCAGCCAGGGCGTTGCAAGCTGAGACTTAAAAACCTCTAGGCATGGAGATTCCATCACCTCCCTAACTAACCCATCCCAGTGCTTCCCCACCCTTCTAGTGAAATCATTTTTCCTAATATCCAACCTAGACCTCCCCCACTGCAACTTGAGACCATTGCTCCTTGTTCTGCCATCTGTCACTACTGTGAACAGCCTCTCTCCATCCTCTTTGGAACCTCCCTTCAGGAAGTTGAAGGTTGCTATCAAATCCCCCCTCGCTCTTCTCTTCTGCAGACTAAACAATCCCAAATCCCTCAGTCTTTCCTCATAGGTCATGAGCTCCAGCCCCCTAACAATTTTGGTTGCCCTCCAAAGATCAGTGACGTATTCCTCACCATGATACCACAGTCAGACATGGGGTTTCAGAAACTAAGGGAGCGTCTACACTGCACCGTTATTTCGAGATAACTAGTGTTATTTTGAAACAGTGCGAGCGTCTACACAGCTGTTCCGTTATGTCGAAATAATTTCAAAATAATGCACGGCTTATTCAAAATCTGTAAGCCTCATTCTGCGAGGAATAATGCCTATTCCAAAATAGCTATTTTGAAATAAGGCATGTGTAGATGCTCCACTGCTGCTATTTGGAAATAGCTCCTCCCCAGGGCCATTCTAAGGTATTCCTCCCCATTGCCTCCTGGGGCTCTAAATTGAGATAGCACGTTTACATTAGAGGAGCCTGCCATGGACTAATTTTGAGGCTTCCCTGCAGTGTAGACGTGCTATTTCGGAATAACTATTCTGGAATAGCTGATTTCGAAATAAGAGTGCCGTTTAGACGTACCCTAAGCGAGCAGCATATGATCGTGTGCTGCCCGAGGTCATGTGATCTATCATGCCCATAGAGGCTCTCCTTGCATTTGTCTGGTGTGGTGCTTTTCCAGGCATTGGCTCATGCACACTGTCGTCTTTAGAGTGGGTTTTGCCATGAGCAACCCTTTCCTTACGCTCAGGAAGTCTTTTCTAGGCCCCATTCGACGACAATTATGTGACGTCTAGTGAGGAGGCCCAGAAGCAAAATGTTCAGTAATAATAATAATCCACTATTTGAGTACTAGTTGGATCAATTTTGCACTGTCCAATAGCTGGAACGAGCACTCACCTGTACGTGCTTGCGCTGGACCAGGGAAATGGGACACTGAGATTGTGTGCAAATCTGGATCTTATGTATGGCAGCCCCCTGGGGATAATATTTCCCCCTCCGTGCATGCAACCCCCCACCCATGGCAGTAGCTGTGATCACACATGGAAAGGACAACACATGGGCTACCTATCTGGTTTTCCTGGAGGTTACCCATTTTACAGTGACACATTCATTCTAAAACTGGCCCTGGGGTACAACTCTAGCAATTTTAAATGGCATTTGTGGCTTGCCAGGCTAAGGGAACACCAGTATATTGTCGTTACCCCTCCCAGAAATGTACATGCAAAGAGAACCAGGATGCTGGTAACTACAAGACAGGAAAAGCATGATCAACGTCACGGCAAAAGTCTCTCCAGCAGCTCTGCCAATGTGCCACAAGCTGGTCCAAGGAGACAGCTTCTAAAATGGATAGGGCGGTAGTTCCAGGATCATTTGATTCCTGCTCTCCATTCAGCATTCTGAGGGCACTCGTGTGTTTGATTGTTTGGGGTGGTGTTTTTTTTTAAAGGGCGGGAGGGCTGGTTTTGTACAATGGCTTCCTGTTCCCAAGGAACGGTGTTGAATTCGAGTCACTCATTTCACATAGGTCATCAAATGGACACGCAACAACATCAAGCTCCCAGGGCCACCTTTATTCATGCACAGAATACACAGCAGTTTAGGGCACTTGAAAATTTGGGGCACCTCTGGGTCTTAATGCCAATCACCCACCCGCCTCTTCCTATCCCTATTCTGTGGCTCTGCTTCCTTCCGACAGGCTCTCGTTAACTTAAAAGGGAAAAAGCCTGACAGAGCTATTAGCAGCACACCGGCCCTGTGAAAGAGCCATTCAAGTGGCAATGAAACCATTGCCAACCCCAGGACAAGGCTGTCAGTTTCTGAATTTACTATGTCAGGCAACAGGACCTTAGTTTAAAATTTGCTTTAAAAATGTTTCATTCACGTGTTGCTGAAGATTATACAATCACACCTCTAAAAAAATCATCGTCCTCTCCCTCCCCCAGACTTTTGTCAGGCATGGGGCACCTGTTTAATGATACTGTGTAGGACACCAGAAATCCTAAAGGCAGCCCTGCAGACTTTCTACCAGCTTTGGGTTCCTACCAATACATGGTTTAGCAAGCGTCTGCATCCTGACCATACAACCACCAAAACCTCTACTTTCTCCTGTTGTCTCTTGTCATATCTGTTTTTACCACTGTTAAGATAAGTGTAAAATATAAGACAGCTGCATGAGCTAACTTTTTACAAGTTCCTTATCAGTGGGGATGTGATGAAATCACAGCGCCTGCTAATCTCATATATGGCTCAAGCTTTCAAACTGAGCTCACCAAACTTAGACATTGAAATCCCTAATTAAGCTCCTAAATAGAAATGACTTGATTTTCAGCTCCCGTTGGCTTGAACAGAAGTTCTGGCATCTAAAAGCCAGACCACTTCTGGTGAGATGCAGGAGGCCTAAAGTCAGTCAGTCCCATTGGGAAATGTTGATCTTTAAGTGAAATAATAAACAATGTAATGCTGCTTCTAAGCATGCACTATTGTAATTTCAGGTCCCCATACAAAAGTGGTCCGCCGCATTTTTACCAACAGCCGGGAAAGATGGAGGCAACAGAATGTCAACGGGGCATTCGCAGAGCTTCGTAAGCTCATCCCGACTCACCCACCCGACAAAAAACTGAGCAAGAATGAAATTTTACGGCTGGCTATGAAATACATCAACTTCCTGGCCAAACTGCTGAATGACCAGGAGGAGGAAGGAAACCAAAGGGGCAAAGTGAACAAAGACACTGCGATAGTCCAAGAAGATCTCCTGCAGGACATGTTGTCTCCAAACTCTAGCTGCGGAAGCTCTTTAGATGGAGCAGGGAGCCCGGACAGTTTCACAGAAGAACACGAAACGTTAGATTCAAAGCATACGAGGAATCTCCATCACTCCATCCTTCCTGTAGAAGGCAGTGGACAGCGATGACGACCTTACGGAGCCCTCCTAAAACACAGAGGGGAACGTAAACCCTACATATTTGGGTCTTGGAATTAAACCACCATATTTTCTCAACTCTACATCTCCAAAAAGAAAATGGAAACTTGAGCTCCTTAAGTTCTCACTCCAATATTTCTAGATGTCGCAATCCATGAACTCAAAAGACAGTGAGTTGATGAAGAACAAGACCAAATCAAGGAAACATTCAACATTTAGGTACTTGATCGGATGGAGACAAAAAGCTTTGGAAGTCATCTTAATGTACACATTGTTCATGGTGTAGTGCTGAGGGGAAACGGCTGACATGTTTTCAATCTCAAGTGATGTGATGATGATCTCTCTTTAAACCGAGTCGTCATGGATCAGAAACAGGCAGCAGCTCCCTCTTTCGCTGCCAATGGAAGTGACCTAACCCTTCCATTTGCGTGTGGGATTGGACGCTGCCCAAATCTCTACCGGTTCTTCAGCATCTCTCCAAACCGTTATGATGACGTATATGCAACTTGTTGGTGTGGAATCAATGGTCATGCCTTCTTGTTGTTCAAGAGCTTTTGACTGTACCTTTCTCAAGAGCTAAGAGAGGCCTCCTACTCATGAACATTGACAAGGAATGAGACTTTTTTTAAAAGAAAAAAAGAAACCCTTCACCAAACTTTGCATTCTTTGAGGTGTTCTGTTGATGACGTGGAATTACTTCTGTTTAATACCCTCATGCGGTGTCCACTGTAGGAAAAGGTACATAGATGTTTTCTTCTCTCTTCCCACCTGATTACTGGGCCATGGCTGAAGTCTTTGAGAATCTTGCCCTTTGCTTCGGTGGGGACATGGCATTATCCAAGGATTTCATATTTCAATATGTGGGAGCGGGAAATTTCCTTGAAATTGTCCTCCTGTTTTGTTTTTGGTTTTTTTTTAGTTAAAAACAAAGACCATGGTGGAATAACAAATTGTGTGTGTGCATCAGGGAAATAGCAGAGATTTAATTATGTGCTTTGAATTGTTTGGTTTTACCCATTTGGAAATTATGCTTATTTCATTTACCCCTATCTGTTCATTAGCTCCATCATTTGATATTGCCTCTTTGTCGACATAAGTCTTTCCCTGGAGCCTTGTCTATATAAGGATGGCTGTCTTTAGACCCATAGTTCTTAACCTGGGGGCAATTACCCCTCGAGGGGTAATGTGGCATATTTCAGGGGTAATACGTTTAAAATACAATAGGTGTTCAATTTTGTTCAACATAATGTATGAGATAACGAAATACAATACAAATGATTAATCGTAATTTTCTTTTTGTCTATTGCCATTTTAAAAAAGGAGGAGAGGTCATTTTGGTTTATTGGTTAAGCTTAAGGGGTAACTGTGCCAAAGAGGTTAAGAACCACTGCTCTAGAGGCTCAGAAATAAAGCTTTTGATCCAGGCCCTGAAATTCACTGCTGTGGGTTTGTTTGTGGTGTGTAGATTTACACAGAGCTTGAGGGCTATTTGTGAGACATACCACAATTCCCAGGCATGCAGGCCTAATGTACGTTGGTGGCCATGTGCAACCGGATCACTCTAAAACAGAAATAATCCTCCATCTGCTGATGTCCATTGAAGGATCCTTTTTAAAAAGTAAGAGTAATTAAAAAATGTGGTCAGATTCTCAGCTATGGAAATTAGGGACATTCCATCGACTTCCGTACTATGCCTATTTACAGGCTGGGGCGCTAGATTCTGCATAGGTTATGAACAGTAGAAGCGAGACAAGAACTCTCTCTTTTTTCTACTTCCTGATGATTGGCAGGGCAATCAGACCAGACCAAACGATCTCATCCTTCGGTTGTTCGACAGAGCTTCAGAAAAATCCACCTTGAGCCAAAAAGCCCCTTTCTTTGTAAGAGAAAATAATTAGAATGAGTATTCTTTGTACACCCTGTCTCTTATTTATTATAGCTATCGAGGTACAAGGCAATGCAGATCCCGTCTGTGTGCACGCATTTAGAACCATTAGTTTACCGATTTGAAAGTCAGGTTCACTCTATTTTTATTTTAGGGTATTGTCACTTCTTTTTTTCATGCCATTTTAAGGAAAATGGGTTGATACTATCTTGGAGGTAATAGGAGCGCGGCTAGGTTCTCTTGCTGCTGTATGCGGGTATTTTGAGAGGATGTACCACTTTTCCATGAATTCCCCATTGATATTTTAGGGTGATCCAGGAAATGGTCTCAGATTTCACCCTTGTGCAGAGGGACAAAACATTGCACCAACCCAAGTTAAGTCCTTAAATCCTCAGTGAAACTTACGTTATCTGGGTCAGTTTCACTTTCCGGCATTATCTAAAGGCCAGAGCTTGCTCATTGACTTCGGTGGGAGGAGGGGCAGCCGAAGCTCAAGCCTCAGACACTGGGGGATGCTATTTGTAATGCTATCTGGGGGAATGCATAAACCAGCACTTGAGCCTGAGAGATGCTGAAGGTTCGCAGCTCCTGCAGGGGGCGCTCATCACTTTGCAAGATCAAGGGACCAGTAGTTTCTGGGGGAGGAGAGAGGGAAATTTTGTGACAAAAGATGAAGCATTATTTCTTTTTTTAAGGGATTGAAAAATAATATTTTATCTCTTTTGAGACAGATATTGCAAAGCAAGTCATTTAAAATGCTAGAAATCACCCTCCTTTTTATACCTGAAAGGAAGTCAAAATGGTACAACTTTTAACCCTTTTACAAAACCCATTTCTTTGTAGCTTCTTAGCAGAACATAAGTCTGTCTGGGGTATGTATAGTTGTACTTTAATTGTGATTTGAATGGTACATCTCCTGTTTCTCCGTCTCTTCTGCCTGCTCTATGTCTTGGTGTATATAACATTATCTCATTTCTGTTTGCAATCAGCACTTTTGGTCAGTGTCGTACTCTGTGATAAATTCTTTTCTCTTTTCCACTTCCTTTGGTTTCTGCATTTTTCTGCAGAAGTTAAGTAACCAGACCTGGTACCCTTATTATCTTTGTAAAGCCAATTAGGCAACCCACTGTGGATGTGCTATTTAGAAAACACATTTGTTGTAATGTGTGTGTATATATAAATATATATATATAATGAATATATCGAGAATATTTCTAAATAAAGTTTTACAAATCAGCCTCTGTTCTTTTTTTTTTTTTTTTTAAGCGCTGGCAATTTTTTCTTCATTTTCATGAGCTGTTACTTGCAACCTGATGTTCGTGGCTGTTATATAACAGATGGCGGGAGTCCACTGCAGTCTCTTTAGCTCAAGCTATAGGTAGTTTGATCCTGCCATCCTCAAACATAAGCACAGCTTTAAAAAAATAAAATGACAAAAAAAATAGCAAGATTGACTTAAAAAATCACAAGAGCCTTTTAACAATAATAAAGTATGTTCCTCTTCGTTGCCTGTTCCAGCTTTTCTCTGAACCAGGAGGGCTAGGCATTTCGCTTATTTTCAAAAACAAAAGCTGAGATTCTCTTGCCACCTTTTGATTCCAAGAGCTGGGGATGTAAGAAAATCGCCAAACATTGTGAGATGCACAAAAGTCGGTAACGTGAAGAATCATGCTGTTAGTGGTGGTGGTCATCATGCTGTATTTAAATACAACAGACAAGACACTAATGGCGAGGACAGGCCTGAGCAGATTTGAGTTCAAATCCCACCTCTGTCATGTACTGCACCGTGCCTCAGTTTCCCCCACAGGGAATAACAATACTGCCTTTCTTTGTACAGTGCTTTGAGACCTGAGGATGAAAAGTGCTATATAAGAGACATTATTATTTTATCTCTAACTTCTCAGCCAACTCGGATGGTAAATAATTAGCCTCTCTTCACATGAGCAGTGAAGGGGAGAAGTGCTACACCTAGAGAACTAATTAAATGAAAGGCAAAAGAAATAGGGATACAGAAATACACCTCTGTAATCCAGACTTCCCTCGTCTGGCAACATCCATGGTCTGGGGCGAAAGCCAGGCCCCTGCTCTACAACTCCTTCCCCGCCCTTCCAGAGCTTCCGGAGCACCTCAGCTAGCTCCTTTGCAGGGTTCAGAGAGGGAGGGGAAGGAACGAGCGGGGAGCTCAGTGGAAGAAGCAGGGTGGCTGCGGAGTCCTGGGGCCAGAGGCCAGGAGCAGAGCCCTGCAGCTGGCAGCCAGGGCCGGATTAAGGGGGGGCTAGCCAGGCAGCTGCCCAGGGTGCCAACCTATGGGGGGTGCCTGCTGGCAGCTGTAAGGGGTGCCGCATGCCCGGCTGTGCCCCTTAGATTTGCAATCAGGCGCCCTGCACCCAGGGCGAGAAGCCCCGCGGTGCCCCTTAGAGCTGCCATCAGGCACCGCGTGCCTGATTCCAGTTGTAAGGTGCGGGGGGCGGGGCCACGCATGTGCCATGCACCTGGGGGCGGAGCCACGCATGTGTCATGCGCCCGCTGCCTGGGGCGCAGGAATGGCTTGAACTGGCCCTGCTGGCAGCATCAGAGGGGCTGGCATTGGCCTCCCCTGGTCCATCAAATTCCCCGGTTCGGGACTTGTCAGGTCCTGAGGGTGCCAGACCAGAGAAGTTCAACATGTTATAGAAAGGGGGAAGGTGTAAAAGTCCCCCCCTTTCTAATATGCTCATTTCAAACATGTTCACTGCTGTCGAGAGCAAATTAATGGTATTGCTTAACTGCTAAGCCTTCCCAGGAAGGAAACTGCCTCCCCTCTTCGCGTCTGTCCTCACCTCTTCTTTCAGAAACAAATGGACATTCTGTTAACAATGAGACAGGGGGGTGTTGCAATCCTGTACTGCAGCCTCTGGGGGCGTGAACGCCTCATGGGGACAACTAACCTGCCATTTACACAAAGTCAGCCTTCAGGAATGTTTTCATACCCGCGGAGGCTTAATTGCTTTTTAAAATATCTCCATATCGAGCAGTACGTTGAAAGAAATACTTTTTCAGTGGGGCAGCCGACAGCCCTTGATAGGAAGCACTTACAAAGTAAGCTCCATAGAGTTACTGAGTGTGTGTGTGTGTGTGTGTGTAAAACCAGCCGTACTGGGTCAGAGCAATGATCCGTCTAGCTCAATATCCTAGCCAGAGCCAGGTGCTTCCTAGGGTCTGAACAGAACTAGGCAATTTAGAGTGATCCACCTCCATCATCCAATCCCAGCTTCTGGCAGGTGGAGGTGTAAGGACACCTGGTGCGTGGAGTTATATCCCTGACCATCTTGGCATAGCCACTGATGGACCCCATCCTCCATGAACTTACCCATTTTTTTTGGTTTTCCCACCATCTTACGGCAAGGAGTTCCACAGGTGACAGTGCACTTGTGTGAAGAAATACTTCCTTTTGTTTTCCTTGCACAAGGCCATAAGAACGGTGATGCTGGTTCAGACCAAAGGCCCATCTAGCCCAGGGTCCTGTCTTCCGGCAGCGACCAATGCCAGGTGTCCCAGAAGGAATGAACAGAGCAGGGAATCATTCAATGGCCCCTCCCCATCGCCCATTCGCAGCTTCCCTATTTCTTGTGTTCTATGAAGAGATAGGCAACGCTTTCCCATTCTCGGCACCATTCACACTTCTATAGACCTTGAGTATATTCCTCTGATTTGTCTCTTTCCCAAACTGAATGGTGTCCGTCTTTCCTTGGATTACAGCTGTTCCATGCCCCGAATCACTTTAGTTCTGTTTGCAGTACCACTCATTTTCTAAGGGCTAGGATCCCCTGCATTATGTGGCAGAGTCTTGCAGTGACAGGGACTGGGCTAGCAATGTCTTTTCCACTTCTGATTTCTAGGATCCTCTAATCACTTGTTTGATAAAAATTGGCGTTTGTTTCTATTAACCATGTGCAGCAAATTAGCACATGCTTCCTTAATTTGTGTAGGGTTTCCAGAAAATTCATTGGAACCCCTCCTCGCCTTCCACACCTGATTTTAGTTTCTCTGGAAGAAATTCACAGCTTAGGAGCAAGAGGTCTCTAGACCTACGGCCCTGCAAATCCGTGGATATACCTGGGTACCTGCCTCTGCAGATGTGGATGCGGAGATCCATGGCTCATTGTTGCGGCTACAAATGCGGATGCAGATACAAAATTTTGTATCTCTATATACCACTTAAGCTTCCAAAGGTGGGCATAAATGGGATTAAGACAGAGATTTTGAGACTGTGCTGATCTTCGCCATCTGAACTGGGGCACCATTTCAGATTTTTTTGGGGGGGAGTAGGGCGACTCGTGCATGCCCTGATGGGAGGGAGAGAGTGAAAACATGGGGACAGAGGCTTCAGCAGTGTTACTGAGCATGCTCAGTACAAGCCAAGCTCCAAATGGGGAATAGGGAACCAACCCGTCCTCCCTCCCTCTACACACACGCATCATCTCTATCTAGAGGCTACCAAGGTACTAGAAAACTCTACTTCTGTTGGCAGACAACTTAGCAGTTAGCTGACGGGAGCACTGTATCTAATTCCTATATAAAAGAAAGAAAATGAAATACATATTAGACCCACTCAGCTCTAACACTGACATATTCTGGCAAGTCACTCAAGGGACACTGGTTAGCCTTAAATTGTAATGTGTATTCTCCACTTTGTTACTAACTCTATGGAGCGCGAGAGACCCCATCAGGACGCCTGGGCTCTATCTCAGCTCTGAAAGTTGTCTAGTGGGTTACAGCAAAGGGGCAGATACATTTCAGCTCTATATAAGAACATCAGAATGGCCACACTGGATCAGACCAGTGGTCCTTCTAGCCCAATGTGCTGTCTTCTGACAGCGGCCAATACCAGGTACTTCAGAAGGACTAAACAGAAGAGGCAATCATCACGCTCCATCCCCTGTTGCCCATTCCCAGATTCTGGCAAACAGAAGCTAACGACACCATCCCTGCCCACTCTGGCTAGTAGCCATTGAGGGACCTGTCCTCCTTGAGAATTTTGTTCTTATTAGAATTTTGTTACACTTGGGCTACGTCTACACTGGCCCCTTTTCCGGAAGGGGCATGTAAATTTCACCAGTCGTAGTAGGGAAATGCGCGGGGGATTTAAATATCCCCCGCGGCATTTAAATAAAAATGTCCGCCGCTTTTTTCCGGCTTTTAAAAAAGCCGGAAAAGAGCGTCTACACTGGCCCCGATCCTCTGGAAAAAGCGCCCTTTTCCGGAGGCTCTTATTCCTACTTCAAAGGAATAAGAGCCTCCGGAAAAGGGCGCTTTTTCCGGAGGATCGGGGCCAGTGTAGACGCTCTTTTCCGGCTTTTTTAAAAGCCGGAAAAAAGCGGCGGACATTTTTATTTAAATGCCGCGGGGGATATTTAAATCCTCCGCGCATTTCCCTACTACGACTGGTGAAATTTACATGCCCCTTCCGGAAAAGGGGCCAGTGTAGACGTAGCCTTGGACTTTTCCACCATCTCCTGGAAAAGGGTTCCACAAATGGCGAAAAAATCATTTATTTTGTTTGTTTTAAATCTACTGCCTATACATTTAATTGGGTCAGCTTCTTGTGTTATGTTAGGGAAGGAATAAATAGCATTTCCTTATTCTACTTTTCCACACTGTTCATGGTTTTCTAGACATCTAACATATCCTCCCACCCTTTAGTCATGTCTTTTCCAAGCTGAAAAGCCGCAGTCTTGTTAATCTCTCCTCATATGGAAGCTATTCCTTACCCCCCAGTCATTTCTGTTGCCCTTTCTTTACCTTTTCCAAATCCAATTTAGCTTTTTTTAGATGGGTTCATAGAATCATAGAACCATAGAGCTGGAAGAGACCTTACAAGGCCATCAAGTCCAGCCCCTTGCTCTAGGCAGGACCAATCCCAACTAAATCAACCCAGCCAGGGCTTTGTCAGGCCAAGACTTAAACACCTCTAGGGATGGAGACTCCACTACTTCCCTAGGTAACCCATTCCAGTGCTTCACCACCCTCCTAGGGAAATAGTTTTTCCTAATATCCAACCTGGTTAACCAGATCTGCATACAATATTCAAGATGTGGGCATACAATGACTTTATGTAGAGGCAATATGGTATTTTGTCTTATTATCTACAGCCGCTCTCAGAGTTATGAACAAGTTACAGACCAACACTTGGTCCGTAACTCGAACCGTTCGTGACTTGGATCCCATAGAGTTACATGGCGACTGCGCTGTTCGTAAGCGCGGATCGCCGTTCATAACTCGGATCCGCATTTACGACCGCTTTGGTTGTAAGTGCAGATGGTCGTAAGTGGAGGTGGCCGTAAGTCAGGGAGCGGCTGTATTCCTTTCCTAATGATTCCCAATATCCTGTTAGTTTTTAGGCTGCCACTGCACATTGAACAGATGTTTTCAGAGAACTACCCACAATGATTCCAAGGCCTCTTTCTTCAGTGGTAACAGCTATTTTGTATCTATAGTTAGGATTATATTTTCCAGTGTGCACTACTTTGCTCTTATCGACACTGAATTCCATCTGTCTTTGGGCTGCCCAGTCACCCAAGTTTGTGAAATCCCTTTGTAGCTCTTTACAGTCAGCTTTGGTCTAGTCCCCGTTCACCCCTTTTTCAAGAACATTTGGAAGTTTAACACGGTAATCCAAATGCAGATCCCAGCAGCACAAACACTCATTCTGGAATAAATTGCCTAGGGAGGTTGTGGAATCCCCATCTCTGGAGATATTTAAGAGTAGGTTAGATAAATGTCTATCAGGGATGGTCTAGACAGTATTTGGTCCTGCCATGAGGGCAGGGGACTGGACTCAATGACCTCTCGAGGTCCCTTCCAGTCCTAGTATTCTATGATTCCTACTGTTTTTTCCCTCCTATCTTTTAAGTGGCGTACCTGGCAATGTTTTCATGATGATCTAAGGATCCTTCAATTACCGGAATGCCTAGCCGTTTGTTATTCTTAATCACCCTGCCTCCCTCTTTTGATAACAAACTCCCTGCCCCAAAGGCAAAGCTGCAAGCAGCTCAAACTCTGTTGCATTTGAGGACTGCCTCTGAAGACAGGGCATGCAGGTGTAAGCAGACCTCAGGTATGAAATCCAGGGGGTTCAAACTCATGAGGGGGCAGTACTGTCCCCTTATCCCCCATAAATGGCACCCATGCATCTGAGATGGGCTGGCACCACCCCGATGAGCTGGGCCATTCATTGTCCATGGTCTACATTTCCCTTTAAACCAGTGTTCCCCAATTTTATTTGGCCACGGAACCCTTTTAAACGCGAAATAATTTTGTGAAACCCCTAATGACAGTCTTATATATGGAGCTGAAAAAGTAGACCACAAATAAGTAAGGATAACGATAAACAAATGCTAAACAAGATCATGAGACTTTGTCCGACTCAACGCTAATCTATTCGTATTCAGTCACCCACGTGATCCACACTCCCTGAGAGTGAGTACGGGGATTTACGGTGGTATAGAACAGGCGATCACACCACTGATTGACTGCGTGCGCAGCCCTGAGTCGTGACATCATCGTCCCCACTCTCTGGCTAAGCTGGCATTACACAGGGGCACTTATCGTGGCAAACAGAAATGACAATTGTTTTCAATAAAATTCATCAAGGCTTAAATCTTAATTATTACTTTTTTAAACCATAAAATATTGTTGTAATGGAACTTTCTGGCGGAACCCTTATTGTCACTTCACGGAATCCCAGGGTTCTGCGGAACACCATGTGGAAAACAATGCCTTAAACCATTGTCCAAGCTGCTACAGCCCCGGCACAAACTCCCTTTGTGTGTTTATCAGTAGCATGGTTGATCGCGGCCTCACAGCTGCTTTTTGCCTTGCCCTGCCGTACGGCTGTCAGCCCACACCCGCCGGGGAAAGAGCTGATAGTTTGCCTGTACTTTATCTCTCCCTGACACCGCACCTCCCCACTTCATCACCAGCAAAACTTCACCTTCTCCCCCGATTACTTTCTTTGAAATGTAACTGCCTTCAGCCTCTCGACCTCCTTTGCTCTCAGTCGTTTTGCCTTCTGTGGGCTCAAGAACGGGCTGTTAGTTTTGCAAACAATCATAATGAGGAATAAAATCACCAGCTGAACACCCTCATGACCCTAGGACAAAGGTCCTGACCCCATTGGAAAGACTCCCACTAATTCCATTAGATTTGGAATCAGGCCCCTAACAAAGCAGTTTAAATACAAACCATACAAAGTACTCCAGAAATAGGCTAATATCCAGAGCCTTGGAGTTGTTGAGGTTCCCGACTCCATTGAAACCCATGGGAGTTAGGCACCTGTGAGGACCTGATCTCAGCACGCCACAGCGGGCTGTATACATCTGTGACGGTGCGTTGGGGGTCCCCCGTCTCCTGCACCCCGAAATGGCACAAACAGACTCCACCAGCCAGTGGAATTGAGGGTGGTTTATTGCTCCTCCAGGATACAGCATAGCACAGATGTAATCTGGTTACAGGAACTGGGGCTAAGAGGCCTCAGTGCTCCCCTTGAGATGGGGGGTTCCCAGCCCCCCTCCCCAGCTCCTTCTCCCCTGCTTTCCAGACAGGAACTAACTCTACCTCTCCCAGCCCTGCCCCCAGCCAGGGCAGCATTCCACCTCCCTTTGTTTCTCCCCATGGGGGGTAGGCTGGTTCAACCAGTATGGTACCTTTGCATAATAAGGTTTTCCCTGATGGGTCTTGCTCCAGACAGCAGAGGTCACCACAGCCCAGCAAGTACCCCCACTACGTCACAACATCTCACACCAGCCCAGCCAGGGATTAACTAGATTTCTAGCACTCTTACTAGCTTTCCTCATCCTACCTGCAGGGTTTGTCAGGCTTAGGGGCAGGCGTGCATAGGCAGGAGATCAGTGCGGCGAGGAGAAGGAGATGTAGGCGTGAGGGATGCTAGAATTCTTGCTCTGTGAGTGGGGCTTGGCAGAAGCTGAGTGGAACAAGGAAAACTTAAGATGAACTCAGAGTTCGAGCCCCAAGAAGATGGAATTTTTTTGAGATTTGCTGAGGGACTCCAAGGGGCTGCTGCTCGGGGAGAAAAATGAGGCCGAAAGGCAGGGCTGAAGAAGTCGTGTCTGTCATTATTTTGTGGCCTATTCTTTGTTTGGAACACTGACACCTGGGACGGGATGGAACTAGAGGGAGATAGCACGCCAGGATAGCTGCATAAAATGGGTGTATAAAGAAGAAATATAAATGAAAGGGAAGGAATCTTGTCTTAAGTAGTGCCCGCATCAAATCCAGGGCTGTGTTATCCAGGGCTGCAGTAGTGTAACCGACACACCTAGGCTATGTCTACACTGGCGGCGTCTTGTGCAAGAACATCTTGCACAAGGGTTCTTGTGCAAGAGGTCTTGTGCAAGAAAACATCCACACTGCCATGTGCGTGCTGTGCTTTTGCGTAAGAGTATCCAGGGCAGTGTGGATGCTCTCTTGCACAAGAAATCCCTGCCATGCGTCCACACTGCCCTCTTGCACAAGAGCACCTGCGCAAGAGGGCTTACCCCTGTTAAAAAAGAGCGTAGCGCTTGCGCAAGAAGCCCTCTCTTGCCACGCCGTACTGTAAATTTCCTTCTGAAAGAGCGGGAGGGCAGTGTGGATGCTCTGCGGATTCTTGCACAAGAACGGCCAGACTTGCGTAAGAAGCAGCGAGTGTAGACGTAGCCTCAGTGTGGGTCACTGTCTCATGTAGTGGCATTTAGACCACTTATAGCGAGAGATATGAACTAGGGAGCTCTACAGCACAAGGTGTGAGCCAACAAGCTTTATAGCTGAAGCTGTAGAGGCTCCTGTGTTAAACTCAAGAGGTTCTAGGTTCAAATCTGCCTGGTGATGGCTATATTAGCAGCTTCCAAATGCTCTAAAGCAGGGGTGGGCAATAAAGAAACCATGGCCTGCAGGGTTAATTCCTGGCTGGCTACTGCATTTACCTGCAGGTATTAGAGAACTGCAGCTCTGGTTGGCTGGGATGGGAATTGCAGTTCATGGACAATGCAAGCAGCAGGCAGCCCTGTGGACTTGGGAGGCTGTTTCCTGCTGCTTGCATGAGCTGTGAATGGCAATTTGCAGCCAACCAGACCTGCAATCCTCCAATACCTGCAGAGGCACAGGTAAACATGGAGGTTGGGGGCCTGTCAGGCCCTAACCCTGCAGGCTGTGGGGTTTTTTATTGACTGCCCCTCCTTTACAAGCTGCTAATGTAACTGCCACCAGGCAGTTTTGAACATGGGACCTCTGGGCTGTGTCTAGACTGGCAAGTTTTTCCGGAAAATCAGCCGCTATTCCGGAAAAGGGCCAGTGTAGACAGCACAGTAGTCTTTTTCCGCAAAAAAGCCCCGATCGCGAAAATGACGATCGGGGCTTTTTTCCGGAAAAGCGCATCTACATTGGCCACGGACGCTTTTCCGGAAAAAGTGCTTTTCCGGAAAAGCATCCTGCCAATGTAGACGCGCTTTTTCCGGAAATACTTATAATGGAAAACTGTTCCGTTTTAAGCATTTCCGGAAAAGGGTGCTAGTGTATACACAGCCTGGAGTTTAATGTAGGAGCCTCTACAGCTTGAGCTATAAAACCAGCTGGTTCTCCTGCAGGCTGGATTTTGCTGACCCCAGCTCTAAAGCCACCAGTCCTTTCCATACACACCCAACTCTCCCAGTAGGAATCCATGTGAAATGTGGGTGCACAGAGAACACAGGCTCAGTCCCATGGCTTGTGTGAAGAAGAGCACATCACAGCTGTGCACATCTTCAATGCAGCGGTGGGGGCATGTGGTGAGCACAGGTCCTTGCTCTCAACTGTCCATCTTGATCAGCATGGCTTCTAAGAGGTGTGTGTGGCCTGGGAGTTCCATTTTGGCCACAGTGCACATGATTGTGGTAGAGTGGCTTAGTCTAGACCAGTGGTCTCCAATCTTTTTACACCCAAGATCACTTTTTAAGTCTCAGAACAGGCGAAGATCTACTGCCCCGCCCCTTCCTTGAAGCCCCGCCTACATTACACGAGGAAATCTAATGTAAATGTACTGCGCAGGCGCGCAGTTCAGAGAGGGCTCAAGAGCTATTCTTGGAGCCCCTGAGATCTACCAGTAGATCGCGATCTACTGGTTGGTGACCACGGGTCTAGACAGCAACCTCTAGGCTGCCAAAGGCTACTGTTCACAGAGGGATGGCTGAAATCATATAAGTCTCAGAGGGGTAGCTGAGTTAGTCTGTACCTGCAAAAACAATGAGCCCTTTGGCACCTTAAAGACTAAGGCTACGTCTACGCTGCAGGCTTCTTGTGCAAGAACTGTTTTGTGCATGAGTTCTTGTGCAAAAGGTTTTCCACAAGAGCGCATCCGCACTGCCATGTGCTTTTGCGGTGTGGACGCTGTCTTGCGCAAGAAAGCTCTGATGGCCATTTTAGCCATAGGGGTTTCTTGTACAAGAAATTCATGTTCCCTGTCTACACTGCCTTCTTCTGGAAGAGCTCTTGCACAAGAGGGTGTAGTCCTTGTGGGGAAAGGAATAACTCTTCTGGAAGAAGCTCTGTTTTCCAACGCTGTACTGTAAATTTACTTGAGCAAGAACGCATGTGCAATGTAGCCACCCAGCAATTTTTTGCACAAGAACAGCTGTTATTGTGCAAAAAGCCTGCAGTGTAGATGTAACCTAAGGCTCTGTCTACACTGCAGGCTTTTGCCAGCAGAGAGTATGCTAATGAAGTGCTTATTAGCATGTTGCTTTTTGCACAAGAGGTTTTTGCTCAAACACAAACAGTGCATTGGCAGAGACTATGCAAATGACAGTGCAACAAATGCTAATAAGCACGTCATTAGCATACTCTCTGCTGGGAAAAGCCTGCAGTGTAGACAGAGCCTAACAGATTTATTAGGGCATCAGCCTTCATGGGTAAAATCCACTTCATCAGATGAATTGGAGTAGAAGTTACAGAAGCAGGGGTATATATAAGGAAGAAGTTGCTTGTGTGAATGAAGCTAATCAAGTCAGGATGGAAGTGGCTCCTTCACAGCCTTTGATGTGGATGTGTGACTACCCAGAGAGGGGAAACTGCCAGTTGAGATCCTAATTCAAGCCTCCATTGGTAGCGTTGAATTTGCAAATTAGTTCCAGGTCAGCTGTAACCAGGTTCTGAAATACTTTTGTAGAAGGATGGCTACTTTCAAATCTATTACTGAATGTCCACTGCTCCAATAGTTAATTACCTGCACTGCTGTAAATGATTTCCAGCCTGAATTTGTCTAATTTCAACTTCCAGCCATTGGATATTGACAAACCGGTGTCTAGCCTTGGAGAACAGTGACGGGTTTTCACTCGAAATTTCTCAATGGAAACCTTAATTGTCTCCCGCCTCATCTTCCCTACAGATGGCTGTGCTGCCTTTCCCCAAGATCCACCCATGTCAGCACAGAGGCCCTGACCAGACATTGCTGGTGGGCTCAGCTCGCATATCCATCAAATAGTGATCATTGTAATTTTACAGGTTGAACCTCTCTGTCCGGCACTCTCTGGTCCAGCAACAGCTGTGGTCCAGCATGATTTTAGTTAACAGGATATCCTCTTTTTGTGGATGTGGCCAAGTTTCCTGCAGGCCCATAAAGTTTGTTTATAGCCACCAGTCCTGGCTCCCAGTGGTCTGTTATTTCACTCCAGTTTACCCCTATGTATCTTCTAAGAGCTCAGAAAGACATAGAAGTGTTGGTAATGCTGCTAGACAATAGGGTGTTGGACTAGAGAGGTTTAACCTGTACAAGCAGCATCTAACTCACGGGCTGTGTCTACACTGGCAAGTTATTCCGGAAAATCAGCCGCTTTTCCGGAAAAACATGCCAGCTGTCTACACTGGCCACTTGAATTTCTGGAAAAGCACTGACGATCTCATGTAAAATCATCAGTGCTTTTCCGGAAAAACGATGCTGCTCCCGTTTGGGCAAAAGTCTTTTTCCGGAAAACTGTTCCGGAAAAGGGCCAGTGTAGACAGCATAGTTCTGTTTTCCGCAAAAAAGCCCCGATCGCGAAAATGACGATCGGAGCTTTTTTGCGGAAAAGCGCATCTAGATTGGCCATGGACGCTTTTCTGCAAAAAGTGCTTTTGCGGAAAAGCATCCTTCCAATCTAGACGCACTTTTCCGAAAATGCTTTTAAAGGAAAACTTTTCCGTTAAAAGAATTTCCGGAAAATCATGCCAGTGTAGACGTAGCCACAGCGTATGTTTATGCTACAGAGAAGATTGAAGCTGCCACTGTCGATCTTCCAGGGTTTGAATTAGTAGGTCTAGTGAAGACAGCTAATTCGAACTGAGAGGGGAACTTCAGCTGCTGCTGGTAGTCCTGCTTCTGCAAGGAGTAAGGAAAGTTGAAGGGCAAACATGCAATTAACACAATTAACAGAGCAGAAGTTGCAAATCTTAATTCGACCTTATTCTGTAGTATAGACATACCCACAGTGGCCAAAATTGTCTGCATTTTAATGAAAAATACCCCACCCCAATTTTTGCAGTATTTTTTACCAATACTGTTTGGTATTTAAAACACCTCAGTGTGAAGAGCATTGTGGACTTTTTTGGTCTCTGATTGTTTTGGGGCTTGAATTAGAAAAAAATCCATCATGCAAATACGTCAACATTTCCCACTGAAAATATTCCAGTTTTTGACCTGCTGTTTTAGTTTGGTTTTTGAATTACAGGCAGTCCCCGAGTTACGCGGATCCGACTTATGTCAGATCCGCACTTACGAACGGGGCTTTTCTCGCCCCGGAACTTGTGGGCGACGGGACCACCCAGACGCGCAGTGCCCCAGCTGTTCTGTCCCAGGCTCCAGATTCAGCCGCTGTTGAAACTGATCAGTGGCTGATTCCAGGAAGCGGGGGGCAGAGCAACTCTGCCTCGGGCTTCCTGTAGTCAGCCCCTGGTCAGTTTCAGCAGCAGCAGCTGAATCTGGAGCCAGTTCCGAGTTACGTACAAATTCAACTTAAGAACAAACCTATAGTGCCTATCTTGTACGTAACCCGGGGACTGCCTGTATGTGGCACTTGAAAGACTAACAAAATGGTTTAATAGCTTTCGTGGGCCAGACCCACTTCCTCAGATCAAATTGTGGAAGAAAATTGGCATGACCATGACAAAAGCCATCTTGTTAGTCTTTAAAGTGCTATATAGTCCTGTTTTTTGTTTAAGGAAGAAGGGGGCTTTCGAAAGAGGGTTTTTCCCCCAAAATTTGGCCCAGTCTAGACGGGCCAAATTTCAGAAAAGCCTCTTCTAACAAAAGTATCAGAAAAAGATACACAAAATGCGGAGTGAATTTTGCATATCTTTTCCTGATAGATCCTTGCAGTCTAGCCATAACCAAGGTGATCAGCGTTTTGGTCTGCTTTCACCATGGGAAACATCTTGGCAAACAGTGGCACTCCTCTTGTTTCATAAACTCAAAGCCCCAAAATTCAAAGGAACGAAAAATGCATTCCAATTTTGCAGACAAATGGCTAACATAGAATGCCCTGAAAACTCAGTGATATAACTCAGGCTGGGCGTTTCTGAAAACTCTCACGTTGTACCAGAATACGCAGTGTAACAAACAAGAAATGTTCTAGTCCTTCCTCACAATCCATTTGCCAATTTAAATCCTCTGTGCCAGATTCTAATTTTGTGCTTGTCACCATCAAAGAAACTGGGTGGAGGTTAGATTAAAAAAAAATTAAATACAAAGAAGTTGGTAAATATACTTAGTTCAGACAAAAGAAAACCAGAAACAAGGTCATCCTGCGTTTTGAAGATTTTATCTTTAAGCTTGATTATCTTCACATAATTAGGGAAAAAAAGGCAGTTTTCCTGGAATGGTCATGTGACAAGACATCTAAACTGCCAGTCAATGTTTTTTTCCAGGTACCTGTGTTGTTAATGAGATTCCCACAGTCATAAATTAAAATATGCTGAAACACAGGATCCAAACATTCCCAGCCCAGAGAGGGATGAGAAAACGTTACCTCCTCATTATAATACAGAAACAACAATGGGACCGAGTTAATTTATTGCTCCCTGCAATGCCTCAATATGTCCCTTTTCCCATGTGCGTGACAGAGCTCAGCTAGTTCTCTCTCTTGTCTCCATAGTCCAACTGCAGGACAAAAGCTGCATCAAACTCATTGGGCCCGGGGGAGAAGAAGCGGTGAGATCAGATGTATTACCGGGATGCGCCTGGGGTAAGCTGAGATCATGTTCTTCGTTCATGAACGGTGGCATGGCTAATGAAGGTGGTGGAAGTGGGAGAAATCCAAGTTACAGAGAAAGATGTTTGGAGACTTTTCTCATTGATTTGCCAGAGGATGTGGTGAAGAACAGGAATTTAACAGGGTTCAAAAAAGAGCTAGATAGATTCATGAAGGATAAGTCCATCAATGGCTATTAGCCAGGATGGGTAGGAATGGTGTTTCTAGCCTCTGTTTGTCTGGAAATGGAAGACGGGAGGGAATCACTTGATAATTCCCTGTTCTGTTCACTCCCTCTGTGGCACCTGGTATTGGCCACTGTCGGCAGACAGGACACTGGGCTAGATGGACCTTTGGGCTGACCCAGGCTATGTCTAGATTATGGTGGTTTTCAGTATCCAGGAAAAACTCAGCCATGTCCAGGGAACGCATCTGTTCTGCCGCATTTTTTTGCGGAAGAGCCGACACGATCTTTTGGAAGCCCTGTTTTCCTCCTTCCTCTAAGAAGAAGGGCTCTTTTGAAAGAGGAGGTTTTTCTGAAATTTGGCCCCCTGAAGATGGGCCAAATTTCAGAAAAGCCTCTTCCGACAAAACTATCGGGAAATGGTACACAAATTGCAGAGCACAATTTATGTATCTCTTTCTGATAAAACCCCGTCGTTTAGACATAGCCCCATAGCCTACATTCTTATGTTCTTCTTCTCAGTTGAACTCAGGCCCTAAAATGGTTATAAGTGCCTCTGTAAAGGGGCACTGAAGTGAGTGTGTTTGAGGTAACATAGCAGCAAAGTTGTGGTCATCTGGGCTTCGTGGGAACATTGTGGAGTTGCTCCCCTGGGCTGCCATGTCTTCGGGTACGTCTAAACTACATGCCTCTGTCGGCAGAGGCATGTAGATTTGTTTTTTTGGCAAAGGCAAATGAAGCCGCGATTTAAATGATCGCGGCTTCATTTACATTTACATGGCTGCCGCGCTGAGCCGACAAACAGCTGATCAGCTGTTTGTCGGCTCGCGCGCTAGTCTGGACGTTCCCCCTGTCGACATCAAAGCCCTTTGTCGGCAGCCCCGGTAAACCTCATTCCACGAGGAATAACGGGGCTGCCGACAAAGGGCTTTGATGTCGACAGGGGGAACGTCCAGACTAGCGCGCGAGCCGACAAACAGCTGATCAGCTGTTTGTCGGCTCAGCGCGGCAGCCATGTAAATGTAAATGAAGCCGCGATCATTTAAATCACGGCTTCGTTTGCCTTTGCCTATGTGTCTAATCTACATGCCTCTGCCGACAGAGGCATGTAGTCTAGACACAGCCTTCAATACTATGGTCATCGTGTGTGTGTGTGTGTGTGTGTGTGTGTGCGTGTGTGTGTGTAGCTAGGTTGAACCAGGCATGGCTGTCTCTCTCTGTGCGACAGTCACACCTTTCCCTTGCAATGGAGACATCCCCTCGCGGAGAATCAAGCACATGAGCGAATGTAGACACGAGTGCAAAAATGCTAACAGAATCTTCCAAAGCCAAGGACTAGTCCTACCTTTTTCACTCACCTCATTTGTTCTGGCTGTCCTGACCTCTATGGACCTTCTGTCATGAATTAGGGGCACAGGACTGGGCTGCTTTCTTGATGTAGGTCCCAGTGCTCTCCATTCCTTGAACCCCATGGAACCCACGCACCTGGGGCGTGTCCAGGCTACAGGGATTTTTCGAAAAAAGTGGCCTTTTTCCGAAAAATCTTTACCTGCATCTAGCCTTCTGCCACGTTCTTTCAAAAGCAAATCGAAAGAACGTGGCAGTTTTTTCGACTGTGGAAAACCTCGTTGTACGAGGAAGAATGCCTTTTTTCGAAAGTGCTCTTTCGAAAAAAGGCGCTATGTAATGCAAACTGTGCTTTTTCGAAAGACAGCATCCAGACTGCCTGAGTGCTCTCTTTCGAAAAAGCGGCTTGCTTTTTCGAAAGTACTGGTCGTAGTCTAGAGGCTCTTTTTCAAAAGAGGCTTTTTCAAAAGTATCTTCTGAAAAAGCCTCTTTTGAAAGAGGCTTGCAGTCTAGATGTAGCCCTAGTGCCGTTCACTGTCACATGCAGTGGTGCTTAGACCACTTTCAGTGGGAGATAAGAACAAGGGAGCTCTACAACCTAAATTGAGAGTCAGCTGGCTTTATAGCTCAAGCTGTGTAGAGGCTCCTAAACTAAGTTCCAAAACTTGCAAGGTCAAATCTGCCTGTTGGTGGTACATCCCCCCAAAAAATTGTGTGTGGATTGCAGAGCTGGATTTTCTCCATTTCCTTCTGTTTCCCGGTACGTCTACACTGCAACACCTAGTTTTGAAATAACTAGTGCTATTCTGAAACAGCTGAGTTTGCGTCTACACAGCAAGCACTTATTTCGCAATACTGTCAAGCTGGAGGACTTCTTATTCTGAATCCTGTAACCCACATTGTAGGAGGAACCAGGGAAGTTGGAGGAAGAGTGTTCTCTTTCGAAATAAGTGCTGTGTAGACAGACACTCCTTATTTCAAAATAAACTATGCAATTGATGTTGCTCAAGTTGCATAACTTAGTTCGAGTTAAGTCCTGTAGTGTAGACGCACCCTAGTTTCCCCCTCGGATACCTAATAATAAATGGTTCAATAATTGTTACAGAGAGTTATGGCGTTCAAGAGGGCAACAGGTTGCTTATAACCACGGGCTGCGTCTAGACTGGCAAGTTTTTCTGGAAAAACTTGCCAGCTGTCTACACTGGCCGCTTGAATTTCCGCAAGAACACTGACAAGCTCATGTAAGATTCTCAGTGTTCTTGCGGAAATGCTATGCTGCTCCCGTTCGGGCAAAAGCCCTTTTCTGAAAATGCTTTTGTGCAAGAGGGCCAGTGTAGACAACGCGGTATTGTTTTGCGCAAAAAAGCTCCGATGGCGAAAATGGCGATCGAGGCTTTCTTGCGCAAAACCGCGTCTAGCTTGGCATGGACACTTTTCTGCAAAAAGTGTTTTTGCGGAAAAGCGTCCGTGCCAATCTAGACGCTCTTTTCCGCAAATGCTTTTAATGGAAAACTTTTCCGTTAAAAGCATTTGCGGAAAATCATGCCAGTCTAGACGTAGCCATGGAGTATAATGATCCTCAACACCTCATAGTGATGTGCTTGTAACCATTTATAACATCTAATCAGGCTTATTATGGTAGTGCCTAGCGACCGGTCTAGATCCCCCTCGTAATAGGCAGGATAGCAAAGGCAGGCTCCTCTATAAGCCATTTAAAAATGGAACCTTATTATCCAATGTAACCAAAGGTTCATAATACTCCCTTTGCCTCAGGGATGGGAAACACAGATACACATGCCTTAATACAGCCATTTCCAAGTGTGTGTCTGCTGGTTTTTTGCTTTGCTTTGGTTTTTTAGTTTCTTGCAGAGCTCGTTGCGGAGAGTTATTCTAAGAAGTTGCGGTGACCTTTCCGGGGAACAATTTGCCATTGTTCTTGTGCAGACTCGCCTCTATTTTTACACTCTGTTTTGTTGATCTGGGGATAGGGAATCCCTTGGGAATCGAGCAATAAATAGGAGGGTGTGGTTGCAGATCTGTGCACTTTGATCTGTTTGGGGGAGATTTGTCTGGAGGTGGCAGGGTCTTATGAAATTGCTGGGCTTGCAGAGACGAGATCTGCTGATTCCTCATGCAAGGAATTATCCCTAGTGGCACAGGAAGCATGTGTCCTGCAGATCTTCACTCCCGTGCTCACGCATTGTCCCATTGAAATAAATGACACGACTCATTTCATTAACGTTTCCCCAGGCTACACCTACTTATAACCTGTATTACAGTAGTTCCTGGAGGCCAGGCACATAGTACATGTCTGCCTTAAAGATCAGAGATGAGACTAAAAACATATTATTAACCCCATTTTACAGAGAGAAAAAGTGAGGCACTGATGGATTATGTGACTTGCCCAAGGTTATAAAGGATGTTTGTGGCAGAGCCAGGAATTAGACGCATCTGCCTTTAGCCTCCATGCACTACTTTACCTACAGGGCTAACTTTTCTCTTTAAAAGAACATCACTGGTCAGCTTTTCTGTTTAGTTGCTTCTGGACTCCCCTTCTTAAGACATGCCTACACATGGCCATACACTGTATTGTGTGACCTTTTTTTTGTGTTGTGATTGGCCATGCCTGATTTTCAGGTGGGTAGCCTGGGTCCCCAGCAAAGCCCGACAGTGAAATCATTGGCACTGTTGAGAATAGAACCCAGGCGTCCTGCAGTCTCAGTACTGGGTAGCACTTCCTTACTAATATACATAGGAACAACATATGCCTATTGAAGTTACTCTGTACAGCAACTGCCCTCGTCTTTCCTATGTGATTTCTTATTTAGTTTCTGACCTTGGAGCTCTAGGAAGTATAAGCTCTAAAATCCTTGGCTGCGTCTAGACTGGCATGAGTTTGCGGAAATACTTTTAACGGAAAAGTTTTCCCGTTAAAAGTATTTCCGCAAAAGAGCGTCTAGATTGGCAAGGATGCTTTTGCACAAGGATGCTTTTGCGCAAAATCTTGCCAGTCTAGATGCACTCCAAAAGTACAGCTGGCATGAAGCAAGTTTTTTTGCATACTCAACTTTTCCCTGCCATATCGCTCTTCCAATCCATCCCAGTCCTGATCCACAGCCTGTGTCAGCGCTGTCTTCTACAGCCCTACCTGTGCATGGCTTTCTAAATCTGCATCACCCCTGCTCTTCCAGTTCCGGAGTCAGCACTCAGCTCTGTCAATGTGTCTTGAGCCTGCTAGTCTACGCCTGGGCCCAAGGATGGTGTTTACAGCCTTAAATCAGTGCACAGTCCAACTGGTTAGATACCCTACCCCTTCTCGTATCCTCCCACTCAAGGGGCCGAGCTTGTCTGTAATCCCACCGCTGACACTAGTAAGTTAGAATCTGGCTCCTGCAAGGCAGTCTCATTGTTCAGCCCTTACTTCCCATTCGCAGTCTCAGAGGGCAACTTTAAAAACAAGTAGTCCTGTGACATTTTAGTCCATGTCTACACTAGGAGAATATTTCGAATTTATTAAATTCAACTTCTGGAAACCAGATTTTACAAATTCTAAGTTCTGTGTCCTCACTACGGGGAAGAATCAAATGTTGTCCGAGGCAGCGCCATTAATGTGGACGCGCTACCTCGCACTCAGAGCTCCAGGAAGCACTCTTGGGAGTTGTGGGAGGCCTCCTGGAGGCCAATTAGTTTGAATTAGCGGCACCGGAGCATCCACACTAACGTTATTTTGGATTTACAAGTTTGGGAATCGCATTATTCCTCATGAAAAACAGGAATACAGAGTTTGAATTCTGTGGCCCCTTATTCCGGAATAACGGGCTTGGTAGTGTGGACACATCGCTTACAAATGCAACCTTGGGGGAGTTTTGGACTGAGGTCCTAGTGCAGACCAGGCCTTAGAGACCAACAAATATATTTATATAGGATCATGAGCTTTCATGGGCAAACCCCACTTCCTCAGAGGAGCTGGAGAGGGGTAACAGGAACCCAGAATTTATAACAGAAAAAGAAAGTGTGTGTGTGTGTGGGGGGGTACCTGTCAATTGTAGGACCGGTGCTAATGAGGCTAATTAAGTGGACTGGAAGTGTCCTGTACTTAGCTTTCGATGTAAAAATGAGGTGTTAAATGCAGGGAAGGCTGGTTTTATAATGCCACATCCAACTCTTCAAAAGCCAGCCAGTATGTGGCTCCACTAGAAATGCCCAAGATGTAAATCAGGTGGAGCACAGCTAAGTCATTAAATGACTGGCAGATGCAGGCCCAAAGTCTGCAGCGCTGATGTGACTTTCAGCCTCCGTCAGAGCCCACAATCTAACCAACACCTGCCATTCTCTGCTGTAACACCTGATCCAAAGCCCTTTGAAATCACTGGGAAGATTCCCATGAGCTTAAGTGGGCTTCAGAGCAAGCTACTTTTCACATGCCTCCTCCAACGGTGTTGTTTATAGCAGTGTTTCTCAACCTTTTTTTTTTTTATAATGTGCCCTTTGAAAAAATATATGTAGTCCCCTTACTCTAAAGGGGCCTCTGTTTTATTCTGAAAAGACCCTGTGTGCTACAATCCAGACTACAATTCCCATGAGCCCTTGGGAAAAAACAGGAGGGAAGGACTCGTGGGAGAGAGGACTGTTTGCTCCATGTGCTTGAAGAAAGAGGCTTAGCAGTCTGGGACTCTGCCTTGGAGTTTGGAACCAGGCTGACCCAGTGCAGGGGCTGTTGGATGCAGCTACTAGATGCCTGTTGGAACTGGGAGTTAGCAGGCTGCTTCCGATAGGCACAGCATGAGGCAGTAAGTTTGGGCCTTGTTGGAAAAGTGCTGCCTGGGACAGAGCTGCTGTCTAGCCTGGACCAAATCCTCACTACAGCTGCAACATCAGCGCACGCACGCAAGCAAGCGTCTGGGACTGTGAGTACAGGGGTGTGCACACTCTGGGGTGGGGTCACTGTTGTCTAGCTATATAAGCTTCAGTTATTGTTATATGTTTTGTAAATGCTATTCACTTCTAATTCTGTTAATCCCTGTTTAGTTAAGTAAAGATGGTTCATTTTAAAGTGTTCTATTAGATGGATGTGATTTGTAGTTCTGGAATTAGATCCAGCTTTATGTTGGGATGAGTATATTCCTGGAGGCTCTCAAGGCACCAGTGTGTGTACAAGGCCAGCCAGGTGAAGGCACCGCCATTGTACATTCATTGCTAGCAAGGGACTGCAGCAAGGGGGTGGATAGGGCTTTCCCCAACTAAACACCATCCCCACTGGGGTGCTCAGGATCTCTTTTAGGTTAAAACATCAGGCGCCCAGGCACACCTGTGAGTGTGACCTGCTCCCCAGTAACCCGGGGAGGAAAAAGGGGGTTACATATATGACACACACAATTTTTTTCTACCATTGCAACACATTTGTTTAAACAACTTAATCGTAGCCAGGTGGGCGGTGACATTTTGGGGTGTGAAAAGTACAAAAATAATAATGCGCTGTCAAACTTCGAACAAAAATTCAGTTTTCTCCAAATTTCAGTTGTGTTGAGGTACCCCCGCCCAGACTTCTCTAGAATGCCCCTGAGGGTAATTGTACCACTGGTTGAGAAACACTGGTTTATAGCATCCGATGATATAGCGATGCCCAGGCATGTAAGCGTCTTTGAGAGCCAGTATGGCAATTCTGCAGCATAGAGATTCAACGTGTCTAGAAATCCATGCAAGTGCACTGCACGGGAGTAGAAATGCCAGCACCTCCAAATAGGTTAAAGCAACCAGCACACAATGTAGTGTCAATTCTCCTTAGAGCACTGACTGGTACGTCTACACTGGCATGATTTTCCGGAAATGCTTTTAACGGAAAAGTTTTCCGTTAAAAGCATTTTCGGAAAAGCACGTCTAGATTGGCAGGATGCTTTTCCGCAAAAGCACTTTTTGCGGAAAATCGTCCGTGGCCAATCTAGACGCGGTTTTCTGCAAAAAAGCCCCGATCGCCATTTTCGCGATCGGGGCTTTTTTTGCGAAAAACAGTACTATGCTGTCTACACTGGCCCTTTTGCGCAAAAGTCTTTCGGAAAAAAACTTTTGCCCGAACGGGAGCAGCATAGTATTTCCGGAAAAGCACTGATGATTTTACATGAGATCGTCAGTGCTTTTCCGGAAATTCAAGCGGCCAGTGTAGACAGCTGGCAAGTTTTTCCACAAAATCAGATGATTTTGCGGAAAAACTTGCCAGTCTAGACACAGCCACTGCGTTCTCCTCCAGGCAGAGGGAAAGGGGATCTGGAAAGATGAAGAAAAGTTGTGTGAAGTTTTCTCTGGGGCCACATTGTGTCTTGTTAGCGACGTGCTATCACAGATGTTCTGGCAGGGGTCGGAGAGCTCTGCCTGGGATCACCAAACACACACGGAGACGTGAAATTAGTCTCAGTTGGTTTGCAAATGAGCTGCCTGAATTTCCCGTTTCATACCTGCTCTCCAAACCAGAAGCACAGGCTTGAGCGGAGAGCAATGCGGCTTCCCAGGATAGCTTTAGTATGAGCTCTGCTGTTCGCCTTATGCGACAGCACAGCAGGTTATCACTGGCGCTGAGGTACTATAGGGAGGGGACCCACATAAGTACCTGTTATTAATTGCATTATTTTGCTAGCACCCAGGGCTCTGTTGTACTAGGTGCTGCACAAACACACAGGCTATGTCTACACTATGAGTTTTCTAGGCAAAAGTATGCTAATGAGGGACTCATTTGCATGAGTCGCGATCTCATCTCATATTTTCTGCTGAATCGTTTTTGCGCTGGGGTTTTTGCGCAAAAACAAGCAGTGCGGATGTTTTCTTTTTGCTCAAAACCCCCTTTTTCCACAAGATCCTTACACCCCAAAAAAGGAGGTATACCGATCTTGTGGAAAAAGGGTTTTTGCGCAAAAAGAAAATGTACATGCTGCTTATTTTTGTGCAAAAATCCCAGCGCAAAAATGGATCGGCAGAAAATATGCAAATAAGATTGCGACTCATGCAAATGAGTCCCTCATTAGTATATTTTTTGCCAAGAAAACTCGTTGTGTAGACGTAGCCATAGGGTATGTCTACACACAATTTTTATTTAGGGAGAAGGCTGCAAATAGCGCTGTGCATTTGCATACTTCCTCCGTTTTTTTTCCCGGAAGACGCTCTTCCAGTATTTACCCACGTCTCCATGCAGCCAAATTTCAAAATAAACCCCTGTTTCGAAAGACCCCTTCTTCTTCCTACAATGAGGTTTACAGGGGTCTTTCGAATTAGGGGTTTATTTAGAAATTCGGCCGCGTGTAGATGCGGGTAAACACCGGAAGAGCGTCTTCCGGAAAAAAACCTGGAGGAAGTATGCAAATACGCATCGCTATTTGCATCCTTCTCCTGAAATAAAAATTGTGAGTAGACATACCCATAGTCAGGAACAGCCCTTGCCCCAAGAAGCATATAATAGAAAAGACAGACCATGGATAAAGAGGGGAATAGTGCAGGGAAGGGAAATGTCTAGCCTAGAGCAGTGTATTGCCACAGCCAACAATAGAAACAGGTTTTCTGGCTCACTCTCTGCAGGCCCAGCCACTAGACCAGGGGTGTTCGACCTTTGGTGCCCCCCTCGCCCCCACTCCCCACATGTTTTAAACATTCCATGGCCCAGCTGTGACATGACTATTTTTCTGCATATAAAATCCACGGTCGCCATAAGGGGTAGCAAGAGGGGCAACTACCTTGGGCCCATGTCACAGGGGGCATCACAAAGTTAAGTTGCTCAGATTGCAGCTGCAGCCCTTGGTGACGGGGCTTGGGGCCCTGGCTGCAGGGCCATTTGGCCGGGATTTTGCTTTCTGCCTTGGACCCTCGCAAGTCTGATACCTGGTGTAACCCCTGAAACTTGCTTGCGGCCCACCAGGGGGCCTCGGAACCCTGGTTGAGATCCACTGCACTAGGCAACCCTGCCTTTCTGAGAAACAGAGACAGGCGAGATCCGAGCTGCAAATACTATGCGAGGTGCATAACACGATGTGACTGGGCTTGGCAGAATTCGATTTTGTAAAATGATTTCAATGGTCAATATTAATATTTGTAAGTTTCAGAGGGGTCGCCGAGTGAGTCTGTAACAGGAAAAACTTAAAAAACAACCAATAGTCTGGCAGCACTTTAAAGACGAACAAAACGTGTCGATGGAATCATGAGCTTCCGTGGACACAACCCACTTCTTCAGATGACTGGACATCTGAAGAAGTGGGCTGTGCCCACGAAAGCTCATGATCCCATCTCCATGTTTTGTTAGTCTATAAAGTGCTACCAGACCATTTGTTGTCTTTTAAGTTTTTCCTGTTACAGACTCACTTGGTGACCCCTCTGAAACTTATAAATATAGTTTTGTTAGGTTTTAAAGTGCTACCAGACTATTTATTATCAACATTTATGTTAAGCCATTTTTTTAGATTTGTATTGATTTAAATATTTCTAGTTGCATGGAATTATGGGAGGAAGGTGTCAGACAATTATTTCATGGCAGGAGGCACTGAGATACACAACACTATAGCTTTACAGCCATTAACACACAAATTGTCAACATCACAGGTCAAAATATATATAATAAATATCTGTACATCAGCCTGTGGTAAGTTCGCAAGTAGCATTTTTCTTTCTTTGCCTATCTTTAAATTTCAGTTATTATATCTGGAAATAATGTTGGCCGGGGTCACTTCGTGAGTGCACAGTGAAATCAACATTTATTGATAGCTACTGATAAAAATCGAATCCTTCCAAATGGAAACACGTCCTTTTTTGTGTTTTCAGTTCTAAAGGGAACTTGTAAGCAACACAGTCAATGTGGACTCTTGCTTATACACGGATGTGATATGGCCTTGTACTATTGCAAGATGTGCTTACAAAGGGTAAATAAGAAAGAAGCCAAAGACCAAAAATACTAATATAGGTTGAACTTCTGTAGTGTGGCACCCTGGGGACCTGACTGGTGCCAAACCAGAGAATTTGCCAGACCACAGGAGTTCACTATTGTCTAGCAGCATTACTAATACTTCCTTTTATTTATATATATATATATATATATATATTTTATAATGGACATTGCCTATCTCCTAGAACTGGAAGGGACCTTGAAAGGTCATTGAGTCTAGTCCCCTGCCTTCACAGCAGGACCAAGTACCATGCCTGATGAATTTTTGCCCCAAATTCCTAAATAGCCTCTGCAAAGATTGAACTCACAACTCTGGGTTTAGCAGGCCACTGCTCAAACCACTGAGCTATCCCTCCCCCCAGGCACTTCTGCTGCTTACTGGGCTCTTAGAAGACATTGAGGGGTAAATTTGAGCTAAGTAGCAGCACAGAACACTGAAAGCCAGGACTGGTGGCTGTAAACAAACTTTATAGGACCGTGGGAAACTTGGCCCCACCCATGATACGTGGACATCTGGCTAACTCAAATCATGCCAGACCACCGATATTGCTGGAGCAGAGAGCGCCAAACTAGAGAGGTTCAACCTGTAATAGAAAATACGAACCAAATGCATAGTAATTAACAACACAGTGTACTGTATAATAGCCATCCACATATATCTATGTGCAATCGGGCTGCCAATCATGTCTCTCACACTAAATAATCTCAAAGGAACTTGGAACCACTACTGAGGGTTTAATGAAACAAATTGAACATGCACAAAAATAGCTGCTCCAGTAAACTGGCACTCAGCCTGGTCTATTGTTTTACCAAATATAAATGATCCCAGCCAACAATTTCACTCCTGGCTTTGTGTGTGCGTATATATAGGAAAAGGCTCATTCTCTGGTCTGGCACTTCATGCCCTAAGAAGTCTGAGCTGGTATTGTCTTTATAGGTCAGCCGATGTCAAACAGTTGGGGACATGAACCTGGGCTGATTGCTGTGCTGGTTTTTAATTGGATTCTAACTGCTGTAATAGCAATAGTGCTGGGAAGTGGCAATTTGCTTGTGAGCTGCTATTGTTTTCTGTGTCAGACGGTATTGCAGCAGGGCCCAAAATATAGCAGCTCAGCGTCGCCCACGGGTAAGGCTGCCTGACATTTCCCAGTTTTCAGGAGCTTGTGACTTAGCCAAATGTTAACTGTTTTGGCTCAAGTTTCCCGTGCAAGGTGGCTGCTTCAGGCTGACTTTAATTTATTTATGTATTTAAGGTTCGGCTAGAGTGGTCCTGCCATTTCTGAGAATGAGATTAGGGCAAAATAGAGGCTGTTTGGCCCAGGCTAAAAAATTCTTACAACTATTTCTTTGAGAATCTCTAGTTCCTTCTTGCTTTGGAGTCAGAATGTGATAGTGTAGTCGATTAACTGATTAACCGATAAGCAAAAGCTTATAGGTTACTGCTACATGCATTTTTCTCCTGCCCCTTGCCAGGAAATTTTTTTAGCAGGTTGGCCAGCAGCCCGGCTCAGTCCTGGCTTGTGCTGGTCCAGGACATACCCCTGCTGCAGCTCTGCATTTAAAGTGTATTAGGAGCCAGGTGGGCAGGAAAGCCTGGCTCAGTTTTGGCTCGCATTGGGACAGGGAACTCAGACACACCCAGGACAGGGGCTGCTGCCACTCTCTGCTGCTGCTTCTGTATCAGAGGCAGAAGCACGGGATGACAGGCAGCCGGTCTACCAGGGGAGCTGGTTTTTAAATTGGCTTCCCTTGCAGACCAGTTCCTGCCTGGCACCCTGATGTTGAGGCAGCAGCCCCTGTCCAGGGGATGTCTGAGCTCCCGGACCAATGTGTCAGTGGCCAATGTGTAAGTGCCCAAAGTGGCCAGTGTGTAAACCTGTGGCACAATCTCAGTTTGCTCAGTTGACGTTTGCTAGAGTTTGGCAGCTAAAGTCTCTGAAGAGTCTGCACTGAGCATGCTCCCTCCCTGCACAGCCCCTTGCGTGCTGGCCAGCTGGTCGCACAAAGCAACTACACAGGCCTCATCCCACAGCTTCAAAGGCTGAGCCAGGTGTTTCTTGCTAGCTCAATCGAACTTCTGCAGGCCAGGAGAAGCGATGGCACTTGGCCCAGGGAGTGAGAGCAGGAAGCCTGTCTCTTCTGGGCTCTCGCTGTTCTCCTTGCTGGTACCGAAGGAGAGGAACTGGGGGAGGAGCTAACTGAGCGGAATACAGGCAGTCTCCGGGTTACGTACAAGATAGGGACTGTAGGTTTGTTCTTAAGTTGAATCTGTATGTAAGTCGGAACTGGCGTCCAGATTCAGCTGCTGCTGAAACTGACCGCCAGGTCTGACTTACATACAGATTCAACTTAAGAACCCCAAGCGTCCCCAAGTCAGCTGCTGCTGAAACTGATCAGCGGCTGATTCCAGGAAGCCTGGGGCAGAGCAACTCTGCCTCGGGCTTCCTGTAGTCAGCGCTGGTCAGTTTCAGCAGCAGCTGACTTGGGGACGCCTGGCGCAGAGCAGCTGGGGTGCTGCTGGGTTGCTCCAGTAGCACCGCTCCTCGCTCCTTGGCGCTACTGGACCAAACCAGCAGCACCCCAGCTGCTCTGCCCCAGGCGTCCTGATTCAGCCACTGCTGAAACTGACCAGCAGCGGCTGAATCAGGACCTGGGGCAGAGCAGCTGTGGTGCTGCCGGGTTGGTCCAGTAGTGGCCAGAGCGGCGCTGCAGGACCAATTGGCAGCGCCCCAGCTGCTCTGCCCCATGGTCCACAACAAAAGCCTGGTCTGCTGGGGGGGGGCACACTAGCTGCGCCCCCCCCGCAGCAGACCAGGGACACGGGGAGCAGAGCTGCAGCGGCAGCGGGGTGCCGCGCCTCTGAGGCTTTGCTCTGGCAAAGTCTCAGAGGCGCGGGACCCCGCCACGGCTGCGGCTTCAGTCCCGGTGCCCCTGGTCTGCTGAGGACCGTCTCCAGCAGACCAGGGGCACCGGGACTGAAGCCGCAGCAGCGGCGGGTTCCCGCGCTTCTGAGGCTTTGCCAGAGCAAAGCCTCAGAAGCGCGGGAACCCGCCGCTGCTGCGGCTTCGCTCCCGGTGCCTGTGGTCTGCTGGGGACCGTCTCCAGCAGACCAGGGGCACCGGGAGCAGCTTACGAACGGGGCTTTCTCGCTCCGGAGCTCGCAGGCAGCAATCCGCCACCTCGACCTCCGGGGCGAGAAAGCCCCGTTCGTAAGTGCGGATCCTACGTAAGTCGGATCTGCGTAAGTCGGGGACTGCCTGTACAGAATACAGAATAATTCGCTTCTCACTGGCAATGTCTGTGGTGTTCATCACGGCAATAGGCAAGTGTGTCAGAAACATTAATTCATTAATCTTCACAACACCTCTGCTGCATTATCCCCATTTTACAGCTGAGGCTAGAAAGACTGAGGCGATGGGAGGACCCAGTCTGTCTCATGCAGAGGGCTTCAGCTTTTGATTTTACAACACAGCCGTCTTTCAACACTGATTTAAAAAAAAAATCTGAAAACATGTCTTTTTTCTTAGGCTTTAGAGAACACTTTTTTTACATTTGAATGCTAGGTCAATCAGAGCTGGATTAAGGGGAGGGGTTAGCTGGGCAGCTGCCCAGTGCGCCAACCTATGGAGGGTGCCTGATTGCAGCTGTAAGAGGCGCCGTGTGCCCGGGGCGGAGCTGTGCATGTGCTGCGTGCCCGCTGCCCAGGGCGCAAGAATGGCTCGAGCCAGCATGGAGGTTAATTGAAAGAGATGGGGTAACACTTCTGGCAGAGGCATCTCAGGGTATGTCTACACTATCAAGTTTTGTCAGGAAAACAGCTATTTTTCTGACAAAACCTGAGTTACATCCACACTGCAATCGCAGTCTTCCGACAGTAAATCAAAAGAACAGAGGGTTTTTTTTCCGACATTGGGAAACCTCTTTCTACGAGGAAGAAGCCTTTTTCCGAAAGAGCTCTTTCGGAAAAAGGCGTGTGTGGACAGGGAAGAGGGAGTTTTTTGAAAAGAAGAGGAAAGAGGAAAAAGCACAGGTGCTCTGGTGGCCATTCCGTCCATAGTAATAACAGCTTAAATACGAGATAGTGTTAATTCAGCGTGGATACTCTCTTTCGAAAAAGCAGATCGCTTTTTTGATGCGCTTTTGTGTGTGGACGCTCTCTTTCGGAAGAAGTTTTTTTGGAAGATCTCTTCCGAAAAAAGGTTCTTCCCGAAGAAGCCTGCAGTCTAGATATAGCCTCATTAAGGAATATTGGGATGAAACTAAGAAAGAGAAAGTTAAGGCTGAAGATCAAGAAAAACATCCTCACTGCAAGATGCACTGGGCTGTGGCATATTCTCCTAGGGAGAAATTATGGAGGTTTCATTGCTTGGAATGTCTCAAATCAGATTGGACACAGGACTAGCAAATATTCTGCAGGGGACAGACTCGAATGACCCTAAGGAGTCTTTTCCATTTGTGATTCTACGGCAGGGGTGGGGAACATCAGGCCCCAGGGGCTGGATTCTGTCCCTGGCTTGCCTGGATCTGGCTCCCGAGGCTCAGGGCTTCCCCCAGAATTGGAGAGCCCCTGCTGGTGCGCCAGCCCCCTACCATTGCCCCTCTGTGGGGTTAGAGCACACAAAATCTACCAGGGTGGGGCCCCCTAGGCTCTGGTGAGGGGAAAGTGGGGAGTGTCTTTCTCCTCAGCTGAGGGCCATGTCAGCGAGGGAGATTAGATAGATAGATAGATGCTTCTTACTTGTGTGTGGCCCTTTCTGTGGGTCAGTAGCCCTGGACCCAAAAAAGGTTCCCCACCCCTGTTCTATGGCAATGTAGCACAGCTGTGGCCACCTAGAATGTGGCAAGTCTGAAATTCTTGGCAGCAGTGGGACTAGAACCTACGGCTCTGCTCTGCCAGCACAGGCTCTATCACATCAAGCAGAATGACTGTTAGCACTATAGGGCTTATGCTGAATAACTATGGAGTTCTGCATCTTTCCAATAGAGGGCGCTGGTGCTCAAACACTACTAGACAGAGCATAATTAGCCAGCTCTTGTGGATGCCATTCCAGTCAGCAGCAGCTAGATAACCTACCCTCCAGTGTTTCCTCTGGACATGATTGCGTTTAAAGCCATATGCTATTTGTTCCCCTGCCTCATGCCAGGGTTAATAAAATAAAACAAAATAAAAATAAAAAACAGGGGGTATTGGTTTTTGCAAAATTGTTGAAAAAGGAAGACATTTTCATTGATTTCAACATTTTTATGGCTTTTTTTTTTTGGTTTTTCAATAAAATGAAATGAATTTTTTTCTTTGCTTTCCCCTCCACCTTTTTAACCTACTCCTCCCCTTTTTCTATTCCCCACCCTTTGATGAAAAATAATGAAGAAAAACAATCCTCCCAGATACACACACTAAACCCCACATTTTTCAGTGGTCGCAATTTTTCGGCGTTAGCTTTGTGTGGACAATTTGGAGAAACCTTTTCTGCAAAAAAAAAATTGTGGGAGCTGAAAAGTTATTTTCCGCTGACACATGTTTGGAGGATACGTTTGCCAATCATGGTGCCCAGCTTGCCCAGAAATGCATGTCTTCATTTTAAACATCTGGGCTGTGTCTAGACTGGCCAGTTTTTCCGGAAAATCAGCCGTTTTTCCAGAAAAACTTGCCAGCTGTCTACACTGGCCGCTTGAATTTCCACAAAAGCACTGACTTCCTACTGTAAGAAATCAGTGCTTTTTGCGGAAATACTATGCTGCTCCCATTCGGCAAAAGTCCCTTTTGTGCAAAACTTTTGCGCAAAAGGGCCAGTGTAGACAGCTGAGATTTATTTTCCGCAAAAAAGCTCCGATCGCGAAAATGGCGATCGGGGCTTTTTTTGCGCAAACGCACATTTAGATTGGCCACAGATGCTTTTCTTCAAAAAGTGCTTTTGCGGAAAAGCGTCCGTGACAATCTAGAAGCTCTTTTCCGAAAATGCTTTCAACGGAAAACTTTTCCGTGAAAAGCATTTCCGGAAAGTCATGCCAATCTAGACGTAGCCCTGGCGTTCAGCCCCTCACTATCACATTGATCTCAACACAAAAAAATCCAAGGAAAAGAAATAACGTAAACCCGGATATTTCTTTACCATTAGGACCTGCAGGACGCAATGTTGCCCTTCACGATAGACTTTGTACCTTTAAGAAGTAGAGCTTGTTGTGTGTCTGATGCGCCACTTGATTCCACACCATTGTGGTGTGAGATCCTGAGATCCTGAAATTTTTGACTCTTCCATACGGATTAGGAGACTCATGGCCGATTATCAGAGGGATTTTGATTGTATTGTGTAACTGGGGAATCCCAGGGTGTAAACTTGCTATTTTCCACTTGGGAATCTTGAGAACGGGGCAGCGCCTTGTTATGGGTGTTCTGTTGTTTTGTATTTTTTTTTAAATTAATAGATCTTTCCGTCCTGGGGACTTGCTTTTCTCTTCTATCCCAGGCAAAAGCATCTCTCAGGGGTCTCCGACGTCTGTCCTTGAAATCTATTCACACCGCCAGTGTAAAGGGCAGGGCTGTTCCCAGAGACTAGATGACACAGTGACATTTCTCGGCTTTATTCAGCTTTCTCTTCCTGCCTCCCATGGGGCACAGGGCTGCGAGCCCCCCTGCCCTACAAAACTCTCACTGCTCAGGATGTGTGACCGTCCCACTCAGAGAGGACGAACCTTCGACATTTCAGATGCAAGCTGCTTCCTTATTATGGCTCCCTCTGTACCGTCATACCTTTAAAAGCCACGTCCCCCTGGGTTCCTATGAAATCCATGCAGCATTTCTGGCTTCCCCCTCACTGCCTCGTTACAATGGGAGGCCCATCAGTGATTATGCGAAGCAGAGATGTATGTGCACAGATTCATCACCCATTTCCCTGCCTTTAGTACCTGCATCTGCTGGCTTGGTCTAGGGCCAAAAAAGTGACTTAATACGTTCTTGTGTTTTTGTTCCATTTTTTTTTTAACCAAGCAAACCCGCCTGCTTGTTGCAAAGCTACAGCCAAGCAGCAAGGCCAAATCCCTGGCCTCTGTTATGATAATCGCACGGTTGCTGTCACCGGGAAGCAGATGCAGGCTGGTAAATAATAAGACTGTTGAACAGACACAGAGGAGGAGAGGGAGTCTTTTGTGAGGCACTTGCTGGGGTTGGAGGACACTTGTAGGGGAACAACTGGAGCCCCTTCACTGGAAGTGTAGGTTATTAGATGCGTCTCACTTGATTCTGATGGGAGGGGGATTAGTGTCAGGGGTGGGTCTGTTTTATTTGCCCTGCTTCTGAATTACGGGTGTGTCTTGGCAGTAGCAACTCCATGGGGGGGGAGCTTTCATTTCAGGAAGGGTGTGGGATGGCTGAAAAAAGCAGGGCAGTCTCTTCCTATTACTGATGCCTCAGGTCAGAAAGGAGGGTAGGTTCCCGCCAGGGAATCTGGCTCCCACAGCTGAATGTGGGAGGACGGAGGTCTGAAACTGCGGGGCTGTTTGGAGTTGGGGTTTGGTCCAACCTGTTATAGAATCATAGAATCCCATGGATGGAAGAGACCTCGGGAGTCATTGGGTGTGTCTAGCGTACAGGGTTTGTCGACAAAAGTATCCCAGCGTCTACACTACCGCTGAGTTCTGTCGACATAACGGCAACAGAACTCGGCAGTTTTGTCGATGGCGGTGTGATTTTCATCAAGATGTTTCCTTCCCTCGGCTGCAGGTGCTCACGAGCAAGGGAAGGCAGCCATCCTGCCTGAACCTGACCAGGCCAGTGCTAAGCTGTGGCCCCTCTAAGATTTCCCATCTGTGAGCGGAGTGAGTTTTGTCTTGTGCACCGATATGGAGGGTGGGTGCGCTTGTTCGAATGGGTGCCACCATGGCACCCGAGTTATTAACACATATCTTATCTGTATGTTTTTTTAAATGTCACGGAAGAAAGAATACTAAAACAAGGGATAATTAGCCAGGGGCATGACTTTAAATGTTCATTTAATATGAAATCAAATGAAAAGAAAGGTAATACTGCAACATTTTCAGTAGTCGTTTGGAATCTTACAGTTTTGTTTAATTGTCCAATTAAATTAATCACATGTGTGTGCACAGGTGAGTGCAAGATGTGTTTACAAAATGTGTGTGCAAAATGTATGTGCATCCACACATCCATCCATCCATCTATGAATGATTCTCTCCATATACCAAAAGTTTAACAATCATTCCAGCAGTTTAACAATTCTGCCAATGAAAGAACATATTCCCTTTCCTCTTCAGGTAGCTCCTCATATATCTTCTAGGCTTCACCCGTAGTCTCCTAGGATTCCAGAGCCAGTAGCAAACCTATTTAATCAGCTCATACGATCAGTCCCATTTATTGCTCCCAAGTTGCAGAAAGGCCCTTTGAAACCTTTTGTCTTTTTATTGAATTCTTTGCGGCATGTTTCTGTTGATGATTTAACCAGCCAGCCTATTTGGCACAACAGTTCTCAGGTTAATAATGTGCAGCGCTAGCTGTGGTTGAGAGCTTAAACAAAACAAAACAAAACAAAAAACCTGAAAGGGCAAAGCACTGTAAATAACAGCAACTGTCAGTTCCCCTTTGCCAAATCTCCTCTTGCTTCATCGCCCTCGCGGGTTTCATTTGTAGAACTTAGTCACTGAGTTTTCCATTTTACAAACAGGTGGTGTATGCACAGACAATGCGCTGGAATGTGAAGGGTTCCTAGTGAAATCTCCAGCAAAACTCCCATTGGTGTGAAGGGGGGGTCAGAGCAGATCCAAGCTAGGCACTTCAGCAAAGTCAACAGGAGATAGGATAGCTCAAAAGCTCAGGATTCAAGAAACCAGATTATAAAATCATGACTGGTATAGAGAAAGTAAAGAAGGAAAAGTTATTTACTTGTTCTCATAACGTAAGAACTAGGGGGCACCAAATAAAATGAATAGGTAGACAGATTCAAACAAACAAACAAACAAAAGTACTTCACACAACGTACAGTCAACCCATGGAACTCCTTGCCAGAGGATGTTGTAAAGACCAGGACTTTAACAGAGTTCAAAAAGAACTAGATAAATTCATGATGGTGAGGTCCATCAGAGGCTATTAGCCAGGATGGGCAGGAATGGTGTCCCTAGCTTCTGTTTGTCAGAAGCTGGAAATGGACAATAGTGGTAGGATCACTTGATGATCCCCTGTTCTGTTCATTCCTTCTGGGGAACCTGGCATTGGCCTCTGTTGGAAGACAGGATACGGGGCTAGATGGACCTTTGGTCTGACCCAGTATGGCCGTTCTGAGAATCCTAAAATCCCAGGGCTGGAAGAGACCTCAGGAGGACATCAAATCCCGTCCCCTTCCCAAAGCAGGACCAACCCTTATGTTCTTATGTTCAGATCCAAAGTTGATTGATGTCAATGAGATTCTTTCTCTTGACTTCAGTCTTCTTTGGGTCAGGCCTATCAATACGGGCTCAGGAAAACACTTACATGCCCTTCTGAACTGGGGGTCACAGCTGAAAAAGTCTCTTCCTCTGGGTTTTCCTGAAGATGGATTCCTTCCCCAGTCAAGGGTTTGCTACTGGTCTCAATCTGAATATTTCCCATAACAACATCAGTGGTGCCTAGAGTTGTACAGCTGGGCACCAACTCGCAGAATGCTCCAAAATGGACAATAAGAATAGACATGCAAGCAAACGCATCCAGCTTACCGCCTCCCAACTCAGGGGACGGGGAGTTTTCCAGGAGGAAAACTGTTGTTAATCAATCACAGCCGTGTCAATATGGCCCACCACCGAGAGAGGCAAAGCAGCCTCATCTACAAGCACATTAGGATGTGGGAAAACAATCATCCAAGAAGGAAACACATTATCTGGCCTTGTCACTTTACAAAGTAATTTAAATTAATTTTTCCCTAGAGTGCTTAGGGACCACTGCGGCTTGCCCTTGTCTATTCTCTCTGGCTAATGAAGCTTTACCAGCTATTGCTAGTGAATTTCTATTAAGTCCTCATCTTAGAGGTTATGGGGCAAAATTATTTCTGCTCCTGGGAAAGATGTCTATGAATTTGTAATTGTAAGTCCATGTTTGATTGGGATTAGCATCTGAAAGGGATAGAGTATGTGTATATGTGTGGGAACAATATTGTAATTAGTAAAAGAAAAACAACGTAACAGCTGATTATAGTTTATGCTTTTAATGTTCTTCTATTCAGGCATCTCAGATAATTATTTTCATAGGATAGTTCTCTCCGTGGCCACCGCCTCCAAGCTCTCTTAAAGTACATTGTACACTGATTGTTGAGATGGAGTGTTTTCATTCTTCCTATTTTTCTCCCGGGTGGCAGCTATCACTGCAAAATTTACTGGGAAAGTTGGTTCCTCTCCAACTGTAACTTCTCTGGGCCTGGTTTGTCATTTGTGTCAGTGATGTTAGCTATGAGGCTGTTGTTCATTATGGGGCACTGAACTATGAACTATAGGTTGAAGCTCTCTAGTCTGGTACCCTCGGGATCTTACTGGTGCCAAATCAGAGACTTTGCTGAACCATGCAAAGTCAATACAGTCTAGCAGCATTACCAAAGTTTCCACTGCTTACCAGTGTTGTCTTCAAGTCATCATTGTCAAGTCCAAGTCGAGTCTCAAGTCACTACAGTTCAAGTCTCAAGTCGAGTCTCGAGTCCCTAAGGTCACTTTCGAGTCAAGTCCCAAGTCAAGTCTCGAGTCTTAATTTAAAAAATGTCAAGTCCCTTTTGTACAAGCCATCAATATCGCCAGTTTCGGACAATTTGTTCACCAAGTCGATTTAACAAAATTAGCAAGTCTCAAGTCGAGTCTCAAGTCGCAAACAACGAACCCGAGTCGAGTCTCAAGTCCAGTCACTTAGGCGACTTAAGTCAGACTCGAGTTCAAGTCGTGGGACTCGAGTCAACAACTCTGCAGCTTACTAGGCTCTTAGAAGACATTTTGGGGTAAATTAGAGCTAAATATGAGCACAGAACACTAAGCGCCAGGATTGGGAACTGTAAACAAACTTCATGGGACCGTGGAAAACTTGGTCATACCCATAGTAAGTGGACATCCAGCTAACTAAAATCTTGCCAGACCACGGAGGTTGCCAGATCAGAGAGTGCTGGATTAGAGAGGTTCAATCGGTAGTTTCTCTTTTCCTTGTTATTTATACAGGAAACTGCTCTGGTGCTTAAGGCATTGGCTGTGGGTCTAGAGTCAGTTCCAGAGCCTCTTGGGATGGCCTTACAGAAGTCACTCCATTTCTCTGTTCCTCATCTGAAAAATGGGGCCAAAGACAATGTTTCCATCTCTGCAGATACGATACATCTCATGATGGGAGCCTGAGCTGTGTCCTCTAGACGCTACTGGCACGTACCTTTAGAATAACAATAAAAAGCTATCAATAATACTGTCACTGTGCTTTTGGAGGCATTAGGTCTGTGTACTTACACCTCAGCCTGTGAATAGCTACTACACTAGGGCTATGTGTAGACTGGCATGATTTTCCACAAATGCTTTTAACGGAAAAGTTTTTCCGTTAAAAGCATTTGCGGAAAAGAGCGTCTAGATTGGCACAGACACTTTGGCACTGACACTTTTCCGCAAAAAGTGCTTTTGTGCAAATCTAGACGCAGTTTTGCGCAAGAAAGCCCCGATTGCCATTTTCGCCATCGGGGCATTTGCGCAAAACAGTTTTTACCTGTCTACACTGGCCCTCTTGCGCAAAAGCATTTGCGCAAGAGGGCTTTTTCCCGAGCGGGAGCAGCATAGTATTTGTGCAAGAACACTGACGATCTTACATGAGATTGTCAGTGTTCTTGCGCAAATTCAAGCGGCCAGTGTAGACAGCTGGCAAGTTTTTCCGCAAAAGCAGTAGCTTTTGCGGAAAAGCTTGCCAGTCTAGACAAAGCCTAGGGGTAAATCAACCAAATACAACAAAACCAGCTTTGTGCTGAGGATCAGACAAGGGCTTAATTTCCCATCAGGCAAATTTGATCGTCCTTGCCCTCAAATCTGTCCATTACAAACCACACAAGGAAGGCCAAAGCTGGGACTAACCTGCGGTGTCACTGCTTTCTCTGCTCAGTCGGGCCACCTACCCTGCGCCACTGTGCAAATCAGCATTCATGACTGGAGATTCCCCATGACAAAGGCCAGTTATTATTTCGGGATGTTCATGAAATCCATTTAGGGTCATGCCTAGTGGGGAAAAAACTCCTCCACCATCTATGCTGTCAGCTCAGATTATCATTTTTATAGGGTTTCCAGTCCTTCTCGCTTCCTGCCTTATCAGTGAATGCAGCTGGAGGCTTCAAACACCCTCCCAGTTGCTGCTGATTTTATGGGGTGAAGATTAGAGATGATCGGATAGCAAATTATGCATTCCATTTGATACCGGTGGGCCATTGGGAATATCTAGATAAACTTAATCTCGCCCCTCTTCCTAAGTATCACAGATTGGAATACTTACTATCTTCCACCCCAGTGTTACCGTAACACTTGTCCTTGAATTGCTAGTCATGTAACATACTTCTGTGCACTGAGCAGAGAGTAGAAGGAAAATTATGAATGAAAGATTTCAACTACTGTGCTGAGGCAGGAGTTACATAGGCTGTCTGGAATTATTCTGAGTTTCATAGATTAAGGACAGAAAGGACAACTGGGATGCAGTATTCAGAGGGGTAGCCAAGTTAGTCTGTAACTGGAAAAACTTAAAAAATGACAAATAGTCTAGTAGCACCTTAGAGACGAACAAAACATGTAGATGGTATTGTAGCACAGCCCACTTCTTCAGATGGGATAAAGTAGTCGGAGTTTCTGCATAACACCAGCCAGAGAATTTCACCCGAAATGGGACAGAAGAGGACAGGTTGGCTTTTTTTTGTGAGAGATGAAGATTTAACTTTCGCTTGCTGGCTGAGTTGCCATTTGGCTGATCACATTTTGCCTGGCTGAAATTTGCATGGCAGCTTCTCCTGGACTCAGCATTCTTTACTTCCACGCCAAAACCACTATGCAGGGTTGCCACGTTGTCGGGGCCACTACCACGTTCATCTCAAGAACGGAGCAGAACAAATCATTTGCCTGGAGCCATGGGGTGCATCTACACAGCACCATAACTCGAAATAAGAGACGCAATTTGAGCTATGCAAATGGCCTCTCTTATTTCAATGCTATTTCGAAATAGCGTATTTTGTGCTATCTACACAGCACCGAATTTTGAAATAAAGCGCTATTCCAAAACGTCCCTTACTCCTCGTAGAACGAGGTTTACAGGGGCATCAGAGTAGCGAGCCCAAAATAACGGGCTTGCCGTGAAGACCCAGGTTAGCTATTTCGGGATACTCCGGTATCCTGAAATAGCGTTGCTGTGCAGACGTACCCATGCAGTCCAGGAATGCAGGATGCTCTTACGGGATCAGCCAGCAGGAGGAGACCTCCTCAGATTTATTCAAGACATGATTGCAGGTTTCCTCAGCTCTGCTCTCAAGAGCTACATGCACTGCTAATGGAAGAGTCTGTCGGCTTGTTTTCAGACTTCTTGTAGTTGGGTTGATCCCAGGACCTTAGAGACAAGATGGGTGATATGTTTTATTGGACCAACTTTTGCTGGTGACAGAGACAAAAGCTATGTGGGGCTTTTCTGGGAAAGGAACTCCCAGCATTCCAGCGAAATACACGCTGGGACAGATTATTTACCATAGGTAGCTAGCAGCATATGTTCTAAGGGACAATTCAGGCCTGTTAACATCTCCGCAGACACTTGACTAAAAGGGGCAGTCAGGGTACGTCTAAACTACATGCCTCCGTCGACGGAGGCATGTAGATTAGCCAGATCGGCAGAGGGAAATGAAGCCGCGATTAAAATAATCGCGGCTTCATTTAAATTTAAATGGCTGCCCCGCTCTGCCGATCAGCTGTTTGTCGGCAGATCGGGGCAGTCTGGACGCGCCGCGCCGACAAAGAAGCCTTTCTTGATCGGCACAGGTAAATCTGGTTTCACGAGGCATACCTGTGCCGATCAAGAAAGGCTTCTTTGTCGGCGCGGCGCGTCCAGACTGCCCCGATCTGCCGACAAACAGCTGATCGGCAGAGCGGGGCAGCCATTTAAATTTAAATGAAGCCGCGATTATTTTAATCGCGGCTTCATTTCCCTCTGCCGATCTGGCTAATCTACATGCCTCCGTCGACGGAGACATGTAGTCTAGACACACCCCTAGTGAGTGGCTCAGGGCTGTAATAAGCCATACAGCTCGTGTCTCTTGTTCAGTTTATGACTTTTAGCATCTAGCAGAGCTATGGATTTAAGCTCCACTGCACTTCTCTTGAAGGTGTTGTGCAGGTTTCCTTTCGGGACGAGAAACGGAGAGTGATCTAGGTGGGAAGAGAGGATCAGACAGGGGATTTGGTGGTTTTGTCTTCTATCATTTTGCTGTATGTGCTCCTTCGCGAGCATTGCTATTGCTTCACCCATGTTGTTGTTCTTGGGGCTTTTCACACCTGGGAGGAGGGGCACCCCACGCTGTGATAGGCATGAATAGAATCCATGGATCCTAAAAGGTGTGTTGGGGTTGATCATTGTAGCAATGGAGACATCATGTCTGTAGGTGAGTGGAGCCAATGGCTTCCGTGAGCCCCTGGGCAAGGTGGTGGTGGTAGCGGCTCGACAATCCCAAAAGGGGCGGAAGAGGCGGGACCAATGGCAATAGGGGTGGGACCAAAGGTGTAAGGGGCGTGGCCAAGGATAGCTGACCCTCAGAGCTGACTGGAGCATGGCATACCTCCCTCTAGCCCATGGCATGCGGCATGAGGCTCCAGTGGAGATTTCAAGGGCCCTGGAGCAACAGCCCCCTTCCCACCCCCATCAGTGGGCCTGCTGCAGGTTTTGCATCTGTTCTGGCAGGGCCAGGTGCCACTCTTGAGTAGATGTGTCCTGGTCTCTGGTGAACTCGAAAGCTTGTCTCTCTCCCCAACACACGTGAGTCTCATAAAATAGATTACCTCACCCGCCTCGTCTGTATAGCAGTTACTCACGTGAGTAGCCCCATTGCCTTCAAGGGGAGAGTCCTTGCAAGTACTACTCAGCCAGGCTTCTGTAATTAGTCTCTGACTGTGTAGCTATGATTTTGCATTGAATCCTGAGTCTTTTTACTCACTCTCCTCTCAATCCATGCCCATTGCAATGGATGGGAGTTTTGCCTGCTAAGGACTGAATGAAAACTGAGGGCTTGTCTTCGCTCTGGAGAAGATTGGTGCTGCTTGTGATTGATCTTTCATAGTTTGATTTAGTGGGTCTAGTAAAGACCCATTAAATCAAACTCAGAGGGCACCCCTGTTGGCGCTGGTATTCCTGCTCCTCTCAAGGAGTAAGAGAAGCAGGCCAGGGAGTGAAGGCATGAGAAAAATAAGAGGCTGAGATGTTTGCGGACATGGGCTGGACCCCAGTTGTTTGGTACAGACTAGTTCCTGAGGGAAATGGTAGCTGGAGGAGAATTACAGCAGATCCTTCTCCCATCCATCCGCCCTGTTCCTGTATCCTGCTTTTCTCAGCCAGCCCAACTGTGGCTGGGCTGGGAAGAGTAGGGTTGCCAGGTATCCAGTATTGACTGGGACAATCTGGTATTTTCGTCTCCTGTCTGGTAAAAAAAAAAAAATCAGAAAATACCAGACACCTAAAATGTCCAGAATTTTCTGTTTTTTTTTCCCCTGCCAGGAGGCAAAAATACCAGACTGTCCGGGTCAATACCGGACACCTGGCAACCATACAACACTCTCAGCAACTGGGCCAAGCCTCCCTTCCCTCCCACCGCTTACCTGGTTCTGCAGGGGAGCTGTCGGGACCGGAGCAGGAAAAGGAAAACAAGATGGCCGCCAGCCTCCTGTTAAAGCCAAAAAGCCTCAAAGGCATTTCTTAAAGGGGCCATGCTGTTTTTATTTATTTATTTTTACTTAATAACCCGAGGGGTCCTTTTTTTTTTCTTTTTTGGTTCAACAACTTTGGTCTCCCCCCTTTTTTTTCTCAACCGAATTTTTTCCCCGGTGTTTTTTTTTTTTTTGGAGGGGTGGGAGAGGTGTTCGGTATTTTTGGTTAAACCACGTGGCAACCCTAAGGAGGAGTGGAGCTGGGGCAGAGACAAAAGCACTGGGTAGTGGTTAGAAGTAGGGGGAAGGCCCAGTTGGTTGGCCTTAAACCCAGAGACGTAGGGTGACCATATTTCCTTAGGCTGAGTATGAGACACCTGGTAAAATGATGCGCATGCTGGTGTGTTCTGTGGCAACCAGTCAGTGCTATGCAGGGCAAATGTCCAAATTTACACCAAGTTGACTGAGCCCCTGCTAAAAAGAAATACCACAGAGCTGGGGGCTTTTTCTTTGCCGCCTTGTCTGTAAGGTTGTAGGGCTCATAGGGGGAAGGGTGACACCCTTCCATAATGCTTCGCTCACGTGGGGGAGGGGAAGGGACGACCACCCGACCTGACCCTCCATACCTGGCACTCTCCACCATCCGGGTACCCGGCCCTGCCTCTTCCTTAGGTAAGACATAGGAGCTTGCCCCTCCCTCGGATTTCTGCCGTGGTTCACATCAGGATGTGTCCAGCATTCTGCGTGGGCGGGAAGGGAGGAGAGGTGCGTCGCTGGCCTGGCCTGTGTCTTTGCAGAGCTCAGGTCTTCCTGCCCCCACAGGGCCAAAAGGCAACTAACACCTCCAGACTGCTGCTGGCTCCTGATATAACCCAGCCGCCTCCTCTCTCCCCCCCTACACTGAGGGCAGGAAGGGGTTAAGCCCGAAGGATGGATTGGGCACAAGGGAGCCTGCCTGCTGAGGTGTCAGGGAACCCAGACAGGGAGGTGTCTCAGCGGGGGGGGGGGGTGCCTCCAGGACGGAGCAGCCCTGTGCTCCTTGGGGGCAGGATCCAGGTCAGGGCAGAATGGGTGAAAAGGGGGCTAAGCCCCTGTCCTAGAGGCAGCTGTGGAGCTGGCATGTTCGGGAGATGAACAGGTGGGGAATCGCTTCCCTCCTCGCCTCTCCAGAGCAAAGCTGAGGGGCGGAGAGGCTACCTGTCGTATGGTTCGACTTATTTTAGATCCGAGGGAAATCAGCACGCTTCAGGGCTACTTAACCACTTTCTTATTTATTGCAAGCTTTAAGCAGTTAATACAGTTGCAGGCCTTAAGAACAATGACTATACAACTTAAACCTTAAATACTATAAATTCTAAAGCAAATAATACAGCGCAAAGCAATGCAAAAGCAATTACTAAAAGAGCTACTATAGACAATAATAAAGCCGAATTCACTTACACTTCACCCGTATGCTACCCACAGTGCCAGGCAGGAGGTCGTAGTTCCATCTTTCCCCACCATTGACATAGCCGGTGTGAAGGACCTAATCATTTCTAGTTACATTGAGCAGGACGTGTGGGTGAATCCTGCCCATTCCCTCCCATCGATTGTTCTTACTAAACCCAATTTTTAGCAAAGTGAGACTTGGTCGTTCTAACAATATTTACCAATTGATTGCATATTGTGTAGAACATGTCAAATGCCCTATTTGGGGTGCATCCTGCTACTAGGGTTACCAGGTAGACGTCCCCAAAAAAACGGATACACTTGATCGTGGGTGCGGAGGGGAGAGACTGGTTGAGAGGGGGGCGGGGCTGGCCGGGAGAAAGGGGGGCAGGAGGTGGGGCTGGAGGGGGGCAGGTCGGGGGCTGCGGGGCTGGCCAGGAAGAAGAGGGAGGCAGGAAGCAGAGCTGGGGGGGATCGGGGGTTGGGGGAGCTGGCCGGGAGGAGGGGCTGGAGGAAAGGGGGCGGGAAGCAGAGCTGGCGGGGGGGTGGGGGTGCAGCCACTGGCCACAGCTGAAGTCCAACAGTAGAAGTTGGGCGGGGGCGGGGCTGGGAGCCACTCCCCCCACCCAGCTTCTGCACACAACCAGAGGCTCCCAGCTGGGAGGCGGGGCCACGATTGGCGCTGGGAGCCTCTGGTCCCATGCAAAAGACGGGCGGGGGGAGTGGCTGGGAGTCCCAGGCCCCGCCCTGCCCGGCTTTTGCACGCAACCACAGGGCTCCCAGTGCCAATCGTGGCCCTGCTTCCCCGTCGCTCCCCCGCCCCCACCAGGCTTCCATCTGGCGCCCAGCCGGAAATTCAGAATATACCGGACATTGCACATATCCGGTATTTTCTGAATGTTTCTACTGGACAAAAAGCACAAATACTGGACTGTCCGGTAGAAAACTGGACACCTGGCAACCCTACCTGCTACTCAGGATGTCACTGCGATGTGCGCAGATCACAGTTTCAGGGCTGCATCTGTACTTTGTGCGTATCAGAAATAGAAGTACCCGTACAAGGTGACTTGTCCTGTGTTCTTGACGTGGTCTCGCGTACCAGGCTTCATCTGCATTGTTATGCAAAACAGTTCCTGACTCTCAGGCCTTGCCTGCGTGCTTTGTTACACCAGACTAAAGCAGGCCAGAAGGAGGAGGAGCAGCAGGACTTGGGGGAAGGGCAAAAGCAGGGGGAGGACAGTGAAAGGGGAAGCACATAAAAGGCCCATGGGCAGGCTTCAGGGGTGCCACGAACCAGCCACGGTTTGTCACCTGCCTGCATTCACCAGCCATGGCAGCTCCCAGTGCAACCAGTGTAGGGTTGCCAGGTGTCCGGTATTGACCCAGACAGTCTGGCATTTGCACCTCCTGTCCGGATTAAAAAAAAACCAGAAAATACCGGACACCTAAAATGTCCGGTATTTTCTGAGCTTTTTTCCCTGCCAGGAGGGGAAAATACCAGACATCTGGCAACCCTATGATTCAGCAACTGGGCCCAGCCCCGACCCCCTCCCGGACCCTTCCCAACCCCCCTCTCCTCTGCTTACCTGGTTCTGCAGGGAAGCTGTCTTGTGGCACGGAGGAAGAAAACAAAATGGCCACCTGCAAAAAAAAAAGCCCCAAAAGACTTAAAGGGGCCATGCTGATTTTTTTTTTTTTTGCTCAACAACTTTGGCCTCCCCCTTTTTTCTTCTCAACAGTGTTGGTTTTTTTTGGGGGGGATGGATGTTCAGTATTTTTGGTTAAACCATCTGGCAACCCTAAATCAGTGCAGGCTGGAAATGGCTCTGCGGGGGAAGGCCCTGCTAGCCAAGAGCTGGCAGGCAGCAGCGGGGCTCTGCTGACAGACCAGCAGGGGGAGTGGCTGGCCCCATGCACTGTCTTTGCCACCAGCCTTGCACACACCCCCCCATCGTTGCTCTCTGCCCCTCTACCCCCCCCCCACACACACGAAGGACGGGTGGGCAGCTGGCGAGCAGGGAACCCGTCAGTAATAGGCTCCTCCAGTCCGGATGGAGGGAGGTGGAAAATATGGGACACCAGCAGAAGGGCTTAAATATGGGACTGTCCCTTTAAAAATGGGATGTCCAGTCTCCCTGAGGAGAATATGTGTTCTTGATCTTATAACTCACTTGGTTAGGTCCAATAATGGTATCAGCAGAATGAATATGTGGACAAAGCTGGCAACGGGGTTTGTTGCAAGGGAAGGTACCAGGGTTGGTATTAGTGTGGTATGTCCTGTGGTGGTTGGTAAGAATCATCTTGAGGTTAGGTGGTTGTCTATAGGAGACTATGGGTCTGTCTCCCAGAGCCTCTTTGAGTATGGTATCCTGTTCCAATATAGGCTGTAGTTTATTGATAATGTGTTGGACAGGTTTAAGTTGGGGGTTGTAGGTGATGACAAGTGGTGTTCTATTGTTGGTTTTCTTGGGTCTGTCTTGAAGTAGATGGTTTCTAGGTATTCGTCTGGCTCTTTCAATTTGCTTTTTTGTTTCTCTGGGTGGGTAGTTGAGATTTATAAATGCTTGGTAGAGATCCTGAAGCTTCTGGTCTCTGTCAGTGGGATTAGAGCAGATGCGGTTGTATCGAAGGGCTTGGCTATAGACGATGGATCGTGTGGTGTGTTCTGGATGGGAGCTGGATGCATGTAGGTAACTGTATGAGTCAGTGGGTTTTCTGTAGAGAGTGGTGTCTAATTTTCCATTGTTGATTTGTACGGTGGTGTCCAGGAAGTGGATCTCTCGTGTAGAATGGTCCAGGCTGAGGTTGATGGTGGGGTGTAGGTTGTTGAAATCTCTGTGGAATATCTCCAGTGTTTCTTGGCCATGTGTCCAGATCATAAAGATGTCATCGATGTACCGTAGGTAGAGGAGGGGTGAAAGGGGACGGGAGTTGAGGAAACGTTGTTCTAGGTCAGCCATAAAGATGTTAGCATACTGTGGGGCCATGCGTGTACCCATGGCTGTGCCGCTGATCTGGAGGTATAAGTTGTTCTCAAACCGGAAATAATTGTGGGTGAGAACAAAGTTACATAGGTCTGCTATCAGGTTGGCAGTAGTGTCCTCTGGGATAGTGTTTCTAATTGCTTGTAATCCGTCTTCATGTGGGATGTTGGTATATAGAGCTTCTACATCCATGGTGGCAAGGATGGTATTATTGGGGAGGTTATCGATGTTTTGTAGTTTCCTTAGGAAGTCAGTAGTGTCTCGGAGATAGCTGGGGGTATTGGTTACGAAGGGTTTGAGAAGAGTGTCTACATAGCTGGATAGACCAGTAGTGAGCGTGCCAATACCAGAGATGATGGGACGTCCGGGGTGCCCAGGTTTATGGATCTTGGGAAGTAGATAGAACAATCCTGGTCGGGGGTCAGAAGGTGATTCTGTGAGGATTTGTTCCCGAGTAGCTGTGGGGAGGCTTTTAAGGAGACAGTGTAGTTTCTTTTGGTAGTCCAAGGTGGGATCAGAGGGGAGAGGTTTGTAAAATGTGGTGTTCGAGAGTTGTCTGGTTGCCTCCTGGTTATAGTCGGCCTTATTCATAATGACCACAGCACCCCCTTTGTCAGCTGGTTTGATTACAATGTCCAGGTTGTTTTTGAGACTCTGGATGGCATGGTGTTCAGCGCGGCTAAGATTGTGTGTCGCTTGTTGTCGTTTGCGAATAATGTCAGTCTGTGCGTTGTTGCGGAAGCTGTGTATATAGAAATCCAGATTGTAATTCCGACCGTCAGGGGGAGTCCATATAGAATTATTTTTCCTTTGGTGTTGGTAGGGGGGAGACCCATAGTCTCCTATAGACAACCACCTAACCTCAAGATGATTCTTACCAACCACCACAGGACATACCACACTAATACCAACCCTGGTACCTTCCCTTGCAACAAACCCTGTTGCCAGCTTTGTCCACATATTCATTCTGCTGATACCATTATTGGACCTAACCAAGTGAGTTATAAGATCAAGAACACATATTCCTGCGCATCCAGAAATATAATCTATGCTATCATGTGCCGAAAGTGTCCGTCTGCTATGTACATTGGACAAACATCTCAGACACTTCGCCAAAGGATTAATGCCCACAAAACAGATATCAGACAAGATCACAAAGAGAAAACAGTTTCTTGCCACTTTAACCAGAAAGGACACTCTCTAAATGACTTAGCCACCTGCATTCTGCTACAAAGACCTTTTACATCTGCACTTGAAAGGGAATCCTCTGAACTGTCATTCATGTTAAAATTCGACACTTACCAACAAGGACTTAACAAGTCTTTGAACTTTCTCACCCATTACCAAGACAGTTTCCCCAATTATCACCTGTAATACCATTAACTCACAAACATCCCACTCTCCCTGCCTTTAATATCAGCAATTCACAGACACTTACCTTCCTTCCTCCCCCTTCCCACCCCCCCGCATCCCCCTTCTGTTCTGCAATGTGATTTGTCCTTTTCATATTTGTTCATTTTTTTTAAATTGTATCCTTTGGTATATATGGTTGTGACTACTTTCTTCCACTATTTGATCTGAGGAAGTGGGTCTGGCCCACGAAAGCTCATCATCTAATAAACCATCTTGTTAGTCTTTAAAGTGCTACGTTGTCCTGCATTTTGCTTCAACTACCCCAGACTAACACGGCTACATTTCTATCACTATTACCACATGGGGCATTGACACTCCCCGGCCATCGCCTGTGGAGTAGCGACCAGCACACAGCCTTGGCCCTGTCAGTTCTGAGTCGCAGAGGAAGCATTGTTAGGACTCCAACCGCCTAAGGACAAACAAACACTCAGAGGAAACACAAACACTTGCTTTGTCCTCTCATCTATTGTGTGTTGCCAAATAGTCTTCACTCTCCACCAGCCACTGTTTATCCAGGCAATCAGTAGCCCTACCCTCTTTTCAAAGCTTTGCTCTGCTTGGATTTACTCCAGGCCTGCTGTGAAAGAAAGGCCTCTTGTATAGAAATGTGTCTAATTAGCACCAGCCCTCAGGGGAATCATGAAGTGCAGAGCAAAATGTGAGACAAGCCTCTTTCTTTGCTCTCTTTTTCTGTGTGTGTGTGTGTATGTGTGTGTGCACGTGCACACATGCACTGTGGGGGAAGAGAAACTCACAGCCACAGCCTGCTTGTCTAACTGCACCAGGAGGCAGGATTTCAGCCAGGGAGAAACAGAATTTTCTTCCAGACATCCAGTTTTATTCCCCATCTAAACAGAATACCCCAAAATTGGAGACTGTCAAATGCAGGCAGTACCACAGTAATAATACCTCGCTCTTATGTGGTAATTTTCATCACTAGATCTAAGCCTTTTACAAAGAATATTAATATATTACCCCCATTTTACAGAAGGGAAAATGGAGTCATAAAAACTTGCCTGCTCGGTGATCATGGGGAGAACCCTGCAAATTTTCAGATATTTGCTTCGTATCTGTATCCACATGCAGGGATGTGGATGCATATCTCCACGGATCATTTTTGCAGATACAGATGAGGACTGTGGCACAGTTGGAAATAAAACCCAGAACTCATTAGTGCACATGGGCACGCTGCAAAAAATAGAAACCTTTGTCTAGTCAAGGATACAGTTCTAGGTGGTCTCCAAAGAGGAACCCTTGGCATTTTTTAGTTCAAAATTGCTATAAAAATGAGGTAAAAAATGTTGGTGCTAAACCTGAGGCTAGAAGATGTAATTTCATGAAAAGTTGCAAAATAGAGAACTATTTTTGTTTTGTTTGCTAGTTTTCTGTAACGTTTTTCAACAACAAAATTTGAAGCGAAAAAAGAAATGTACCTTTATTTTAGGGAAATAAAAAAACCCACAAGTAAAGATTTTCTTCTCCTTCCCACCTACCAATTTCTATCCTCTTTAGTTTTACTCTTTTCCTTCCTTTCTTCTGGGGCAGAAAAGTAAAATGGGGAGAGAAAAGAGTGGGAGAACCCATAGCATGTAAACCTTAAAAATGTCACCCCAAATGAAAAGATAGTTTTACAAAAAAATCATTTTGAAACCTTTAATTGAAAATAGATTTTTTTTTTAAACCAAAATGAAACTTTTCTGTGAAAATTTTAGTTTTTGGTCCAAAAGCTGGTTTTTATTGAAGAAAGTTTGATGAAAAATGTTCAGGCAGGTCAGTGGAAATTCTGCAGTTCCAGCAGCTGATTGTGTACAACGCTTGTCAGAGGATTGATGAATAATCTAAATTCACAGGCGATAGCAACACGGGTGGGAATGTTCTGGATTGGGATCTGAGAAAGGTGGGATCTGGTCCCAGGCTACTGCTGATTCACAGTTTGGACTCACATTCCCGATCAGTGCCTCGGTTGTCCCCTGTAAAATGGGCATGCCAAAGCTTCACTCTCAGCCCTTGTGACATTTAACTTATTTATATCTGTAAAGATGACAAGAGAAAATAAGATTTCTCAACATCTCTGAACTGTATCCAGTGGAAACTTGCAATTTCTGTTATCTGCTGGATCAGAAACCACTTGCTGCCGTGAAGAGAATTACGAAATCATAAATCAAACTGCACAGCCCGATTTAATCTGTGGAGATTTATTACATCGTCTACAGCCTGGTTCCTGCTTTCTCAGCCATTTGCCACTCCCTGTCCACGGAGGATCGGACTGAACAAGCCCATGATGTATGTCCCCATAACGCCTCCACCGGGCCTTCCTCTCAGATTCCGAGGGTGCAAGGCCTGAAGGAAATGTCCTGAGCAGCTGGGCCGATGTGCTGCACCAGAACAGAAGAGTGACCGGACCAAATTAAACCAGGATCCTCCTGCCCAGATCCTACCACAGGTTGCTCCAGAGTAGGGATGTAACCGTGTAACCGTTTAAACAGCTAACCGATAAGCATGAACTTGACGATTACTATCATGGTTACACTGTGCCTCAGTTTCCCACCTCTACAATGCAGCTAACAGCACTGCCGTTCCTTACCGGGGTGTTGCAGGGATGAATTATATTAATGACAGGTTGGTGCTCCGATACGGTGCTGACAGTGACCGACTAAGTACTGAAGCCAGGCAGAAGATTGCTGAGAAAGTGGGTCTGAAGTCAACGGGAATCTTTCTGCAGACATTCATGGTTGGCCAGGCCCCTCCTGGTCTTGGCATGCTGACACTCCGCAGCTAGGGACTCAGATACATGTCGGTGCTTGAGTGCTTATAATTATGTGTAAAGCCCACTTGGTGCTTGAAAGAGAGGCCAGACTGGCAGCCAGGGAGACTGAAAACCCTCTCTCTGGGTCTGATCCAAAGCCCGCTGATGTCAAGAACCAGCCATTTGTCTGCTGAACTGCTGTGGCACGAGGAGCCGCAGGGGCATGCCCTGCCAAGGAGCCTTCGTCCTGAGCTGGAGAGACGCCCTCTCACGGGAAAACGAGAGATCAGTCTCTATCGCGATCATCCCTTTGCATCCTGGGCCGAACGATCTCGGGGGCTGGTACCAATGCCAGTGGGTGTTTCAGTAGCAGCCCACCGATCCATTTCCCACTGGCCGCTGACCAGTCATGAGATGGGAGCAGCTTCTCATAGCTACCAGCCTGGGTCTCTGGCCGGCCAGCTGACCCTCATGGGCGGAGCCTGAGGCTCACGTAGAATCAGCTGAAGTCGGCGTAGCACTATGGCAGAGCTTTTCAAACAGGTTGTCTCGTGACCCAGTTGAAGAAAATTGCTGATGCTCAGGACCCAGCATAATTCTATCTTTTGACAAGAGTGTAGATTTTTTTGGGGGGGGAGGCGAGGGGTTTGGGGTGCAGGTGGGGGCTCCAAGTTTGGGGGAGCCTCAGGGCTGGGGCAGGGGTTGGTGTTCCTGGTTGGGCATGGGCTTACCTCCGGTGGTTCCCCGTCAGTGGTGCAGTGGGGGTTGCTAAGGCAGCTTCCTGCCTCTCCTGGCACTGTGGACCAAGCTGTGCCCCAGAAGTGGCCAGCAGCAGGTCTGGCTTCTAGGCAGACACACACAAGCAGCTTTGTTTGCTTGCTGTTTTCACCCTCCGGCACAGACCCCACCCCCCGCAGCTCCTTATTGGCCAGGAATTGGCCAATGGGAGTGTGGCACGAATACTCAGGCTGGGGATAGCACACGGAGCCCCCCCGCCTAGAAGCCAGACCTACTGCTGGATGCTTGGTGGTCTGCAGTGTCAGGACAGGCAAGAAACCTGCCTTAGCTCCCCACATTGGTTACCGGGTCACCCTACAGCAAGGGGACCCAGTGGTGGGACACACAAGGACCCATCATTTGAAAACCATGGCACTATGGGACACAGGAGCCTGTCTGACTTGGGCCCTGGGCAGGTCCAGGATCCCAGAAGCAACACAGTGCATGCTCCATCACCTCCTGTGAGTTGTGGAACCTTCTCCACAACACAAACCACAGGGGAAAAAAGAAACTACTGGGATGCACAGGACTTTCACATACTAGAGGAAACAGTCCTACAAAATGCATCTGTGCTCAGACGGAGGTATAATCACAAGTCAGTGGAAAGGCAAAGCTAAAAAAACACAGAGCGTGCGGTAACAGCGAGGCATCTGACGTACCTGAGAGTCAATATATTGACAAACCTGCAATGACCAAAGCTCAACAACAGCTGAAACCTTTCCGGTGGCTTTCCAATCCCTAGATCAGAGCAGATGCATTAACCCAGTGAGATAAGCAGGTAGATTGTCCTATAGACTCTGAAGCAAAGAAAGCACCCTTGTTTGTCTAAAACAGATGATGACGGGTTGTTTGGTCCTAAGGAGCAAACAGAATTCCATTTTATCCCCAGCTACCACCCTCCACACACTCTGACCCTGTAAAGCACAAAGCCCCCGATTACTAAGAAATCAACTGCAATTTTGGAAGGCAGATCACAGTTCTGGGCATGTACCAAAATCTGTGTTTTCAGGCTATCGCGAGTCACTTGGTCTTCATAGACATAAAAGCTGGCTGTAGAAAAGGGGGCCCCAGAGTGGATAAGGTAGAGAATGATTGGTGTGTCTGATCTCCGGCATGACTGCCCACAGAAATGCATTCAGTAGCTTGGGGTTAGAATCCTAGGGCTAGAAGAGACCTCAGGAGTCATCAAGTCCAGCCCCCTGCCCAAGTCAGGACCAATCCCAACTAAATCAACCCAGTCAGGGCTTGTCAAGCCGAGACTTAAAAACCTCTAGGGATGGAGATTCCACCCCCTCCCTAGGTAACCCATTCCAGTGCTTCACCACCCTCCTAGGGAAATAGTTTTTCCTAACATCCAACCTAGACCTCCCCCACTGCAACTTGAGACCATTGCTCCTTGTTCTGCCATCGGTCACTACTGAGAACAGCCTCTCTCCATCCTCTCTGGAACCTCCCTTCAGGAAGCTGAAGGCTGCCATCAAATCCCCCCTCACTCTGCTCTTCTGCAGACTAAACAGACCCAAATCCCTCAGTCACGCCTCATAGGTCATGTGCTCCAGCCCCCTAATCATTTTGGTCGCCCTCCACTGGACCCTCTCCAATGCGTCCACATCCTTTCTATAGTGGGGCGGCCCAGAACCGGACACAATACTCCAGATGTGGCCTCACCAGAGCTGAATAAACGGGAATAATCACTTCTCTAGATCTGCTGGCAATGCTCCTCCTAATGCACCCTAAGATGCCATTAGCCAGGACTTAAAAACCTAGATAGAGATTCCACCATCTCCCTAGGGAACACTTTCCAGTGCTTCACCACCCTCCTAGTGAAATCGTTTTTCCTAATATCCAACCTAGATCTCCCACACTGTAACTTGAGACCATTGCTCCTTGTTCTGCCACCTGTCACTATGGAGAACAGCCTCTCTCCAGCCTCTTTGGAACCTCCCTCAGATTGAACTAGAGTATTTCCTTTAGAAAGAGCTCCGGTCTTGATTTAAAGACTCCAAGTAATGGAGGGTGACCACATTTTCCTAAGTAAATGGCTCTAACAGTTAATGACCCTCACATGTGCACCTTGTACCCTCTTTGCTTTGACTTCCAACTGTTCGGTTGTGGTCTACCTTTGTCTGCTAGATCCAACAGACAGGAGGGAACCAAGGTGGGAATCTGAGAGGTGGCAGAGGAAGAGGTCACAGGAAGTGAAATGGGAGATGGATGACCCAGGAGGTGTGCACAGACATTTTAGAAGATGGGACGGAAAAGAAGGGCCGGATTTTCCATGGGCTGGGCAGGAAGGAGCAGTAGCACAGGCAGACTCCTGGAAGTTTGAGGAGCAGAGGGAGGAAGGGTGTCAGAGATGAAGTCCCAGTTCCAAGCCTTAGTGACTGGCCGAAGGGTGGTGTTGTCAGCAGCAATGGGGGGGGGGGGAGAAAATGGAGGTGGGGGAGGCTTCTGTGGGCAAATAGATGCTCATCGTTAGCCGTGGTAAGTCTGAGCTGGGGGAAGGGTTAAGAACATGGCCGATGGTGTATCGGAAAGATGCGGGACTGGCTGGTAGGAGACAGATCAGATATTGAGAACATTTTGAGCCATCATCTCTGGGATGACACTGTGGTAGGGATGTAGTGTTAGCCAGTCGCTAAATACGAGGGGAGAGGATGAGATGTCCGTGGGACTTATTCCACTTGCGGCGGGATCTTGTATCTTCTTTTGAAGGCTCTGATATTGGACACTGTTAGAATCAGGATTTTGCACTGGAGGGACCTTGGGTCTGATCTGGCTGATGCGTTCCATTTTCCTGTGCAAGTGGATAAAACTGCTTGGGAATAATCGGACCTTTTCTCAGAGCCCTGAGGCAGAACATTCACAAATCAGTATTTTGATGGCCTGTGGCTCAAGCGGCCACTAGCCATTTCAGAGATACAAGCTTTGATGTAGCCAGTAGGGTGGGCAATGCTATTGCGGGTTCTTCCAGGGCCTTTCTTCTTGTGATAAATGCCCCTGCTTGGGCTATTTATTACAGTGAATTCTACATAATGGTGAACTAGTGAGTAAAACTGGAAAATAACTAGGCTTGGAAGAAACAACAAGGAATTCTGTGGCACCTTAAAGACTCAGATTTATTTGGGCATCAGCTTTCATGGGCTGGAATTTGACAAAGTGGGTTCCAGCCCATAAAAGCAGTCTGTTGCTGAAACAGACTAACATGGCTACCCCTCTGAAACTAGGTTTGGGAGGATTCACTTTTGATGGGTGAATGTTGATAGACCATGATTTCACCAAACACATGCAAAATAACACAAAAATATTTCCTTCAGTTTTATAGAGGGGCAAAATAAGGCCTTGTCAACGCTATAAGGAAGAATGCCACTGCTTGGATTGATCTTCTGGTGTTTGACTTAGTGAGTCTAGTTAAGACTTGCTAAATCAAACTCAGAGGACGCCCCTGCCTGCGTCAAGTACTCCTCTTTTTGCGAGGAATAAGGGAAGCCAATGGGGCGTTTGCTCCCATTGGCCTCCTGCTGTGGGGATGCCAGGAAGCTCGATTTATGGTATGACTAGCTCAGTCATATTATGGATCCAGCATTGTCCCCTCAGCTAGACAAAAACAATTCTTTGGGGTACATTTTTATACAGCGATACAAACAAGTTATACGTCACTCCTGACATATCAGCTTGCCACCTTCTGTTGCCTCGTTACCACCCCTCACCTCACACAATTGCTCATCTGAAGAAGTGAGTTGTGCCCATGATATGCTATATCTATATATTTTTTGTGAGTCTCTAAGGTGCTACAGGACCACTCTTTTTTAGTTTTTATGGGGTTTTTTTAAGTTACAGACTAACACAGCTACCCCTCTGAGACTTTTATCCATCATGCTGTCAATTTAGACCTGGTCCTGAACCTGGGTTGGTATGTTCTTGTTATCTGTGAGGTGTGAGTTGGCATTGAGATGTTTCTTCTTGAGGTGTTTTGTTACCACCCCTCTGGAATGTGCTTACGGCCTGTGCCTAGCACCACTTAGGTCTGAGTGGTTCTGTCATATCAGCCCTGTTCTTGCCAACTTTAGTGAGCAGGCCTGCCTCTTGCTCACAGCTTAGCTCTGATTTATATTTGCAAAGTCTCGACCATTGCTGTCTAAGCCTCACTCATCATACCTGGCCTGTGATATGTTTTTGTTTTAGGCACGGCCGGATTAAGACCTTTAGAGGCCCTAAGCACTGAAGAGATGGCCCCTCGTATGTAATTCAAAACAAAAACAATACTATACCGTCAAATAAAATTGTATTTTTCGAAATGACACAAAACGTGTGTGTCTGCTGAAATGAAAATAGCTTCTTTCTAGATTTTCTGATTGCAAAATTCTGGATAAGTTCATCGAAGCTGACTCGACGAAGCATGTCCGCGTCCATACACAATAGGGAAAGTGAATCAAGTCTGTCCTGACACGTTGTTCTCTGAGGGTTTTTTTTATTCTTTTCCGCTGAGAAAAAGAGCGTTCTGCGGAGTTCTGATTTTTTTTCCCATGATGACGACTTCGATATCAAATTTTTTCCAACAAAAAAATCTCGGTTTTTTTTGGTGCCCCTGCTTTGCTGGAGCCCTAAGCATGTGCTTAGTCTGCCTACTGGGTAATCCAGCCCTGGTTTTAGGCCCTCATTTTACTACACGTATTACATACCTTAAGCTGAGCTGCCGGGTCTAGGGTAGGCTTGGCCTAAGAAACAGTGTTGCTTAGGAACTTAGAATCAAAATCCAGTGAGTTACGGCTTCTCAAACTTCACCTCACCACAACCTCCTTCTTACAACAACAATTACTACATGACCCCAAGGTGGGGGACCAAAGCCAGAACTCAAGGGCTGCAGTCCCAGGCAGGAGGCCTGTAACTTGAGCCCTGATACCCAGGCCAAAGCCTTCAAGTTTCAGGACCAACCCCTGGTAGTGGGGTTCAGGCTTGGCTTTGGGCCTCTGGAAGTCTAAGGCAGCCCTAGAGACCCTATTAAAATGGGGTCATGACCCACTGTTGGAGAACTGCTTAGTTCAGCTTTCGAATGAGGCGTGTTACAAATAGACTAGCGACTGAATAGCAAAGTCAGGGTGGGTGTGGGTATTCCCTGTGTGTGTTTTGGCAAGTGCTCTTGACAACACGTGAGATAACGGTTTAGAAAGCTTTAACTTTTTTTTTTTGGAATCTCATCATCAACTGTCATTAAGTAATTGTCTGACCCGCCAAAGTTTTGCACAATTGGGAAAATGTACATCACTTAAAAAAAATCTAAAAAAATGCTTACAATAAATGTGGCTCTCCCTCAAAATGATTTATTAAACAATTTGACGTCTGACAAGCCTAAAAATATCACACCAAGATCAGCAGTGTGTTTGGAATGCTGTCAGTAGCTAAGTACAGCCCGTAAAGGAGTCAAAATGAAATTTCATTTTTGCTTTTTCACAAACCAAATACTTGACTTTTGTTTGTATCGTGGGAGCACTGAAATGGCTAACAGGGTAAGGCCCGTTGTGGTAGCTACTCTGCAGACACATAGTAAGCCTCAAGAGTTTGCAGCTGAAATGGACAAGATGGACAAGGCTGGAAGAAACAAAATATCGGTATTCCCATCTTGCACGTGAGGACCCGAGGCACAGATTGCTGAAGGGACTCCCCCAAGGTCTCCCAGGGAGGCTGTGGCAGAGTCAGGAACTGAATTTAGATCTGAGAATGTAGAAAACATAGACAAAAACTTTGGAGGCTTGGTTTTGTGGGGATTTAATTTTCTGTGTCGCCACATCTCATGATTTTATCATGAGCCTTATCATGGTGTTTTCCTTAAAGCCCAGTTTCTGGAGTGAGATGGCCCTAGGATTTACTTTTTTAAAATCAAGTTGCTAGCTCATATGTCAAAGCTCAAGTACCCCGCCCATTTATTATTTTTAGAATTTTACAATGTGTAGGACAATCTCATGATTTTAATGATTAGGGCTATTCATAATGCATCTGGCTCATAGACAAGTATTTTTAAATCACAAATTTCCATTCCCATGTTATTTATAACCTCTCAGATAACTGAGAATGAATCTCATTTACTTTTTGCCGCTTGTTTACTTTTGGGTTTATTATTTTCCTTTCCCCCACTTAGACAAGAAGGCTAGACAGATCAATTTCAATTTTGTTTATAGTCAGTTTCCCCTTGTCATTATATTTTTGTCTTTCAGCAGCACAGTGCAATTGTACCTGTAAAATTGTCCCTGCCCCAAGGAGCTTACAACCTCAGCAGCAGTACAGTGTTGAAACATCTGGATCTCAGGCGTCTGCCAAAAATGTTGAGTTGTTACTGTTGTTTTAAAAGTAGAATTCACCAAAACTATTATTTTTTTAAAAACAAGAAGTGGGCTGTGCCCAGGAAAGCTCATGATCCCATCTACATGTTTTGTTAGTTTTTAAGGTGCTATTAGACTATTTGTTGTTTTTTAAGTTTTTCCTGTTACAGACTAACTCGGCTCCCCTAAGCTTTTGAATATTATTTCTGCAGTTCTAGAGGCTGCTTGGACTCCATGGGTTTGACTATTTGGCACAGCTTGGAAACTGAGCTGGTTCTCAGATCCTAGATGCCTACCACCTGAGCTAAGAAAAAAGTCTCCCTTGCTGTATAGGGTCTATGACATGCTGGTTCGATTCCCCGCCTGTAGAGTATATCTTCCATGCAACTATTTCTACAGTCACACTTTGGAGGCTGAAACAAAAAACAGGACTATGTAGCACTTTAAAGACTAACAAGATGGTTTAATAGGTGATGAGCGAAGTGGGTCTTTAAAGTGCTGCATAGTCCTGTTTTTTGTTTCAGCTACACCAGACTCACACGGCCACATTTCTATCACTTTGAAGGCTCTTAGTCTATCACCTGCTATATTGGGGAAGCAAAATGCAGGACAATGTAGCACTTTAAAGACTAACAAGACTTTAAAGACTAATAAACCATCTTGTTAGTGTTTAAAGTGCTACATTGTCCTGCATTTTGCTTCAGCTACCCCAGACTAACACGGCTTCATTTCTATCACTATTCTATATTGGGGAGGTCTTTAGGTGACGCGGTTCTGTTTTGGGGCAGTGGGCTTATCTCCAGCATCAGGTAAACACTCCACCGCAGGCTGCCCCGGCCAAGAAAGAATGTGCGGATCTCCCTATCAGCTCCCCCAGTCCCCGCGGGGAGTAAATACACACGGCCCATTGTCTCTCCAGGAGAGCTGCCGGTGATTCAACGCGCGGCTGCAAACTCCCAAACCAGCGCAGACGCCGCTGAGTCACCTGGCCCAGCGAGAGGGAGCCGCAGGTAGCCAACCCCATCGGTGCCTCTTGGCTCTGGCTGGTGCGAGCCCGGAGCAGGGCAGGCAGCCGCGTCTGGGTGCGATCGCAACCTCCGCTCTACCGGAGCAGGGCTCCCCAGCTGCGCCCCTGGCCGCGCAAAGCACAGCTGCTCGCCAGCCATGCGCGCTCTCCGCCTCGCCGCCCTGTGCGTTCTCCTGGCCCTGCAGCCGGCGGATTGCCAGCAAGGTAGGTGGGATTTGCTGCTTTTCGGGGGGGATCGGGGGTGCACTTGCTGATCCCGGAGGGGGGCTGCTCTTTGCTGCCGCAGCCACTACGGGAGTGGCCGCAACCCGCTGTCCTGGGGCACCGATAGAGACGAGCCCACCCTGAGCTTCCGTGCGTAAAACCCACCTCACCTAGGGGAAGGAGATGGGGCTGTAAGACACTTTGCGGCGGGGGGGGGGGGGGGTAAGGCCCAGGGGTTCACCCCCCCAAGCCTGCTTCCCAGCAGCCACCTCTCCCACACCCTGAACCCTTCACTTCGACCCCACCCCAAAGCCTAGAGGGTCCCACAAAATCTACCAGCTCAGCCCCCTTCCCTAGGCTCTGGCGTGCCAAGGAAATGTGGGACATGTCATTCTGCTTCTCAGTGTGTGTGTGTGTGGGGGGGGGGGAGTTGCTCTTGTGGGGCCCCCAACTGGTTTTTCTGTGGGTCAGTGGCTTTGGGCCAAAACCGGTTTCCCACCTCTGCTTTATCAGATGCTCTGGCAGGGGCACAGAGGAATCACAGAGTTTGTGAATATTTCATGTTAAGCTCTGCAGTCACTGGGGGCACGGAGGGGAGACGTGTTTGCTGGGCAATCTAGTGGAGACAGCTTACCAGAAAGACCCAGGTAGCTTTTACCACCCTGAGCCTGTGGCTACCTCCAGTCTGGAGCTCAGCTCCATGGAGATAAAACCTCCTCCGGCCTTGTCTTCATAGAGCTAGCGGGTTGGCAAGAAAAGCACATTCTTTTATTTCAGGACACAGCGGTAGGTTTTTGATCATTCTTACTCTGGGACCAGGGCTCTGATACTTTCCAGATGCCGACAGTCCTTTCGGAGTCAGACCGGCCTGGCGGGTTCCCAAGCCACCCCCCACTTAAGAACAACTTACTTCCAAAATCAGATATCCAAAATTGTCACACACATTAGTACCCAACAGTGCCAACTTTCTCCTTTTTTTTTGTTGTTTTGTTTTTAAACCACAGAACTGTAAAATAAATCCACTGGGACATTCATCTGGCACTTGCATTTCAGGGTATAGTGCAGGGCTGGGCAAAATACAGCCCGGGGGGCCAGATTCAGCCTGCGGACTCCCTGCTTGACTCGCTCCTGTACCTCCACGTTGGCTGCCGCAGCCTTTTCTCTTTCTCAGCTGTGAGCTCCTGGAGGAGTGGGAGTGGTGCTTCACGGGATGCTCCCGCCCCCTGCACAATCCCATTGGCCAATTTCTGGCTAATGGGGGCTGCCTGTTTGACGAACAGGCAGCTTGCGAAGCACCCTGGCCTCCTCCCCTCAGGCAGCAATGCACATGGCCCTTGCAGCCTGTGCCGGGGCAGGGCAGGGAAGCTGCCTGAGAACCCTGCTGGGCTGCTGGCTGGGAGTCACCCAGGTAAGTCTCCTGGCCAGAGCCTGCCTCAGCCTCTCTTTTGCCCCAACTCCCTACCTCCCCCACTACCTCACATAAGCCAAACCTTCTGGCCCCCTTTTGCACCCATACCTGCTCCCAGACCCTGCACCCTAATGCCCTGCCACAGGTCACAACCCAAACCCCTGCACCTACTCCTGTCCTCCAGTCCCCTGCCCTAGATCACACCCCCATCCTGCCATGGGTCACAACCCAAACCCCTGCTCTCCAGTCCAATGCCCCAGATCACAAGTGTCTCCTTCACCCAAACTCCGTCCTAGACCCCATTCCCCCTCCTGCACCTCAATCCCTTACCCCAAGTTCTCTTCTGCATCCAGCCTCCATCCCAGACCCCGCCCCTCCTCCATTCATATCATGGAAGCATGCGGCCCTCGATCACTTTCCAAAATCTTGGCGTGGCCTCCCCATCAAAAATTATTGCCCACCCCCAGGATAGTGTGTAGAGCGGCGTAAACAAGTCAGTGTATGAAAATTTAGTTTGCACGGACTTTGCTAGAGTTTTTTATGCAGCTTCTTGTAAAATTAGGCAACATCTAAATGGGGTGGTGTCCCCCCTAGAAGACCTCTGCATACCCCAAGGGGTATGTGCACTCCTGGTTGAGAGCCACTGCTTTAAGACCTAGGCAGTGACAGCTTCCTAACGGTGTGATCACACTGGCCAAAATACCTTCACAAAATTGAGGGCTTGCCCACTTTTCACAAAAGAACGACTGGCAATGAGGCCTCATTTTTATTAAATACCACAGGATATGTAATAGCATTCTCTCTCTCTCTCTCTCTCTCACACACACACACACACACACACACACACACACACACACACACACACACACACACACACACACTCTCTCCTACCCCTTCCCTCTCTCTCTCTCTCTCTCTCTCTCTCACACACACACACACACACACACACACACACACACACACACACACACACACACACACACTCTCTCTCTCCTACCCCTTCCCTCTCTCTCTCTCTCTCTCTCTCTCTCACACACACACACACACACACACACACTAGGGTTGCCAGATGGTTGAAACAAAAATACTGAACCCCTCCCCCCCACCACACACCAAAAAAAACACTGGGAAAAAGATCTGTTGAAGGAAAAAAAAAGGGAGGGGGGGGAGACTAAAGTTGTTGAGCAAAAAAAAAAAAAAAATTAAAATAAAACAGCATTGAAACAGCATGTCCCCTTTAAGAGTGAGTAGTGAGTGCAGGGATAGGAACAGGGGAGCAGTTGAGCACTGAGACCCAGGGGAGTCATTGCTTCCCCTTGGTCTTTTTGCTGGTAGCCATTTTGTGCCAGCAGCCTTGCAGAAACAGGTAAGCATGGGGTCTGGGGTTGGGGGGACTGGGGGTGTTGGGGGTTGGGGGGAGCTCAGGCGGGGGGGTCCGGGCGCTGAGTATTTGTAGGGTTGCCAGGTGCCCGGCATTTTTGCCTCCTGGCTGGGGAAAAAAAATCAGAAAATACCAGACATCTTAGGTGTCCGGTATTTTCTGAATTTTTTACCGGCCAGGAGGTGAAAATACCAGACTGTCTGGGTGAATACCGGACACCTGGCAGCCCTAACACACACACACGCATGTGCATGCACACACACACACACACATGAACTAGGGATGATGGCTAACTGGTAAGCCTCCTTTTAACAGGTGAAGCTTACTGATTATGGTTAACTGGTGAGGGCTGGAGCAGACGGGGGCTGCTCCAGTCCCACAGGGCCCACCATGGATGGGAAGCAGCTCCCTCCTACAGTGGGCCCAGCCGTGCCCGCCATGAGCAGAGGCACTCTGGCCTGGCCAGAGCATCTTCCGCCCGTGGTGGGAGGTGCGGGGGGGCGCTCCAGCCCAGCTGGGCCCAGCAGTCCCCTGCTGGCCCCATTTAATCAGTTACCCTGTTAAACATAAAGTTTAGGTGGTTAACTCATTAAAATGGGATTTCGCATCCCTAGCAGGAACACACTCACAAGCCACATTGTGTGTTGCTCTCTCTTTTTTTTTTTCTATTTTGTTTGCTTACTCGCTTATTCTCGGACTGTAACTGCCCCGGGTCTGCCGGTTACCCAGCTGAATGTGGTGAGCCGGCGAGTTTTGCCATTGGCTTCGGGAAGCAGGGCAGACTTTCTAAGGATGTTTTCCCAGAGCTAGGGACTTACACAATTTTCCACAAATTCACAAACAGCCAAGAGGCACCCTTTCCCCAGAACCCAGCAGGTAGGTGCGCCACTTGGGCACTGATATGTGCAAATCAGGTAAGAGCATATGCAAGGGCTAGTTGCATTAGCAACCCCCTCCTCCCCACCCAAGTGGCACGTGCATGCAGCTTAGCTCGGTTTGGGCCTGTGGTCCGAAGGCTGCCAGTGGACCTGGAATAAGAATCAGAAAGCTAATAATTAAAAGAACATCGGTGTCCGTGCGGAGTTGCACCAGGGTCACCAGGGTGTTTTGAAACTTCAGGAAACTTGATCCTGCTTCCCAAATGTAATTGCTGTTTGTTCAGTTCCAACATGGAGGGTTAATTACCTGTCTTGACACTTGTGTTTATCCAAGGGAACAAAGCTAAGGCTCCAGGCCACAGAAGGCGGGAATGTAGGGGGTGGGGGGATCACTCACCAACCAACTAGTACCAAGCTAATCTTCCCCATCCCTCTGTCTCCTCTTGCTCTCCCGTCCCTGTGCTGCTGGCACCTTCGTGGCCCTTTGCAGACCTTTGGGCATCTCCTTTGATGCTGGTGTAACCCACACACCTCTCGGGTGCGGTGTATTGTCCCATCGAGTCTGCTCTACCGCCTTCAGTGAAGCCGGCTGGCTTTTTCGCTCATGCAGTAGTGGGTCAATGCACTAAGCTCCAGGGGTTCTGGGTTCAATTCCAGCCCCAGATGAGAAGGTCTGTCAGTGCTACACTGGGGTATGCTGGGAACCAAGGGAGCCCATTACAAAAGTCAAAGCAGAAGTATGGAAAGCCATCTGCATGGGAAATTGGACACCCCGCACTTGTGGGGAGCTGGGTGTGAATTTGGATAGGGGAAAGGGCACAGAAAGAAGTGCTGGCCAGGCTTAGCTTGTTTTTGTCGTTAGCTGAGTTTGCATGCTCTTCTGCTGACTTGTGTCTATCGGATGGACGCTATAATCTTTTCTTTTCTTGCAGGAGTCAATTTGTTTTGGGGTCAGCTGAAGGGCTCCCCTATGTGCTCTCTGTTATTTCTGCTTCATTTGGTTTGCCCTTTTTACAAAATAAAAGGCTTGGTGATGGATCCAGATTGGAACCCCAAATCCAGGCCTGTGTGAATGTTCCATTCAGATTTAAACTCCCCAGATCCCGGATTCCACACCAGAAAGGCCCCATTTTCCAGGCCAGATTTGGAGGCTGCTGAAATCCTACTGTAACCGCCACCAGGTGGATTTGAACCTGGGACCTTCTGAAGCTGAGTATAGGAGCCTCTATCCTCTGAGCTAAAAGCCAGCTAGCTGCCTCTCAGCCTGTGCTGTAGAGATCTCTTGGTCTTAACTGTTGCTGTGGTCTAGGTACCACTTGCATTGCTCAGTAACCACACTAAGGCTATGTCTGCACTGGTGCGATCTTGCGCCAGAGTTATGCAAATGAGGCTAAGCGTGGAATATCACCGATCCTCATTTGCATATTTAATGAGCCACCATTTTTGCGGAACAGGCTCTTGCGCCAGAAGGAGCTGTCTACACTGCCCTTTCTTGCGCAAGAAAAACCCTTTTGTGCAATGCCGTTATTCCCGAAAATAATCAGCGTAGCGGCATTGCGCAAGAGGGTTTTTCTGTCAAGTATAGACAGCTCCTTCTGGCGCAAGAGCCTCTTCCGCAAAATGGCGGCTCATTAAATATGCAAATGAGGCTTGGCAATATTCCACGCTTATACTCATTTGCATATCTCTGGCTCAAGATTGCGTCAGTGTAGACATAGCCTAGGTTTGTGGGTTACACTAGGAAAGCTCTTGGAGCGAAATCCTGGTCCAAGATGGTAGAAAACTCTTGGGAACAGAAGAACTGATGGAATACCAGACTTTGGGGATAAAATGTCATGAAGACAATGGGCCAAGTTTTAGCACAGCTGAATGGAACCTGAATTCACCCTTGAACTGGCTTAACCGTGATCGGGATCTGGAGGTGAACAGCGCTTCCCGAGCTCATGTCTAACTAGGGATGTAAATACCCCTTTTAAAAAAGTATCCGGATGCACAATATCATTTTAAATAGTTTCACTGAAGTGCAGAAAGTCTACAGAGGGGCTGCTTTGGTCGGCCGGGGAGGGCCGCAGAGGGATGGGGGCTGTGCTCCCTGCCGGTTAACCGGTTATCAGGTAAGCATGCTGGTAAGCATCAGGTAACCAGTTAATCTTTTACATCTCTAAATCTTACGTCACTAATGCTCACCCTCCCACCAGAAAAACACCCAACAAAGCAATGAAAAAACACCCTGCCGAGGCTAAAGCAGAGAAGGAAACTAAACGAAACAGTCCAGGTTTCAGGATTATTTGGGATGATGATGCCATATTCCTAGGGCTAAATTCTTCCCACAGTTGCACAATCCCTTAGGTGGGGCTGGGAGCAAGGAACAATGCTTCCTTGTTTCTGACATACAAGGAAATGCCAGCAAAGAGCGAAAGCAGGATTTGGCCCAACACAGCTGCTCCTCCTTGGGGAAGTCAGTTTAGGGGTATTTGCATGCCTGGCTCCCGGCTTCAGCAACTCTATAGACACATGAGTCATCCCAGTGTATCCATAGGACTAGTGGAAAGTTAAGCAAGCGTTTACATTCCTTACAGATGATTTTGGGAAGGCTTTTCTCATACAGAACAGACTGTCCTCGGCCTACATCTCATGCTAAGTTAGGATGGGAAGCAATTGCCGCTTGTTCTGCTGAGATTGGGATTGGGTTATTAAATTTACAATACAGGCAGTCCCCGGGTTACGTACAAGATAGGGACTGTAGGTTTGTTCTTAAGTTGAATTTGTATGTAAGTCGGAACTGGTATATCTTGTAGAGGAAACTCTAGCCAAACATTTCTCCAGAGCTCAGTTTTATTCTCCCACACCTCACTTCCCTCAGTCCTTTATTCTCAAGCTGAGGTGTCTGCTGAGAAAAGCCGCTCCGCGTCTCTCTGGTCTGCGGGGGGGGGGGGGGGGCGCTAGCTTCGCGTCTCCCTGGTCTGCTGGGGGGAAGCAGCTAGTGCGGGGTTGCCTCACCCCGTTTGTAAGTAGGGATCCGATGTAAGTCGGATCCATGTAACCCGGGGACTGCCTGTCCGGTGCATTCAGTCCCCCTAAATCAGCTCCTCCCAAAGTCATGAGCTTGGCTAAAAATAAATAAAAATATAAGGGTGACATTTAAAAATAAAATAAAAAGAATTATGCATTTTAGGGTTTTTATATTTGCCTTTTGTTTACTGATCATTTGGAGTTACACTCGCTCCATAATTTTCATCACCAACAAGAGGGCTAGAAACGTACTGTTTAAAAAAAAAAAATTAGAGAGTCTCCGATAATCACAGGATTCCCTGAACTGGGGCTTAAAGAAAACACCAAGAAGGGCTAGACTCATGGTACAATCCAGAGAGTTGACAGCACTGAGTCTAGTTTGTAGACAGCTGTCGATGACTCTGCTTTATAAATACAGGCGGACGCAGTGCACATTTATGGCCGCTCATAAATTATGTGGGCAGATGCTTGACTGGAGTACGCTGGAAGAGTCCTACTGGGAATTCAAGGAGCTATGTATAGTAACAGCAGCTGAGGAGCTAGGCCATGGCATCTCTGTCCACACTTCCTGGACCAGACCCTGCGCTTGGCTATGTGTATCTCTATTGACCAGTGTTCCCTGTAAGCTGAGCGCGTGGATGGTCGCCCAGGAGAAATTCGGGTGCCACCCAGCTGATTAGCAGAGCGCCCCCAGCTGGCAGCATGTGTCTCTTTTGGTGGTGCACATCTGCACATGCCTCGGTGCGTGTAACAAAATTTATCCCGCACATGGAAGGAACACTTTAGAGTAGTGGTCCCCAACCTTTTGTGGCTGTGGGGCGCCCGGGGCGGGGCCGCTCACGTGCCGCGCTTCCAGGGGTGGGGACCGCCCACGCGCCCTGAGCCCAGGGCCAGCACCGCACATGTGCCGCGCACCCGGGGTAGGAGCCCCCCTGCACCCTGCGCCCGGGGCCAGCACTGCGCATGCGCCACGCGCCAGGGGTAGGGGCCGCCCACGCATCCTGAGCCCAGGGCTGGCACTGCGCATGTGCTACGTGCCCGGGGCAGGGCCCACCCATGCACCCCGTGGCCAGGGCCGGTACCACGCATGTGCCGCACGCCCGGGGCAGGGCCAGCCCAGATGTTTCAGCAGGCGCACATAAATGCCCCGGCGGGCGCCATGGCACCCATGGGCACCGCATTGGGGACCACTGCTTTAGAGAAAATATGGCTATTGACTTCAGATGTGTTACACCAGGTCTCTGTGTTGTGTTTATATATCTCCCTTTGCAAGAGCTATTCAGTCTGTGGGAACTACAGAAACATTCCCCTCCCTGTTTTACAGCCAATCCACAGGGACACAGGTGTTTCAGCACCAGAGGCATTCAATGTCCTTTCCTGCTTCTCCCTGCCCCACCATCCACCCACTTGCAAATCCTGTGCGTTATTAAATGCCTGATTAATGCTCTTGTAACCTGGGAAACCCATTTACGGCTAATGACACTAACTCCCTCCTGCTAAAGAGGGGATTTCACACCTGAACACATAAGCAGGTGGCAAAGCATGAATCACAGCAGCTGACAAGCAGGCCTGGTTCCTCTGCCCCATTTACAGGCTGGGCTGCGAAAGGTGGATCCAGATTTCAATCCGAATCCAAACTTTTCCCAGAGTGCGTGGGAGAGTTTCGAGGCTGCCGTTCTGGTTTGATCTCGGGTCTTTTCCTAAGGAAGGCCCGTTTAAACAACAGGAAGGGCTATTGGATAGAACTTAGCTATGCTTGAGGTTTGTATTTCCTGTCATGAAGATCAGCAAAGAAATCAATAGCTCCCAACGGGGTTGTAGTTCAGCCTCGGTGAAGTTCAGATGCAGATTCAAGGAGCCACATTTTTCAATCCAGTCTCTATGGTTGGGCCTACAACTTTGCCCGGACAAATCTATTTTGCAGGGGCCCCATGCAGCTGTGTGCATGCTGACAGGGCTGGCCCGAGCCCTTTTGCCGCCCTGGGCCCGGGCGTGTGGCGCTGCCCCCAGGCGCAGGGTGCATGAGCAGGCCTGCCCCCCCAGGCGCAGGGTGCATGTACTGTCCAGCCCGGCCAGCGCTGCTGGCACATGTGCTGGGCCATGCAGGGCCCCGCAGCCTTGGAGGCAAGGGTGCTGCTGGCTGACGCCGTGGGAGCCGGGCGCACGGCTCCTGATGGCAGCTGTAAGGGACGCCACATGCCCCTTACAGCTGCCATCAGGCGTCCCCGCATGGGTTGGTGCCCTGGGCAGCTGCCTGGCTCGTCCATGCCTCCGTCCGGCCCTGCATGCTGATCAGGGGATGAAATGTGTAACCATAATGCCGCCAGGCAGAACTGAACCTGGGACCTCTGGAGCTTAGCACATGAGCCTCGGCTGCCTGAGCTAAAAGCCAGCTGCCTCTTAGATAAGACTGTAGAGCAGGGGTGGGCAATCATTTTTGATGGCAAGGCATTCCAAGAATTTGGACAGTGGTTGAGGGCCGCACTCTTCCAAAATATTAATGGAGGGGGGGTGCGGGGTCTGGGATGGAGGTTGGCTGCAGAAGGGAGCTTGGGGTAAGGGAGGCAGTTTGGGTGAAGGAGGCAGTTGTGACCTGGGGCACTGGACTGGGGTGCAGGGGGTTGGATTACGGCCTCGGGCAGGGAATTGGGGTACAGGACGGGGTGCAGGGATTTGGGCTGTGAGCTAAAGCAGGAGGGGACTGTGATCTGGGGCAGGGGAGTGGCGTGTGGTGATGATTTGGTCCGATGTCGCCCTGCTTTTTGCCACCAAAGGGTATGTCTCCGCAGCACCGTTAGTTCGGAATAACAGGACGCGTCTCCACAGCAAGCCATCACTTCGGAATAACGGCGAGCTGGCGGACTTCTTACTCCGACGCCTATAACTCTCCTTTGACGAGGAATAAGGGAAGTCAAAATAAGAGAGTTCTCCCTTCCACTTCCGGCTGAGTAGACATGCCCTTAGAACAGCGCTACTCCAAGAGGTAGCGATTTGAGTTGAAGGGGCTGGTTCAAGCCCCCCTAAAGATTCATGCTGGGGCGGGCCCTCCAATGGGTGAGGAGGGAGGGCAAACATGGGAGACAGGTATGTAAGGCAGGGGAAGGCTCTGCCTTCCCAAATCGCCAGGCATAGCCCACCCACGGTCTGCCCCCCGAGTGCCTACTGTAGGCATTCTGGGGGCGGAGTGTTGCTGCCCCTAGCAAACCTGGCCAAATCATCATGTCACATAATCACACCACTCCAGGATCTGTCTCTTTAGCCCGGGATGGGCAATCATTTTTGGCCCGGGCGGGGCCTAATCCGGAAGGGGAGGGACCATAAGGCTTCTGGGCTTCCCCACCCCCAGACCCTAATTGGTCTGGGGGTGGGGGAGCACCTTTGCCCCCCCTTCACACTTGGCACCCATGCCCAGGGCCGCATTATGACTTTTGTGGGCCCTGGGCACTTTTGCCTTCATGGGTCCCTTCCTCCATAAAAAATATATATATATATATATATATATATATATATATATATATATATATATATATATATATATATACAATTATTTTTGATGTGATTTTAAATACTTCAACATTTTTTTTTTGCTATTTTAGGCAAAATTTAAGAGATTTTTATGGGCCCTAAAAGTTTCATTTTTTTCTGATGTGAGAAAAAAGTTAAAACATTTTCTTTGACCCTAAAAGTTCCTATTTTGCTTCTGATTTTAAAAGAAATTAAAACATTTTCGTGGGCCCCTAAAAGTATCGTGGGCCCTTGGCACTGTGCCTACTGTGCCTAATGGATAGGTCGGCCCTGCCCGAGGCTTCACACACTCCTCCGCCCCCATGCCTTGATTGGCCTTGGGGCGGGGGTGCTGAGCGCCTCCTCCTGGTGCTCCAGGGCTGAGCTGGGGTTGGCCGGGCTGTGCAGTGCCCGTGGTTGGAAGGCGGGAGCCCCACCTCTGGGGGTGGAGAAAGGGCGGGGCTTAGCAGAAGGGGCAGGGCTGGAGGCGGGGCTGCCTTCACTGACCCCCCATGAGGGCAAATACTCCTAAAGCCTGGTGGTTCAAAGGGGTCAGGAGCTCTGGACTCTGCTGCCATAGCGTTCCCTGGAGCCCCGAGCCCCTTAAACTGTCACCAGAGTGCAGCTGCAGTGCTCCTAGGGCTGCCTGAGGCAGGGGGCACCATGCGGCATGCCCCAGGCAGCACTGGGGGAATGCAGGTACCATGAACTGGGCAGCACCAAGGGCTGATGGCCTTTGGCCCCGCCCCTTCTGCCCTGGCTCCGCCCCTTCCGGGAGTATCGAGCTGTCTCCCTCCCCACCTTGCCCAGAAGCCGGGCTTGGCTCCCAGAGCAAGTTTAGAAGCTGCCTTAGGAACCACCCCTGTCCTCTTTAGCTTGCAGCAGAAGCATCAGACTCCGGAAGAAACACCAGACACTGACTGCGCAGTAGTGATGGGAGCTCGGTTGTCTGGATTCCTGCCGTCTGTGGCTTTGCAGTTTCTCCGGTATCCCACCAGCGTCCGGCTCGCCTGGGCTGGCACTCGCTGGAGCGAAGCCCTGTGCACCACTGGCGTATGTCTCCAAGGGGCTCCGAGAAATGAGATGCCCAAGGAGCGCAGGCAACGCGCAGTAGCTCTCTGGAGGGAACCAGCTTTGTGCCCCTGCCAGAATCTTACTTGTTAAATGGGGGATGCCCTCAAGTCCACTCCCTGTTCCTCTTGCGGGTCTGCCCTGCTCCCTCTTCCTCCACAGCCACCAGCTGCCTATGCCAGGAAGATTGGCCAACTTTCTCACCTTTGCCCCGCCCTCCTCTGAGGCCCTGCTCCTCCACCCCTTGCTTGCTCTCTCTCCCCGCCCTTACTCACATGCTTATTTTCACTGGGCAGATTCCGGGGGCTGGGGTGCAGTTGGGGTTCAGGGCACTGGCGGGGGCTTCCTGCCACCAGGGCGGGGCCAGAAATGAAGCAAAACCACAGAGAGGTGGGCCCTGAGCCAGGGAGCGAGGCTGGCTGGGGATTGGAGGACCTGCCACAGAAGCTGTGTCACTTAGTTGCCCCATGCCTCAGTTTCCCTCTGCACGATGGGAATGACAGCACTGCCCTCCCCCACAGGGGCTCTGTGAGAATAAGGACCCTGAAGACTGCGAAGGGCCCAGATAGGATGGTAATGGGAGGCATGTCAAGAGAGACCCAACCAACCTCCTGGATCCAAACCTAGTCCAGTGCAGCATTTGATGCTTTTTCCATCCGGTGCCCTTTGACTGAGTGTGACTAGAGGCAGGCAAATGGGAGTTGTATGCTGCTTGGGGAACCTGTGATCTATTTGGCATCAGTTACACTCATTACAGGCACTTACAGGATGCCGGTAAATATCCATTGACATCTGATGTGTAACTTACCGCCTCGGTGTGCCTCATTCCTGAACACGGCCCATTGCCACATTCTGCGAGCTAGGTGGGGCTTTGTTGTTGTTCTCACCAGCTTGCCTTTCAAGTTCTTGTTGAAAAACAAGGCCCTGATCATCTGGGATCTTCACTAACCACAGAGTCCCCTCTCCTGCCCCTGCCATGTTCCCAGCCTCCTTGCCCCAGTGCTCGTCAACAGGAGTTATTCATGCAAATGCTGACCTAGCTTCACCGTGTCACTACCTAGGTGCTGATTGATCAACTGTAGTAGTCCTCCAAAAATAAACAGAGACCTTTGTGTGCGAGAGCCCCGTACAGAGGGAGAGATTGCTGAACCTTAGTCCGGGCGGCTAATCTAGAGTAAACATTTCACCTGCCAGCCTGTTCCAGAAAAACATTGTTAAAAGTTCATACAGGCCAGGACCATCCTCAGCATTCTTTGTGTCTTTTTCCTTTTACATAAACTTCCTTCCTCCCAGAAGTGAAACCATTTTTAGTTGGCTTCCCGATGCTTAAAAACGGCCTCATTCCCATTCCAGACAACGGGAATCTTTCCACCAATATCATAGAACTGGAAGGGACCTCGAGAGGTCATCAAGTCCAGTCCCCTGCCAGCTGGACAGGGCCAAGCACCATCTACGTCATCCCTGACAGGTGTCTGTCTAACCTCCTCTTAAATATCTCCAGTGATGGAGATTCCACAACCTCCCCGTGCAACTTATTCCAGTGTTTAACCACCCTGAGGCTACTTTTACACTGGCATGATTTTGTAGAAATGCTTTTAACGGAAAAGTTTTCCGTTAAAAGCATTTTCGGAAAAGTACGTCTAGATTGGCAGGATGCTTTTCCGCAAAAGCGCGTCTAGATTGGCCCCGGACGCTTTTCTGCAAAAAAGCCCCGATTGTCATTTTCATGATCGGGGCTTTTTTGCGGAAAACACTACTGCGCTGTCTACACTGGCCCTTTTCTGGAACAGTTTTCCGGAAAAAGACTTTTGCCCGAACAGGAGCAGCTTAGTTTTTCTGAAAAAGCACTGATGATTTTACATTAGATCGTCAGTGCTTTTCCAGAAATTCAAGCGGCCAGTGTAGACAGCTGGCAAGTTTTTCCGGAAAAGCGGCTGATTTTCCAAAATAACTTGCCAGTGTAGACACAGTCTGACAGTTAGGAAGTTTTTCCTAATGACCAACCTAAACCCCCCTTGCTGCAATTTAAGCCCATTGTTTCTTGTCCTATCATCAGAGGTTAAGGAGAATATTTTTTCTTCTTCCTCCTTGTAACGCCCATTTAGATACTTGAAAACTGTTGTCATGTCCCCTCTCATTCTTCTCTTTCTCAAACTAAACAAATTCAATTCTTTCAGTCTTCCTTCACAGGTCATGTTTTTTAGACCTTTAATCATTTTTGTTGCTCTTCTCTGGACCTTCTCCACATCTTTCCTGAAATGGAGTGCTCAAAGTTGGACACAATATTCCAACTGAGGTCTAATCAGTGCAGAAGGGAAGAATGACTTCTTGTGTCATGCTCACAACATTCCTGTTAATACAGCCGGGAGTTATGTTTGCTTTTTTTTGCAACAGTGTTACACAGGATGCTAGTTCAGACCTGGAGGAGGCAAGGAGGACCCGAACCATGGTCCTTTGAAGTCAGTGGGGGTTTTGCCTTTGACTTCAGGGGGATCATGACTGGGTTTCTAGTCCTCCATCTGGGGGTTGTTCTCTGCCTTCTTACCTTCCTCCTGGAGTTCCAGCTAGACCTCACTTCCTTCATCCTCTTCCTGCCACCAGCTGTTCCATGCTGTGTCATGGCTGCCAGGTTCTACTGAGAAAGTGACTGTGTTGCTCGAGGGGTGATATGATCCTAAATACACACGGGGCTAGATTCAGAAGTGCTGTGGCCATTTGAGAGGAGATTCAAGCTGGTGGCTTCCAAAGGGGCTGGGAAAAACATCTTTCAAACCTGCTAGAAATCCACAAGAGCTCCACCACTGGCACCAGCCTTTGAGTGGGGGGACGGTTGAGTTGATCTGGTAATGCCTTGTTTTCAGTGTGAGATGCCACCTTTTGTCCCCTTCCTCGTTCCTCCCATAAGCAGAGCCGATTTGTTCTGCCGACACATGCTCCTGGGTCCAAGTCTCCATGGGCAGGGATCTGCAACTGGGCTGATTTTCTGTGGGACATCTGCCCGAGGGCTGGCAGGTTGGGATCCTTCGGCAGGAAAAGAGGGGAGTGGAGGGCAGCCATCCAAAATGCCATTTTTCATGAGCTGCTTGCAGTGTGGCAGCAGCCATGTTGGCCCAATGACGTGGGAGAGACGAGGTGGGCAAGGTTGGTTTTTTTTAAGTCAACTTGTGTTGGTCAAAGACACAAGCTTTTTGGTCTCCATAGAGTTCTCCTTTGGGGCTCTTCTTCAGGACGCCGGGAAAATGCTCGGTGCAGCTTGAGAGCTTGTCTCTCTCACCGGCAGAAGTTGGTCTAATAAAAGTTCTTCCCTCCCCTACCTTCTCTGTCTGCCACTGAAAAACAATGAGTCATAATTGCCCCGGATTGAAAAGGGGAGTTGTGTGGGGGAGGTTCTGTGGCCCACAAGGTGAAGGAGGTCAAATCTGGAGGATCATGATGGTCTCTTCTGATCTTAAAGTCTAATGAGTCGTGCCTGGAACAGGGCTCCATGTGTTGCTGTTCAAGAACAGTCTCTTCTTCCAAGTTTGTTGCCATGGTGACCACCTTTCTTGGCTAGAGGGAAGGTCCAGAAATGTAGGGATGATCTCAGGGTGGGTGGCATGAAACATAAGAACGGCCAGGCCAGGTCAGACCAAAGGTCCATCTAGCCCAGTATCCTGTCTGGCAACAGTGGCCAATGCCAGTTGCCCCAGAGAAAGGGAACAGAACAGGTAATCCTCATGTGATCCCTCTCCTGTCACCTATTTCCAGACAAACAGAGGCTAGGAACACTATTCCTACCCATCCTGGCTAATAGCCATTGATGGACCTAACCTCCATGAATCTTTCTAGCTCTTTTTTGAACCTTGTTAAAGTCCTAGCCTTTAGCACATCCTCTAGCAAGGAGTTCCACAGGTTGACTGTGCACTGGAAGACGCCACAGGGAGACTTTCCTTAGGCCACATCCTTCACTCAAATTCAGCATTAACACAGCGGGACTAGATCCCCTTCTCTTGATGTTTGAAACCCATTCTGTCCACGTGAGGGGCCAAAATGCCTGAGATTGGGGTTGCCCATTCTGGTTGGCCATATTCCTGGAGGATTCCTCATGTTACTTCATCTTTCATTCCTGGGGCAATCCAGAAAGGTTGGTGACCCTCTCAGAGACTCTTTCCCCAGCTCTGCTGGGATGGAGCAGAGGGCTGTAAAAGATACGCTCAGAAGCAGAAAGACCCATTCTAATTCTTATACCTGAGGAACTCCTACAGGTCCCAACCCAGACTGCATGGCAAACCCATGGTGAGGATGCTGTACATTGGTATAGCAAGTCTCCGTCCTGGCCTGAAAGCGTTCGCAATGGAAAAAGACAAGCCAAGCACAGTAAGGCTGTGTCCAGACTCCATGCCTCCGTCGACGGAGGCATGTAGATTAGCCAGATCGGAAGAGGGAAATGAAGCCGCGATTAAAATAATCGCGGCTTCATTTAAATTTAAATGGCTGCCCCGATCTGCCGATCAGCTGTTTGTCGGCAGATCGGGAGAGTCTGGACGCGATGCCCCGACAAAGAAGCCTTTCTTCATCGACACAGGTAAACCTGGTTTCACGAGGCTTACCTGTGTCGATGAAGAAAGGCTTCTTTGTCGGGGCATCGCGTCCAGACTCTCCCGATCTGCCGACAAACAGCTGATCGGCAGATCGGGGCAGCCATTTAAATTTAAATGAAGCCGCGATTATTTTAATCGCGGCTTCATTTCCCTCTTCCGATCTGGCTAATCTACATGCCTCCGTCGACGGAGGCATGGAGTCTGGACACAGCCTAAGGGATTATTACCTCCTTTGTGCAGATGGAAAGCCAAGGCTCAGATCTGCAAAGGTATTCCCGCTACCTATCTCCTATTGATTTCAATAGGAGCCAGGCTTTGGAATACTCGAGCATCTGGGCTTAAGTGACTTTCCTAGGGTCGCACAGGGAGTCTGTTGCAGAGCTAGGAACTAAAGCCAGATCTCCTGAGTCCCAAACTCTTCTTGCTATTAACATGGCAGCCTTTAAGGCTGCCTTCCCCTGCTCCCCACCACTGAGTTAGATGGATAGCTCTGCAGCTAAGTAGAAGAAGGAAAACTCTGTGGGTCTTGGCAAAGGAGCCGGGGGGATTAGTCCCGCATCAGCTATTGTTACGACTTAGCTTGGCTTCCCTGCTTTCTGTCCAGCTTGCAACTGGTTCCTTCTGCTGCTTGCTCGTCCCCCTCCAACCTGATCCTCTCCCCCTCCCCTAAATTTGGAAGGTGATCACACTCCAAACGAGTGGCTGCCAACCAGCCGAGGGTCACGCCGAACATGCTGGCACCGCTTTTGCCAGGTTTGTTATGTTAACGGACCCACCATAATCCGCTTTGCAACATCATAATCCGCCGTGCTGGATTCCGCAGTCAGGAAATCAGAGCACTTTTCCAGGGGAGCTGGCCATCAAAGACTTTCGTTTCGGGAAAGAGGGGTTGGGGAGCAGTGTGTGATAGTGGAGATAAAGGGGCAGGAACACAGCTGGGTTGGGGCCATCAAGGAGCACCCTAGTGCAGAGGAATGGTGCACAGATCGCACCATTTTATCGGGGCAGTGTGAGCGTACGGAGGGACCAGTTCCAGCGATCCCCCAGATTTCGGGACTTGGCTTGTCCCTAGTTCCTGCACCCAGCGCTCTCTGTGCTCCCTTCCTTGTACATCCACACACAAGCCAGAGAGACAGCCTTGCTCGCTACCTGGAAAAGCCCCATCCACTAGTGTATTGAGGACTGTGTTGGATTTGCAAGTGAGCACCTTAAAGGGGGAAGGGGTACCACTCATGTTCGCAGACCAGAGGGCTCTGTAGGGCCAGATGTGCTCAGAGCCAGGCTGGAAAAGACCATCTTAAACCCCCACGAAAGCTCATCACCTAATAAACTATCTTGTTAGTCTTTAAAGTGCTATATAATTTTTTCCCTTTTGTTTTACCAAGATCAGACTAACATGGCTACCTCTTTATTACTTTCCATCTTAAAGCAAGGGAGTGTGTGCTGTATCTCGCTGCCTTGGGGAACAGCCTGTTTTCTCTCTATCTGGGTTTAGGGTCTTGTTATCTTACGTTCTGAGATCGTGTTACGTTGCGTCCTTTCAGCAAGAGTAGTGACGTTTTTGTCTAATTTCTCATGGGACTGCTCTGCCTGGATCAGCAGAGAGGACTGGTCCGGTAGTTAAAGTGCTACTGTAGAGAGAGGGATTCAGTACCTCTGGAACTGATTTCCTCTGTGGCCTTGGGCAAGTCACATAGGATATATCTACACTTGCACCCTCTTTCGAGAGAGGGTTGCAAATGAAGACATTCGAAATTGCAAATGAAGCTGGGATTTAAATATCCCATGCTTCATCTGCATATTCACGTTATGGCGCTATTTCGAAATAACAGACGTTGTTAAGACACAGTTATTTCAAGAGAAAACCCTTCTCTCGAAATAACTGGTAAACCTAGTATGAGGAATAAGGGTTATTTTGAGAGAAGGGTTTTCTCTCGAAATAACCGCAACTTAACAGCGTTTGTTATTCCGAAATAGCGCGATTTTGAAATAGCGCCATAAGACGCATATGTAAATGAAGCGTGGGATATTTAAATCCTGGCTTCATTTGCGATTTCGAATGTCTTCATTTGCATCCTTCTCTCGAAAGAGGGTGCAAGTGTAGACATACCCATAGATTCTCGGATGCTTTTCTCCATCTGTAAAACGGAGAGCATTGTAGCCTAGATCGGATAAGCCATCTATCTGGGGGTATGTCTACACTACCCCGCTAGTTCGAACTAGCGGGGTAATGTATGCATACCGCACTTGCTAATGAAGCCCGGGATTTGAATTTCCCGGGCTTCATTAGCATAAGCGGGGAGCCCCCATTTTTAAATCCCCGCTGCTTCGAACCCCGTGTAGCGCGGCTACACGGGGCTCGAACTAGGTAGTTCGGACTAGGGTGCCTATTCCGAACTACCGGTACACCTCGTTTCAAATTCAAATCCCGGGCTTCATTAGCAAGTGCGGTATGCATACATTACCCCGCTAGTTCGAACTAGCGGGGTAGTGTAGACATACCCAAAGGTACTTAGATGTCTTCCATTACCACAGCTTCTGAGGCCTCACGCTCTTTAATGCGAGGCTCACTGTGAGGCAGGAGTGTAACCCACACACCTAGGATACGTCTGTACTGCACGTCTCTGGCACAAAAGCCTATGCAAATAAAGCACAGATTAACATATTGCCGCATTTCATTTGCATAATTAATTGGGGCCATTTTTTGTGTAAGTGGCTTTTGCGCAAAAAGGAGCTGAGTAGACATAGCCCTAGTGTGGTTCACTGTCCCGTGAAGTGGCACTTGGACCACTTACAGCCAGATATAAGAACAAGGGAGCTCTACAGCCTAAGCTAAGAGCCAGCTGGCTTTATAGCTCAAGCTGTAGAGGCTCCTACACTGAAGTCCCAGGTTCAAATGTGCTGGGTGGTGGCTACAGGAGCACAGACCAACCAGACCCCTGCTTTCCTTGGTCCAGCAGGGTGACCTACAGGCCAAGGCTCAATTTATGGTTCTGGGTTCAATTCCCAGCTCTACCCTGTGCTGTCAATCACAATCGCCGACTCAGCCTCCTAAGGGATGTAGGTTTCAATCCCACAAGCTACTTCATGCTTAGTTTTGTTCCTAAGCTTCAGTAGGCTTTGTTAAGTGCTGAAATTCAAGCATGGGCTTAAGAGCTTGCCTAGCTTGGGACCAGAAAGCACAGCACTGGCAGGCGTGAACTCTGAGATCCTATACTCATGGAGGCAGTTTAAGAACCCGAACAGAGCAAGTGAAACTAAAAATATAAGAATGGCCATATTGGGTCAGACCAAAGGTCCATCTAGCTGAGTGTCCTGTCTTCTGACAGTGGCCAATGCTGGGTGCCCCATAGGGAATGAACAGAACAGAACAGGGAATCAAATGATCCATTCTTGTCACCTTGGACAAACAGAGGCTAGGGACACCATTCCTACCCACCCTAGCTTATAAGTATTGATGGACCTAATCTCCATGAATGTATCTAGTTCTTTTTTGAACCCTGTTAAAATCCTGATCTTCACAACATCCACAGGCAAGGAGTTCCACAGGTTGACACTGCGCTGTGTGAAGCAAAACTTCCTTTTACTTATTTGTTTGTCTAATGAGTGTCCTTTCCTCCTCCTTTCTCTGCAGCTCGGGGAAATCTCCAGCCATGGATGCAAGGGCTCATTGCAGTGGCTGTTTTCCTAGTCCTGGTGGCCATCGCTTTTGCCGTTAATAAGTTTTGGTGTCAGGAAAAAGAGTAAGTTCTTCTCCCCCCCCCCCCCTTTGTTCCATTTGATTTAGGCTCTGTTGATGTTGCAGAGAGTTATCTACGTGGGGCATAATGAGACCATGGCACAGTGTGGATTAAAAAAAGGGAATATTTTTGTAGCTATTTAATGGTATTGGCTTACAGGGACAGTGGGCCATATGGCACAAGACAATGGCGGTACCTTGTAACTCCTCCTGTTCTGGCCAGAGTCTGGAATTACCACTTCAAATCCCAGAGCCCTGTTACGGAGGCATGAAAGTGGCCAATGTAAACGCTCCCCACTCGGGCAGTGATGGGACTGAGGTGCCAGGCCTGTGAACTGATTTCAGTGTTCATTGCCAGTCCCTTCAGTGGGGCACCGTTTAGAACAGATGCTGCTATCTTGGCATTACTGTTACTTGGTACCAGGGAATGCCTGCTGAAAGGACGCACGTTTTGCTTCTTGGATGGTCAGGGCCATCCCGAGTGGGGGTGCGGGGCCTGGGCAACTCCCCTGCCACAGGCCCCGCCCACCGTGGCTCCACCCCTTCTCTAAGCCCCACCCCCTATCCTGAGCAATTGGCCCAGGGGATTACAGCGGCCTGGTCTACTCCACCGCACCCTCCTCCCAACCCACTGTACCCCGATTCTCTATGGGGTGGGAAGCAGAGCACCCTGCTTCCTGCCACCACTGAGAAGCCACATGCAGAAGGCTGGGAGAGAGTGGTTAGGGTTGCCAGATACTTTCCCCCAAAATACCAAACATGGTGGGGGAAAAATTGGTTGAGCAAAAAAAAGGGACCACACTTGTTGAGCAAAAAAAAAAAAAAATTTGCCCAAAATAAGGGTCACTGCACCTTTAAATCCCAGCACTACACACTCCTCGCTTCCCCAGCCCAGGGGAGGAATGTCCCAAATGGCTTTCCATCCGAGACAAACAGAAAATATCAGACATTTTACATGTCCGGTATTTTCTGTTTTTTTTTTACTGGACAGAGGCCACAGATACCAGACTGTCTGAACCACTACCAGACACCTGGTGGTGTGCCCATGTGGTGAGGGGGGAGCGACCCCTGCTGCTGCTGGACCAGGTCCCATAATTCCCTGGGTCCCTCCTGTCCATAGGATGGTTGGGGAGGCCGCTGTGGGGTCTGATGAGGCTGCCTGGATTCGTTCGATGGGCAGGCCTGCTCTGTGCAGGAGACCACCCAGGGGCACGGGGCAGTGAAAAGGATGGTTGGCTAACCAGACATTTCAGAGGGTCGTTTTCCACCGACTTAAACGGTGGTAACAAAATTGATAACTGCTGGAAATCTGACCCATAAACATTAGAGAAGCTACGTTCATTAGCATGCTTTGGGGGCCTGGCCTTGTAACATCTTGGCTACGTTATGCACATGCCCGATTTTCCACTCACGTTTCCCTTTTAAAATTGAGAAATGTCCAGAAAAGACAGATCACCCGTCAGACTTGGGAGATCTGGGTTGAAGCCCCGGTTCTTCTCCAGACTTCCTGTGGGCCCTTGGACAAGCCAGTTAGGCCCAGATCCTCCAAATATCTACACAATTGACTCCCATTGATTTCAGTGCAGATTAGCCACCCAACTACCTCTGAGATCCAGGCTTCAGGGCTTGTCTCCCTGGATGTTTGCTTTGTGACTCTACCTCACACTGGGTAGCTGCATCCATCTGTCTTAGGGTTGCCAGATACTTTCACAAAAAATCCCGAACATGGTGGAAAAAAAAATCGGTTGAGCAAAAAAAAAGAAAAAGTCACTGCGTCTTTAAATCTCCCCGCAACCTCCCGCCAGGCATGGCAGGAGAAGTATGTCTGACATAATACAGAAAATATTTTCTGTTTTTTTTACTGGACAGTGGCCACAAATACTGGACTGTCCGGGTGAAAACTGGACATCTGGCAAGCCTAATCCATGTGGACCCTGCTGACGCACACTAACGGTTCCTTCGTGCACTTGGCTCGAGTCTGGTTTCCAAGAGGGTTTGATCAAAGAACCTTAGTGGGCAGTTAGTGCGGGTCAGCAGGCGAGCCTGGGTTAGAGCAGTGGTTTTCAAACTTTTTTTCCTCCTGACTCAGTTGAAGAAAATCGACTAGAGTGTGGACTCCAGGATGGGGCCGAGGAGAGGAGCTTTGGGGTGTAGATAGGGGCTCCAGCTTTGGGGGAGGATCAAGGCTGGGGGAGGAGGGACTGACCTCGAGCCGTTCCTGGTCGCTCGGCAGTGCAGCAGGGGAGCTAAGGCAGGTTTCCTGCCTCTCCTGGCACCACAGACCAGGCTGCACCCCAGGCAGCAGGTTCCCAGCCAATGGGAGCATGGAGGTAGTGCTCAGGGCAGGGGCAGTGGGTGGAGCGCTGTGCGCATCCCCTCCTTCCCCCACACTCAGGAGCCGGGCCTGCTGCTGTACATTTCTGGGGTGCAGTGCAGTCTGCGGGGCCAGCACAGGCAGGGAGCTGCCTTCCCCACCCCACTGCTCACCTGATCCCCCTGCAGCAGCGAGTCCCAGGCGTGAACCGTCGTCTGAACACCACAGGGTTAGAGTCGCATTCTAGCTGGCCACAAACCTGTCAGTGAACCAGTGAGACGCAGGATGTCTCAGGGGTGCTGTGAGGCCCAAGGCAGCACTGGGAGGTCGGTGCTCTGCTAATGCCAGGCACGTATTTCTGCAGGATGGTTTAATAGATTAACGTTTAACATGGGAAATGCCGACCGCAGGTTGTGCAACGGTGCTGGGTCACCGATGGGTTCACTGGCCTCAGGTCAAACCCCAGCACCCTAGGGCTGAAAGTTTGACTCAGGCCAGACCATCTTGGGCTTGTGAGACTCGGGGAGGGGGGAGGGGAAGAAGTTGGGAGGGGAAACGAAACAGAGAGAACGACTCGAATGAAAACCTCCAGCGAGACGGGGAGCAGAGAGCGCAGGCGGAGTGGAATCTCGGTAGAGAGGGGTAGAAAGGCCGCAGGGGGGGGGACACCGAGATGTCAAACTAGGAGAGAAAATGAGCCCAATTCTCCGTTACTCAGTTTCTGTCTTTGGGGCAGAGTTGCGAGAGTCCCTGGGTGGTTTCGCCGTCCCCTGCAGGATGGGGCAGAGGTCCGTCGCTGGCTGCACTGGAATACCCGGTGGGCTCTCTGTAACTTTCAGAATTTCAATCAGGAGTTGAGGGTGTCTGTAACCCAGCCCGAGGGAAGGGGCCTATTGCAGGAATGGGTGAGTGAGGGTCTGAGGTCTGCGAGGTGTAGGAAGTCAGTTTAGCCTAGGGTCCTTTCTGGCCTTGAAGTCTGAGTATGTGACGAGGGGGATTAAAGTATCTGGCTTTAAGCCTCTGGTGGATCCTGCAGTTTCCTGTTGAGCTCCAGTGTAAGCTAGAGCTGCCCCAGGGCTGCTTTAACTTCAGTTTTGCTTCCTGGCCCCCCTGGGCTCTGTGAAGCAGAAAATAACTTTGTGACCTGGCTACATCTCTGCTCCACCTCCTACCCACCCCCGATCGACCCCCTGCCCCACCACCGAGCTGGCCAACCCCATGTCAGAGCACCCTCGTGCAGGGGCATTTCCAAAAGGGCCCGTTCTGCCTCGTTACACTGCCAGAGGGGCAGAAGCAGGTCGGAAGAGAGCTGTGGAGTGGATCCCAACCCACCCCGGCTTTGGGGCATGCTCTTTCCTTCACACGGAGCGTGGGCTACCCCGGAGCTTTGATTTGCCCATCCAATCCAGTGATCTCCAGCAGCGTCTAGGAAGAGGCAGGAACGTGGCCCCGCCGTTTGGTGGCGGAACCAGCAGGAGCGTGGGTAGTAGCGCTGGCTCTGACACGGCTCCCTCTTGTCCTGTCGAATGTCAGAATCCAGCTGCTGTGGCGGGAGGGCGGGAAGGGCTAGAGGCTGTTTTTGAATTCAGTTTGGCCTCTCATCAGAGGAGGCACCGCTGAGGCCTGGCAACCTGCCAGCCCCGGTTCTGTCTCGTTAGCAGCAGCCGTCAGCTTAATCCTGGTCTGTTTAGGCCTTGACATTGCTTGGGCGAGCCCCAAACAGCACCCGCCAGCAAGCACTGAAGGGGCTCAGAGACACCCGGGATCTAGCTGGGTGACAGGATGACCCAGGAGCGGCCTGAGGTCGGCTGTAGCCTCAATGGCTGTGATGTAATCATAGGGCACCCGGGCCGGCGGTGCCCTAGGTGACCGCCTAGTCTGCCTAGGCTCATGGGCCGTCCCTGGGCTGACCTAGAGCAGTCCATCCAATTGCCACTAGCAGCGGGAAACACAAACAAACACACACACACACACACACACACACCCTTACCACTTCACTCACTCACCCCCCCCAAACACACACATCCTCTCTCTCTCTCTCTCTCTCTCTCTCTCTCTCTCTCAGACACACACACACACACACACACACACACACACACACACACCCTTACCACTTCACTCACTCACACACACCACCCCTAAACACACACACATCCTCTACCTCTTCTCTCTCTCTCTCTCACACACACACACACACACACACACACACACACACACACACACACACACACCCTTACCACTTCACTCACTCACACACACCACCCCTAAACACACACATCCTCTACCTCTTCTCTCTCTCTCTCTCACACACACTCACACACACTCACACACACTCACACTCACACACACACACACACACACACACACACACCCTTACCACTTCACTCACTCACACACACCACCCCTAAACACACACATCCTCTACCTCTTCTCTCTCTCTCTCTCTCTCTCACACACACACACACACACACACACACACACACACACACACACACACACACACACACACCCGTACCCCTTCACATACACACATACTCAGACCCCCCCCCCCCCCGGGTCGGCTTGAGCCATCCCTGCGCCCCGGGCAGCGAGCACACGACGCATGTGTGGCTCCGCCCCCCGGCACATGGTGCATGTGCGGCCCCGCCCCCCGGCGCTCTGCACACCTTACAGCTGCAATCAGGCACGCGGCCCCTTACAGCTGTCATCAGGTGCCCCCCATAGGTTGGCACCTCAGGCAGCTGCCTAGCTACCTCCCCCTTTAATCCTGCCCTGCCCCCCTCCCACATACCTACCTCTTCACACACACACGCATGCACACACACCCTGCCCCTCCCCTTCGCAGACACACAGTCCAAGGCAACATCTGAGGTCTCTTCTGCTGCTGACATATATATACAAAATTGCCAAACATTTTGCAACAGCCCATTCTGAGACAGGCTGGAAAAACCAGTTAGCAGGAGAAAACAGTTCCCAGGGCTGACAAATTGGTCTCCCCGAATGCTGCAAACTAGGCGCTGATGTCGCTGTGCAGTGGGGAAGGCCAAGAGCAGGGAGACAGGACTTGCTACCAAGGCAGAAAAAGCAGTTATAGAATGACTGACTCACCAGAAATCCCACAGGGCAAAATCCGGCAGCCCTGAGTGATTAGATTCAGGCAAAGTCCTTGCGTAGGGACTTTTTGAGCTGTAGCTATTAACATTTTGGCTGTAGAAGCCAAGCCTGTGAACAATTCAGTGAGTGTGTCCTACCTGTAAGTGTATGTAACAACTCCTCCTCTGTACCCAGTCAGCAGAGATTAGGGATCTATTACCACCCTGGTAGGTCACGCTGCTTGCACTTTAACTCTGGAAGTTCCTGTTTTGATTCACGGGTGGCGGAGCCAAATTAGGGAAGTGAGTCTGTAACAGGAAAAGCTTAAAAAACAACAGTCTAGTAGCATCTCACAGAATTGTTGTTTGTAACAGGAAAAACTTAAAAGACTCACTCGGCTATCCCTGTGAAGCTTATCTACTCACTGTCTTTTTTTCTTTCTCCCTTTCAATTTTTTCCCTTCTTCCCCTCTCTGACTTCCTTTATTTATTCTTGGATCTGGACATCCAACACTCTGGTCATCTGAAGAAGTGGGCTGTGCCCACGAAAGCTCATGATACCATCTACATGTTTTGCTAGTCTCTAAAGTGCCACTAAACTATTTGTTGTTTTTAAAGTTTTTCCTTGTTTTTACTGAATTTCAACTTGTTAAAATTCAGACCAGTTCTCCAGTTTGTAAAGGCCACTTTGAATTTTAAACCTGTCCTCCAAAGTGCTTGCAACCCATCCCGACTGGGTGTCCTCTGCAGATTTTACAAGCGTCCTCTCCACTTCGTTCTCCAAGTCGCTAGTGAGAATGTCTCTTAGCACCAGACCCAGAACTGACCTCTACAGGCCCCCCTAGACCGGCTTTCCTGATTTGAGCACAAGCCATTGATAACTACTCTCTGAGCATAGACTTTCAACCAGTCGTGCGCTCACTGTGCAGTAATTACATCCAGATCACATTGCCCTAGTTTGCTTATGAGACTGTCATGCTGAACTATGTCAAAAGCCTTACTAAAATCAAGGCATAGTCCATCGACCGCTTCTCCCCATTCCCTAGGTCAGTAACCCCATCAAAGAAGGAAATTAAGTTGGTTTGTCATGATTCATTCCTGACAGATCTGTGGTGACAATTCCTTGTAACCTCATTATCCTCCGGGTGCTTACAAATCAGGAAGTCAAGGGAGGCTGATTGGTCTATAATTGCCCAGGTTTTCCTTGTTACCTTTTGTAAAGATAGACCAGGAACTATCTTCCGAGCCCCTCTTCTCCCTCGCGAGGAGGAGCAGTTCTATCCAGCTGTCCCAACTCCATCTCTGCAGCCAGTAGCCTGGTGCCTTCAAGGGTAAGAGCTCTTGTCCCATATTGCTCGGTGGTGGCTGCGACTGTAACACTTCCTGGAGGATGGATGGCAGCCAGCCAGTGGTCAGCCTGTACTCTGATCTGCAATGGAGAGCTGAGTGTCTAAGAGCCAAGGAACTGAGGTGCACAGCATGGCTGGTTGGCAGTGGGGCTAGGACATGAAGCAAGGGCCCGATGGAGAACCATCTAGTCTAGGGAGGATTTGAGGGTCACGCAGGGTAACCAAAGTCAGGGGCACCCGAGGCTTCCTAAAAGTGTGTGTGGGACCCACCAGTGCCCACCTTGCTCCAAGCACCGCCCCTTCCTGCTGAAGAGGTTCGTGTATTTAGCTTGGACCATCTGGTTACCTTCTCCAGCTCTGTGAAGCTCAAAAGCTTGCTCTAATCAAAGCTATTAGCACACCTCCCTTGTCTCTTTCTCCATGGCTTGATAATTCAAGGTGTTAAGATGTGGATTATCGTTCAAACCATACCTGAGCTTTTCAGCGTGTGAAATCATTTGATCCATAACTCGGTTGCTCACTTGGGTGTCAGCCGAAGCGGCACAAATACAATCCAGCCGGCTGCCCTTCCATGGTTCTCTCTGAATTCTTTCAAATGTGCTTCTTTTGGTAGGGAAAACATCGAGTCGGTGGTCACCAGCAGGAACAAGAAGGAAGAGTCTGTGGCATCCAACGGGACTGAGGGGAGGTATTCGATCACAACCGCTGACTTCAGGTGAGTCAGGCATTCAAGAGCTTCTGAGCTCGTCCGGCGAGGGTCCCTTTCTGGGCTATGCCAAGAGGGTGACAGAAACGGGTTTATGTTACCATTGGGCCATTCAGCATCTGGACACCGGTGACCAAAATAAGCTCCAGTGTAAATTAGAGCAGCCCCTTCTCTCTGGCCTAGACCTGCCCTTCATCCTGCCCTCTGCTCCCAGGACATGTCCTATGCTAAGTCATGGGGGAAAGGGACAGTGCAGGGTTACTTCTGGTGGCTCTCAGATTGCTGAGGTAAAATTCAGAGCTCTGGTCAGGGGAGCCAGCAGCCTCACTGGGCCCCTGGGCAAGGTGGGGCTGAGGGGGATGTTGCTGTATTCCCCCCAGAAAGGGGGGTCAAGAGCAAAAGGGGCTTCAGCCAGCCCTCAGGGCCACCCGGACCGTGGCGCGCCCCCCATACACACCCCCGCCAGCTCTCAGCACTGCCTGGAATGTGCACGACTCTGACAGCATTTTAAAGAGCCTAGGTTCCAAGCTCTTTTGAATTGTCTGGGTCCCGGAGCCAGTTGCTCCCTTTATCCCTGCCCCTCATCGGTGCTCCTGGCCCTAGTGCATCATGCTTATAGGGCCCCACTCCTATTACAGCCCAGTTCCAAATTATTTGGGGGCTCTCCTCCCCGCCCCTCTTGTCAGCCTCAGTTCTACTGTATGCCTGCACTGGAATAATTTTTCCTCTGGCCACTTTCATCCTCTAAGGGTGTGGAGGCCCAAATCTGCCCTCCGAAAACCAGGGAACCTGTCAGCAGGGCCGTTCCTAATCAATTGGCGGCCCCAGGCGACCGCCCAGCTCGCCCATAGGGTTGCCAGATGGTTTAAAAAAAATACTGGACCAAAATTTGTCAAGGAAAAAAAAAAGGGGGGTCAGGGAGTAACCAGGGAAACCTGGGGGGAGGATTCGGGAGGTTGGTCTGAAATGCGGTCACAGCTTGTCCCTACGACCGGCTGTCAGCAGTCCCTTGAAGATGGGTGGCCCGGGGCAACCACACAGCTCGCCCACCCCTAACACCGGCTCAGGGGACAGACCTTAAAAGGTCGGGAGGGGTCGCCCCTCTGTCCTTCACAGTTTATGGCAACAAAAAAGGATTTAAAAAAAAATCAAACTGATTTGCCTCACTGATGGCGGCAGCCGTGTAGACATTAGTCCAGATATTTTCACTAGATCCTAAAATGCTGCTGTGAATGTGCCTTGCTCCGTCTGAGGCAGTGTCTAGACCACAAAGTTCCATCGGAAAAAGATACGCAAATTGTGAATCGCAATTTGCCTACCTTTTTCCACTTTTCTTCCGAAGGAGGCTTTTCCAATTATCAGCCCGTCTACACTGGGCCAAATGTCGGAAAAAAACCCTCTTTCAGAACATCCCTTCTTCCTCGTAAACGAGGTTTACAGGGATGCCGAAAAAATGTGTCTGCTTTTCGGATTTTTTTTTCGAAAAAGCAGATGCTTTTCTTGGACATGGCAGCGCTTTTCCATGATACCGAATCTAGACGTACCACGAAAGCCCTGATTCAGGGTCTTACCCCTCTGCAGAATTCCAGAAGCTGCCACTTGAGTCTCAGTTGTTAGCAGTACAGGTCCTATGACACACAGTTGCAGCCTTGAAAAAAACATAAGTGTTGTACATTTCTTGTTAATTCCTTATTAATTATTAAGTTATTACTTTCCATAATTAATTTTAAATTAATGATTTCTTATTAATTTCTTATTAATTTAGTGTCCTTGGCAGATATTGGAATTTCATGGGGGTATGCACAGCTGCTGAGTCTCCCCCTCTGCTCTCCCCAAACCACTGGGATTCTCCCAACAGTGAAGAGGTGGAGGCTATCAGCCTATCCCAGGGAGTGGAGCTAGGTAGCAGGCTGGGGTAGGGGTAGAGGTTGGGGAGGGAGGCAGTGTCTTACTGAAATACAGGGTCCCAGACTGCCACTGTTACTTTCTGTTTGGCTGATGGGGAGAAAGGGTTAGTGTCACCGAGTTGTGGGGGAGTCACCGAGCCCTGCACCCCCATCCACAGCCAGATGGGGCTGTCAGCCAGCAGCTGGACCAGAAGGTTTATTAGTCCACAGGGACACAGCGTAGAACAGTCTTGTCAGTACAGAAACCAGAACCCGTCAGTACAACCCATCCTGGGGAGAGGAGGTCTATAGCCTATGGCCCCTCACACTTCTCCCCCCTCACTCTCTCTTCTGCAGACTCAACAAACCCAAATCCTTCAGTCTCTCCTCATAGGTCATGCACTCCAACCCCCTAATCTATTTGGTCGCCCTCCGCTGCACCCTCTCCAATGCGTCCACATCCTTTCTGTAGTGGGGGGCCCAGAACTGGACACAATATTCCAGATGTGACCTCACCAGAGCCGAATAAAGGGGCATAATCACTTCTCTGGATCTGCCGGCAGTGCTCCTCCGAATGCACCCTAATATGCCATTCGCCTTTTATGGGAGCAGCCTGTTTTCTCTCTCCCTGGTTTTGGGTTCCTGTGTGTTTCTTGTTTGGAATTCTAAGCAATGAAGTCAAGTTCCATCACCGCCTTTCAGCAAGAGTATTTGTTTTTATTTACGTCTCTGTGTGCAAGCTGTGAATGTAACAGTAAGCAGCTTCCCTGTAACGTTTCAGGTCCAAAGACGCCCAGCACGCCTATGAAAATGTCATTGAGTACGAGGGGAAAGTCGTCACTACTCAGATGTAAGAGCTGCCTTTGAGGATCGCCGGCTTCTTGCCATCTTTCTTCACCCCTCTCCCATTCTAACTTGGCACCCCCGTGCTGTGGTCAGCTCGCTAGCGGGGAATCAGCCCGCTTGGATTCACCCACACTCCGGAAGATGAAGACTGCTCCCCAGAAGGATCACCGTAGCCAGACAATTTGCTTCCTCCAGGAGGACAATTTTTCTTGCCTGAGACAACGCCACCGCCGAACTCATGTGAAACCTGCTGCTTGCCAGGGCAGATGGATAAACTCCCGCATCGGCCAGTGGCAACAATTCAGATATTTCTAGGGTGGTGGGGGGCAGTTTCAATTCCCCGGCATCCCCACTCCTACCCTCATGAACCCTGCCTCTCCCTTGACTGGAGAATCTCCCTTTGCTGCTACGTACACAGGGCATGAGCCGCTGCCAGCAGAAGTCAAGTTCTTAGCGGGCTCCTCTGCTCTCCACTGTAGAGGGAAAGACGCCCCGTGCGCCACGGCCCAGCATTGTTTGGCCCGGCTGTGCCTCCACCAGAGTTGAGTGCCATTGTGGTCCTGTGCGCGAGGTCGCCACAACGCTTGTTGACACTGGGCCACGCTGCCCCCTCCCTCTGTCCAGAGAGGGGGGTCTGGTCAAATTCAAGTGGCTTTGTGGCCACACCGCTGTGTAGGCCCCCAGCATCCCCAAAAAGGGCAGGGGAGGGAGAAACAACAGCCACAGCTGCCTCCTTTCTCCTTCTCCCACCTCCTTCCCTGTCAGCATGGGCAGGCCCTCACACCCAATGGATCAGTGCTAGAACCAATACAGAGGGAGATATAAAGGCTCTGATTTCTCCCCTCCTCCCATCCCTGAGGGATGCAGGAAGCAGCCTGCGACTCCTAGACACCAGTGTGTACAGAAACCTCCTTCTCTTTGCCTCAAAGAACACCCCCTCCGACATCTCTTCTTCGCCCTGGCCTGGTGTAACAGCATTGCTGCTAAGCGCCTGTGCAGTGCAACAGCCTTTTGTTATGTTCCAATAAGCTAAAGTCTTCTACACCCATTCTCTCCAGAGCCAGTTATTTATTGGTGGCCAAAGCGGGCAGCCTTGTACGGGTGGCTTTCCCTTTTTATGTCTCTTTATGAACAAAGAAGCCAATTGGTTGACTTGGCCAGGTCCAAAATCTCCTCCTGTGAACATATTTTCCTTGTAGCAATAAAGAAAATGATTCTTTACTACGATGGTATGAGTTACAAGGCACAAACCAGCTTTGTAGAGACTCAAAAAACACTGTGAACAGGAAAGCACCTCCGGCTGTGAAAAAGGACATTGTTCCCAGCAACAGGCAGGAGGTACAACCAGCATAAGTTGCCACGAGGAAGGCAAGCATTAGATCCCCGGTGCTGGTGTGTCTCTCACAGTCCTGACTAGCCTACAGGCCCAACCCAGTCTTTGTGAAAGGTTTGAGCAAGCAAGGACAGTTGGATTTGGATCTGAGGCAGAGAACAATGGGTTTTGTGGCTAGGGTGCTGGATTGAGGCACAGGAAATCAAGGTGCAGTTCCTGGCTCTGACTCAGAATCCTTGGGTAACCTTGGTCATGTCACTAAGCCCAGATACTCAAAGGCTGTCCTGTGGGAGTTAGGCATCTAAATCATAAAACCATAGGACAGGACAGAACCTTGAGAGGTCATCTCGTCCAGTCCCTTGCTCTCTAGGCAGGACTGAGTGTTAGTCCCTGACAGGTGTTTGTCTAGACCTGCTCTTAAATATTTCCAGTGACGGAGATTCTACAACCTCCTTGGGAAATTTACTCCTGTGTTTAACCATCCAGACAGGAAGTTTTTTCTACTGTCTGGCAATGTTCTCTCTCATGTTTTTTCCAGTCCATGTGTGGAATAAATGTTATGTGCACTGAGGCATGGGTGGATGTGCACCACTTGTAGAAGCATATACTGCCAACTGTGGGTGCTCTGCTGGGCAGCACTGGAATCTCTCCTGGGTAGCCGCCCAAGTGTTCAGCTTACAGGGAACACTGGTGTCCAACCTTGCTGCAATTTAAGCCCATTGCTTCTTGTCCTATCCTCATGGGTCAAGGAGAACAATTGTTCTCCCTCCTCCTTGTAACGCCCTTTTATGACTTTGAAAACTGTTCTTAGTTTCCCCCCTCAGTCTCAAAACCCCCCAACATACCTTTGAGAACCTGGGCCTTAGTTTCTCTGGGCAAGCTATTTCACTTGCTGATGTGAAAGTTAGGAGCCTTTGTAGCTCTAGGCCTCCATTTACCCATCAATGAAATGGGGCTAATACTCCAGTCTTTTGCCCACACTTTGTCTTTGTAACCGCTACCAGGTGTGCTTCTATTACTTGAGTGGTAAAGCCAGGTGGCTTTATTAACTCAAGCAGTAGCAGTGCCTATACTAAGCTCCAGAGGATCCAGGTTCAAATGTGCCTGGTGATAGTTAACAAGTGATGCTTCATTCAGGATCTCAACTGGCTTCATAGCTCAAGCTGTAGAGGCTCCCACACTGAGGTCTAGGGTTGCCAGGTGTCCAGTATTGGCCTGGACAATCTGTCTGGTAAAAAATATCAGACATGTAAAATGGCTGGTATTCTCTGTTTTTCTCAGACAGAAGGCCACTTGTAACATTCTTCCCCTTCTGTGCCTTAGGGGGGAGGGGATTTAAAGGCGCAGTGGTTTTTGGGTTTTTTTGTGCTCAACTTTGGTCCCTCGTTTGTTTTTTGTTTTTTTTTCTCAACCAATTCTTTTCCTGCTATGTTTGGTATTTTTTATGAAAGTATCTGGCAACCCTACTGAGGTCCCCAGGTTCAAATCTTCCTCGTGGTGGTTACACCTAGTTCTACTATAAGCTCGGTGGGGCAGGGATTGCATTTTGCTATTGACCTAGCATAATGTGGCCCTGATTTCTGTTGGAGCATCTAGGGGCTACTGTGAGGGAATCCCTTCAGCTGCTGAGTGAGGTCTGCCAGGTTGTGGTTTGACACAAGAACTAAACTGGGGAAAGTTTGATGTTCCTTCAGCCTGACCCACCCTGCACAGGGACTATATTGAAGTACTATATTGACCCACTTTAGTTTGGTGCGTTTTCCTGCTCTCACAAATAATGGGCCTCTGTTATTTCCATTCTGGTTGTCAGAGCTCTCTGCTCATGTAACCCACCCACCTACTGGATGGGGGTCACCAATGGGGAATGACCACTTATAGCAAGAGTAAGTTTGCTCCCCAGCCTTAGCTGCATGGCAGCTGACTTTCAATTCAGGCTAGTATAGCAACGTAAGCACTAAGCTCCAGAGGTCCCAGGTTCTGTTCCACCTTGCCAGCATTACACACCCAGGAAGGAAAGTGAATAATAAATTAACAAAGCTTTCTAAAGCTTAAGAGGACCTGTTTGGTAGGAAACCTGCTGGTGAAAAGGTTCTGACAGGGGAGGGAACTCTGTTTTTATTGAACAATGATACTTAGATGGGAAAGCTATCGGTCTTTTACAAAAGAGTTAAATGGCATTACCATAGTTTTACAGATGGGGAAGCTGAGGCACAGAGTGCAAATGGCTTGTTTATGGCCCCTCAGAGCCCTGCAGGTCTCAGCCTTATTTCCTGGCCCACCCTGAATGGGTTCTCTTGTTGCTAATGTGAATATCCCTAAAGCTGGGCCCAATTCCCCTCTAGATGACTGGAGAGAAGACTTCTGTGGGAGTTTCTGACAAGACCCGTGCTGGCACTCTCCTTGCTCGCTTGCAGGTTAAAAGGGGTCCTGCCTCCTGGGCTGTTCATTAACCAGTCCTCATTCCTACGAGGGAGAAGTGGGTAGTTTTGCTGAGCCTACGACATGCTCTGGGGAGATTAGCTACAGAGGAGCGGTCCGAAATCCCCTCTCAAGCTAATACACTGTGCCAGCCATTCCCCACAGGAGTCTGAGCACACACACCTAGGCCAGAAGTGCCCTCTCTCAGGGATGCAAGTATTTGCCTGGCGGCAGCTGCAACACTTAAAATCCTTTAGTGATGTAGCCTTCAGCTGCCTGGCTCACACTGGGGCTTGTTTCACACGGGGTGGGGAATGGGGCTGGACCTAGCTGTAGGGAGTTTTGTCATTCAATGTATAAAGTGCCCTCCATCTGACTGTTATGTTCATGTCATACAAGCAGAAAAGCTGTCAACCTAAACAGCAGCATTTTGTCTCTTGGAAGTTGGAACCATAACACACAATAACCCCAAATCAAAGAGAGAATACAGGCTGCTCCCAAAAACAAGAGAGGCACTGCTTGTCCTCCTCTTACTGTCTCACTGCTGTTAACTCTAGATTTGCCAGCTTCTCTAGAAAGCCTGCAAGCAGGAGCCAGAATCCCCCGGCCCACCCTGTGTGTACTTAAGGGGAGAAGTTGTAATGTCTTCGCCATTTTCAATATACCGCCCTGCAGAGCTTAAAGCACGTAAGAGTGTAACAAAGAAAAGATGAAAAAAAAAAAATCCAAGGCTACGTCTACACTGGTACCCTTTTCCGGAAATGCTTATAACGGAAAACTTTTCCGTTATAAGCATTTTCGGAAAAAGCGCGTCTACATTGGCAGGATGCTTTTCTGGAAAAGCACTTTTTGCGGAAAAGTGTCCGTGGCCAATCTAGACGCGCTTTTCCGCAAAAAAGCCCCGATCATCATTTTCGCGATCGGGGCTTTTTTGCGGAAAAGAAATCTGTGCTGTCTACACTGGCCCTTTTCCGGAACAGTTTTCCGGAAAAGGACTTTTGCCCGAACGGGAGCAGCATAGTTTTTCCGGAAAAACACTGACGATTTTACATTAGCTCGTCAATGCTTTTCCGGAAATTCAAGGGGCCAGTGTAGACAGCTGGCAAGTTATTCCGGAAAAGCGGCTGATTTTCCGGAATAAGTGGCCAGTGTAGACACAGCCCAAGAGTTTTGGACAAATTGAAACTCCACAGCTTCAGGACTTACGGCAGCTTCTGATTATTTGGGGTTACGAAGCAACTTTCCGAGGCAGTTGTTTGTATCCTGTAACTGCTGCAGGAGGTCTTGGACTTCAGCTGCAGCTCGAACCGTTGGAGGTAGTCTAGTGGGCTGGACGGACCGATCCAGTCTTGCAAATGTCTCGGTGTCAGATTTTAGGCTTCCAGGACTGCGGCGAGGCAGGTAAGTGTTCTCTTCACTACATAGGTGTGATGTAGTGGGGGTGCTGTCTGCTCTGCTCTGCGCTGTGATGTGTGGTTCCCATTGACTCACCCACATGTGTATTGGCCCAGACACCTCGTCCCAGCATGAGCAGATAACACTGCTCTTCCCGGGGGAGAGACGAAGGGAGGCGGAGATGAACACTTGGGGGGGGGGGGCAGTTTTCTGGGTAGAAAACATGAAGGGAACAGACTAAACTGGGTGCTGAGGATTGAGGGGGCGATGGATCCCCTAACCCCAGGGGTCTGAGGCATCCGAGCCCTGACTCCTGTAACCACATCACGTCTATGCTGTGCTGTGTCCTGGAGAAGCAGTAAACCCCTCTAGTCGACTGGCTGGCGGAGTCTGTTCTTGCTGGTACGGGGGTGCAGGATCGGGGGAACCCTGATGCGCCGTCACAACAGGTGACAAAAGAGATCCACAGAAATTAAGTGATATGCCCGGGGAGGGCGGCAGACTTGCTGGGCTCCTGGGCAAGATGTGTGTGTGTGTGTGTCGGTGGGGAGACTCTGTGCTCCCAGAAGGGATGGGCCATCAGATGGAAGGGGTGAGGCTGATGGCAGTAGTGGCGGCTGCTGGCGCCTCGGGCCCTTTTGAATCTCTGGGCCCCGGGGCACCTGCCCCCTTGCCCCTCCTCTCCTATCGGCAGGCTTGGACGTGCCTAACGTTACATAATGAGTTTGTGGTAGGAACACAAATAGAATCCCAAAGTCCTGATTCCCAGTCCCTGGCTCTAACCTCTAGGCTGCACTGCTCTCCTAAGCCTGCCTCACCTCCGGGTGCTCACCGAGTGCAGCTTAAGCACCGAAGGCTACATGGACTTGAGAAACTGGGCCCCTGGCGTTTATTGGCCACTCCTTGTTCAATGGAATGGGCCTCAGATTAGTCAGTGTCGCATTTGCGCTGCTTAAGCATTTTAGCTCACACGAGTGGGTGGTGGGGAGGCGAGAGTCGTGGGGAAGGTGGGGTCCTCTTCAGTTTCCCTCTTGGTTGCAAAATAACTTTTAAGCACCGGTCTGGTAATGAGTAACCATAAGGCCAGTTCATCGTCACACACCTGGGCTGAACACCCGTCCCATGCTGTGTGCAGCGGTGTTGTGGCCCTGTTGGCTGTAGGATATTAGAGAGGCAAGATGGGTGAAGTCACAGTTTTTATTGGACCTGCTACTGTGGGTGAAAAGAGACCAGCTTTCCAGCTCACATAGACATCCTTAAATACTGGGCTGTTAGGAGAATGTGGAACCATAATTGTTTCATTCATTGTCATAGCTTCAATGTAGAATGTAGAAGAAGCTGGGGTAATTTGGGGTAATTTGGAGTGGGTTGGAAGAGCCTATTGTGCACACAAGGAGAGTGGTCTTGGTGCATGTGTGTGTGTGACCCCTCGTGTGGTGTGTGTAAGCACACTTTGCCTGGAGAACACAGAGAATCCGACTTCACACTTCTCTCAGCCTGGATCTGGATGCTTACTGTTTCATATTTGCTCTGCCACTGAATTGCTGTATGACCCTAGTCAAATCACTTCACCTCTCCGTGTCTGTTTTCTCTTTGTCTACTGAGATTGTAAAGTTCTTCCATACAGAGACTGTCTCTCACTGTATGTACAGTGCCCAGCACAGCCAGGGACGATGGGCCCTGATCTCAGACCAGGTGCTGCGGTGGCACCGATAGAGATCGAAAGTCACCCACCCACATTAGCAACGGCTCAGATGGATCACAGACATTTCTGAGCACAATCCTACATAGAACAAAGTACATTTATTGCTGGAAAATCTTAATTAGATTTTAAGGCCCGAAGGGAGAAGCGAGGTATTATCTGACAGCGCTCATGGCGCTCATGGGAGCTAAGGGTTTGTTGTGATAATTCTTGTTTACCTGGCTGATATGGACGGGGTTCTCGGTTGTATTGCTGTAATTAGGATATCTCCTCCCACGCTGACAGGACTGTATCCTCCTGACAGGATGAGTGTGATTGAAAAGGCGGCTTCCCACTCCGTCTAGGCAGCAGTATCACCCGAAGCTGAGCACCCCGCGAACCACAGCACGTGGCTCGCGTCAGGCTCCTGACGAGACGGAGGTGACCCCTGGCCCTGAGAGTGGGTGGCAAGAAGGTTCTGGAAAGGTCCCGGTGTCCATTCTGAGGTAATGCCAGTACATCCCCGGGGGAGCAGCCTGTTTAACAACAGCTCTGTGCTGAACACAGGGCTGGCCTTGTGCCCATATAGCACGCATTTAAGGGCGCCACAGCCGGGGGGATTCTAGCTGGTTCCCTCCTAGGGCCTGCAAAGTGGTCAAACAATCATGCCCTCATCCCTCCAGCACATAGCTAGGGGGAGGGATAGCTCATGGGTTTGAGCATTGTCCTGCTTAAACCTAGGGTTGTGAGTTCAATCCTTGAGGGGACAGCTTAGGGATCTGGGGCAAATCTGTCCAGGATGGTATTTGCTGCTGCTGTGAGGACAGGAGACTGGACTTGATGACCTCTATGGGACAGTATAGCTCTCCCTATATATTATATAAGGCCCTCTGGCTCTATGCTTTGCTGGGTTAGCCAAAGGCACAGACACACACCGTGAGCCACAGCCCGGGCTAGCTGAAAAAGTAGTGCTTGAACAGGGAAGTTGAAGTCAATGCCAGGATGTTGAGAATAATGCCTGGCAATGGATCAGAAGTAGCTGAGTTAAACTTCTGCTCCAGGTGGGTCTGGGCATGCTTGTGAGTGAGCCAATGGTGGGCTTATACAGCCCACAAAGGTTCTCCAAAGCAGCCCCCTCTCCCACCCTCCTCTGTAACAAGGTGATGTGGGATGCTACCATCCCAGCTGCTGTGGCCCACCCAGCCCTGCACATGTATGCTGTGGTACATGATGTCCACTCTTCTGCTCCTGCTCCTAGTCTGGGTCCAACACAGCACAGGAAGGGGAAGTTAACAGAAGCAGTTGAAAACTGCTCATTCCTGAGAGCCCTTTGGATAATTGTCAGGTGCCTGTCATAGCAGTATCAGGGCCCATCTGGGCACACCTGTAATGGTCAGCTGGTTCCTCACTAAGGACGAGCAAAGGCCGGGTCCCATGATGCTGAAGAAGAGCTGAGATGCAGAGTTCACGCGCAGAGTTCACACTTTTGGGACCCGATTCAGTATCACTCCAGTTCCATACCAGCATCAGAGCTGTCCTTGCCCACAGGCAGAATACACAGCTGCGTAGAACACCCGAAAATTTGGGGCACCTCTGGTTCTTAATGCCCACCCACCCACATCTTGCTACCCCTGTTCTGTGGCTCTGCTTCCTCCAGACAGGACCTAGTTAACTTAAAAGGGAAAATGCCAGCTGGAGCGATTAGCAGAATATGGAACCAACCAGAGTCATTCAAGTATAGATCACAGCTGGAGGATTCTCTGCATCTTGGGGTCTTCAAAGTATTTGAAGGCTTCAATATCTGAGACATAGGTGAGAGGATTATTCTAAGAGGGGTGGGTGAGATTCTGTGGCCTGCACTGTGCAGGGGGTCAGACTAGATGATCATAATGGTCCCTTCTGACCTTAAAGTCTATGAGTCTATAAGTGGTAATGAAACCATTACGCAGGCATCTGCCAACCCCAGGTCTGTACTGTCAGTGTCTGACTTTACTGAGCTTCAGAGGTGTAGCCACGTTAGTCTGTTACTGGAAAAACTTAAAAAGCAACAAATAGTTCTGCAGCGTCTTAACAACTAACAAAACATGTTGATCAGTGGTAGATCTTGGCGCCTCTGACAGGTGATCTTAACTGGTTTGGCCAAGAGGCATTTCAGCTGCTCTTCCTCCTACTGCTGCTCATCTGCCCTCTGCCTTGGAGCTGTCTCCTCAGGAGCTTCCTGCTTGCTGGGCAGGGCAGGGGAAGGAGAGGAGGGTGCTGATGTCAAGGTGCCCCCTCTCCCTCCCTGTATCCTATCTCCACAGAGCAGAGAGAGGGCACAACAGGACTTTGGATGGAGTTTGTTGGCTGCTTTTGGGAGCGGTGCAGGGCCAGGACAGGGATGAGCCTGCCTTAGCCCCACTGCACCCCCACCCAGGAACCACCTGAGGTAAACAGTGCCTACTCCAGTCATGAACTCCCTCTTGCACCCCAAGTCCCTGCCCCAGCCCCGAGCACCCCTGCATCCAAACACTCTCCCAGAGCTTGCACGTAGAACCCCTCCTGCACCCCAACTGCCTGCCCCAAGCTCAGCTCAGAGCCCCTCTCTCACTCCCAGTCCCTTAATCCAAGACCAGAGCCTGCACCTAACCCTCTGCCCCAGCCTGGCGAAAGTGAGGGAGCATGGGGGATGAGGAGAGGATGGAGGGAGCAGGGGTGGGGCCTTGGAGAAGGGGCACAAAGGAGGCGGGGCAACGGTATTTGGCTTTGGGGTAGATCTTGGATTGCACTTAAATTCACAACGTGATCTTGTGCTTAAAAAAGGTTGGAGACCCCTGATGTTGATGGGATCATGAGCTTTCGTGGGCACAGCCCACTTCTTCAGATAGCTGGAGTTATTTACCGTGTTAGTCGCCAGGAGCTTAGTTTGCAACTTGCCTTAACCATATTCCATTAGTGTGGCGCTGAAGATTACAAAATCACAGCTCTAAAATACCATTGTCTTCCTCCTCCCCAGCCACCGTGGGGCACTGGTTGAACAGTACTGCCTAGGGCCCCATAAATCCAAAGGGCAGCCCAACCAGTGTGGCCCCGCTGAACTCAACAGGGGTAACACCGATGTAACATAGGGGGGTAACAGACTCTTAATAGATTCACCAGGGCAGGGCTGTGTTTTTGGAGCGTCAGGGAGCCAGAAGGTAAGGGGCGAAGGTATCAGAACTGTTTCAGCCAGGGTGCATTCGGATCCATGGACCCATTGAAATCTCCACGGGAGAGTGAGCATAGCGAACGCTGTGTCTGTGGGAGAAGGGCGTCTTAACCAGCGGTCATGAGGCGAGAAGGGTTTCAGAGAACGCTTCCCAAACATTCATTTTAACATTCAAATATCCTTATTTAAGGACAACAGTTGGGGGAGGGGAAGTGTCACTAAACTATTGTTGGCAGCCAAGCTCTGTATACACTCTCTCTCTCTCGCCAACAGAATTTTGTCCAGTCAAAGATATTATCTTACCCACCTTGCATACAACAAATGACAGGGGACAGGTATCTATGTTGCCTACTGCTCCCTGACATTCAGTTCCCTCAAGCAGTGTCATAGAATCATAGAATAATAGGACTGGAAGGGACCTCGAGAGGTCATCGAGTCCAGCCCCCCGCCCTCAAGACAGGACCAAGCTCCACCTACACCATCCCTGACAGATGTCTATCTAACCTGTTCTTAAATATCTCCAGAGAGGGAGATTCCACCACCTCCCTTGGCAATTTATTCCAATATTTGACCACCCGGACAGTTAGGAATTTTTTCCTAATGTCCAATCTAAACCTCCCCTGCTGCACTTTAAGCCCATTACTCCTTGTCCTGGCCTCAGAAACCAAGAGGAACAAATTTTCTCCTTCCTCCTTGTGACACCCTTTTAGATATTTGAAAACCGCTATCATGTCCCCCCTTAATCTTCTTTTTTCCAAACTAAACAAGCCCAGTTCATGAAGCCTGGCTTCATAGGTCATGTTCTCTAAACCTTTAATCATTCTTGTCGCTCTTCTCTGTACCCTTTCCAATTTCTCCACATCTTTCTTGAAATGTGGCGCCCAGAACTGGACACAGTACTCCAGCTGAGGCCTAACTAGTGCAGAGTAGAGCGGCAGAATGACTTCACGAGTTTTGCTTACAACACACCTGTTGATACAACCTAGAATCATATTTGCTTTTTTTGCAACAGCATCACACTGTTGACTCATATTCAACTTGTGGTCCACTATGACCCCTAGATCCCTTTCCGCCATGCTCCTTCCTAGACAGTCGCTTCCCATCTTGTATGTATGGAACTGATTGTTCCTTCCTAAGTGGAGCACTTTGCATTTCTCTTTATTAAACCTCATCCTGTTTACCTCTGTCAGTGTCAGTGCTGCCCCCCACAGGTGAGAGACTTAACTAGCAGTGACCGCAAAGAATGACCAAGCACAGAACTGATAGAAAATCAAGGCAGCCACCTGATGGTTGGAAGGGACAGTTACAATACAGCCGCTGTTCTCCTGACCAGACAGCCACAACTCCAGCAGTAAGGGTCTACACAGTTTGAGGTGCTGCTTACGAGGGAGATCCCAAAGCACTTTGTGCAAGTTAAATAACTAGGAACTCACCATGCACCCCCCCAGACTGGGATGTGAGCAATTACTGCCCTCTTAGGCTACATTTGGACAGCAGAGCTATTTTGGGACTAGTGATTCCGTGTCTTTAAACGCGCCTGTTATTTCGAACTAATGGGAGCACTATTCCTTAATCCTTGTTAAGGGACTTGTTGAAATAGTACTTTATTTCGAAATTTAGCCCTGTCAACTTTTGAAGTAAGCAATATCGAAACGACCTTGAAATAAGCTACGCAAATTGTGTAGCTTATTTCGAGGTAAGGGGGCGGTGTAGATGCACCCTTACAGAGGGGAAAACAGCAACAAAGAGCGATTAGGAGTAACTTGGTAATGACAGATCCTTCAAGAGTACTCACGCGGACCTGGCCTCCCCTCCCTTGGCCTAACTGAGGCCACCGTTTTTATTTACAATAGCTGAAGGATTGTGATGTGCCACACTTGTCTGGCCTCTGTCCTCAGCAGAATGAGAACGTTGCTTTGCATATACGGGAACAACTACTACATGCCATTGAAATGCAGCCACTTCTGGGGTGAAACATGGCAAATTGTTAGCACCTCTCTGCCTCCTGAGGGCAGTGGATGGTGATGAGTTTATGGCTGCTTATGGCTGCAGTATGAAGGTCATGTCTGTGCTGCCAGGACACTGGAGAATGTATTGGAAGGTCCAATTCTGTGCTGACTAAGTTAATGTGGGTAGGGGGTCAATACCCTAGGTGACCTAGCCTATGTTTTCTATCCCTAAAAGTTCTGATTACTGTACTTGGCTAATGGCCATTGACTGTCACCTATAATGTGTGGGGAAGGAATCTGTAGAGCTGATATGAAACATGTACGACATGTACAAAAGGATGGGGACTAATTTATCTATAACCACTCAAGAGAGAGATCGTGGAGTCATTGTGGATAGTTCTCTGAAAACATCCACTCAATGTGCAATGGCAGTCAAATCATTTAAAAAGGGATAGAGAATAAGACAAAGAATATCTTATTGCCTCTGTATGAATCCATGGTACGCCCACATCTTGAATACTGTGTACAAATGTGGTCACCTCATCTCAAAAAAGATATATTAGCATTGGAAAGAGTTCAGAAAAGGGCAACACAAGTGATTAGGGATTTGGAAGGGGTTCCATATGAAGAGAGATTAAAAAGACTTGGACTTTTCAGCTTAGAAAAGAGGAAACTAAGGGAGGATATGATAGATACCTATAAAATCATGACAGGTATGGAGAAAGTGAATAAGGAAAAGTTATTTACTTGTTCCAATAACATGAGAACAAATGAAATTAATGGATAGCGGGTTTAAAACAAACAAAAGAAAAATTTTCTTCACATAGTGCACAGTCAACCTGTGGAACTCCTTGCCAAAGGATGTTGTGAAGTCAGAGACTAGATATTGATGACAGGAGAGGGATCACTTAATGATTACTTGTTCTGTTCACTCCCTTTGGGGCACCTGGCATTGGCGACTGTCAGAACACAGGATACCAGGCTAGATGGACTTTTGGTCTAACCCAGTATGGCCGTTCTTATTTTCTTATCTATGTGCTACAGCAGCTGTCCCTGTGTAAAATAATAGTTATAACAACAATTGTCATGACCCTAGTGTGCTAAGCACTGTGTGGAAAAAGGCAGCCCCTTCCCCAGATTGCCCAGTCTGCGATGATGAAACGACACCATGGGCAGATAAACAGACAAATGGGTTGGGATAGAGGACGAGGTAACAGGAAAGGCAAGTGTGTTTGCATGAATCAATAGTTTTGGTCATTGCAGGAGGCCACGAATGCCACAGAGCTGTGATTTTGGGGATCACAATACAGGCAGGACAAAGTGGGCGTGACGCCTTATCTCTGTTTGAATGCGAGCTGCTCCAATCTGAAAAGAGAAGCTGGGGAGCATGTAATTACATCTGAGAACATTCCATCCCATGTCACACGCATCCCTTTACATGGCCCCATCTTGCCCTTTTTGGAGGGAAACACGTGCCTGGCCAGTTGTCCCTGAAAATGACAACTAGTTTGCCTGTGGAACACATCACGGTCATTCAGAACTCCTTCCTCTTGGTGCTGCCATTACGGGCCTGCTCCTAGTGAAGTCTGTGGCAAAACTCCCGGTGGGACCCTGTGACGGGGGAGAGGGGAGCCCATCTATTGGTTAGAATATGCCCCTCCCCCACAGCCCGACTGGGCATGCTCGCAGTACAGCCTCACTATAAAAGGCTGCCGGGCTGCTCAGTTGGGGCGGACCGCCGGAGAGGAAGGAGCTCCGGCCCCAGCTGTAGGACCAGAGCTGGACCTACTGCCAGAATCAGAGCCGGGGGGGCCGCCGCTATTGCTGCTACCATCCCCGGGTCGAGCACGCCCCCAACGCCGACTCCGGGGGGCCGCCCGCCCCGCTGCAGTGGACATCCCCTGCGCTGCTGCCCCAGAGACGGGACCGGCTGATGTGGCCGCCACCGCCAGCCCAGCATCGCCAGGTGGGGTCTCCGTCGGCCACAAGGCTGGGGTAGGAAGCAACCCAGAGCAAGGGGCAGGGGAACCCCCAGTGGGCTCGGTGCGTTTTGGGGAGGACCCCCCGCTGAGCCAGTGGTGGGAACCATCCACCACTACTAGGGCCCTGGGTTGGGGTCCGGTGGAGAGGGAGGGCCCGGACCCCCCTACTCCAACCCCTCAAGGCACGGACTAGGCCTCAGGGACTGCGTTAGCCCCCGGACCAGGCCTCAGGGTCTGCAAGTTGGGTGGGCCTGCTTTAATCTCGGGGTGGAGAGAGCGGGGCGGGGGGGGGGGAACCCCGCCACAGACCCACCCACACACAAGGCGTGACACCAGTGAAGTCAAAGGGGAGACACTGGCTTTATGACGATTTGTCTTCCCGTGGCAGGCAGGAACCGTAGTTGTCTGGGTGAGGTGCTGCACAAACAGACCGGAAAGATGGTTCTCGCCCCCAAGGAGCGTAAATGTTGCTTGGTATGAAGGACTAGATCAAGAGTGGGGAACCCTTTTTTGGGCTGGAGGCCGTTGACCCACAGAAAAATCAGTCAGGGGCCACACAAATGTGAGAAGCCTCCAAAAAACCCCAAACCCCTCGTTGACACCCCAATCTGAGGAGTAGAAAGACACTCCCCACATTCTTCTCACACAACACAGCCTAGCGGGGCCTGGGCTAGTAGATTTTGTGGGCTTCCCTAGGCTCTGGGGTTCAGTGGATAGCAGGGGGCTGCCAGGAAGCAGGCTTAGGGTGTGGGGGGTTGGTGAAACTGGGAGGGTGGTAGGGTGCAGGCGCGAGCTGGGGGTTGGCGGGTCTGGGAGCGTGGGAGGGTGCAGGAGCTGGCTGGGGATGGGAGGGCTAGGTGGGAGGTAGGGATGGGGGGGGACACAGGGTTGGAGTGCCAGCACTGACTCCCTGATGCTGTGGGGGTGGGCCCCGAGCCTCAGGGGTCAGACTCAGGCAAGCCAGGGTTCAGATGCAGCCCCCAGACTATAGGTTCCCCATCCTTTGGGCTAGATACTCATGTATAAGCTAGTGATGCCCCACTGACTCCGACGTGCTCTCAGCTGCTGTAAATTGGGGCAGCTCCGTGGCTTGCAGCGACACCACACCAATTCATACCCACTCGGGATCTGGTCCCTAAAGAAACGTGGATTTTCACAGATTCCGTAATCGGGCCAGCAGATTCCCTTCTATATCAATGACCACTGCAAGGAACCCATCAGCGAGCTCGGGAAGCTGCCTTTTCGGCCCTGCAGTCCTGTCACTGTCAAAACGAAGCTGGGTGTTCGCTGCTGCAGCGAGGGCGGAGTGCCCTGCATTATATTCTTTGCTTTGTGTGGAGGTTGGGGGCGGGGAGAGGGGATGCTTAGATGACCAGGGCCTTGGTAGACATGAGGTTTGTATCTCAGGAGGCTATTGGAGAGTACAATGCACGAACAATGTGCATGCAAGAATTCCCTAGGGGGGAGAGAGGGATTCACAGGATCTGAACTACCAGCGGGAGGGAACAGATCTGGAGCCAAACGGTTTTTCACCCCCAAACTTCCCTGGGGTTCTACGCACAACTGGTAGGTGGCTAGAGTAACTGGATACAAGAGTTTGGAAGAGGGGTATCTTACCCCGGCCTGTCCTCTTTGGCTGGATGGTGTCTGGGGCAAATGCTGGCCAGCACTAGAGTGGCAAAGTGGCTCCAAAAGTTTTTGGTCTCCATTCAAGCCAATGAAAAGCCAGCCGTGAAACCCCCTCTATTGATGGTTTGTATACCCACAGCCGTCAAACAAACATCCCCTGAGCCTCCCCTTATCACTTTATTACACCTGCTAGCATGAATAGATTAAAGGGGCGGGAAGGTAGGGGGGAGGGAGAGGGAGGGGAGAGGAGAAAAACCATAAGAATCCTGCAGAAAACCGGGTTTGGGGGATTGTTAATTATTCTCTGGGGTCTCTAATCTTTAACTGGCAACCAGCATCACTAACTGTCTTAAGCCTCCTCCTGGAGCCTGCTGATAATAAACCATCTGCATGGAGGAGACAGTTATCTGCCCTGCTCCAGCCGCCTGTGACACGGCTGGAGCAGGAGATAATGAGTGTGCGGGGTGGAATTGTGACGCGCCCGTGGCGATGATCGGGCTGATACCGAACCTTTTCGTGCCGTTGTTTGCAGTTCCAAACCGAAAACAAAAACAACACAGAAAGAGAGAGGGGAATATTCCGTGCGAAACACACTGCCCGGTTTCCCCAAGTGCCGCGCGACAACCTCATTAATGCCAATGGAGTTGGCTCTAGCAGTGTCTTTAACAGGATTTATGTCCCCGGTTCCCCCCTCCCCGCCTAATAAATTGCTGTTTGATTGTGCAGCCGTCATCGGCTGGGAAGGTAGGGAAACGTCATTGTATTAGAGGGAGTCATGTGAGGTGAACACTTGAGCAATTAGATCTTTATCTCTCCGTGCTGGCTGCTTCTCACCCTGGTTTTTCTCTCCGTTATGAGGTTTACCTTTGGTTTCAGAAAGAGATGGAGTTGTTTGATGCCAGGTGAACCTGCAGGCAGCCAGACCCTGGCAGTTTTAAGGCTAGAAGGGACATCAGACCTTTGGTATGGCATAGGCCAGGGAATTTCATGGGAACCACACATGAGCAAATATGCCATGCTGGAGTCACCGGTCTGGCTGCAGGCAAAGCCACAAGTCAAGGCAAGTTGTGTCCAGGTGGACTGTAGGAAAAGGTTGCAAATCAGCTTTTGGAATGGTATTCCACTCACGCCTCTTCAGCAGAAATCGTAATGCTGGGCGTTGCTTACAAGAGGGGTGTGGAAACTTTCAAAACTTTGACCCAAAATGGAAATGTGGCCAGCTTTACTTATTACCGGCTGTTTCTACAGAGGATGCCTTTCATCCAGGCGCTAGGGGAGAATGACAGAATGATGTGATGGCCGCCTTAAAAATAACAACCAACCACAAAAAATTAACCCTGGTGCACCGTGCATCTCAGCAAGCAAAATGTCTTCTAAGAGCCTAGTAAGCAGCAGAGTTGTTGACTCAAGTCCCACGACTTGAACTCGAGTTGGTCTTAAGTCGCCTAAGTGACTCGATTTGAGACTCGACTCGGGTTCGTTGTTTGTGACTTGAGACTCGACTTGAGACTTGCTAATTTTGTTAAATCAACTTGGTGAAAAAATTGTCCGAAAATGCCGCTGTTGTTAGTAACAAACCGCCCACAGCGGCGATCGCAGACCCACCTCCCAGCTGGACTACTAGTAGTGAGCAAGTACGGCAAGTACAAAACTGGGCCCCCCACTACAAAAAGGATGTGGACGCATTGGAGAGGGTCCAGGGGAGGGCAACCAAAATGATTAGGGGGCTGGAGCATATGACTTATGAGGAGAGGCTAAGGGACTTGGGTCTGTTTAGTCTGCAGAAGCAAAGAGTGAGAGGGGATTTGATAGCAGCCTTCAACTTCCTGAAGGGAGGTTCCAAAGAGGATGGAGAGAGGCTGTTCTCAGTGGTGACCGATGGCAGAACAAGGAGCAATGGGCTCAAGTTGCGGTGGGAGAGGTCCAGGTTGGATATTAGGAAAAACTATTTCCCTAGGAGGGTGGTGAAGCACTGGGATGGGTTACCTAGGGAAGTAGTGGAGTCTCCATCCCTAGAGGTGTTTAAGTCTCGGCTTGACAAAGCCCTGGCCGGGTTGATTTAGTTGGAATTGGTCCTGCCTAGAGCAGGGGGCTGGACTTGATGACCTTCTGAGGTCTCTTCCAGTTCTATGATTCTATGTTAATAAATGAAAACAGATAGTGATGATTGTTATTTATCGATATTGATGGCTTGTACAAAAGTGACCTGACATTTTTAAAATTAAGACTTGAAACTCGACTTGGGACTTGATTAGAAAGTGACTTTAGGGACTCAAGACTTAACTTGAGACTTGAACTGTAGTGACTTGAGACTCGACTTAGACTTGACAGTGGCGACTTGAAGACTGTCAGCAAGCGCTTTACAACCCGGCATCCCCTCAGCTCCATAATATGGCTGCGAAGCAGTGAAGGGCTGGCTGTTTTCCACATAACACAGACACACCTCTAGAGGAACCACATTCACACGGTGAGTCAAGAAGAGAGCTAAGGTTCTGTGAGGCCTAATGCCCCTCTCAGACTGCAGTGCCTCCTCCCTGCACTTCTGTCCCCACATTGAAAGAACCACGAGGAAGTTGTTAGTTCTCTCTTTTAATCTTAGTTTGTAGATTTTAAAAGCTCCTTATTAGCAAGAATGGGCAGGGAGGGTGTTCCCGGCCTCTGTTTGTCAGAAATTGGAAATGGATGACAGGGGAGGGATCACGTGAGGATTACCTGTTGTGTTCCCCCCCTCTAGGGCATCTGGCATTGGCCACTGTGGGCAGACAGGGTACTGGTCTGGATGGACCTTTGGTCTGACCCAGTATGGCTGTTCTTATGTTCTTAATCCACTAAGAAACTTGTTACATGCAAAATCTTACCCTAAACAGCTGCTGTCGTGTCAGGTAAAGAGCTTCGGCTGTGTCTACACTGGCGCGATCTTGTGCAAAAGCAGCCGCTCTTGTGCAAAAACTTGCTGCCTGTCTACACTGGCCGCGTGTTCTTGCGCAAGTAAACTGACGTTCTAATGTATGAAATCAGGGCTTCTTGCGCCAGAACTCTGACACTTCCACTCAGGAATAAGCCCTTTTGTGCAACTGTTCTTGCACAAGAGGCCAGTGTAAACAGGAAACATGTATTTCTTGTGCAAGAAAGCCCTATGGTTAAAATGGCCATCAGAGCTTTCTTGTGCAAGACAGCGCCTGCACTGACATGGATGCTCTTGCACAAAAGCACATCTCTTGTGCAAAAGCACATGCCAGTGTAGATGCTCTCTTCTGAAAGAATTTTTGCGTGGGAACGCGCCAGTGTAGACGTAGCCGAAATTCAAGTCTGAAAGGGGTTGGAAGCAGCTGGTTGATTGAAGGGAAAACAACTAATTTAGCTACAACTACTCAAGAGAGAGATCTTGGAGTCATTGTGGATAGTTCTCTGAAAACATCCACTCCGTGTGCAGCAGCAGTCAAAAAAGCAAAGTTAGGAAACATTAAAAAAGGGAATGAGAATAAGACAGAGAACACATTATTGCCGCTCTATAAAACCATGGTACGCCCACATCTTGAATACAGCTTACAGATGTGTTCGCCTCCACAAAAAGATTAAAAAAGGGATAGAAAAAAAGATATATTAGCATTGGAAAAGGTTCCGAAAAGGGCAACAAAAATGATGAGGGGTTTGGAACGGGTCCAATCTGAAGAGAGATTAAAAAGACTTGGACTTTTCAGCTTAGAAAAGAGGAAACTAAGGGGGGATATGACAGAGGTCTATAAAATTATGACAGGTGTGGAAAAAGTGAATAAGGAAAAGTTAGTTACTTAGTGCCATAAGATAAGAACTAGGGGTCACCAAATGAAATGAATAGGCAGCAGGTTTAAAACAAACAAAAGGAAATTTTTCTTCATGCAGGGCACAGTCAACCTGTGGAACTCCTTGCCAGAGGATGTGATGAAGGCTAGAACTTTAACAGGATTAGAAAAAGAGCTAGATAGATTCATGGAGGTTTGGTCCATCAATGGCCATTTGCCAGGATGCGTAGGAATGATGGCCCTAGCCTCTGTTTGTCTGGAAATGTGACGATTCCCTGTTCTGTTCACTCCCTCTGGGGCACCTGGCATTGGCCACTGTTAGAAGACAGGATACTGTGCTAGATGGACCATCGGTCTGACCCAGGATGGCCGTTCTTATGTTCTTAACCCTAAGTAAAGGATAGCAGAAGGGCCTTTCCCAGTGAGCATTTCCCCAATATCTGCAGGTTAGGTGTAATGTTGACAGGCAGAATTGAACCAGGGACCTCAGCACATGAGCCTTTACTGTTTGAGCTAAAAGCCAGCTGCCTCCCAGCTAAGGCTGCAGAGCAAATTCCTCTCTGTCTATCAGTGGTCTAAGTGCCCCTCCATGGGTCAGGGAACCACACCCAGCAGGTGTGCGGGTTACAAAGGCACCAACCCAAACCATGGAGTCCTTTCATGGAGCCAGATTTTCAACTGCCCTGTTGGTCTTCCCTGGACACTGCTGGCAATCTCTGTGAGTGATGGCAGGCCTCTGTACGAGGTCCTGTGGCCCGAGGTGGGCTGCCGGCAGCTGGCGTCCCAGGTGGAATGCGTGATCAGCACCCCCGCCTCCACAGCCCTCAATGGCGTGATGTCATCATTGGGCGCCCCTTTTAACGTGGCACCCTAGGTGACAGCCGTGTAGGCCTATACGCACAGGCCGCCCCTAACTAGGGCGGAGAGGGGGCAAAGGAGGAACAGCTCTGATACCCGGCGAGAGCAATGAACACCCTTGTTTCTGGGGAATGTAGGTGTCAACATGAAGACCAGTCTGTCCCCAAACTGCCATGTGATCACAAACCCATGGGCATGACTGTCCCCCACGAGCACCGCAAAGCAAGCGGCAAAATGATGAAATCAAACAGCCGAACGTTATCAAAATGCAGTTTCTGCAGGATTCAGCCAGCGCTGCCATTTACATGAAGAAAATGTGCCTCGTGCAATTACCCAACAGTCCCTGCTGCACGTCCCACAGGGGACAGCAGACCAGATGCCTCAGGGTAGAACATTTTCAAAGCTGCTACATTTTCAAAGGCCTCTAGTACCGGTCTTGACTTGACCCTGCCCCTCATCATGTAGCCCTTTGAAAATCTAACCTGTCTTATCTGCTTCCCTCCACCCTGCTGGGAGAGTTGGGTAAAATGAAAAGAAACCAGGATGGGAAGAAAGGCCGGGATGATGAAGTCTTGCAGTCCACCTGGGAAAGCGTTGCCATGGCATCAGCACAGCTGACTCCCTGTGAGGCTGGCTCTCAGGGGGTGCGAAGGGGAGACCGAGAAGAAAAATGTCTCAAACCAATGGGGATAAATAGGAAATAAACTGAAAAGCGGCAAGATTTCGCCTTGCCTTGCGGGCGGCCGACGGAGCGGAAGCGGCAGATTCTAACCTCTGAGATCCAGTGTTATTTCCCAGACCGTAGGGAAGCCCTCCAGATTTACAGCGGGGATTACAATGAACACCCAAGTCTTTAAAAAAGCAAATTTTGTCCCCGGTCATGTAGCAAATAAATAATAATTAATGCGGCATCAGGCCTGCTGATAGGGCAGGCAAAGAGGCCATCTGCCCCAGGGCCTAACAATTCTACAGGGCCCAGGACTCCTGGTGGCTGCTGTGGAAGTATGAGGCACTTCTGGCCCTTTAAATTGCTGCCAGAGCACAGTGTGGCAAGCGCTCGATGGCTCTAAGGGCTGGTGTGCTCTTGGCGGTGCTGAGAACTGGCTGTCCCAATCCTGCCCCTTTTGCCTGAGGTCTGCCCTTTTCAGGAGCGTGAAGCTGTGCCTGCCCATGCAGGGAGCCGGCGTGGCTGCTGGCTCCCCCGTGCGGCACACATTTCACATGCTGCTGAAATACTAAGGAACAGATAGCTCAGAAAAGGCTAAGCTACTCTAAGCAGATAGAAAGGCTAAGCAGATGGAAAGGGGAACTCTGTTTTCATTTTGTAACTGGAACTTTACACTTGGAATAAGGACCATTTATGGTGAGCTAGTGGAAGGAGGAATGGGCTGAAACTCAGATGCTCATCAATAATAAAGCCCAGCTCCACAATGGTGTGACTTTGGCCACATGTCCTTGGCCAGCTCTGTGCCTCAGTTTCCCCACTTGTCCAATGATGATAACAAATACAACTTTAACTAGCTACCCCAGAGTGTGGAGACCTTAATGGCCTGACAGTGACTTGCACATGTGTGTTAGCACTGAGTAGTAGTGTGTCAGAGCAAAGGACTTGTGTTCTCAAGCCTTTCTCCACAGCCAAGAGGGCTAGAAGCTTAGCAGAGGCTCTCAGTTAATCACCTGACTCCAGGAGTTGGAGCTTCCAGGAAAAAACACCAGATAGGGTACATCTAGACTACAGGCTTTTGTCAACAGAAGTTTTGTTGACAGATACTGTCGACAAAACTTCTGTCGACAAAGAGCGTCTACACTACATTCAGTTCTGTCGACAAAGCAAGCTGCTTTGTCAACATGGTAGTGTAGATGCAAAGGACAGTTTACACGCAATAACACCTTCTGTCGACAGAGTTTCTGTCGACAGAAGGCGTTATGCCTCGTAAAATGAGGTTTACCAGCGTCGACAAAACTGCTGAGTTCTGCCGACGTTATGTCGACAGAACTCAGCGGTAGTGTAGACGCTGGTATAGTTTTGTCGACAAAACTCTGTAGTCTAGACACACCCATATTGTGAGCGTTGGCCATCCTGAATATTCAGTGGTACAGCTTGAACCTCTCTAGTGCAGCACCCTTGGGACATGACCAGGTCTGAAAGAGAGAATTTTCCAGACCACGGGAATTTTCCAGTATTGTCTAGCAGCATTACCAACACTTCCACTGCTTACTGGGCTGATAGAGGATGTTGAGGGGTAAATTAAAGCTAAATAACAGCACAGAACACTGAGGGTGTGTCTAGACTACAGGGTTTTGTCGACAAAACTATACTTGTGTCTACACTACTGCCGAGTTCTGTCGACATAACGTCAACAAAACTTGGCAGTTTTGTTGACGGCGGTAAACCTGCCAGAGTTCTGTCCGGCCAGAGTTCTGTCGACAGAAGGCGTTATTGCATCTACACTGTCCTTTGCGTCTACATTCTCATGTCGACAAAGTGGCTTGCTTTGTTGACAGAACTGGATGCAGTAGGAATAAGAGAAAAGGGCTTTATTCCGGAGGATCGTGCCAGTCTAGATGCTCTTTTCTGGCTTTTCCCCAAGCCGGAAAAAAAGCGGCGGCCATGTTTATTTAAATCCCGTGGGGGATATTTAAATCCCCCGCGGATTTCCCTATTCTGACTTGCCTGCTTTGCATGCCTCTTCCGGAGAAGGGGCCAGTCTAGACGTAGCCCAGAAGTTCAATCTGTAACATAAAAAGTGTGGATACTTTCAGTAGGCCCTAGTAAAAAGGTAAAGGGGAGTTTGTAAAATAGGCTGGGGTTGTTAGATGTATTTAGTAATTGAGAAGGCAGGGAGATTGCTGGGTCGGGGAATTGGTGAGGGACACAGCATCTCTCACCTCTGAATTAGCTGGCACACGTTGGGGGTTACAAACCTGGGGGTTGCCTAAAGCATGCGAGTAATAAGTTAGGGTATGTCTACACTACAGCACTAATTCGAACTAACTTAGTTCAAATTAGTTAATTCGAACTAAGCTAATTCGAACTAGTGCATCTAGACTTAAAAACTAGTTCGAATTAGTGTTTTGCTAATTCGAACTAGCATGTCCACACAGAGTGGACCCTGAACCGAGGTTAAGGATGGCCAGAAGCAGTGCCGGCAGGGCATCAGATTAGGACTTAGAGCATGGAGCTGCTGTCTCAGGCTAGCCGAGGGCTGTGCTTAAAGGGACCCAACCCCCATCCCGGACAGACAGTTCTCAGGGGTGCCCCGCTTGCAAAGCAGTACTGGCTTGGAGTGCCCTGAGTGCCCACACTGGGCACATCACAGCACTCGGCCATCAGACCGGCTGCACTTGCTGCAGGCTGCCATCAGGGGAGAGGGAGCAATTGGGGGGCTGCAGGAGAGCTTTCACCCCCAGAAGCCTGCAGAGCCAGCCCAGTCCTCCCCATCAGGGGCTCGTACCCCATCCCTCCCTCACCTCCTTCCACTTACCCTTCCCTAGCCCCCCCTTCCTGATGTACAAAATAAAGGACACACGTGGTCAAAAATAGAATCTCTCTTTATTGAACAAAACTCAGGGAGACTGGGAAAAGGAGGTGGGAGAGGGGAAGACAGAGGGTGGGAGAGGGGAGGGCAACTAAAATGATCAGAGGTTTGGAACAGGTCCCATATGAAGAGATGCTAAAGAGACTGGGACTTTTCAGTTTAGAAAAGAGGAGACTGAGGGGGGATAGGATAGAGGTCTATAAAAGCATGAGTGGTGTGGAGAGGGTGTATACAGAAAAGTTCTTCATTAGTTCCCATAAAGAAGGACTAGAGGACACCAAAGGAAAGGAATGGGTAGCAGGCTTCAAACTAGTAACAGAAAGTTGTTCTTCACAAAGCAAAGAGTCAACCTGTGGAACTTCTTGCTGCAGGAGACTGTGAAGGCTAGAACTAGAACAGAGTTTAAAGAGAAGTGAGATAAAGTGATGGAGGTTGGGTCCATGGAGTGGTATTAGCCAGAGGGTAGGAGTGATGTCCCTGCCCAAAGTTTGTGGAAGGCTGGAGAGGGATGGCATGAGACAAATGGCTTGGTCACTGTCTTCGGTCCATCCCCTCCAGGGTCCCTAGGGTTGGCCACTGTCGGCAGACAGGCTACTGGGCTAGATGGACCTTTGGTCTGACCCAGTACGGCCATTGTAAGCTCAGGCCTCAGGGTCGGGGGTCTCAGTGGACCACCTTGATTTTCATGCACACCTGCTCCTGGGTGGCCAGGCTGGCAGCTCTCCTGCCCTAGACGGCCACTTTCCTGTGCCTAGTGCGGAGGTCGTGGATGAGGTCCACGATGTCCGCACTAGACCAGGCGGGTGCCCGCCTCTTGCGGTCCCGGGCAAGCTCCCGGGAGCCGCCAGCCTTGTCCTGGGAAGAGGGGGAGGGCTGGGGGGCATCGGGTGGCTGGCTCGAGCCGTGCCAGGTGCAGGGTCTGCTAGCTGGGTGCTGGCAGGCTTGCACCTGGCACGGGCACCGTAGCCAGCCCGTGCCCCCTTAAGGGATCCGGGGCCGGGAGGGGGGCATACGAGTTTCCCTGGTATTGGCCAGAGTGGCCACCAGGGAAAGCTGGGGAGGGCTAGCCTCCCACTAGTTCGAATTAAGGGGCTACACAGCCCTTAATTCGAACTAGGAAGTTCGAACTAGGCTTAGTCCTCGTACAATGAGGTTTACCTAGTTCGAACTAAGCGCTCCGCTAGTTCGAATTAAGTTCGAACTAGCGGAGCGCTAGTGTAGCGCCTATCAAAGTTAATGCGAACTAACGTCTGTAGTGTAGACATACCCTAAGTGATCTGCTTTGATTTCCTCTCACGAGCTCGCCGTGCTGTCAAAACCTGCAGGCCTGGCTCGCTTCGCAGTCTTGGCACAGGGAAGAAGACATGCCTGGAGACTGAACTTCCCCCTTGTCCTCCAGCGACAGAGCTCGGCCGCAGAGGGGGAGACTGCAGCAACTGGTAGCGAAGGCTGCGTCAGAATGTGGAGTTTGTAGGTGAAACTGGCCCGTTGGCCATGGTAGGTGATCTCTGGTCTGGAAGCAGGGAATAAGTGCAGGTAGCAAGGCAAGCCCTAAGGAGGAGGCCGGGGGGGAATTGTGGGAGGAGCCTTCAACTGCTCGTCATGGCGCTAGCTTGTGTCTACGCTGCACAGAAGTTATGTGGGCTGCCGAGGAAATGAGGTCAGGGCCAGATTAACTCTCTTGGGTGGGGTTGCTAGATATTTTCACAAAAAATCCCAAACACGACTGAGAAAAAAAACGGGGAACCAAAGTTGTTGAGGAGAAAAAAGGGGGAGTCCAAACTTGTTGAACAACAAAAAAAAAAAAAAGTCACTGCGCCTTTAAATCCCCACACTCCCGGCTCCCCCCACACTCACCAGCCCTCTGACCGAGAAAAACAGAAAACACGGGACATGTATTTTCTGGGGGGGTTTACCAGACTGTCCGGGTGAAAACCTGACACCTGGCAACCCTACTCCTGGGGGCCCAGGGCTATTAGATTTTTGAGGGGTCCCTCCAGACAAGTCTTATTTCTCATTTAAAACAATGATCACATGCACGGAGGGGTTGCTCCGGGGTGGGGCCAAAAACGAGGGGTTCAGAGTGTGGGAGTGGGTTCCAGGCTAGGGCATAAGCTGAGGGCTTCAACTGGGGGTGCAGGCTCTGGGGTGGGGGTGGGGATGAAGGCTTCGGGTACAGGAGTGGGCTCCAGGCTGGGCCAAGGGGTTTGGGATGCAGGAGGAGGCTCAGGGCAGAAGGTTGGTGCTGAGCTGAGGGTCTGGGGTCTGGATGGGAATCCAGGCACTGGAGCTGGCTTACGGCCGGGGCGAGAGGTTGATGCTCATACCTGGGGCAGCCCCCATTTGGTGGCACAGAGGGGCTGAGGCAGGTTCCCTGCCTACCCTGGCTCCATGCCACCGCTGGGAAGCTGCTGGACTGTCCCTGTGACGGGGTGTACCAACCCCACACTGACCTTGGAAGAGTTAACCAGGGTTACCTGGCTGAGCGGGACTTGCCCCCACAGACCTGCTGGGCATGCTCCAGCTGGAGAACAGCAATAAAGGCCAGTGGAACAGCTCAGTCGGGGCGGATTGGCGCCGAGGAAGGAGGTACTGCCAGTGCTCTGGAGGAGGCACTGCAGACGGACCGCACTGCGCAGGCCAGTCTGCGGGGAGCGGCCGGAGAAGCCCTGAATCCGGAGGGAAGCGCAGACGAAGCTGACCACCTTGAGTCTGGTAGGAAGTGGCCCCAGGTGGGGAGGTAGATCCCGGAGACCTCAGCGTGTTTTGAGCAGATTCCCCGCTGAGCTAATGGTGGGACAAACCCACCACGGACAGGGCCCTGGGCTGGGTCCCGTTGGAGCTGGTGGGCCTGGGTCCTCCTACACCATCCCTATTAATCCCCAAGGTGGGCGCTACAAGAGTTGCTCCTGACTCTAGCTGCTAGGTCTCACTGCCCTGTCTGCTGGGCCTTTTTACCCTTTCAGATGGGGGCATTTTACCAATTGTGGCTGGACTGTCGCATTGGAGAAGGCCATAGTGAGAGGCCTTGGACTGTAGCGACTGAGACACACAGGGGGTGGAGCATGCTTTGAGAGGCCTGGAAGGCCTAACGCCATGCTTCTGAGGGGGCAAGGCTGGCGTACCCACCCCATGACGGTCCCTGGTTGCAGCGTTGAGTGTGGGCAAGGGTCAAGATAATGGGAACACTCTGAGCTGTGTGGTAACTTTGTGATGAGGACAAGCCCTTCTTTTCTGAGTCTGAGCAGAGGAAGTTTTATGGTAAATATTCCTTTCCCTTTGGCCCGCTGAGGCTGAGCCAAGAGAGTTAATCTCCAGGGCGTGCTGTTACTGAGTAACTGATTTCATCTAGAAAATTGGCTTAGGAAAACAAGAGGATCCAAAGGTTTCTGTGGAAATTCAGCATTTGGTCGATCAGGTCTGGTCATCCTAGAGAAGCCAAGTCAATAGTTGAGCGGAGCAAATGATTCGTAATGAATTTATCCCATAAATTTCACCTCTCAGTTTGCTTCCCAGAGGCTGAACTCACCTCTGTGCAGCGGGTGTAAGTGGGCCGTAAGTGTCTACTGACAGCACCACTTATCAAGCTGATAAATATTGTCTCGTTTTCTTGTTCTCTGCTGCCTGACTCCATCTAGTCTCTATTGTATGAAGATCGCCAAAATGAACAGATGTAAAAATCCAAACGGATAATTATAGAATTATGTGTGTAGTATTAGCCCTGTTGTGAGGGAGACACGAGAAGTCTGCTCTACTCTGCACTGATTAGGCCTTAACTGGAGTATTGTGTCTAGTTCTGGGTGCCATATTTCAAGAAAGATGTGGAGAAATTGGAGAGGGTCCAGAGAAGAACAACACAAATGATGAAAGGTCTAGAAAACATGAGCTATGAGGGAAGACTGAAAGAACTGGTCGGCTGCGTCTAGACTGAGGTGGATCCAATCAGGGAGGATGAGGCCCACTTCTAGTAGCTGATCTGAATTCCAAGAGAGGAGAAGCTGCTTTTGTAGTTAGCACAGTCTGTGGATGGCTTGCTAACTACAAAAGCAGCTTCTCCTCTCTTGGTATTCACACCTCCAGATCAGCTACTAGAAGTGGACCTCATCCTCCCTGATTGGATCCACCTCGTCATCTCCAGCCTGATTCTGGCCTGCATATTTATACCTGCCTCTGGAAATTTCCACTACATGCATCTGACGAAGTGGGTCTTTGCCCATGAAAGCTCATGCTCCTACACTTCAGTTAGTCTATAAGGTGCCACAGGACTCCTCGCCGCTTTTGCAGATTCAGACTAACACGACTACCCCTCTGATGCAAGAACACTGACGATCTAATGTAAGATTGTCAGTGTTCTTCCGCAAATACTATGCTGCTCCCGTTCGGGCAAAAGCCCTTTTCCGGAAATGCTTTTGCGCAAAAGGGCCAGTGTAGACAGCTGAAAACTGTTTTGCGCAAAAAAGTCCCGATGGCGAAAATGGCGATCGGGGCTTTCTTGCTCAAAACCGCGTCTAGATTGGCACGGACGCTTTTTGCGGAAAAGCATCCGTGCCAATCTAGACGCTCTTTTCCGCAAATGCTTTTAACAGAAAAACTTTTCCGTTAAAAGCATTTGCGGAAAATCATGCCAAATGTAGCCGGCTTGTTTAGCTTGGAAAGGAGAAAACTGAGAGGGGACATGATAGCAGTTTTTAAGTACCTAAAAAGGGTGTTACAAGGAGAAGGGAGAAAAATTGTTCTCCTTGACTTCTGATAATAGGACTAGAAGCAATGGGCTTTAAATTGCAGCAATGGAGGTTTAGCGTGGACATTAAGAAAAACTTCCGAATTGTCAGGGGTGGTTAAGCACTGGAATAAATTGCAGAGGGAGGTTGTGGAATTTGCATCACTGGAGATATTTAAGAGCAGGTTAGACTGACACCTATCAGGGATGATCTAGATGGTGCTAAGTGCTGCTGTGAAGGCAGGGAACTAGACTTGATGACCTCTCGAGGTCCCTTCCCGTTCTAGTCTTCTATCCTATGATTTGGCATATGAATTTAGTGATAAGTAAACAGGACTCCTTTTCAGTATATCTGAAGCTCTCTGCTGCCACCTCGTGTTATGTTTAGGGAGCAACACAAAATAATGAAATATTGTCAGAGAAGGCAAATTTATTGATATCTATTGATATCTATTGAACAGCAATAATGGTATGGGACCTGTTGGCTGGGCCAAGGTCTTTTCTCCTGTCTTTCTGGTTCCAGGTCACTGCAGATTTTAACATTCCAAGGCACAGTGTAGGCCGCAGCATGGCCATAAGAATGCACAGAACATTGGGCCATTAATTGTTGCATTTTCCAAGTGCCGGACCAACGCCCATTCAAATCAATAGAAGACTCTCATTGGAAGACCTGGGATCAGGTTCCCAGGGAGGAGGGAATAGCAGAACCTTGCTCTGGGCAGGAAGTTGCTACAGTAGAGGGGCGGATTCTATGAATGAATGGGCAGGTAGAACCTTTAATATCTGTCTAGTATAAATGAGGTGACAAGTTCTACTCTGGGGATCATGTAAGAATCCATTTTGGATTAGAGAGGGAAGGTGAGTCTAAAGATTCTTGGCTCCAGCTGGGTGAGTTTTTAGGGCCATTGAGAGCTGTGTGTGTAGGCTGAAGACAGCCTGCATGGGTCTTTAATTGTCCATGTTGCATCCTGTTGGTGCCTTAAATTCCAGAGAACACTGAGCTGAGATCTGAACAGCCGCTGCTTGAAGAAAGTTCAGATCTGGAGCAAAAAATTCCCAAGGGCTTCTCTTTCTGGAATGGGCCGAACCAAAACTCCAGAGCATCTCAGGGCGTAGCAGTGTTCACCCACCTCCCAACTGGGAGACTTGGCCCAGCTCACACATCTATCTTCCCAGACAAGCCTGGAGGTTAGTCCCTCACTAGGAATGAGCGAGGCTGTAGGGGTGCAATCCACACCTTTCTTGTGGATGCTTGTCTGGGGCCAGCTCTCTGCAAGGCAGGATGGGTAGGTGAGTCGTGCACAATAGACCAATGTGCTACCATGTGGGGGGTAAGTGTTGGGCCTCGTCTACACTTGGAGGCTGGGCGTTAGTGCAAATTACAGTGCACCCGTGTAAATTGTGTTTAAATTTTGTTAGGAGGCCATAAGCCCCAGCTTGGTCACTGGCTCTTATACTATGGAAACTGAGGGGACTCTTAGGGCTTCTCTTCACTAGCCCTGAGATTCTCCCATTGATGTCCCACAGCGGGGACGGTGCAGATATTTGACTCAAGGTACGTCAACTCCAGCTACACTATTCTCGTATCTTGCGCATTAGGTCGACTTTCTCACGTAGTGTTGACCTGGCCTAAAACTTGTAGGGAGGAAGGAGAGCTAGGTATGTTTCAGTGCTGCCCTCTATAGTCTGTGCTAGAGAAGAGATGTGAAATTGCACCCCGAGCTCTGCTTGTGCCCCCAGAACCCAGCGTGAGGGACTGCAGGAAGGGGACACATGCTGCCCTCGGCCCTGCATGGGTTGAGACCCAGGGACGTGCTGGCTCAGCTCCAGTGCACATGGCACCGATGGGCGAAAGTGCTTCCTAGCCAGGGACAAGGTGCTTGTGATGCTTCACCCCCCATAGCGAGGCCCTGTGGTCTCCTGCCAAGACTGCTGCTCACCCAGCTGTGGGGGTGGGGAAGCGCCCAGAGAAAGCAGCTGGGCCTGAGGATTCGGGGAAGGCTGTGGAACGGGTTGGCTGAAGGGGGGGGGCTGTCCAAAAAAATACCCATTGATTGCGTTCCCTCGGGAACGAGCCGATCCTGCTGACACGGGGCTCCAGGGCTTCTCAGTGCAGTTTCTTCAAGAGCAGGTGGATCCCAGTGCTGGACCTGAGGACAACCTGAGGAATTCCCTTGGGCGGTTTGGCTGGATCAGGAGAAAGCTTGAAACGGAGCAGAGTCAGGGCCAGGGCCACTTTCAGCTCGTTCATGGCAAACTGCTGCCCGATGCAGTTCCTGGAAGAGGCACGGGGAGCCTGTCAGGACGGACGCTCTGGCTTCGCCAGCAGCTTCCCTTCACAAATACACCCGCGGCACTTTGCTAGCGGAGTGGGGCAACCCAGCTCGTTGGGTCAGCGACCATCTCCCCTGTGTGTGTACAGCACCTAGCACACTGGGTCCTCAGCTCAACCGGAGGGTTTTGGATCCTACTGCCTAGAGGTCCCTGCACCCACCACTGTAGAGCTACCTCTACTGGTTACAATATGGCAGCTGTTTAATAGTGCACAGCAATGCTACCAGGCAGTTTTAAAACAGGGTTTGAAAAACTCACTTTCCCGCTGAACCTGCAAGAAAACAGATCCCGTTTTCATCCACTCTTGTGCAAAGTGCCAAGAGAACTTTATTGGTGGGGGGAGATTTTTCCAATGCCCAAATGGCAGTTAGGATGCTAATTCCTGTTGGCTTTCAGTTTCATTAACTGCTACGTGTTTTAATATGGGGTAGTCAGAAAAACCAAGGAGGACAGCAAAAGGATGGCTCGAGATAAGCCACTGCTCCCAAAACACTTGTGTTAAAGGACAATGCCAGGGGAGGAAAAGGCCCCTGAACACCGGGGATGAAGAGCACAGTGCTATGTTTAAACAGGCACACTCTTCTGAGAGTGGGGGTAATTGCTTGGGGGAGTCAGGCTGAGACACAGAGACCTGTGTGGGTGACAGAAAAACTGAGGCCTGCCTGGATTCCCATCAGGGGATGGTCAGCCTAGAGGTGGGATAGCCGTGCCTGTCGGCTCTTTGGAGGTTTGAAATCTTCCCTTGCTAAGTGCTTTCTCCCTGCTGTGCAATAACCAGGCCATTGGCTGTAAGCAGCCTGGCTGGCCACAGAGCCCTGAAGGGAAGAACTGCAGGGGTCTGACCTCGGCTGGGCCTGTTGGGTCCCGCTGGGCCTGGTCTGTGAGTGGAAGAATTGCAAGGTCCAGCCAGGAGAGGCCTGAGAGCTGAGGAGTTCACTGAGAGCCCCCAGAGGGCGCTGCTAGCCACCATCACACCGTGCTTCTGCCAAACGACTGTGGCCTGTCAAACGCCCTTGGGGCCAGGCTGTCCTAGGACCGGCTCTGTGGGCATCGTGAAGCAGACACAGGAGAGGCCAAAGAGGCCAGGCACTAAGAACCAAACTCTGGTTCGGTGCATTGCTGTAGGGGACCCCTCCACACCTCCCTCACGTGACAGACACAACCCTACAGCGCCAGCCTGTTAGAGCTCAGTGGGCATTAGGGGCAGCCTGGCCCAAAGCCTGGCTTTGTTTTCAACCGACACCCCCGAGAGAATGAAACATCCCGCACCGTGCTCCAGCCGCAAAGGGCACAAACGCATGGGAATGCCTCCGGGCCACGTTCTCTGGAGAAAACCTCATGGGATCAAACACCTGCAGGGAGAGAGTAGCGTTGCCAGATGGTTTCAACAAACATACCGACAAACAGACATGACATCACAATCCACATTACATCTTGTTTAGAAAATACCGGACAATTCTAGTTTCTCATTTATATTTTTTCCATTTGTTTCCCGAACAGTAAGCTCAAATACTGGACTGTCCGGTTCAAAACTGGACACCTGGCAACCCCAGAAGAGAGTTCAAAGGTCTGTGGTCAGGCTCAATGATTCATAAGAACATAAGAACGGTCGAACTGGGTCAGACCAAAGGTCCTTCTAGCCCAGTATCCTGTCTGCCGACAGTGGCCAGCACCAGGTGCCCCAAAGAGGGTGGACCAAAGACAATGATCAAGCAATTTGTCTCCTACCATCTCTATCCAGCCTCTGACAAACAGAGGCCAAGGACACCATTTTATCCCCTGGCTAATAGCCTTTTATGGACCTAACCTCCATGAAATTATCTAACTTCTCTTTAAACTCTATTATACTCCTAGCCTTCACAGCCTCCTCTGGCAAGGAGTTCCACAGGTTGACTACACGCTGTGTGAAGAATAACTCTCTTTTATTAGTTTTAAACCTGCTGCCCATTCGGACAGCAATTCAATAGCAACATTGTAGCCAGAGTCCCAAGTCCTTTAAATCACTACCAGAGCCCTGCCCCTTCTACGTGAGGCCTCGCCTCTTCTGAGGGCACAAAACCGGCCCCCTCCTCACCTTCCCCTGGGGCCTGGTGAGTCTGTCGGCCCCACTGCCTGTGGAAAAGGCTTTTTGTTCCCAACTACAGCATTTCTCGGCTGGACGCCAGCAGCTTTACACACCCAGACATGGTTCATTTGGCAACAAGCCACCTCCCTCAGCTTAGGAGCAGGGTGCGATTTCAGAGGCTGAGGTGAGGTCAGTTCTAGCCCAGCATTAAAGGGGTTTCTGTTGCTGTAGCCCCAATGCACTGGCGCTGACGTGGAAACTCTTCTAGGGCAGCAGCAGTGAGAAGGGACGGTGACGTCCCCTCCCACAAAGAGCCAGCTCCTCCCAAATGTGAGCTGTGCTGACCAGGGACATGCAGGCACCCTGTAAGCTAGTGAGGTTCTGTCCGAACGCATCTCCTGTGCACTCTTCCCCCCCCCAACCAAAAGGGTGAAGTCTTCTGCTGAGATCGGAGCGCTACTTCCCCTCTTGTTCAGTTGTAAATTCTCTTAGAAATCTCACCACAGCCGCCAGGCAACAGGGAGAAGTTTCTGGTACAACCAAGAGCATTATCTGGTCTATTTGCCCCCAAATGCTACGAATCATTAGTCCACTAGATGTAGGTGACCATGGGTAAAGACAGATGGTTTCACATGCTACTCTGTCATTCTATGAGACTCGGAATTGTTAGGGCAGCCGCCTGGTTTGCAGATCCATTGCACTGTTCTTCTGGAGCGATGCTACTTGCATGCGATTGCAAACCACCTCAGTAAGATCAATATTATCCCTGATTTACAGAAAGGGAGAAGCAAGCAATGCCTTGCTCAAGGAACCATGAGGCAGACCCATGGAGAGCTCCCGAATCTCTTGCTAAGCAGTTCTTTGTCTAAATTACATGACCACCTTTTCTTTGTGTGATATGAAAAGTACCTCTGGATCTTGCCATACAGTTGGGTTCCTATGAAGAGAATAAATATGCACAGTCACCTGAGAACCTGTAAGAAAAATAAAAAAAACTTTGGTGACTTGACAGGGCAAACATCTGTTCAGCACGACATGAGATCCTGTTAAAGGGTGTTAGTCTTCTTAACCAGCACACCTGCTGTCTGGAAAATGTCCCGAGTCCATTTTACATACATGTTTTCACTGTATTAGCCCTGCAGAGGCGGCATTAAGTGATGGGAGAATGAGCTGGGTTCTATTCTGGGTTCAAATGTGATGGGTGTCACAGTGTAATTGTAAGAGGGGAAGCAGCATCAAGCTGTGAGTTTGCCGTGTGGTGACACAGGCTTTAAACTATTGAATTTTTTTATCGACAACCTAGAAGGAGAGAGAAAATCATAATTGAAAAGTTTGCAGATGATGCAAATATTCAAGAATATGAATAAAGGTCTAAAGTACATGAGGAATGAAGGAAGGCTGAAAGAACTGGGTTTGTTTAGTTTAGAAAAGAGAAGATCGAGGGGGGACATGACAGCAGTTTTCAGGTATCTCAATGGGTGTCATAAGGAGGAGGGAGAAAACTTGTTCATCTTGGCCTCTGAGGATAGAACAAGAAGCAATGGGCTTAAACTGCAGCAAGGGAAATTTAGGTTGGACATTAGGAAAAAGTTCCTAACTGTCAGGGTGGTGAAACACTGGAATAAATTGCCCAGGGAGGTTGTGGAATCCCCATCTCTGGAGATATTTAAGAGTAGGTTAGATAAATGTCTATCAGGAATGGTCTAGACAGTATTTGGTCCTGCCATGAGTGCAGGGGACTGGACTCGATGACCTCTCGAGGTCCCTTCCAGTCCTAGTATTCTATGATTCTATGATTCTAAGAAGGATGGTGATAAATTAAAGAGAGTTCAGGGACGAGCCTCAAGAATGACTAAAAGGATCAGAAAACATGCAGTGGAGTGATGAACTCAAAGAACTTACTCTATTTAGCTCCACAATGAGGAGGCTAAGGGGTGATGGGACAGACTATAAGAACCTATACAAAGAACACAGGTATAACAAAGGGCTTTTCAGTCTAGCAGGGAGAGGTAAAACAGACCTGTGGTTGGAACGTGAAGCTAGACAAATTCAGGCTGGAAACCAGGGTAAATATTTAATAGGCCAATAAGAGGTCATTAACCACTAGAGTAATTTACCAATGTCAGAGTGGTTTCTCAATTACTTAATTGTGTAATCAAGACTGGATGGGCTTCTAAGAGATCATCTATGGGAGTTATTTTGGAAAAGTTCCCTGTCTTGTGGTATACAAGAGGACGGACTGGATGATCACTGGGGTCCTGCAGGGATCTGGGATACTGTCAGGTGAGGTCTGAGCGCAGAACCTCAGTTATGGGCATTGATGTAATGGCAACTGTAAGCAGGGCTTTGATACAGTGATCGTCAATGCCATGGGAGGTTAACCTGATTGCTGAGTGAACGTGATGGGAAGGAACAGAGCACTCATGGATAGAAGGAATTGGGAATGCGCCATGTTATCTGTAAAGTCACTCGTGTGACTATCATTGTGTGTTCACGCTGAGATTTTCAAGGCTTGTGCAACTGCACACTTACAAATTCAACTTTTGAAAGTGGAGGGGGGCGTTGATCTGGCCTTTCGTGTATTTCACGTTTTGTATTGATCTTATGCAATACTTAAATTAAAAAATACACTCAGCATCTGTGCATGGGCTCCTCATAGAAGGGATCCAAATTCCATTGAAACCGGTGGAAAAAGCCTACGGTTTTCTAGGATATTTGGATCAAGATGGGTGACTTACCAGGTGGACGCTGGCTGAGGCAGTATCACAGAGGCCAGGAGTAGATTCTCAATCGATTTTGCATGAGAAGCAGGAAATGGTTAGGAGACTGGGTCAGAGCGCCCACTGAGCAGGGAAGAATGACAGACGTGCCGTCTGTGCTTTGAACCCAGAAGATCAGGCCACGTGAAAGCCAAGTAACTGATCCACTGCAGGTGAATATTTCACTAGCATAGTGATTCGGGCAAAGGTAACATCTCCCCTCTCACCTACTGCAGTGTGTTTAGTGCATGAATTAGTAACACTAGAAGGAGAGGGCAACAGCTCCCCATGCCCACAGGCCAAAGACATAAAGACAGACACAGGGTGGAGGTAGAGGTAGCACATGCAATGTGAGGGCAGCAAACAAACGCGTCGTTGCTATTTTATTGATTGCTTTGGGCAGAGGGGATTGGCTACATGGAAGAAAAAGTGATGGGGGCAGGGCAGAGGAGAAGTGGGTTGGAGGGGCAGGTGGGGTGCGAAACTGAGCTGAGGAGATGGAAAGGATGAGGAAGAGTTGGAGTGAACCGCCCATCAGCACAGTGCAGAGAAAGGCAGAGAACTCTCGCCAGCTTTGACCAGACTGTCCAAAGGTCTCTGCTTTGGCTGCTCCTACTTCCACTGGCTTGAGTCCCTGGCTGGCTGCTTTGTACTTCTCTCCCCCACCTAGGTCACATCATGGGGGGAAGTCTTGAGAGCCCCACAAACCACTCAACCTCTCCTAGGCCTTCACTTGGCTTCCACAGGAGAACTTTCCCCTCTCTCATTGGCTTGCACCACATCCAGGTGCCACCTCAAGAGGAGTGCTGTGTGTGGCTGAAGGCAGAATTGGACCCATGAGACAGAAGAGATTAAACAGACCTTCTGGCAAGGTACGTCCATCGTGGAACGTGATGGGCTTGCTGAGTTGTCGGCCCACTGCAATTACCGGAGGGTACAGGCGGAGGCTCTCCTTGATGCACATGGTGCTGTAAATCATTTTTCCAAGGTCATCCCTGAAAGAAATGAAAGAAATTAAATTAACTGCGGAACAGCCCTTGCCACTACCAAGATACGAGCTGGTTGCATCAACACCTGTAAGTGAAACAAACACACCACACACCTATTGCTGTTGAAAGACAGAACATAAGAACATAAGAATGGCCGTATTGGGTCAGACCAAAGGTCCATCTAGAAGCCTGTCTGCCAACAGTGGCCACAGCCAGGTGCCCCAGAGAGGGTGGACCGAAGACAATGATCAAGCGATTTGTCTCCTGCCATCCTTCTCCAACCTCTGACAAACAGCCATTTCTATCCTCTGGCTACTAGCCTTTTATAGACCTAACCTCCATGAAATTATCTAGCTTCTCTTTAAACTCTGTTCTAGTCCTAGCCTTCACAGCCTCCTCTGGCAAGGAGTTCCACAGGTTGACTACGCTCTGTGTGAAGAACTTTCTTTTATTAGTTTTAAACCTGCTACCCATTAATTTCATTTGGTAATACCTTTGGCAAAGGGAAATGAAGCCGCGATTTAAATAATCGCGGCTTCATTTAGATTTACATGGCTGCCACGCTGAGCCGACAAACAGCTGATCAGCTGTTTGTCAGCTCAGCGCGCTAGTCTGGACGTTCCCCTGCTGACATGAAAGCCTTTTATCGACATCCCCTACAAGGCATAAGGGGGATGTCGATAAAAGGCTTTCAGGTCGGCGCGGAGCGTCCAGACTAGCGTGCTGAGCCGACAAACGGCAGCCATGTAAATTTAAATGAAGCCGCGATTATTTAAATCGCGGCTTCATTTCCCTTTGCCTATCTGTCTAATTTACATGCCTCCATCGACGGAGTCTAGACACACCCTTGGTGTCCTCTAGTTCTTCTATTATGGGAACTAATAAATAACTTTTCTTTATTCACCCTCTATACACCACTCATGATTTTATAGACCTCTATCATATCCTCCCTCAGTCTCCTCTTTTCTAAACTGAAAAGTCCCAGTCGCTTTAACCTCTCTTCATAGGGGACCCATTCCAAACCCCTAAACAGGAAAGAGATTTTGTGGCTGAGGCATAGAGGTGACTTGGGTTCTATTCCCACCTCTGCCACAGACTTCCTACAGCACACTGAGCAACTCTCTTGATCTGCTGGGCCTTCGGTTTCCCCTGCTGTAAACTTTTGGGGGCAGGGACCGACTTTTGGTTCCACGTTTGTACAGCCCCTAGCGCAAGGGATGCTGGGCCATGAAATAACTCTCTGTTTCACAGTGGGGTGGTAAGGCTTAATATGACATGGTACGTTGACATCCTTGCAGGTAATTATTTGTAAAAATGCAAGCGCTTAATATTTGGGATTCAATTTAGCAAGAAAATCGAGCAGATCTGTCTTATTCCTAAAGTTTCACACTCCAAGGGCTGAATGCAGGGTACGCGTAGCTGTGGGAACTCCCCTAACCTCAGTTGTTTATAGGCCCTTTTCCAACCAATTACCTGTGATTTATTAACTGTTGGAAACCGAAGACGGGGAATTGAACAGCCCTTGCCAGAAGGCATCTGGCTTTGGATCAATCCTTTGTAGCATGGCTATACTAAATGTTGATCCTTCAGTGCCAAGCTTGTGAAATAAGATCTGCTTTTAATTCCTCAGACTGAATATCTAAGACATGGGTGGGGGGCCTGGGTCTGATCCCTGACGTTTGGGGCTCCCCTATCAGCATTGGTGAGACCTCAATGGCATTCCAGCAATTCCTGCCACCCTCGTGGGATGGAGCACACAATCTACACACCTGGGCCCCTTTAGACTCTGATGTGTGAGGGGAATGCGGCGAGTGTTTTTCTCCTTTTCAGTCGGGGTCCCCATCAAGGTACATTGACATCCTTTCAGGCAATTATTTATAGAAATGCAAGCGCTTAATATTTGGGATTCAATATAGCAAGAAAATCGAGCAGATCTGTCTTATTCCTAAAATTTCACACTCCAAGGATTTGGGGTTTTTGCTTTTGGGTGCTTTTTTTTTGCTTCTCACGTGTGTATGGGCCCCAGCTGATTTTCTGTAGGTCAGCGGCCCCTACCCCTTGACCTAAGAAAACCATTCAAAGCCAACTGGTACCAAACCCGGGAGGTGACATCTCACCATTGCACGGTAGCTCTGTCTCCCACGATCTCCTGGATCTCTTCCCTGCATCTCTGCTGGTGATCTGGGTACAGGGCCATGCAGTACAAGATCCAGGAGATCCCACTGGCCGTGGTATCATGCCCCTCAAACATGAACGTGTCCACCTCGGCGCGTAGGTCTTCGTCAGACAGTCCAGCACCATTTTCATCCTAGCGAAGCAGGGAGGTAAATAATCCCCAGACAAGAGTTAATTTCACAAGGACTCTTTTGGAGTGAAAAAATACACCAGGATCACTGGCGAATATCCCAGCTTGCTTTGACTTGTTTGTACGAGAAATCGGGTCACTCCATTGAAAGCAATGCAATTGGCAGGTGTGTTCCTGGTACAAGTGAAATCTGAGTCAGGTCACTTGGGTACGGCAGCAGGCATTCTCATGTACAACAGGGAAACTGTTGCTAACTCTAGCTAGATGTCTGCTGATGACATGTAGGGACACATGTATATGTCCTGGCTGATTGCATGATTATTTCAAACACTCACCTTGGCACACAGAAGAATGTCCAGAAAATCCAAGTGCTTCTTCTTCTGCATCTTTTCAAGTTCTTGCTGATCTAGCAGGGACTTCTTTCTCTCTTTTATTACTGTGTCTGTATATGAGAGGGGCAAAAATATTAGCTACCCCTCGACATCACTATGAAGTGTCCTTCTGGGAAGGTCATGTCATTGAGCAGTCCACTAAAAAGCAGTCCTTGCGTACAAGTCTACTAAAGATCATGAAATTCCATCAGAGTTGGATTTTACCCTAGATCTACTGCAGGGGTGGGGAACCTTTTTTGGGTCAGGGGCTGCTGACCCACAGAAAAATCATTCATGGGCTGCACACAAGAAAGGAGCAAAAAAACCCTAAAACAAAACAAAACAAAACAATCCTCACTGAGGTGGCCCCCAACTGAAAAGGAGAAAGACACCCTCCACATTCCTCTCACACATCAGAGCTCAGTGGAGAAAAAGCCAATAGATATTTGTGTGTTCCAGCACCATGGGGAGGTAGTGCAGGCTCCCCAGTGCTTAGGGGGAGCCCTGATCTTTGGGGGCCAACCAGGCAAGCTGGGGACCACATCCGAGTACCAGACCTTAGGATCTACTATTCTGACCTGTGATCTACTGACTATCAGCCATGTGCCACAATCTGAAAGCCATACTTCCACCTCAGACCATTAGAGAAAAAAATGTCGTCAGGATTTGGGTTCATAGATTATCTTTTATAATGGTTAACATTAGAGGAAAGCCGTCAAACTAGACAACTCCCTACAGTCAATAGAATACACAAAAGAGGACTCTAGGAAATACCTGTATGGAGGTGCGCTAGTCGGCAGGCCTCTTGAAAGCGACGTCCTTGAGGGCTGATTCGATAGATTAAATCATTATGATACGGGAAAAAGCGGATTCTTTGGAATACTAGGTAGGTCAGGTTGTAGACGGCTTTGATGTAGGTGTCTGAGTCACTGAAGGAAAAGGATGGTTCAATGAGGCGATTATAGGTCTGCTTGTCAAGAACATTTTTGTGAGGATTTGAAAGCACCTGGTACTGACCGTTGAGTCTGGCAGTTGCTATGACAACTGAAGGCACATTTCATGATGCTGTCTAGGGTCATCAAGCTGACATGTTCAAAGAGCTCCACCGACTTATCCACTGTGATCAGGCGTTCCCACTTGTCCTGGTGGAGGAGACAGAGATTAGGAGGGTCAGGATTCCAGAAAAGGTTTGTGACGACCACAGGGATCCCTTTGATTGACCTCTTGTTATACTCATTGCTTTCTGTAGCCACATCCTACCTAACTCTGGTGTAAAATGTAACTGAACAAAACCCACAATCCCAACAAAGTTTGGAGGTAGAACAGGAGTGGCTCACAACCATTTCAACTTACAAGTATTTTGAAATAACGCGTCTACACATAAAATGCATTTCACAATAGCTTTTTGCTATTTTGAAACACATTTAAGGCCAGCCGGAACTGGTTCCGGCAAGGCATCAGGTCAGAAGTTATCTTGTGGCCAGGGCGGCCAGCAGGGCACCCTGGGAAGGGTTGGAGGCCCCCTATCATATATAGAGTAGCCCAGTGTCTGTGCGTCTGTAACGCTGACGCTGATGCTGACGTACACGGCTACGCCTCCTGGCCATGTACCTCAGCGCCCCGCCCTCCTTCCCCTCCCTCCCTGGCGGTTCGGCCGAGCGCTGCGCTGCTCAGCTGGGTGCCGGCGGGGGAGCGCGCAACACTCAGCCGACTCGCCACGGAGGGAGGGGAAGGGGGCAGGGTTGTGATGTACACAGCCGGGGGCGGGGCCATGTATGTCACCGCCCCCCTTCCCCTCCCACTGTGGCACTCAGCTGAGTGCTGCGCCCCTCAGCCGGGCCACCGGGAGAGCCAGCAGCCAAGGGGCTGTTTGGGCTCCCCCGGGGTGGAAGGGGAAGGGAGGGCGGTGACGTACACGTCCCCTGCCCCAGCCGTGTACATCACCGCCCCGCCCCCCCTCCCTCGTGGCAGCCCGGCTGAGCAGGCAGCACTTAGCCAAGAGCCACAGCAGGGGGGAAGGAAAAGGGGGGGCGGAGAGAGACAGAGGGGAGAGAGAGGCAGGAGGAGGAAAAGAGAAAGAGAGAGACGGAGAGAGGCAGGAGGCAGAGGAGAGCTGAGAGAGAGGGGAGGAGACAGCAAGAAGAGAGAGAGAGCGAGAGAGAGAGAGAGAGAGCGAGCGAGCTCAGGAGAGAAGACCTGAAAATCCCGTTTTATGACGGGCTAATTGGCTAGTCATATATATAGTAGACCAGTGTCTGAGTCTGTAACGCCGAAATGCTGGCTGTTCCCTCTGGGTGGCGCTGTTGCCTGAAATGCTGGCTGTTCCCTCTGGGCGGTGCTGTTGCTGAAATGCTGGCTGTTCCCTCTGGGTGGCGCTGTTGCCTGAAATGCTGGCTGTTCCCTCTGGGCGGCGCTGTTGCTGAAATGCTGGCTGTTCCCTCTGGGCGGCGCTGTTGCTGAAATGCTGGCTGTTCCCTCTGGGCGGTGCTGTTGCTGAAATGCTGGCTGTTCCCTCTGGACAGCCCATGCTGCATGGGGAGTGCGGGGCCCAAGCGGCTGCTTGTGCCGCTTGCTCCCTCGCGGTGGCCCGGCTGAGCAGCGCAGAAGTCAGCCGAGTGCCACGGTGGAAGGGGAAAGAGGGCGGGGCGGTGACGTACATGCCCAGAGGGTGGGGCCTGGCCACATATGTCACCGCCTCGCCCCCCCTTCGCCTTCTGCCGTGGCGCTCAGCTGACTTCTGCGTCGCTCAGCTGGGCCGCCACGGGGAAACCCAAATGGCTACTTGTTGCCCCGTGGCAGAACGGCTGAGTGGCGCAGAAGTCAGCCAAGCGCCACGGCAGGAGGCGAAGGGGGGCGGGGAGGTGACGCGTGGCATGACAGCGGCTCCAAGCCCTGCCCCCTGTCCGTGAACGTCACTGCCCCCCTTTACCTCCTGCCGTGGCGCTTGGCTGGCTTGTGCACCGCTCAGCCAGGCTGCCGCATGGGAGCAAGTGGTGCAAGTGACTGTTTGGACTCCACGGTCCCCTGAGTGAGATGCAGGAGTCGGAGGAGAAGAGAAAGACAGAGACGGAGAGAGAGCAGGAGGCGGAGGAGAGTTGGGGGGGGGAGGAGGTAGTAAGAGGAGGAGAGAGAGAGAGAGAGAGAGAGAGAGAGATGGACTGAGCGAGAGACCGGAGGCTCAGGAGAGAAACCTGATGTGGAGGAGAGACCTGAAAATCCCGTCTTATGACAGGGTAATTGGCTAGTCATATATATAGTAGCCCAGTGTCTGAGAGTCTGTAACGCCGAAATGCTGGCTGTTCCCTCTGGGGGGCGCGGTTGCCTGAAATGCTGGCCGTTCCCTCTGGGGGGCGCTGTTGCCTGAAATGCTGGCTGTTCCCTCTGGGGGGCGCTGTTGCTGAAATGCTGGCTGTTCCCTCTGGGTGGCCTGTGCTGCATGGGGAATACGGGGCCCAAACGTCCGCTTGTGCTGCTTGCTCCCCCATGGCGACCTGGCTGAGTGGCGCAGAAGTCAGCCGAGTGCCACGGTGGGAGGGGAAGGGTAGCGGGGCAGTGTTGTGCGGCGTAACAGCAGCTCCAGGCCCCGCCCCTGGCCATGAACGTCTCCGCCCCACCCCCCTTCACCTCCCACCAGGGCGTTCGGCTGACTTCTGTGCTGCTCAGCCGGGCCGCCGTGTGGGAGCAAGCAGCGCAAGCGACCGTTTGGGCTCCACGCTCCCCATGCAGCACGGGGAGTGCGGACCCCAAATGGCTATTTGGGTTCCGTGGTCCCCCGAGTGAGAGGCAGGAGGGGGAAGAGAGCTGAGAGAGAGACAGAGAGAGGCTGGAGGCAGAGGAGAGCTGAGAGAGAGACAGAGAGAGGCAGTAGGAGGAGGAGAGAGAGAGAGAGATGGAGCAAGAGACCGGAGGCTCAGGAGAGAAGACCGACATGGAGGAGAGACCTGAAAATCTCCGTCTTATGACGGGGTAATTGTCTAGTTTAGAAATAAGCATCTACCTAGCACTTATTTTGAAATAGCAATTTTGAAATTGACATTATTTCTCGTGGAATGAGATTTACCAATTTTGAAAGAAGTCCTCCGTTATTTCGAATTAATTTCAAAATAGCAGTTGGCTTATGTAGACTCTAGAAAAGTTATTTCGAAATAACAGACAGCCAGCATTTCAGGCAACAGCGCCACCCAGAGGGAACAGCCAGCATTTCAGGCAACAGCGCCACCCAGAGGGAACAGCCAGCATTTCAGGCAACAGCGCCACCCAGAGGGAACAGCCAGCATTTCAGGCAACAGCGCCACCCAGAGGGAACAGCCAGCATTTCGGCGTTACAGACTCACAGACACTGCTACTATATATATGATAACTTTGCTGTGTAGGCATATCCTGAGTGACTGTCTCTAGCAAACAGACTCATTTGCCAGCACTGAAAACCAACTAAGGTAAGGGTGTGTCTACACAGCAAAGTTATTTTGGAATAACGGCCAGCTTATTCCGACTTCTGTAAACCTCATTCTGTGAAGAATAACGTCTATTCTGAAATAGCTATTTCAAAATACGGTGTGTTTAGATGCTCCACTTCTGCTATTTCAAAATAGCCCCCCACCAAGGCCATTCTAAGTTATTCTTCCTGGAGCTGTTGGAGCACACCCACATTAGGCAAGCCTGCTTCGGACTAATTTTGAGGCTTCCCTGCACTATAGATGTGCTATTTTGAAATAAGCTATTTTGGAGTAACTGTTCCGGAATAGCTTCTTCTGAAATAACTGTGCACTGTAGACATAGCCTAAGTTAAGCAAAAATCTCATTGAAAGGCGAGACATCACGGTTATTATTCAGTGTTCAGAGCATAGCTCAGGTGGTAGTTGAAAAGCTGGAGCTATTTTGGGCCAAGATATTTTCAGTGAAGTTACCTCAGAGATAAATTTGCCTCAGATTATAATTATTATTAGGGACATTCAATCCTCATGAATTCACAGTTTCAGGACAAAGAGAGTATTGTACAATAAAAGGACCCTTCCAACAAGCTGGTCTAGTTGAAATGGATACCGTATGGATAGTGTATAATTATATATGTACTTCACTGGATTCCTCTTTGCCCTCCTCTTCATCTTCTCTTCTCTGTCTCTCTGCTTGTTTCTGACTCTCTCCCTCTACTTTACACTAGTCTAGTTTCTTCTCTCACAAACAACCTATTCTCCCCAATTCCCTTCAATGGTCACCATCGGCAGGCTGAAGAAAGTTACTGTCATACAGTTCACTGTACTGGAAACCAGGTGACAGAAAAATATCTTGGGTCAGATCTAAGCTGATGTACGTTGCCGTAGCTCCATTCAATTACACCAGCTCTGAATCCGGCCCCTTTACTAAAAAGTTGCAGAGCAATTGTGTGAATCAAGCAGTTTGGAACATCTCCCTCCACTGTCTTCTACTTGCATCAGACCCAGTGATTTCCCCAGCCCAGCAGCTGAAAGCACAGACATGGGGATGAGTCCTACCAGCATCACTTTGGTAGATTCTGCCATAAGCGCGACATAAGGTTTCAACACGTCATAATGAAACGCTGGGGTCAGCAGCCTTCTATGCTGGAACCACTTTGGCCCATGTAAGATCAGTAATCCCTTGCCTGCATGGATAGAAAAGCAGAGAGATGGATCACTTCACAGTTCTGTGAATAACTATTATCACTTTTGTTTTGGAACAGGGAAAACTTTGGTTTTCCAATGAATGCTTGGTGGGTTTTGTGTGATGGTGGCCATTTTTCTTTTGTTTGCAAACCCAACATAGGGTTTCTGCATTTCTTCCATTTTTTTACTCCAAGCAGAAATGTCTTGCATGGGAGAGAATAATTTTGCAAGCAGGTTTACTGATGACACCAGTATTTATGTTGGTGCCTTGTGCTATGGAGCAACAAGGTGCAATAGACATCAGCAGTTGGGAGGAATAACACTAAGGCGAACATTGTTCTGATGCATAGTGTGGAGTTCTACTCATAAGAAGATAAGAACATAAGAATGGCCATACTGAGTCAGACCAAAGGTCCATCTAGCCCAGGAGCCTGACTGCTGACAGTGGCCAGTACCAGATGCCCCAAAGGGAGTGAACAGAACAGGGAATCATCACGCAAACCCTCTCCCGTCACCCATTCCCAGCCTCTGACAGATGCTAGGGACATCATTACTACCTATCCTGGCTAATAGCCATTGATAGATCTAACCTCCATGAATTTATCTAGCTCTTTCTTAAACCCTGTTAAAGTCCTGGTCTTCACAACATCCTCTGGCAAGGAGTTCCACAGCACAACCATGCACTGTGTGAAGAAAAACTTCCTTTTTTTTTAACTTGCTACCTATTAATTTCATTTGGTGACCTTAGTTATGGGAACAAGTACATAATTTTTCCTTATTCACTTTTTCCACACCACTCATGATTTTATATACCTCTGTAATATCCTCCCTTAGTCTCCTCTTTTCTAAGCTAAAAAGTCAAGTCTTTTTAATCTCTCTTCATATGGGACCTGTTCCAAACCCCTCATCATTTTTGTTGCCCTTTTCTGAACTTTTTCCAATGCCAAGAAATCTTTTTTGAGATGAGGAGACCTCATCTGTATACAGTATGCAAGATATGGGCGTACCATGGATTTATGCAGAGGCAATAAGATATTCTCTGTTTTATTTTGTATCCCTTTTTAAATGATTCCCAACATTCTGTTTGATTTTGTGACTGCCGCTGCAAACTGAATGGATGTTTCAGAGAACTATCCACAATGGTTACGTCTAGACTACAGGGTTTTTTCGACAGAAGTTTTGTCGACAGATACTGTCGACAAAGCTTCTGTAGACAAAGAGCATCTAGACTACATCCGGTTTTGTCGACAAAGCAAGAACTGCTGAGTTCTGTCAATGTTATGTCAACACAACTCAGTGGCAGTGTAGAAGCAGGTATAGTTTTGTTGACAAAAGTGGACTTTTGTCAACAAAACCCTGTAGTCTAGACACACCCAATGACTCCAAGATCTCTCTCTTGAGTAGTTGTAGCTAAATTAGTCCCCTCATATTGTATGTATAGTTGCAATTACTTTTTCCAATGTGCATTACTTTACATTTACCAACATTACATTTCATTTGCCATTTTGTTGCCCAATCACTTAGTTGTGTGAGATCTTTTTGAAGCTCTTCACAGTCTGCTTTGGTCTTAACTATATCAAGCAGTCTAGAATCATCTGCAAATTTTGCCATCTCACTGTTTACCTCTTTCTCCAGATCATTTATAAATAAGTTGAACAGTATTGGTTCCAATATGAACCATTGGGGGACACCACTAGTTACCTCTCTCTCCATTGTGAAAACTGATCATTTATTTCTACATTTTGCTTCCTGTCTTTTAACCAGTTATCAGTCCATGAGACGATCTTCCCTCTTATCTCATGACAACTTACTTTTCTTAAGAGCCTTTGGTGAGGGACCTTGTCAAAGCCTTTCTAGAAATCTAAGTATACTATATCCACTGGATCCCCCTTGTCCACATGTTTCTTGACCCCCTCAAAGAACTCTAGCAGATTAGTACGGCATGATTTCCCTTTACAGAAACCGTATTGACTTTTCCCCAACAAACTATGTTCATCTATATGTTTGACAATTTTATTTTTTACTATAGTTTCAACTAATTTGCCTGGTACTGATGTTAGACTTACCGATCTGTAATTGCTAGGATCAACTCTAGAGTCCTGTCAACTCAACCTCATTTCTGAGAGTCAAGCTGGGTTCATTCCTTCTCAAACATCCTCAGTGAGATGGGCCAAGCCCAGTAGACTGCAGAGAGGTTGCCATGGTGGCATCAAGGGCATAGTCTGAAGACCATGAACCTGAATATGTCTAATTGAGGGTACAATTTGGCCAGCACAGTCATTATTATGTATTGGTTATGCTGCAGCTATTCACCGGCATCTGAAATATCAGATACTAGTCATTGTGTTGCAAGATTCTGGATTAAACAGAGAAATGGTCTGGCGTAACAGAGACCCACGTCATCCCCAATCCCTTTCCCAGAACAGAATGGTCATCTCCTCTGGTTTTCAAATAGCAAGGAAAAAAGTTAAATCAAATTACAAGAGAAGTCTGGGGCCCACCATGAACTGATCAAGCAAGGAAGCAAGGATAAGAGCAGAAACACTAGGCTAACATTCCAGAGCATGCCCTCAATTCATTCATGAAACTGTTCAACAGGGTGGACAAAGCATAATTCTACGTACCAATCCAGGGAATTACAAATTTATAACCAGTCACGTTCTTGGGATCTGTGAAATACAATAGAGAAGATAAATACAGTATTAGGGGTTGACACACCATAGAATCAATAAGCCAGGGCTAGGTCTAGACTGGCATGATTTTCCGCAAATGCTTTTAACGGAAAAGTTTTCTGTTAAAAGCATTTGTGGAAAAGAGCATCTAGATTGTCACGGATGCTTTTCCGCAAAAGCACTTTTTGCGGAAAAGCGACCGTGCCAATCTAGACGCACTTTTGCACAAAAAAGCCCCAATCGCCATTTTCGCCATCGGGGCTTTTTTGCGCAAAACAAATCTGAGCTGTCTACACTGGCCCTTTTGCGCAAAAGCTTTGCGCAAAAGGACTTTTGCCCAAATGGGAGCAGCATAGTGTTTCCGCAAGAAGCACTGATTTCAGACAGTAGGAAGTCAGTGCTCTTGCGGAAATTCAAGCGGCCAGTGTAGACAGCTGGCAAGTTTTTCCGCAAAAGTGGCTGCTTTTGCGGAAAAATTTGCCAGTCTAGACACAGCCCAGATGTATTTCTGGAGATGAATTTGCTCTTCTTGTCAGGGCGAAGGAGTTCAAATAACTAGAAGATGAGAGGGGTAGAAGTTAGACAGATAAATCTTGTAGTGTCAGTATATTTAATATTTAAAGAATGTTTCTTTTCATATTATTAGTGCATTTTAAAGAGGGTCTTTCACATTTATCAAAGTAACAAGATGCACACAGGACTGAGGAGGATGAAGGGAAGATGCCATTAGAGATATGGGTGAGGAAAGGGAAGGCCATGGAAGCTTTTAATGATGAGGAAGGACATTTTGTGCTAGAGGAACAAGGAAGTCAGTGGAGATGCTATTGCCCGATTAAAGCCTTTGGCTAGATCTTCAAAGGAATTAATGTGAGGGCCAAGTTACCCCAGTGATGACATTGACATTAATGATCTTCCAGGACAGGTGAGCTCTTCTGGAGTCAGGCAAGTGGTGAATCAACACCAAGAGATTAGGCTCATCCACATTGGGACCACATTTAAGATGGGCAGCAAGAACCTCCTCCCTGAAAATGTTTTCCTATCCTACATGGAATCATACTGAAATATCCTGGAGATAATTGTCTCTTCAGGACTGGGACTGTCCAAATCCTTAGGCACTGCAGTAACTGTAATAGTAATTATTAGGACTTCCCATGCCAGAAAGGGAGAACAACAGAAAAGTGTGGGACATCAACTTGCAGCCTTTCTCTCCAGCTCATCCTAAGAGCAACTTAGATCTTAGAAGATCCTAAGAACAACTTAGATCTTAGAAGCCCTAAACCAGATGCATTTCTGAAGGTACAGGTGTTGGGTTCCCATTTCCCATTGTGGGTGAATATTGAAAGTGCTCCAGCATAACTGTGAAGAGCTAGGCACTTGGGAAGGGTGAAAGAAGGAACTTGCTATGGTCGACAGAAGACACATGCAGGAAGAAGAGTCTGTACAAGTCTCTTGAGGAGGGCATCAAGTAGGAATCTTTAGAGCCAATAACCTTACCTCCATGGCCAAACACAGCTCTGGCATAATCAGGGTGGTGGATTACTAAGTCAGCCTTGAAGCCTCCAGTCCATATGGGGAAGGCATAGGGGTACTTTTTTGCCCAAGACGATATATTCTTTAATGCTTCAGCTTGAGAAAGCTGCAACGATAGAGAAAACAGAGAGAGAGAAAGAGAGAGAGAGAGAGAGAGAGCACTTAAGGAGACAGGAGTGAAATTCTCCTCAAGGTGGAGAATCTGCGCAAGGTCTTCTGGGCCACGAATTCTCTCTGCAGGAGATGGGGAGCAGGCGGAATGGACTTGCAACAGGGGGCTGTGCACCCCGAGAGGGAGGGGAGATTCCATCTCCCCCAAACTGGCTGAAGTAGAGGACCAAAATCTTACACACAGTAGCCATGCAGTTCTGTAGCTCTGTGCTGCAACCCCGTCTCCTTTGCAAATTGCAATGATAAAGCTGAACTCGTCCCTCACATTAGGGAAACAACAGGGCTGCCTGGGCCATGTGTTATTTTTTAGATACGTTTCAAAAACATAAATTGTGTCCAAATTTTGCTTTGCAATTTTTAATGGAAGAATTGAACCCAAAACCTAAAACTGGTGGGGCTGTGTCTAGACTGGCCTCTTTTTCCGGAAAAGCAGCTGCTTTTCCGGAAAAACTTGCCAGCTGTCTACACTAGCCGCTTGAATTTCCACAAAAGCACTGATGATCTCATGTAAGATTGTCAGTGTTTTTGCGGAAATACTATGCTGCTCCCGTTCTGGCAAAAGTCTTTTTCCGAAAAACTTTTGCGCAAAAGGGCCAGTGTAGAGAACAGAGATTTGTTTTCTGCAAAAAAGCCCCAATCGCGAAAATGGCGATCGGGGCTTTTTTGTGGAAAAGCGCGTCTAGATTGGCCACGGACGCTTTTCTACAAAAAGTGCTTTTGTGGAAAAGCGTCCTGCCAATCTAGATGCGCTTTTCCAAAAATGCTTTTAACGGAAAACTTTTCCGTTAAAAGCATTTCCGGAAAATCATGCCAGTCTAGACGTAGCCGTGGAGGTGTTTAAAAGCTGGTTTTGGGTAGAATTCTTAGGCTGCTTTTTTTTTTCTTCATTTCTACAAAACAGTTTCTGGCTTTACATTCAAAAAAGGAAAGCTGTCAGAAATGAAATTTTCCTCTGCAAAATGTTTCCTTCAGTCCACAAGCCACTTTTGTGGCCAAAATTACACGTTGATGAAATAATATTGATGGTTTCTAGTAAAGGACATTGCATGCAGCAAAGCAATGCAGAATCAGGTGCAATATTTTAAACCAGTGACTCTCAGGTTCAGGAGATGTTAATAAGCTATTAACATTACCCCAAAGACCCATAATTACAGTATGTGAATTCCTTGTTTCACTTACTACAGTACTATCATTCATACTTAAACAGCGTGACAGGGAATATTTAGTGAAGAGAGATAAAGATATAAAATTTTCACAGCCAAATAACTTACCAAATAGCTGATCAGCTACAACTGATGAAACACACTGTAAAAGCACCCTGACTAGTTAATGGCATAGAGCGGTTAATAATTACATCACACAGCATTTTACTGTCATGTGCTGCAAAGACCGGCAGGAGATACATTAAAGAGTGAGTTGCAGCTCATGCCCCTCGGTCTGAATATCATGACGTTAAACATCGATTGGAGGACAATCTGTTTGCATTTGGATGCTGGGAACTTTGCATCTGGGTGCAAAAATGCAGAAATCCCCCAATGCCGGCAGCATGCAACATTGTAGATGTTTGAAATAAACTGTCCCTGTGTTTACAGACATAGCAAAGCTTGGGAACTGAAAACAAACTCAAATATATTTCCTACACAGAGGATGCCTTTTAAGTGGAGGCGAGTGTCAAGTGACTTCTATTCCATTGGATCAGCCAAAACCTGATCTGGGAAAGCAGGTTTAACTACAAGCAGGGGAGCAGCCTGTGTGAAGTCAATGGGATTCTCTGTTTGCTTAAAGGACAGGAGCTGGAAAGGACCCAGTTCTTACTGAGGTTGTAGTTTTCTTTTCCCCCGCACAAACATGCCTTACCATGGCTGGCCTTACCATGAGGCAAACTGAGGTGGCCACCAGACTGTGGAGGGGCACCGCTAGTTCATGCTTTTTGAACAAGGCATTTGAAGTTGTTCGTTCTCCTTTACCTGGGGTAGGTAGCAGAGCAGTCCCAGGAGAGGAGTAGAACAGGAAGAAGGCAGGATTGGCCCAAGCAAGGGGACATGGGGGTGTCATTTGAGCTCCCGCCTCAGGTGCCAAAATGTTGTGGGCCGGCCCTGGGTGACATACAGCTGTGGTCTCGGTTAAAGGGGAGGACAGGACAGGCATCGGTAGGGTGCCCACATGTCCCAATTATAGAGGCACAGTCCTGATATTTAGGCCTTTCTCTGATAGAGGTGCCCAGACCTGTCGATGGGAGGGGGGCAAAAGGGGCAGCTGCCCCGGGGCAGAGGGCCTGGGGCTTCTGGCAGCAGAGGCGGCAGGTGAAGGCCCATGTTAAATAGCTGCTGTAGCCCTGGCCGCATGGGCTGAGCAGTGTTGGGAGGTTGGTTGTGGGAGGACAGCACCGAGACCTGCCACTTCTGCCCAGGCTCTGCCCCTCCCAGGGGCCCAGAGCCGGCTCTCACACCTTGGCCATGGCAATGCCGTCAGCAGCCCTGTAGGTGCCTCTATGGCATGACCCCAGCCCGAGCTTTCACTCTTCCTGTGTGGTCACCTGAGCAGGCAGGACCTTTTCCTAACAGCTTCACCCGCCCCACGCGCTGTATTTAGTTTCCCCCACCTGTGCCCTGTTGAAATTATGATGCACCTAGGGGTATAACCCCACGTCTTTCCCTACCTGAGAGTAGTGGCCATACAGCCAGTGGCTGGGGGGACCCGGGAAGCTCTCCAAAGCTTTGAGGAGCTGCTGTCTCTTGTGGTACAGCTGGGTTGCTTTCAGCAGCACGCAGATGAGGCAAAGCCCCGGAGCCAGGTACAAAAGCAGAGAGGAAGGGTTTGCTATTTTCTCCAGCACAGAAGCCATGGCCCTGCCTTCTCTGGGGCAGTGACCAGCTCTGAAGCTCGCCCTGAGCTCACATGTCTTATGTATCTGGGGAGCCAATGGTGAAAGCAATAGAATTCCCTCCCCTCTGCACTCCTCCCGGCTTGTGTGGAAAGCTGAGTGCAGTGTTAACCACTGGGATTGTACAGCAGGGAGAGAGCTGGGAAGGTCTCAGCAGCGATTGGCCAGGGTTGGCTTGGCAGAAGACCCCACTTCAATGGGAGCTCATTGCTCCTTTCCTCCTACTTCAGGTGTCTTGCGGCGTCCCAAGGAAACCTAAGAAGAATATTCCCCCGCAGGCAGGTTATCCGGACACTGCGGGATTGTGATGGTCTTTCCAGAAGCCCGCCCGTACATGGCTGTCGTGATTGGTCCAGCCTGGAGATGATGCTGCGGGACAGCGATTTCGTTGATGAGATGCTGTAGTTTGGAGCTTGGATGCACCCAGGATGTTTTCTTTTGGTCCGGTAGCTGGAAAAAGCAATTCACGGTGGCTAATTGGCACTTGGTGCTCTCACAAAGTACCTGCATAACACTGCTATTCTCTTTCCTCATCTCATGCTGACCAATGGCAGTCCATCATATTGCCATGTTGTTACCAAGGCCTGCTGACCGGGGCGGGGCGGGGCGGGGGGGAAGCAAAGGGGAGTATTTCCCAGAGATCCAACAATTCAAGAGGAGCAGCAGCGGCTGGAGCCCCGGCCCTTTAAATCACCACTGGAGCACTGCACGGCACACTCTGGGCACCTCTGAGGGCTTCCTAGGGGAGGGGATGGTGCGACCCCACTCCTTCGGCCTGATGCTCTGCATCTTGCCTAGCAGCCCAGCACGGCTGACGGCACCCCGGTGATTGCCAACCCTTGCGTTAAATTCCTTCATGAGAATCAGTTTGGGCTACAACAGATGGAGACGCTGTGAATTTGTGTAAATTTGCAGCAGAACTTTTCCTTCTCATCGTCTGCATTTCTCATGGTAGGTGCATAAGTGCTAATGACGGTAACAGATGGCTTATGTTTTAATGGCCATCACAGCATTGTGGGACAAGCATTTATGCTGTTAGGTAGTACTTTAATTCAACCAGAGCCTCACAAGCTATCTCCTACACCAGCGGTTCTCAAACTGTGTTTAGTGAACCCCTCCTGGGATTATGTAGAAAGTTTTGTTTTCAGAAGTTTGAGTGCCCCTGCCTTAACCTAACATCTTCAAAGAATGTAACGTGTATGTCGACACTGCAAGGTAAGTTCCAGGTTAGAAGTCAAGATAGTGGCTCCTGGGTTTTTTAACACTGAGTTTTTCAGCCTCAGTCCAGCCACCCATATCCCAGATTTCCTGGGCTACGTCTACACTGGCATGATTTTCCGGAAATGCTTTTAACGGAAAAGTTTTCCGTTAAAAGCATTTTCGGAAAAGAGTGTCTAGATTGGCACGGACGTTTTTCCGCAAAAGCACTTTTTGCGGAAAAGCGTCCGTGGCCAATCTTAGACGCGCTTTTGCGCAAAAAAGGCCCGATCGCCATTTTCGCGATCGGGGCTTTTTTGCGCAAAACAAATCTCAACTATCTACACTGGCCCTTTTGCGCAAAAGGGACTTTTGCCCGAACAGGAGCAGAATAGTATTTCCGTAAGAAGCACTGATTTCTTACAGTAGGAAGTCAGTGCTTTTGCGGAAATTCAAGCGGCCAGTGTAGACAGCTGGCAAGTTTTTCCGGAAAAGCGGCTGATTTTCCAGAAAAACTGGCCAGTCTAGACACAGCCCTGGTGTTTGCCCAAGATGCAGTCATGCTAGCCTTTTGTTCATGGTGCATTGTGGGAAAGCTTGACCTTCCACCAAACTTGATTGAGCAGAGGATAAAGAAACTTGTCCAATGTGATACTTCTGAGGAACTCCCAGAGCATGACTCCAGCAGTGTGTCTACATTGCAATGCAATAGGGCCTGAAACCTGAGTCCCATTTCACTAGCATTCCGGCTCTTCCCCCTCGTGGGGTGTTCATACCCTGACTCTGAGCTCTGCGTTAGCATGATTTGTGTATCGCTGGAAGGAGGTTTAGGCTTAAACCCAAGTTCAAACCCTTGGCACTCATCCGTGTAGCTGTAAAACTAACATAACATTCATTAATCCTTGCACTCATGGTGAATCTTAATACATTTTGGAGTTTTGGGGGTGCTTGAAACAAGTGTTTGGGTTTTGTCTCACTTTAAAAATAAGGTCCATTGGTGCATTGTGGACCCTGATCAGATTTCAGATCTGTGGTTTGTCAGTTTTGCTGATGGGTAAACTGAGGCACCGAGACACTTGATTCATCTGTATTAATGCCAGAAGAGTGTCTGATTCTTTGTTTAGATTTCCTGATTCAGGGGGAGGGAATTGATTTCGCCAGCTATGCACATAGACACTATTGAGCCTGATTGACTTGTGGCTGAACAGGGATGACCTTGGTAAGATTACTTACACTGCAAAATCAGTCTTGGACATTGCCCTCTAGAAACCCCTGCTCTGTTAGCTTATGGAAGCAAATCAGTCACATTCCACAGTGCGTGTATTTTACCAAATCGGCCACTTCTTTCACTGCTTGCATTAATTCTACAAACGTCCGGAGCCAAATTGGGCATAGGTTAGCAATAGGGTTGAATGGGCCCATCGCGCTAAGAGCAATGAAATATTTAGGGGCTCTCCGTGCCCTGGTCTTATTTCAATATAAATGGTGAGGTTTTTAGCATGAGTATTTCTACATCCTCACAGATATAAAGGGCCAAAAATCCAGCTGAGGATCTGACACAAAAGATGCCGATTTACAGCTTTTTGTCCCCATAAGGACCACAAATATACCTCTAATTGCAAGATTTCATATTTTGAAAGCATCCAGAAAAATACATGCAAAACCCAGAGCCTTGTAGTGACCAGGAAAACTGATCTGTCAGTTACTGAACATAGCAGCTTTCCACCTAGCTGGCTTCTTTGCTTGTTATGCAACTAGGGATAGTTTATGTACAAACTAAGCCCAATAGACATAGTTTTACATTAAAGTCCAAGGTTAATTTAAATGGTCTTTTCAAGTAGCAGAAGGAAAGACACAGACTGCAGCCAATCTGTGCACAGAAAGTTTTAGTGGGAGATTAATATTTGCTGGGTATCTCTATGTCATGTTACTCATTTTGTATCCGCCAACTAACTGGCAGCTTTTCCTATATGTTCTAGCTTAAATGATGGTGCCATACACTGGAGTTTAAATGATTGAAGAATGACAGCTCATTAGCATAATCCCACATGCAGTTGACAAGCCAGACGAGGGAAGGGGGGAGGAGAAGAGGGGAAGTGACTTGCCCAAGGTCTTGCAGTCAGTAGCAGAACTGTGATTAGAATCCATCTCTCCAACTGTCATGCCCTAGCCACTAGCTAATACTGCACACCCCAACAAGCAACTCTGCCGATTGTCAAGGTGTGACTGTGTGGGAAATCTGCATCTGCTGTGGATCAGCGTAAGGTTGTGGACTCTCCCTCCGGGCATATCTTCAGCAAGCAGCAAACTCCATTTTGCATGTGGGGTTTGAGCGCCGTCTTTTCTGTTCCCTCTGCAGAGTCAGGCTGAACTGAAGTTCTGACAGGGCTGAAAACCCTGGGCCGTTAACTGGTGATGTTCGTCTGCTCAAATACCAGCATATTAAACAATAGGTCTAGATCTCAACCAGGGAAACACGTGTGTCAGTTGGAACACAGGCTGTCTGCCAATGACCAGTGAGGTTGCCTCGTAGAGGTCTGTGATCATCTGTTAAGGCTGTTCCAGGAGCCACATGACAAGGGCCTGAAAGGTTCTAAAGGGTTGCAGTTAAGGGTTGCTAGCGCAGTTAAGGGTTGCTAGCGCTTTGTACATCTGGCCACTAGGTGAAGGCACTAATTGCTTTGAATCCAGGGTCCATTAGGTGGTGTTGGAAATGAGAGATTTGATAGATCTATGTCATATCATCCCTTAGTCAGACCTTTTCCAAGCTGCAAAGTCCCAGCCTTATTAACCTCTCCTCATATGGAAGTTTTTCCAAACCCTTAATAATTTTTGTTGTTCTTTTTAGAACCTTTTCCAATTCCAATATGTCCTTTTTCAGATGGTACAACCACATCCATCTGGATTTATATAGAGGCAATATGATATTTTTTGTCTTATTAACTACCCCTTTCTTATCGATGCCCAACATTCTGTTAGCCTTGTTGGCAGCCACTGTACACTGAGTGGTGTTTTCAGAGAACTATCCACAATGACTCCAAGATTTCTCTTCTGGGTGGGAACTGCTAATTTAGACCCCCAGCAGTTTATATGGCGAGCTGGGATTATATTTTCCATGATGCGTTTACTTTGAATTTCATCTGCCATTTTGTTGTCTGGTCACATTTCATAGCCTGCTTTGGAGCTAACTACCATGAGTAGTTTTGTATCACCTGGCAATGTTGCCACCTCACTGTTTACCCCCTTCTCTAGATCACTTATGATTATGTTAAACAGAACTTGTCCTGGTACAGATGTGTGGGGGACACCACTACTTACCTCCCTCCAGTCTGAAAACAACCATTTATTCCTATCCTTAATTTCTGACCTTTTATCTAGTCACTGATCCATGAGAGGGCCATCCTATTTTGCTTAGATGAGGGACCTTGTCAAAGGCTTTCTGAAAATCTAATTACACTATAACCAGTGAATCCTCCCATGTCCACATGCTTGCTGATGCCCTCAAAGAATTCTTGTAGATTGGCGAGGAATGATTTCCCTTTACAAAAACCAGGTTGATTCTTCCCCAACAAATCATATTGATCAATGTGTCTGGTCATTCTGTTTGATACTCTAGCTTCAATCAGTTTGCAAGTTGCTGGAGTTAGGTGTACTGGCCTGTAATTGCCAGGATCACCTCTGGAGACATTAAAAAAAAATTGGCATTGTATTAGCTATCTGCATATGATCTGCTGATATCATTAGCAGATCAAGCAAGATAAGGAATCAAATCAATAAGAACACCATGTAAGACATAGACCTAGGAATAGCAGCTTATAGGTTTTATAAGGCAGGGGCTTTATCCTGGACACAGTGCTCTGAAAAAGACCTGCTGAACCATCAGCTGGACACTGTTGCAAAAAGGCTAGTGGAATTCACACCGTTTTTGATGATGTGTGTCCAGAACCAGCTCTCTGAAAGCCTTGGGGAGGGAGGTGGTAAGTGATTGGTGCAAAATAGACCAATGTGCTGCCATGTGAGGAAAAGTGTTGGGACTAGTGCAAATTACAAAGCACCAGTGAAAATTGTGTTTTCATTAGGAGTTTGTGCTAGTGCCTAAATTCCCAGGCTATGTCTACATTGGCGGGTTGTTGCGCCAGAAATATGCAAATGAGGCTAAGCGTGGAATATCGCCGAGCCTCATTTGCATAACTAATGAGCCGCCATTTTTGCGGAAGAGGCTCTTGCGCCAGAAGGAGCTGTCTACACTGCCTGATTATTTTCGGGAATAGGGGCATTGCGCAAGAGGGGTTTTCCTGTTCAAGAAAGGGCAGTATAGACGCATCTTCTGGCGCAAGAGCATCTTCCGCAAAATGGCGGCTCATTAGGTATGCAAATGAGGCTCGGAGATATTCCACGTTTAGCCTCATTTGCATATTTCTGGTGCAACAACCCGCCAGTGTAGATATAACCCCAGTGTATGGAGGCCAGAAACCTCCAGTTGGATGGCTGGGCTCTAACGATGGGAACCGAGGAGACACCAGAGGAAGGCGAGCTAGGTCCATTTCGGTGATGCGCCCGACAGTCTGTGCTAGAGAAGAGATGTGAAATTGCACCCCGAGCTCTGCTTGTGGCCCCAGGACCCAGCGTGAGGGGCTGCGGGAAGGGGACACGTGCTGCCCTCGGCCCTGCATGGGTTGAGACCCAGGGACGTGCTGGCTCAGCTCCAGTGCACATGGCACCGATGGGTGAAAGTGCTTCCTAGCCAGGGACAAGGTGCTTGTGATGCTTCTTCCCCCCATAGCGAGGCCCTGTGGTCTCCTGCCAAGACTGCAGCTCACCCAGCTGTGGGGGTGGGGAAGGGCCCAGGGAAAGCAGCTGGGCCTGAGGATTCGGGGAAGGCTGTGGAACAGGTTGGCTGAAGGGGGGGCTGTCCAAAAAAACACCCATTGATTGCGTTCCCTCAGGAACGAGCCGATCCTGCTGACACGGGGCTCCAGGGCTTCTCAGTGCAGTTTCTTCAAGAGCAGGTGGATCCCAGTGCTGGACTTGAGGACAACCTGAGGAATTTCCTTGGGCGGTTTGGCTGGATCAGGAGAAAGCTCGAAACGGAGCAGAGTCAGGGCCAGGGCCACTTTCAGCTCGTTCATGGCAAACTGCTGCCCGATGCAGTTCCTGGAAGAGGCGGGGGGAGCCTGTCAGAACAGACGCTCTGGCTTCGCCAGCAGCTTCCCTTCACAAATACACCCGCGGCACTTTGCTAGCGGAGTGGGGCAACCCAGCTCGTTGGGTCAGCGACCATCTCCCCTGTGTGTGTACAGCACCTAGCACACTGGGTCCTCAGCTCAACCGGAGGTTTTGGCTCCTACTGCCTAGGGAGTCCCTGCACCCACCACTGTAGAGATGCCACTACTGGGTTACAATATGGCAGCTGTTCAATAGTGCACAGCAATGCTACCGGGCAGTTTTTGGAGAGGGGGTGAAAAACATTCTTCCCTACTGAACTTGCAAGGAGTTATGGCCCCTATTCTGCTGCAGTGTGCCAAGGGATCCTCTTTAACCACTGGGGAGATTTTCCTAATGCCCAAATGGCAGTTAGGCTCCTAATTCCCATTGGCTTTCAGAGTCTTTAACTGCCACATGTGCATGGAACTCCTCCCGCTCCGAGTGATGGAGAATTCAGTCTCACAAGTTTGGTTTTGTATTTGTATTGTTTGTATGTGTAGAGGCTTATAGGGGTAGTGTGCTGGGAGAGAAGCTGAGCCCTGATTAGGGGGGCGGGGCTTAATTGATTAAGGGTCCTATAAAGGTAGCCTTCTAGTCAGGCAGCGGCATAGATAGCTGCAGCGGCACAGGAGGAGCAAACAGAGCTGTAAACAGGGGAGTTTGAGTGGGAGTTTGTATACTGGAACTTGATTGGGGTTTGTTTTTGCTGTGGAGGGGGTATTCTGGTCTGTTTTGGTGTTCACTGGACTAATAGGATTTTGGTGAGAAAGTAGATAAAACACAGAGGCAGTAGTGGCCATGGCCCAAGTAGTAGAGAACACAAGGAGGAGGATTGGATGTGGTAGCTGCGGTATGTCCATGATTCTGGAGGGGGTACCTGAAAGGAGTTTTGTTTGCATGAAGTGCCGCCTGCTAGAGCTGATGGAAGAAAAGATCCGAGGACCGGAGATGCAGGTGGAAACTCTGGTCGAGTTTAGAAGGGGGTTTGAGCAGGTAATAGCAAAGGCATGACGTGGCTGAAGGGGAAAGCTTAAATATGCAGATGGAAGCAGGACCAAGGGCCTCACAGGGGGGACTGCTGGGTGAAGAAAATGGACAGTGGAAGCATGTGACTAAGAGAACCAGGCAGAGAAAAAGATGGGTCAGTGAAGGAAAAATAGAGCTCAAGAACAGGTATGTGGAGCTGGAGAATGAAGAAGGGGTACAGCAGGTAGATAATGAAGATAGAAAGGTAAGGAAGAAGAGAAGAGTGGCTAGTCCCATAGATAAAGGAAAAGAGTTAATGGAGACAACACCAATAATGAGCATTAGGAGGATACAGGATGGGTTAAAGAGGATTACAAGGGAAAATAGGAATAGCAAGGACTTGCAGCCAGAGGAACCAAGAGATAGACCAGATAATTGCAGGTCTATGTGATTGGGGACTCCTTATTGAGAAGAATAGATAGGCCTGTAACCAGAGCTGATCCAGAGAATAGAAGAGTGTGCTGTCTGCCAGGTGCTAAGATATGGGATGTGGAACTGAGGTTGAAGAGGATTATTAAGGGAGCAGGAAGGAATCCATTGATCATTCTTCATGTAGGAACAAATGATACGGCTAGATTCTCGCTGGAACGAATTAAGGGAGACTATGCTAGGCTGGGGAGGATGCTCAAGGAAATTGAGGCTCAGGTGATCTTTAGTGGGATTCTGCCTGTTCCTATAGAAGGGCAACTAAGATGTGACAGGATTATGATGATCAATAGATGGCTTAGGCAGTGGTGTTATAAGGAAGGCTTTGGGATTATGGTCACTGGGAGGCATTTATGGACAGAGGAGGGAAATAGACTTCTAGGATGGAGGCTGGCTCAACTGACTAAGAAAGCTTTAAACTAGGAATTTGGGGGAGACGGTTGGGAGATGTCCAGGTAATCTCTATGCCGGATTTTAACACTGAGAGGGAGGAAAACGAAGTAAGAAAGGATATAGCTGGGGGTAGGAGAATGTACATGAGGAAGGGTAGGGTGGATACTAGTCTAATAGGTCATATTGGAGGTACAATGTCCGGGCCAAATTGGGTAAAGAATGTGAATGAGGCCAAACATCAAAAATTAAGATGTTTGTACACCAATGCGAGGAACCTAGGTAACAAAAAGGAGGAACTAGAGCTATTGGTCCAGGAAGTGAAACCAGATATTATTGGAATAACAGAAACATGGTGGAATACTAGGCATGACTGGAGTACAGGTATTGAAGGGTATGTGCTGTTTAGGAAAGACAGAAATAAGGGTACAGGTGGTGGTGTCGCATTGTATATCAAAGATGAGGTAAATTGTAAAGAAATTAAAAGTGATGGAATGGAGAAGACAGAGTCTGTTTGGGCAAAAATCACATTGGGAAAGAAAACTATCAGATCCTCCCCTGGGATAGTGCTTGGGGTGTGTTACAGACCACCAGGATCCAATTTGGATATGGATAGAGACCTCTTTAATGTTTTTAATGAAGTAAATACTCATGGAAACTGCATAATCATGGGAGATTTCAACTTTCCAGATATAGACTGGAGAACAAGTGCTAGTAATAATAATAGGGCTCAGATTTTCCTAGGTGTGATAGCTGATGAATTCCTTCATCAAGTAGTTGCTGAACCAACAAAGGGGGGGTGCTATTTTAGATTTGGTTTTGGTGAGTAGCGAGGACCTCATAGATGAAATGGTTGTAGGGGACAACCTTGGCTCAAGTGATCATGAGCTAATTCAGTTCAAATTAAATGGAAGGATAAACAAAAATAAATCTGAGACTAGGATTTTTTATTTCAAAAGGGCTAACTTTAATAAATTAAGGAAATTAGTTAGGGAAGTTGATTGGACTAAAGAAATTATGGATCTTGAGGTGGAGGAGGCCTGGAATTATTTTAAGTTAAAGTTGCAGAAGCTGTCAGAAGCCTGTATCCCAAGAAAAGGGAAAAAATTTAGAGGCAGGTGTGTTAGACCAAGCTGGATGAGCAAGCATTTCAGAGAGGTGATTAAGAAAAAGCAGAAAGCATATAAGGAGTGGAAAATGGGAGGGATCAGTAAAGAAAGCTACCTTATTGAGGTTAGAGCATGTAGGGACAAAGTAAGAAAGGCTAAAAGTCAGGTAGAGTTGAACCTTGCAAAGGGAATTAAAACCAATAGTAAAAGGTTTTATAGTCATATAAATAGGAAAAAAACAAAAAAAGAAGAAGTAGGACCGCTAATTACTAAGGATGGAGTGGAGGTTAAGGATAATCTAGGAATGGCCCAATATCTAAACAAATACTTTGCTTCAGTTTTTAATGAGGCTAATGAAGAGCTTAGGGATAATGGTAACATAACAAATGGGACTAAGGATGTGGAGGTAGATATTACCATATCCGAGGTAAAAGCCAAACTTGAACAGCTTAATGGGAGTAAATCGGGGGGGCCAGATAATCTTCATCCAAGAATATTAAAGGAACTGGCACATGAACTTGCAAGTCCATTAGCAAAATTTTTTAATAAATCTCTAAACTCAGGGGTTGTACCATTTGACTGGAGAATTGCTAATATAGATCCTATTTTTAAGAAAGGAAAAAAAAGCAACCTCGGTAACTATAGGCCTGTTAGTTTGACATCTGTAGTATGCAAGATCTTGGAAAAAATTTTGAAGGAGAAAGTAGTTAGAGACATTGAGGCTAATGGCAATTGGGACAAATTACAACATGGTTTTACAAAAGGTAGATCATGCCAAACCAACCTGATCTCCTTTTTTGAGAAAGTAACAGATTTTCTAGATAAAGGAAATGCAGTGGATCTAATCTACCTCGACTTTAGTAAGGCATTTGATACACATGAGGAATTATTGGTTAAATTGGAAAAGATAGGGATTAATATGAAAGTTGAGAAGTGGATAAGCAACTGGTTAAAGGGGAGAATACAGCAGGTTATACTGAAAGGTGAACTGTCAGGTTGGAGGAAGGTTACTAGCGGAGTTCCTCAGAGATCAGTTTTGGGGCCAATTTTATTTAATGTTTTTATCGCTGACCTTGGCACCAAAAGTGGAAGTGTCCTGATAAAAGGGTGTGTCTAGACTACAGGGTTTTGTCGACAAAAGTGGACTTTTGTCGACAAAACTAAACCTGCGTCTACACTACTGCTGAGTTCTGTCGACATAACGTCGACAGAACTCAGCAGTTTTGTCGACGCTGGTAAACCTCATTTTACGAGGAATAATGCCTTTTGTCGACAGAGTTCTGTCGACAGAAGGCATTATTGCATCTAAACTGTCCTTTGCGTCCACACTGTTATGTCGACAAAGCAGCTTGCTTTGTCGACAGAACTGAATGTAGTCTAGACGCTCTTTGTCGACAGAAGTTTTGTCGACAGTATCTGTCGACAAAACTTCTGTCGACAAAACCCTGTAGTCTAGACGTAAAATTTGCGGATGACACAAAGTTGGGAGCTATTGCCAATTCAGAAAAGGATCGGGATATCATACAGGAAGATCTGGATGATCTTGTAAATTGGAGTGATAGCAATAGGATGAAATTTAATAGTGAGAAATGTAAGGTTATGCATTTAGGGATTAATAACAAGAATTTTAGTTATAAACTGGGGACACATCAGTTGGAAGTAACGGGGGAGGAGAAGGACCTTGGAGTCCTGGTTGATTATAGGATGACTATGAGCCGCCATTGTGACATGGCCGTGAAAAAGGCTAATACGGTCTTGGGATGTATTAGGCGAGGTATTTCCAGTAGAGATAAGGAGGTGTTAGTGCCATTATACAAGGCATTGGTGAGACCCCATTTGGAATATTGTGTGCAGTTCTGGTCTCCCATGTTTAAGAAGGTTGAATTCAAACTGGAACAGGTACAAAGAAGGGCCACTAGGATGATCCGAGGAATGGAAAACCTGTCTTATGAAAGGAGACTTAAGGAGCTTGGCTTGTTTACCTTAACCAAAAGAAGGCTGAGGGGGGACATGATTGCACTCTTTAAATATATTAGAGGGATAAATACCAGGGAGGGAGAGGAATTATTTAAGCTTAATACCAATGTGGACACAAGAACAAATGGATATAAGCTGGCTAGTTGGAAGTTTAGACTTGAGATTAGACGAACGTTTCTAACCATTAGAGGAGTGAAGTTCTGGAACAGCCTTCCAAGGGAAGTAGTGGGGGCAAAAGATCTATCTGGTTTCAAGATTAAACTAGATGGGTTTATGAAGGGGACGGTTTGATGAGATAACATGATCTTGGTAACTAATTGACCATTCATTATCAGTGGGAAATAGGTCAATGGAGGGATGATAGGAGTTACTATAGAGAACTTTCTGGGTGACTGGCTGGTGAGTCTTGCCCACATGCTCAGGGTTTAGCTGATCGCCATATTTGGGGTCGGGAAGGAATTTTCCTCCTGGGTAGATTGGCAGAGACCCTGGAGGTTTTTTGCCTTCCTCTGTAGCATGGGGTACAGATCACAGCTGGAGGATCTCTGCATCTTGGGGTCTTCAAAGTATTTGAGGGCTTCAATATCTGAGATATAGGTGAGAGGATTATTCTAGCAGTGGGTGGGTGAGATTCTGTGGCCTGTACTGTGCAGGGGGTCAGACTAGATGATCATAATGGTCCCTTCTGACCTTAAAGTCTATGAGTCTATGAGTCTAAGTGATGGATCTGGAGCTGCTCTGTAATATCTAAGGGTGACCGTAGTCCCATTGGATTATTTGGGATGTTTACAATGTGAATATTTTGTATTAATTTTAATATGGGCTAGTTAGGAAAAACCAAGAAGGAAGGCAAAAGAATGAATCACAGAATCACAAAATCCTAGGGCTGGAAGAGACCTCAGGAGTCATCAAGTCCAGGCCTCTGCCCAAGGCAGCCAACTAAATCATCCCCACGTAAATCATCCCACCCAGGGCTTTGTCAAGCTGAGACTTGAAAACCTCTAGGGATGGAGATTCCACTCCCTCCCTAGGGAACCCATCCCAGTGCTTCCCCACCCTCCTAGGGAAATAGTTGTTCCTAATATCCAACCTGGACCTCCCCCACTGTAACTTGAGACCATTGCTCCTTGTTCTGCATCTGTCACTACGTGGATAACCTTTCTCCATCCTCTTTGGAACCTCCCTTCAGGAAGTTGAAGGCTGCTCTCAAATCCCCCCTCACTCTTCTCTTCTGCAGACTAAGTAAGCCCAAATCCCTCAACCTCTCCTCATAGGTCATGTACTCCAGCCCCCTAATCATTTTAGTCACCCTTCGCTGAACCCTCTCCAATGCGTCCACATCCTTTCTATAGTGGGGGGCCCAGAACTGGCTGCAATACTCCAGAAGTGGCCTCTCCAGAGCCAGATAAAGGGGCATAATCACTTCCCTAGATCTGTTGGCAATGCTCCTCCTAATGCAACCTAATATTCCATTCACCTTCTTGGCTACAAGGGCACAGTGTTGACTCATAATCAGCTTCTCATCCGTTGTAACCCCCAGGTGCTTTTCTGCTGAGCTGCTACTTAATCAGTCAGTCCCCAGCCTGTAACAATGCTTGGGATTCTTCCCTCCCAAGTGCAGTATTCTACAGATTTCTTTTGTCCCAATCCTCTAATCTGTCTAGAGATTGCTTGAGATAAGCCACTGTTCCTCAAATGCTTGTGTTAAGAGTAAAAACCAGGAGAGGAAAAGACCCCTGAACTCAGGGGATGAAGAGCACAGTGCTATGTTTAAACAGGCACACTCTTCTGAGAGTGGGGGGTAATTGCTTGGGGGAGTCAGGCTGAGACACAGAGACCTGTGTGGGTGAGAGAAAGTGAGGCCTGCTTATATTCTCATCAGGGGATGGTCAGCCTAGAGGTGGGATAGCCGTGCCTGTCGGCTCTTTGGAGGTTTGAAATCTTCCCTTGCTAAGTGCTTCCTCCCTTCTGTGCAATAACCAGGCCTTTGGCTGTAAGCAGCCTGGCTGGTCACAGAGCCCTGAAGGGAAGAACTGCAGGGGTCTGACCTCGGCTGGGCCTGTTGGGTCCCGGGGCCTGGTCTGTGAGTGGAAGAATTACAGGGTCCAGCCAGGAGAGGCCTGAGAGCTGAGGGTTTCACTGAGAGCCCCCAGAGGGCGCTGCTAGCCACCATCACACCGTGCTTCTGCCAAACGACTGTGGCCTGTCAACCGCCCTTGGGGCCATGCCGCCCGGCTCTGTGGGCATCGTGAAGCAGACACAGGAGTGGTCAGAGGGGCCAGTCACTAAGAACCAAACTCTGGTTCGGTGCATTGATGTAGGGGTCTCCACACCCCCCAAAACCCTACACACCCCACATGACGGACACAACCATATGGAGCCAGCATGCTCGTGCTTAATGGGCATTTGGGACATCCTGGCCCAAAACCTGGCTTTGTTTCCAACCGACACCCCCAAGAGAGAGAATGAAACATCCCCCACCGTGCTCCAGCTGCGAAGGGCACAAACGCATGGGAATGTCTCTGGGCCATGTTCTCTGGGGAAAACCTCATGGGATCAAACACCTGCAGGGAGAGAGTTTAAAGGTTTGTGGTGAGGCCCAGTGATTCAATAGCAGCGGCGGTAGCTGACGCCCCCCGACCCTGTAAATCATTGTGGGAGCTGTGCCCTTTCCACTCGAGACCCCAGCCCATGTGAGGAGACGCTGACATGGATACTCTTCTAGGGCAGCAGCAGTGAGAAGGGACAGTGACGTCCCCTCCCACAAAGAACCAGTCCCTCCCAAATGTGAGTTGTGCTGACCAGGGACATTCAGTCACCCTGTAAGCTGGGGAGATGCCGTCTTAGCACAACACTTATGCAGCCCCCTACCAAAAGGGTGAGGCCTTGTGCTGGGACTGAAACGCTACTGCCCGTCTCCTTCAGCTGTAAATGCTCTTGGAAATGTCACCACAGTTGTCAGAAGACTGGGGCTGCGTCTAGACTGAAGGCTTCTTTTGCAAGAAGCTTTTCTGGAAGAAATCTTCTGAAAAAAGTCGTCTGAAAGAGAGCGTCCACACTGTCAAAGTGCATCGAAAAAACAATCTGCTTTTTCGAAAGTTAGTGTCCATTCAGCGTGGACGCTCTCTCACATTTCAGCTGTGATTACCACGCACGGAGTGACCACCAGAGCACCTCTGCTTTTTCCTCTTCCCTCTTCTTTCGAAAGAACTCCCTCTTCTCTGTCCACACACGCCTTTTCCCAAAAGAGCTCTCTTGGAAAAAGGCTTCTTCCTCATAAAAAGAGGTTTACCAATGTCAGAAAAATCCCTCTGTTCTTTTGATTTGTTTTCAAAAGAACACGATCGCAGTGTGGACGTAAGTGAAGTTTTTTCGGAAAAATGGCCATTTTTCCAAATAAACTCTGTAGTGTAGATATAGCCTGGGAGAAGTTGCTGGTACAACCAAGAGCATCATCTGGTGCATTTGCCCCCAAACACTATGAATCATTATTCCACTGGACATTTACATACACGGCTGTGTGTAAAGACAGACCATTCTACCCGGTACTCTGCCTTTCTATGGTACTCAGAATCGTTAGGGCAGCCTCCTGGTTTGCGGATCTATTGCACTGTTCTTCTGGACAGATGCTACTTGACCTGGGTAAGGTCAATATTATCCTTGCTTTGCACACAGGGAAATGGAAAAAGGGAGAAACAAGCAAAGCTTTGCTCAAGGAAATTTGAGGCAGAGCCATGGAGATCCATGCTACCCAGTCCCTTGTCCCAATTATATGACCAGCTCTTCTTTCTGTGATGTGAAAAGTACCTCTGGATCTTGCCAGACACTTGGGTTCCTATGAAGACAGTAAATATGCACAGACACCCGAGAACCTGTAAGCAAAATAAAAAAAACAACAACTTTGGTGACCTGACAGAGCAACATCTGTTCAGTACAATACAAGAGCCTGTTAGAGGGCCTTAGTCTTCTCAGCCAACACTCCTGCTGTCTGAGAAATGTCCTGAGTCCATTTTACATACATGTTTTCACTCCCCTTAGCCCTGCAGAGGTGGCATTAAGTGATGGGAGAATGAGCTGGGTTCTATTCTGGCTCACACATCATCAGCAAATGTGATGGGTCTCACAGTGTAATTGTAAGTGCAGAAGCAGTATCGAGCTATGGGTTTATCATGGGGAGAGACAGGCTCTACACAATTGAGCTTTTTTTTAAATCAACAATCTGGAAGAAAAGATAAAATCATCACTGATCACACATGAAGATGGCACAAAGTGTGGGGAAGCAGTCAGTAATGAAGCAGGCAGGTTACACTGGTCTACAATTTTTTAGAAGTCGTCTGCTTCAGAGATAAAATGTGCTATTTATTATGTTTTTTATGTGCTGAATTCAAATATGACAATTAAAACAACTGATTGGCTACTGTTTCCAAGATATTGGCTACTGTTTCCAAGTTTTTACATTTTACGTCTATGCATATTGAGTAGATAGTAGAGTTTTAATCATAAATTGTAAACCTAGGTCTTTTCATGTGTTTATGGTTGCTTTACATGATTATATTTCACCTGTCCTGTTTATGTAACACTTTAAAAATCAGCAAAAGGGTTATATAAATAAAATTTATTATGAAACAAAAGGCAAAAAACTATTATGTACATAGTTTAGTCCTATTCAGTGTTTACTTGGCACTTCTTGGCTTGTGTCTTGTATTCATTAAATGGAGCATATCTTGTCACTGTCCAGCAATAGTCTGCAAGCATTGATAGAATCCATTTGCCCTGATAGCGTTTCTCCATTGTTGCAATGTCCTGGTGAAATTGCTCGCCGTGCTTGTCGCTCACTGCTCTGCAGTTGGGTGGAAAAAAATCTAGATGAGAGTGCAAAAAATGTATCTTTAGTGACATGTTGCAACCAAGGCTTTTGTATGCCTTGAGGAGGTTTTCCACCAACAACCTGTAGTTGTCTGCCTTGTTGTTTCCGAGAAAATTTATTGCCACTAACTGGAAGGCTTTCCATGCCGTCTTTTCCTTGCCACGCAGTGCATGGTCAAATGCATCATCTCAAAGAAGTTCACGAATATGAGGACCAACAAAGACATCTTCCTTTATCTTAGTTTCACTTAACTTTGGAATTTTTCCATGGAGGTACTTGAAAGCTGCTTGTGTTTTGTCCATGGCCTTGACAAAGTTCTTCATCAGACCCAGCTTGATGTGTAAGGGTGGTAACAAAATCTTCCTTGATTCAACAAGTGGTGGATGCTGAACACTTTTCCTCCCAGGCTCCAATGACTGTTGGAGTGGCCAATCTATCTTGATGTAGTGGGAATCTCTTGCACGACTATCCCATTCGCAGAGAAAACAGCAGTACTTTGTGTATCCAGTCTGAAGACCAAGCAAGAAGCAACAACCTTCAAATCACCACAAAGCTGCCACTGATGTTGGTCATAGTTTATGCACCTCAAAAGTTGTTTCATGTTGTCATAGGTTTCCTTCATATGGACTGCATGACCAACTGGAATTGATGGCAAAACATTGCCATTATGCAGCAAAACAGCTTTAAGACTCGTCTTCGATGAATCAATGAACAGTCTCCACTCATCTGGATCGTGAACCATGTTGAGGGCTGCCATCACACCATCGATGTTGTTGCAAGCTACAAGATCACCTTCCATGAAGAAGAATGGGACAAGATCCTTTTGACAGTCACGGAACATGGAAACCCTAACATCACCTGTCAGGAGATTCCACTGCTGTAGTCTGGAGCCCAACAGCTCTGCCTTACTCTTGGGTAGTTCCAAATCCCTGACAAGGTCATTCAGTTCACCTTGTGTTATGAGGTGTGGTTCAGAGGAGGAGGATGGGAGAAAATGTGGGTCCTGTGACATTGATGGTTCAGGACCAGAAGTTTTATCCTCTTCCTCTTCCTCATCTGACTCAAGTGAGAATGATTCTGGTGCATCAGGAACTGGCAGTCCTTCTCCGTAGGGTTCTGGGCGTATAGCTGATGGAATGTTTGGATAATGCACAGTCCACTTTTTCTTCTTTGACACACCTTTCCCAACTGGAGGCACCATGCAGAAGTAACAATTGCTGGTATGATCTGTTGGCTCTCTCGAAATCATTGGCACTGCAAAAGGCATAGATTTCCTTTTCCTGTTCAACCACTGGCGAAGATTTGTTGCACAAGTGTTGCAGCATATGTGTGGGGACCACCTCTTGTCCTGATCTCCAATTTTGCAGCCAAAATAAAGGTGATAGGCTTTCTTAACCATAGTGGTTATACTGCACTTTTGTGATGCAAAAGTCACTTCACCACAAACATAGCAGAAGTTATCTGCACTGTTCATACAAGTACGAGGCATCTCTGCTCACTTTGGCTAAACAGAAATGTGTCCCTTTGCAAAATCAAACACTGACAAATAAGAGAGCATGACACTGTATGATTTCTAGAGCTGATATAAGGCAATTTGTTCAGCAGAGTGATATAAGCTTCGTTATGATTGCATCATCCATGACTTCTAAGAATAACACAATGCAATTCATATCATGTATGACATAATACCAGCTTCAGATTGCATCATTCATTGCTTTGCCTAAAAAGCAAGTACTGTCCAAACCCAGTCATAGATTTATTCATAGAGCCAGTCAAAGATGTATTTTAGTCATTTCTGGTTTAAATTGAGATCCCGTCCCTTTATAACTCACTTATCCTCCGCCATTCGCAAGTCAAGGGTCGTATATACTGACCCAATAGCATATCTTGAAAACTAGAGCCAATCAACAATTTTAAGCATCATTTTCGTTCTCAGTGACCCAGAATTAGTAAAGTTTGACTACATTTATTTCAGAAGCATTTTGGCTGTAGAGCAGTTATGGGTTCAAAGCAATCTGCTTCATTTTGTGAACTATGCACGAGCAATCAATGTAATGCTTTGTATCAGAGCTAAATTGAAAAGTACATCTGTAGCTGGAAAAATTACAGGCTGCACCCATAGGGTGGGGGACTATCCTGGAATGCAGTGGCTGTGAAAATTTTTTTGAGATGATTGTGTATAATCAGCTGAACATGAGCTTCCAGTGTGATGTTGGGACCGAAAGAGCTAATGTGATCCAGGGATGTGTAAACAGGAGAATCTTGAGTAGGAGCAGAGAGGTTAGTTTTTCCTCTGTATTTGCTCCAGGAGCTCACAGCAGGAATACTGTGTCCATTTCCAGTGTCCATAATCCATAATAAATTGGAGAGGATTCAGGCAAAAGCCACAAGAATGATCATTGACTTTCAAAGGCTTTGGATCCATAAAACTTTCTGCCTTTGTTGAGTCAATGAGCCCATGACATGAGCATCCCGGGTCAGTCCTAAAGTGCCCAATCTCACAAGCTAACATAGCTCAGTTCTAGAGATAGTGGAATAATTCATAGCAAATTATAGCAGTTGCACATTTAAGTGATCTATCTATCTATCTATCTATCTATCTATCTATCTATCTATCTATCTATCTATCTATCTATCTATCTATCTATCTATCTAATGATTATTATGGTCTCATATTATTTGTATATGTGCAACATCTCTTGTGTATGCAAGTTCACCTAGCAAATGGGATTTCCACCTTTGTATTCTGTATACTCCTGTAAGACAAATAATAAACAATAAAAAACATATCTGGGATTTTTAAAGGAGTGTAAGGGATTTGGGCACCCAAATGCCATTCAACTCGAGTGAAATTTGGGTGCCTAATTCCCATAGGTTGATTTGATGTTATCTGCCATTCATAAGAACATTCAGCCAGCTCTCAATGGAGCTTAGAGTCAGAGCATCCCTTGGATGGATTTAGCTGGGAGGACTCTAGAGCAGTCTCAGGAGGAGACCGACATGGCTGTTCCTAGCAGTCTCTGAGGTAGGGCAGGCAGCGGTCCCAGCTACACTCCTGAGGGTGAATTGCCCTGGGGCTTAGTGAGGCAGGTAGGTGTATGCCAATATTCCCATGGACAAACCAAGAGCCATGTTACAATTTATAGTGGAACAGCTGAGGCCATGGGAGCCCCACAAACCACCTAACCTCTCCTAGATCTTCACTTGGCTTTCACAGGAGAACTTTCCCCCCTCTCATTGGCATGAACCACATCCAGGATTCCAGGTGGGACTTCAAGGGGGATGCTGTGTGTGTGGCTGAAGGAAGAATTGGGCCCTTAACAAGGAAGAGACAATACAGACCTTCTGGCAAGGTACGTCCATCATGGAATGTGATGGGTTTGCTGAGCTGTCGGGACACTCCAGGTACCGGAGGGTACAGGCGAAGGCTTTCCTTGATGCACATGGTGCTGTAAGTCATTTTGCCAAGGTCATCCCTGAAAGCAACCAGAAGTGGAGACTATGAATGAGGAAGAGCCCCTGCCACTACCAAGACATGAGTCGGGGGCATCAACATCGATATGTGAAATGATCACACCCCTCACCTATTTCTGGTGAGTCAGGAAACCGATTTTGTGGCTGAAATATAGAGATGACCTGGGCTCTATTCCCACCTCTGCCTCAGACTTCCTGCAACACACTGAGGGTAGGTCTACACTAGTTCGAATTAGGGTGGCTAATGTAGGCATTTGAACTTGCAAATGAAGCCCGGGGTTTAAATATCCCGGGCTTCATTTGCATGTTCCCGGTTGGGCGCCATTTTAAATCCCCTTAGTTCGAACTGACTGCCCGCGAACACACGTGGCAGTCAGAAGTTAATCTTAACTAAATCCTTCATTTGGATTAACTGTTATTCCTCCTGCAATGAGGTGTAACAGTTAACTCAAACTAAGGACTTAGTTCGAGTTAACATTTGACTGCTGCGTGTAGCTGTGGGCAGTTAGTTCTGACTAAGGGGATTTAAAAATGGCGCCCAGATGGGAAGATGCAAATAAAGCCCGGGATATTTAAATCCCAGGCTTCATTTGCAACTTCAAATGCCTACATTAGCCTCCCTAGTTCGAACTAGGGGGCTAGTGTAGACATACCCTGAGCAACTCTCTTGATGTGCCAGGGCTTCAGTTTCCCCTGCTATAAACTCTTGGGAACAGGGACCGACTTTTTGTTCCACATTTGTACAGTGCCTAGCACAATGGGATGCTGGGCCATAAAATAACTCTCTGCTTCACAGGGCGTGGTAAGGCTTAATATATTACTTACAAGATACTTTGTCATCCTTGCATGCAGTCATTTCTAGAAATGCAAACTCTTAATATTTGGGAAACAATTTAGCAACAAAATCGAGCAGATCTGTCTTATTCCTAATTCAGTGTCACACTCCATGGGCTGAATGCAGTGTTAGTGGAGCTGAGGAGAAATCCCTCAACCTCAATTGTTTACAGTTTCTTTCCCAATCAAACGCCTGCATTTGATTAACTGAGAGACAGAAATCCAAAGATGTGGAACTGAGCAGCCCTTAGCACAAGAGAAGTTTAGATCTGGTTTTGGATCAGTTCTTTGTATCCTGACCATACTAAATGTTGATCCTTCAGTGCAGAGCTTGTGAAATAAGATCCATTTTTAATTCCTTAAACTGGATACTAAGAAAACCATTCAAAGCCAACTGGTACCAAAGCCATGAGCTGACACCTCACCATTGCACAGTCTCTCTGTCTCCCACGATCTCCTGGATCTCTTCTCTGCATCTCTGCTGGTGCTCTGGGTACAGGGCCATGCAGTACAAGAGCCAGGAGATCCCACTGGCCGTGGTATCGTGCCCCTCAAACATGAACGTATCCACCTCGGCGCGTAGGTCTTCGTCGGACAGTCCAGCGCCGTTTTCATCCTAGCAAAGCAGCAAGGTAAATAATCCCCGAACGAGAGTTAGTTTCAGGAGGACTCTTTTGGAGTGAAAAAATACACCCGGATCACTGGCGAAGAGCCCAGCATGTTTTGTCTTGTTTGCATGAGAAATTGGGTAACTGCACGGAAAGAATGCAATTGCCAGGTGTGGTCCTGGTACAAGTGAAATCTGAGTCAGGTCGCTTGGGTCCAAAGGCAGGCGTTCCCCTTCTAGAATGAGCAAGGCAGCAGAGATGGGCTACAATAGAAGTTATTCATCAACAGGGTGTCAGGTGCCAACCTTCAGTGCTGATCAACTGAGTAGGAGCCCACAGTGCGGATCAGTTGCAAACAAGGCTAAAACCGTTCTGGGATGCATTAGCAGGAGTGTCATATGTGAGACCTGGAAGGTAATTGATCCACTGCGCTCGGCACTGGTGACGCCCTGGCTGGAGTCTGTGTCCAGTCCTGCTCACCACGCTTTAGGAAAAATGTGGACACGTAGGAGCGAGAGAATCCAGAGCAAAAGATTTAAAAAACCTGAACTCTGTGACGAAAGCATAAAAAAAGGTGACATCTTCAGTCTTGAGGAAATAAGGAGGGACGTGGTATCTATCTTAAAAAGGGGAAGGGCTGTTATAAAGAGGTTGGAGACAAATTGCTCTCCCTGTGCACAGGACAAGAGGTCACAGGCTTAGACATTAGGAAACACATTCTAACTCTGGCGGGAGTGGAGCTCTGGAACAGGCTTCCCAGGGAGGTTGTGAAGACCCCAAAATTGGAGGTGTTTAAGAACAGGCGGAACAAACACCTGTCAGGGATGGGCTAGGTCAGAGGTTCCCGGCTCTTTTTTTTCCTGAGCCCCTCCTCACTTCAGAGAGTCATGCGCTCTGTAAGCCTCCACCTTCCACAGGAACAGTATTTTGTAGGGCTTGGGGGTGCTCAGAACCCACAAGGGTCCTCGCTACCCAATAGTTGATGTCAGGAGGTCTCTCAGGGGTAGTACACTGTGCTGTACTGACGGGCTGGAGTCAGGAGCAGTGTAGGAAGCTGCATTGAAGGGCCGAGGTCACACAGGGCTCTGTGTGGCAGGGGGGTTGATATCCATCCTCCATCCCCTGCTCCCTGAATCTCCACCAGCTTGCCCAGTGGAGGGTAGCTGCTGGTTGGTGGTTGCTGTAGGTCCAGCAGTGGGGGAACAAGTTACACCTGGAGCCTGTTCTCAACAGCCCAGGCCACCTGCACAAAGCCCCACCTGCTGTGCTAGACTGAGCTGCCGCCGGCCCCTGGCCCTGCAGCATGGCCCATGCACCCTTCTGATAACTTCATCTGCCCCCTCCCTGGTTTCATAGTCCTGCCCCACTGCAGAGTCCAGCCCAACTGGTGGCCCTGGAGGCAGATCCAGCTGATTCCATCTGGCCCCTCAGTGTCCGTTCCCCCAGAAGCCACTGCAGGGAAAGGCTGCACATACCAAACCAGGTGCAGCAAATGGCTTCTCTGTGCAGCTTGGCCTTGTATGTACGGTACATGAGCTCCGGCTGCATGGAGGACATTGCTGTGTCTCTACGTGGCCCACTCAGGTGCCACACAACTGCACTTGCTGCCTGAGCCTCTGAAAAGGTTGATTTGCCTGAGGCCCCTGCCAGCCCTGCCTTTCTGTGCATCTGTGCCAACTGCCCTGCACTGCCCACTCACTGCACAAGGACTCTGGTGCTGGGGTTCAGCCAGGCTAGCTTTTTGTTTGTTAAGATGGCAAGATAAAGAACTAGCAATACAAGAAAGAACAAAAGGAAAGTCCCTGGGGAGGAGGTAGGCAGGAGAGGGAGAGCACAGTGTGTGTGTGTTTCCCTTGTAGGAGTCAGCACTGAAGTGAGCTCCAAAGGACAGCTGCATCCCGCAGCCCAGCAGGCACTTAGTTAAAGACGCAGTGCACAGGAATGGGAACAGTTATCTAGTGACCTATAGAGAATAGGTCCTTCCTGCAGCCGTCCTTAGGATATGCCACAGTTCTCAGTCACACTTACATGTTGTGATACTGCTGTTCGCATATTAACTCATGAAGTGAAAATCAACTCTCAGAAATGCAAGAGTTAATTTTCCCCTACTAGCGATATTGCTCTTTGTGCTCACGCATGGATCACTCTCCTAGGCACACCCTCCCTTCTTCCCTTCACTTCCAGCCCGCGTAAGCTGACAGAATTATACAGGAGGACCTTTGACAACAGCTTCCCCATTGTATCACTAGCCGGGTGTTTGCTGATGTCACATAGACCCAAACAGGTGGGTTGTGTCTACACTGGCAAGTTATTCCGGAAAATCAGCCGCTTTTCTGGAAAAACTTGCCAGCTGTCTACACTGGCCGCTTGAATTTCCGGAAAAGCACTGACAATGTAATGTAAAATCAGCAGTGCTTTTCCAGAAAAACTATGCTGTTCCCGTTCGGGCAAAAGTCTTTTTCCGGAAACCTGTTCCGGAAAAGGGCCAGTGTAGACAGCATAGTACTGTTTTCCGCAAAAAAGCCCGATCGCGAAAATGATGATAGGGGCTTTTTTGCGGAAAAGCACGTCTAGATTGGCCACGGACACTTTTCCAGAAAAAGTGCTTTTCCGGAAAAGCATCCTGCCATTCTAGATACGCTTTTCCGAAAATGCTTTTAATGGAAAACTTTTCCGTTAAAAGCATTTCCGGAAAATCATGCCAGTGTAGACGTAGCCGTGGAGGTTTGCTGTTTACATGATTATTTCAAACGCTCACCTTGGCACACAGAAGAATGTCCAGAAAATCCAAGTACTTCTTCTTCTGCATCTTTTCAAGTTCTTCCTGATCTTGGAGGGACGTCTTTCTCTCTTTTATTACTTTCTCTGTATATGAAAATGGCGAATGTATTAGCTTCACTTTGATGGGTCCTGGGATGGTCATGCTGCTGAGCAGTCAAAGGATCTTCTGCTTAATGCAAATGCCAAAATGGACACATGATACTTTAGAGCAGGAGATGAGGTCTCCTAGAACCAAATATTGGGAAGACATTGTACTTTGTACTTCTAAAGTACAGACCTTTCCCTTGGAGGATCTCACAGAACGTCACAAACAGAGGAATCATTATCTCTATTTTGCAGCTGATCAAACTGACCTGAAGAGAGACAAAGCCACTTGCCTGAAGTCCCACAGGAAATCGGTAGCAGAGTTAGGATAGAAACCAGGGCCAAATCCACCCTTCATACAAATCCCCTGAAGTTCATGAAGTTCTATCAGAGTTGGATTTGGCCCAAGACCTACTGACTACCGGCCTTCTGCCTCAATTTTACAGCCGTCATTCTTGCCCAGAGCATTAGGGGGGAAATGTCTTCATGATTTCCACTCACAGATTCTCTTCTGATAAATCAGTGAAGAATAATCACACCAAACTAGGCAACAACCTACAGTCAATAGGAGACACAGAGGAGGGCCCTAGGAAATACCTGTATGGAGGTGCGCTAGTCGGCAGGCCTCTCGAAAGCGACGTCCTTGAGGGCTGATTCGATAGATTAAATCATTATGATATGGAAAAAAGCGGACTCTGTGGAACACCAGGTAGGTCAGGTTGTAGACGGCTTTGATGTAGTCGTCTGAGTCACTGAAGGAAAAGGACGGTTCAATGAGGCGATTATGGGCCTGGTTTCAAGAACATTTTCATGAAGATTTGAAAGCACCTGGTACTGACCTGTCAGTCTGGCAGTTGCTATGACAACTGAAGGCACATTTCATGATGCTGTCTAGGGTCATCAAGCTGACATGTTCAAAGAGCTCCACCGACTTATCCACTGTGATCAGCTGTTCCCACTTGTCCTGGTGGAGGATACAGAGATGAGGAGGGACAGGATTCCAGAAAAGATTTGTGAGGACCAAAGAGATCCCTTTATGCACCCTCATGTTATACTCTTTGCTTTCCATAGCCACATCTTACCTACCCATGCTGTTTGTTAGACCCTGGTCTGTAAGCAAAGACGCTGATGTAGAATGTACAGTGTTAGCTGGGATTAGCATTCCTTTGAAGAATCAAGGTTTATAGGATGTTTCATTTGTGGCTGGAGATGAGGCGGAAAGGAAAAGCTACTTCTGAATTCATCTTTCCCAATTTTTGGGTCAGTAGGTTATGTCTCTGCATCTGGACTTTGTTGTTCTGGGCCTGAACAAAACCCACAATGCCAACATCCCTAAAGCAAGTTTGGAGCCATAGAAGGAGTGGCTAACAGCTATTTCAGGTTACAAGTTGTTTTCCTGAGATATTTGCAGCAAAGGGAATTGAAACTGATCAGGTTTTGTCCTGTTATTTTTGGCAGGAGTTAGATTCAGATCTGAAGGGGGGAAGACAGAATCCACATACTATGGTGCATTGTTGATCTAATATATTTTCTAGTGTTTATCACCACTGGCATATCTAATACACAGCAGATATAACTGGAAATTAGGACTTAAGCTTATTTGTACTGTTTTCATAATCAGCATGAGTCAGCAGCCCACTTCTCCACATAAAGCAATGCCATCTGAGCAAAATGTGATTGTCAATTCAAGAGAGAGCCAAACTTCCTGGCAAGACACAACCTGATTCCATTCCAACTCGGTTAAAGGGTGTATCTAAAACACCTATGAGGTCAGCAACTGAGTGACTGTCTCCAGCAAACTCTGTTATTTGCCAGCATTGGAAACCAGCTAAGGTAAGTTTAGCAATAAGCCTCATTAAAAGGCAAGAGTTCACGGCTATTTTTCAGTGTTCAGAGGACAGTGGAAATGCTTGAAAAGCTGAAGGTATTTTGGACCAAGTTCTTGGTGTCACTTTACTACAGTGAGTGAAGTTACCCCAGAGATAAATTTGGCTCAGAAACTTTACTTATTACTAGGGACATACAAGCCTCATGAGTTCACAGGTTCAAGCTAAAGAGAGTGTTTTGTGATAAAAGGACCTCCCAACCAGCTGGTCTAGATTAGTGGATTCAGTATGGATGGTGTATAATAGTACAGTGTTTCTCAACCAGTGCTACAAGTGATTAGCCTTAGGGGGTACTCGAGAGAAGTCTGGGAGGATACGTCAACACTACTGAAATTTGGAGAAAACTGAATTTTTGTAATTAGTTTTACAGAGTTTTATTATTTTTGTACTTTTTACACCCAGAAATTTCATCTCCCGTCCAGCTACTGTTAAGTTCTTTAAATGAATGTGTTGCAACGGTAGAAAATTTGTGTGTGTGTCTGAAAACTGTAGGTAGTGGGAGTATTTAGAATTTTTTTTTAAAGGGGGTACTCTATAAAAAAAGGTTGAGACACACTGCAAGGCTACGTCTAGACTGGCATGATTTTCCTCAAATGCTTTTAATGGAAAAGTGTTCCGTTAAAAGCATTTGCGGAAAAGAGCGTCTAGATTGGCACGGACGCTTTTCCGCAAAAGCACTTTTTTGCGGAAAAGCATCCGTGCCAATCTAGACGCGCTTTTGCAGAAAAAAGCCCTGATCGCCATTTTAGCCATTGGGGCTTTTTTGCTCAAAACAGTACTGTGCTGTCTACACTGGCCCTCTTGTGCAAACGATTTGCGCAAGAGGGCTTTTGCCCGAACGGGAGCAGCATAGTATTTCCGCAAGAAGCACTGATTTCTTACAGTAGGAAGTCAGTGTTCTTGTGGAAATTCAAGCGGCCAGTGTAGACAGCTGGCAAGTTTTTCCGCAAAAGCAAAGGCTTTTGCGGAAAAACTTGCCAGTCTAGACACAGCCTAATAGTGTATGTACTTCATTAGCTTCTTCTCGGTCTTCCTCTTCATCTACTCTTCTCTGTCTCTGTGTTTGTTTTTCACTCTCTCTTTCTCTACTTTAGACTAGCCCAAGTCTAGTTTCTTCTCTCACAGCCAGCCTATTCTCCTTATTTATCCTCTATGTTCACCATCACCGGCTGAGAAATTTTAATGTAGCATTGTTCACTGTATTGGAAACCAGGTGACAGAAAAATACTTGGGTCAGGTTCTAAGCTGAAGTACGTTGGCATACCTCTGTCCAATCACACCCGCTCTGAATTTGCTCCTTCACTAAAAGAGTTGTAGAGCGATTGTGCAAAGCTGTTTGGAACATCTCACTCCACTGTCTTCTAATTGTTCAGCATTGGACCCAGTGATTTTCCCAGCCCTGCAGCTGAAAGCACAGACATGGGGATGAGTCCTACCAGCATCACTTTGGTAGATTCTGCCATCAGTGCGACATAAGGTTTCAACACGTCATAATGAAACCCTGGGGTCAGCAGCCTTCTATGCTGGAACCACTTTGGCCCATGTAAAATCAGTAATCCATTGCCTGCAGGAATAGAAAAGAAAAGAGCCACTCAGATCATAGTTCTATGACTTACTCTTATCATTTTTACTGTGTTCATCGTATTCTTGGTTCATTGAAAGGAGGGAAACTTGAAAACAGGAATATGTAATTCTATACCTAAGCAAGTCCTCATGGGTCCCAGTCTACAGGATGGTATCATTAGGAAGGACAAGATGTGTTGAGGACTTGATGATGGATTGGAGGGAACATTGAAGAGGAAAGCGGATGGCACAAAGCGAAGCAAGGCAGGAAATGTGGAAGAGCACTGATGTAATGTTGCACTTATTGGTCTGTGGACAGGCGCTACATGGGGCCCTTCATGCAGCTGACATTAGTTGTGCCCTAGCAAAAATGAAATCACCACTGTACCCACTCAAGCTGCTCACAACCAACTTTCCCAAAATGCAAAGCTTTGGTTTTTCCAATGAAAGCTGTATGGGCTCTGTGTGGTGGAAACCATTTTTCTTGTGGCTAGAAACCCAACATTTTAGTTTTCTGTATTTTCTCCAAGTTCTTGAACTCAACCCAGAAATATTTTGCATGCAAAAGAATACATTTGCAACCAGCTCTACCAATGACACCAGTATGTATGTCAATACCCTATGCGATGGAGTGACAAGATATAACAGACATCAACATTTGGGAGAATAACACTCATGGGCTACGTCTAGAGTGCATTCCTTTTTCGGAAAATGGATGCAAATTAGACATATCGCAATTGCTAATGAAGCGGGGAGTTAAATCTCCCCCGCTTCATTAGCATAGAAATAGCCACCGCTTTTTTTCAGCACGGAGCTTTGCTGGAAAAAAGCACCAGTCTAGACACGGGTCTTTCGGAAAATAAAGCCTTTTCCGAAAGATCCCTTATCCCTCTTAAAATAAGGCTTCCCTTGTCGACCGATCCGTGTCTAGACTGCCGCATTGTGCTGGATCAGCTGATTGTCGGCACAGCGCGGCGGCCATTTTTATTTTAATGAAGCGGGGATTATTTAAATCTCTGCTTCATTGACAATGTCGGCTAAACTACTTTACATGGCTCCGTCGATGGAGTCATGTAGTCTAGACACACCCTTAGATACTAGTCATCATGCAGCAGGATTCTGGATTAAACAGAGAAATGATTTAGTCTAATGTAACCCACAAACCTCGGATACGGCTAGACTGTGGGGGGGGGGGGGAGAAGGGCGGGGTTTGGGATACCAAAAGTATCCTGAAAAAACTCTGCCACGTCCAGGGAACGCGTTTGCTCTTCTGCTTTTTTAGTGGAAGAACAAACACGCTCTTTTGGAAGCCCCTGTATTCTTCATTCTACAAAGAAGAAGGGAGCTTTCAAAAGAGGGTTTTTTTCCCAACATTTGGCCCAGTCTAGATGGGCCAAATGTCGGAAAAGCCTCTTCCGACAAAAGAATTGGAAAAAGGTAGGCAAAGAACCCTAGAGTGGGTCACTATCATATGTAGTGGCACTTAGACCACTTACACAGTAAGACATAAGACAAGGCATCTCTCCAGCCTAAGCTGAGACCCAGATGGCTTTACAGCTCATACTGTAGTGCCTCCTACGCTGAGGTACCAAGTTCCAGGTGGTTAGATTAGCATAGATCCTAGTCACTTCCATTAGCTTTTCATAACAGAATGGTCATCTTCTCCCTGTTTTTAAAATAGCAAGCAATAAAATAAATCAAATTACAAGAGAAGTGCGGAGCAAGGAAAGAAGGATGAGAGCTAAAACTCTGTGCTAATACTCCAGGGCCTAGCATACTCTCAATTAATTCATGAAAGTGTTCAAGAAGATGGACAAAGCATGATTCTACATACCGATCCAGGGACGGAAGAATTTATAGGTTGTCATATCCTTGGGATCTGTGGAATTCAACAGAGAAGATAAATAAAGTGTTATGGATTGACACACCACGGAATCAATAATCCAGATGTATTTTTGGTATGAATTTACTCTTCTTGTCATGGGGAAGGCTTTCAAATAACTAGAAGATGAAAGGGGTAGAAATTAGACAGCTAAATCTTGTAGTGTCTGTTAATATATTCAATATTTAATGATTTTTTTTCATATTATTAGTGCATTTTAAAGAAGATCTTCTACATTTATCTTACTAATGAGATTCACACAGGACTAGGGAAGATGATAGGAAGATGACATTAGTTGTTCTTTTCATATCATGTCCCAATTGGTAGGTACTTGTCTTATCTTTTAGAGTAATCAATCTGCCCTTTATCTATCACCAAATAGTATGGGAATATTCCATAGTTCCCTTGTGCCCCCAAGTCTCCGGTCCCTCCTCTGACCACCTGCATGCTTTTCAGGCCTTCTCTTTTGAAACAAACACTCACATTCTTCACTCACACAAACAGAAAGTCCATAGTTGCTTCACGCAAAGAAGGATGACATAGAAGCTTCAGGGGGTAGCTGAGTTAGTCTGTTACAGAAAAAAAACCAACAAATGATCTGGTAGCACTTTATAGATTAACAAAACATGTAGATAATATCATGAGCTTTTGTGGGCACAGCCCACTTCTTCCGATGACATAGTTGCTCTTGTGAAAACAGATCTAGTACAAACTAGTCTAAGATTTGTTGGAGAACACTTTAACCTGCCCGGGCACTCATTAATGGATCTCACAGTCACTGTGTTGTTTCATGCCAATTCTACAAGCCAAATACACGCGGAAGACTTGGAACTTAACTTCTGTAAGCAGGGTCAGGATAAGCTCTACCCTGATATCTGGTGGTGAATTGTGGAGAATGGTGCAAAAAGACTTCAGGGGCTGATCTTGTTTGCATAGGCACACCCACCCCACCTAGTATGAGCTCACAGCAGCCCAAATGGTCACTTTGGCTGCTGTGGGATCCCCAGTCTCTCTGTTATTAAGGCAGGGGGGATAAAGTGTTGTTACCCTCATTATGTCAATCAAGGACAGTGGAACAGTGGAACTGTTTTATGACAGAGGGATTCACCATCAACTAAGTAGCACTCGCTAGACAAGGAGCATGGGTTCCAAACCCAGTGAAGTGACAGAGGCAGGGGACAGGTATTTGTACTTGGTGGTGGGGCCCTTGTCTGAGGGCCTGATACATCAACTGCACCCCCTCCTCTCTCCACTGTGGAATATCAGAGCTAATTTGGATTCCATTAGGAGTCTAGTTACAGACTGCTGATCTGACTTCACTTTGGGCCACTGCTGCACTAGCACTGAGACTCCTCTACTACGAGCTGAAATTGCTAAAGAGCTGAAATCTATTATGAGCTGAAATTACTGCGTGCTGTGTGTAGCCTGAAGCTAAATTGCTGAGCTGCTGGCAGAGCAGTTTGCAGGAACGACCCAGCGGAGCAGCTGACAGGAACAACCGGCAGCTGGCTAGTAGGAGCAGCAGCAGGCAGCCTGCAGAGTGGCTGCGGAAATGACCGGTGGGTGGCTGGTGGAGTGGAACAAGATGGAGAGGCGGAGAAGGGCAGTTTGAGGGACGGCTGGAACAGTTCATGGGGACAGCAGGTGGAGTATGGCAGAGTGACTTGCGTCAAGGGCGGCAGCAGAACCCTGTGGAGAGGCGGGGCCGTCGGTGGATCACGTAAGGTGTATCAACTGCCCCCCCTCCATTTCATCCAGGTTGGGAGGTAAAAGCCCTGCAGGTAAACTTTTGAACCCTGGGGTGGCACTGACCCGGGACAGAGACTTTTGGGCTGTGTCTACACTGGCGCGTTCTTGTGCAAAAACGGCTGCTCTTGCACAAAAACATGCTGCCTGTCTACACTGGCTGCACATTCTTGCGCAAGAAAACTGACGTTTTACTGTAGAAAATCAGGGCTTCTTGTGTGAAAACTCTGACACTCCCTCTCTGGAAGAAGCCCTCTTGCACAAGAGCTCTTCCAGAAAGGCCAGTGTAAACAGGCAACATGAATTTCTTGCGCAAGAAGCCCTTATGGTTAAAATGGCCATCAGAGCTTTCTTACAGAAGAGAATCTGAGCATCAGAGCATCTACACTGCCATGGATGCTCTTGCACAAAAGCACATCTCTTGAGCAAAAGCCCATGCCAGTGTAGATGCTCTCTTCTGGAAGAGTTTTTGCACAAGAACTCTTCCACAAAAGAGTTCTTGCGCAAGAAGATGCCAGTGTAGACATAGCCTTGGGGTGTCAGACTTTGGGACTTTGGGTGATTTTTGGGCTGCTAGACTCAAGAGACTCTTGGGCTATGTCTAGACTGGCATGATTTTCCGCAAAAGTTTTCCGTTAAAAGCATTTGCGGAAAAGAGCGTCTAGATTGGCACGGACGCTTTTCCGCAAAAGCACTTTTTGTGGAAAAGTGTCCGTGCCAATCTCGATGTGGTTTTGTGCAAGAAAGCCCCGATCGCCATTTTCTTGATCAGGGCTTTTTTGCGCAAAACAATACCGCGTTGTCTACACTGGCCCTCTTGCTCAAAAGCATTTGTGTAAGAGGGCTTTTGCCTGAACAGGAGCAGCATAGCATTTCCGCAAGAAGCACTGATTTCAGACAGTAGGACTTTGGGTGATTCTTGGCTAGGGGTGGGTCTTTGCTCATGGTTTGGTCTGTGAATCCTAGTTGTGGTATTTTCCCAATGTAATGTTGATGTCAGTTACCTCATGTTATTAAAGATTTGCTGCTATACCGAGGCTCTGTGCTTGCGATAGGGGAAGAATTGCCTCTTTGAGGCACCCAGGCGTGTGTGTAAGATGTCACTGGGTGGGGGCTTAAGCTCGTGTTGCATTACGTTGTTGGGAGGGGACCCCTAGGTACTGAACCTGGCCCTTGCTGCTATTAACTCGGCCTAGCAGAAGGGTTACACTTCATTTACATGAACACTTCAATTCACCATTTTTTCCCCTTCCTTCTCCTCTCCATCCCCTATTTATTTTGAAACTGGATTTTTAATATTTCATTCATCTGAAGAAGTGGGTTATACCCATGAAAACTCATGATACCATCTACATGTTTTGTTAGTCTTTAAAGTGCTGCTAGACTATTCATTGTTTTTTAAGTTTTTCCTATTACGATTATAAATTCTTCCAGAATACAAAATATAGTTCTTACATTCTTAGATGAAAGAAGAAAACAAAATGGTAAAAGGATGGCAATAATGACAAATGGACCCTTTTGGTCTGTTCCTGCCTTAACATTCATAACAAATGCAAACAGTAATAATAATAATTAGAGCTTCCTACACCACAAACGTAGAACAATGGAAAATGGTTGGATGTCAACTAGGAAACTTTCTATGCTGCTTATTCTAGGAACAACTTAGATCCCAGGAATTTTTAAGCCAAACACATTGCTTAGGGTGCAGGTGTGTGGGTCCTGTTTTCTATTGTGGGTGAGTTTTGAAAATGACCCAATTTAACTGTGAAGATCTAGGGATACGGGAAGGGCGTACAGGCGAGAATTGCAATATTTGACAGAAGACACATATAGGGAGAAGAGTCCGAATGGCTCTCTTGAGGGGTCATCAAGTGTGAATCTTTCTGAAATTAGATCCAATGATCTTACCTCCGTGGCCAAACACAGTTTTGGCATAATCAGGGTGGTGGACTACTAAATCAGCCATGGAAATCCCCATCCATCTGGGAAATGCGTAGGGGTACTTTTGTGCCCAAGAAGATAAAATCTTTAATTCTCCACTTTGAGAAATCTGTAATGATAGGGAAAAATGAGAGACAGTGTGTAGAGAGAAAGGAATGAAATTCACCTCAGTGTGGAAAGTCTCCACAAGGTCTTCTGGGCCACTCGGGTCCTCTCTGTGGGAGATGGGCAGCAGGTGGAATGGATTTGCAGTGAGGGGTTGTGCACCTTGAGATGAAGGGAGGTTGGGGTAGAGAGGACAAAAATCTAACACACAGTAGCCATGCAGCTCTGGAGAGAGCTGTGTTGCAACCCTGTCCCCGTTGCAAATCACAATGCTAAAGCTTAACACAACCCTTGCTTGGGGGAAATGATGCAGCTGACTGGAAAATGTGGAGAGGAAGAGACATTTTTAAAAAATAACTTTTTGCCAAAATTTTCCCCCACAGTTTTTTAAATGAAAACCTGAAAACATGACCTGAAAACATCAGTCGTGTTTAAAGGCTGGTTTTAGTTACAATTCTTCTGCTGAATATTTTTAATTCGCTTTAACAAAACAGTTTCTGATTTTGTGTCAAAAAAAGGAAAACTGTCCGATTTGAAATTTTGCAACATTTTTGCTGTAGTCAAAAAGCCATGTTTGTGGCCAAAAAGGAATGTTGATGAAAAAAAATATTGACTGTTTCTAGTAAAGGACATTGTAAGATACAAAGCAAAGCAGAATCGAGTGTAACAGTTTAAACCAGTGACACTCAGATTTCATTGATTCAGGAGCCAATAAGCAATCAACATTACCCAAAAGAGTCTGTCATATGAATTCCTTGTTTCCTTTACTACAGTACTATATATTCACACTTAAACAGTGTGACAGGAGAATAGATAGATAGATAGATAGATAGATAGATAGATAGATAGATAGATAGATAGATAGATAGATAGATAGATAGTCTGACAGCGTCAGACTACAGGAGAGTGCCGGAGTGGAAATATATTAGCCCCTGATTAAATATGTCCCTATTCCCACCATAAACTAGCAATCCAGAACCAGAAGAAAAAAACAGCAAGCAAATGGTCTGGTAGCACTTTATAGACTAACAAAATATGTAGATGGTATCATGAGCTTTTGTGGGCACAGCCCACTTCTTCAGATGATTGGAGTTATGACTCGGGGATAAGAAAACTCGAAATAAATAGGAGAAAGGGGAGGGGGAGAGAAAGATGCTCTGTCACCCACCCCTCTACCTCTATACATAAAGTATCAGGAGCAGATAAAGATCAAAGTCAGTAGATAGATTGCTAAGGCAGGAAGGATACCATTCAGAAAGCTGTTGGCACCTTTAATGATAAAAGATCCACCATGCCAAATCTTGATTAAGTCCATCAGTAATAGAATTGAATTTGCATATGTATTGTAATTCCAAGCTTTCCCTGTGGATTTGACTTGAGGATCTGGCCTGTGACAAGACCACCACCTTCAGGCCTGAGAGATTATGGTTAGGTAAACAGAAATGTTCTGCCACTGGCTTCTGAGTATTTTCTTTGCATATATCCAATTTGTGTCCATTGATTCTTTCCCATAGAGAATGTCCAGTGTGACCAATATATATAGTAGAGGGGCACTGTTGGCATTTGATGGCATAGAAACTGCTAGAATCAGTCAGTAATCAGGTCAGTTAAAACACCTGCAACCAATTAGGAGGCTTTCAGACTCAAGGGAGCCAGGTTAATCAGAACACCTGGGGGGGGCAGTTAAGAACCAGTTGAGACTTGTTTAAAAAGGCTTCCCTTCTGTTTGTTCAGTGTGGCTGTGTCCAGACTCCATGCCTCCGTCGACGGAGGCATGTAGATTAGCCAGATCGGAAGAGGGAAATGAAGCCGCGATTAAAATAATCGCGGCTTCATTTAAATTTAAATGGCTGCCCCGATCTGCCGATCAGCTGTTTGTCGGCAGATCGGGAGAGTCTGGACGCGATGCCCCGACAAAGAAGCCTTTCTTCATCGACACAGGTAAACCTGGTTTCACGAGGCTTACCTGTGTCGATGAAGAAAGGCTTCTTTGTCGGGGCATCGCGTCCAGACTCTCCCGATCTGCCGACAAACAGCTGATCGGCAGATCGGGGCAGCCATTTAAATTTAAATGAAGCCGCGATTATTTTAATCGCGGCTTCATTTCCCTCTTCCGATCTGGCTAATCTACATGCCTCCGTCGACGGAGGCATGGAGTCTGGACACAGCCTGTGTGAGGAAGGTGTTGATGACAGGAAGTGTAATAGAGTCTGGGAGAAGAGAGTGTAACAAGAACCTCAGGTAAAGATGCTGGGGAAGGCTTTTGGGGAAGTTGTCCAGAGATTTTTAGCTGCCACACAGCTATGACTAGAAATATTACAGACAGCATCTGTGGATGTAGGGTTTGCCCACGAAAACTCATGGTTCTATATCTATATCTATATCTGTTAGTCTCTTGGGGTATGTCTACACTAGCCCCCTAGTTTGAACTAGGGAGGCTAATGAGGGTGACCGAAATTGCTAATGAAGCACAGGATTTAAATATCCTGGGCTTGATTAGCATATTCCTGGCCGGTCGCCATTTTGGAAACTGACTAGCCCGAAGTAACTGCCCACGTCCACACGCGGCACAGAAACGGGATTCCGAGATAAACCCCTTAGTTCAAATTAACTGTTACTCCTCATGGAATGAGGTTTAAGTGGGCTGGATGCAGAGTTATTTTGAAATAAGCTATTTTAGAAGAAATGCTCCGAAATAGCTTATTTTGAAATCTCACGTCTACACTACAGGGAAGCCTCAAAATTAGTTTGAGGCAGGCTTCCCTAATGTGGATGTGCTACCTCGATTTAGAGCCCCAGGAGGTACTGGGGAGTAATTAGTCTGAATGGCCCTGATGAGGAGCTATTTCGAAATAGCAGCAGTGGAGCTTTCACACTACAGCTATTTCAAAATAGTTGTTTTGGAATAGTCATTATTCTTCATGGAAGGAGGGTTACAGAAGTTGGAATAAGCTGTCTGTTATTTCAAAGTTATTTCAAAATAACGGAGTTGTGGTGTAGATACTCTCATTGTTATTTTAGGATAATGGCCTTTATTCTGAAATAACACTGCTGTGTAGAGCATTGTGACCGGCCGGAGATGGCCCGAATGGAGGAACGTCAAGGGGGGCTGAGGGAGGCAGCACCTTCGGCCGCAGCGCCTGGCGGCGGGAAGCCGGCACGTGGCAGATACCGGCCGCGGAGCTTCCTCTGCGGCTGGGAAACAGAGCCGCGGTCTGTCTGGCTCTCGGAGCACGTCCGCCGGGGGCAGGCACAGGGGCTGACGCCCCGGGCAGGGCAGGAGCACACGTGCCGATGCTGGAGGGGCGTCATGCTGGCGGGACGTCATCTCCGGCGGGCCCTTTAAAAAGGGCCCGCTGGCAGCACAGAGGGGGCACGTCCTTGGAGGCAGGCTCCCGCAGGGTTTGGGGCCGGGCACGAGGAGACGCCACCCCAGGGAACCCGGATTCCCAGCGAGGACCCCCTGAGGCGCGGGGTCGAAGACGCCCGTGGCGGCTGATTGCTGACGGGACCAGATCCCACAACGAAGGACGGACTATGCCCTCATCGAGTGACCGAGACACGGTAGGCTACGGGGACCCCACGGGGAGGCCGACGGGGTTCGCGGCGGGGAGGAAGCAGCCCGGGGCGGGGCCCTTTTGGCGCCCGTGGGTGGATGCGTTTCGGGAAGGAATCCCACGTCCGCCACACAGGGAGCTAGCTGACCCCTGTGCTTAGGGCCCCGGGCTGGGACCCGGTGGAGAGGGTGGGCCCGGGTCCCCCTCCCCTCCTGCCGTCGTCAGGAGCTGCAGGGCGCACCAGCGCCAATGAACCGGAGCCACCGGCAGGGACCGCGGGGAAGAACCCCACTTAAAGGGACAGGCAACCTCTGGGCTCGCAGATCCCCCGCACTCGGCTGAGCGGGGTGATCGCGCCCAAAGGCGTTAAATTGGACTAGACTCCGGGACCAACGGGCCGGAGGCCGGCGACAGGGTCTGCTGAACCCCTGTCCCGGGGCGGGAGAGGGTGATCGCACCCCGCGGCGGACACAAGCATCCTAAGGTGCTACAGGACTACTCATTGTTCCTACACAGAGGATTCCTTTTAAGTGAAGGCCAGAAACTTTTCACATGACTTCTATTCAATCAGAACACCAAAGTCCTGATCTTGGAAGGCAGGTTTAATGATAAGCAGATGAGAAGTCTGTGTCAAGTTTAGTTCTTAAAGACTAGAGCTCAAAATTGGATGTAATTCTTACTGTGACTACATTGTCCAGGCTATAACTGGACAAGATCAGCGGAAGCTAAGCTACGGAAGCTAAGGTAGCAGATTTCCGTGGTTGAGACAGTCTCACCCAGATACCAGTCATAGTTTATGGTTTCCTGGGACTGAAAAGGGGCACTTATGTTTGGGACCTTTCACCCACACAGGATTGTAGGAAAAATACCCTCAAATGCTGCAGTTGCATCAGTATATAAAAGACCCCAAATAATTGGTTCAGGCTGAGTTGACTAATTAGGATATAGAATGTAATAATGACTGCAAAGGCCCATGGCAATGAATTGACATGTAAGTTAATAAGTTGAGAGCAGTAAGTTAATAAGTTGAGAGCAATGATACATTGACCTCAAAGGACACTTCAACATTAGAAACATCCCCTACTGAATATGCATCGAACATATTATCGTCAGCTTAAAATAGTATAAAAGTGGAACCCCCGCCTAGGGATGAGAGGGAGAGAAGATGCAGTCCTTGAAAAGGCCAGAAGGACGGTCCCTGGTGATGGGGAAGGTGAAGATAATGAGAAATGATGGGCTAACACCTAAGAGTGTTCTAGAACAGTGTTTCTTAAACTTTTTAAGACTGAGGAACACCAAACAATAATTTTTTTAATGAGGAACACCAAAGATTTTTTGTTGAGCAAGAAAAAAAAGTCAGGGGTAAAGTAATTGAGCAAAAAAAAAAAAAGTCACCTGCCCCTTTAAGGGCAGCCATTTTGAATTGTTGTTCTCCACGGCACACCTCCAGCTGCCTTGTGGCACACCGGTGTTCCCCGGAACACAGTTTAAGAAACACTGGTCTAGAAGGAATGATGTAAGTATATAATATGGAAATATGAACGTATATTCCCTGTCTTATGAAACTGGGATGTTTGTGACTGTGCTAACCGTATTAATCAACTATAAATATTGTAAATATACAAGAGTTTCTATAGTGTGAGTGTTGCAACCATGCACATCATGGTTCGCAATCATAGAATAATTGAATACTGGGCCTGATCCTGGGACAAAGAACCTGTCAACCCTAAAGGTGGGTGATTAGAATTTAAACATCATCTTAGATCAGGCTACAAGGGAGAAGAAAGAGTTACTCACCTTGTGCAGTAACGGTTGTTCTTCGAGATGTGTCCCCGTGGGTGCTCCACTCTGGGTGCTGGTGCGTCCTCGCGCCGGCGACCGGAGACTTTTCTAGCTGTTTCTGCCGCGGCGCGCAGGCGCCGTGGCGCCCTCTAGTGTTGTTCGAACTGAAGGGCGCCTGCGCGCGCGCGGCTCCTCCGTTCCTTCTCTACCCACCAGAGCATCAGGCTCCAAGCAGGGGAAGGAGGGAGGGTAGTGGAGCACCCATGGGGACACATCTCGAAGAACAACCGTTACTGCACAAGGTGAGTAACTCTTTCTTCTCCTTCGAGTGGTCCCCGTGGGTGCTCCACTCTGGGTGACTACACAGCAGTTGTCGGCTCGCGGAGGTGGGTTTGGAGCCGTGTGGTAGTAACTGTAGACAGCACTGCTTGTCCAACCGCCATAGAAGATGCTATCGAGGTGGAGAGAGCATAGTGTTGTGCAAAGGAATGGTCGGATGACCAGGTAGCGGCGTTGCAAATGTCTTGTAATGGTACATTATGGAGAAAAGCGGTCGTGGCAGCCACTGCTCTAGTGGAATGAGCTGTGATAAGTCCAGGTAAATCTTTGTTATATAAAGTATAAGAGGTCTTGATGCAGGATGTAATCCATTTAGAGATTCTTTGAGATGAGACTGCTTGTCCCTTAGATCTATTCGCGTATGAGATGAAGAGTCTAGGCGAGGCCCGCCATGGTCTCGTGCGATCTATGTAAAACGCCAAAGCTCGTCGGACGTCGAGAGTGTGCCACACGGCGTGGGACGGTTCAGTGTGTGGTTTAGGAAAGAATGCAGGTAAGTGTATGGGTTCATTCACGTGGAAGGGAGAGAGTACTTTGGGTAGGAACTTAGGGTGGGGTCTAAGTACCACCCTGTCCTGTAAAAACACAGTATATGGGGGGTCAGCCATCAGAGCTGCAAGCTCACTCACCCTCCTACTGGAGGTGATGGCGACTAGGAAAGCCACCTTCATCGACAAATGAGAGAACGAGCAGGTTGCTATCGGCTCGAACGGGGGTTTTGTGAGGCTTTTGAGGACATGGTTCAGGTCCCAAATGGGGACTGGCGGACGAACCGGAGGAAAGGTGTTCTGCAGGCCTTTGAAGAAGCGCTTGGTTATTGGGTCAGTGAGGAAAGAAGAGCTTGGAGGGTGATGGTGAAAAGCTGCTATGGCTGCGGCATGGACCTTAATAGTACTAAGTGCTAGACCGGAATGTTTCAGCGAGAGTAAGTAGTCCAATAAGTCATGTATTGGAGCAAGGTGTGGTGGGTCTGCATGAGTCTGAGCATACCATCGGGAAAAACGCGTCCACTTGTAGCGGTAGGTCTTCCTAGTAGAGCGTCTGCGACTATTAATTAATATGTGCCTTACTTGTTCTGAGCAGGCAGTTTCAGCATCATGGAGCCATGAAGGAGCCAAGCGTGGAGCTTCAGCCTGGTGATGTCCGGGTGAAGGGTTTGACCGTGATCTTGTGAGAGGAGGTCGCAGCGTGGAGGGAAGGGATACGGTTCTGCTATCATCATTTTGAGGAGGTAAGGATACCATGTTCGTCTGGGCCAAGCAGGTGCCACCAAAATCACGCGTGCCTGACTCAATCTGATCTTGTCTAGGACTCTGTGCAGGAGTGGGAGGGGGGGAAAGGCGTAGAGAAGGGAGGCGTTCCATGCGATGGAAAGGGCGTCTCCGAGGGAATTCCTGCCCAGGGCTCCCCTGGAGCAGTAGAGGTGGCACTTGCGATTGTTCTTTGTAGCGAAAAGGTCCACTTCTGGATGGCCCCAAAGACGGAAGATCGGTGTGAGGGCGCGTTTGTCGATCTCCCACTCGTGCTGGTCCATGAATGTGCGACTTAAGGTGTCTGCTGTGACATTGAGTATTCCGGGAAGGTATACTGCAGAGGGGGTGACCCCATGGGATAGGCACCATGTCCAAAATTTGGTGGCTTCCGAGCATAGAGAAGGGGAGCGAGCGCCACCCTGACGGTTGATGTAATACATGCATGTGGTATTGTCCGTCATAATGGTGATGGTCTTGTGAGCTATGTGCTGAGTGAAATGCTGGCATGCGTATCTGACTGCCCGTAGCTCGAGAATGTTGATGTGGAGTGCTTGCTCTACGAACGACCATTTGCCTTGGGCTGTGATGGTTCCCAGATGAGCCCCCCATCCCATGAGTGATGCGTCTGTTATGAGTGTTAGAGTAGACGCTGGACGTTGAAAGGGGACACCGTGTAGCATGTTTTGAGGGGTTGTCCACCAGAGCATGGAGTTGATAACGCGAGGTGGGATCGCAACATGCTTGCTCATTTGGTCTCTGAAAGGTTTGTATACCGTAGCGAGCCAGGACTGAAGGGGCCTCATGTGGAGTCTGGCGAGATTGACGACGTAAGTCGTAGAGGCCATGTGCCCTAGGATTTTGAGGCAATGGCGGATCGTGACAGTAGGTGCCGCCTGTGTTGCTCGGACAAGGTCGCATATCGTTGCGAACCTGTGATCGGGAAGAGTGGCCCTTGCTGTGATTGTATCGAGGAGGGCGCCTATGAATTCCAGTTTCTGTGTGGGACGCAAAGTGGATTTTGCGTAATTTATGTGGAACCCGAGACTGAGTAGAAGGTCTATTGTGGTGTCTGTCATGGCCTTTGCTTCTTGGAAAGACGCAGCTTTTATGAGGCAATCGTCCAGGTATGGAAAAATTATGATGCCTTGGCGTCGGAGAAAGGCCATTACGACTGATAGAGTCTTGGAGAATACCCTGGGAGCCGTAGAAAGGCCAAACGGGAGTACTCTGTATTGGTAATGTTGGGTACCCACTATAAATCGTAGAAAGCGTCTGTGAGCAGGATGAATTGTAATATGGAAGTACGCGTCTTGAAGGTCGAGAGCCGAAAGCCAATCGTGTTGGTCGAGAGAGGGAATGATAGTTGAAAGGGTAACCATCTTGAAACGGTGGTATGCGATGTATTTGTTGAGGCGCCTGAGATCTAAAATGGGACGCCAGCCTCCTGTCTTCTTCTGGGTTAGGAAGTACGTCGAGTAGAATCCCCGGCCGCGGAATTGTGTTGGTACGTGTTCTACTGCGCCCAGTTGAATGAGGCGTGAGACTTCCTGTAGGAGTGCGGTTTCGTGAGAGGGGTCCCTGAAAGAGGGAAGGGTAGGAGGGTGGTTGGGCGGGGTAGAGGTAAAGGGGATGACGTAGCCAGACTGGACTAGATTCAAAACCCACTTGTCCGAGGTAATGAGGGACCATTGGTGGAAAAAGGCTCGGAGGGGGTAATGAAATTGAAGGGTAGCTATCGGGAGGGTCGACGGATTGGCCTCCTGGCTCTCGACCAGGCCTTCAAACCTGCTGCTTGCCAGCCGGGGGATGAGGTGTGGCATGTTGCTGTTGACGCTGAGGTCTACGGCGAAGTGGTCTTTGTTTACGGAAATCGTATTTGGGCTGTTGACGGAATGGTTCCCTGGGTCGTTGGTAAGGCTGATATCTATTCCTTCTAAAAGGAGGAGTGTACATTCCTAGAGTTCTAAGGGTTGTACGGGAGTCCTTCATAGAATGTAGCACCTCATCAGTCTTGGATGCAAATAGATTGGTGCGATCAAAGGGTAAATCCTCGACCTTTTGTTGAAGGTCCCTAGGGACGCCAGAGGGTTGTAACCATGACATTCGGCGTAGGACTATTGCGGAGGCTGTAATTCGAGCCGCAGTGTCTGCCACGTCCATGGCTGACTGTAAAGCTGTGCGTGAAATGGCCAGGCCCTCCTGCATAATGCTACGGAGGGTTGGGCGTTTATGCTCCGGGAGATGTTGAAGAAGGTCCTGGAGCTTCGCGTAATTGGCATTATCATAGTCTGCCAGCATAGCGGTATAATTGGCCGCTCTAAGGAGTAGTGTGGAAGAAGAATAGACCTTTCGGCCCATAATGTCCACCTTTTTGTGATCCCTGTCTTGTGGGGTTGATCTTAAATTAGGCTGTTTACCCTTGTGTCGGACCGAATCTACTACCAGGGAGTTAGGGGGTGGATGGGTGAACAGAAAGTCCATATCCTTGGGAGCGATAAAATATTTGCGGTCTACTCTCTTGTTTGTTGGTGTAATGGACGCTGGCGTTTGCCAAATGTTGTTGGCTGGGTCCATAATAGCCTCATCCATCGGGATGGCGATTCTGGTAGCTGTTGGGGGTTGAAGTGAGCGGAGAAGTCGATATTGTTTGACCTGGACCTCCTGAAGATCTTTTTCTTGAGCTAGTGCTACTCGTTTAAAGAGCTCTTGAAACTTTTTAGTGTCATCTCCCGACGGTGGGGCATCAGTGGTGACCGCTTCGTCTGGGGAGGAAGAGGAGTTATGCATCGGAGATCTGGTCTCGCCGTCAGAAAGTGAATCATGGCCATCTGAAGGAGCAGGAGAGTTTGGCTCTGTAGCTGATGTGGTAGCAGGAGGAGAGGCTGGAGGTGGCCTAGAGACTGTAGATGAGGGTCGGTGGTGAGACCTCTTTGGGTGTGGACTCCACGGTTGCCATTGTGTGGCGTATGGCGGTGGTGGATATGGGTATTGGTGTGGATACCATTGGTGCGGGGGGGGAGGGTATGCGTACTGAACCGCAGGCATTTGCCAGGATGGAAGTCTTTGAGACGGGCTGGAATGTTGTGATGAGAATCTGCTTCTAGGTTCGGTTCCGATGCCACTAGCTGAAGAATGGTGTGATCTGGTAGAATGGATGGAGGAAGCCGGGGATGGCGGTGCCGACGAGGTGTGACTCCGCACCGGGGATCGGTACCGGCTTCGGCTTTGAGAGGGTGCCGAGCGGTGCGGTTTCGGCGGTGATGTCGGTGCCGACGTACCTCTCTGCACCGAGGTTTTACTGGATAGGCTTTCGGTGCGGGCTTTCTTTGGTGCAGGGCCCGGTGCCGTTAGGTGTTGTTTCGGTACCGAGCGCTCCATAGACGGTGCCGTCGGAGCCGATGACGGCTTAGGTGCCGAAGCGGCCGGTGCCGTTGCCTTTTGATTCGGCTCAGAATGAGCTCTCTTATGCGGTGCCTGCGTCTTAGAGGTTCCCGGCATGTCCACAGTGCTCACCGGCGATCCTGAGGACATAGCTGAGGCCGGAGGGAGAGCAGATTTTGGTGTTGCGGAGGAAGAAGGGGTAGGAGGCTGATCTTTCTCCATACCCTTAGCTTGCTGAGGCGAGTCGTCTGAGGAGGGACGGAGCGACTTCTCGTATAGGAGAGTCGTGAGTCTGTTGGCTCTGTCACGTCGCGCTCTTTAACTTAGAGCAGTGCTGGCACTTCTGCGTCTGGTGTGCCTCCCCGAGACACTTAATGCACGCAGAGTGTCCGTCGGACGCCGGCATGGCGTCCCGACATGATTCGCAGCGCTTAAAGCCCGGCGAGCCGGGCATGAAGGGCTGGGGAACAAGCGGCGAACCGCAACCGGGGAAAAACTTTTTTTTTTTTTTTTTTTTTTTTTTTTGGGTTTAACTGGTTAGGGGGGGTCTAAGAACTTGGATAATGAGGAAAGAGGGGGTTAAAAACGATAATTTTAACTGTTTTTCTCTGACAGATTTGGCAGAGAGAGAGCTCCGTCTGCTGCCGAGGACGGTAGAGAAGGAACTGAGGAGCCGCGCGCGCGCAGGCGCCCTTCAGTTCGAACAACACTAGAGGGCGCCACGGCGCCTGCGCGCCGCGGCAGAAACAGCTAGAAAAGTCTCCGGTCGCCGGCGTGAGGACGCACCAGCACCCAGAGTGGAGCACCCACGGGGACCACTCGAAGGAGAATCTGCAGAACTGGAATTCATCTACGGATTTGATACCATTACCCTGAGCTTGAACAAAGACATCAACAGGGTGGTGCCTCCCAAAGCCGATTTCTCCTGCCGTTAACATCTGGCTTTCCACATCAATAGGTATGACGGGGGCACATCCAGCCCACTTAATTAGTCTCATTAACACAGATCTTACAATTGACAGGTATTTCTTCTGCTTTTATATATATTCCTTGGTTTCTGTTATTTTCGCCCACCGAGGATGACCCCCATCCCGAGCTTTCACACTTTCTGTGTGGTCACCTGAGCTGCCAGGACCCTTTCCTAACAAACAGATTCACCCTCCCCCCCACGTGCTGTATTTACCTTCTCCCCACCTGTGCCCTGTTGAAACTAATCGGGATGGTGCACCTAAGGGTATAACCCCACGTCTTTCCCTACCTGAGTGTAGTGGCCGTACAGCCAGTGGCTGGGGGCACCCGGGAAGCTCTCCAAAGCTTTGAGGAGCTGCTGTCTCTTGTGGTAAAGCTGGGTCACTTTCAGCAGCACGCAGATGAGGCAAAGCCCCGGCGCCAGGTACAAAAGCAGAGAGGAAGGGTTTGCTATTTTCTCCAGCACAGAAGCCATGGCCCTGCCTTCTCTGGGGCCCTGACAGGCTCTGAATCTCTCCCTGCACTCACATGCCTTTTGTGTTGTCCGGGGAACCAATGGTGAAAGTGACAGAATTCCCGCCCCCTGCACGCCTCCCGGCTTGTGTAGAAAGCTGAGTGCTGTGTTACCTGCTGGGACTGTACAGCAGGGAGAGAGCTGGGAAAACCTCACCAGCGATTGGCCAGGGTTGGCTTGGCAGAAGACCCAGCTTCTGTAGAGTCCTTTCCTCCTACTTGAGGTGTCTAGCAGCTTCCTAAGGAAACCTCCCGTTAAGAAGGATAAGGAAAAGTCTTCCCCCATGGGCAGGTTATCCGGGCACTGCAGGATTTCCTGCTCCTTTCCTCACAAGTAGCTGGTGCTGACCAGGGTATTGGGAGAGGAGGATGCTGAGCTGTATGGACCTCTGGCCTGATCCGGTCCATATTCCATCCAGTCCTGTGTTGCATGGTAGAAGGGGTGCAGCCACCCACAAGGCCAGCTAGGTGTTTGTGTGTGTGTGGGGGGGGGGGAATCAGGAGGTTGTCTCCCCATTGAAAACGTGGTTCTGGCCTTCATCACCCCCCCAAGGATTACCCATCTTCCTCTTCAGCACAGGGATTTGGGGGGATGGCCCTTTGGACATCCAAGATCTATTGTAGCAGGGATCTCACCGTAAGGGAGTGGTCCCCTACCAGTGAGCATGCACCCTCTGGGGCATGGAGAAATGCACACTATGGTCCAGGCCAGCCCCCACTGGGCACGGGGAGGGAACACCACCCAGTCCTTCTCTGCTCCCAGCTCCACTCCAGACAAAGCGCCGACTGCAGCTCTGCTTCTGTCCCTGAGCACGGTCCTTCCCCAACTGCAGCTCCCTTCCCTGTTCCTGACTGCGGCTCCAGCCCTCGGCTCCCAGCCCTGGCTCTCGACTGTGGCTCCAGGGTGGGAGTGGGGGGCAAGGAACAGGTGGGGGAGGTGTGGCCAAAAACATTTGGTGACCCCTACCCTAGGTGAACATCTCTGGTGCTGTATTGTCCTCTGGATGTGTGTAGGTGAGCTCAGAGCCGCTACACTCGACCCTTTTAATGACACTAATCACAATTCAAATTCAGGAGCACAACCAGCACTGCACTAGGAACTGTACATAACAAAAGAAGAGACAACCCCTTCCCCGAAGTGCTTATAATGTCAGTAGACAAGGCAGACCAATGGTGGGAGAGCAATAGCATTAACATGTCCGGTTACAGCCAAAACACTCAGTCCCAACAATATCAAGTGACTTGCCCAAGGTCACAGGCAGCTGTGGCAGAAATAGGAACGGAACCCAGGCCTGCTGAGATCTGGGGAAGTGTTGGAAGCGTAAGGCTCTCCTTTATCCCCTAGAAAATTGAGGGTGTGTCCTATACCTGCAGCTGGGCTGTGCCGGCTGACATGCTCATGGGGCTCAGGTTATGGGGCTGGTTAATTGCTGTGAAGCTGGGCAGATGGTGCACCACAAGGCATCCCCACTGAGAGCAATTGACGTGTGTGCTCTGATGGTGGTGGAAAGAGTCACAGTGATGGGCTAGGAGGCATCTCCCTGGAATGTGAGCACTTCCTGCGACAACCTCACCACCATAATAACATACGAACGGCCAGACTGGATCAGACTAAAGGTCCATCTAGCCCAGTGTCCTGTCTCCTGACAGTGGCCAGTGCCAGATTCCCCAGAGGGAATGAACAGAACAGGGACTCATCCGGTGATCCCTTTCCTGTCGCCTTGTAGGAGAGCCTGAATGGCCCTCCCTTGACCAGAACAATGTCTGCTATGCTAGGCCTCGTCCTTATCCAAAGTATGGATCTCTAACAAACTGCCCTAGGCCTGATTCAAATCTGGCCACACGTATATGCACGCACACAGGCCAGGCCAAAAAGGGCAGGAGGAAATCAGGAGTGCTCGCCCAATTATGCATAACTTGTACAGGACAGTGAGACCAGGCCAAAAAGACCAAAAACAACCTGGTACTAGGACATCCCATTTTTTGATAAGAGAAAAACTCCAGAGACAGATGAAAACTATTAATGAAGCGTGTTTGCAATATTTTTGGCACAGTAAAATGTATCCTAGATATTGGCATAATAGGTACCTTATGCAAAATGTAATTAATTGGTAGATATTACTAAACCGACCAAGTCTCATGTAAATATAGGGGTAGAAGATCTAATCAGTGGCAGGGATTGGGTAAGGTGTCCCCACTGTGTTACTCACTGCAACAAGAAGGTGAACCAGTTACTACTGCCCAGTGCATTGTGGACACCTCTGCGTGTGGGGAAAGAAAGAGGCCATGACCTCCCATCTGACAATCGTAAGGGTAACAGCATCGGAACTGTGTGTGTGTGTGATTCATAGGAGTAAGTACAGGCAGTCCCCGGGTTACGTACAAGATAGGGACTGTAGGTTTGTTCTTAAGTTGAATCTGTATGTAAGTCGGAACTGGTACATATTGTAGGGGAAACTCTAGCCAAACATTTCTCCAGAGCTCAGTTTTATTCTCCCACACCTCACTTCCCTCAGTCCTTTATTCTCAAGCTGAGGTGTCTGCTGAGAAAAGCCGCTCCGCGTCTCCCTGGTCTACTCGGGGGGGGGGGGGCGCTAGCTTCGCGTCTCCCTGGTCTGCTGGGGGGGCGCTAGCTTCGCGTCTCCCTGGTCTGCTGGGGGGGCGCTAGCTTCGCGTCTCCCTGGTCTGCTGGGGGGAAGCAGCTAGTTCGGGATTGCCTCACCCCATTTGTAAGTAGGGATCCGATGTAAGTTGGATCCATGTAACCCGGGGACTGCCTGTATATGTATGTTCATATTGTTATAATTAAGCACCTTGTGTATTGTCCTAGGTAAAGGTGTTGTATTGTCTGTGCTACCTATCCCTTGTATTGAAATTGATCGGTGTCACTTTGCATGGCTTTCCTTTACTATTCTGTGCACAGTAAAGTTAACGAGTTTATCTGAGGTGTTTTTACTGGTTCCTCTCGTATCTAAAAACCGAACCACACAACATTTGGCGTCGTGAACAGGATACGAGGGGACTCAGAGCACCTAGAGCGTAAAGGCATCATGCCATTGTTTAAATGGACACGGGGGTCAAAAGACCAGGATCGGGGACTGTTGCCAGGCTGGCCTCCTGGCAACCCCTGGACTGCTCTTGCCTGATTCCTTGCTCAAAACCACCCACCAATCGGTTGGGATAAGGATGAAGTGCAGGCAATGTGGCAAAAACCTGAGGATCTGGCAGACATGCCGAAGGGAGTGAAAAAGGGGAAAAAGTCTCAGGTTGAATGACCCCCCAATTTCCTGGCTCTTACTAACTGCCCTGGAGACAGGAGATCAGCACATGGATCAGGTTGTTAGTGAAAGAAATAAATTGCACCTCTGATTAGAACAAGCAGAAAACACCACCCAGCTGCTCAGGCAGAGTATGAGAGAAGCACAAACTTTTGCAGACAGGCAGGAGAGGAAGTTAAGTAAACTCCTGGTATCAGCAGGGAGACAGACGACTGAAAAATGTGTTGCTGCCTTTAAGAAAAATAAAGTGGGTAGCACTATGCAGACAGGGTGATTGGGACCCGGAGGACTGGGATGGGAACATCTGGAGTGATGAGGAGGAGGCAGATGAAGTAGATCATGCCTCCCAAACAGATGAGTCCAGGAACAGGATCCTGTAACACCTCATGCTCCCTTGCTCCAGTGGTTAGTATAATGAAAGAACAGGAGACAGATAAAGTTACAAAAACTACCATAACTAGGAATTTCACTGTCCCCGAATTACAGGATTTGCAGCAGTAAATGAGCCGGAAACCAAAGGAGACAGTCTCCAAATGGTTACTCCGTGTATATGATCAGGGGGCGGATAGCATAGCACTGGGGAAGGTTGAGGTGAGGGTCCTGGGTAAACTTTCCCCCGACCCTGTAGTACATCGGGTGTTTAGGGGGTCCCATGGGGAGCTGTGGGCCATGCTATGAAAAGCTGTGCGGGCTAGATACGATTCCATAGAGGTTATGGATGAGCCCAGTCCCAAGTGCGATTCATGGGTCACAGGGGGAGAAGCCCTCTGCGAGATCGCGGTGGGGTAATCCTATTTAGTGATAATGAAAACCTTAAAGATCCTGATGAGGTAGAGGTCACGCCCTTGATGTTCCGCAAGCTTGTAAAAGGGGGTCCCCCAGGGCGCATGCGCCGGCGTCCCAGTCCAGGGACGCCGGTTTCAAAAGCCGGTCGGCCGGGAGCCAGACGGCTTCCTGCCCGGTTGGCGAGGTGGCCGGTGCGGAGAGCGGAGGACGTGGCGGGACTGGCAGGTACTCCATGGCCGGCAGCGGAGGAACCTTGCAGCCGGAGAGGGTAAGTCTCACTCGGCGCCCCGCCGGACCAAGCGCGGCAGGACAGAACCAAAAGGGGCGGAGGAAGTAGCCCAGGACTGGGTCGGAAATCCCCAGGGACCAGTGAGTTGCGGCCGTAGCCCTCCCGGTCGGGCGGTGCATTTAGGACGCCCACCCTTAGGGTCCTGGGCTGGGACCTGGAGAGGGGGTGGGCCCAGGTCCCCCACCACCCCGATCGGTAACCAAAGGACTAATTGGGACAGCTGAACGTGACGAATTGCCCCAATCCTGCGGGGTGGAACGCTACAGGTGCGCTTAATGGGGGCTGGTTGGCGCAGGAGCAAGCTTGGTCGGCATGACAGCAATGTGACCCGACTGGAATGTGGCAAACGAGCTGAGCGAATGGCTGTTTCCTTTCAGAGCAGTCAGGCCAGACTGCCCAGGGCAAAGCATCGTTCCTGCGAACCAGCGGGAGTAGCCAAGACTTGAATGTCTTCAATTTGCAACAGAGTGGCATGGCCTTGCGCAGGGCTAAAGCCAAAATAAGCTACGCAACTTGAGCTACGACAATTGTGTAGCTTACATCGAAATAACTTATTTCGGCTTTTGGCACTGCCTACACAGGGTTAAATGAGGGTTACAGGAGTTGGAGTAAGATGTCCTCCAGCTTGACATTGTTTCAACATTATGTCAAAATACCTGCTTGTAGTGTAGACGCGGCCTATTTTATTTTGGAATAACATTCATTATTCTGAAATAAAGCTGCTGTGTAGATATAGTTCGAGATACTGAGTTACAATCATGGAATCATAGAACTGGAAGGAACCTTGAGAGGTCATCGAGTCCAGTCCCCTGCCCTCACAGCAGGACCAAGAACCATCTAGATCATCCCTGATAGATGTCTATCTAATCTGTTCTTAAATATCTCCAGTGATGGAGATTCCACAACCTCCCTAGGCAACTTATTTCAATGCTTAACCCCCCTGTCAGGAAGTTTTTCCTAATGTCCAATCTAAACCTCCCTTGCTGCAGTTTAAGCCCATTGCTTCTTGTCCTGTCCGCAGAGGCCAAGACAAACAAGTTTTCTCCCTTCTCCTTATAACATTGTTTTAGGTACTTGAAAACCGCTATCATGTCCCTTCTCAGTCTTTTCTTTTCTAAACTAAACAAGCCCAATTCTTTCAGTCTTCCCTCATAACTCATGTTTTCGAGACCTTTCTCATTCTTGTTGCTCTTCTCTGGACCTTCTCCAATTTCTTCACATCTTTCTTGAAATGTGGTGCCCAGAACTGAACACAATACTCCAACTGAAGCCTAACCAGCGCAAAGTAGAGCGGAAGAATGACTTCTCGTGTCTTGCTCACAACACTCCTGTTAATGCCTCCCAGAATCATGTTTGCTTTTTTTGCAACAGCATCACACTGTTGACTCATATTTAGCTTGTGATCCACAATGACCCCTAGATCCCTTTCTGCTGTACTCCTTCCCAGACCGTCACTTCCCATTCTGTATGTGTGAAACGGATTGTTCCTTCCTAAGTGAGGGACTTTGCATTTGTCCTTATTAAACTTCATCCTATTGACCTCAGACCATTTCTCCAGTTTGTCCAGATCATTTTGAATGATGACCCTATCCTCCAAAGCACTTGCAACCCCTCCCACCTTGGTATCATCTGCAAACTTAATAAGGGTACTCTCTATGCCAATATCTAAATCGCTGATGAAGATATTGGACAGAACCAGTCCCATAACAGACCCCTGCGAAACCCCACTTGTTATGCTGACGTGAGCTAAGGAATAGAACTTAAGTCCCATGTCTCAGTCTGAACTCTGGTTTCTCAGCTTTCCTGCATTTCACTCACATGTTTTCAGTTACTGTCCTAGCTGTTTTTTGTGAGTTAGCTATTAAACACAATCCCTCGTGGCATGACACATATTTCTGCTTCCCTCATGACTATCACCAGCAATATGAGGTAAAGGAGAATGAAATATGATAGGACAGAGCGAACCAGGCCACCGTGTGAATCACAAGAGGCTTAGGATCAGTGGAATTCTGCGGAGACCAGAAATATATTATTTGGGTGAAAAGATACAGAATGTGAATAAGGTGCTACTCGGCTGTCAAAATCTGGTCCCATGTCAGTCAAACAATGGTTAGAATTGCTGCTAAGCTTTAATAATGATTTTGTTAGCAGCTAAGCCTTATAGGAAAACCTGTTACTTTCATATTAAGGTTCCATTCTTAGGCCAGGTCTATACTAGACCCGGAAGGTCGGCTTAAGGTATGCACCTCAACAGCTGGAGGTTGATGGGACCAAACACTCCCATTGGCTTCCCTTACTCCTCATGCGGAATAGGAGTAAGGGAAACCGTTGAGGGAAGCTGATGGCACCCATGGTCAGGAAACTGAATGCTGATTGGTGCTGCCATCAGCATTTGATTTAGTGGGTCCTTACTAGACCTGCTAAATTGAATGCCATCAGATGGATTTCTGACATTGCAAGTGAAGATGTGGCCTAAGTTTCTAAGGGTATGTCTACACTACCCCGCTAGTTCGAACTAGCGGGGGTAATGTAGTCATCTGCAGTTGCAAATGAAGCCTGGGATTTGAATTTCCCAGCTTCATTTGCATGAAGCCGGCCGGCGCCATTTTTAAATGCCGGCTAGTTCGGACCCCATGCCGCGCGGCTACACGCGGCATGGACTAGCTAGTTCAGATTAGGCTTCTAATCCGAACTAGCTAGTCCGTGCCGCGTGTAGCCGCGCATGGAACGAGGCGTACAGCTAGTTCGGATTAGAAGCCTAATCTGAACTAGCTAGTCCATGCCGCGTGTAGCCGCGCGGCACGGGGTCCGAACTAGCCGGCATTTAAAAATGGCGCCGGCCGGCTTCATGCAAATGAAGCTGGGAAATTCAAATCCCGGGCTTCATTTGCAACTGCGGATGACTACATTACCCCCGCTAGTTCGAACTAGCGGGGTAGTGTAGACATACCCTAAAGGATTAATAAATGATTGACAGACATAGTGAGCATGTAGCAGAGAGAAGTAGCACGTGTTGGTATAGGGAGTTATGGACACATCAGAAAAAAGGCACAATAGATGGCTATAAGCAACCAATGGATCTCTTAGGGTCAGGGGCGGATATAGGGCAGGGCGAATGGGGTGGCTGTCCCGGGCCCCGCGCTTCAAAAAGCCCCGCGCATGCGCCGTGGCAAAGGGGGGCCCCGCGAAATTATGCTGCCAGGGGCCCCACAAAACGGTCATCTGCCCCTGCTTAGGGTATATCTAAACTGCAAAGTTTTGTCAGAAAATTGCCGTTTTTCCAACAAAACTTGAGGAATATCCACACTGCAATTGCGTTCCTCTGCAAGAAAATCGAAAAAACAGAGGGGGTGTTCTGGCATTAGTAATCCTCATTTGAAAGAGCTCTTTTGCAAAAAGGCATGTGCGGATGGGGAAGAGGGAGTTCTTTGCAAGAAGAGGAAAGAGGAAAAAATACAGGTGCCCTGGGGGCCATTCCATTCATAGCAATCACAGCTTACATGCGAGAGAGCATCCATTCAGTCTGAACGCTCTCTTTCGAAAAAGCAGATCACTTTTTTGATTCACTTTTGCAGTGTGGACACTCTCTTTCGGAGGAAGTTTTTCTAAAAGAAGCTTGCAGTCTAAACGTCACCTTAGAGTCCTCTAGAACAATTGACAAGCTACTTATGAAAACATCAGTTATTTCTAATAATTGAACATTGATAAACCTTAGGGTATGTCTAGACTACAGAGCTTTTCCAAGATCCTGGAGGGATCCTGGAAAAGCTCTGCCACTTCCAAGGAATGCATCCACTTTTCTGGAAAAAAAATGTCGGAAAAGCAGACACATTTTGTCAGTATTCCTATAAATCTCGTTTTACGAGGAAGCAGGATGTTCCAAAAGAGGGTTTTTTTCAGACATTTGGTCCCATGTAGATAGGCCAAATGTCAGAAAAGCCTCTTTCGGAAGTAAATCAGAAAAAATGCAATTTGCATACCACAAATTGCATTTCTTTTTCCGATTTATCTTTATAGTCTAGACACAGCCTTAGTAAAAACAAGTGAGCACTATTCTGTATATTTAGAGCATGTGTTTCTCATTTATTCATCCATCTATCCAAATTCATTCCCATCACCATGCCACAAGAGTGCTGGGAAATAGCCAAAATGAGTTGGTTATGTTCAAAACCACTCCCAATAAATGCATCACTTCTCAAGCAGGGATTTTCCTGCTTGTGTCTGCTCTGACTTGCCCTTTCCTTTAGGGGTATTGACTTTAGCCCCTGATTCTCGTTATGTGTAATCTACAGCAGATTATTTAATTATTTAATCAAGGTTTGTCTTCAATGCCGAGTTACTGCCAAGTTATAACTCGAGTGTTGCCCCCGACTCACATCTTACACTGAAAAAACCCTATAATTTGAGCATAGTGGTGCCTTTCAGCTCAGTAGGCTGGCCTATGGAGGGAGGGGCTACCCCTGTAGGGAACACAATAGTCATATTCCAGGCATATGCCATGAGTCATCATGAGTGTGGGCGAGACTGATTGAAATGGGCCTGCCGGCTGCCTTTTCAGATGGCTCTAAACAGATCTCTTTGTCCACACAATTGCAGGCTTAAATCATTACAGACCCTGGAAATCAAGAGCCAGAACCTGCTTAGCTGGTGCAAACTGCCGTAACTGGTTTAATTCTGTAGCAGTTTCCGTCTTAAAACAAAGGCATTTTCTTTGAATAGACGCTTTTCACTTCACCCTTCCGTAAATCTCCATTTCTGAGACTTCTGTTTTACAGACAATAGCATTCAGTGGAACGATAACATTATCCCTCAGCTCTAAGATGTATTCTAATTTTGGACCCCACAGAGAAGGGAGGTGCGAGAAACAAGGCTTTGTGCTGTGCTTGCTTTATTGTTCTAGCTGAAGACCTGAGCTAACTAGAAAGTGAGGCATAACATGGAAAAGGAGAGAAGACTCAAAGATTTTGATCAGAGGTGGGCAATAAGTTTGTGTGGGGGGGGACTCCAAAATTTTGGAAAGTGGTCAAAGGCCACACTTTTCTGTGAAAGAGATGGGGGTGGGTGTGTCTAGGATAAAAGTTGGGAGCAGGAGGGTGCCCGGGGTAAGGGACTGGGGTGCAGGAGATGGTGTGAGGTCTGAGGGGGAGTTTGGGTGAAGGAGGGGGTTGTGACATGGGTCATAGGATTGGGGTATAAGGTCAGGGTGGGAATATAGGTGCAGGAGAGGATTCTGGCCTGGGGGAGGGGCAGAGTCTGGGAGAGAATTGTGACCTGGGAGAAGGGAAAAAGCGGGTGCAGACTGCAGAGGGTTTGTGTGATGACTTGGGGCAGAGAATGGGGTGCAGGGTCTCGGAGGGTGTTTGGGTGCAGGAGAGGATTATGGGGGTACAGGATCTGGGAGGGGTTTGTGTAGGGACCTAGGGTAGGGGAGAGCAGAGGGTTTGGATTATGACCTGGGGGAGGGAGTTAGGATGTATTTCTGTAAAGGTGTCTTTTTACAGGCTTTCCAAGTTGCTCCCAGTGTATTAGAAAGACCAGTAGAGATGGGTGAATATGGATAAAGCTAGAGGGAAACATAAGAACTAGTCCACATATAATTAAGTGTTGCTAATTCCAGCAAGCCCCCACAACTCTAATATTGCGCCACCAGAATTCTGGACTGCGCGCTCTGTGGGGCTCTCAGGGCTGAGGACCTTTCCCCCCCACCACTCTGATTGGTTATAGAGGAGCCAATAGGAGCAGCAGGAGGTGGTGCCAGAGAGGTAGCCATATTTACTCCTGGCCACAGGGCCTGAGGCAGCCTCAGAGGCCCCTGCTGCACAGGACGGGCCAAGACCCTAGAATATACAGAAATGGTGGAAGTGGAAACCCCCCTGTCATAGCTCAATCCCCCAACCTAACACTTCAAGTATAGATATGGGGGCTGGCTAGCAGAATGAACTCTGTAAGAACCTGTCTCTGTAAGTCCCCAGAGACAAACTTGTCCGGTCTCAGTTTCCCTGAGACCCAAAAGAAAGACGATTGGTTTGCTGCCACCACCAAGTGTAAATAAAAAATATATAAAATAATCCCTTTTCCAGGGAAGAGATCACTTGGAATCCCCTCCCTGAGGCAAAGCTCTCCCTCTACCCCCAACCTCATTTTGCTTAGAGTTGGGAAAACAGAGGGAATCCGCAGAGAACAATGGGGCTCTGCTCCTCCCGGGCAACGTAGGCACATAGGTTTAAGGACACAAAAATCAGCCTATATCGGTTAATTAAAACAAAAAGAAAACACTTTTATTATTAAAACAAGACTACTGTTGCAAGCATAGCAAATGACTAGGTGTTAAAAGCCATGAATTGAAATAGATTCAGGGAGAATCCCTAGGCTGTAATCCTTAGTTACAAAAGAGAAAAACAATTAACCAGCTCAGACATGATTTCCAAACTCCCAAACAAGGAAAACAATAAAATCTGATGGATGACTTAAACTTTTCCCTACTTACACATTTCAAGGAGTCCATTCCTGGGAGAGCCCATCTCTCCTGCTACCTGGGAAAAAACTGCTCTGATCTAAAAAAACAAAGTAAGAGAGAGGAAACAAAACCCCTCTCTCAGTTCAAAATTCCTATCTGCATTTCATTGGCTGAATGCCTGGAGCACCCTCCCTCAGGTGTATCTTCAGAGTTGCTTAACCCTTTCCTTACTCTCCAGGTAAGTCAGACTCTCCTTAGCAGCTCATATTCATCACATGCCCAGATCCCATAGATGCCACTGCATGGGCAGCCAGGGCTTGACCCTGCCTGGGTCACCATCCACCTGAAAGTCAGCCACATAGAGATGGACACCAGCCCAGCAACTTGAGTTCAAGCCCTGATGCCCCAATGAGGGAGAAAGAGCTTTGCAGTGGGGTAGGGGCTTTTACTGCTATCTCCATGTTAATCCTGTGGTCTGACACCCTTAGAGACTAGGCGGCTTGCCAGTGACCCATGTTGGTGAAGGAGGGGAAGAGAGCTAGTGATGGGGTGTTCACCCCACACTGTTACCCTGAAGAATGAGTCTTGGGATATTGCTATACAGACCTGCCTATTGCCCCCTTACTCTTTTCTTCCGGAGGTAAAAGTTCCCAGGGTGGCTAAGGAAACACCAAAAGATATGAACATAACTTTCCCAAGCAATTTGTTGCAAGTAGTCACTTTGCAACAGTTTCCTGACTAATCTTAAATTGCTTGAAAGGTTGCATACATCAAATGCATTACACACATACACACCCTGGGGGGAGGGGGGAATCAAAATTTCCCACAAAATGAAATTTAAAAAATCATATTAATACAATTTTAAAAAATGGTTCTCCGATCATCAATAGTTTTTTGTTCCGACTTTCACTTTTAAATAAAAGGCCAAAAAAAACAACACAAAGTAATTTGGAACTAAACAAAGCTAAACCTGCCAGTGGAGTAGAAAAGCACTGCAAGATTTTTTTCAAAGCAGAATTCTGTCAAAAGCACGAATTTCGGTTGAAATTTTCGCAGTGGGTTCTAGTCAAAACCATGGCTGTGCTTTACCATTGTAGGTGTAGTTTGGCTAAACACTTCTTTGTGGTTAACATAGAAAATATTCAGAGGGATAGCCAAGTTAGTCTGTAACAGGAAAAACTTAAACAACAAATAGTCTGGTAGCACTTTAAAGACTAACAAAACATGTAGATGGTATCATGAGCTTTCATGGGCACAGCCCACTTCTTCAGATGGAAGTCCAGATCCAAGAATGAATTAGGGAAAGGGGGAGAGGAAGAAAAAATATAGAGAAGGAAGGAAAAAAGAGACAGTGAGTAGATAAGCTTCAGAGGGATAGCCGAGTGAGTCTGTAACAGGAAAGACTTAAAAACCAACATATAGTCCAGTAGTACCTTAAAGACTAAATAGTTATAAGAGGCTGATAAGCACTTGGAAAGGAAGATGGCCAACACCAATTCTACACTTAGAAAGGAAGATGAGGGAGTCGGGGTGGGAGGGACGGTGGAGCCACAGCTGTGTATTTTTATTGATAGGGTGACTATCCTGTTTTTAAGGGGACAGTCCCTTATTTAAGCCCTTTTATGGGTTCCCCCCCTTTTTAAAAAAATGGGCAAATTGTCCATATTTTCTATTCCAGTGCTCCCCTGCTGGTCAGACACTGTCAGCGCAGCCACAGCAGCCTCCTCTTTGTGGCTGGCATGTGGATGCAGTGGGCGGTGGCCAGCAGGTGGCGCTCTCAGGCAGGGAGCGGAGGCAGAAAGCCAGGCAGCCAGTAGGAGGAGGGGCAGCCTGTGTGTGACGGAGGGGTGAAGTTTTGGGGGGGAGGGGTGAAGGATTTGTGGCCCCTGCCCCATGTGCACCAAGGAGCAGGGTTTCCCGATGGGGAGGGTGTCTGACAGGCCTTTTAGATTTGGGGCTGAAGTCCCGATCCAGGGACACACACACAGGCTGTCCCAATCCTGAACTCTGCCCCCTCCAAGCCAGGAGAGGTAGAGCTGGAAGCAGGAGAGCTGAGGCCTGCATTCCCAGTGTTCCCTGTTGGGGAGAAGCCTCCAAAGCCCGTGGGCACAGTTGCGGGACTCTCTAGCAAGCCAACAGCCCAGGGAACAGCTCCACTGCTCTTTCTCTCCCTGCCCCCTGGCCATGTTAGAGGCAGGAGCCCGAGCCATGGGGCAGCTGCTCCTCTGGATGTTGCCAGGGTGCTGATGCGGGGGGCTGAAGTGGCTCCTCAGCTCCCAGGCCTGTGCGCTCCCACAGCCGGGAAGAGCTGCAGGGGTGGAGGACCCGGCTCCATGGCTGGCAGAGCCCACAGGGAACAGGGGAACCCCCAGAGGGGAACCCTCCTGGCAAACAGCCTCTAGCTACCCGTTCCCTGCACTCTGAGCTACACCCTGGCTGCTCACAGCCTCTAGCTACCTCATGCCTGCATGCAACCCTTAGTAACCCTCTGCCTGCATGCTAAGCTTCTCCCCTGTCCTCACACAGCCGTCATTCCCCATTCCCTGCACCCTGGGCTACGCTTTCCTGCACAGAGCCCCTCTCTACCACTTGCTTGCATCCTGAGCTACCCACCGTCCACACACAGCCCCTAGGCTCCCCTCCTTACACCCTGAGCTGCTTTCAAATTCCTTCCCTGGAACCTATCATTTGGAGCTGGCTTGAGCCCTGCTAGACCCTGCCCTCCTCTCCTACCCCGTCGAATATAAACTCATGCTATGTCTATGCACAAGGCTGTGCCATACAGCCCTGAGGCCTCCTTCTCCGGCTGGGCCCTAGAGTTTGTATAGAAGGATTGGTGGGGGCCAGAGGGGGGAGGGGAGCTCTGCCCTCAAGCCTTAAACATAAGAACGTAAATGAAAAGAAGCCAGTGTGCATTATTTTGGACACCGTGCTATCGTTTTGCCCATTTTTTATAGGCCAGTCCCTTATTTAAGCCTTCACACCGGTGTCCCGACTTTTTTTTAAAAAAACCAGGCAAATTCTGCTGTATTTTCTGTGCTGGCACATCCTCTGCTGGTCAGTCATGGTCAGCACAGCCACAGCAGCCTCCTATGTGTGGCCAGCAGGAGGCGCTCTCAAACAGGGTGCAGAGGCAGCATGTGTGTGATGGAGGAGTAAAGATGTGGGGGGTGGGGTCAAGAGCTTGTGTCACCCTTCCCCATGTGCACCCCAAAGGGGTAGGGCTACCCGATGGTTTAACCAAAAATACCGATCCCACCCCCGGAAAGAAAAAAAAATCCGGGAAAAAATTCTGTTGAGGAAAAAAAAGGGGGGGTGACCAAAGTTGTTGAGGAAAAAAGTATGGCCCCTTTAAGAAAAGCTTGTGCGGCTTTTTGGCTCTAACAGGCTGCTGGCAGCTGTCCACCACCTTGTCTCCCTGCTCCGGGCCAGACAGCTCCCCTGCGGAACCTGGTAAGCACCCGGGATTTTCGCCACCTGGCTGGGGAAAAAAATCAGAAAGTACCGGACATTTTAGGTGTCTGGTATTTTCTGATATTTTTTACTGGACAGGAGGTGAAAATAGTGGACTGTCCAGGTGAATACCGCACACCTAGCAACCCTTCGGAAGGAGGGGTGGGTGGGGGGGATGCAGACTGAAGTCCCGATCCCTGGAACCTGCTGCAGGGCTGAAATCTTGATTTCCCCTCCCACACTGAATTAACAGCCCCCCCCCCGCCCCCCGGCTGATGCCCAGATCCTTGACTCATAGACTCATAGACTTTAAGGTCAGAAGGGACCATTATGATCATCTAGTCTGACCCCCTGCACCGTGCAGGCCACAGAATCTCGCCCACCCCTCTTAGAATAATCCTCTCACCTATGTCTCAGATATTGAAGCCTTCCAATACTTTGAAGGCCCCAACATGCAGAGAGTCCTTCAGCTGTGATCTGTGCCCAATGCTACAGAGGAAGGCGAAAAACCTCCAGGGCCTCTGCCAATCTACCCTGGAGGAAAATTCCTTCCTGACCCCAAATATGGCGATCAGCTAAACCCTGAGCATGTGGGCAAGACTCACCAGCCAGACACCCAGAAAGTTCCCTATAGCAACTCCTATCATCCCTCCATTGACCTATTTCCAACTGGAAATGAATGGTCAATTAGTTACCAAGATCATGTTATTTCATCCAACCATCCCCTTATCATAGAATCAGAACTGGAAGATACCTCAGAAGGTCGTCAAGTCCAGCCCTCCGCTCTAGGCAGGACCAATCCCATCTAAATCAACCCGGCCAGGGCTTTGTCAAGCCGAGACTTAAACACCTCTAGGGATGGAGACTCCACTACTTCCCTAGGTAACCCATTCCAATGCTTCACTACCCTCCTAGTAAAATAGTTTTTCCTAATATCCAATCTGGACCTCTCCCACCACAACTTGAGACCATTGCTTCTTGTTCTGCCATCTGTCACTACTGAGAACAGCCTCTCTCCATCCTCTTTGGAACCTTCCTTCAGGAAGTTGAAGGCTGCTATCAAGTCCCCCCTCACTCTTCGCTTCTGCAGACTAAACAGACCCAAGTCCCTCAGCCTCTCCTCGTAGGTCATATGCTCCAGACCCCTAATCATTTTGGTTGCCCTCCGCTGGACCCTCTCCAATGCGTCCGCATCCTTTTTGTAGTGGGGGGCCCAGAACTGGACACAGTACTCCAGATGTGGCCTCACCAAAGCCGAATAAAGGGGAATGATGACATCTCTGGATCTGCTGGCAATGCTCCTCTTAATGCATCCTAATATGCCATTAGCTTTCTTGGCTACAAGGGCACACTGTTGACTCATATCTAGCTTCTCATCCACTGTAACCCCCAGGTCCTTTTCTGCAGAACTACTACTTAACTGGTTGGTCCCCAGCCTGTAACTATGCTTGGGATTCTTCCGTCCCAAGTGCAGGACTCTACACTTGTCTTTGTTGAATCTCATGAGATTTCTAGTGGCCCAATCCTCCAATTTGTCCAAGTCACTCTGGACCCTATCTCTGCCCTTAAGCGTATCTACCTCTCCCCCTAGCTTAGTGTCATCTGCAAACTTGCTGAGGGTGCAATCTATCCCCTCATCCAGGTCATTAATAAAGATATTGAACAAAACCGGTCCTAGAACCGAACCTTGGGGCACTCCACTAGAAACTGACCTCCATCCTGACATCGAACCGTTGATCACTACCCGCTGGGCCCGGCCTTCTAGCCATCTTTCTATCCATCTTACCGTCCATTTATCCAATCCGCATTCCCTTAACTTGCTGGCAAGAATATTGTGGGAGACCGTATCAAAAGCCTTGCTAAAGTCAAGGTATATAACATCCACTGACTTTCCCATGTCCACTGAGCCAGTTACCTCATCATAGAAGCTAATCAGATTGGTCAAGCACGACTTGCCCTTTGTGAATCCATGCTGACTATTCCTGATCACTTTCCTCTCATTCAAGTGTCTCAAAATGCCCGGAACAGAGTCCCATGGTCGAAGAAACCAAAGCCCTCTCTGCGACACCACCTGCGCAACCACGCATTTACGTCCTCAATTCGACGATCCCTGCCCAGTCCTTTCCCTTCAACAGGGAGGATGGACGAGAACACCACTTGCGCTCCAAAGTCTTGGATCCTTCTTCCCAGTGCTACATAATCCGCAGCAACCCGCTCAAGGTCATTCTTGGCCGTATCATTCGTTCCTACATGGAGAAGCAGGAAGGGGTAGCGATCTGAAGGTTTGATCAGCTTGCTAAGCCTCTCAGTGACATCCCGAATGCGAGCTCCCGGTAAGCAGCACACCTCTCGAGATTCCAGGTCCGGACGGCAGAGGGATGGCTCAGTCCCTCTTAGGAGGGAGTCCCCGACCACCACCACCCGTCGTTTCCTTTTGGGGGTGGTGGCCGTGGAACCCCCATCCCTAGGACTACGCATCCCATGCCTTTCAGTAGATGGTGCTCCCTTCTGGTTTCTACCTTGTGAGGTCCCTTCCCCTGCTGGGCTGATTCCTCAATCCTGGGCACCACCACCCTTAGATTCCCAGCACCCTCCCAGCACCCAGTCCCCAGCATGCCCCCACCGCCTGCAGGCTGAAACCCTGATCCCCAGCATGCTCCTCCCCCAAAGGTTGAAGCCCCAAGTCCTAGGAACCCCTGTGGGGCTGAAAGCAGGAGCTGAGGGGCTGAAGCCCTGATCCCCCGCCCCTCCCCCGCAAAACTGAAGCTGGGGGCAGCAGGACTGAATCCCAGATCCCTGGCACTCGCCATGCAGCAGAAGCCCAAAACGCAGGGGGCAAAACTGGGGGGGAGCTGGGGATGTTGCCCCCCCCAAAAGAACTTCAGTGCACGTGCGGGGCAGTCCCAGAGGCAGCCCCACCCCTTCTCTCTCTCCCCGCCTCCTTCTAGTTTGGCGGAGGGAAGCCAGAGCCGGGCAGGGCAGGGCAGGGCGGCTGCTCCTCTGGCTGGTGTGCTGATGCAGGTGGCCAGGCTGTTCCCTCCCCCTCCTGCTGTGCTGCTGCAGGGGGTTGAAGCTCCCCTCAGTTTCCAGCCCCCTTTTCTCACATGGCCGATCAGAGCCGCAGGGGTGGGGGACCTGGCTCCATGGCTGGCAGAGCCCTCAGAGCCCTCTCGGCCACAGACTCTAGTGACCCTCTCAGCTCCGAGCGACGTGCCAGGGGGCTCGGCTGGATGCGGACCCAAGGCGGGAAGGAAGGAGGAGAGGGGATAAGGAGAGCGCCTCTCTCTCTCCACTCGTCTGCTTCACACCCGGGCCTGCCAGCTTCACACCCGGGCCATTTCCTCTCAGAGACTGAGACTCGGGGGCAGAGAGTTGCCCTGGTGTGCACCCCAGATGGGGTGTTGTGTTAAGTCCTCCAAGGGACAGGAGAGCTCTGCAGTCCCTGCTGGAGCAGTGCCCCTGCCCTGCCCCCCAGAGCGATGCTGGGCTTAATGGGAACAAGCCCGACAGAGCGGTACTGACCGTTAGCGCTTATTTACTTGAGGGCCTACGCGCCCCCGTCAGAGACCCGGTCCCAGGAGTGCTGTTTGGGCACCGGACACATCCCACGCTTCACGATAGGACATACATACATGGTGGGTTGTTGCATAAATATCGCCCCTCTCTTTACTCCTCCTTTAACCCTCCCCTACCGTCCTTACAAAGGGCGATGCAGAGGCTTAGCTGTGAGGCTGCTTGATTCAGCCCTTAGCTTCATTCTGGGCGGGTAACCCAACCCCCAGCATTACAGGCAAGCTGGGAGGCGTGCAGAGGGGAGGGAATTCTATCGCTTTCACAATTGGCTCCCCAGATACATAAGCCATGTGAGCGCAGGGAGAGATTCAGAGCCTGTCAGGGCCCCAGAGAAGGCAGGGCCATGGCTTCTGTGCTGGAGAAAATAGCAAACCCTTCCTCTCTGCTTTTGTACCTGGCTCCGGGGCTTTGCCTCATCTGTGTGCTGCTGAAAGTGACCCAGCTGTACCACAAGAGACAGCAGCTCCTCAAAGCTTTGGAGAGCTTCCCGGGTCCCCCCAGCCACTGGCTGTACGGCCACTACGCTCAGGTAGGGAAAGACGTGGGGTTATACACCTAGCTCAGGGGGGAAGGGCGAAGGTAAATACAGAGAGTGGGGTGTGTGGAAGTGTGTGTTAGGAAAGGGTCCTGGGCAGTTTGGGGGGGGCACACAGAAAGTGTGAAAATCTGGGATAGGGTCACTGATCTCGGCACAGAACAGCCGGGGCACTGGCCAAGGTGGGGGGCTGGCTCTGTGCCCCTGGAAGGGGCAGAACTTTTGGCAGAAGAGGCAGGTGTGGGTGCTAGCCAGTGCCGGCCCTAGATATGGGTGAAGAGGGCAGCTCAGGGTGATGTGCTGATAGGGGCGCACATCAGCAGTCTCAGGTGACCTTATCTGGGGCCAGCCGGCTAAGCAGGAGGGAAAACCTGGAAACCCAGCAGCCAGCTCCACCCGGGTCAGGGAGGAGAGAGGCCCTCGCTCACTTGTCTCAGGTAACTCCTCTGCTCTGGTGTGAGCAGCAGCAGGGTGGATGCACAGGGAGAGGGGGGCTCCCCATCGTCCCAGGACAGAGGGCCCCTGAGGGAGCCCTGTGGCGAGAGGGTGGGGCAGGCTGTGCTGGAAGAGTCTGAGTTTGGTGGGGGTTGAAGGAGAGAGGGAGAGGAAGAGGGAGAGGGAGAGGGAGAGAGAGAGAGAGAGAGAGAGAGAGAGAGAGAGAGAGAGAGAGAGAGAGAGCGCCATGACAGAGGAGATAAACAAGGAGCATGGGCACCAAATAGCTGAGACTGGAGCAGTCGGAAAGGGGGAAGGCTGCTCAGGTTAGGGAAGGGCGGGGAGTCTGACATTTCAGTTGTTGGGGGGGGACACCTTTAAATTGTGCCCTCCCCCATCAGCAGCTGAAGGTCCTGCCCTCCTTGCTCCCCTGGCTGGCTCAGAAGCACCACTCACTTTTTTGGGGAGGACGTGTGTGTGTTTGGGGGGGGGGACTGCTGCTTCCCCAATATGAGGCAGGAGGAGATAAGTGGGTTACTGAGATCAGCTCTCCCATGTGCAGCCTCCCAGCTACGTTTAAAAACCAGCTCCCCTTGTGGACTGGTTGCCTGTCACTCTGGGCTGCTGCCTCTGTGTCAGAGGCAGCAATGTGAGGTAGCAGCTGCCCCTGTCCAGGGATTGGGCTGAACTCCCAGACGTGGTGCAAGCCAGGACTGAGCTGGGCTGTTGGACAGCCTGCTAAAAAATGTACTGGGGGCGGGGGAGGAAAATGTGTGTAGTCTATAGCGTTAATGGACCTATAAGCTTTTACTTATCGGTTAATTGACTACACTATTACAAATCTACTCCCAACAGAAGAGGGAAATGGAATCACAGCGGGGGTGGTGCCTGGCTAGCTGAAACACAAACCTTTCATTCAACTTTTGATCACTAATTCACACCCCCGGGTTCTGTTTACGTGTTAACTACGAGTTGTGCATTCAGTTTGCTGAAAATTCTCAGGGCAGAGGCCTTGTCAAAGCTGTTGCTGGACACAGTGTTGTTATTACATCAAGATTAAGAATAAGGAAATTTGCTTTGCTCCCACCTTAACCTGCAAACACTCTTTGGAAGTCACTGGGGTTCTTCGTGTGAGGATCTGAGGATAAGGTGCGATTGTTGAGACTTGCACAGAAGGAACGCAGTGTGCATATAGGCTCTGTTTCATCCTCCACCCCACTCTGAAATGCTTCACCCCTGCTGCTGCGGTTTATGAATGGGCGTGGTGGAATGCACTCTTTTATTTCTTATAACGTTGTGTAATAGATGTTCTTAAGCTTTTTGTCTTTTTATAACTTTCACAGCTGTGGGAAATTATGGGGGGGGGGAGCCTGATAATTTTTTTAATGACAGTAGACGTTGAGACTTAAATAGTTCAAGTTTTAAAGCTGTTAAAATAGGAAGAGAGAGATAAGATGTGTGAGGTAATACCTTTTTTGATTTTGGACCAGCTTTGGTTGGTGAAAGATTAGCCCTTTTAAGCTCTCACAGACCTGAAGAAGAGCTCTCTGGAGTGCCAAAGTTTGTCTCTTTCACGAACCATATTTGGTCCAATTAAAGATATTACTTCACTTATCTTGTGGCTCTCATTCTGATACCAATATGACTACAACAAAACAGAAAAAAACACTAAGGGTATGTCTATACTGCAGAGGAAGATCGAAACTACTGCTGTCGATCTTCTAGGGTTTGAATTAGTGGGTCTAGTCAAGCCAACTAATTCAAAGTGAGAGAGGCACTGCGGTCGATGCAGTTAACACTGCTGCCACAAGGAGGAAGGGAAGTCGAAGGAAGAGTGTTCTTCCTTCGACTTCCTGCAGCTAGCGCCAAAAGCCGAGTTAAGCTTCTTCGACTTCAGCTACGCAATTAACGTAGCTGAAGGTGCGTATCTTAATTCAACGTTGTCCTGTAGTGTAGACGTGCCCTAAATGGCAATATCACCTGTCAAGATATACAAAATAAATATCCAAAAACCGGACATGATTTGTCGATTAAACTATTTATTCACTTGTCCATTTGTAACAAGCCCAGTTTAGAAGATTATATCACTGAATTTTAACCCTTAACAAGATCTCAAGCAGCATTTTTCTTGCTTTCCCTACCTGTAAATAATTTAATTATTACTGATGGAAATATTTCAGGATTTGTGTGTACTGTGAAATCCACAGCTAATTTCTAAGGATATGTTTACACTGCGGCACTATTTTGGGATACTTCCAGTATTCTGAAATAGCTATTCTGTGTCTTTGAAACAAGCCCATTATTTTGAAATAACAGGCTCGCTATTCCGACATCCCTGTAAACCTGGTTCCATGCGGATTAAGGGACTTTTCGGAATAGCGGTGTGTTTTGAAATTTGGCGCTGTGTAGAGATGCCAAATTACAAAATAAGCTTTTTCGAAATGAACTCAAAATAAGCTACGCAATTTGCAAAGCTCAAATTGTGTAACTTATTTTGAGCTAAGGGTGCAGCGTCGATGCACCCTACGTTATTTACAAAAACAAAAATACCCCAGAGATTTCAGGTGCCTAAGCATTCTCTGCAATCGCAGTCAAAGTGGCCTCCTCCATCCCCTCCTCAGTCTGAAATGAGTCAGGAGTAGCCAGAGGGCTGCAGCAGGACGGTTGGTGCAGGAAGATGCAGCCCCCGACAGCTTATCTTGAGCTGTAGGCCAGGCACCAGGCATCAGAAGGAAGTGGAGCTGTGACAAGGGAGCTGCCAGGGCTTCTGCAGATCAGCCCAGACTGTGGCGAAAGAACCCACTGAAGGGTGAGTGACCCATTTTTCACCGGCTGTTTCATTTCGCGATCTGATGCCCTTCACACCCAGCAGCCGCCTTCTGTGGCTCACGTCTTAGCGTGACTGTTTAATCTGAACGAATCCATTCCCCCACGTAGCTCTTAAAGGAAAGGCCTGGCCAAAGGACTGATAATGACCATTCCCTTTGCAAAGAAGGGGCAGAGACAATAGCAGGCCCTGCAGCCTGGGAGCAAAGGACTGAGCAGCTTCCTTTGTGTGCGCCAAGGACGTGCCTTGTCCATCATCTCCTGAAACGCCAGTTCCACCCCCCGTCTATGGAGGAGGACGGGGCTGACAATCCTGTCACAAGCAATGGCTCACAGCGCTGCCTGCTGACTCTTAACATCTTGGTGAACAGCATTTCGTATTTGTCCTTATTCATTAGTTTAGCCTTTAGTTTCATGGTCAGTTTATTTGACCTCCCGCGCTAATGTTTTTGTGACTTACATCCTTTATGATAATAAAAGTGAATCTCATTTTGTGTCAATATTTGGACTAAATGTGCGAAAACTTTTGAGAGTCTGGCTTTATTTCGGACATTTTCACCGACGCTACTACATACTGACACTCCAGAGGCGCCAAAATACAAGTTCACCCCGGGAGCCATTTTCCTAAGCCCGGCCGTGGTGCTAGCCTCCCCCAGCCAGCCTTGAAGCGCTGCCCAGCCCCTGTCGCTGGGGCTACAGCAGCCATTTCAAGCAGGGATGTTAAATTTAGATGAACAAACTAATCGAATAGTCGATGGAATTTGCATCGACTATTCAATTAGTCGATACGGGCGCCTCTGCCTTTGAAATGTAGCAAGAGCCCTGTTGTCTCTTGCTACATTTCAAAGGTGGAAGCACCGTGGGGAGCATGAGACCAGTGGAGGAATCAAGGTGGGGGGGAAGTAACTAGTCGAGTCACTAGTTGACTATCCGAGAAGCAGAAGTCGACTAGTTGCTTACATCCCTAATTTAAAGTATCTCCAGCCGCAGGGCCCCTATATATAGGACAAAGCTTTGAATACCAGGCCTGTTCCTCTAAAATCGGGGCATCAGTCACCCAGTGATGCCTTTCCTGTCCTACTCTTTAACGGAGACCACAGCTGTATGTCAGTGGAATGTTTGTGTGGGGGAAAAGAAAAATACAGCCGCAAAAGAATTGAGTCATTTCCAGCTCCAGCCCTTTAAGCAAATTCTGCTGTGTCTGTGAACAGGGGGAATGTTTATTTCAAACGTTTTCATTGTTTCATGGTGCAGACATCGGGGGATTTATGCATTTTTGCGCCCAACGGCAAAGTTCCCAGCATCAAAATGCAAACAGGTTGTCATCCAGTCAATGTTTAAAGTCATGACATTCAGCCTCTGGCTTGTAAGTGGCAACTGTCTCTTTAATGTGTCTCCTGAGGGTGTTTTTTGCACATGACAGTAAAACACTGTGGGAATGTCTACACTGGGAACTTATGTGGATCTGCTACTGTGACTTAGAGCCCCAGGAAGCACTGGGGAGGAATTTGATTGACTCTGGGGGGTGGTTATTCTGAAATAGCAGCAGCAGAGCTATAACCATTTTGAAATAAGCATTATTCCTCTTGAAAAGCAGCAGTTACGATTTCAAAATAACGGGCGTGGAAGGGTGGACACTCCACCTGTTATTTTGAAATAAGGGGAGTTATTTTGAAATAACACCCTAGCATAGACCAAGGCCGTGTGATTTAATTACTAACCAATCTAAGCTATTAACGAGTCAGAATGCTTTTACAGTGTTTACAGCCAGTTGTAGCTGATAAAATAATACTTGGTCAGTCATTTGGCTGTAAAAATGTGATAGCTCTATCTGTCTGTCTGTCTATCTAATATTCCCCTGTCATACTGTTTAACTATGAATATATAGTACTGTAGTAAAGGAAACAAGGAAGCAACTAAGCTTCCTAGTTAAGCAGCAGTTGGGCAGGAAAGGAGCTGGGGATTACAGTGGATGAGGAGCTGGATATGAGTCAACACTGTGCCCTTGTAGCCAAGAAGGCTAACGGCATATTGGGGTGCATTAGGAGGAGCATTTCCAGCAGATCTAGAGTCGTGATTATTCCCCTTTATTGAGCACTGGTGAGGCCACATCTGGAGTATTGCGTTGAGTTCGAGCCCTCCTCTGTACATCTACAGATGTGGACGCATTGGAGAGGGTCCAGTGGAGGGCAACTAAAATGATGAAGGTGCTGGAGGAGATGACTTAGGAGGAGAGAGGAGAGGCTGAGGGATTTGGGCTTGTTTAGATTGCAGAAGGAAAGAGTGAGGGGGAATTTGATAGCAGCCTCCAACTCCCTGCAGGAAGATTCCGAAGAGGATGGAGAGAGGCTGTTCTCCGTGGCGGCAGATGGCAGAATGAGGAGCAATGGTCTCAAGTTACAGCGGGGGAGGTCTAGGTCGAATATTAGGAAAAACTATTTCACAAGGAGGGTGGTTGAAACACTGAAATGAGTTCCCTAGCAAGGGGGTGGAATATCCCTAGAAGTTTTTAAGTCCCGGCTTGACAAAGTCCTGGCTGGGATGATTTAGTTGGGGTTGGTCCTGCTTTGGGCAGGGGGCAGGACTTGATGACTCCTGAGGTCTCTTCCAGCCCTAGCATTCTATGTTTCTATGAATTCACATGTCTGTGGGTCTTTTGGGTAATTTGATCACTTATTTGGTTCTTAAACATCTAAGGATCTAAGGAGATCTAAGTGTCACTAGTTTAAAATGTGGTTTCTGATTTTGCACTGCTTTAGATCTTGCAACATCCTTTAGTAGAAACTTGATATTTTGTCAACATGTAATTTTGGCCACAAAAATGACTTTTTGATTAGGGCAAAAATTTTGCAGAGGAAAATCTTATTTTTGTCCTTTTCCCTTTTTTGATGCAAAGCTAACCCTAACCCTAACCCTCTCCAATGCGTCCACATCTGTAGATGTAGTGGGGTGCTCGAACTCAATACAATACTCCAGATGCGGCCTCACTAGTGCTGAATAAAGGGGAACAATCACGACTCTAGATCGGCTGGAAATGCTCCTCCTAATACACCCTAATATGCTGTTAGACTTCTTGGTTACAAGGACACACTGTTGACTCATATCCAGCTCCTCATCCACTGTAATCCGCAGCTCCTTTTCTGTCCAACTGCTGCTTAACTAGGAAGCTTAGCTGCTTGCTTGTTTCCTTTACTACAGTACTATATATTCATAGTTAAACAGTGTGACAGGAGAATATTTAATAGCTATCAGCCTAATAATTGTAACTAACACACACTTTTTCAGGTGTTTGGTTTCAGTTTTTTATTTAAACATTGCAGAGGAAAATGTTGACAGCAATTTACAGGTAGAAATTTCTCTAAAAGAACAATCCATTTCCCCAGTACCAGGGATGTGTTAAGCTTTCCCATTTTGATATTCAAAGGATTGCAACAGAGCTCCCTCTAGTACTGCATAGTTACTAAGTGTTGGATGTTGGTCCTCTCTACCCCAGCCAGTTTGGGGTGGATGGAGTCATGTCAAGGTGCATAGCCCCTCATTGCAAGTCCACTCCACCTGCTCACCATCTCCTGCAGAGAAGACTTTGTGCAGACTTTCCATGCTGAGGTGAATTTCACTCCTGTCTCCCTAAACTCTTTCTTGCGTTCTCTTTTTCCCTATCGTTGCAGATTACTCAAGAGAGAGAATTAAAGCACCTTTCATCTTGGGCAAAAAAGTACCCGTATGCCTTTCCGGTATGGATTGGGAGCTTCCTGTGTTCCTTAGTAATCCACCACCCTGATTACGCCAAAACTGTGTTTGGCCATGGAGGTAAAGTCATTGGCTCTTATTTGAGAGAGATTCCCACTCGATGCCCCCTCAAGTGTTGTTTCACAGAAAGCCGTTTGGACTCCTCTTCCTGCATGTGTCTTCTGTCAATTATTGCAGTTCTCTCCTTTACACTCTTCCCATGTGCCCACTCCTTCCCAGTTATGTCGGGACACTTTCAATATTCACCCGCAATGTGAAATTTAAACCCACCACCTTCCTCCTCAGAAATGTGTCTGGCTTAGGGCTTCCTAGGATCTAAGTTGTTCCAAGGATCAGCTGCATAGAAAGTCTACTAGTTGACATCCCACAGTTTTTAGTTGCGTTCTCTTTCTGGCGTAGGAAGCTCTAATTACAGGAAACCCCTGACATGCGACCCCCCCGAGTTCCGACCCACTACACTTACCACCATTTTTGTAAGTGTGGAAGGAGCTGAAACCCCCTGACTTATGTGCTCGGCCACCATTTACAACAGCACGTGGCATCTATGGTAAATGAGGGTTCAAGTTACGATGCCTCCGACTTGCGACATTTCCCCGGGAACCAATCACACTGCAAGTCAGGGGCCACCTGCATTATTGTTACAGCTCCTGCAGTACCTAAGGATTCTGACAGTCCCAGTCCTGAAGAGATTACTATCTCCAAGTATATTTCAACACGATTCTGTGTAGAATGGGAAAACTTTTTCAGAGAGGAAGTTCTTGCTGCCCATCCTAAATGTGGTTCCAGTCTGGATGACCCTAATTTCTCGGCATTGATTCAGCACTAATATAGCATGGACCTCACACATAAATTCCTTTGAAGATGAGGCATATTCCTCCATAATAAAATCTTTCAAAGCTTCCATGGTCGTCTTCCCATCCTCCTCCTCCCCAGTCTGGTGTGCATCTACAAGTAAAAAGGCTCTCTTTAAAATGTACTAATCGTGTGGTAAATGACAATTCAATATTTTGCTAATTCCTGTACCTCTAAGCTCCTAGTTACCTGAGCTCCTTCACCATTATTAGAAGAATTCATACCAGAAACACATCTACATTTTCGTTTTCGCAGTGTGTCACCCCTAACACTATAATGATCTACTCTGTTGAATTCCACAGATCCCAAGGATATGACAGCGTACAGATTCTTAATTCCCTGGATCGGTATGTAGAATCATTCTTTGTCCATCCTCTTGACCAGTTTCATGAATGAATCGAGAGCATGTTAGGTGCTGGAGTATTAACCCAAGTATACAGCTCTAATCCTTGCTGTCTTGCTTCAACCATTCATGGTGGGCCGCACACTTCTCTTGTAATTAGATTTATTGTATTCCTTGCTATTATAAAACCAGAGAAGATGACCATTCTGTGATTGAAAGCTGTTAGGGATGACTGTGGTCTCTATTAGGCTAGACCATTTCTCCATTTAATCCAGAATTTTGCTGCCCAGTGCCTAATATCTGATATTTCAGATGACACTCAATACTGTCACCCATAACCAACGCATAATAAAGATTGCTCAGACCAAATGATACCCTCAGTTACTCATATTCAGGTTCATGGTCTTCAGACTATGTCCTCAGTGCCACCATGGCAACCTCTCTGCAGTCAAATGGGTTGGCAGGTGTCACTGCGGATGTCTGACAAGGAAAGAACCGAGCTTGACTCTCAGAAATGAGGTTGAATTTACAGGACCGCCATCTTCTTCTCTGCAAACTGAGCAAACCGGGCGTGGATTCAACCAAGCGCATGCACGCTGAGGTCAAATTGCCACTCACACTGAGTAGACCCACACTTTGTGCATGAGGATAACCCTGAGTATGAATGTCTCCCACCTGCCAATGTCTGTTGCAACAGATCATTCCAAAGCCCAGGGAACTGACAAAAATAACCCCCCAAAATGAGAAAACTAAAATGTTTGGTTTCCAACCAAAATAAAAATGGTTACCATCAACCAGAGCCCATAACGCTTTCATTGGACAACCAAAGGTTTCCACTTTGGAAAACGAAAGTATTTCCGGTTTCATTTGTTGGGTCTCCGATCCACAGACCAATAAGGTGACACATCACATCAGTGCCCTTCCACATTTCCTGCTTTGCTTTAGCATGTGCCAGCCAGTGGTGTAGCGAGGGGGGACAGGGAGGCAGTTGCCCCTGGGCACCACACTGGGTGCTAATTGAGTCCCCTCCACTCCCCCTGTCAACCCTTCAGCTTGCCTGCTCCTCCTCCACCCACCACTGCCAGCTGGAGCCCTCCCGTCCTCTCTGCCCCCAGCCTGACCCTCCTCCATCTCCGGGGAGCCGCTACACAGTGTCTTTCCCTGGCCACTGGCGGGTTAGTGCATGTGGGGGCCTGGCCCCAAACTGGATGGGGTGGAGGAAGATGCGGTACAAGCTCCCCCCCCTTCCAAGGGTCAGACTCAGCAAATGATTGGGGGGCACAAATTTTGCCTTAGCCCCCAGAGGCATAACATCCTTGCTACGCCACAGGTACCATCCCCTTTCCTCTCCAATGGTGTGTTCTTTCCAATCCTCTATCAAGTCCTCAAAACTCCCTGTCCTCCCTCATGGTACCATCCCTCCGGCGGTGACCCATGAGGACTTGCTTAGGCACAGAATTACGTATTCCTGTTTTCAAGTTTCCCTCCTTTCAATGAGCCAAGACTACGATGAACGCCACAAAAATCAGAGTAATTCATAGAACGGTGAATTGTTCTGAGTGACTCTTTGGTTTTCTATCCCTGCAGGCAAGGGATTACTGATCTTACATGGGCCACAGTGGTTCCAGCATAGAAGGATGCTGACCCCAGGGTTTCACTATGACGTGTTGAAACCTTATGTCGCGCTGATGGCAGACTCTACCAAAGTGATGCTGGTAGGACTCATCCCGGTGACCGTGCTTTCAGCTCCAGGGCTGGGGAAATCACTGGGCCTGATGTTGAACAATTGGAAGACAGTAGAGTGAGATGCTCCATACACCTTGATTTGCACAATTGCTCTGCAACTCTTTTAGTAAAAGGGCCAGACCACTAGCTGGTAACTGAATAGAGCTGCACCAACAGACATCAGCTGAGAATGCGGTCCAGATATTTTTCTGTCACCAAGTTTCCAATAAAGTGAACCGTACCACAGTAACTTTTCTCAGCCTGACGAAGGTAGATGTGTGTGAATCTGGGGGTCATAGTGGATCACAAGCTAAATATGAGTCAACAGTGTGACACTATTGCCAAAAAAGCAAACATGATTCTGGGATGCATTAAGAGGAGTGTTGTGAACAAGACATAAGAAGTCATTCCTCCACTCTACTCTGCATTGATTAGGCCTCAGCTGGAGTATTGTGTCCAGTTCTGGGCACCACATTTCAGGAAAAATGTGGAGAAATTGGAGAAGGTCCTGAGAAGAGCAACAAAAATGATTAAAGTTCTAGAAAACATGACTTGTGGGGGAAGACTGAAAGAATTGTTTAGTTTGGAAAAGAAAAGACCGAGAGGGGACATGATAGCAGAAGTTTTCAAGTATCTAAAAGGCTGTTACAAGGAGGAGGGAGAAAAATTATTCTCCCTGGCCTCTGAGGGTAGGGCAAGAAGCAACGGGCTTAAATTGCAGGGAGGTCGGTCTAGGTTGGACATTAGGAAAAACTTCTTAACTGTCAGGGTGGTCAAACACTGGAATGAATTGCCGAGGGAAGTTGTGGAATCACCAACGTTGGAGATATTTAAGAGCAAGTTAGACAGACAACTGTCAGGGATGATCTAGACGGTGCTTGGTTCTGCTGTGAGAGCAGGGGACTGGACTCGATGACCTCTCAAGGTCCCTTCCAGTTCTAGTGTTCTATGATTTTATGACTCTATAGAAGCTAAATGAGAATAGACTGACTGCGAAAGAAAAAAAACACAACTATGTGGGCTAGTGTGAAGTAGTGTATGGTAGAGGGAGAGAGTCAAAAACAAATACAGACCAAAAAGAGTAGAGGAGGACAATGAGGAAATTAATGAAATACATATGTAATTACACACTGTCCATAAGCTACCCACTTCTACTATACCAGCTTGTTGGAAGGGCCCTTTTATTGCACAATACTCTCGTTAGCTTGAAACTGTGAATTCACAAGGATTGAATGTTCCTAATAATTATTAAAGTCTCTGAGCCAAATTGTCTCTGGGGTAACTTCACTGAAAACATCTTGGCCCAAAATAGCTCCAGCTTTTCAATTACCATGTGAGCTGTGCTCTGAACACTGAAAAAATAATCATGAAATCTCTCGCCTTTTAATGAGACTTGCTAAACCTACCTTAGTTGGTTCCCAGTGCTGGCAAATAACAGAGTTTGCTAGAGATAGTCACTCAGTTGCTGATCTCAAGCACTTTTTAGACACACCCTTTAATCCAACTGCATTGGAATCAGGTTCTGTCTTGCCAGGAAGATTTGGTTATCTGTTGAACTGGCAATGAAATTTTGCTCAGATGACATTGCTTTATGTGAAGAGAGCCGGCAGCCAAATCATGTCTATTATGAAACCAGCAAAAATGAACACAAGTCCTAATAGACCTTGATTTCCGGTTATATCTGCTGCGTATTAGATATGCCAGTGGTGGGAGACATTATAAGAATTACAACAGATTGACAATGTACCACGTGAAAACCTTGTCTGGAATCCTGTCCCTCCTCATCTCTGTCTTCTCCACCAGGACAAGTGGGAACGGCTGATCACAGTGGATAAGTCGGTGGAGCTCTTTGAACATGTCAGTTTGATGACCCTAGACAGCATCATGAAATGTGCCTTCAGTTGTCATAGCAACTGCCAGACTGACAGGTCAGTACCAGGTGCTTTCAAATACTAACAAAAATGTTCTTGACAACCATACCCATAATCGCCTCATTGAACCGTCCTTTTCCTTCAGTGACTCCGATGGCTACATCAAAGCTGTCTACGACCTGACCTACCTGGTGTACCATAGAATCCGCTTTTTTCCATATTATAATGATTTAATCTATCGAATCAGCCCTCAAGGACGTCGCTTTCGAGAAGCCTGCCAACTAGCGCACCTCCATACAGGTATTTCCTAGGGCCCTCCTCTGTGTCTCCTATTGACTGTAAGTTGTTGCCTAGTTTGGTGTGATTATTCTTCACTGATCTATCAGAAGAGAATCTGTGAGTGGAAATCATGAAGACATTTCCCCCCTAATGCTCTGGGGAAGAATGACGGCTGTAAAATTGAGGCACAAGGCCGGTAATCAGTAGGTCTTGAGCCAAATCCAACTATGATGGAACGTTATGAACTTCAGGGAATTTGTATGAAGGGTGGATTGGGCCCTGGTTTCTATCCTAACTCTGCTACCGATTTCCTGTGGGACTTCAGGCAAGTGGCTTTGTCTCTCTTCAGGTTAGTTTGATCAGCTGCAAAATAGAGATAATGATTCCTCTGTTTGTGACATTCTGTGAGATCCTCCAAGGGAAGGATCTGTACTTTAGAAGTACAAAGTACAATGTCTTCCCAATACTTGGTTCTAGGAGACCTCATCTCTTGCTCTAAAGTACCATGTGTCCATTTTGGCATTTGCATTAAGCAGAAGATCCTTTGACCATCCCAGAAGGACATATCCCCGTGATGTCGAAGTGAAGCTAATACGTTTGCCATTCTCATATGCAGATAAAGTAATAAAAGAGAGGAAGATGTCCCTCCAAGATCAGCAAGAACTTGAAAAGAAGAAGAAGAAGAAGTACTTGGATTTTCTGGACATTCTTCTGTGTGCCAAGGTGAGTGTTTTAAATCATGTAAACAGCCTTGCTACACCCACGTGTCTATACTTGACATCAGCAGACACCCGGCTATAGTTGACAACAGCTTCCCCATTGTATATATCCTCCCGTATAATTCTGTCAGCTTATGCAATGCTGTAAATGAAGGGAAGAAATGCCAAAGGACAGTGCTCAATGAGTGAATAAGTGCAAGGAATAACAGTAATTTCTGAGAGTTGATTTTCACTCAGCAAGTTAACATGTACTAGAACAGAGGTACCACAGCATGTAAGTGTCAATGGGTATGTCTACACTACAAAGTTAGTTCGAACTAACGTTCATAGGCGCTACACTAGCGCTCAGTTAGTTCGAATTTAATTCGAACTAACGGAGCGCTTAGTTTGAACGAGGTAATCCTCATTCCACGAGGATTAAGCCTAGTTCGAATTTACTAGTTCGAATTAAGGGCTGTGTAGCCCCTTAATTCGAACTAGTGGGAGGCTAGCCCTCCCCAGGTTTCCCTGGTGGCCACTCTGGCCAACACCAGGGAAACTCTACTGCCCCCCTCCTGGCCCCGGACCCCTTAAAGGGGCATGGGCTGGCTGCGCTGCCCGTGCCAGGTGCAAGCCTGCCAGCACCCAGCCAGCAGACCCTGCACCTGGCACGGATCGAGCCACCCACCCGATGCCCCCCAGCCCTCCCCCTCTTCCCGGGACCAGGCTGGCGGCTCCCGGGAGCTTGCCCGGGATCGCAAGAGGCGGGCACCCGCCTGGGCTAGTGCGGACATCGTGGCCCTCATCCATGACCTCCGCACTAGGCACAGGAAAGTGGCCGGCTAGGGCAGGAGAGCTGCCAGCCTGGCCACCCAGGAGCAGGTGTGCATGAAAATCAAGGTGGTCCACTGAGACCCCCGACCCTGAGCTTACAATGACCGTACTGGGTCAGACCAAAGGTCCATCTAGCCCAGTAGCCTGTCTGCCGACAGCGGCCAACCCTAGGGACCCAGGAGGGGATGGACCGAAGACAGTGACCAAGCCATTTGTCTCGTGCCATCCCTTTCCAGCCTTCCACAAATCTTGGGCAGGGATACCACTCCTACCCCCTGGATAATACCACTCCATGGACCCAACCTCCATGACTTGATCTCACGTCCCTTTAAACTCTGTTCTAGTTCTAGCCTTCACAGCCTCGTGCAGCAAGGAGTTCCACAGGTTGACTCTTTGCTTTGTGAAGAACAACTTTCTGTTACTAGTTTGAAGCCTGCTACCCATTTCTTTCCTTTGGTGTCCTCTAGTCCTTCTTTATGGGAACTAATGAAGAACATTTCTGTATGCACCCTCTCCACCCAACTCCTGCTTTTAGAGACCTCTATCCTGTCCCCCCTCCGTCTCCTCTTTTCTAAGCTGAAAAGTCCCAGTCTCTTTAGCCTCTCTTCATATGGGACCTGTTCCCAACTCCTGATCATTGTAGTTGCCCTCCCCTCTCCCAGCCTCTCTCTTCCCCTCTCCCACCTCCTTTTCCCAGTCTCCCCCAGTTTTGTTCAATAAAGACAGATTCCATTTTTGAACACAATTGTCCTTTATTTTGTACATCAAGAAGAGGGGCTAGGGAAGGGTAAGTGGAAGGAGGTGAGGGAGGAATGGGGTACGTGCCCCCGATGGGGAGGACTGGGCTGGCTCTGCGGGCTTCTGGGGGTGGAAGCTCTCCTGCAGCCCCCCAATTACCCCCTCTTCCCAGATGGCAGCCTGCGGCAAGTGCAGCCGGTCTGATGGCCGAGTGTTGTGATGTGCCCAGTGTGGGTACTCCAGGCACTCCAAGCCAGGACTGCTTTGCAAGCGGGGCACCCCTGAGAACTGTCTGTCCGGGGTGGGGGTCGGGACCCTTTAAGCACAGCCCTCGGCTAGCCTGAGGCAGCAGCTCCACGCTCTAAGTCCTCCTCTGATGCCCTGCCGGCACTGCTTCCGGCCATCCTTAAGCCTGGTTCAGGGTCCACTTAATGTGGACATGCTAGTTCGAATTATCAAAATGCTAATTCGAACTAGTTTTTTAGTCTGGATCTGTTAGTTCGAATTAGATTAGTTCGAATTAACTAATTCGAACTAAGTTAGTTCGAATTAACGTTGTAGTGTAGACGTACTCAATGAGACCTGTGACATATCCCAGGGTCGCCTGCAGGCACGGGCTGTTCTCTATATGTAGCAAGATAAATTGTTCCATTTGGGTTTCCTGTGCTCTGTGTCTTTACTAGTTGCCTGCTGGGCTGCAGGACACAGCTGCCATTTGGAGCTCAGTTCAGTGCAGACTCCCACAGTGGAAAGAGACTCACACACTGTGCTCTCACTCTCCCGCCCATCCCAGAGTTTTTTCTTTTGTTCTTTCTTGTATTGTTTGTTTTTTGTCTTGTAATCTTAAAAAAACGATCCTGGCTGAACGTGCAAAACCTGACCCAGCACCAGAGTCCTTGTGCGGTGTGGGCAGTGCAGGGCAGCTGGCACAGATGCACAGAAAGGCAGGGCTGGCAGGGACCTCAGGCAACTCAAGCTTTTCAGCAGCACGGGAGGTATGTACAGTTGTGCGGCACCTGAGCAGGCCATATACAGAAACCCAGTGACGTCAGCAGGAGCTCCAGCACCGTACATACAAGGCCAAGCTGCACAGAGGAGCCATATTCTACAGCTGTTCTATAGCACATGCAGCATTTCCCTGTAGCTGCTTCGGTGTGTGAATACTCCCTCCCCCCTAGCTGCACCTGCAGCAGCCGCAAACCAGCAGTTACACTGCTTCACTGGGGAGCTGAGGGGGATGGAGGGAGCCTGAAATGCAAAGAGGCACCCTGGTAATACCTATCACCCCTCCAGACAGAGCCCTTTCCTGACCTCAGCCCCTAAGTGCAGCTCCTAACACAGAGTCCCATCCCTGTCTCCTGCTGCACAGGCCCTGTGCAGGGAGAGCAGGTGTCTGGCAGGGGAGCCAGGGTTCACAGAGTGTAGCTTTTTGCTCCTATCCTGGCTCCTGTCCTTCAGCACAGCACAGTTTGCTGGCCCTGAGAGGCCACCTGACCATGGCCGTGAGGTGAAGGCTTCCGAACTCTTGTGTCGTAAGGACCCTCACTGACCCCTGCAGGTCCCGAGCACCCCAAGCCCTACAAAATACTGTTCCGGAGGAAGATGGAGGCTCGCAGAGCACATGACTCTCTGAAGAGGGGAGGGGCTCAGCAAAAATGAGTGACCTAGCCATCCCTGACAGGTGTTTGTTCCGCCTGTTCTTAAACACCTCCAGCCACGGGGTCTCCACAACCTCCCCGGGAAGCCTGTTCCAGCGCTTCACTCCCCTCAGAGTCTCTTCGCCAGTGGTCCAGGTATATTTTTTCTCTACAAAAGAGTCCTCCTGAAACTAACTCTTATTTGGGGATTATTTATCTCGCTGCTTTGCTAGGATGAAAACGGCGCTGGACTGTCCGACGAAGACCTACGTGCCGAGGTGGACACGTTCATGTTTGAGGGGCACGATACCACGGCCAGTGGGATCTCCTGGCTCTTGTACTGCATGGCCCTGCACCCAGAGCACCAGCAGAGATGCAGAGAAGAGATCCAGGAGATTGTGGGAGACAGAGATACTGTGCAATGGTGAGATGTCACCTCATTGATTTGTTTCCAGTTGGCTTTGAATGATTATCTTAGGTATTCAGTTTGAGGAACTAAAAGTGGATCTTATTTCACAAGCTCAGCACCAAAGGATCAGTATTTAGAATCATAGAAACCCAAAGTTGGAAGAGACCTCAGGAGGTCATCAAACCCAACCTCCTGCCCAATTTAGGACCAACCCCAACTACATCACCCCAGCCAGGGCTTTGTGAAGATAAGACTTAATGACCTCTAGGGATGGAGATTCCACCACCTCTGTAGGGAACCCATCCCAGTGCTTCCCCACCCTCCTAGGGAAATAGTTTTTCCTAATACCCAACCTAGAACTTCCCCACTGCAACTTGAGACTATTGCTCCTCATTCTGCCATCTGTCACCACTGAGAACAGCCTCTCTCCATCCTCTTTGGACCCCCCCTTCAGGTAGTTGAAGGCTGCTGTCAAATCTCCCCTCGCTCTTCTCTTCTGCAGACTAAATAAGCCCAAATCCCTCAGGGTATATCTACACTACCCCGCTAGTTCGAACTAGCGGGGTAATGTAGGCATACCGCAATTGCAAATGAAGCCCGGGATTTGAATTTCCTGGGCTTCATTTGCATAAGCGGGGAGCCGCCATTTTTAAATCTCCGCTCGTTCGAACCTCGTGCAGCGCGGCTACACGCGGCATGAACTAAGTAGTTCGAACTAGGCTTCCTAGTTCGAACTACCGTTACTCCTCATTCCACGAACTAGTGGGGTAGTGTAGACATACCCTCAGTCTCTCCTCATAAGTCCTGTGCACCAGCCCCCTCATCATTTTTCTTGCCTACCCCTGAACTTTCTGCAGTGCGTCCACCTCCTTTCTGGGGAGCCCAGAACTGGATGTAATACTCCAGATGTAGCCTCACCAGTGCTGAATAAAGGGGGATAATCACGTTCCTACATCTGCTGGCAACGCTCCTACTAATGCGCCCCAGTATGCCATTAGCCTTCTTGGCTATCAGGGAGCATTGTTGACTCACATCCTGCTTCTCACCCAGGTCCTTTTCTGCAGAACTACTGCTTAGCCAGTCTGTCCCCAGCCTGTAACACAGTTCATGGGAGTCTTCCGTCCCAAGTGCAGGACTGTGCACTTGTCCTTGTTGAACCTCATCAGATTTCTTTTGGCCCAATCCTCTGATCTGTCTAGATCACTAAGGACCCTACTCCAACCCCCTACTTTTCTCCCTACCTCAGTGTTATCTGTGCATTTGCTGAGCCCTGGTCTACACTAGGGAGTTATTTCAAAATAACAAGCAGAGTGTCCACACTGCCAAGACCATTATTTCAAAATAACGGACTGGATATTTTGAAATAATAACTCCAGTTTTTCACGAGGAATAATACTTTGAAATGGCAGTAGTGGGGATGCTCTGCTGCTTCTATTTCAAAATAACTATTCCCCAGAGACGTTCAGAATAATTCCTCCCCAGCGCTTCCTGGTCTCTAAGTCGAGGTAGCACATCCACATTAAGGGAGCCTGCCTCGGGCGAAATTTGAGGCTTCCCCATAGTGTGGACGTGTTATTTCAAACAGTTAATTTGGGAGTTACAATTTTGAAATAATAACAGGTTGTCACCCTATCTTCTTCCCCAACTAATTCCTCCCTGTTGGGCTACGTCTAGACGGCAGAGTTTTGTGCAAAACCAGCTGTTTTTGCGCAAAAACTCACAGAGTGTCCACACCTCAAACACATTTTTGTGCAAGAAAATCAACAGAATGGAGAGGTCTTTGCACAAGAATTATTCCTCTTTCCACAAGGAATAACTCCTTTTTGCACCGGAGTTCTTGTGTAAAAAGGTGTGTGTGGACGGGGAACTGCCTCTTTTTGCACAAAAAACCGCTATCGAAAAAAGCATAGGTGCCCTGTTGGCCATTCTGTGAATAGCAATCAGCACTTTTTTTCGAGAAAGCATCCATGCAGTCTTGATGCTCTCTTGCGCAAAAGCACATTACTTTTTTGATACTGTCAGCCGATGGTCAGGGTAGTGTGTGTGTGTGTGTGTGTTACACCCGAGTCTTCAACTGCTGGGACACAAGGTCCCGTCGCAGCGGGTGGCCTTAGGGAAGACCGATGGGAGCCCCTATAAGTTTAACGTCCATGTCTTTGACCGCTAGGATCGGGATCCCTTCGCTTCGGGCAGCCAACAGGCTGACAGATGCCCCAGAGTTTACAGGGAGAGCTTATTACATCTCAGACTTTGACTGCTAGGATACAGGATCCCTTCACAGTGGGCAGCCTAGGAAAGACTGAGAGATGCCCTAACGGATCTGTCCTCTGGAAGCGACACGATCCAGAAGCCCAGCTCTGCTTGTATCTGTCCCTTATGACAGGCTGGAGTTCTTTTAAATAATGCTTGGTTCTGTTACAGCAACTGAAGGAGTCAGGTTAAAGCTTAAACATTTACAGTGCAACTCCTCCACCTTTCTTGCCCCGCTTTTCCTTCCTGAACAGTTTATACCCTTCCATGACAGTGCTCCAATCATATGAGTTGTTCCACCAACAATCTCCATTATTCCAGTCAAATCCAGTCAAATCCCAGGACTTCTAATTTTTCCTGTTTGTTTCCCAGACTTCTTACATTCGTGTTCAACTAACTAGCTGATTGCCCTACTTTCTCAGTACGAATTGGGGGTCCTCTATTGCATTTTCCATCTTGTGTTTATTCCCAGTATCCCACTTCCCCACTTACCTCTGGTCTTAGGTCTCTGTTCTCTATAGCACAGCCATGGCACGAAGGAAAGCTCCAAAGCCGGATCCAAGCTTCCCTTGTGCTAAGGGCTGTTCAATTCCAGATCTTAGGTTTTTCTCAATTAATAAAATACAGGTGTTTGATTGGGAAAGGAACTGTAAACGATTGAGGATGAGGGAGTTCCTCTAAGCTCCACTAACCCTGCATTCAGCCCTTGGAGACTGCAACTTTAGGAATAAGACAAAGCTGCTAGATTTTCTTGCTAAATTAAATCCCAAATATTAAGATTTTGCATTTCTATAAACGACTGCATGCAAAGATGTCAAAGTACCTTGTAATTAAAATATTAAGCCTTACCACCCCCTCTGAAGCAGAGAGAAATTTCATGACCCAGCATCCCATTGCGCTAGGCACTGTACAAACATGGGACAAAAAGTCAGTCCCTGCCTCCAAAAGGTTTCAGCAAGGGACACCGAAGCCCTGTCGGATCAAGAGAGTTGCTCAGTGTGCTGCAGGAAGTCTGTGGCAGAGGTGGGAAGAGAGCCCACATCACTTCTATACTTTAGCCCCAAAATCGCTTTTTACAGATGTTGATGTGGCCAGCTCGTATCTCGGTAGTAGCAGGGGGTGCTCCTCATTCATAGTCTCCACCCTTGGTTGCTTTCAGGGATGACCTTGGCAAAATGACTTACAGCACCATGTGCATCAAGGAGAGCCTTCGCCTGTACCCTCCGGTACCTGGAGTGGCCCGAGAGCTCAGCAAGCCCATCACGTTCCACGATGGACGTACCTTACCAGAAGGTCTGTGTTGTCTCTTCCTTGTTACGGCCCAATTCTAACTTCCTCCTCCCATACGTCACTTCTGTGGAAGTCCCAACGTCCCCCTGAATGTGGGTCACACCAATGAAAGGGGAAAGGTTCTCCTGTGAAATCCAAGGACAGAGCTACAAGAGGCTGAGTGGCTTGCGGGGCTCCCATGGCCTCAGCTGTCTCCACTGGAAGTTGTAACATGGCTCTTGGGTTGTCCAGGGAGACTGACATTGCCAACTGCATGTGTCTGTACCGCCCTGCTTCACTGAGCCCTGGGTTCATTCCCCCTCAGGAGAGTAGCTGGGACGGCTGCCTGCTCTACCTCAGAGACTGTGCTAGGAAACAGCCGTGTCGGTCTCCTCCTGACCCTCCAGAGTCCTCCCAGCTAAGTCTGTCTGGGATGCTTTGACTCTCGACTCCTTTGAGACCTGGCTGAATGTTCTTCTTAGTAGCTGACAACTTCAAATCAGCCTATGGGATTTGGGGATGTGACATCCTGATTAATTAGTTAATTGGTTAAACATTAGGTTACCTAACAGTTAACTGGTTAAATGACTAAGCAGGATCCTGGGCGGGGCTGCCACCGGCTCCCAACCCCAGAGCTGAGACTGGGGCCGATGCCAATTCTCGGCCACGGCTCTGAGGGATTAGGTGCCCAAATGTCACTGAAGTTGAAATGGCATTTGGGTGCCCAATTCCCTTTAACAATAACAGATGATGTTTTTACTGTTTATTATTTGTATTATGAAGACACACAGAAACACAACCCAAGAAGGAAGTTCTATTTGCTAGGCATTATTGCATGCACATGAGACATTACGGCTACATCTAGATTGGCATGATTTTCCGCAAATGCTTTTAACGGAAAAGTTTTCCGTTAAAACCATTTTCGGAAAAGAGCGTCTAGATTGGCACAGACGCTTTTCTGCAAAAGCACTTTTGCAGAAAAGCGTCCCTGGCCAATCTAGACGCGCTTTTGCACAAAAAAGCCCCGATCACCATTTTCGTGATCAGGGCTTTTTTGCGCAAAACAAATCTCAGCTGTATACACTGGCCCTTTTGTGCAAAAGTTTTGCGCAAAAGGACTTTTGCCCGAACGGGAGCAGAATAGTATTTCCGCAAAAGCACTGATTTCTTACAGTAGGAAGTCAGTGCTTTTGCGGAAATTCAAGAGGCCAGTGTAGACAGCTGGCAAGTTTTTCCGGAAAAGCGGCTGATTTTCTGGAAAAACTGGCCAGTCTAGACACAGCCTACACGTATATAGTAAGAGACAGTCTCTGGCCAGAAGAGCCTACAATTTACCTTTAAGAGAGAGAGAGAGAGATTCAAAATGTGCAACTAATATTATTTGCTTTGAGCTATTCCCCCAGCTCTCGCCCTCAGCTTTGTTAGCTTGTGAGGTTGGACAAGTTCACATCACCAGAAAGCGTGGTTGTATATTATAGCACTGAACCAGAATGGGTTCGTTGACTCAATAAAGGCAGCAGACTTTATGGGAACAGCACTTCGAGCGCTGGATCCAAAGTCTTTCTAAGTCAGAGGAAGGACTCCCTTTGACTCAACACGGTTTGGATAGGCCCATGAGATTTACAAACTGCAAATTATCAATGCAGTCTGCTGTTACTTTGGGAAGGATGGGGGATTGTGGGCACTCTAGACACTAAGCAAACCTTTGCTGTAAATGGCCCATTTTGGACATATGGGTAAATTTCAGCCTGCACTTCCTGGCATTGGGTTCTGCCCGCCTTGTCTTGATCTAACCAAATTCTCCAGCTGCTTCTCCTCTCTCCACTGGGTTTGATTCCACCCGTTGCAAAATGCTACATGAAAGGAAACCGAAGCATCCAACCGTTGCAAAGCAAACAGAGCTTGGCATTTAATGCCAGCCTGCAGTGTCCATGGCCTGTGCATGCTGCCGTGTCCCATGTATACACATTGCAATGCCAGTTCTAGCATCCAGGCCTGTGTCTCCCCTTCCCACCATGATGTGGCTTAGGGGATAAGCACAAAACAGCCACCAGAGACTCAAGCAGCCAAAGCAGGGTCTTTTGCACAGTCCGGTCAAAGTTCTCTGCCTTTCTCTGCAATGTGCTAATCTGGGGTTCGCTGCCTGACCCCTCCCAGCTCTGCTATGTGACCAGTTCCTTCCAAATGAACCCTTCCCAGCAAATCAATCGATTGATAAAATCATGGCACTGATACGTTTGTTTGCTGCCATCCTATTGTGGGTTCTAATTCTTCCCTCCACCCTGCGTCTGTCTTGTCTTTGGTCTGTGAGCATGCAGAGATGTTGCCCTTTCCTGGCGTTACTAATTCATGCACTAAACCCCAGGGGTGGCCAACCCACAGCTCACGAGCTGCATACAGCTCTTCACCCCTGAAAGTACAGCTCATGAAGCCTCCCCCGTAGCTCGCAAAGCCGCCCCGTGCACCCCTACAAAGGGCCTCCGGCCCCTTGTGCTCACAAGGTGCAGGGGAACCATCCGGCGTGGCAAAACGGTGTTGGCAAGATGGCATTGGCCAGCGGTTTTTAAAGGGGAAGCATTTTTTTTTTTGCTCAACAATTCTGGTGTGGCTCTTTGCATTTTTTCCTCAGTTGTTTCAGCTCTCTTCGTTCAATGGGTTGGCCACCCCTGCACTAAACACACTACAGTAGGTGAGAGGAGAGACGTTATCTTTTCCTTAATAATTATGCTAGTGAAGTAGTCACCTGCAGAAGATCAGTTACTTGGCTTCCACACGCCCAGTTCTTCTGGGTTCAAAGTACAGACGGCAGGTCTGTCATTCTTCCCTGGTCGGCGGGTACATAAATTGCCTGGGAAGTTTGGGGAATCTTGCTCGTTTTTTTTTATCATTTCTTGCTTCTCATGCAAAGTCAATTGCCACAGTTGATAATCTACTCCTGGACTTGGCTAGGTTGCATCAGCCTGCGAGTACCTTCAAAGCAATGACGACTCAGGACGTTTCTCAGGCAGCAGGTGCGCTGGTTAAGAAGACTAAGGCCCTTTAACAGGATCTCTTGTCGTGCTGGACAAATGTTTCCCCTGTCAGCTCACCAAAGTTTTTCTCATTTTTCTTCCAGGTTCTCTGGTGATCGTGCACATTTATACACTTCATAGGAACCCAAGCGTATGGGAAGATCCAGAGGTACTTTTCCTATCACACAATGACGAGAGGTGACCATGTAATTGAGACAAAGAACTGAGTAGCAAGAGAGATGGGAGCCTACCTCATATTTCCATGAGCAAGGCATTGCTTGCTTCTCCCTTTCTCTATTTCCCCCTGTGCAAAGCAGGGATAATATTGACCTTAGCGAGGTGGTTTGAAATCGCACGCGAGTAGCATCTGTCCAGACTGAAAGTGCGATAGATCTGCAAACCGGGAGGCTGCCCTAACAATTTTAAGTATCACAGAACGACAGAGTAGCGTGTGGAACCGTCCGTCGCGTACGTCCAGGGGAATAATAAATCACAGCATGTGGGGCAAATGCACCAGATGATGCTCTTGGTTGAACCAGCAGCTCCTCCCAGTCGCCTGGCAGCTGTGGGGAGATTTCCAAGAGCGTTTACAGCTGAACGGCAGAGGGGCAGTAGCCCTCCGGTCCCAGCACAAGGCCTCACCCTTTTGGTAGGGGGGTGCACAGGAGTTGTTACGACATCACCTTCCTAACTGCATGGCCCCAGTCGGCACAGCTCATGTTTGGGGGGTGCCGGCCCTTTGTGGGAGGGGAGGTTACCGTCCCTTTACACTATTGCTCTCCTAGAAGAGGTTCCACTAGGGATGTTGCTATGTCTTGGCGGGATGCGCCTGGGCTTGCTGGTTAATCTTGTCGACTACCAGCACTCTCAGAGGAGGAGGGAGGGGGGAAGAGCTGGAGCCGGTGACTGTGAAGAGCTAGCTTAAAAGCTGGCTCCAGATCCACCTACCCCACCCCTGTGCTGTGGCCTCTGATAGAGAGGCAGCAACATGGAGGGAGGCAGGCGCAGGTGGGAGCTGGTACATGTGGGGAGCTGGCTTTCAAGCAGACACCCCACACATGCTGGCTCCAGGGCAGCAGCCCCTGTCCATGGAGGGTCTCTGGACAAGGGCTGCTGACACCCCACGCTGCTGCCTCCAATACAGAGGCAGCAATGTGGGGTGGCAGGGGTCTCCCCAGGAGTGGGGCTGGGAACACACTTGCAGCCAGCCCCCACCCCAGGGGACTATCGAATTGTCATTCAACTCCTAAAATGTCTAGTGGTTACCTGACTATTCAATTGCCCAATAGCTAACATCCCTAGTTTCCACGTCAGCGCCTTTACATTGGGGCTACAGCAACAGAAACCCCTCTAGCACTGGGCTAGAACTTACCTCACCTCAGCCTCTGAAATCGCACCCTGCGCCTAAGCTGAGGGGGGCGGCCTGTGTCCGAATGCACCATGTCTGGGTGTGAAAGGTTGCAGGTGTAGAGCCGAGCAATGTGGTAGTTTGGGAACAAAAAAAACCTTTGCCACCAACCTGTGAACTCTCTCCCTGCAGGTGTTTGATCCCATGCGGTTTTCCCCAGAGAACGCGGCCCAGAGGCATTCCCATGCGTTTGTGCCCTTCGCGGCTGGAGCACGGTGGGGGATGTTTTTTTCTCTCTGTTGGGGGTGTGGGTTGGAAACAAAGCCAGGCTTTGGGCCAGGCTGCTCCTAATGCCCACTGAGCACTAACAGGCTGGCGCTGTAGGGTTGTGTCTGTCACGTGAGGGAGGTGTCGGGGGGTCCCCTACATAAATGCACCAAACCAGAGTTTGGTTCTTAGTGACTAGCCCCTCTGGCCTCTCTTTTGTCTGCTTCACGATGCCCACAGATCCGGCCTAACTCCCATTTGGCAGGCCAAGGTCGTTTGGCAGAAGCACGGTGTGATGGTGGCGAGCGGCGCGCTCTGGGGGCTCTGAGTGAATCCCTCAGCTCTCGGGCCTCTCCTGGCTGGACCCTGCAATTCTCCCACTCACAGACCAGGCCCCGGGACCCAACAGGCCCAGCCGAGGTCAGACCCCTGCAGTTCTTCCCTTCAGGGCTCTGTGGCCAGCCAGGCTGCTTACAGCCAAAGGCCTGGTTATTGCACAGCAGGGAGGAAGCACTTAGCAAGGGAAGATTTCAAACCTCCAAAGAGCCGACAGGCACGGCTATCCCACCCCTAGGCTGACCATCCCCTGATGGGAATCCAGGCAGGCCTCACTGTCTGCCACCCACACAGGTCTCTGTGTCTCGGCCTGACTCCTCCAAAAAATAACCCGTCCCTGTGTTCCCTGAAACTGGGTGGCTACCCAGGAAAGGTTCAAATGCTGTCGGCTGATTAGTGCTGCACATCCTCCTTGCCTTGGAGCACACAACAAAATTCATTCCTTACATGGATGGAAAACAATAGAGGGAACGTTGCCCCCCACTCTCAGAAGAGTGTGCCATTTTCAAACACATCACGGTGCTTTTGATCTCTCGCATTCATGGGATGTTTGCTCCCCTAGCAGAGTGCTTGGTGGGGGAGGGGGAGGAGTGAGAAGGGGAAGTGGCTTATTGTGACTCTCTTTTGTCTTCCTACTTGTTTTCCCAACCACCCCCTATTAAACTTAACCCAAAATATTTGCACCATAAACAATGCATTAATTCCATGGGCACAGTCACCTTTAGGGTATGTCTACACTACAGCACTAATTCGAACTAACTTAATTCGAATTAGTTAATTCGAATTAAGCTAATTCGAATTAGTGAATCTAGACCTAAAAACTAGTTCGAATTAGCATTTTGCTAATTCGAACTAGCATGTCCACACTGAGTGGACCCTAAACCGAGGTTAAGGATGGCTGGAAGCAGTGCCAGCAGGGCATCAGATTGGGACTTAGAGCGTGGAGATGCTGTCTCAGGCTAGCCGAGGGCTGTGCTTAAAGGGTCCCGACCCCCACCCCGGACGGACAGTTCCCAGGGGTTCCCCGCCTGCAAAGCAGTCCTGGCTTGGAGTGCCCTGAGTGCCCACACTCAGCACATCACAGCACTCGGCCATCAGCCCGGCTGCACTTGCCGCAGGCTGCCATCCGGCGGGGAGGGTCAATTGGGGGGCTGCAGGAGAGCTTCCACCCTGAGGAGCCCGCAAAGCCACCCCAGTCCTCCCCATCGGGGGCTCGTACCCCATTCCTCCCTCACCCCCTTCCACTTACCCCTCACTAGTCCCCCCTTCCTGATGTACAAAATAAAGGACACGTGTGTTCAAAAATAGAAACTCTTTATTTAACAATACTCGGGGAGACTGGGAAAAGGAGGTGGGAGAGGAGAAGAGAGAGGATGGGAGAGGGGAGGGCAACTAAAATGATCAGGGGTTAGGAACAGGTCCCATATGAAGAGAGGCTAAAGAGACTGGGACTTCTCAGCTTAGAAAAGAGGAGACTGAGGGTGGATATGATAGAGGTCTATAAAAGCATGAGTGGTGTGGATAGGGTGCATAAAGAAAAGTTCTTCATTAGTTCCCATAATAGAAGGACTAGAGGACACCAAGGCTGTGTCTAGACTACATGCCTCTGTCGGCAGAGGCATGTAGATTAGACAGATCAGCAAAGGCAAATGAAGCCGCGATTTAAATGATCGCGGCTTCATTTACATTTACATGGCTGCCGCGCTGAGCCGACAAACAGCTGATCAGCTGTTTGTCGGCTCGCCGCTAGTCAATGAGGTTTACCGGGGCTGCCGACAAAGGGCTTTGATGTTGACAGGGGGAACGTCCAGACTAGTGGCAAGCCAACAAACAGCTGATCAGCTGTTTGTCGGCTCAGTGCGGCAGCCATGTAAATGTAAATGAAGCCGCGATCATTTAAATCGCGGCTTCATTTACCTTTGCTGAACAAACAAATCTACATGCCTCTGCCAACAGAGGCATGTAGTTTAGACGTACCCCAAATGAAATGAATGGGTAGCAGGCTTCAAACTAATAACAGAAGGTTCTTCTTCACAAAGCAAAGAGTCAACCTGTGGAACTCCTTGCTGCAGGAGGCTGTGAAGGCTACAACTAGAACAGAGTTTAAAGAGAAGTGAGATAAAGTCATGGAGGTTGGGTCCATGGAGTGGTATTAGCCAGGGGGTAGAAATGGTGTCCCTAGCCTCTGTTTGTGGAAGGCTGGAGATGGATGGCACGAGACAAATAGCTTGGTCATTGTTTCGGTCCATCCCCTCCAGGGTCCCTGGTGTTGGCCGCTGTCGGCAGACAGGCTACTGGGCTAGATGGACCTTTGGTCTGACCCAGTACGGACATTCTAAGCTCAGGGCTCAGGGTCAGGGGTCTCACTGGACCACCCTGATTTTCATTCAAACCTGCTCCTGGGTGGCCAGGCTGGCAGCTCTCCTGCCCTAGACGGCCACTTTCCTGTGCCTAGTGCGGATGTCGTGGATGAGGTCCACGATCTCCGCACTAGACCAGGCAGGTGCCCGCCTCTTGCGGACCCGGGCAGGCTCCCGGGAGCCGCCAGCCTGGTCCCGGGAAGAGGCGGAGTGCTGGGTGGCAGCAGGTGGCTGGTTTGTGCCGTGCCAGGTGCAGGGTCTGCTGGCTGGGTGCTGGCAGGCTTGCACCTGGCACGGGCACCGTAGCCAGCCCGTGCCTCTATAAGGGCTCCGGGGCCGGGAGGGGGGCAGACGAATTTCCCTGGTGGTGCCCAAAGTGGCCACCAGAGAAAGCTGGGGAGGGCTAGCCTCCCACTAGTTCGAATTAAGTGGCCACACAGCCCTTAATTCGAACTGCTTAATTCGAACTAGGCGTTAGTCCTCGTAGAATGAGGTTTACCTAGTTTGAATTAAGTGCTCCGTTAGTTCGAATTAAGTTCGAACTAGCGGTTTGTATGTGTAGCGCCTATCAAACACAGACGTTAGTTCGAATTAACTTTGTAGTGTAGACATACCCTTGGATATTACAGAGCAGCTCAAAATCTGTCACTTGTGGGACTGAATTGTTGATCCCTTAGACGGGAGGTGTTTAATGCACACTTTGCAATTAAGGACACTGAAAGCCAATGGGAATTGCCATTTGGGCATTGGGAAAATCTCCCCAGTGGTTAAAGAGGATCCCTTGGCACACTGCAGCAGAATAGGGGCCATAACTCCTTGCAAGTTCAGTAGGGAAGAATGTTTTTCACTCCCTCTCCAAAACTGCCTGGTAGCGTTGCTGTGCACTATTAAACAGCTGCCATATTGTAACCCAGTATAGGTAGCACTACAGTGGTGGGTGCAGGGACTCCCTAGGCAGTAGGATCCAAAACCTCTGGTTGAGCTGAGGACCCCAGTGTGCTAGGTGCTGTACACACACAGGGGAGATGGTCGCTGACCCAGCGAGCTGGGTTGCCCCACTCCGCTAGCAAAGTGCCGCGGGTGTATTTGTGAAGGGAAGCTCCTGGTGAAGCCAGAGTGTCCGTTCTGACAGGCTCCCCCTGCCTCTTCCAGGAACTGCATCGGGCAGCAGTTTGCCATGAACGAGCTGAAAGTGGCCCTGGCCCTGACTCTGCTCCGTTTCGAGCTTTCTCCTGATCCAGCCAAACCAGCCAAGGAAATTCCTCAGCTTGTCCTCAAGTCCAGCACTGGGATCCACCTGCTCTTGAAGAAACTGCACTGATGCCAGAGGAGCCCTGGAGCCCCGTGTCAGGTGTCAGTACGATCGGCTTGGTCCTGCCTTGAGGGCGGGGGGCTGGACTGGATGACCTCTTGAGGTCCCTTCCAGTCCTATTATTCTATGATTCTAAGGACAAATGCAAAGTGCTCCACTTAGGAAGGAAAATCAGTTTCACACATACAGAATGTGAAGTGACTGTGAAGGAAGGAGTATTGCAGAAAGGTATTGAGGTCATAGTGGACCACAAGCAAAATATGAGTCAGCAATGTGACACTGTTGCAAAAAAAGCAAACATCAGCCAGGGATATATTAACAGCAGTGTTGTGAGAAAGCCACAAGAAATAATTCTTCTGCTCCACTCTGTGCTGATGAGGCTTCCACTGGAGTATTGTCTCCAGTTTTGGGTGCACATTTTTTATAGACGAAGATTATAAAAATCACATGTTTAAAAACTCATAGACTCATAGACTTTAAGGTCAGAAGGGACCATTATGATCATCTAGTCTGACCCCCTGCACAGTGCAGGCCGCAGAATCTCACCCACCCCTCCTAGAATAATCCTCTCACCTATATCTCAGATATTGAAGCCTTCAAATACTTTGAAGACCCCAAGATGCAGAGATCCTCCAGCTGTGATCTGTACCCCATGCTACAGAGGAAGGCAAAAAACCTCCAGGGTCTCTGCCAATCTACCCTGGAGGAAAATTCCTTCCCGACCCCAAATATGGCGATCAGCTAAACCCTGAGCATGTGGGCAAGACTCACCAGCCAGTCACCCAGAAAGTTCTCTATAGTAACTCTTATCATCCCTCCATTGACCTATTTCCTGCTGATAATGAATGGTCAATTAGTTACCAAGATCATGTTATCTCATCAAACCATCCCCTTCATAAACCCATCTAGTTTAATCTTGAAAGCAGATAGATCTTTTGCCCCCACTACTTCCCTTGGAAGGCTGTTCCAGAACTTCACTCCTCTAATGGTTAGAAACCTTCGTCTAATCTCAAGTCTAAACTTCCTACTAGCCAGGTTATATCCATTTGTTCTTGTGTCCACATTGGTATTAAGTTTAAATAATTCCTCTCCCTCCCTGGTATTTATCCCTCTAATATATTTAAAGAGTGCAATTATGTCCCCCCTCAGCCTTCTTTTGGTTAAGGTAAACAACCCAAGCTCCTTAAGTCTCCTTTCATAAGACAGGTTTTCCATTCCTCGGATCATCCTAGTGGCCCTTCTTTGTACCTGTTCCAGTTTGAATTCAACCTTCTTAAACATGGGAGACCAGAACTGCACACAATATTCCAAATGGGGTCTCCCCAATGCCTTGTATAATGGCACTAACACCTCCTTATCTCTACTGGAAATACCTCGCCTAATACATCCCAAGACCGTATTAGCCTTTTTAACGGCCATGTCACAATGGCGGCTCATAGTCATCCTATAATCAACCAGGACTCCAAGGTCCTTCTCCTCCTCCGTTACTTCCAACTGATGTGTCCCCAGCTTATAACTAAAATTCTTGTTATTAATCCCTAAATGTATAACCTTACACTTCTCACTATTAAATTTCATCCTATTGCTATCACTCCAATTTACAAGATCATCCAGATCTTCCTGTATGATATCCCGATCCTTTTCTGAATTGGCAATAGCTCCCAACTTTGTGTCATCCACAAATTTTATCAGGACACTTCCACTTTGGGTGCCAAGGTCAGTGATAAAAAGATTAAATAAAATTGGCCCCAAAACTGATCCCTGAGGAACTCTGCTAGTAACCTTCCTCCAACCTGACAGTTCACCTTTCAATATAACCTGCTGTATTCTCCCCTTTAACCAGTTGCTTATCCACCTCTCAACTTTCATATTAATCCCGATCTTTTCCAATTTAACCAATAATTCCTCATGTGGTACTGTATCAAATGCCTTACTAAAGTCGAGGTAGATTAGATCCACTGCATTTCCTTTATCTAGAAAATCTGTTACTTTCTCAAAAAAGGAGATCAGGTTGGTTTGGCACGATCTACCTTTTGTAAAACCATGTTGTAATTTGTCCCAATTGCCATTAGCCTCAATGTCTCTAACTACTTTCTCCTTCAAAATTTTTTCCAAGATCTTGCATACTACAGATGTCAAACTAACAGACCTATAGTTACCCAGGTCGCTTTTTTTCCCTTTCTTAAAAATAGGAACTATATTAGCAATTCTCCAGTCAAATGGTACAACCCCTGAGTTTAGAGATTTATTAAAAATTTTTGCTAATGGACTTGCAAGTTCATGTGCTAGTTCCTTTAATATTCTTGGATGAAGATTATCTGGGCCCCCCAATTTACGCCCATTAAGCTGTTCAAGTTTGGCTTTTACCTCGGATATGGTAATATCTACCTCCACATCCTTAGTCCCATTTGTTATGTTACCATTATCCCTAAGCTCTTCATTAGCTTCATTAAAAACTGAAGCAAAGTATTTGTTTAGATATTAGGCCATTCCTAGATTATCCTTAACCTCCACTCCATCCTTTGTAATTAGCGGTCCTACTTCTTTTTTTGTTTTTTTCCTATTTATATGACTATAAAACCTTTTACTATTGGTTTTAATTCCCTTTGCAAGGTCCAACTCTACCTGACTTTTAGCCTTTCTCACTTTGTCCCTACATGCTCTAACCTCAATAAGGTAGCTTTCTTTACTGATCCCTCCCATTTTCCACTCCTTATATGCTTTCTGCTTTTTCTTAATCACCTCTCTGAAATGCTTGCTCATCCAGCTCGGTCTAACATACCTGCCTATAAATTTTTTCCCTTTTCTAGGGATACAGGCTTCTGACAGCTTCTGCAACTTTAACTTAAAATAATTCCAGGCCTCCTCCACCTCAAGATCCATAATTTCTTTAGTCCAGTCAACTTCCCTAACTAATTTCCTTAATTTATTAAAGTTAGCCTTTTTGAAATCAAAAATCCTAATCTCAGATTTATTTTTGTTTATCCTTCCATTTAATTTGAACTGAATTAGCTCATGATCACTCGAGCCAAGGTTGTCCCCTACAACCATTTCATCTATGAGGTCCTCGCTACTCATCAAAACCAAATCTAAAATAGCACCCCCCCTTGTTGGTTCAGCAACTACTTGATGAAGGAATTCATCAGCTATCACACCTAGGAAAATCTGAGCCCTATTATTATTACTAGCACTTGTTCTCCAATCTATATATGGAAAGTTGAAATCTCCCATGATTACGCAGTTTCCATGAGAATTTACTTCATTAAAAACATTAAAGAGGTCTCTATCCATATCCAAATTGGATCCTGGTGGTCTGTAACACACCCCAAGCACTATCCCAGGGGAGGATCTGATAGTTTTCTATCCCAATGTGATTTTTGCCCAAACAGACTCTGTTTAGATGTTTACATGCACAGTCTGAGTATGCTTGGATCTTCAGACATATCGTTTATCAAATAAATTCTTTAAAACCCACCCTTATCTACAATACACATTTTAATACTCTAAATAGTTGCTTCCAAAGTCTTCTTGTCCATCCTGGCTCTCTTTTCACCCACCTGTGGAAGAGAGTTCTTAAATGGACAACAACCCTATTCTTCCAAATAGATGGATAAATAAGTTTCCCTTTCTTTACTTCGGACAATTCGATGAAATAGTTTTAAAAGACCCCTCCACAAAATCAGTACTTTAGTAAGGCCAGGTCTACAGTAGACCTGGAAGGTTGTGTTAAGGTACACAAATCCACCTACATAAAATATGTAGCCGAAGTCACTTACCCTTAAGCTAAGCTTGGCGCCATCTTCACAGAGGGAGGCCGTCTTCCCTTACTTCTTGCAACTTGCCTTTTGTTTCATAATAAATTTTATTTATATAACCCTTTTGCTGATTTTTAAAGTGTTACATAAACAGGGCAGGTGAAATATTATCATGTAAAGCAACCATAAACACATGAAAAGACCTAGGTTTACAATTTATGATTAAAACTCTACTATCTACACAATATGCATAGACGTAAAATGTAAACACGTAAATATCTTGGAAACAGTAGCCAATCAGTTGTTTTAATTGTCATATTTGAATTCAGCACATAAAAAACATAATAAATAGCACATTTTATCTCTGAAGCAGACGACTTCTAAAAATTGTAGACCAGTGTTACCAGTCCCCATGCAGAGACCATTTCCTCTGAGGGAGTGAGACCGGGGGGCAGAGAGTTGCCCTGGTGTGCACCCCAGAAGGGGTGTTACGTTAAGTCCTCTGAGGCACAGGAGAGCTCTGCAGTCCGTGCTGGGGCAGTGCCCCTGCCCTGCCCCCCAGAGCGATGCCGAGCTTAATGGGAACAAGCCCGACAGAGCGGTACTGACCATTAGCGCTTATTTCCCTGAGGCCTACGAGCCCCCGTCAGGGACCCGGTCCCCGGAGTGCTGTTTGGTACTGGACACATCACACGCTTTGGGATCAGACATAATTAACTTTAATAGCGTCTACACATGTTTATTTTGAATTTGGTAAACCTCATTCTACGAGGAATAACACCAAATTCGAAATCGCTATCCCTTGCCTACCATACAGCACGCAGCACCCTGTGCACGTGCGAGCACGTACCGTGCCACCCTTGGGCAGGTGGCTCCAGCTGCGTGACTCCCAGGGGCCATGGCCTGATAGGCACACGCATGTGTGAAGAGACCTGACACGCTCCTGAACCCAGGGCGGGACACAGCAGAACACTCTCACTTTACGCACACCCTCTACAGAGAGGCAGGACATCTCCCCACACCTCAGCCGCACTATACACAGCACAGGGGCATGGGTGCAGTCTCGAGGCAGCTCCCAGTCCTGGGGATAGCTGGACATTCCGAACATGGGCAAGCCCAACAGCTCTGATGGTGCAGGGCACTTTAATCCTCACTTTGCAGAGGGGCGCTGGGCTTCACCCATTGTGTCCCCAGGGAGAACTGACCACTTCTCTTCTTTCTCCACAGCCGTACCACCTGCACGTGCAGGCTGCACCACCCTGCCCGGGACATGCTCCCGCACCCGAGGGCTCCGCAGGACCACTGCAACACTGCAGGGGTACCACAAGCAGCACCTGGTGGCCCTGCAAGACCAGACCCACATCATGGAGCAGCAGGTGCAGGAAGAATGGGAGTTATGCCGGGAGCTGCTTAGAACATAAGAACATAAGAACGGCTGTACTGGGTCAGACCAAAGTTCCTTCTAGCCCAGTATCCTGTCTGCCGACAGTGGCCAGCACCAGGTGCCCCAGAGAGGGTGGACTGAAGACAATGATCAAGCGATTTGTCTCCTGCCATCTCTCTCCAGCCTCTGACAAACAGAGGCCAAGGACACCATGCTTGCCCAGGGTTGTGCCAATCTGCAGGCCCTGGTGCAGACTGTGCTGCCTCGCGCTGCTTCCGTGACTGCTGCTCCCCCAGCTCCCGCTCCTCCTCCCCCTCCTTCTCCCCCTCCCGTCTCTCCCTCCTCAACCTCCACACCCTCCTCCCCATCTCCCTGGGGACACCGAGCCCCCCACACCCGCCGTGCTGGGAGACATGTGGCCCAATGAGACCCCCACCCCTGAGCCCTGAGCTTCCCCTCCCCCTTCTTCCCCTTGCTTCCCCCTCCCAGCTCCCTCCTCCCAGTTTTCCCCCTCCCCTCTCCCACCCTCTCTCATGACCTCTCCCCCCTCCTTTCACCAGTCTCCCCAGAGATTCATCCCACCCTCCTCCCATTGTGTTAAATAAAGACAGTTTCTATTTTTGAAAATACGTGTATTTTTTTGACATCAGGAAGGGGGGCTAGGGAGGGGTAAGTGGAAGGACATGAGGGAGGAATGAGGCACAAGCCCCCAGTGGGGCAAGCCACGGAGACTGTTAGCGCTCTTCGGGGTGGAAGCTCTCCTGCAGGGCCCCCTGGATACTGACACCCCCTGATGGACTTCCCAGATGGCAGCCTGCAGAAAGTGCAGGCTGATGGCAACGCGTCCACAAGACGCACCAGAGTGCCCAGGGGCAGCTCTGTCTCCATGTTGCAGAGTGGTAGGGTGTCCCAAGTGAGGGCAACCAGAGCACTCCGAGACACAAATGCTTTGCTGTCCCTCATGGAGGTAGACAAGCAAGCAGAGACACCTGATAGCCTCAGGCAGCAGCCCCACACATTAAGTCCTGACCTGGTGCCCTGTCGGCACTGGTTCCGGCCAGCCTTAACTCCGAATTAGAGTCCACTCAGTGTGGACATGCTATTTCGAAAGAGCAAAATGCTATTTCGAAATGCATTTTCTGCGTAGATGCGTTAATTCAAATTCGCTTAATTTGAATTAACTATTTCGAATTAAGTTATCTCGAATTAATGCTGAAGTGTAGACCAACCTTGACAGATCAGTATACCTGGTCACTGCAAGGCTCTGGGTTTAGTGTGGATTTTTCTGGATGCTTTTACAAATATGAAATATTCCAGTTAGAAGCACATTTGTAGTCCTTGTTGGGGAAAAGAGCTGTAAATAGAGCTTTTGAGTCAGATCTTCTGCTGGGTTTTTGGCCCTTTTTATTTGTGAGGCTGTAGAAATACTGATGCTAAAAACCTCACCATTAATACTGACACAAGAACAGGGCACCAAGAGCCCCTAAATATTGCATAGTAACCTACACCCAGTTTCGGTCTGCATGTTTGTAAAATTAATGCAAGCAGTGAAAGAAGTGTCCTGTCTGGTAAAATATACTCATTGTGGAATGTGACTGATTTGCTTCAGTAAGTCAACAGAGCAGGGGGTTCTAGAGGGCAACGTCCAAGACTGATTTTGCAATAAAAGGCAAAAATATGTAGCACTTTAAACACTAACAAGATAGTTTATTAGGTGATGAGCTTTCGTGGGCCAGACCCACTTCCTCAGATCATATTCTGAAAGAGAATTGGCATGACCATATATAACAAAGGAATACAATGAAGGAAGTGAACACATTATAAATGAACAAATCAGATTTTAGAACAGACGGTGAGGCGAGGGAGAGGGAAGGAGGGAATATTTTATTGTAAGTCAATCAGTGGGTAATCTGAGTTACTAGGACTATCAATAGGTGGGGAAGCTGTCTTTGTAACGTGTACGATAATTAGCATCTTTATTAAGGCCCATTCGTATGGTGTCGAATTTAAGCATAAATGAAAGTTCTGAAGTTTCTCCCTGTAATCTGGTGTTAAAATTTCCTTGAAGTAAGAGGCACGTTGTCAGGTCTTTAAGGGAATGCCCAGGTAGATTAAAATGTAGACTAACAGGTTTTTCTTTGTGAAGAGGCTGGATGTCTGATATGTGGGCATTGATTCTTTGGCAAAGTGACTGAGCAGTCTGTCCAATATACATTGCAGAGGGACACTGCTGACACGCATAAATAATCTTACCAAGGTCATCTCTGTTCAGCCACAAATCAATCAGGCTCAATGGTGTCTATGTGCATAGCTGAGGAAAACGATTCCCTCCTCCAGAATCAGGAAATCTAAACAAATAATCAGATACCCTCCTGGCCTTAATACGGATGAATCAAGTGTCTCAGTGCCTCAGTTTACCCATCAGTAAAACAGACAAACCTCAGATGTGTATCTTGATCAAGGTCCAGAATGCAAAAATGGATCTTAATTTTACAGTAGGTGAAAACCCAAACCCTTGTTCCAAACCCCCCCAAACTCTCAGATTTTATGATAAAGACTCCCCATGGGTGCGAGAGTTAATTATTTTTGTGTTCGTTTTATGTCTACACCGCTGCATGCCGAGGGTTGAACTGTACTCAGGTTCAAGCCCAACCTTCCTTCCAGCGATACACAAACCATGCTAACGCTGAGCTAAGAGTCAGGGTATGAACACCCCACGAGTGGGAAGGGCCAGAGCGCCAGTGAAGATGGGACCCAGGTTTCAGGCCCTTTAAGTCCTTTGAAGACGTTAGATTAAGGCAGGGACGCTCCAAGTTCATTGCACCGTGACCCGCCTCCGAAAACAAAACTTTTGACATGATCCCAGGAGGGGGCACTAAAGACAGAACTCACCTAAATCCCTCTCCTCTGGGTGTGGGGGGCCAAAGCCTGAACCCCAGCCCCTTGACAGGAGAATCAAAACTGAATCCCAAGGTCATTAGCCCCTGACGGGCGTCTGTAACATGAATCCTGATGCCCAGGGCTGAAGCCCTCAGATTTTAGCTTCAACCCTAAGTGGTGCAGCTTGGGTTTTGGGATGTTTAAGCCAGCCCTGGCGACCCCTCTCAGATGGGGTTGTGATCCACTTTGGGGTCCTGGCCCACTGTTAAGGAACTGTTGGTGTAGGTGATGGCTTGTGATGCTCTGGTTGAATTAAAGATCTACCTAAAAGCATAAATGATTTTCCCATGGTGCTGTGATGGCCATTAAAACATACACCGTCTGTTACCATCACTAGCACGTATGCACCTACCCTGAGAAATGCAGATGATGAGAAGGAAAAGTTCTGTGGCAACTTAAGCAAACTCACTGTGTCCACATCTGTGTCAGACACGCTGATTATCATGGTGGGGATTTAACACAAGGGTTGGCAATCACAGGGGTGCGGATAGCCTTGCTGGGCCTCTCGGCAAAGGGGCGGAGCATCAGGCCAAAGGGGCGGGGCCGCACTGCCTGGAGGGAATCACATTGCCTCTCTCCAGGCAGCTCTCGGAGTGCGCCGTGCAGTGCTCCAGTGGTGATTTAAAGGGCCGGGGCTCCAGCTGCTGCTCCTTTTGAATTGCTGGATCCCTAGGAAATTCACTCCTTTGCCTCCCCCAGTTGGCAGGCTTTGGTAACAACATGGCAATGTGATGGACTGCCATTGGTCAGCGTGAGATGGGGAAAGAGAACAGCAGTGTTATGCAGGTACTTTGTGAGAGCACCAAGTGCCAATTAGCCACCGTGAATTGCTTTTCCCAGCTACCGGACCAAAAGAAAACATCCTGGGTGCATCCAAGCTCCAAACTACAGCATCTCATCAACGACATTGCTGTCCCACAGCAACATCTCCAGGCTGGACTATTCACGACAGCCATGTACGGGCGGGCTTCTAGAAAGACCATCACAATCCCGCAGTGTCCGGATAATCTGCCCACAGGGGAATATTCTTCTTAGTCCCCCTTTAGGGGAGGTTTCCTTGGGATGCTGCAAGACACCTGAACTAGGAAGAGAGGCCAATGAGCTCCCATGGAAGTGGGGTCTTGTGCCAAGCCAACCCTGGCCAATCGCTGCTGAGACCTTCCCAGCTCTCTCCCTGTTGTTCCCAGCAGGTGACACAGTGTTGTGCTCAAACAAAGCACACGAGATCTTTTATAGGGGAAAAGGCAGTATGCCGCATTTATTGAGACTACAACAGTAGCGTATGCTTTTCAGTCACACACACACACAAATACCATACACACAGTCCCGCCAGACGATGTTCTAGTTACCAGACCAGAGAATGGATCAATCTAATGACCAGCCAGAATGATCACAGAGCGGGAGCCGGGCTTTCCGGGAGATGGTGGCAAGATGAACCCAAAGTCCCATAGCAAGGCACCCTGCTTTTATAATCCTCTTTTCCTGTTAAAGTCTATGGATTTCGCAGTGTCAGTCTGTGACCAGTTACTGTTAACTTTTGATGTTGACATTCCAAAAATCTCCAAGAGGTCATCCTGTCCTGGATTAATAAGTTGCTTTTAGGAATGCTCCCCGGACAACATAAAAGGCAAGTGAACGCAGGGCGAGTTTCAGAGCCTGTCACAGCCCCAGAGAAGGCAGGGCCATGGCTTCTGTGCTGGAGAAAATAGCAAACCCTTCCTCTCTGCTTTTGTACCTGGCTCCGGGGCTTTGCCTCATCTGCGTGCTGCTGAAAGCGACCCAGCTTTATCGCCAAAGACAGCAGCTCCTCAAAGCTTTGGAGAGCTTCCCGGGTCCCCCCAACCACTGGCTGTATGGCCACTACGCTCAGGTAGGGAAAGACATGGGGTTATACCCCTAGGTGCACCATCCTGATTAGTTTCAACAGAGCACAGGCAGGGGGAAGTAAATACAGTGCGTGGGGTGGGTGAAGCAGTTAGGAAAAGGTCCTGGCCACTCGGGTGACTATACAGGAAGAGTGAAAGCTCGGGCTGGGGTCATGCCATAGAGGCACCTACAGGGCTGCTGACGGCATTGCCATGGCCAAGGTGTGAGAGCCGGCACTGGGCCCTTGGGAGGGGCAGAGCCTGGGCAGAAGTGGCAGGTCTCGGTGCTGTTCTCCCACAACCAACCTCCCAGCACTGCTCAGCCAATGCAGCCGGGGCTACAGCAGCTATTTAACATGGGCCTTCAGCCGCTGTCTCTGCAGCCAAGAGTCCCAGGCCCTTTTTAATCCCTCTGCCCCGGGGCAGCTGCCCCTTTTGCCCCCCTCCCATCGACAGGCTTGGGCACCTCTATAAGAGAAAGGCCTAAATATCAGGACTGTGCCTGTACAATGGGGACATGTGGGCACCCTACCGATGCCTGTCCTGTCCTCCCCTTTAATGGAGACCACAGCTGTATGTCAGTGGCATGTTTGTGTGGGGAAAAGAAAAACACAGCCGCAGTAAGAACTGGGTCCAATTTCCAGCTCCAGCCCTTTAAGCAAACAGAGAATCCCACTGACTCGACACGAGCTACTCACCTGCTTGTCGTCACCTGCTTGTCGTTAAACTTGCTTTCCTGGATTGGGACTTTGGTGATCCAACTGAATAGAAGTCACATGACACATTTCTTGGACATCCTCTCTATGGGAAGTAGGTTTGAGTTAGTTTGCACAGTTACCCAACTCTGCTGTGTCTGTGTACAGAGGGAATGTTTATTTGAAACATTTTCATTGCTTCATGGTGCAAACATTGGGGGATTTCTGTAGTTTTGCCCCCAACTGCAAAGTTCCCACCATCCAAATGCAAGTTGTCATCCAATCAATGTTTGAACATGTGATATTCAGTCTGTGGCTTGTGAGCTAAAATTGCCTCTTTAATGTGTCTCCTGCAGGTCTTTGCAGCATATGACAGTAAAACACTATGGCTACATCTAGACTGGCATGATTTTCCGCAAATACTTTTAACGGAAAAGTTTTCCGTTAAAAGCATTTTTGGAAAAGAGCGTCTAGATTGGTACAGATGCTTTTCCGCAAAAACACTTTTTGTGGAAAAGCATCCATGCCATTCTAGACGCGCTTTTGCGCAAAAAAGCCCCGATCGCCATTTTCGCAAAACAAATCTGAGCTGTCTACACTGGCCCAAAGGACTTTTGCCTGAACGGGAGCAGCATAGTATTTCCGCAAGAACACTGACAATCTTACATGAGCTCGTCAGTGTTCTTGCGGAAATTCAAGCAGCCAGTGTAGACAGGTGGCAAGTTTTTCCGGAAAAGCGGCTGATTTTCCAGAAAAACTTGCCAGTCTAGACACAGCCTGTGTGATTTAATTATTAACCACTCTAAGGGTATGTCTACACTTGCCCCCTAGTTCAAACTAGGGAGGCAAATGAAGCATACCGAAGTTGCTAATGAAGCATGGGATATTTAAATCCTGCACTTCATTAGCAACTTTGGTATGCTTCATTTGCCTCCCTAGTTCAAACTAGGGGGCAAATGTAGACATACCCTAAGCTATTAACTAGTCAGGATGTTTTTACAGTGTGGCTGTGTCTAGACTACATGCCTCTGTCGGCAGAGGCATGTAGATTAGACACATAGGCAAAGGCAAATGAAGCCGCGATTTAAATAATCGCGGCTTCATTTATATTTACATGGCTGCCACGCTGAGCCGACAAACAGATGATCAGCTGTTTGTCGGCTCGCGCGCTAGTCTGGACGTTCCCCCTGTCGACATCAAAGCCCTTGTCGGCAGCCCTGTTATTCCTCGTGGAATGAGGTTTACCGGGGCTGCCGACAAAGGGCTTTGATGTCGACAGGGGGAACGTCCAGACTAGCGACGAGCCAACAAACAGCTGATCATGTTTGTCGGCTCAGCGCGGCAGCCATGTAAATGTAAATGAAGCCGCGATCATTTAAATCGCGGCTTCATTTGCCTTTGCCAAAACAACAAATCTACATGGCTCCGTCGACGGAGCCATGTAGTCTAGACGTACCCTGTGTTTAACCAATTGTAGCTGATCAAATATTACTTGGTCCATCATTTGGCTGTGAAAATGTGATACCTTTATCTCGCTACATTACATATTCCCGTCACACTGTTTAAGTATGAATATAGTACAGTAGTAACTGAAACAAGGAATTCACATAATTGTGGCTCTTTTGGGGAATGTTAATTGCTTATTTTACTCTGAACCTGAGAGTCACGGGTTTAAAGGCTCTTTACACTAAGGCTCTTTACACTCTTTACACTAAATATTTCTCTGTCACACTGTTTACGTATGATTATGTAATACTGTAGTAAATTAAACAAGGCATTCACCTGACTGTGACACTTTTGGGTAATGTCAATCACTTATTTGGCTTCTGGACCAATTAGGTCTGAGTATCATTGGTTTAAAATATTGCCCTGGATTCTGCATTGCTTTGCCTTATGCAATGTCCTTTTTTAGAACCCGTCACTATTATTTCATCAACATGCAATTTTGGCCCCCAAAATGGCTTTTAGACTAAAGGAAACATTTTGCAGAGGAAAATTTCATTTCTGACAGTTTTCCTTTTTTCATGTAAAGCTGGAAACTGGTGTGTAGAAATGAAAAGAAAATCAGAATTTTAGCCCAAATCTGTTTTTAAACACCCCCACTGTTTTTAGGTCTTGGGTTCAATTCTTCATGTAAAAATTGCAAAGCAAAATTTGGAAACGATGTACATTTGGAAATGTCTCTAAAAAATAATACATGGCCCAGATGGCCCCGTCGTTTCCCTAATGCCAGGGATGAGTTCAGCTTTATCACTTGAATTTGCAAAGGAGACGGGGCTGCAGCACAGATCCCTCCAGAGCTGCATGGCTACTGTGTGTTAGATTTTGGTCCTCTACCTCAGCCAGTTTGGGGGAAGATAGAATCTTCCCTCTTTCTTGGGGTGCACAGCCCCTCATTGCAAGTCCATCTCCTGCCAAGAGAACTCATGGCCCAGTTGACTTTGTGTAGACAGTCAACACTGAGGTGAAATTTCACTCCTGGCTTCCTATGCGCTCTCTCTCTCTCTCCCTCTCTCTCTCTCTCCCTCTCTCTCTCTGTTTTCTCTATCATTATAGCTTTCTCGAGCTGAAGCATTAAAGAACGTATTATCTTGGGCAGAAAAGTACCCCTATGCCTTCCCCATATGGACTGGAAACTTCAAGGCTGACTTAGTAGTCCACCATCCGGATTATGCCAGAGCTGTGTTTGGCCACGGAGGTAAGGTCATTGATTCTTATTTCAGAAAGATTCCCATTTGATGCCCACTCAAGAGAGCTTTTCAGACTCTTCTTCCTCCATGTGTCTTCTGTTGACCATTGCAAGTCCCTCCTTTCACCCTTGCCATGTGCCTAACTCTTCACAGTTATGTTGGGGCACTTTCAATAGTCACCCAAAATGAGAAATGGGAACCCACCACCTGTACCTTTGGAAATGTGTCTGGCTTAGGGCTTCCTGGGATCTAAGTTGTTCCTAGGATGAGCTGGAGAGAAAGGCTGCTAGTTGACGTCCCACACTTTTCCGTTGTTCTCACTTTCTGGCATGGGAAGCTCTAATGAATATTATTACTGTTACTGCAGTGCCTAAGGATTCAGACAGTCCCAGTCCTGAAGAGAACATTATCTCCAGGGTATTTCAATATGATTCCACGTAGGATAGAAAAACTTTTTTAGGGAAGAGGTTCTTGCTACCCATCCTAAATATGGTCCCAAAGTGGATGAGCCTAATCTCTTGGAGTTGATTCGCCACTTGCCTGACTACAGGAGCTCACCTGTCCTGGTAGAGCATTAATGTCAATGTCATCACTGGGGTAACTTGTCCCTCACACGTTAATTCCTTTGAAGATCTGGCCAAAGGCCTTAATCGGGCAATAGCATCTCCACTGACTTCCTTGTTCCTCTAGCACAAAATGTCTTTCCTCATCATTAAAAGCTTCCACGGCCTTCCCTTTCCTCACCCATATCTCTAATGGCATCTTCGTTTCATCCTCCCCAGTCCCGTGTGCATCTCATTAGTAAGATAAATGTGAAAGACCCACTTGAAAAGGTACCAATAATATGAGAAGAATCATTCTTTAAATATTTAATACTAGCAGAAATACCCGGTGTCGCCCAGGGAAAATATAGTAAAAGGTGTGATGCATGAACTACTTCAATGACATTAACATAGGAGGAGGAGTCCAGCAAAGGCCTATGATCAGGTGTTACTAAAAGCTAATTAGTGGCCCAATTGGTGATCTGGGGGAACCAATTTTGAGATATAACCAATCCAGTGATTTAAGTTAGGAAATCAGTAGTATCCATGCAAAATGTTGTGTTTCTATGATCAGGCGCTACTAAAAGCTAATTATCAGTGGGCCCAATTGGGGCTCTGGGGGAACCGGGGGAACTGATTTCAAGACATAACCAATCCAGTTATTTAAGTTAGGAAATCAGCAGTATCCGTGCAAAATTTGGTGTTTCTAGCTCTTACCATTTCGGAGATCTTTCAGGACAAAGAAACAAACAGAAGCAAACTTTCAGAAATATTTATAAGAAGATACTGACTGACACTACTAGATTTAGCTGTCTAACTTCTACCCCTCTCATCTTCAGTTAATTTAGCTCCTTCTCCATGGCAAGAAGAGTGAATTCATCCCAGAAATACATCTGGCTTATTGATTCCGTGGTGTGTCAACCCCTAACACTGTATTTATCTTCTCTATTGTATTTCACAGATCCCAAGAACATGACAGCTTATAAATTTTTAATTCCCTGGATTGGTATGTAGAATTATGCTTTGTTCACCCTCTTGAACAGTTTTATGAATGAATTGAAGGCATGTAATGCCCTGAAGTGTTAGCCGAGAGTTTCATATCTCATCCTTGCTTCCTTGTCTCATCAATTCATGGTGGGCCCAGACTTCTCTTGTAATTTGATTTACGTTTTTCCTTGCTATTTTAAAACCAGAGAAGATGACCTTTCTGTTATGGAAAGCTATCAGAGATGACTATGGTCTGTATTACACCAGACCATTTCTCTGTTTAATCCAGAATCCTGCAGCACAATAACTAGTATCTGATATTTCAGATGCTGGTGAATACTTTCACCCATAACCAATGCATAATAAAGATTGTGCAGGCCAGCTTGTACCCTCAATTAAACATATTCAGGTTCACGGTCTTCAGACTAGGCCCTCGATGCCACTATAGCAACCTCTCTGCAGTCTAATGGGCTTCAACTCCTTCCTTCACGGGCAGCCCTAGACTTAGGCGAGCCATGCAATAGGCACCCCCACCTCCAAACCCCTCAATGATATTGCACCGCCATTTGGCGCCCCATTTAACTTGGTGCCCTAGGCAACTGCCTAGTTCACCTATATGGACGGGCCGCCCCTGGGCGTCACTGAGGATGTCTGAGAAGGAACGAACCCAGCTTGACTCTCAGGCTGTGTCTACACTACATGGCTCCATCGACGGAGCCATGTAGATTAGGGTTGTAGGCAAAGGGAAATGAAGCGGCGATTTAAATAATCGCCGCTTCGTTTAAATTTACATGGCTGCCGTGCTGAGCCGACAAACAGCTGATAAGCTGTTTGTTGGCTCAGCGCGGCAGCCATGTAAATTTAAATGAAGTGGTGATTATTTAAATCGCCGCTTCATTTCCCTTTGCCCAATAAACAAATCTACATGGCTCCGTCGATGGAGCCATGTAGTGTAGACGTACCCTCAGAAATTAGGCTGAGTTTGCAGCATTGACTGACAGACTTATGAAAGGGACTTACGAACATGAATATACATAACTCACAGGTGCCTTGAGCAAATTATTTCATGTAACCCATCCATCTTCATGTCATGATCTGCTGGTTCTGTGTATCTTACTTTGATGTGTGTATCATTTTTGTGTTTAAAATTAGACATATGGGGTGGAGAATACTTTGTGGGTTTTAAATGTGTGAGTGAGAGGCAATGGGGCTGTTACCCTCAATGTCTTGATGAGCGACTGTTAAACAATCTCTTTTGTCCTTAAGTCTGAGCCCTGCTTGGTAGGGAGTGGCCTGAATTCTTTAAAATAGAATAGGAAAGCAGGGGTCGAGGTCTTTTGGCTGGGCTGCACCTGAAGGAAGGAGCGGAAGACCCCGGGGTGGGGGGACAGCCCTGGTTTGGAGGGGCAGCTGGACAAGAGGTTTTAGGGTAACTTTGCAAAGTTTGTACTGAGGTTTCAGTGTAGAATGATCCAAATGTTTTTGTTTCTTTTGATTTGTAACCTACTTTGCTCTGCCTGTTCTCACTTATGGCCGCTTAAATCCTACTGCTTCTACTTAGTAAAATCACTTCCATTTTCTACCAAACCCAGTGTAAATAATTGTTACCTGGAGGGGCAACCAGGGTGCATATTTCCCCTTTTATTGTTAAAGGGGGCTTACCTACTTCTGTGGGGTTTGATCCCATTTGGGGAGTGGTATCCTAGGAAGCTAGTCCCTAAGCTGCACTCTCCTCAGACCTGAAGAGGTTTAGTGTCTGTACTGCTTCTCGGGGGGGAGGGGGGAATTCAGCTCGGGCCTTGCATGGGGGAGACCAGAGAGCTGGCCCAGCAGGACCGGGAGGAGAGAAACCCCAGAGAGTGGAAAGGTGAATGGCAGTGGCCATGTCAGCACTCCAGGAGGCGCCCCAATGGGTTGTCTGTGACCGCCCCCCGTCACCCTGACATCTTCTCTGTAAACGGTGTGTGGGCCTAACCGGGCACATGCACGCTGAGTTCATAATACTGAGCAGAACCCCACACTGTGTATCAGGACCATGCTTGCCTTAGTGTTATTCCTCTGATGCCTACAGCAACGTGTCCCTCCGTGGCACAGGGCACCAACATGAATACTGGTGTTATTGCTAGAGCTGCTTGCAAAATTATTCTCTCCCATGCAAGACATTTCTGCTTGGAGTCAAAACCTGGAAGAAATGCAGAAAGCCCTATGTTGGGTTTGCAGCCAAAAGGAAAATGGCCACCATCACACAAAACCCACCAAGCAGTCATTGGAAAACCAAAGTTTTCCCTGTTCCAAAATAAAAGTGATAATAGTTATTCACAGAACTGTAAAGTGATCCGTCTCTCTGCTTTTCTATCCATGCAGGCAAGGGATTATTGATCTTACATGGGCCAAAGTGGTTCCAGCATAGAAGGCTGCTGACCCCAGCGTTTCATTATGACGTGTTGAAATCTTATGTCGTGCTGATGGCAGAATCTACCAAAGTGATGCTGGTAGGACTCATCCCCGTGACTGTGCTTTCAGCTGCAGGGCTGGGGAAATCACTGGGTCTGATGCTGAACAATTGGAAGACGGTAGAATGAGATGTTCCGTACAGCTTGAGTCATACAATCGATCTGCAATTCTTTTAGTAGAGGGGCCAGATTCAGAGCTGGTGTACTTGAATGGAGCTACACCAACGTACGTCAGCTTACAATCCGACCCAAGATGGTTTTGTGTCACCTGGTTTCCAGTTCAGTGAACCGTACGACTGTGCTCTGAACACTGAAAAATAACTATGATGTCTTGCCTTTTAATGAGGCTTGTTGCTAAACTTACCTTGGTTGGTTCTCAGTGCTGGCAAATTACTTCGTTTGCTAAAGACAGTTACTCACTTGCTGAAGAAAAAGGTGTTTTAGACATATCCTTTAACCCAGCTAGATTGGAATCAGGTTGTGTCTTGCCAGGAAGATTTGGCTCTATGTGGAACTGGCAATGACATTTTGCTCAGATGACATTAATTTATATGGAGACGCTGTCTGGTGAGTCATGCTAATTATGAAACTCAGGTCCTAATTTACCTTGATTTCTGGTTATATCTGCCATGTATCAGATACGCCAGTGGTGACAGGCATTACTGAAGATACTTAAGATCAACAATGCACTATTGTATGTGGATGCTTCTTTCCCACATCAGATTTGGATCTAGTTCCTGCCAAAAATAAATTAACCACAATCGACCACACTGATCAGTTTTTATTCACTTTCCTGAAAATAATCTCAGGACGCCATGAAAACAACTTGTAAATTGAAATGGCGGTGAGCCACTCCTGCACTGGCTCCAAACTTGCTTTAGAGATGTTGGGATTGTGGGTTTTGTTCAGACCCAGAACAACAACGTGCAGATGCAGAGTTGCATCCTACCGACCCCAAAGACTGGGAGAGATGAATTCAGATCTAGCTTTTCATTTCTGCCTCATCTCCAGCCACAAATGAATCATCCTGCAATCCCTGATTCTGCGAGGGAATGCCACTCCCAGCTAACCCTGTAAATTCTACATCAGAGTCTTTGCTTAGAGACTAGGGTCTAGCAAACAACATGGGTTAGGTAGAATGTGGCTATCGAAAGCAATGAGTTTAACATGCAGATGATACCAAGCCGGGAGGAGTTGCGACTGCTCTGGAGGATAGGGTCATCATTCAAAATGATCCGGACAAATTGGAGAAATGGTCTGAGATAAACGGGATGAAGTTTAATAAAGACAAATGTGAAGTGCTCCACTTAAGAAGGAACAATCAGTTTCACACATACAGAATGGGAAGCAACGGTGTGGGAGGGAGTACGGCAGAAAGGGATCTAGGGGTTATAGTGGACCACAAGCTGAATATGAGTCAGCAGTGTGATGTTGTTGCAACAAAAGCAAACATGATTCTGGGAGGAATTAACAGGACTGTTGTGAGCAAGACACGAGAAGTCATTCTTCCGCTCTACTCTGCGCTGGTTAGGCCTCAGTTGGAATATTGTGTCCAGTTCTGGGCACCACATTTCAAGAAAGATGTGGAGAAATTGGAGAGGGTACAGAGAAGAGCAACAAGAATGATTAAAGGTCTAGAGATGATCTAGACAGTATTTGGTCCTGCCATGAGGGCAGGGGACTGGACTCGATGACCTCTCGAGGTCCCTTCTAGTCCTAGTATTCTATGATTCTATGAGGTCAATGAAAGGGATCCCTGTGGTCCTCACAAATTTTTCTGGAATCCTGTCTCTCCTCATCTCTATCTCCTCCACCAGGACAAGTGGGAACGGCTGATCACAGTGGATAAGTCGGTGGAGCTCTTTGAACATGTCAGCTTGATGATCCTAGATACCATAATGAAATGTGCCGTCAGTTGCCATAGAAACTGCCAGACTGACAGGTCAGTACCAGGTGCTTTCAAATCCTAATGAAAATGTTCTTCACAAAGAGATCCATAATCACCTCATTGAACCGTCCTTTTCCTTCAGTGACTCAGATGCCTACATCAAAGTTGTCTACGAGCTGTCCTACCTGCTGTTCCATAGAATCCGCATTTTCCCATTTCGTAGTGATTTAATCTATCGAATCAGCCCTCAAGGACGTCGCTTTCGAGAGGCCTGCCGACTAGCGCACCTCCATACAGGTATTTCCCAGGGTCCTCGTCTGTGTCTCCTATTGACTGTAGGTTGTTGCCTAGGGTGATGGCCTTCATCTATTGTTAACTGAACCATTACAAAAGATAATCTATGGATGCAAATCCTAAAGACATTTTTCCCCTAATTCTCTAAGGAAGAAGTATGGCTTTAACATTGAGGCACAAGGCTGGTAGTCAGTAAATCTAGGGTGAAATCCAGCTCTGGTGGAATTTCATGAATTTCAGTGGAATTGTATGAAAGGTAGATTAGAATCTGTTTTCTATTCCTAGCTCTGCTACCGATTTCCTGTGGGACTTCTAGGCAAGTTACTTTGTCTTTCCCCAGCTCAGTTTTGTCACCTTCAAAATAGAGGTAATAATTCCAGTGTTTGTAATGTTTTGTGAGAGCCTTCAATGGTGGCGTTGTGGGGTGCATCTCACCCCGTGCATGTCCGATTTGCCTGCGGCCCTCTCTGACCATCTGGAACTATCGGGTCAAGCCTCTAACCCCATCTATTATGTGTCAAGACAGTGTGGCCTGACAGCATCGCCTAGCAGCCAGAGTCTGTAACAATCCCCTCCCGCTAAGGCCGGTGTGGCCTAGTGGCCAGAGTCAGTAACAATGGGTGTGGGTCCCTTTGTGGAAGGGGGGAGGGGCCCTAGACCTAACTTCACCACCTGCTCCCAGCCCAGGGCCTTGTCAGCGGTAGAGCGGACCACAGCAACGCACCAAGCACCTGGGGTACATTTCCCTACCATCTGCTACTTCCTACCAGTCTCTTGTCCATGTAGTCCTCTCCATCTTTCCTCTCTGACTGGGGGTGTCAGTGCCAGCCTCCCACTGGCCCCTGTGGCTTGGTCCTCTCGGGAGCTCCAGCAGCAACTCCTTCGCCAGCGGCAGTCAGCCTGGACTGAGCAGATCCACGGGCCTTTATAGCTGGCCTACAGTGGGAGCATGCCCAGCAGAGCTGTGGAGGCGGGGCCTCCTCATCCGAATGAGCCAGGTTAACCCTTCCAGCCCCAGGGCGGGGTTGGTACAACCTGTCACAGGTAGGGACAGTACTTTAGAAGGAGAAAATCTACTCAACACCTGGTTCTAGGAGGCCTTGTCTGCTGCTTTAGTCTACTATATAGCATTTCAGCATCGGCATTAAGCAGAGCGGATTGTTTGACTGTTCAACAGCGTGATCTTCCCAGAAGAACACAGCACGGTGATGTCAAGGGGTTAATAATGTTGTTGCCATTCTTGTACACAGATGCAGTAATAAAAGAGAGAAAGAAGTCCCTGCTAGATCAGCAAGAACGTGAAAAGATGCAGAAGAAGTTGCACTTGAATTTTCTGGACATTCTTCTGCATGCCAAGGTGAGTGTTTGAAATAATCGTGTAAACAGCCAGGAAACATATGTGTGTCCTTAGTTGTCATCAGCAGACACCTGGCTAGTGTTGACATCAGCTTCCTTGTTGTATATGGAGCATTTTCTATAGGTAACTACATAAATGTTCCCATTTGGTTTTCCTATGTACCACATCTTTAAAGGTCTAAGTGCCATTCTGGTGTGAAAAATGGAGATTTAATAGCACAGTAATAACTATGGAACAAACATAAATTTAGGCTTTTAAATCTGGTTGAATTAATTCAAGCATCTTTGTAACCAGTGTGTATTTGAAACAATTGTGCGTCTTACATTCATACCACAAAATACAGACTTGTTCAACCGGGAGCTTTGCAACTAAGAACATGGAGTTAGTGATCAGAGAATGCAACATAATGAATAGAAATGTTACTCAATATCTATTTTAAAGAAAGAGGGCCATGAAAGTTCTTGCCCTACAAGGACCTTTATCAGTTCTTGTTTTCATATATACAAAAAGATAGAGAAAATATATTTCTCTGAATATTTTGAATGTCTTTGTTAAAGGAGATACGATGAAGTAAATACCATAATGCATCACTCTTTTTAGTTCAATAATTTACTTTACAACCATTTATTTAAAATAACAGCTTTAAGAAAAGATCCTAAGTCCAGTGAAGTTAATGGAAAGATTCTCATTAACTTCAAGGAGTTTCAGAACAGGCCTTAAATGTCCTTTGTTTTCTAATCTGCTTGATTTTTTTTTTATTTTAAAACTGCAAGAAATTCATTAAACCCATCCAGCATGTGCATAAGCTTTACACAAATTCCTTTGATAACCTTTCCATGCAAATACACAATTTTTTACTTTGAGGAAAAATAAGAACTCTTGTAGTTGAGTCGATCATTTGAAATAATACTATCACGTAGCTGCGCACTCTGGCATAAAGCAAAGAATTTTATTTGTCACCTGTCTTATACATGATTTTCATTAATAGACATTCAAGTTTTGAAGAATGCTTGTGAGCTGATCAAATCAGCCAATTAAGGGAAATCTGCACTTGATTCATCAGAGGGTTTTAGCGCTGATTTATATGTTTTGTGTGCAGAATAAGCATTCCATGTAACTACTTTTTCTAAAGCTTCAGAGGGGTAGCCAAGTTAGTCTGTAACTGGAAAAACTTTTTAAAAAAGTCTTGCAGCTCCTTAAAGACTAACAAAATATGTAGATGGGTATTATGAACTTTGATCCAACTGAAGACTATCACAAAAAACCTAAAACAACTGCTCATGAAGATCCCTGATACTACTCAGGACCATATCTACACAAACACCCCTCCTAATCCCTAACCAGGAATTTTCTATCTGGACTCTCTCTCTCTCTCCTACATGTCCACAGATTTCCTAAAGTGTGGTGAACAGAACTGGACACAGACTCCGGCCTGGGACCACAGCTGAGCACAGTAGATCAATTGCCTCCCAGGTCTCACATACAACACTCCTGCTAATGCACCCCAGAACGGTTTTAGCCTTTTTCGCAACTGCTTTGCTCTGTGGGCTCCTATTGAGTTTATCAGTACTGAAGGTTGGCACTTGACACCCTTTTGATGAATAACTTCTATTGTAGCCCATCTCTGCTGCCTTGCTCATTCTAGAAAGGGAACGCCTGCCTTTGGACCCAAGCGACCTGACTCAGATTTCACCTGTACCAGGTACACACCTGGCAATTGCATTGCTTTCCGTGGAGTGACCCAATTTCTCATGCAAACAAGGCAAAACATGTTGGGATCTTCACCAGTGATCCGGGTGTATTTTTTCACTCCAAAAGAGTCCTCCTGAAACTAACTCTTGTTTGGGGATTATTTACCTCGCTGCTTTGCTAGGATGAAAATGGCGCTGGACTATCTGATGAAGACCTACGTGCCGAGATGGACACATGTACCTTTGCGGGGCATGGTACCATGTCCAGTGGGATCTCCTGGCTCTTGTACTGCATGGCCCTGCACCCAGAGCACCAGCAGAAATGCAGAGAAGAGATCCAGGAGATTGTGGGAGACAGAGATACCGTGCAATGGTGAGATGTCACCTCACTGGTGTCATTTGGCTTTGAATGGTTTTCTTAGTTTGAGGAATTAAAAGTGGGTCTTATTTCCAATCTCGGCACTGAAAGATCTCCGTTTATCACGGGCATACTACAGAGAACTGATCCAAAGCCAGCTCCAGTGTTCCCTTCTGCTAATGTCTGTTCAGTTCCGGATCTTTGGCTTCTGTCTCTCAGTTAATAGAATGCAGGCGTTTGATTGGGAAAGGAACTGTAAATGATTGAGGTTGAGTGATTTCCCCTCAGCTCCACTAACCCTGCATTCAGCCTGTGGAGTGTGAAACTTTAGGAATAAGACAGATCTGCTCGATTTCGTTGCTAAATTGTTTCCCAAATGTTAAGAGTTTTGCCTTTCTAGAAACGACTGCATGCAAGGATGCCAAAGTACCTTGTAACTAATAATAGAATCATAGAATACTAGGACTGGAAGGGACCTCGAGAGGTCATCAAGTCCAGTCCCCTGCTCTCATGGCAGGACCAAATACTGTCTAGACCAGTGGTCTCCAACCTTTTTACACCCAAGATCACTTTTTAAGTCTCAGAACAGGCAAAGATCTACTGCCCCACCCCTTCCTTGAAGCCCCGCCTACATTACGTGAGGAAATCTAATGTAAACATACTGCGCAGATGCGCAGTTCAGAGAGGGCTCAAGAGCTACTCTTAGAGCCCCTGAGATCTACCGGTAGCTCGTGATCTACTGGTTGGTGACCACGGGTCTAGACCAATATATTAAGCCTTACCAAGCAGAGAGTTATTTCATGGTCCAGCATCCCATTGCGCTAGGTGCTGTAAAAACATGGAACCAAAAGTCAGTCCCTGCTCCCAAAAGTTTACAGAAGGGGAAACCGAAGCACCAGCAGATCAAGAGTTGCTCAGTGTGCTGCAGGAAGTCTGTGGCAGAGGTGGGAATAGAGCCCAAGTCACCTGTATGCTTGAGCCACAAAATCGGTTTCCTGTCTCAACAGCAACAGGCGTGTGGTGAGTTTGTTGCACTTACAGGTGTTGAATGCTGACAGCTCATGTCTTGGTAGTGGTACAGGCTGTTCCTCATTCATAGCCTCCACCTTTCATTTCTTTCAGGAGTGACCTCGGTAAAATGACTTACAGCACCATGTGCATCAAGGAGACCCTCCGCCTGTACCCTCCAGTAGTTTTAGTGTCCCGAGAGCTCAGCAAGCCCATCACGTTCCACGATGGACGTTCCTTACCAGAAGGTCTGTTTGGTCTTTTCCTTCTTATGGCGCCAGTTCTGCCTTCAGCCACATACACAGCACCCCCCTTGAGGTGGCATCTGGATGTGGTTCATGCCAATGAGAGGGGGGAAAGTTCTCTTGTGAAAGCCAAGTGAAGATCTAGGAGAAGTTGGGTGGCTTGTGGGGCTCCCATGGCCTTGTCTGTCTTCATTGGAAATTGCAACATGGCTTTTGGTTTGTCCACGGGAAGATTGGCATAAACCACCCTGCCTCACTGAGTACTAGGGCGATTTGCCCTCAGAAGAGTAGATGGGGCGGCTGCCTGCCCTACCTCAGAGACTATGCTAGGAAACAGCCATGTCAGTCTCCTCCTGAGACTCCTCCAGAGTCCTCCCAGCTAAATCTGTCCAGGGGATGCTTTGACTCTAAACCAGTGGTCCCCAACCTTTAGAGGCTCCCAGGCGCCCGGGAGGTGGGGCCACTCACGCGCCGGGCGCCCGGGAAGTGGAGGCCACTCACGCGCCGGGCGCCCAGGGGCGGGGCCATGCGTTCTGCGGCACGCCAGGGGACTGGGATGCCCTTGCACCCGGCGCCGGCGTGTGCCCTAGGGCCGGGGCTGGGGCCGCCCGAGCGCCTTGTGCCGTGGGCCCGGGGCCGGCGCCTGGGGCCGGCACCGGCGCCGCTCGAGCACTGTGCGCCTGAGCGCCCGCATGTGCCCCAGGGCTGGGGCCGCCTGAGCGCCGCGCACCCAGCGCCAGTGCTTGTCACGCGCCTGGGGCCGGTGCCTCCCGTGCGCTGGGGGCGGGGCCAGCCCAGGTTGTTGGCGGGCGCACACGAATGCCCTGGCAGGCGCCATGGCGCCCGCGAGCACAGAGTTGGGGACCACTGCTCTAAACTCTATCGAGAGCTGGCTGAATATTCTTATTATTGGCTGATAGCATCAAATCAGTCTATGGGAATTAGGCACCCAAATCTCACTGGAGTTGAATGGCATTTGGGTGCCCAATTTCTCATTCACTCCTTTGACACTCCCAAGTATGGGTTGTATTGTTCATTATTTGTCTTACAGGGTTATACATGATTTCATACACATGAGACACTGCAATTCTGTTTGTTAGAGTTTGTGTGTCTATTTGTCTATCTGTGAGTCTGTTTTATCAAGATCTCCTCCTAAAAGGTAAGAGCTAAGACCACCAAATTTGGCTTGCCGCTTCCTCTTATCATAACTAAAAGCAACGTCTGGATTTAAGGGTGCCCGTATCCTGGAATGTACATGGAATGCATTTATTTCTCATCACACAGAAAAGGAGGGCTGTGATAGCAAGGACAGTTATGCTCCGGAATGACCACATGGGGGCAGCAAGCAAGCATGCCCCTGCAGTCCTGACAGACCCAGAGAGCCAAGGGCAGCCACTGGCCAGCGTGCAGCCCCCGCCACCTCAGGCCTGCCCCAGAGAGCAGCCACCAGCTGCTCTCACTCCCTGCCCTGAGCCCCTCACCCCCTATTCCTCCTACATCCTCCCCTCCCCTGAGCCCTCTCTACACCTCCCAACCCACAGCCCTGCTCCTGAACATCCTCACACTGCCCAGCCCCCTGCCCTGGGTTCCCCCATCCCCAAGCCCCTACCCTGAACCCTGCATCCCCCTCCACTCCAGTCCCCTGCCATGAAGGAGCTGAGCAATGGTGAGTACATCTTGTAGGATACATATAATATGTGAGGGTATGTCTACACAGCAAAGTTATTTCGAAATAACTTTCCTAGCGTCTACACAGCCATTCCGCTATTTCGAAATTAAATCAAAATAGTGGAGGGTTTATTTCGAAATTGGTAAACCTTATTCCACGAGGAATAGCGCCAATTTCGAAATTGCTATTTCAAAATAAGCACTGTATAGAGGCTTATTTCGAAATAGGGGGCCTCCAGTCCTTCCCAGGGTGCCCTGCTGGCCGCCCTGGCCACAAGGAAACTTTTGATCTGATGCCTTTTCAGAACTTCAATGTGATTCAATGTCCACTCAGTGTGGATGCGCTATTCCGAAATAGAAAAATGCTATTTCGAAATACATTTTGTGTGTAGATGCGTTATTCTAAGTTATTTCGAATTAACTATTTTGAAATTAGGTATTTCGAAATAACGCTGTAGTGTGGACATACCCTGACAGTCTCTGCCCAGAAGAGGGTACAATCTAATGGAAACTTTTACTTACTAATAATCATTCAAAGGGGGAAAGAAGGGAAAGAGGAGGAGAGGACGCATCAAAATGTGCAGCTAGTATTTGCTTTGAACTATTCCACTCACTCTAGGACTAAGCTGTTTTAGCTTGTGAGGTTGGACAAGTTCATGCCTCAAGATTGCTTAGCTGTGCACTCTAGGGCAGTGTTTCTTAAACTTTTTAAGATGGAGGAACACTAAACAATTTTTTTTTTTTTTGTTGAGCCAAAAAAAAAAAGAGGCCGGGGGAAAGTTATTGAGGAAGAAAAAAACGTCGCCTCAGAACGTGGCCATTTTGAACTCCGTTGTTCTCCGCGGCACACCTCCAACTGCCGCAGAACACAGTTTAAGAAACACTGCTCTAGGGCAAGTCTACACTGCACACTTATTTTAGAATAAGAAATACTCTGAAATAGCTTATTTTGAAATAGCGCATCTACCTTACAAGGAAGCCTCAAAATTAATCCGAGGCAGGCTTCCCAAATATGGATGCGCTACCTCGATTTAGAGCCCCAAGAGGCACTGCGGAATAATTATTCTGAATGGCCCTGGGGAGCAGCTATTTCAAAATAGCAGAAGCCGAGCATCCACACTACTGCTATTCTGAAATAGCTATTTCCAAATAGGCATTATTCCTCATGGAACGAGGTTTACAGAAGTGGGAATAAGCCACCCGCTAATTTGAATTTATTTCAAAATAACGGAATTGCTGTGAAGATGCTCGCTGTTCTATAGCGGCTGTTATTCCAAAATCACGCCGCTGTGTAGACGTACCATAACACTGAGCCAGAATTGCTCCTGCCGTGGTTTGACTGAGTCAATAAAGGCAGAAAACGTTATGGGAACAGCACGGCCAGAGCTGGATCCAAAGCCTTTCAAAGTCAATGGAAAGACTCCCTTTGACTCAATGTGCTTTGAACATTTATATTCTCATTGGTGTGTTCTGTTCTGTTGGGGAGGATGGGGGACTGTGGGCGCTCTATAAGCTAAGCAAACCTTTACTGGAAATGGCCCATTTAAGACATTAGGGCAAATTTCACCCTGCACTTCCTGGCATTGGGTTCTGCCCGCCTTGTCTTGATCTAACCAAATTCTCCAGCTGCTTCTCTTCTCTCCACTCATTGAGATGGGCTTGATTCTGCCCACTGCAGAATGCTACATGAAAGGAAATGGAAGCATCCAACTGTCGCCAAGCAAACCAATAGAGCGTGGCATTTAATGCCAACCTGCAATGCGTCTGGCCTGTGCATGCTGCCCTGCCCCATGTATACGCATTGCAACGCCGGTTCTAGCATCCAGGCCAGTGTCTCTTCTTCCCCTATGATGTGGCCTTCGGGGGAGAAGTACAAAGCAGCCAGCCAGGGACTCAAGGCAGTGGAAGCAGGAGCAGCCAAAGCAGAGACTTTTGGACCTCCTGCCTTTCTCTTCACTGTGCTAATGGGCGGTTCACTCCAACTCTCCCTCGTCCTTTCCACCTGCTCACCTCAGTTTCACACCCCACCTGCGCCCTTCCCCTCCAATTCACTTCTCCTTTGCCCTGCCCCCCCATCACTCTTCCTTCCATGTAGCCAATCCCCTGCTGACCCCTCCCCACAAATCCATCAATCAACAGAATAGCACCAACACGTTGGTTTGCTGCCATCCCACTGTGGCTTCTATCTCTTCCTCCACCCTGCATCTGTCTTGTCTTTGGTCTGTGGTTTGCTGGCATGGGGAGATATTTCCCTCTCCTTCTGGTGTTACTAATTCATGCACTACCCCAGTGTTTCTTAAACTTTTTAAGAACCCATAATGTTCTTACATCAATGCCCATAATTGAGGTTCTGCGCTCAGACCTCACCAGTATTCCAGATCCCTGCAGGACCGCAGTGATCATCCAATCCAACCTCTTGTGTAACACAGAGCAGGGAACTTTCCCAAAATAACTCCTACAGATGATCTCTTAGATGTCCATCCAGTCTTGATTACACAATTATCAGTAACCAAGAATCCACCATGACCTTGGTAAATTGCTCCAATGACCCTGCCTCTTAAACATTTACCCTGGTTTCCAGCCTGAATTTGTCTAGCTTCAACTTCCAGCCACAGGTCAGTGTTTTTCCTCTCCCTGCTAGACTGAAAAGCCCTTTGTTATATGTTTGTTCCTCGTGTAAGTTCTCATAGTCTGTGCCATCACCCCCTAAATTCCACATTGTTACGCTGCATAGATTGCACTCTTTGTGTTAATTACTACAAGGCATGTTTTCATGTCCTTAAATTATTCTTATGGCTCTTCCCTGAACTCTCTCCAATTTATTACCACCCTTGAATTGTGAACACCAGAAATCGACACACTATTTCTGCCATGGTCTCCTGTTGCCAAATACAGAGGAAAAAATAACCTTTCTGTTCCTCCTCAAGATTCTCCACTTCACGCAGCCCTGGGTTGCATTTGCTCTTTTGCCCCCAGCCTCACACGTGCTCAGCTGAATATCCACAATGATCCCCAAACATTTTTCACCGCCACTGGATACCAGCATGGACTCCCCCACTTTGGGAGTGTGGCCTGTATTCTGGGTAGCTACATGTGTCCTTTTCAACTTAGCAGTATTACCAAGCAGATTGAGTGCTTGTGCCTGTTTTACTACGCAAAGCAGCTTGCTTTGAATCAGAGACCTGCCTTCTTCGTTATTTACCACTCCTCCAATATTGGCATCCTCTGCAAACTTTCCAATGATGATTTTATCTTTCCTTCCAGGTTGGGGATAAAAAAATAGTGTGGAGCCTGCAGGAGCCCCCTACAAATCCACATGGATGCTTCCCCTCTTACCATTACGTTTTGAGACCTAGCACATTTGCTGATGATGCGTGAGCCAGAATAGAACCCGGCTCATTCTCCCATCGCTTAAGGCCGCCTCTGCAGGGCTAAGAGGAGTGAAAACATGTATGTAAAATGGACTCAGGGCATTTCTCAGTCAGCAGGTGTTTTGGTTAAGAAAACTAAGGTCCTTTAACAGGATCTCATGTTGTGCTGAACAGATGTTTGCTCTGTCAAGTCACCAAAGTTTTTCTGATTTTTCTTACAGGTTCTCGGGTGTCTGTGCATATTTATTCTCTTCATAGGAACCCAAGCATATGGCAAGATCCTGAGGTACTTTTCATATTACATAAAGAAGAGGTGGTCATGTAGTTTAGACAAAAAACTGGGTAGCAAGAGAGATGGGGGCTCTCCATGGCTTTGCCATACACTTCCTTAAGCAAGGCATTACTTTATTTCTCCCTTTCTCCATTTTCCCATGTGCAAAACCGGGATAATATTGACCTTACCAAGGGGTTTGCACTTGCATGCAAGTAGCATCTGTCCAGAAGAAAAGAGCAATAGCTCTGAAAAACAGGAGGCCGCCCTAATGATTCTGAGTTCCATAGAATGGCAGAGTACCGGGTAGAATGGTCTGTCTTTACACACAGCCGTGTACATCCAGTGGAATAATGATTCATAGTGTTTGGGGACAAATGCACCAGATGATGCTCTTGGTTGTACCAGCAGCTCCTCCCAGTCGCCTGGCAGCTGTGGGGAGATTTCCAAGAGCATTTACAGCTGAACGAGAGGGGCAGTAGCGCTCCAGTCTCAGCACAAGGCCTCACTCTGTGGTGGAGGGCTATACAGGAGATGTGTTAGGACGGCATCTCCCCAACTTACAGGGTGCCTGCATGTCCCTGGTCAGCACAGCTCACATTTGGAAGGGGCTGGCTCTTTGTGGGTGGGGACGTCACCGTCCCTTCTCACTGCTGCTGCCCTAGAAGAGTTTCCACGTCAGCGCCTGTGCATTGGGGTTACAGCAACAGAAACCCCTCTGGCCCTGGGCTAGAACTGACCTCACCTCAGCCTCTGAAATCGCACCCTGCGCCTAAGCTGAGAGTGTGGGCTGCTGCCAAATACACCATGTCTGCGTGTGTAAGGTTACAGGTATGGAGCTGAACAATGCTGTAGTTTGGGAATAAAAGCCTTTCCCACAGGCAGCGGGGCTGACAGACTCACCAGACCCCTGGGCGAGGTGAGGGCAGGCCCAGCTCCATATCCTCACAAGGGCTGGGGTCTCGAGAGGAAAGGGCACAGCTCCCACAATGATTTACAGGGTCGAGGGCGTCAGCCACCGCCGCTGCTATTGAATCATTGGGCCTCACCACAGACCTGTGAACTCTCTCCCTGCAGGTGTTTGATCCCATGAGGTTTTCCCCAGAGAACGCGGCCCGGAGGCATTCCCATGCGTTTGTGCCCTTCGCGGCTGGAGCACGGTGGGGGATGTTTCGTTCTCTCTCTTGGGGGTGTGGGTTGGAAACAAAGCCAGGCTTTGGGCCAGGCTGCTCCTAATGCCCACCGAGCACTAACAGGCTGGCGCTGTAGGGTTGTGTCTGTCACGTGAGGGAGTTGTGGAGGGGTCCCCTACAGCAATGCACCGAACCAGAGTTTGGTTCTTAGTGCCTGGCCTCTTTGGCCTCTCCTGTGTCTGTTTCAGGATGCCCACAGAGCCGGCCTGGCTCCCATTTGGCAGGCCAAGGTCCTTTGGCAGAAGCACGGTGTGATGGTGGCGAGCTGCGTGCTCTGGGGGCTCTGAGTGAACCCGTCAGCTCTCAGGCCTCTCCTG